>NC_143394.1:16960000-18210000 GCF_980474605.1 Leiobunum rupestre
TAATTTGGTATTAAAGATAGGCAGTAGAAATGGAGCAGTAAGAAAAGCACCATTTAATTGGGTATTTTAAAGGTAGGCAGTAGAAACAGAGCAGTAAGAAAAGTGCCATTTAATTGGGTATTTTAAAGGTAGGCTGTATAAATGGAACAGTAAGAAAAATACTATTTAATTTGGTATTTTAAAGATAGGCAGTAGAAATGGAGCAGTAAGAAAAGTACCATTTAATTGGATATTTTAAAGGTAGGCAGTAGAAACGGACAGTAAGAAAAGTACCATTTAATTGGATATTTTAAAGGTAGGCAGTAGAAACGGAGCAGTAAGAAAAGCACCATTTAATTGAGTGTTTTAAAGATCGGCAGTAGAAATGGAGCAGTAAGAAAAGCACCATTTAATTGGGTATTTTAAAGTTAGGCAGTAGGAACGGAGCAGTAAGAAGAGTACCATTTAATTTGGTATTTTAAGTGCAGGCAGTAGAAACGGAACAGCAAGAAAAGTACTATTTAATTGGGTATTTTCAAGGTAGGCAGTAGAAACGGAACTGTAAAAAAAAGTATAATTTAATTGGGTGTTTTAAAGATAGGCGGTAGAAATGGAGCAGTAAGAAAAGTACCATTTAATTGGGTGTTTTAAAGATCGGCAGTAGAAATGGAGCAGTGAGAAAAGTACCATATAATTTGGTATTTAAAAGGTAGGCAGTAGAAACGGACAGTAAGAAAAGTACCATTTAATTGGATATTTTAAAGGTAGGCAGTAGAAACGGAGCAGTAAGAAAAGCACCATTTAATTGGGTGTTTTAAAGATCGGCAGTAGAAATGGAGCAGTAAGAAAAGCACCATTTAATTGGGTATTTTAAAGTTAGGCAGTAGGAACGGAGCAGTAAGAAGAGTACCATTTAATTTGGTATTTTAAGTGCAGGCAGTAGAAATGGAACAGCAAGAGAAGTACTATTTAATTGGGTATTTTCAAGGTAGGCAGTAGAAACGGAACTGTAAAAAAAAGTATAATTTAATTGGGTGTTTTAAAGATAGGCGGTAGAAATGGAGCAGTAAGAAAAGTACTATTTAATTGGGTATTTTAAAGGTCGGCAGTAGGAACGGAGCAGTAAGAAGAGTACCATTTAATTTGGTATTTTAAGTGCAGGCAGTAGAAACGGAACAGCAAGAAAAGTACTATTTAATTGGGTATTTTCAAGGTAGGCAGTAGAAACGGAACTGTAAAAAAAAGTATAATTTAATTGGGTGTTTTAAAGATAGGCGGTAGAAATGGAGCAGTAAGAAAAGTACCATTTAATTGGGTGTTTTAAAGATCGGCAGTAGAAATGGAGCAGTGAGAAAAGTACCATATAATTTGGTATTTAAAAGGTAGGCAGTAGAAACGGACAGTAAGAAAAGTACCATTTAATTGGATATTTTAAAGGTAGGCAGTAGAAACGGAGCAGTAAGAAAAGCACCATTTAATTGGGTGTTTTAAAGATCGGCAGTAGAAATGGAGCAGTAAGAAAAGCACCATTTAATTGGGTATTTTAAAGTTAGGCAGTAGGAACGGAGCAGTAAGAAGAGTACCATTTAATTTGGTATTTTAAGTGCAGGCAGTAGAAATGGAACAGCAAGAGAAGTACTATTTAATTGGGTATTTTCAAGGTAGGCAGTAGAAACGGAACTGTAAAAAAAAGTATAATTTAATTGGGTGTTTTAAAGATAGGCGGTAGAAATGGAGCAGTAAGAAAAGTACTATTTAATTGGGTATTTTAAAGGTCGGCAGTAGAAATGGAGCAGTAAGAAAAGTGCCATTTAATTGAGTGTCTTAAAGGTAGGCAGTAGGGTATTTCCTAAGCCAGAAGATTGATATTTTTGTATATCGCTCAGGTGACCTACGTTAAAAGAGTATTTTTCAAAATAAACGAATATTGTTAATGGAATTAAAACACAACTTTGAGATATCGTAATGTCACTGCGTACAATGGATGGATTTAGAAAAGTTAACCGATAAATGACATAAATCTAAAAAATCTGGCCAAAAACCTCCCAGTGATATTCAAAAGGCAGAAAACAGTGTAGAATGACTGTATGAATATGGGATGAATTTTCTAAAATCACAACCAACAATGGCGGGTATTGTGAGGGCAAGGGTGGCAATATCGGTTCCCATGTTTTGGCGCAATACAAAGTTTGTAATGGAATAATAAATATACTGTGACGACCATTTTTGAGGCATACGTTAGATTTGAAAAGAATGTGAGTCTTAAATAATTTTTTTAAACTAAATTTTACGCTGGTTTAGGGTGTCATTTCGTTTCCGACATTCCCTCTCCATCCCTTCGACGCTCAAAGGGATGGACCCCCATTTCTTGGTATTTGGGGCCGTGTGGCGCAGACCGTAGTGACATTGGGGTCCATGGTGATTTATGGTCGAAGTTGCCATGTCCTGTTGTAATCTTTGGATCTTTGTAGCGTCCCTACTGTTGGGGCGGGTTGTTCCCTCATATACCGTGAGTTCATGTCTTCCCCGTTATATCACCCCTGTTTATATAGCCGAATTACCAGAATGGTAACATTTATATTTAAGGATTTTTGTATTGAAAGATTTACGACTTTAGAGAATCCGTCCGACGTAATTTTTGGGAAAATGCTTGTTAATGTTTGGAAATTTTAAGGGCAAGGCTGGAAGCTCTTTTTCTAATTCGCTTTTTACCAGAAGAACGTTTCTACGTGGATGACCTCTAATGGCCTCAGAGGGAAGGCTTTTCTTGGGGAATTCGGGGAATAACGCTGTTGTTATTTAATGGTTTGGATTTTAACCAAAGCTAGTGTCAATGACAATTTAAGCACGTGAAGTGATTGGCTGAGCAAAGAATATAAAGCCCCAGGAATGGAAGGATTGATATTATTGGCCGCGTGTTTTGGCTGCGGTAGAAACTTCCGGAAAAGCAAATCAGAGTAACCGGAAACGGTTACCGCAACCCGGTCTCTCTTTAAAAATGAGAGGCGCAAAAGTTCCACTAAACGGAGCTACACCTTCCATTCCTGGGGCTTTATATTATTTGGGCTGAGTCCAGAGAGGACACCGACTAACAGATCCGGCGATTGGTGGTGACCAAAGGTCCCGGGGTGGTAGACAACTAAGAGGTTTGAAGGGGACTTGATTCCCGCGCAACGAGCCTGACGGAGTTCGAGAAACGGACAAGTACTCAAAAACAGAGTTCACTCTTTCACTTCGGAGTTGATGCGGGAAGATATCAGATAAGTACGGTTTCGTTAAATCAAGGTATCACAATGTAAAAGTCGATTTCCCCAAAGCCACGAGCTAGAAAACTATAGCCGTTGACCTCGCCGCAGGTGTGGTGCCATGAGTGCTGCTGCAAAGGGGTAAATCAGCTCGGATGGCGTGGATCGCCAGCTGAAGAAGACAGAACCTCTGGGCTGACTTGACTTTGAATTTTTCTGTCTTAGAATTAGTTACTGGGTCAACCAAGGAGACAGGAGCCGAAACCCAGGTTTAATCACTCGTAAAACATTTTTACACCTGATTACTGATTTCTCACAATTATTCTGTAATTGTCAGTGATTTTCTTAAGTGATTTCTCGTGATTACCTACAATTTGTACCAGTTTTTTTTAGTTTTTATGTAGTTTATTACTCGAAGATCTATTTGATCCGAGATTCGCTCGAAGACCTATCGGTACGAGTTATTAGTAAGTTTTTTAATTTCTTCAACAAGGAGACGACCCGAGGTGACTGATAATCACCGATTTGGTTCAAACTCGGGTATAGTGTACACCTCCATGTACCTTAAAAAACCTGCAAGGGAAAAGTTGCGACGGGCTTTCGTTTTCCCATGTCAACCGAAAACGTTTTTGACAACATGATTTTTGATTTTTCCATTGAAAATAACATGGGAATCTGAAGGATTTTAAGGGTCCCCCACCTGCGAAACCTTTTCAAAAATGAAAAATTTTGAAAATTTCAAAAACGTTAAAAAACATTTAAATTGATTTTAAAAATTAAATTTAATCAAGTTTAAATGCAATTTGGTCAATTGGGGGACCCTTAAAATCCTTCAGATTTTCATGTTATTTTCAATGGAAATAATTCCAAATCATGTTGTCAAAAACGTTTTCGGTTGCCATGGGAAAACGAAAGCCCGTCGTTACTTTTCCCTTGCAGATTTTTACCTCTCCGAGGGGACTATGTCCCCTAGGAGGGGTTATACAATCACCGTGTCTGTCTGTCTGTGGGTATGTCTGTGGGTCTGTCTGTCAGGCCTGCGAACGCGTTCGCATTTTCGGTGCAAAGTGTAATCACTGCGTACGCAGTTTCTCGAGATCTCTGCGTTCGCAGTTTCTCGAAGGGTTGGAAAAACCACCGTGTGACGGTGAGCGTTAACGGATTCATTTGCGGTTTGGTTTGGATGGTGTTTTTACCTCTCCGAGGGGACTATGTCCCCTAGGAGGGGTTATACAATCACCGTGTCTGTCTGTGGATCTGTCTGTCTGTCTGTGGGTCTGTGGGTCTGTCTGTCTGTCTGTCTGTCTGTCAGGCCTGCGAACGCGTTCGCATTTTCGGTGCAAAGTGTAATCACTGCGTACGCAGTTTCTTGAGATCTCTGCGCTCGCAGTTTCTCAAAGGGTTGGCAAAACCACCCTGTGACGGTGAGCGTTAACGGATTCATTTGCGGTTGGGTTTGGTTGGTGTTTTTTCGCTCACGGTCGTGACGGTTTGGTGTATTACGTTTTTGTAATGTTTATGCGTAGGTTGTGAGTGTTGAGTTTGTTGTGTTTGTGTTCTGATGGTTGTGCATGTTGAGCGAGGGGTCGGACATTTGCCTGTTTTGTGTACGGGATTTTGGATTTTTTTTAAATCCAGGATTTTTTATTGTGAATTTGTCATACAAAGTCTATGGGAGCAAAATTCTTGGATTTTGGATTTGCGGATTTTTTTCCAAATTTTGTACGGGATTTTTCCAAATGACCGACCCCTCGATGTTGAGGCTGTTGTGTTTGTACGGGCGTTTTCTCTCCAACTTCTTCTTAGTGACTTTGGGACGGACCGAGTGCTGAGTGTTAAGCAACCTCTCAACGTCCAATGGCAGGGTTTCCACCAATTGTACACGGTATTCGTCTTAGTATCAATTTGCGATTCATTAGTGCTGGCCGGGAATCGAACCCGGGTCTGCCTCGTGCAAGAGATTTACTCTAACCACTCAGCCACCAACGCTTGCTAGGTTGCGGTGTTTT
The DNA here is from genome assembly GCF_980474605.1 of Leiobunum rupestre. Taxonomy (NCBI): domain Eukaryota; kingdom Metazoa; phylum Arthropoda; class Arachnida; order Opiliones; family Sclerosomatidae; genus Leiobunum; species Leiobunum rupestre. Next base: position 16,965,234 of record NC_143394.1, read on the forward strand.
TCTAAAAAACAGCTTTGGCGAAAGTGTTTTAAGCAGTTTTAAAGTTATTAACGTCAATTTTCCCTGTGCCATTTTATTTTTTTTTGATATGTATAAAATTTTCAATTGTGGAAATTGATCAATTGGTAGTTAAATACGATCGTCGTCAGGAATCGAACCCGGGGCACATTCTTAGAACGCGGACGTTTTAGCGATGAGCCATTGACGTTTACATCACTGAAGTTTAAATACTAGTAAAACCGGGATAAAAATAAACGTAATGTTTGTTTGGGTGGGAAGATTATAAACACCTTACGTAGATGTTTATTTTGTTTTTAAAGTCTACATTTTTTACGTATGAAAATTTAAAGGTCAAATCTTGTTTTAGCGCAGTCAGTAGATAAGATAAAGGATGGAACCCGTTAGTTTTTTTTAATTTATTTAGTTTTTTCAGTCGTATATTCTTATCTATTGTGTTTAGCGTATTTGTTTTCAAGCTTAATAGTTCATTTATTAAGAAAATATCGAGTTGCTCTGGTTTTCAACTCGGTCGTCATTACTTCGTAATTTATTTTAAACGTTTTCTCGACTGATTAAGATGTTTAATGCAGTTCATCAATTGGCTTCGTTTGTGTTTATTTATAAAGAACCCTAACTATTCCGTCTTCGGTCATTTATTGATATACACTTCGTATGATAACTGTTGTAACTGTTAATGCCTTACTGACATTCGCGACCGATTACTCACTCTTCATCAAGATCTAAGCTCTTAGACCTCCGTTTCGTTTCTCTTTGCCCCCTCCAACTTCTAAAACGCACCTACGCCCCTGAAATGAGGAGCGGAAGGGAAGGCAATGTCTCCCCAAAACTTGAAAGTACATCTCCCCCCCCCCTCTAACTTGAAACGATGAAACCATCGGAATTTTCAAACAGAAGATTTCAATTTTACCCTACTTTATTGAATAAACAAATAACGCGCTTACATGAGTTCCGTACGAGAGAATAATAGCAATAATTTTTTAATTATTTAACATTAAGTCATCTAGATCGTGATTCTGGTCGGACTTGGGAGTCTGAACTCCCGACTTCCAAGTTCTACCAGATCCTTTGTTTTTAATGCTCCAGACGCTGATTGCCGTGATTTATATTAATCGTTTCACTTAGGGCTTAAAGCCATTTTTACGCGTTTTATATATTTAACATGCAAGTACGTGTTAAATCTAATTGTAGAAGGCGATTCATGTTAGCCCTAACTCTAGATGGCGATAATCGCGACTCGGCCTTTCGCTACGTCACTGAGAAAGCTACTATTTTTAAAATATAATTTATCAAAAACAAATTTTATATTCTAAATAAATAAATGGGTGGATTTTATTTATCTTTAACTTCATTTGAATTGCTTGTGTATTTATCTTTAATTAATACTAAACACACTGGATCCGTATAGGAACCGGAACCGATCGGTTTCTAAATTTTGAGAACCGGAACCGAAACCGGAACCGATAAATTAAAATTTTAGGAACCGGAACCGGAACCGATAAAGCAAAAATTTAGGAACCGGAACCGGATCCGGAACCGAGATAGTCCTAAAAAGTGGAACCGTTGCATCCCTAATTATTATTATTATATTGTGAAATATTATTTAACTTTTTTATTGAAATTGGGGTCCTGGAGACCCTTGACTCCTCTTTGAATGATTTATTTCCAGGGTCCCAGCATTTATTTTGAGAGTCAATGACCCTTGGACTGCCCCTAATTGCAGGGTTGGCAAGAGCCAGCCAGACTGGTATAAACCACCCTCGATTAAACTGGATTTTTCCACCGAATAAAATCCATGGTTAAACAACTTTTTTTTATTAAAAAAATTTTAGAAATTAATTGAAATATTGAAAAAACTAAAACTTAACCTACACTTTTTGTCTCCAGTAATGAGCAATTAGGGGATCTTCAAACTCATTTTGCGCGTGAAAATACGCCGCCATATGTTAGGGTATAAAAGCAGGTAAATAAGTCTGCTATACCTCACAATGTAAAGGTACTGTCACTTGCAAAAACGTAATTTTGAAATCGGGCAATTTGAGAGGGCTAGATATAAACAATTGGAGCATTTTGTATTAATGGTTTTAACCGGTTAAAGCCAACGGTTACATCGGGGTTTAACCATACTGGATTTTTAAATTTTTAAAAAGCCGGTTTTTTGGCAACCCTGCCTAATTGCAAATCTGGACCAGTTTTCTTGTTACAAGGATTTGTCCATTAAAATAATATATCTTTTGGACCTCACTAGCTATTAGGCCCAGATGGATAACCTCGTTCTGCTGAAGCTATTTCTTTGGTCATTGCCGGAATAGAAATGTCGACAAGACTATCCAAAAGGTTTGTATTATAAACTTCTGATGTTATTTTGAGAAGCAACTAATTCATTGGGGACTACAAAATCGATGGGCTTGCCTATTTTTCGCAGTGTTTTGGTTGGTTACGTTAGGGTTAGTTTAGGGCTCGTTTAAATGGCTTTGAATTAGGCTTGGTTAAGATTAGTTCCAGCTATTTTAAATAGATTTTAATTGGTTTTTGACTCGAATATCTATTTGGTCCGAGTTTCACGTATTAATTTTATTCACGAAGACCTATTGGTTCGCTTTAGTCCCATACGACCGAAATCCCATTCGACCGAAGGCGGTTTTTATGTGTCTCATTGGACCGAACGCTTTTATGTGTCCCATTCGACCGAACGCTGCCAACATCCCCGCTCCATGTGGAATCACTTTTCAAAGTATACGCTGAGGACTAACAACCACTTGGAAGGGTTTCACCATAAAATTAACAACAAATTCAACACAAAACCAGCTTTTTTCCCATTTCTTCAAATACTATAGGATTTGCAAGTCGAATACCACTGCTTAAAGCTGGATCTGGATGTTGGTAAACCACCAAAACAAATGTCAAAGAAATACGCTGAAATGAGCTTAAGGTATGCAACCGCAATCAAAAACTACTACAAAGACCGTGAGAATCCTTTGAAATCTCAAAATGAAGTAGCACTCTCCCTACTAGATGCAGTAGCTATGAATTTAGCTATGCCATTTTAATATCTTTGTACTATGCATTTATTTGAAAATAAAATGGAATGAGCATGAATTATATTTTTATTTTCACCTAGTCAAGAAAAGTAACTGAACCAAAACTGAAATAGTAAACTTAACCAACTCTAACCTAACCTAACCTAACCTAACCTAAACATGGATCTTCGATAGTACATACCTTATAAATAAAATACCAAATCACCCCGCCAATTGAGCTACATTTTAAAATTCTTTCGGTCGAATGGGATTTCGGTCGAATGGGAATAAACGATTGGTTCGAGTGTTTAGCTTTTTTGCCCCCTTTTTATTATGAACTTTTCTTACTTTTCGCGTAATTTAACTTGGTTAAGATGAGTTGGGTTAGGTTTGGTTAAGATGAGTTGGGTTAGGTTTGGTTAAGATGAGTTCGGTTAGGTTTGGTTAAGATGAGTTCGGTTAGGTTTGGTTAAGATGAGTTCGGTTAGGTTTGGTTAAGATGAGTTCGGTTAGGTTTGGTTAAGATGAGTTCGGTTAGGTTTGGTTAAGATGAGTTCGGTTAGGTTTGGTTAAGATGAGTTCGGTTAGGTTTGGTTACGATGAGTTCGGTTAGGTTTGGTTAAGATGAGTTCGGTTAGGTTTGGTTAAGATGAGTTCGGTTAGGTTTGGTTAAGATGAGTTGGGTTACTTAAGGTTTGCTTACGGTGATGTTTCCAATTGGTACGAGCTATTTGTTAGTATTTTAATTTCTTCAAATTGGTACGGCTTTTTTGTCTTTTTTTATTATAGATTATTCTACCTAATTTATCAGTTTTTGCAATGCAGTCCATAGCCGTGGTTTTTAATAACTTAACATTTCGTATATATTATTCTCCACCACTCTCCCCCTATTCGGCTTTCCGTTGCTACGGAACGCGTTTTGAAATTTTTAATGTTTAGGCTTAGTTTCTCTTTTCGGTGTTATGCTCGCGAGCCAGATTTCCCGCACGTTAGTGATGAGTTCCAAATAAGACGAAACCGGTCTATCGTTGGAGTTTCTGGCTATTTTAATTAGTTTTATTTCGTTTTTTAACTCGAAGATCTATTTGGTCCGAGATTCGCGTCTTTATGTTTGCTCGAAGACCTATTGGTATACGAGTTAATTGGGTTATCTTAAAATTCATTTTTCGTGTGAAAATTCGCTGCCATGTTAGGGTATATGTTAGGTTAGGTTACGGTTAGGATATATTAAGGTTAGGTTTAGTTAAGCAGAGTTGATTATTTTAGGTTTGGTTAAGATGATTTGTGTTAGATTACGTTAAGGTAAGTTGAGTTGGGTTAGATTAAATTTAGGTTAGGTAAAGGTTAGGTTAGATTAAACTTAGGTTAGATTAATGTTAAGCTAGCCTATGGTTAGACTAGAAGGTTATCCTTGCTCGGCGCCTTTTTGACATATGTCATAGCTAAGCTCCGCCTTAAAACGGCCACCATGACATTTTACTACGTCACAAATCACAAGGCAAACACCTTATTAACCGTGAGAAAATAATCACGTGACCACCATAGTCGTTCTAATGTCATGGCCAACCAAAACTCGTTACCATGTCAACGAAAATAGACTACACCCACGTGCAAGCTACGAATACATGATTAAGGTTAGGTTAGGTTAAGGTTAGTTTTATATTATATTACTTGGACACCCGATCATTAGTTTATTTATTTCTTTAACGTGTAATCATACCTCTAGACATTCAGGAATAACGTTTAAAGACCAAAACGAGAATCAATCTTGCTTTTGTTGACGCTAGGGAAAACCCTAGAGCCGAAATTAAATAATTAATAATTAAATACACTTATAGTAGAAGTGTCAAAAATTAGCGTCGCAACCTCTGGATTAGTTTAGATAAATTAGTTTACCGTATGAATACTAAGTGCATTTACTTCAAAATATAATTTTGGGTAGCGAGACGTTTTGTACACTACGGTTGGGAATAATACTGCTAGAATTACAATTACGATTTCGGTTGCCATGGTTACGCGGGACCTGTTCTGATAAGACTGTACGAAATTCATCTATATAAATAGGCGGGAGCGCCATCTATATTTTGTAAAGTTATATGGCTAAAAATAAATAATTATTAGCTAACGCGCCGTAACTTGAGTTAAAAAGGATCGTGTTGACAGAATAAAATTATTTTTAAACAATTTCAAAGGTTTGTTTGTTACGAGTAATCATACATTTCAATTTCGCATCAGATTCGCGAAAATATTCAATTGCAATATAGTTGCCACTACTAGAGACAGATGCCGCCACGGTAGAGCGATATAGTTGATAAAGTCTCCTCATTGAACGAAATTGTTCCCACGCCAGCCAGATTTAGTTGTACCTCTATTTATTCCCAACTCAATGGTCACGCATTTATTTTGGTTAATTTCGTGGTTACCCGAAAAAACGAAGGTGAAACGGGACTCGCTAGTGGTTTATTAACTTGTTTAATCTATTTTCTTCTGACGATGATAAGTGAGGTTGCGAACGAGGTGTCAAATGTTAAGACCCTGGCTGTTTCGCGTTTGGCGTGCGCTTCAGCTGCCTCCTCATTTGAGGCAACGCCGGCTCCAGCACTCGTTTGAGGGATTATTCTTTTAACCCCAGCGCGGGTTCTTGTAAATCCCTCTTTATATTTTGCCGGGAAGCGTGCCCCCCTCCTCCATTTTAAAAACCCGGAAGACTGCGTCGAGATCATTTGGAAGCTCCCGCTCGCTTTAAATTTCTCGCAGCGATTCCCCAAATCCCCGGTTAATTACTCGACTTGGCAAACTTTGCAAGGATTAAACTTTTAGACCAAATTTCGAAAATGTCCCGACTAAATAAGTCTTGATTTATTGCGCGAAAATGCCTACCATCTTTCACCCCCTACCGTCCCCCAAAAAAGAAAAAAATATATTAAGATTTTAGGTCGGTTTTTAATTATCATATTGGTCGCTAGGTGGTCTGAGAAAAGTAGGTCAAAAGTTACATTTTATTTGACCTATCATAATATAAATTAAACATTTAAAATTTTGATAATAGTTTCAGTTCTATTTAAATATTTTAGAATCTAGTGAGTACTTCCTGGCTAAATAAATGCCTATTTTTCCAATCAATTATTTAGGACCAGTGTTCAGTTAATGACCACCGGTTTTTGACTGTTTTAGGACAAGTCTCAAGTGGTAGTAATACTAAAGGTAGTATTCACTTCACGCTCCTGGTTGAGAGCAGAGTATCCTTTATAAAAAAAACTATTGAAATAAATTAATTAATACTTCCTAATTCCGATTTGAATTTATTGGTCACTAGGACCACCTAATTGATCTAATCTCAATAACGACGTGTCTAATACGTCTATAAAATCGGTTACTTAACTGGAACACCTTTAAGACACTTCCAAATTAACTTATACAATAAAAGGCCTTATCAATATAAATTAACATCTCTGTGTAAACAATTAATCCAGATTTCCTCTACTTTAATCAAACTCCAACCCATTTCTCACAAAGCCAAATTTGCATAACGGTAAGAGCTTTCCCTCCAAGTTTACAAAGTAAGATATTTAGCAGAATCTTCCTTTGAAAATGTAAGATAGGAGGAGGTAGACTTGTAATAGAAGCAGTCATTGACTCTCAACAACAAATTAATGCCGGTACCCTCTAAGTTAGTTATTCATCAGGGGTGACCCCTCGACCCCAATTTAAATTAGATACATTTACATAAAATTCCCAAATATTTTTTATGTATATCTAATTTTTACTTTCCGTTCTCCTTTAAATAATATCTTAATTTCTATCCCCTATTTCACTACCCTACGAATCAGTGACCATCTTGAAAAATAGACCATTGGCAGAAAGGCACGTCGAAATGGCGCACACTTCCGAATTTTGCATAACGCGGTAGAAATAGAGGCTACTATAGACGTATCCATTGAGTTGGGAATATTAATCTAGAGATCCAATCAAATCTGCTCCCCGCGAAACAAGTTTTAGAAATTAACGAATGTGTCGTCTCCTCTAAAATGACGAGTAAACGTTATCATATGACCCGTGGCGCCATCCATTATTTTTGAAAAACAAAATCTTTTGGCCAGAAAACGCGTCTTATTTGAACGAACCATCGAGAGATAGACGGCGCCACGGGTAGAATGATAACGTTTTCTCATCATTTGGGAGCAGTCGACAGTATTCTTATTTTTTAAAAACTTATTTCGCGAAATACTGAAATCCGGCGTTTCGATTGGACCTCTAGATTAATACTCCCAACTCAATAGACGTATCCCCGTAACAGAACAATCAACAGCGCTCTTAACGCCAAAAACATGAACTTCGTTGGTACACCGTCCTTCTTTATAGTGACCCCTCTTATTAATCGAATGGAAGAATGGAATGAAAACATGAATGCCCCGTCTTCACGATCTGTATCGCTATCTATGACCTTACCTTGTGACCTTCGAGCCATGCTCGCTTTCCGTTAAAAGAACCACAATGTAGATACTCTAGAAAAACTAATAACGCGCAACGTTTTTCAATGATAAAGTCAAAGATCGTACGATTGAAAATATATTCCGTAGATTGATTCCGTTGTGTGTGGGAAGGGGGCGTTGTTGTCCGTTTAAAGGTAAAGGATGACGACTCCACTACGTCATCTCTTTCTTGCCCCTTTTCCTTTGCCAGGTTCGTGACTTTCCAATCTGCACGTCGTGATGCAGGCTTAACTTTTTTAACCTTAGTTCTGATTTATCACAAACCGCCAATTCTAATTTCGTGATGGCCCAGTTGCGGGGGGGGGGGGGGGGAGGGTGAAGCGTCTGTAACGTTACCCACGACATCTATCGGAGGCTCAATCATTCGATCCATTTTTCGTGAACTGTTTATTTTGCGTGGACGATTTATTTCCAAAACTAGCTTCTTTATCGTGATATAATTTTGGGCCATTTTATGCCACGTCTTATACTTGGCTGCAATCTTAAAAAGGCCAATTTCTATTAGAAATACCGGGCTTTCGCAAAATAAATATTGTTATCTTCGCTTAAATTGTACTAGAAAGTTTTAAGAAAATAAGTTTGCAACTGAGTATAGTTTGCCCGGAATTTGAAATTAGCAAGACAACAATCAATTTTTGTAATTGATATAATTATGATTTATCTTGCCCTGCTTGGCCACGGCTTTGTTTCTTATCTGGATTGGTACCCCAATTTCCGTGCGAAATGTTATTTTATTTTTACCATGTGTAAATTCAATGAACCATGTGTTGCACTGGGGCTTGGGCATCGATTAAAATGAATTAAATTAGTTCAGGAACATATATTGATTATACACAGTTAATCAGTTAGGATTAGTAAAACTGGTTTAACGCAATTTATTAGTTTGAAAAACAATGGTTAAAAACAGGTAATTAGTTCTGTAAACAATGTTTAAAAATTGTTATTCAGTTCAGTAAACAAAGTTTAAAAAGAGTAGTCAGTTCGGTAAACAATGTTTAAAAATTGTTATTCAGTTCAGTAAACAAAGTTTAAAAAGAGTAGTCAGTTCGGTAAACAATGTTTAAAAATTGTTATTCAGTTCAGTAAACAAAGTTTAAAAAGAGTAGTCAGTTCGGTAAACAATGTTTAAAAATTGTTATTCAGTTCAGTAAACAAAGTTTAAAAAGAGTAGTCAGTTCGGTAAACATTTAATCAGTTCAGTAAATAATGTTTAAAAACAGTTAATTCGTTTGGTGAACAATGTTTATAATCCATTCATCAGTTCGGTAAACAATATTTATAAACAGTTTATCAGTTCGGTAAACAATGCTTAAAAACTGTTCATCAGTTTGATAAACAATGTTTAAAAACCGTTAATCAGTTTTATAAACAATGTTTAAAAACAGTTAATCAGTTAGGTACACAATGATTAAAAACTGGTAATCGGTTAGTTAAAAAATGTTTAAAAACAGTTAATCAGTTAGGTAAACAACTGTTTAAAAACAGTTAATCAGTTAGGTAAACAACTGTTAAAAAACGGTTAAATAATCAAGAAAACTGATTAAAACAGTTCAACTATCGGTTTTTGTTGGTTTCAAACTAAAAACCGAAATCGTAATATCATGTTAGTTAAAATTAAATCAGATATTCATTTTCATTGATAGGAAATTGAAAAAAAAATTAATGTTAATATTTTATTCCACGAAATATTGAAATAATCAAATCATGTTTATCATTAATTTAACTTAAAATTAGAGTCTTTTTCCCATTGATTCATCCCCAAAAACCTTTTGTTTTTGTGGTTTATAGAAAGGAGATTTTTGAGAATGCAATCTACACAATAGTTGGGCTTAATCGGATTAGTGATCTCGGCAGAACTTTTTTTTCGTAGCTAAAAGTACTTTCATCATTTCGGGAAAGAACTTCAGGGACCCTAAAAAATCGCCGTTCCTTTTGTGACATTGTTTCACAGGGTTCTGAGGAAATCTCTGAAAGAGGTAGTTAAAAATAGATTAAATATAGCTCTTTCGCCTTCTTGAAAGATATTTTTTGTCACGACCATTATAACCATAGACTCCCGCTGTGTTAATAAGTTTCTTCCCTGCTCTAGTGAGTCCCTCTATTGGCCATCTTTACAACCACTGACCCCGCGTTTTGCCCCAGCCGCAAGCTCGTATAGATAAAGCTCATTTATCTCTGTACTGTGATTAATTATTTTGTAAGAGTAAGATACAAAGTAATTATTTTTACTTAAAACAAAATTTAGTGTGTATTTGTTATTAAAAGAACATAGTTCTAAGATTTTAATTACTATAGTATTTAAATCATAATTAAATTAAATAATTCCTAATACTTTACTTCTTTAGTTCATTGATTGGATAACTATTATTACTTTATTTATTTATTTAGTAAAATTTTTTGGAGAAAATCGTACTTATTTCTGAAGCTCAATTTTTAGTTTTGGATAATTCGTAATAATTTATTTCTTAATTTTTTGATTAATTCATACTAATTTATTTATTTACTTAATTTCTTTTAAATAATTCGTATTAATTTATTTCTTCAGTTTCTTTTTTTAGATAATTCGTACTAATTTATTTCTTCAGTTTCTTTTTTTAGATAATTCGTACTAATTTATTTATTTTTTAGATAATTCGTACTAATTTATTTCTTCAGTTTCTTTTTTTAGATAATTCGTACTAATTTATTTCTTCAGTTTCTTTTTTTAGATAATTCGTACTAATTTATTTATTTTTTAGATAATTCGTACTAATTTATTTCTTCAGTTTATTTTTAGATAATTCGTTATAATTTATTTATTTGGTTTCTTTTTTAGATAAATCGTACTAATGTATTTCTTCAGTTTCCTTTTTAGATAATTCGTACTAATTTATGACTTCAGTTTCTTTTTAGATAATTCGTACTAATTTATGCCTACAGTTTCTTTTTAGATAATTCATACTAATTTATTTCTTCCGTTTTTTTATTGATAATTCGTACCAATTTATTACTTCCGTTTCTTTTTTAGATAATTCGTACAAATATATTTCTTCCGGTTTTTTAGACAATTCTTACTAATTTATTTCTTCGTATTTTTAGATAATTTTTAATAATTTGTTTCTTCTTGTGTTTAGATATTTCGTACTAATTTATTTCTTCAGTTTCAGTTTTAGATAATTCGTACTAATTTATTTCTTCAGTTTACTTTTTAGATAATTCGTACTAGTTTATTTCCGTGGTTTACTTTATTTAGATATTTCGCACTAGTTTATTTCCGCGGTTTACTTTTTTTAGATATTTCACACTAGTTTATTTCCGCGGTTTACTTTTTTTTAGATATTTTGTACTAGTTTATTTCCGCGGTTTACTTTTTTTAGATATTTCGCACTAGTTTATTTCCGCGGTTTACTTTTTTTAGATATTTCGTACTAATTTATTTCTTCAGTTGGTTTTTGGATATATAGCACATTTCTTTCCAACTTTTGCAGAACGATATGTTCGAATCGTTGGAGATATGTCCGAATCGGAAGTGCGCAACATATTCGATATCTCGGCGATTCGATTAGAAGTTTTTCGCTTCATTATTCTTTGCGGTAGTGTATTGATTTCTGGGTCGGTTCCTCCACTCGTTCGGACAAGCTCGGCCGTCGCCGATAGCCACGGTCAAAAAACTCGAGTACTAGGCGCCGGCGAAAAGTGATTGATGGACTAGACTGTCCATTTCGTTTTCCGGACTTTTTTCGACCTCGTATCGGCCCCGAGAGGTCAAAGTGGATTCGCAGACTCTTACGCTGACCCTGAGGCTTGGTGTTCCCTCTTTTCAACTGTCCTCTTCTGCATTCTCGGCAATTTCTGGTGTCTAGAGATTAAGAAAAACATCGACACAAGTAGAGGCATCATTCGCGTGACCATAGTTTTAGACCTGCGAAGTCCTATTTAATAATATCAGACGCAAATCATATTCTATAATATCCAAAGCAAATTATCGTAAGTAATATAATACCAATAAGTATGACTGATTTTCACCGTTGAAAGCTTTGATTCGCATATAGCTCCCTAGTGTCTAAATATTCACCGAAGGCGAATAGACAACTTTTATCGTCTCTCTTAATACCGCTCATGATCTTAAGCCACAGTCACGCTAGTGCTTAAATCCCAGTTTAGGTCGGTTTTAATGCCAGTTTTGACCACCGACAATAATTCTTGATTCACACGTGCAAAATCGCTTCACCCCGGTTCGCTTATAGCCCAGGCTTAAGGTTATTTCAAATTATGACAAGAATACTAAAATGTATCCCAAAACAATTAGTTAATCGTGTTTACTATACATCCAGTAATATTATTGGACATTATTTAGAATTTTGTTTGGAAAATGCGAACAATTTTATTTCCCTGCCTTGTCGTTTTGTAAACGATTCTAAGCGAACCAACTTGGAAGAGTTGCTTCCCGAACCAACACGAAGTGATTTCGCACGCTGGTTTTGAAAACTAGTGGTTAGTGTGAGCCTGGCTTTAGAATAAGCTCCTTCCCCTTAAAAATTAAATCAGCCTAATGTACACGTTGGTCAGAGTTTTCTTCCCCTTTAATAATAATAATAATAATAATAATAATAATAATAACAATAATAATAATAATAATAATAATAATAATAATAATAATAATAATAATAATAATAATAATAATAATAATAATAATAATAATAATAATAATAATAATAATAACAACAATAATAATTATAATAATAATAGGAATCAGCTAGACTGCTACCCAAGGCACCACTTTAGGCCCCAGTCATCGAGCGCCTTTCAAAGTCATAAATATAGGTGACCTGGTTCAATTGCGTAGGAGGGTTTTGGAAAACCTTTCATGCCACGCAAGCCAGCAGTTCCATAAAGTTAGATGAAACCACCTATGGACTGTGCGAAGGATGATAAAATTAAAAGGGATAATATAGCTAAATCCTCAACAAATTTGAAGAAATTATAAAACTTACTAATAAATCGTACCAATACGTCTTCGAGCAAACAAAACAAATAAAATAGCCAGAAATTCCAACGGTAGACCAGTTTCGTTCTATTTGGAACTCATCAGTACCGTGCGGGAAATCTGGCTGGCAACTGTTATATCTAAAAGAGAAACTAAGCCTAAACATTAAAAATTTCAAAACGCGTTGCATAGCAACGGAAAGCACCCCCCCTTTCCGCTTTCCGTTGCTATGCAACGCGTTTTGAAATTTTTAATGTTTAGGCTTAGTTTCTCTTTAATTTGTTGAGGATTTAGCTATATAAGCGTATTTTGAAATGACGTTTTAGCGCGCGACACTACAGGTACCTGTCTTGGGCACACAGCCTTCTTTGCGTGCTTTTTTGACCATAACATGTAGAGGTATTTTCACGCGCAAAATGAATTTTAAAAGCCGTCAATTATCCCTTTTAATTATGGACTAATCTACTTTTTCGCGTATTTTATCAGCAGTTCCCTACACTCACTATTATAGTTATTAGTTATAATAATAGGAGTATTTTTTAGGAAATTGCCAGCAACTTTAAAATACAGTTTAGCTGTTATTGTATGGTAGAAGTTGATAGTTTGGGGTAAAAGGTGTATTATTTTCGTCCCAAAGCGAGCCAATAGTTTTGACCTATTGTAAATTTCACAAGGCACTACTTTGTCTTCAGAAAGATGATTAGAAAAATCAGTTGGAACCTGGGAAGGAAATTTTTCAAGTAAATAAAATTAGCAAAGGTAAGTAGATTAATACTTATCTCATACCATGCGAGCTAACACTAACTCATGTCGACAGAAACATTCGTCCATGATGGTCGGTTCGGTTGCAGGTCCAAGTCGGAGGGACGAAAGAGGTTCGCTAAAAGGTACTGTCACCATGCTTATTACGTTACTTATGATGTAATACGTCTTCTCTCGCAAGATCAAAAGTACATAACATATCTCTAACGACATCGCGATACTGTTAATTGCTTGAAACATGAACCTTCGCCGCTTTTTGGTTAATCATTTTGAATTATACTTTTTAAAACGCATTATATTTTCGATAAAATGTGTTATTACATTTTCATAAAGAATTGTTTTTAAAAGCGTTGAAATGTTTTCAAGAGTAAATTAAGAATAATGAAAACATTTTCATTTTAAAGTAAATATATTTTGTATTCGAAACGTAGCTTCCAAAAAAAATTCATTAACAAAAATATTATAGTTTTTCAAACTCCAGATAATTTATGCTTAGTTATACATATTTTTATTTTGTTCATATAATTTTGTATATTCCTATGTTTTAGCACTTAAGTTCATTTAACTTTTTAGGTATTAAATTTCAATTTAGCCAATGAGTAATATCAGGAATCCATACCTCTACTTGGAATGCTTATCCTGGCGTATCGCGTATGGTAAGATCACTCTGACGGCTTTGGCCCCGCCTACGAGAGAAAAAATCAACTTTGCGCGCGCTCCCCTCTTACGTTGTTGTTTGTTAAGGTAACATAGTGACGTCAAAAAACCGTCAACCACATCGATACGAAAATCTGCCGCGATAAGCATTCCGAGTAGAGGTATGGATTCCTGGTAATATTTATATCAATATTTTCAATTACATTGTATACAAAATGTAATATAACTTATTCAGCTTCTGGTTAAAGTTTTGGCAAGATCAAAGTGTAGTATCGTCTGCATTCTGGAATCTATGACGTGTCTAATTCTTTGAACCGTTAGCGTTCGTTACCTTGTAAGACTTATTTTCCTGAAATTTCTCTAAATCTTAAAAACTCTGATCGAAGTCAGATCCCATGCCTGATTATTGGAACACCGTCAAAAGGCTGGAAAAATAAAATCTTTATTAAAAGAATTAAAAAATTAAATCGTGAATTATTTATGATTATAAAGAATTATTCATAATTAGAAGGAATAATTCATAATTAAAAGGAATAATTCATAATTAAAAGGAATAATTCATAATTAAAAGGAATAATTCATAATTAAAAGGAATAATTCATTATTAAAAGGAATAATTCATAATTAAAAGGAATAATTCATAATTAAAAGGAATAATTCATAATTAAAAGGAATAATTCATAATTAAAAGGAATAATTCATAATTAAAAGGAATAATTCATAATTAAAAGGAATAATTCATAATTAAAAGGAATAATTCATAATTAAAAGGAATAATTCATAATTAAAAGGAATAATTCATAATTAAAAGGAATAATTCATAATTAAAAGGAATAATTCATAATTAAAAGGAATAATTCATAATTAAAAGGAATAATTCATAATTAAAAGGAATAATTCATAATTAAAAGGAATAATTCATAATTAAAAGGAATAATTCATAATTAAAAGGAATAATTCATAATTAAAAGGAATAATTCATAATTAAAAGGAATAATAATAAGTCGTGTTTAAAAGTACTAAGTCCTGATTAAAAGTCTTAAAAGTGATTAAAATTATTACATCGTGATTGAAATTACTACATCGTGATTGAATTATTACATCGTGAATGAAATGATTAAACTTAGGGATTTAAAAATGATTCAATAGTGATTTATTTTAATAATTAATACCTTTTAAATTATTTAGGATTATCGCGCGCAAGGTGCATTCAAAAGCTTGTGATTCGCTCCCTCTATCAAAGTAAAATCAGTGTTTTTTGGCGCTTAAATGTATCTCTCAACGAAGGTCTATAAGAAAAACGGTGCGAAGAATCTTCCCCGTTGGGAAATTTCGAACGCTAAACGCGTTTAAAGAAATGTAATTTTTCATCCCTCCCCTAAACTTGGTATCGCGGGTTGGCGCGTTTTGCGTGACCATCCGCTACGAGTATAGATGGCGCCAGGGAGCCGGAGGGGAGAGAACGCGCGTGGAGAAACCTACACGGCGCACTGCGCTCCGGGAATAAAAATCAGGGCGGGAACCAAATCAAATTTCGCTTGTCGCGAGTTGGAAATCTCTCCCAGACTTTTGCACTCCTCCTCGGACATTAGGTCCACCGGATGTCCATTCCCTCCTGTTCGACTGTCCGATTTAAAATTCCGAACTTAACAGGTTTGAGCGCGTTCCAATAAAAAAAATGTATTTCGTCCGATTTCAAACTGCCGGAAAACTTAATATACAAAAAAAATGAAAAAATTTCCACTTGGCAGGGTCCGAATTTTCTGGTCTTCATTGTCCATTCAGAGACGACAGCAGGCGATCTGGACCCGGGTGTTAGTAATGTCCCCATCCGCCCACTTACCACCGCCACCTATCGTCTATTTTTTGTTTTACAAAATACGATTTAAGAAATGGCATTTTTTGGTTTTAGGTCTTCGAGGAAACCCAAATCAAATTGAGATACATTAGGATCTTTTAAACTGCGTATTATCAGAAGTATATAGAATTTATCTTAAGGATAAGTATAAATTATTATTATTATTTATGTAAATTGATAATAATAACACGAGCGCAATAACACCTTAATAATAATAAAATATTTTCATAAATATACTGTTATTTGAAATATTGTTTTATTTACACTACGCTACACTGATATTTTAATCATTTTATGTTTTAATAAGATAAGTTAGCCACCAAATATGAAATTAATTACATAAATATTCTTACGTTAAATGACCAATATTTCAATATGATGAGTTATCTCCGTGAATAATTCATACTTCTGATACAATATTATAAACTTATAGTCGAACGTATCGGTATCAAATTAACCTAACCAAACATGTCAAACGTCGGATTATTTAATCCTTGGCTTGGCAGAAGCTTAATTAATGTTTATCCAAATTTAGACGAAGCTAAAATCACCTTTAAATCGTTGTGATATAAAATTTCTTAAAATATTCAAGAACTTCAAAAACAGTCGGTCAGTAACACTGTATTTACTTATCCACCTCAATCTAATTGTAAACGCTAATGGACCAATTTAACGATTTTTGTGCATTATTATATACAAAGGGTTAATGTTGAGAATCCTTACCACTAAAAAATAAAATCATCCATACAAATTGTTGTAAAGTATGAGATAGGCTTAGTCTTTTAAATTCGAAAAGACAAACGACATTAACCGGTCCAACCGTAAACTAGTTTCGCCATTTTGTAGTCTTTCAAAGATTAGAAACCTACCTATGGAATTTCTACAATAGAATATCCTCGCACTTGAACATTCCTTTATGCCAAGTCAATTCTATTCAGATCAGCTAGCCTAGTGTAGTAGAACTCGAGAAACGGTGTTTAGGAAATTTACGTAAGAGTATATCAATTTTGTTCGGATTCGCAACACGGTTCACATTCCAGCTTCACCCATAGAAATAAGACCGTTGAAAATACTGCCTATAGCTCTAGAGTGAGAGAGAGAAGAGATTGTATATAAAATACTTTAGTATCGTCTAGTCCGCTACACACCCTCATCGGTCCGGCGGACCCTCGTTCTTATTCGATTTGTCGCTAATGTGGCGCTTGTTAAGTTACGGAATTTCGCGTCTTCTATCTTCGCCAAAGTCGTCTACATAATCGAACTTTTCTCTTCTTTGGTATGGTCTGCCACTCGACCACAGCTGCGGTCACCCTCGCGTCCAACCACTAGCTTCCGTATAAATTTATACCTTCGCGTTCCCGACGATATCTCTTTTTAGAAACTCCCCCTAAAAGTTCCTAAGTCTGTTGTTTGTTTATGCCTGGCTGAATTCGGCGGTAAAAAAATCGGTTGGCGGTTGGCGCGCCATCTATTTTTATGAAATTCAAAATGATATTCGCATCAGGTGTGATGCAGGTGTGTCCACGACATTTTGCTATTTTATACTTCAGTAACGACTCTAACTTTGAGGGAGTTTTTTGCTCTAAATCTCTACAGCACAATTGACCAAAAAACTGGAGTTAGGCATTTAGACCCTACAAATCCTATAAGTTGAAGTTTCCTCAACCGTTCCGTTCTTACTATATCTCTTAAATATATTGAACTATAGATTTTGAAGTTTATTTGACAAAGAAATATTTATTGAAAGTTCTCGAACAAGGGTGCGTCAAGACTAATCCTAAAAAAGCTAATCATTTGATTTTTTTTCAGAAACTTCATTTAATACAGCTTGTTTAACTAAACAATTAAATACGTAATTTTTAACCATATTTAAAGGTGGCATTTTCCAAATCTAAAAATCGGCTGATCCCACCAATCAAATTCTGCGATTTTTCTAGTCCTATTTCGAGAAGCAACGAAAGTTCACCCAAAATTGTGTAATGTAGATTCCATAAACCAGAATCCAGATTTAGTATCAGCATTGTACCAGAAGTGTATGGTATATATCTTATGTCCTAAAGTGATACTTGATTTGCTAGTTAATTAGATTAATTGATAAAATAAAGATCGTTATATTTATACATTTTATTTAAAATAAATGATATGTACAATGCTGTGACCGGTCAAGAGAGCTGGAAAGCCTTTCATTATCATTGTAAATATAATTTACTTCATAATAATAATCAGGGAGCCAAGACACCACCATAGGCCCAAGTCTTTATACGACGTTTTAATACATTAACTCAGGAGGGTGTTGGCCAGCCCTTCATGCCACGCGAGCCAACAGCTCCCTACACTTACTATTACCGTTATCGTAGTCATACTCCATAAATATAAATAAATACATTGTTACTTCATAATATATTTTAACAATTATTCTAATTCAATGTTTACGAGAGAAACATGTATCTTCGTAGGCTTCCGTGGCGTAAAAGACGCTTAAATAAAACCTGTTCAGCGATTGCCTAGAAGTAGTAATACAGAGAGCCAGGACATACTTGTAAAAGCGTGATATTTTAAAGCGTGCGCTGATTAATATTTCAATAAAGAAGGGCTCGTTCAATTTCACACGCGCCTCCCGAAAGAAAAAAAAACCTTAAACCCCACAAATAAAACTAACATAAACACATGACTATTTTATTCAGTGACTCGCGCCTGCACGTATTTGAGGGAAATGAAAAGAGAGCAGCATTTATTGAAGTGCCTATTCACATCTTTGAGTCCGTGAGTTACGATGTATAATGTACATATTTTTATTATTTACATTTTCACGATGTAATAATCTTAGAACAATTACCAGCTGGGCTAATACCCAAGACCACACCTTAGACCCAAGTCATCTAGCAACGTTTTAATGCCTATAAACAGGTAGTCGGGTTAAAATGCGTAGGCGCGGGTGGCAAGCTCTTCGTGCCAAGTGAGCCAACAGCTCCCTACACTCACTATTACTGCACTATTTTATCTTCAGAAAGGTGTTTAGAAAAATCAGTTTAAGGTTGAGAAGATACATGTTCCAAGCAAATGGCTATGATAAGTAGATGAATACTTCTCGCATATATATACTTCTGGTAATACGAAATAATTCCTTTTATTAAGGAACAGAAACACGACTCCATATTGTAGAAATTGTAACCGACTGATATCCTTTTCAAAGGGAATGATAAAATAAATCAATATTTACGAGTCGATGTTACAATAGGCTATCACATAAGAAACGTAGTATCCGTAAGTATGACACTGAATGATTTTGGTTATTGAACCTGCTACCGAATGATTGCGTAATCCACATTTACAGAACAGGAAATTCATCACGCGCAAATTCCAGGTTAGTTTGATGGCAAGCAAATCTCGATAGGTCTCACCATAAGTATATAAGATTGTACATAAGTGTGACGCTTCCTATTCTTCACATGCAAAAGATTTACCGAGAGATATTCACAAGACAGACTGCATTACGGGCTTCGTCACCGTTTTTCGTCCGCTTGCAAACGCGTCACACGTAGCCTTTTTAACCACGCCTCGTTAGGGGGAGATTTTCTTCTTGTGATGACGTCACTCCGTTACTAGCTCTCAGTAAAATATTCCCCGAAGTGACAAACTTATAAAACAATGTTATAGACTTATGGTCTCACATAAGAAAAAAATACACCAAGAACGAAAGGGACTATTATAACAACCAATTTTATTTTATCATTCACTATTCTTCATAATTTTGACAAAGAAAAAAAAATAACAAAGTGTCATCGGCGAAACAGACTATCATTAAAAAGCGCGCGTTGGAAGAAAAGCATACTTACAGATGTTATCTTACTTATGAAGTTAGTTTAAAGAATACATTCTGTAACGTAATACTGTACTACATAGAAGCCTCTATGAACAGGTTTCCAAAGCCTCAAATGATAAATTATCAAGGATTATTATTATTATTAAATCGTACCAGAAGTATATAAAACTTATCTTACTAGAGAAGTATCCAAAAATAAAATGTGTAACATCAAAACGAGTATGTGTCCACCACATCATCACTCAAAATGAACCAACTATGTTGCGTAGGAATATTTACATTAATTAATAGTTAAGTTAGCAGTGCTATATGCATTGTTAAATTGTAGGTTAAAATATAAACTTCGTTATATTTGCATATATTTAAAACTTTTATTAAGGCTTAGCCTTAGTCTGACTAGTTTCGGCTAGCTTAGCTGGCCATCTTCATAGACAATGAACTAGTCAGACTAAGGCTTAAGCCTTAATAAAAGTTTTAAATATATGCAAATATAAAGTTTTTATTTTAACCTACAATTTAGGAATATTTAATTAAATAAAAAGCATATTTGCCTGATGCAATAATTTTAGAAAGTTAGAATATGATGTATTAGATAGGTTAAAGTAAATTAAAAAATCAACTGCGCCTCGCGAAGGTACCTGATTCCAGCCATGGATTAAATAACCTTATTAAGGTTATTTAATCCATGTTCCAGCGCATATTATTAGCTGGTTAGATACTTCAGCCACGGTTTATAAATATCTACAAAGGTTGGAGCTCCGCGTACCTTCGTGTGTGCTATCGAAGCGAACTTTTTTTTTTTTTTTTTTAGATACACAAACATCGGTGTCGACCCGAGGCCTTAGACACCAGCACACACACAATTACTGATTAATCAGGGTGAGATATGTGTAACGGCCACGCCAACGGGGGGATACGTGGGGACAGGGATGGGGACACCCGTGGCGGAAGTATCCCGACCACCCGTTGGGGGATTGGTAGTCGTCCTCACACGGCCTTCCACAAACTCTGCCTCCCGGACGCCTGGGATTACAGGAGTGAGCCACTACTCCCGGCTATCGAAGCGAACTAGTTACGCGCTGATGACAGCCAACCCTGTTCGAAAAATAAAGCTACTCTGACGCCACCTGCATTTTATAAAGTATACTTGTAGTATTTTCAAATATTTTTCATTCCCGATTGACATTCTAATAGACAAAAAATAAAACCGTTTAAAACGTGACAACACAATGCCTAGGCTTATAACTAATTATAAAATAACAATAAAAAAGTAGAAAGGCCTATTTTTAAAGCGTTAATATACAATTTGACTTATGGTCAAATAAAGATTTAATATAAATAATTAAAAATTTATTTACCTTAAAAAATGGTTGTGGAAAGCATCTTGACAAGATTCGCGAATTCTTGAGTAGTCGACATCGACGGTTGAAATTTGAAATCCATGAAAAAATAACGATATTTTCATATATAAAAGTTAGTTAAACAAATTTACAATAGATGGCGCATCAAGCGCTTAATAATTATTTTCGTAACCGGAAGTAGCGCTTAAGCCGACCCCCCTTCGGCCAAAGTCTTCCAACCTGTGTAGATATTTATAAACCGTGCTTCAGCTCATACTTCATGGTATTACGTTACTTATGGTTAAAACGCTTAGACGTAATAAGGTACCGTTACTAAAGAATGGAGGGTTGTGGCGCACCTGCCATGGAAGAGACGACTCGATACTCAGGAATTGAAAAAGACCAACTGACTCCCGCTCGAGAACTGGCCTCAGGGTCCCCTGGGCTGCCTTCCCTTTATCTACACTCTGGTGGTTAGATGACCGCGTAATGGACAGTCCAGCGTAGGGGAGGGGATGATGACCACAGGGGCCAAACTCGATCTGATGACGGGTAATTTGGCAAAAGAGCCTTCGTTCCAATCTAGAACGGTATCCACCTCATCCAATCAACTTAAATGAACCCTCACTAGCCCCTACTACCTATATTTTCACCAATTTCCTGGCTAAAAAGTACGCTCTAAGCCTTGGTGCGTATCGATTTTATCAAACATATTTATTAGTTTCAAGTTACGTTGGCATTAGCCCCTTTCCCCCCTGTTTTATCGTCTTATTAAGTTTGAAGTTAAATGCGTTGACTAGGCACTCGTGTTTTAACCTAAATTTTTCTTAGAAAAAGATATTATTAATCTTCGATTTAATGAAGTCTTTTAATCTTTTTTTATCAAGGATGACACGTATTTCTTCTTTGATATTTTATTTATCGTGTTCTTTTATTAAATTTTTTCATAAGTTTGTAATAATGTTAATAAAGTGTGTTGAGATTTTACTGACATGGAATTTTATTTCCAAAAATTAAAAATTTTAAAATGCAAAAACTAGAAAAAATTTATCAAAATTGACGAAAAAAAATTAAATTTAATTTTTCAAAATCCCATGTTTTTTTCGGTAAAGAATTTTCCATTTTGTGTTGTCAAAAACATTTTCGGTTGCCATGGCAAAACTAATGCCCGTTGAAACTTTTCCTTTTGGGAATTTTCGTGATTCATTAAGGCCTACTTAACCCCCGAGTTTGAACAAAATCGGTGTGTTACAAACTTACACCTCGGGTAGTCTCCTTGTGAGTGCAATTTCCAGAGTGACCTCAGGTTTGTTTGGTAGTCTTCAGTCTAAGTCTGTAGAAAAATCGGAGATTAGAGCAATTGCGCAACGCTTATAAATTTAATTCAAATATTGTTGTCAAACGTTTGTAAAATAAAAAGCATTGTAAAAATTGTCAGACTTAAAATCCAAAGCTAAAATTAAAAGTAAAAATAATTGTAAAACTGTATCGAATTTAAGAAATATAAATGTATGACAAGTATTGTAATCCCTTTGGGAAAAAACTAAATAAAATAGTCAACGGCATTTTCAACACGTGGTGCAATATCCCGTGTATTGTGTGAAGGGAGCGAGAATTCTCCGAGGAAAGAGTGGAAAATTTGGGCATTCCTAACCTCGGGTCCGCTCGGGGTCTTCTTCCCGTAGCATTATAGAGCCTACGCGCTGTCCTTGGCCGAATTCTCGCACCCCCAATTTTGACCCCTCCTAAAGGGGGATAAACCCTTTGTATCTTAAAAGAGAGAAACATTTTTAAAAGAAGAAGTTCTTCTCCTCCAAATTTTGTAAGGAGCAACAACATTTCTTAGGGCTCATTCTAAACGAGCCACCAATAGTAAAAATAAAGTTTAGTTAGCTATAGAAAAATTGTGTTTCATTTATTCTAATTAGGTCTCGCTTATCGGTGTTTCAGTCCGCCGCAAGCTCTCCCCAAAAATTAGTCTCGGACCCGAACTTAAGCAAGCCGCTTAAGTTCAAACTTTGAGGGAACCCTCAAACTCAAACTCCCCCCAACAAAGTCCTTGCTTTCTAAGTTGCATATTTTACTAGCTGGAAGGTCTTATCTTTTTGGGTTGAAAGCTTTATTAATATCACTCCACATAACGGCACATAGCAATCACAAAAGATTTCAATTAACTGACACACTTCTGAAAAAAGATCAATATGGACTTATTATGAAATATTGCAACATTTCAAAGGATTTTGTTGAGTTTTTCGTAGATATCCTTTTCTAAAGTACTATCATACGTCTATAATCTACATTTCATAAATATGCCATACTTTATGGTTTATTCACAACACAGACTCTAATGTGGGCTTCATCGACGTTTACCGTCCGTTCACTCTCGATTTTCTCAATGTGATGACGTCATTCTTAGAATAGCTCGCTGAAAAATACTTCTCAAAGATATATACATATAACAAAATGAAATAGATATGTGGTATTATCAAAATACATTTATTTCATCACGTTACATTGTATTTCATCAAGTTACATTTATGTCATCAAGTTACGTTTATTTCATTAAGTTACATTTATTTGATCAAGTTACATTTATTTCATCAAGTTACATTTATTTGATCAAGTTACATTTATTTGATCAAGTTACATATTATTTTTTATAACACGAATTTTCTTGAATTTTTTAATATTTATTGGATTTGTTGATTTTTTTCTTTGATTTTGTTTGTTTTGGTATTTTTTCGACAATTTATGGATTTGTAGATTTTTGTGCCATATTTCGCAGATTTGTTTAGAAAATTCAAAATCATAGCTGTTGTATTATGTGTTTCATTTTTACACCCTAGACGGATACTTATCTCGTAAAGGGATATCTCATACACTTTTGTTATTAGCAACGTTTCTAATTGCAACACCGAAAAATAATCCAAACCCGTACATAAACAATTATATCAGATTGCATTCCAGTTTGGGTGTCATTCCTTTCAACCTCATTCAAAATAAAAAGGCTTCCAAAAAAAATTCCAAGTCTGAAATTACACAATCAAGAAGTGAAGTAGGGACCGCGACGGTGGCAATTTTGATTAATTGCATGCAAATTTCGCTCTTTTCGCCCCGGACCCGTCATATTAATGCGACACGCCGGCAAGATATACGAGTCGCCTCCCCAAAAACCTTACCAACCCCTAGAAACCCACAGTCAGTATCCATCCGCCCACCAAGCTAGCTAGCTTTATCGAAGTGTAGTTCGGTAAAAGGTCACCAGAAGGCGCTCGGAATTCAGACGCGCGGGGGTGGACGGGGGAGGGGGGAAGTCTCCGTCGGGATCAGTATTAAACAGGGAAACGGGGATAAGGTGGTATCTCGGGTTACATAGTTTCCATCTAGCCATTGAAGGATGCCAGCGAGACTGTCATACGTCTACGGGTGGCATCTCTCCTAACGGTTTAGAATTCTTGAAGGTTGGCGGTTGGTGGGTCGGCGCCGGTGGGGAGATGAACCTTAATTAGAGAGGGTATTTGAATGCCTCTCCTTGCGGGTAACCTTAGAAGCGGGGCCAAGTTTAAAAATCGTTCTATATCGCTTTTTATGTATAGAGGCGCGAAATCCGAGACCTCGCCGCAGTATGGAAATATGTTTATATAAGTGCTCTTTTGATACAGCCCTATCCGCTGTTATCTCGCGTAGCAGCTTGGCCCCGAGAATTCCAACAACCACTACGGTTAAAATCATAGACACTTCGTTGAAATTAATATTAACATGGTGGTTAGCATTTCCAAATACATCATGTTAAAAGAAGGGTATTAAATAATTAATACAACGTCTAGTGGATTCGAAATCTTTTAGCATCTTTGCGCTGACGCGATTACTAAACCTAAATTTCCTCCAAAAAGGTTAGATTTTTAGCAAAATGTCAATAGGTTTTTCTATAAAGTAACATTGGCCTTCTTGTTTTTAAGTTGATGCTGCGTCATGAGTGACGTATCGATGACGTTTTACTCAAAAAAGCCCTGGGTATAAGAGTAAATTCAACGAGGCACCCTGTTTTTAAGCATAAACTGAATTGAACTTCTACGTATTTCGTGACGAATGAGCTACATAAAAACCACTTCGGCAAATCTTTCTTCCCTGTATAGGTTTTGGAGTAGTTCTGGTACATACTTTTGGAAAACTTAAAACATTTATGTTAAGATGAACAGCTCTAAAATATTTTAATTAATAATAATATACTTTCTTGTTCAATCTATATGATTCATATTCTCATACTGTATCACAGATTCAACTAAACCCTAATTTAGTATAGTTCTATGATACTAGATGCTTGATTTTATGCCAGCGTTTAAACTCTAGATATCCGAAGTCTGAATCTTTGAATTTTGCAATTTTATTTATTTGTTTTTGCGATATGTTAACTTTCAAAAGCGTTGAAAAGTTTGAAAATGTATAACGTTTCTACCTTTGTAAAACCAAAAATATTAATGGTTGTAACAACGTTGGTAGTGTTTTAATATTTTAATAACGCTCGTAATAACGTTGGTACTTTTGTAAAACCTAAATAATAACGCTCGTAATAACGTTGGTACTTTTGTAAAACCTAAATAATAACGCTCGTAATAAGCGTTGGTACTTTTGTAAAACCTAAATAATAACGCTCGTAATAAACGTTGGTGCTTTTGTAAAACCTAATTAATAACGCTCGTAATAACGTTGATACTTCTGTAAAACCTAAATAATAACGCTCGAAATAACGTTGATACTTTTGTAAAACCTAAATAATAACGCTCGAAATAACGTTGATACTTTTGTAAAACCTAAATAATAACGCTCGAAATAACGTTGATACTTTTGTAAAACCTAAATAATAACGCTCGAAATAACGTTGATACTTTTGTAAAACCTAAATAATAACGCTCGAAATAACGTTGGTACTTTTGTAAAACCTAAACAATAACGCTCGTAATAAACGTTGGTGCTTTTGTAAAACCTAATTAATAACGCTCGTAATAACGTTGGTACTTTTGTAAAACCTAAATAATAACGCTCGAAATAACGTTGATACTTTTGTAAAACCTAAATAATAACGCTCGAAATAACGTTGGTACTTTTGTAAAACCTAAATAATAACGCTCGTAATAAACGTTGGTGCTTTTGTAAAACCTAATTAATAACGCTCGTAATAAACGTTGGTGCTTTTGTAAAACCTAATTAATAACGCTCGTAATAACGTTGGTACTTTTGTAAAACCTAATTAATAACGCTCGTAATAGCGTTGGTACTTTTGTAAAACCTAAATAATAACGCTCGTAATAAACGTTGGTGCTTTTGTAAAACCTAATTAATAACGCTCGTAATAACGTTGGTACTTTTGTAAAACCTAAATAATAACGCTCGTAATAACGTTGATACTATTGTAAAACCTAAATAATAACGCTCGTAATAAACGTTGGTGCTTTTGTAAAACCTAATTAATAACGCTCATAATAACGTTGGTACTTTTGTAAAACCTAAATAATAACGCTCGAAATAACGTTGATACTTTTGTAAAACCTAAATAATAACGCTCGAAATAACGTTGATACTTTTGTAAAACCTAAATAATAACGCTCGTAATAACGTTGGTACTTTTGTAAAACCTAAATAATAACGCTCGTAATAAACGTTGGTGCTTTTGTAAAACCTAATTAATAACGCTCGTAATAAACGTTGGCGCTTTTGTAAAACCCAATTAATAACGCTCATAATAAACGTTGGTGCTTTTATAAAACCTAATTAATAACGCTCGTAATAACGTTGGTACTTTTGTAAAACCTAAATAATAACGCTCGAAATAACGTTGATACTTTTGTAAAACCTAAATAATAACGCTCGAAATAACGTTGATACTTTTGTAAAACCTAAATAATAACGCTCGAAATAACGTTGATACTTTTGTAAAACCTAAATAATAACGCTCGAAATAACGTTGATACTTTTGTAAAACCTAAATAATAACGCTCGTAATAACGTTGGTACTTTTGTAAAACCTAAACAATAACGCTCGTAATAAACGTTGGTGCTTTTGTAAAACCTAATTAATAACGCTCGTAATAAACGTTGGTGCTTTTGTAAAACCTAATTAATAACGCTCGTAATAAACGTTGGTGCTTTTGTAAAACCTAATTAATAACGCTCGTAATAACGTTGGTACTTTTGTAAAACCTAAATAATAACGCTCGAAATAACGTTGATACTTTTGTAAAACCTAAATAATAACGCTCGAAATAACGTTGATACTTTTGTAAAACCTAAATAATAACGCTCGAAATAACGTTGATACTTTTGTAAAACCTAAATAATAACGGTCGTAATAAACGTTGGTGCTTTTGTAAAACCTAATTAATAACGCTCGTAATAACGTTGGTGCTTTTGTAAAACCTAAATAATAACGCTCGAAATAACGTTGGTACTTTTGTAAAACCTAAATAATAACGCTCGAAATAACGTTGATACTTTTGTAAAACCTAAATAATAACGCTCGAAATAACGTTGATACTTTTGTAAAACCTAAATAATAACGGTCGTAATAAACGTTGGTGCTTTTGTAAAACCTAATTAATAACGCTCGTAATAACGTTGGTACTTTTGTAAAACCTAAATAATAACGCTCGAAATAACGTTGATACTTTTGTAAAACATAAATAATAGCGCTCGTAATAACGTTGGTACTTTTGTAAAACCCAAATAATAACGCTCGAAATAACGTTGGTACTTTTGTAAAACCTAAATAATAACGCTCGAAATAACGTTGGTGCTTTTGTAAAACCTAATTAATAACGCTCGTAATAAACGTTGGTGCTTTTGTAAAACCTAATTAATAACGCTCGTAATAACGTTGGTACTTTTGTAAAACCTAAATAATAACGCTCGAAATAACGTTGATACTTTTGTAAAACCTAAATAATAACGCTCGAAATAACGTTGATACTTTTGTAAAACCTAAATAATAACGCTCGAAATAACGTTGATACTTTTGTAAAACCTAAAAAATAACGGTCGTAATAAGGTTGGTACTTTTGTAAAACCTAAATAATAACGCTCGAAATAACGTTGATACTTTTGTAAAACCTAAATAATAACGCTCGTAATAACGTTGGTACTTTTGTAAAACCTAATTAATAACGCTCGCAATATCGTTGGTACTTTTGTAAAACCTAATTAATAACGCTCGTAATATCGTTGGTACTTTTGTATAACCTAAATAATAACGCTCGTAATAACGTTGGTACTTTGGTAATACTTTAATAAGGCTCGTAACACCGTTAGTAGTTTTGTAAAACCTAATAATAACGCTCAATAGTACTTTTAAAACTTTATAATAACTGAGAGATTTAAGAAATACAATAACATATTTAACAAATTGCAGCTTAGAAAATAAGTTATAAATTGCCTTTCAAAGCTTATTTTATTTTTTATTTTCTATTTTCTACGTGTACATGTTAAATTATTGCACTTCAATACCATCCTATCTTTATTTGTAAATACGTTTTATTTTTATTTAGCAACAATTCATCGCGCAAAAGGTTTCCTCATAAAAGGAACTCTTCTTCTCGGCACGTGATTTTAATTCCCGTCATTGGCCAATGTCCAAAAGAGCGAGAGATTTATAAACAACAACGGGTTGAATCAGTACCTCGTGACGATAAAGCAGGATACGCGACGCTATCGAAACGCAAACAAAAAATCGAGTACGAGTTGTTGAAATCTGCCGATTATCGCGTGTTTATTTACGCATTTAGAAGCGGATGGAAGATTTGAAATTCAATACGGGAGAGTCGCTTTGAAAGGAAACGCTGATATATCCGATCCAGATAAGTTCAAAGATTGTTTCATTTGCAAGACTCTTCTAAAGTTTCGTCGGACGGGGACTCGAAAGGGGGCAAGGACTCCACATTCTTGTTTGTCCGTTTTCCACCCTCCCAGATAAGGCGGGCCGGGGGGACCTCGTGATTGGTAATTATACACTTTTCGGTCGAAAATATTCCTCGAAATCTCCACTCGTGACGAGAGACCATTATAAAGAGGCCTGCTGGGAGCCCAAGCCATCGCTCGTTGCTCTCGGTGACAACTTCATTGCAGTCTTAGTCGGCAGTCTGATCGGTTTGTCGCTCTGTTCAGTGTTTTTGGTTTCTGTCATATAGCCTATTCTCCCTTATAATGAGCGCGATTTGGTTTCTCGCCGTTTTGGCGACGGCATTCGCGTACACCAGCGCTATTAACATTAAGGACGTTATTTTCGAAGAGTTCGAAGAGTTTAAACTGTCCTACAACAAGATTTACACCGACCAACGTGAAGAAGTATTCCGGAAGAAGATTTTCCTGGAAAACAAACACAGAATCGCCAAACACAATCAAAGATTTTTACTCGGAGTTCACAAATACGGACTTTCCATGAACAAGTAAGTATAACTGTTTTAAATTAGTTTAGTTTTTATACATTGATTCAACAACAATTTTGTTTCGAAGGTATGGCGATCTATTGCATTCTGAATTCGTGGCCCAAATGAACGGGTTCCAGCGAGACTACAAGGACAGACAACTCAACGGCACGACTTACCTGTCTCCCGCTAACGTCCTGGCACCCGAATCAGTCGATTGGCGCAAACAGGGTTACGTCACACCCGTCAAGGACCAAGGTCAATGCGGTTCTTGCTGGTCCTTCAGCGCCACCGGGTCCTTGGAAGGGCAACACTTTAAGAAGACTGGAAAATTGGTGTCTTTGAGCGAACAGAACTTGGTCGACTGTTCCGGTAAATACGGAAACGAAGGTTGCAGCGGAGGTCTCATGGACCAAGCTTTCCAGTACGTCAAGGACAACCGCGGTATCGATACCGAGAAGAGCTACCCTTACGAAGCCCAAGACGATTCTTGCCGATTCAACCCGAGAACTACTGGCGCCACTGACACCGGGTTCGTCGACATTCCCCAAGGAGACGAGAAAGCCTTAACGGAAGCTTTAGCGACCGTCGGACCCATCTCGATTGCCATTGATGCCAGCCACGAATCCTTCCAGTTTTACTCTCACGGTGTTTACGACGAGCCTGAATGTTCCAGCGAAGCCTTGGATCACGGGGTTCGTTATAGAAACTTACAATTGCGACAGGGTTATTCAAATTTTAAGACGTTCAATTACAATGCTATACCAGTCGCACCATAAGTCAGACTTTATATTTACATGCACCAGTCGGAAGGAGGAGTATATTACCTAAATTAGTCAACAGCGCCCTCTATTGCGGATAAATAGAAGCTCGTGAAAAATAAGAAAACAATGATGGGGTTCATTAATTATAAAAATATTTTAATAACCCTAGAAGAAAATATTTTCAGTAAATATTTATTTAATTATGACTGTCTTTACTCAATGTAATGAACAATAAAAAGGTAACCTAGATGTCGCTCAGTATAATAACGATAAAAGAGGGGAAATTTAGAGAAAGTCAGTCTGATTTATGGTCGCCAACCGAAAGCTTCTGTAATCTAACCTCCAAAGTTGAATAACCCTGATTGCTCCTTAACCGCTTCCTTCTACTAATAGCAATTTCGTTACGCAGGTTTTGGCAGTAGGATACGGAACCTTGGAGGGCCAAGACTTTTACATCGTGAAGAACAGTTGGGGCACGTCCTGGGGCGACAAAGGTTTCGTCAAAATGAGCCGTAACAAGAACAACCAATGCGGAGTCGCTTCATCTGCCAGCTACCCTCTGGTTTAATTCTCTGAACATATCTTTAAGAACATTTTCCGTGGCTTGTAGTTCGTGATTTTTGCGCATGTACCAAAGATGACCTTATAATATAGTGGTTGTGTAAATAACGCGTTTTCATTTCCAATTAAAATACAAACATTTTTACACAATTTTGTTATTTCAACAGTTATAGGTTAAGTCATAAGTAACATAGCATACATAAGTACTGAGCGATTTACGTTAAATATAATCTATTAGAGATATAACGTAATCGAACGTTTAAGAACAGGAAATAATTCACGCCTTACTCCCTATAATTCCAAAATTACAGTCAGATTACTTTGATGGTGAAATAGTAAATTTTATGTTCGAATTCAACAATTCAATATTATATTTCCAAATAAAAGTTTAATTTTTTTACTTTTAAAACGTTCTTTTAAGCCTTGACTGCTTCGTGAAAAATTAAAATCCTGTGGTTATCTTTATAAGACAGTTCCAAAGACTACTAACAAATCGCCAAAAGTTGTCAGTTCTTCGCCACGTTATGATTTATATGGTCATTGGCGAAAAATTCAAACTAATAAAATTAGCATTGAAAGAATAGGAAGTGTTATACATGTACCTATTCTTTGAGTTACTCATGTCTATATACATAAAACATAATCCATTAACCATCATAAAATTTACAATCCAAATTCAAATTGCAACCCAAAAACATATTAACTAACCTTTGGGCCCTCAAATTACCATCTTTTAAACGGATAGATATTTTCTTTATATAATTTGGTTGGACCAAAATCACAAATTTTGACAAATGTAAAGCTTTACTTGATGGGGTTAACGGTAATAGTTAGTGTAGGGAGCTGTTGGCTCGTACGCGTGGCATGCAGGGCTTGCCACCACCCTCCTACGCATTGTAACCCGGCCACCTGAATTAAAGGCTTTAAAAGTCGCTCGATGACTTAGGCTTAGGGTGGTGCCTTGGGTATTAGCCTAGCTGATTATTATTATTATTATTATTAATTAGTTTTCCCTAAAAATAGCGAAACATAAAGCTCTTTAAGATACAAAACCCAGAATCTTACTCAGTATATCTCATTGTACAATTCTTCATTTTAAAGCCGGGTTTTCATGGACGCTTGTAGCTTGAAAAAGAAAAGATTGAGATTTTTCCATTTTGCGGGAAGCGTATACTTTATTTTATATTTCACGCTCACGCTGCAAGGAAAGCGGTTCGCGTTTTCATGATGCAAGATATTTCTAGCGTGCCGCGTGAGCTGGCGGCTGCCGCGTTTATTTTTTGCCGAAATAAATACGGCGGTTCCGAATCGCAGACGTCTTTTGATTAAGAAAGAAATGTTATAACTTTTAGTAATTAACAAAGCCAAAAACAATAAAAGAAGGTACAAAACAAACGATGGTGGGTGCACCCTATTTGCATAATTTTGCTCAACTCTATCCATGCAACATTTACTGCTATTGTATTTCATTTTCGGTTCCAAATTATTGGGTTATCCTTTACATGGCTTATAAAATTGTTTTTCACTGTTTTTTCTCTTCTTTCTCTTTTCTTTCTATTTCTTTTTGTTGCTTTTTCGTTAATTTGGTTGTGGTTGAACTCATTGTTATTTGTTTCGAACAGTGTACAATAGTGTGATAAGCCTCGGTACCAACACTAGATACCCATTGGCTGGCTGAAGTCACATGGACCGACGTCACGCGTGAAATTTTCGCTTGGGCGTAAAAATATCTAGTTGGATTTGATCGGTGCTAGAAGCGTGTTCCAATCTATTTTCACAAGCGCACACTCCAGGTGCAAAATACAAGCATTCTTGAAAACAGAAGCGATCGCAGCGTGAGCGCGAACTTTAAACTATTTCTAGCTCAAGCCAAATTTTTCAAGCTACAAGCGTCCATGAAAACCCGGCTTTAGACCCAATACTTTTCATTAAATAAGCCACGAATTCATAATGAAGACCAACTTTTTCTAAAACCAAACAATAAACATCAGCGAATTTATTATAAAAATACGACCTTTGGGTTATTCTATTATCATTGCACACTGCCCATCCAATCTATCTTGATATTGAATGCGATGTGAGAACAAATTATTAATAACAATATTTTCACTGACCAATTTTCCTAAGGGATCAATTAAAAATTTCACTGGGTCCTCTATAGTGTTACAAAGAAATCGCATATGAAAGGTTTTCTTCACAGCACTAGCTTTTAAATGTGAAATTTTATGATCAGCCCTGTCTCTCAACAGTCCTGGAGAAATTAGTTTTTCTTCAATGTTCCTTACAAATTCAGAGACGTGAAATAGAGCTTGCAGAATATAAATAGAATAGTAAGAATTTTCATCATTTAAGAAACCTTACACCATAAAAAGCGATGCTTTAAACTGAATAGATGAACTTGCAGACTTAGCATAAGGATCACATACAACACATAAGCTAGCTTCGATACACGCATTAGTTTCATCTAGGAGCAACAAACACAAGGAGAACGCCGCTAGCTTTTATACACGCTAAGTGTGTTGTGTACAAATTTCATTGGACGAGCCTTAACACTGAACGTTCGACGGAAAGGGGGAAGACAATTTCCGAATTTTCCTCTTCTGACGGCAGCAGGCGCTAAACCGTCTAACCAATGAAAACTGTACACAAGAAAATGCACGACTTTTGACGGGTTGCGTTCTCCTTGTGTGGGGTGCTGTGTTTGTTGCTCCTATAGGTTCCATCAACTATTTTGTCAAACACTGAAAATTTGACATAATTCGCTTTCTAGGAATCAACTTAATTTTAGGCAAATCAGGCCTAAATGCTGCCATCTTCGGACGGTTATACTCTGATATTGCTTTATGATCGGCATACATTTTGGAAGGATCAAAATCAAGACCATCTACTACTCTTGAAACCGCCACGTAATCCATGCCAAAGAACTGTTTGTCTTACGGGTCAAAGTGGGGGCTTTCCGGAAATACGAACCACGTGACGTCACTTCCGGTGACCCTGAAAATTGATATGACCTGATATGGGTATCATTCGATTGGTCTCAACGTGCTCTTACCAAATATGAATTAACCTTCAAATCTGAACCAAACTGCGTATAAGATTAAAAAAGTAATTTTGTCTTATACATGTAAATTTGGGAGGGGCTAGAAATTAGTTTTTTAATCTTATACGCCGTTTGGTTCAGATTTGAAGGTTAATTTAGCGATATTTGGTAAGAGCACGTTGAGACCAATCGAATGATACCAATATCAGGTCATATCAATTTTCAAGGTCACCGGAAGTGACGTCACGTGGTTCGTATTTCGGAGAGCCCCCACTTTGACCCGTAAGACAAACAGTTCTTTGTTACAAATCACTAACCTAATTAAAAAATACCTTGACCCATCGTGTACCTTATCACATGCTTATTTCGTCATGGGCGCTTTGGCTATTTGAAAAACACTTGCTCCAATGTTTCTCATGGCGCATTCTACACTCATACCTTGGCTCTTATGAATAGTAACTCCGTAAGCCAAAACCACAGGAAATTGAGCACTTCAAACAAAAATGTTTGTCATTATTTCAAACTTGAAGCTTCAATTTTCATTTCAGTATCGCTGTTATCAAATAAAACCAAAAACTCTGAAATAATTCCATATGCGTTTTCCTATATCCTTTCAAAGTACCCATAGCTCCATTAACAAGCCGTTTTTGTGTCAAACAATATAAATTATTTCACTTCAAACTAAAATTACTTCAGAGTTACCGCTTTATAAAGTCGACTATATTTCCGTCGGACACCGAAAAATCCCTGCTTTTCGTAGTAGTCCCAGGTAACAATGATACCGACTATATTTAAGAAACTACCGGGAACTCTGTGCTGATAAAACATCTTGATTGCGCAATAACTATGAAAATCAATTTCATTTTAAATCTCGTTAATTGTCATACTTATTGTTATGATGTTTCTTATGGTGTTATTTTTATCTACAAAACTATTATACCTGGGAATTCGAACCCCTACAATTTATTTATCTATGTATACAGAATTACCGATATCATAAGTTAATGATAGGTATCATTAACTTATGCCGATATTAACCCTACGGTTACGATTGCTGACGATGCAAATATTGAAACAAAAAAATAAACTATATAAAATAATAATTTTTACTAACAAATATTAGTAACAAATTGCAATTCTATTAAGTACTAATGCTACTAAATTCAATTTTACTTAGACATTCCCCTACCGGCGGGGACACTAGCTCGCAACCATATCGACCACGCACGAGGAACAAACGAACGATTTTAATCTCTCAGCCATGACTGTCGAGATTATTCACACTATTTTTCGGTATATTCCCATTCGACCGAAATCCCATTCGACCGAAATCCCATTCGACCGAATTCAATATGTTTCCGAAATATAGCCCAAAAGGCGAATTCGGTTCATTGGGACCTTTTGTTTTGTTTTTTACTTCTGCCCCAAGGTATAGCAGGGTACGCAAAAAACGTTATACCTAAACAAAATGGCTACAGGTGTAGTAACGGTAAGGTTAGGTTAGGTTAGGTTAGTCTCTCACTTCCCTAGGGTGGCGCGCTTTTATAAATATATTTATGCTTTGAACTTTTTATTTATATCAAGAATACAATAATTCGAACAATTTCATTTTTTTATGTGAATGGTTAAGTTTGTAGCAATTGCGTCGAGTAAGGCTAACGCAACTTCTTCATTCAATTATATAAACGTGCAAAATTGGGCTGTAAACCGCACAATTGGAGTATTTTCGATCGATTGGGACTCAATGTTAAATCGTTTTCGAACGAATGGGATTTCGGTCGAATGGGACCAAAGCTATTTTTAATTTCCAAAAACCAGAGTGATTAACCCGAGGATTAACTTTGGAACCTGTACATATTTCTTGGATTGACCATGGACAGTAAATTAAGAGGACAGGTTTAGATACCCTTCCACAGTGCATTTTATTTCTCCCCGCGTATCAATCAGCTCGAGAAACTCCGAGGGAGTCTTGCAAGGTCGTTTGTACCACGTGGTCTTAAAATTTCAAAATGGCAATCTAATGCGGTTAATATTGTTACTGTCGGTGTTTTAGCCGGCACACACTTGGCGACTTTTCTGACTACGCAGATTCGCCCCTTTAGTACTCAGAGGCAGTGTTGGAAATAAGCTTTTAAAAAGTACTGGTCAATATGACCACAATACCCCCTACTTAAAAAATAATTTAGTGGTCATGACCACTCTTTTCTACCCCACTTATTTCCCTCCCTCTTTTATTTTACTTTTGAAAGTGAATTGTTAATAGCGATTAGGAACTATAAATATATTTATTAATCACAAACCAAAGAGCTTTGATATTTATCACATTTCTTAAGGAACTTAAAAAACTATTTCATCATCTTCTAGTCCTTCGTTTCTAAGAGCCATAAAGAAATTGTAGGATAGGCATCAATGTCTTCTATGCTAATGTTTCTTAAACATATTCTTACTGATTGATCTAGATGTTTCGCATTTAGCTCGACGAATCTGACTTGATTGTAGCAGAAGAACGTCTAATTACATAACGGCCAGATTCCAGGAAATACGTTCGATTTAGGAGTAGAAATAAGTCAAAATCCGCAGTTTCATTGGCTGTTCGAAGCTGAGAGCACAACACTTTTATAATTTTATCTTTTCGGTATAGAACATAGACATATGTCTATGGAAAAGAATTATACTTTTATTAAAAATAAACTGGTCATTATGACCAGTGAACCCCCCAGATTCCATTTAATTTACTGGTCATTGCGCAAAATAAACTGGTCTTTGACCGACGCCACCGCCTTATTTCCAAAACTGCTCGAGACAAGTCAACCTGGCCCGACCCAACCAATCATCACAATGGCGACATGTTGTTAGTTTTCATCTTTCGGTTCCCACAAGCGGGATTCCTCAAAGGGTCAGCCACAGTGGCGTAGACAAGGGGGGATTCCGGGTCCAGACCCCCCCCTTGGGCCTACCGTTAACTGCACTAAATTTCCACCCCTTCTCGACCCCCTCTTAACATTCATATATTTCTGGCAACGCCACTGGTCAGCCGTACCGTCTCCAATAAATCACTTGTTAAAGGTAATGTCAAACTTGGCGCCATCAAGTTGCCAGGCATTCAAACAATAAACTATCGAAACTTCTTAAAATATACAACAACGGAGAATTGGCAACCCTCAATTCGGACTGGCAATAAACTCATAGGGAAGATACAGGGTGAAAGAGGCCTCGCGACGGAATAGTACAAAGAAGTTGGGGAATCGCTAATCCCAATAGTGAGAGAACTGAGAGAGATAAATATAAAGAGAAGGGGAAAACCCAGGATACCTTTAGCCACAAGGTCCCCTTTGACGAACCCTTCCCAATGACCGTCCGTTGCGCGGTCACTTCAATATTAACATATGTAACATAATTACTCATAAGTGTGCCAAAAAGAAGCTTTTCCCAATGAGACCTTGTTGCAAGGTTATGACGTAATTGACGTCACTTCCCAGTTGATAACGGTTTTATCATCATCAAAACTAGTTCTGGCGGGGAGGGAAGGAAGTTAAAACCATTGAGTTGGGAATAAATAGAGGTACAAATAAATCTGGCTAGCGCGGGACCAATTTCGTTCAATATGGAGACTTTTTAAACTATATCGTTCAACCGTGGCGGCATCTGTCTCTAGTGGTAGCAACTATATTGCAATTGAATTTTTGCGCGAATCATATAACTTTAAAAAATATAGATGGCGCTACCGCCCAATTATAAAGATGAATATCGTACAGTCTTCTCAGAACAGGTCCCGCGTAACCATGGCAACCGAAATGGTAATTGTAATTCTAGCAGTATTAAAACCAGTCTTACGCGACGTTAGTCCATATTTTCTTTGGTGGCTGTGAAACAAGGTCTCATTCAAATTTTTAATACAGAGATGTTAAACAGAGGCACACTTATGTTACATATGATAACAATAATAATAATAATAATCAGCTAGACTAATACCCAAGGCACGACCTTAGGCATAAGTCATCGAGCGACTTTTGAAGCCATTAATTCGGGTGGCCGGGTTCAGTGGCGGCCTAAGGGGGGTGGGGGGGGGCGGTCCGCCCAGGGTACCAGGGCAGCAGGGGGTGCCATCGGAGAAGCTCGAGGGGGGGGGGGTGCAAATCAGAACGATTAAACTTGAAGAAGACGGACCCGCACGGTCCTGGGGGTGTCACAAAACACTGCCGCCGCCCCGGGAACCCAGCCTTCTTAAGCCGCCACTGGCCGGGTTACAATACGTAGGAAGGTGGTGGCCAGCCCTTTATGCTACGCGAGCCAACGGCTCCCTACACTAACCAAATACCGTTAATCTCAACAAGTTTTTATGTAAAGGGGAAACAGAAGAGTTCGGGGTAAAACTCCTTAAACCAGTGGGGAGGGAATTTGCAAACTCAACGCGGAAGTAGTTGTTCCCATTTTTCACACATTGCCACCAGCTGGGATCGAACCCGGCTCCTCTTGCTGCGAGGTGAAAGTGCTAACCCACCTCAATTAGAACGATAGAGCTATAAAGAGCTTCACCCGGGCCCCCTGGTGGGGACGACCAGCATCGCCACCAAAGTAGCCCAAAGCTAATCCAACTGATACATTTCTTAGAAAGAGACAAGGTCGAATTTTGCAAACGTGGGAAAAATATATATATTTAAGAATAAAACAAGATGATTAAAGGAAGTGTAAATAACGAAACTATAGACTTTTTAAATTGGTTGCTACAAAGGGATGTCACTAGTAAGGGAGGTTCCGAATAAGGAAGGTAACGAGCCAGAGATTTCTGAAGCAAGAGAGTGATGGAGGTCCCGAGTATGGAACGTCCCTTGTTAATAACGTCCCTTTTTAATAACGTCACCTGTTAATAACGTCCCTTAATTGGTAATAACATCCCTTGTTTGGATCTACCTTTTATAGGATCGTCCCTCGTTCATAACGTCCCTCGTGCATAACATCCCTTGTTAATAACATTCCTTTTTAGGAACTCCCTGGCAAGGGCGTATCCAGGATTTTATTTCAGGGGGGGTTTTGAGGGAAAATTTCAAGGGGGGGGGGTGCTGACCGAAGTTTCACTGTTTTATTAGGCACCCCCCCCCCACCGGTCATCAGCATTTCGGGGGGGGGTTTGAACCCCCCTTAAATACGCCCTTGCTGGATAGGTGGGGTGGCGGAGTGGTTAGCACTTTCGCCTCGCAGCAAGAGGAGCCGGGTTCGATCCCAGGTTGTGGCACTGGGTGAAAACTCGGAACAACTCCTTCTGCGTTGAGTTTGCAAGTTCTCTCCCCACTGGTTAAAGGGGTTTTCCCCCGAGTTCTTCGGTTTCCCCTTCCATAAAAACTTGTCTTGGTTAACGGTAATAGTTAGTGTAGGGAGCTGTTGGCTCGATCTCGTGGCATGCAGTGCTTGCCACCACCCTCCTACGCATTGTAACCCGGCCACCTGAATTAAGGGCTTCAAAAGTCGCATGATGACTTAGGCCTAAGGTGGTGCCTTGGGTTAATAACGTCCCTTTTTAGGATCATCCCTTGTTTTTAACGTCCCATGTTAATAACGTCCCTTTTTAGGATCATCCCTTGTTTTTAACGTCAATTGTTAGGATCGTTCCTTGTTAAAAACGTCCCTTGTTTTTAACGTGCCTGGTTAATAACGTCCCTTGTTACTGACGTCCCTCGTTATTAACGTCCCTTGTTAATAACTTATCTTGGTTTAACGTCCCTTGTTAGGATCGTCCCTTGTTAGGATCGTCCCTTGTTATTAACGTCCCTTGTTATGAACGTCCTTTGTTCGGATCGTCCTTTGTAAGGAACAAACCTTTTTCCTACAATACAGTATATAATGTATACATTCCGACACCAATTCATGTTTAAAGTTGAGTATTTACTCTATTCCTCAAGTGTCGATATTTAATTGAACTACTTTTTTTGTTTAAAATACATTCCGATAAAAATTATGAAACAGTGCCATATTAAAAATGAAAGTTTGTTATGAGATAATGCAAGAAGGTATGTAACTAGGTGCCAATGAAATATACTGCCTGCTAACTACGTTGCAGACTATAAAATACAGCGGTTCACGAACTTCTCAAGTTGGCCGCTACGTGGCTAATTCGGGAACCATAAAATAAAATCGTAGGTCAATATACACTTCTGAAATATCGAAGTTCAAGCGGAACTATGAACCAGAAGCAGTTTCTTTAAAAACGTAATTTTAAATATTTTCCAGTACACATAGAGGGCGCTCACGGTGGTCACGGCGTAGTTGAATACGTCGGCGGCATCGCAATCCGGGAAGCCATCTCGATGGCCCATCCTGATAAGCGAGCGTGAGGCGGCTCTATGCTCTCTATAATTAGGGCAAATTGCGAAACTATTTAGTGGCACGACTCCGGCCAACAAAGTCATTCACGCCTCTCGCTATTCATTATAATCCGGAGCCGACAAAATAAAAGCGACTACCGCGCCACCTATTATTAGCCAATCGCGGAATATCGCTCTTGGTCGATTTGTAAATAGACGCTGTACGTTGAAGATGTAAATTTTTGCGCCGCTCTTTTAAGTCCTCCGTTTACCTGGTAGCGTTGTAGTTGCTGAGAGCGTTACTAGATGGCGCTCAGACGTCGGTATCAGGTGCCATCTTTGAGCCCCTCGAAATTTAGATGCGGATCACGATCTCGGGGTTAAGAAATATCAAACACCTTTCAAAAAATAAGTATGGTACCGCGCTGAAGCATTATCTTCGGAATTATCGGCCGGTTTGGAACCTATTCTAGGTGCGGGATTAAAAAAGGATGTTATGTGCGGCCAACTAAGGCGTTGGCCTTGTTATGCCCGTTATCTCGCATTTTAGACAAGTTGGTTTCAGTCAAAAATTGTGGACGTCTTCGGCTTGGTTACTTGGGTGGGTAGCGTTATTTAGGGTGGCAAGGGGAATCCTAAATAATTTTGGGTGTTTGGTAACACTTTCTGGTCTTATAATATTTTTGGTACACTTGAAAAGTACAAAGCATGTATTTCGGATCCTAGGTACGATTTGGTTGGATGAGAGAGCATATATTTCGGATCCTAGGATCGATTTGGTTGGATGAGAGAGCATGTACTTCGGATCCTAGGATCGATTTGGTTGGATGAGAGAGCATGTATTTCGGATCCTAGGATCGATTTGGTTGGATGAGAGAGCATGTATTTCGGATCCTACGATCAATTTGGTTGGATGAGAGAGCATGTATTTCGGATCCTACGATCGATTTGTTTGGTTGAGAGAGCATGTATTTCGGATCCTAGGATCGATTTGGTTGGATGAGAGAGCATGTATTTCGGATCCTACGATCGATTTGTTTGGTTGAGAGAGCATGTATTTCGGATCCTAGGATCGATTTGGTTGGATGAGAGAGCATGTATTTCGGATCCTACGATCGATTTGTTTGGTTGAGAGAGCATGTATTTCGGATCCTAGGATCGATTTGGTTGGATGAGAGAGCATGTATTACGGATCCTACGATCGATTTGTTTGGTTGAGAGAGCATGTATTTCGGATCCTACGATCGATTTGGTTTGATGAGAGAGCATGTATTTTTTGATCCTACGATCAATTTGGTGGGATGAGAGAGCATGTAGTTCGGATCCTAGGATCGATTTGATTGGATGAGAGAGCATGTATTTCGGATCCTAGGATCGATTTTGTTGGATGAGAGAGCATGTATTTCGGATCCTACGATCAATTTGGTTGGATGAGAGAGCATGTATTTCGGATCCTACGATCGATTTGTTTGGTTGAGAGAGCATGTATTTCGGATCTTAGGATTGATTTGGTTGGATGAGAGAGAATGTATTTCGGATCCTACGATCAATTTGGCTGGATGAGAGAGCATGTATTTCAAATTCTAGGATCAATTTGGTTGGATGAGAGAGCATGTATTTCGAATTCTAGGATCGATTTGGTTGGATGAGAGAGCATGTATTTCGAATTCTAGGATCAATTTGGTTGGATGAGAGAGCATGTATTTCGAATTCTAGGATCGATTTGGTTGGATGAGAGAGCATGTATTTCGAATTCTAGGATCGATTTGGTTGGTAGAGAGAGCATGTATTTCGAATTCTAGAATAGATTTGGCAGGATGATAGAGCATATATTTTGGATCCTAGGATCGATTTGGCTGGATGATAGAGCATATATTTCGGATCCTACGATCAATTTGGCTGGATGAGAGAGCATGTATTTCGAATTCTAGGATCGATTTGGTTGGATGAGAGAGCATTATTTCGAATTCTAGGATCGATTTGGTTGGATGAGAGAGCATGTATTTCGAATTCTAGGATCGATTTGGTTGGATGAGAGAGCATGTATTTCGGATCCTAGGATCGATTTGGTTGGATGAGAGAGCATGTATTTCGAATTCTAGGATCGATTTGGTTGGATGAGAGAGTATGGACTTCGGATCCTACGATCGATTTGGTTGGATGAGAGAGCATGTATTTCGGATCCTACGATCGACTTGTTTGGTTGAGAGAGCATGTATTTCGAATTCTAGGATCGATTTGGTTGGATGAGAGAGCATGTACTTCGGATCCTACGATCGATTTGGTTGGATGAGAGAGCATGTATTTTTTGATCCTACGATCGATTTGGTGGGATGAGAGAGCATGTACTTCGGATCCTAGGATCGATTTGGTTGGATGAGAGAGCATGTATTTCGGATTCTAGGATTGATTTGGTTGGATGAGAGAGCATGTATTTTGGATCCTAGGATCGATTTGGCTGGATGAGAGAGCATGTATTTAGAATTCTAGGATTGATTTGGTTGGACGAGAGAGCATGTATTTCGGATCCTACGATCGATTTGGTTGGATGAGAGAGCTTGTACTTCGGATCCTACGATCGATTTGGTTGGATGAGAGAGCATGTATTTCGGATCCTACGATCGATTTGGTTGGATGAGAGAGCATGTATTTCGGATCCTACGATCGATTTGGTTGGATGAGAGAGCATGTACTTCGGATCCTACGATCGATTTGATTGGATGAGAGAGCATGTATTTCTAATTCTAGGATCGATTTGGTTGGATGAGAGAGCATGTATTTCGAATTCTAGGATCGATTTGGTTGATGAGAGAGCATGTATTTCGAATTCTAGGATCGATTTGGTTGGATGAGAGAGCATGTATTTCGAATTCTAGGATCAATTTGGTTGGATGAGAGAGCATGTATTTCGAATTCTAGGATCGATTTGGTTGGATGAGAGAGCATGTATTTCGAATTCTAGGATCGATTTGGTTGGTAGAGAGAGCATGTATTTCGAATTCTAGGATAGATTTGGCAGGATGATAGAGCATATATTTTGGATCCTAGGATCGATTTGGCTGGATGATAGAGCATATATTTCGGATCCTACGATCAATTTGGCTGGATGAGAGAGCATGTATTTCGAATTCTAGGATCGATTTGGTTGGATGAGAGAGCATTATTTCGAATTCTAGGATCGATTTGGTTGGATGAGAGAGCATGTATTTCGAATTCTAGGATCGATTTGGTTGGATGAGAGAGCATGTATTTTGGATCCTAGGATCGATTTGGTTGGATGAGAGAGCATGTATTTCGAATTCTAGGATCCATTTGGTTGGATGAGAGAGTATGGACTTCGGATCCTACGATCGATTTGGTTGGATGAGAGAGCATGTATTTCGGATCCTACGATCGACTGGTTTGGTTGAGAGAGCATGTATTTCGAATTCTAGGATCGATTTGGTTGGATGAGAGAGCATGTACTTCGGATCCTACGATCGATTTGGTTGGATGAGAGAGCATGTATTTTTTGATCCTACGATCGATTTGGTGGGATGAGAGAGCATGTACTTCGGATCCTAGGATCGATTTGGTTGGATGAGAGAGCATGTATTTCGGATTCTAGGATTGATTTGGTTGGATGAGAGAGCATGTATTTTGGATCCTAGGATCGATTTGGCTGGATGAGAGAGCATGTATTTAGAATTCTAGGATTGATTTGGTTGGACGAGAGAGCATGTATTTTGGATCCTACGATCTATTTGGTTGGATGAGAGAGCTTGTACTTCGGATCCTACGATCGATTTGGTTGGATGAGAGAGCATGTATTTCGGATCCTACGATCGATTTGGTTGGATGAGAGAGCATGTATTTCGGATCCTACGATCGATTTGGTTGGATGAGAGAGCATGTACTTCGGATCCTACGATCGATTTGATTGGATGAGAAAGCATGTATTTCGAATTCTAGGATCGATTTGGTTGGATGAGAGAGCATGTACTTCGGATCCTACGATCGATTTGGTTGGATGAGAGAGCATGTATTTCGAATTCTAGGATCGATTTGGTTGGATGAGAGAGCATGTATTTTGAATTCTAGGATCGATTTGGTTTTATGAGAGAGCATGTATTTCGAATTCTAGGATCGATTTGGTTGGATGAGAGAGCATGTATTTCGGATCCTACGATCGATTTGGTTGGATGAGAGAGCATGTATTTCGTATCCTACGATCGATTTGGTTGGATGAGAGAGCTT
This sequence comes from Leiobunum rupestre, assembly GCF_980474605.1. Lineage (NCBI taxonomy): Eukaryota > Metazoa > Arthropoda > Arachnida > Opiliones > Sclerosomatidae > Leiobunum > Leiobunum rupestre. The sequence goes on from NC_143394.1 coordinate 17,009,485, forward strand.
GTACTTCGGATCCTACGATCGATTTGGTTGGATGGGAGAGCATGTATTTCGGATCCTACGATCGATTTGGTTGGATGAGAGAGCATGTATTTCGGATCCTACGATCGATTTGGTTGGATGAGAGAGCATGTACTTCGGATCCTACGATTGATATGGTTGGATGAGAGAGCATGTATTTCGAATTCTAGGATCGATTTGGTTGGATGAGAGAGCATGTATTTTGAATTCTAGGATCGATTTGGTTTTATGAGAGAGCATGTATTTCGAATTCTAGGATCGATTTGGTTGGATGAGAGAGCATGTAATTCGGATCCTACGATCGATTTGGTTGGATGAGAGAGCATGTATTTCAGATCCTACGATCGATTTGGTTGGATGAGAGAGCATGTACTTCGGATCCTACGATCGATTTGGTTGGATGAGAGAGCATGTATTTCGGATCCTACGATCGATTTGGTTGGATGAGAGAGCATGTATTTCAGATCCTACGATCGATTTGGTTGGATGAGAGAGCATGTACTTCGGATCCTACGATCGAATTGGTTGGATGAGAGAGCATGTATTTCGGATCCTACGATCGATTTGGTTGGATGAGAGAGCATGTGTTTCGAATTCTAGGATCGATTTGATTGGATGAGAGAGCATGTATTTCGAATTCTAGGATCGATTTGGTTGAATGAGAGAGCATGTATTTCGAATTCTAGGATCGATTTGGTTGGATGAGAGAGCATGTATTTCGGATCCTACGATCAATTTGGCTGGATGAGAGAGCATATATTTCGGATCCTACGATCAATTTGGCCGGATGAGAGAGCATGTATTTCAAATTATAGGATCAATTTGGTTGGATGAGAGAGCATGTATTTCGAATTCTAGGATCGATTTGGTTGGATGAGAGAGCATGTATTTCGAATTCTAGGATCGATTTGGTTGGATGAGAGAGCATGTATTTCGAATTCTAGGATCGATTTGGTTGGATGAGAGAGCATGTATTTCGAATTCTAGGATCGATTTGGTTGGATGAGAGAGCATGTATTTTGAATTCTAGGATCGATTTGGTTTTATGAGAGAGCATGTATTTCGAATTCTAGGATCGATTTGGTTGGATGAGAGAGCATGTATTTTGAATTCTAGGATCGATTTGGTTTTATGAGAGAGCATGTATTTCGAATTCTAGGATCGATTTGGTTGGATGAGAGAGCATGTATTTCGGATCCTACGATCGATTTGGTTGGATGAGAGAGCATGTATTTCGGATCCTACGATCGATTTGGTTGGATGAGAGAGCTTGTAATTCGGATCCTACGATCGATTTGGTTGGATGAGAGAGCATGTATTTCGGATCCTACGATCGATTTGGTTGGATGAGAGAGCATGTATTTCGGATCCTACGATCGATTTGGTTGGATAAGAGAGCATGTACTTCGGATCCTACGATCGATTTGATTGGATGAGAGAGCATGTATTTCGAATTCTAGGATCGATTTGGTTGGATGAGAGAGCATGTACTTCGGATCCTACGATCGATATGGTTGGATGAGAGAGCATGTATTTCGAATTCTAGGATCGATTTGGTTGGATGAGAGAGCATGTATTTTGAATTCTAGGATCGATTTGGTTTTATGAGAGAGGATGTATTTCGAATTCTAGGATCGATTTGGTTGGATGAGAGAGCATGTATTTCGGATCCTACGATCGATTTGGTTGGATGAGAGAGCATGTATTTCAGATCCTACGATCGATTTGGTTGGATGAGAGAGCATGTACTTCGGATCCTACGATCGATTTGGTTGGATGAGAGAGCATGTATTTTGGATCCTACGATCGATTTGGTTGGATGAGAGAGCATGTATTTCAGATCCTACGATCGATTTGGTTGGATGAGAGAGCATGTACTTCGGATCCTACGATCGAATTGGTTGGATGAGAGAGCATGTATTTCGGATCCTACGATCGATTTGGTTGGATGAGAGAGCATGTGTTTCGAATTCTAGGATCGATTTGATTGGATGAGAGAGCATGTATTTCGAATTCTAGGATCGATTTGGTTGAATGAGAGAGCATGTATTTCGAATTCTAGGATCGATTTGGTTGGATGAGAGAGCATGTATTTCGGATCCTACGATCAATTTGGCTGGATGAGAGAGCATATATTTCGGATCCTACGATCAATTTGGCTGGATGAGAGAGCATGTATTTCAAATTCTAGGATCAATTTGGTTGGATGAGAGAGCATGTATTTCGAATTCTAGGATCGATTTGGTTGGATGAGAGAGCATGTATTTCGAATTCTAGGATCGATTTGGTTTAATGAGAGAGCATGTATTTCAAATTCTAGGATCAATTTGGTTGGATGAGAGAGCATGTATTTCAAATTCTAGGATCAATTTGGTTGGATGAGAGAGCATGTATTTCAAATTCTAGGATCAATTTGGTTGGATGAGAGAGCATGTATTTCAAATTCTAGGATCAATTTGGTTGGATGAGAGAGCATGTATTTCGAATTCTAGGATCGATTTGGTTGGATGAGAGAGCATGTATTTCGAATTCTAGGATCGATTTGGTTGGATGAGAGAGCATGTATTTCGAATTCTAGGATCGATTTGGTTGGATGAGAGAGCATGTATTTCGAATTCTAGGATCGATTTGGTTGGATGAGAGAGCATGTATTTCGAATTCTAGGATCAATTTGGTTGGATGAGAGAGCATGTATTTCGAATTCTAGGATCGATTTGGTTGGATGAGAGAGCATGTATTTCGAATTCTAGGATAGATTTGGCAGGATGATAGAGCATATATTTTGGATCCTAGGATCGATTTGGCTGGATGATAGAGCATATATTTCGGATCCTACGATCGATTTGTTTGGTTGAGAGAGCATGTATTTCGGATCCTAGGATCGATTTGGTTGGATGAGAGAGCATGTATTACGGATCCTACGATCGATTTGTTTGGTTGAGAGAGCATGTATTTCGGATCCTACGATCGATTTGGTTTGATGAGAGAGCATGTATTTTTTGATCCTACGATCAATTTGGTGGGATGAGAGAGCATGTAGTTCGGATCCTAGGATCGATTTGGTTGGATGAGAGAGCATGTATTTCGGATCCTAGGATCGATTTTGTTGGATGAGAGAGCATGTATTTCGGATCCTACGATCAATTTGGTTGGATGAGAGAGCATGTATTTCGGATCCTACGATCGATTTGTTTGGTTGAGAGAGCATGTATTTCGGATCTTAGGATTGATTTGGTTGGATGAGAGAGAATGTATTTCGGATCCTACGATCAATTTGGCTGGATGAGAGAGCATATATTTCTGATCCTACGATCAATTTGGCTGGATGAGAGAGCATGTATTTCAAATTCTAGGATCAATTTGGTTGGATGAGAGAGCATGTATTTCGAATTCTAGGATCGATTTGGTTGGATGAGAGAGCATGTATTTCGAATTCTAGGATCAATTTGGTTGGATGAGAGAGCATGTATTTCGAATTCTAGGATCGATTTGGTTGGATGAGAGAGCATGTATTTCGAATTCTAGGATCGATTTGGTTGGTAGAGAGAGCATGTATTTCGAATTCTAGAATAGATTTGGCAGGATGATAGAGCGTATATTTTGGATCCTAGGATCGATTTGGCTGGATGATAGAGCATATATTTCGGATCCTACGATCAATTTGGCTGGATGAGAGAGCATGTATTTCGAATTCTAGGATCGATTTGGTTGGATGAGAGAGCATTATTTCGAATTCTAGGATCGATTTGGTTGGATGAGAGAGCATGTATTTCGAATTCTAGGATCGATTTGGTTGGATGAGAGAGCATGTATTTCGGATCCTAGGATCGATTTGGTTGGATGAGAGAGCATGTATTTCGAATTCTAGGATCGATTTGGTTGGATGAGAGAGTATGGACTTCGGATCCTACGATCGATTTGGTTGGATGAGAGAGCATGTATTTCGGATCCTACGATCGACTTGTTTGGTTGAGAGAGCATGTATTTCGAATTCTAGGATCGATTTGGTTGGATGAGAGAGCATGTACTTCGGATCCTACGATCGATTTGGTTGGATGAGAGAGCATGTATTTTTTGATCCTACGATCGATTTGGTGGGATGAGAGAGCATGTACTTCGGATCCTAGGATCGATTTGGTTGGATGAGAGAGCATGTATTTCGGATTCTAGGATTGATTTGGTTGGATGAGAGAGCATGTATTTTGGATCCTAGGATCGATTTGGCTGGATGAGAGAGCATGTATTTAGAATTCTAGGATTGAATTGGTTGGACGAGAGAGCATGTATTTCGGATCCTACGATCGATTTGGTTGGATGAGAGAGCTTGTACTTCGGATCCTACGATCGATTTGGTTGGATGAGAGAGCATGTATTTCGGATCCTACGATCGATTTGGTTGGATGAGAGAGCATGTATTTCGGATCCTACGATCGATTTGGTTGGATGAGAGAGCATGTATTTCAAATTCTAGGATCAATTTGGTTGGATGAGAGAGCATGTATTTCGAATTCTAGGATCGATTTGGTTGGATGAGAGAGCATGTATTTCGAATTCTAGGATCGATTTGGTTGGATGAGAGAGCATGTATTTCGAATTCTAGGATCGATTTGGTTGGATGAGAGAGCATGTATTTCGAATTCTAGGATCGATTTGGTTGGATGAGAGAGCATGTATTTCGAATTCTAGGATCAATTTGGTTGGATGAGAGAGCATGTATTTCGAATTCTAGGATCGATTTGGTTGGATGAGAGAGCATGTATTTCGAATTCTAGGATCGATTTGGTTGGTAGAGAGAGCATGTATTTCGAATTCTAGGATAGATTTGGCAGGATGATAGAGCATATATTTTGGATCCTAGGATCGATTTGGCTGGATGATAGAGCATATATTTCGGATCCTACGATCGATTTGTTTGGTTGAGAGAACATGTATTTCGGATCCTAGGATCGATTTGGTTGGATGAGAGAGCATGTATTACGGATCCTACGATCGATTTGTTTGGTTGAGAGAGCATGTATTTCGGATCCTACGATCGATTTGGTTTGATGAGAGAGCATGTATTTTTTGATCCTACGATCAATTTGGTGGGATGAGAGAGCATGTAGTTCGGATCCTAGGATCGATTTGGTTGGATGAGAGAGCATGTATTTCGGATCCTAGGATCGATTTTGTTGGATGAGAGAGCATGTATTTCGGATCCTACGATCAATTTGGTTGGATGAGAGAGCATGTATTTCGGATCCTACGATCGATTTGTTTGGTTGAGAGAGCATGTATTTCGGATCTTAGGATTGATTTGGTTGGATGAGAGAGAATGTATTTCGGATCCTACGATCAATTTGGCTGGATGAGAGAGCATATATTTCGGATCCTACGATCAATTTGGCTGGATGAGAGAGCATGTATTTCAAATTCTAGGATCAATTTGGTTGGATGAGAGAGCATGTATTTCGAATTCTAGGATCGATTTGGTTGGATGAGAGAGCATGTATTTCGAATTCTAGGATCAATTTGGTTGGATGAGAGAGCATGTATTTCGAATTCTAGGATCGATTTTTTTTGGATGAGAGAGCATGTATTTCGAATTCTAGGATCGATTTGGTTGGTAGAGAGAGCATGTATTTCGAATTCTAGAATAGATTTGGCAGGATGATAGAGCATATATTTTGGATCCTAGGATCGATTTGGCTGGATGATAGACCATATATTTCGGATCCTACGATCAATTTGGCTGGATGAGAGAGCATGTATTTCGAATTCTAGGATCGATTTGGTTGGATGAGAGAGCATTATTTCGAATTCTAGGATCGATTTGGTTGGATGAGAGAGCATGTATTTCGAATTCTAGGATCGATTTGGTTGGATGAGAGAGCATGTATTTTGGATCCTAGGATCGATTTGGTTGGATGAGAGAGCATGTATTTCGAATTCTAGGATCGATTTGGTTGGATGAGAGAGTATGGACTTCGGATCCTACGATCGATTTGGTTGGATGAGAGAGCATGTATTTCGGATCCTACGATCGACTTGTTTGGTTGAGAGAGCATGTATTTCGAATTCTAGGATCGATTTGGTTGGATGAGAGAGCATGTACTTCGGATCCTACGATCGATTTGGTTGGATGAGAGAGCATGTATTTTTTGATCCTACGATCGATTTGGTGGGATGAGAGAGCATGTACTTCGGATCCTAGGATCGATTTGGTTGGATGAGAGAGCATGTATTTCGGATTCTAGGATTGATTTGGTTGGATGAGAGAGCATGTATTTTGGATCCTAGGATCGATTTGGCTGGATGAGAGAGCATGTATTTAGAATTCTAGGATTGATTTGGTTGGACGAGAGAGCATGTATTTCGGATCCTACGATCGATTTGGTTGGATGAGAGAGCTTGTACTTCGGATCCTACGATCGATTTGGTTGGATGAGAGAGCATGTATTTCGGATCCTACGATCGATTTGGTTGGATGAGAGAGCATGTATTTCGGATCCTACGATCGATTTGGTTGGATGAGAGAGCATGTACTTCGGATCCTACGATCGATTTGATTGGATGAGAGAGCATGTATTTCTAATTCTAGGATCGATTTGGTTGGATGAGAGAGCATGTATTTCGAATTCTAGGATCGATTTGGTTGGATGAGAGAGCATGTATTTCGAATTCTAGGATCGATTTGGTTGGATGAGAGAGCATGTATTTCGAATTCTAGGATCAATTTGGTTGGATGAGAGAGCATGTATTTCGAATTCTAGGATCGATTTGGTTGGATGAGAGAGCATGTATTTCGAATTCTAGGATCGATTTGGTTGGTAGAGAGAGCATGTATTTCGAATTCTAGGATAGATTTGGCAGGATGATAGAGCATATATTTTGGATCCTAGGATCGATTTGGCTGGATGATAGAGCATATATTTCGGATCCTACGATCAATTTGGCTGGATGAGAGAGCATGTATTTCGAATTCTAGGATCGATTTGGTTGGATGAGAGAGCATTATTTCGAATTCTAGGATCGATTTGGTTGGATGAGAGAGCATGTATTTCGAATTCTAGGATCGATTTGGTTGGATGAGAGAGCATGTATTTCGGATCCTAGGATCGATTTGGTTGGATGAGAGAGCATGTATTTCGAATTCTAGGATCGATTTGGTTGGATGAGAGAGTATGGACTTCGGATCCTACGATCGATTTGGTTGGATGAGAGAGCATGTATTTCGGATCCTACGATCGACTTGTTTGGTTGAGAGAGCATGTATTTCGAATTCTAGGATCGATTTGGTTGGATGAGAGAGCATGTACTTCGGATCCTACGATCGATTTGGTTGGATGAGAGAGCATGTATTTTTTGATCCTACGATCGATTTGGTGGGATGAGAGAGCATGTACTTCGGATCCTAGGATCGATTTGGTTGGATGAGAGAGCATGTATTTCGGATTCTAGGATTGATTTGGTTGGATGAGAGAGCATGTATTTTGGATCCTAGGATCGATTTGGCTGGATGAGAGAGCATGTATTTAGAATTCTAGGATTGATTTGGTTGGACGAGAGAGCATGTATTTCGGATCCTACGATCTATTTGGTTGGATGAGAGAGCTTGTACTTCGGATCCTACGATCGATTTGGTTGGATGAGAGAGCATGTATTTCGGATCCTACGATCGATTTGGTTGGATGAGAGAGCATGTATTTCGGATCCTACGATCGATTTGGTTGGATGAGAGAGCATGTACTTCGGATCCTACGATCGATTTGATTGGATGAGAGAGCATGTATTTCGAATTCTAGGATCGATTTGGTTGGATGAGAGAGCATGTACTTCGGATCCTACGATCGATTTGGTTGGATGAGAGAGCATGTATTTCGAATTCTAGGATCGATTTGGTTGGATGAGAGAGCATGTATTTTGAATTCTAGGATCGATTTGGTTTTATGAGAGAGCATGTATTTCGAATTCTAGGATCGATTTGGTTGGATGAGAGAGCATGTATTTCGGATCCTACGATCGATTTGGTTGGATGAGAGAGCATGTATTTCGTATCCTACGATCGATTTGGTTGGATGAGAGAGCTTGTACTTCGGATCCTACGATCGATTTGGTTGGATGAGAGAGCATGTATTTCGGATCCTACGATCGATTTGGTTGGATGAGAGAGCATGTATTTCGGATCCTACGATCGATTTGGTTGGATGAGAGAGCATGTACTTCGGATCCTACGATCGATTTGATTGGATGAGAGAGCATGTATTTCGAATTCTAGGATCGATTTGGTTGGATGAGAGAGCATGTACTTCGGATCCTACGATCGATATGGTTGGATGAGAGAGCATGTATTTCGAATTCTAGGATCGATTTGGTTGGATGAGAGAGCATGTATTTTGAATTCTAGGATCGATTTGGTTTTATGAGAGAGCATGTATTTCGAATTCTAGGATCGATTTGGTTGGATGAGAGAGCATGTATTTCGGTTCCTACGATCGATTTGGTTGGATGAGAGAGCATGTATTTCAGATCCTACGATCGATTTGGTTGGATGAGAGAGCATGTACTTCGGATCCTACGATCGATTTGGTTGGATGAGAGAGCATGTATTTCGGATCCTACGATCGATTTGGTTGGATGAGAGAGCATGTATTTCAGATCCTACGATCGATTTGGTTGGATGAGAGAGCATGTACTTCGGATCCTACGATCGAATTGGTTGGATGAGAGAGCATGTATTTCGGATCCTACGATCGATTTGGTTGGATGAGAGAGCATGTGTTTCGAATTCTAGGATCGATTTGATTGGATGAGAGAGCATGTATTTCGAATTCTAGGATCGATTTGGTTGAATGAGAGAGCATGTATTTCGAATTCTAGGATCGATTTGGTTGGATGAGAGAGCATGTATTTCGGATCCTACGATCAATTTGGCTGGATGAGAGAGCATATATTTCGGATCCTACGATCAATTTGGCCGGATGAGAGAGCATGTATTTCAAATTCTAGGATCAATTTGGTTGGATGAGAGAGCATGTATTTCGAATTCTAGGATCGATTTGGTTGGATGAGAGAGCATGTATTTCGAATTCTAGGATCGATTTGGTTGGATGAGAGAGCATGTATTTCGAATTCTAGGATCGATTTGGTTGGATGAGAGAGCATGTATTTCGAATTCTAGGATCGATTTGGTTGGATGAGAGAGCATGTATTTTGAATTCTAGGATCGATTTGGTTTTATGAGAGAGCATGTATTTCGAATTCTAGGATCGATTTGGTTGGATGAGAGAGCATGTATTTAGGATCCTACGATCGATTTGGTTGGATGAGAGAGCATGTATTTCGGATCCTACGATCGATTTGGTTGGATGATAGAGCTTGTAATTCGGATCCTACGATCGATTTGGTTGGATGAGAGAGCATGTATTTCGGATCCTACGATCGATTTGGTTGGATGAGAGAGCATGTATTTCGGATCCTACGATCGATTTGGTTGGATGAGAGAGCATGTACTTCGGATCCTACGATCGATTTGATTGGATGAGAGAGCATGTATTTCGAATTCTAGGATCGATTTGGTTGGATGAGAGAGCATGTACTTCGGATCCTACGATCGATATGGTTGGATGAGAGAGCATGTATTTCGAATTCTAGGATCGATTTGGTTTTATGAGAGAGCATGTATTTCGAATTCTAGGATCGATTTGGTTGGATGAGAGAGCATGTATTTCGGATCCTACGACCGATTTGGTTGGATGAAAGAGCATGTATTTCAGATCCTACGATCGATTTGGTTGGATGAGAGAGCATGTACTTTGGATCCTACGATCGATTTGGTTGGATGAGAGAGCATGTATTTCGGATCCTACGATCGATTTGGTTGGATGAGAGAGCATGTACTTCGGATCCTACGATCGAATTGGTTGGATGAGAGAGCATGTATTTCGGATCCTACGATCGATTTGGTTGGATGAGAGAGCATGTGTTTCGAATTCTAGGATCGATTTGATTGGATGAGAGAGCATGTATTTCGAATTCTAGGATCGATTTGGTTGAATGAGAGAGCATGTATTTCGAATTCTAGGATCGATTTGGTTGGATGAGAGAGCATGTATTTCGGATCCTACGATCAATTTGGCTGGATGAGAGAGCATATATTTCGGATCCTACGATCAATTTGGCTGGATGAGAGAGCATGTATTTCAAATTCTAGGATCAATTTGGTTGGATGAGAGAGCATGTATTTCGAATTCTAGGATCGATTTGGTTGGATGAGAGAGCATGTATTTCGAATTCTAGGATCGATTTGGTTTAATGAGAGAGCATGTATTTCAAATTCTAGGATCAATTTGGTTGGATGAGAGAGCATGTATTTCAAATTCTAGGATCAATTTGGTTGGATGAGAGAGCATGTATTTCAAATTCTAGGATCAATTTGGTTGGATGAGAGAGCATGTATTTCAAATTCTAGGATCAATTTGGTTGGATGAGAGAGCATGTATTTCGAATTCTAGGATCGATTTGGTTGGATGAGAGAGCATGTATTTCGAATTCTAGGATCGATTTGGTTGGATGAGAGAGCATGTATTTCGAATTCTAGGATCGATTTAGTTGGATGAGAGAGCATGTATTTCGAATTCTAGGATCGATTTGGTTGGTAGAGAGAGCATGTATTTCGAATTCTAGGATAGATTTGGCAGGATGATAGAGCATATATTTTGGATCCTAGGATCGATTTGGCTGGATGATAGAGCATATATTTCGGATCCTACGATCAATTTGGCTGGATGAGAGAGCATGTATTTCGAATTCTAGGATCGATTTGGTTGGATGAGAGAGCATTATTTCGAATTCTAGGATCGATTTGGTTGGATGAGAGAGCATGTATTTCGAATTCTAGGATCGATTTGGTTGGATGAGAGAGCATGTATTTCGGATCCTAGGATCGATTTGGTTGGATGAGAGAGCATGTATTTCGAATTCTAGGATCGATTTGGTTGGATGAGAGAGTATGGACTTCGGATCCTACGATCGATTTGGTTGGATGAGAGAGCATGTATTTCGGATCCTACGATCGACTTGTTTGGTTGAGAGAGCATGTATTTCGAATTCTAGGATCGATTTGGTTGGATGAGAGAGCATGTACTTCGGATCCTACGATCGATTTGGTTGGATGAGAGAGCATGTATTTTTTGATCCTACGATCGATTTGGTGGGATGAGAGAGCATGTACTTCGGATCCTAGGATCGATTTGGTTGGATGAGAGAGCATGTATTTCGGATTCTAGGATTGATTTGGTTGGATGAGAGAGCATGTATTTTGGATCCTAGGATCGATTTGGCTGGATGAGAGAGCATGTATTTAGAATTCTAGGATTGATTTGGTTGGACGAGAGAGCATGTATTTCGGATCCTACGATCGATTTGGTTGGATGAGAGAGCTTGTACTTCGGATCCTACGATCGATTTGGTTGGATGAGAGAGCATGTATTTCGGATCCTACGATCGATTTGGTTGGATGAGAGAGCATGTATTTCGGATCCTACGATCGATTTGGTTGGATGAGAGAGCATGTACTTCGGATCCTACGATCGATTTGATTGGATGAGAGAGCATGTATTTCGAATTCTAGGATCGATTTGGTTGGATGAGAGAGCATGTACTTCGGATCCTACGATCGATTTGGTTGGATGAGAGACCATGTATTTCGAATTCTAGGATTGATTTGGTTGGATGAGAGAGCATGTATTTTGAATTCTAGGATCGATTTGGTTTTATGAGAGAGCATGTATTTCGAATTCTAGGATCGATTTGGTTGGATGAGAGAGCATGTATTTCGGATCCTACGATCGATTTGGTTGGATGAGAGAGCATGTATTTCGTATCCTACGATCGATTTGGTTGGATGAGAGAGCTTGTACTTCGGATCCTACGATCGATTTGGTTGGATGAGAGAGCATGTATTTCGGATCCTACGATCGATTTGGTTGGATGAGAGAGCATGTATTTCGGATCCTACGATCGATTTGGTTGGATGAGAGAGCATGTACTTCGGATCCTACGATCGATTTGATTGGATGAGAGAGCATGTATTTCGAATTCTAGGATCGATTTGGTTGGATGAGAGAGCATGTACTTCGGATCCTACGATCGATATGGTTGGATGAGAGAGCATGTATTTCGAATTCTAGGATCGATTTGGTTGGATGAGAGAGCATGTATTTTGAATTCTAGGATCGATTTGGTTTTATGAGAGAGCATGTATTTCGAATTCTAGGATCGATTTGGTTGGATGAGAGAGCATGTATTTCGGATCCTACGATCGATTTGGTTGGATGAGAGAGCATGTATTTCAGATCCTACGATCGATTTGGTTGGATGAGAGAGCATGTACTTCGGATCCTACGATCGATTTGGTTGGATGAGAGAGCATGTATTTCGGATCCTACGATCGATTTGGTTGGATGAGAGAGCATGTATTTCAGATCCTACGATCGATTTGGTTGGATGAGAGAGCATGTACTTCGGATCCTACGATCGAATTGGTTGGATGAGAGAGCATGTATTTCGGATCCTACGATCGATTTGGTTGGATGAGAGAGCATGTGTTTCGAATTCTAGGATCGATTTGATTGGATGAGAGAGCATGTATTTCGAATTCTAGGATCGATTTGGTTGAATGAGAGAGCATGTATTTCGAATTCTAGGATCGATTTGGTTGGATGAGAGAGCATGTATTTCGGATCCTACGATCAATTTGGCTGGATGAGAGAGCATATATTTCGGATCCTACGATCAATTTGGCTGGATGAGAGAGCATGTATTTCAAATTCTAGGATCAATTTGGTTGGATGAGAGAGCATGTATTTCGAATTCTAGGATCGATTTGGTTGGATGAGAGAGCATGTATTTCGAATTCTAGGATCGATTTGGTTTAATGAGAGAGCATGTATTTCAAATTCTAGGATCAATTTGGTTGGATGAGAGAGCATGTATTTCAAATTCTAGGATCAATTTGGTTGGATGAGAGAGCATGTATTTCGAATTCTAGGATCGATTTGGTTGGATGAGAGAGCATGTATTTCGAATTCTAGGATCGATTTGGTTGGATGAGAGAGCATGTATTTCGAATTCTAGGATCGATTTGGTTGGATGAGAGAGCATGTATTTCGAATTCTAGGATCGATTTGGTTGGATGAGAGAGCATGTATTTCGAATTCTAGGATCGATTTGGTTGGATGAGAGAGCATGTATTTCGAATTCTAGGATCGATTTGGTTGGATGAGAGAGCATGTATTTCGAATTCTAGGATCAATTTGGTTGGATGAGAGAGCATGTATTTCGAATTCTAGGATCGATTTGGTTGGATGAGAGAGCATGTATTTCGAATTCTAGGATCGATTTGGTTGGTAGAGAGAGCATGTATTTCGAATTCTAGGATAGATTTGGCAGGATGATAGAGCATATATTTTGGATCCTAGGATCGATTTGGCTGGATGATAGAGCATATATTTCGGATCCTACGATCAATTTGGCTGGATGAGAGAGCATGTATTTCGAATTCTAGGATCGATTTGGTTGGATGAGAGAGCATTATTTCGAATTCTAGGATCGATTTGGTTGGATGAGAGAGCATGTATTTCGAATTCTAGGATCGATTTGGTTGGATGAGAGAGCATGTATTTCGGATCCTAGGATCGATTTGGTTGGATGAGAGAGCATGTATTTCGAATTCTAGGATCGATTTGGTTGGATGAGAGAGTATGGACTTCGGATCCTACGATCGATTTGGTTGGATGAGAGAGCATGTATTTCGGATCCTACGATCGACTTGTTTGGTTGAGAGAGCATGTATTTCGAATTCTAGGATCGATTTGGTTGGATGAGAGAGCATGTACTTCGGATCCTACGATCGATTTGGTTGGATGAGAGAGCATGTATTTTTTGATCCTACGATCGATTTGGTGGGATGAGAGAGCATGTACTTCGGATCCTAGGATCGATTTGGTTGGATGAGAGAGCATGTATTTCGGATTCTAGGATTGATTTGGTTGGATGAGAGAGCATGTATTTTGGATCCTAGGATCGATTTGGCTGGATGAGAGAGCATGTATTTAGAATTCTAGGATTGATTTGGTTGGACGAGAGAGCATGTATTTCGGATCCTACGATCGATTAGGTTGGATGAGAGAGCATGTATTTCGGATCCTACGATCGATTTGGTTGGATGAGAGAGCATGTACTTCGGATCCTACGATCGATTTGATTGGATGAGAGAGCATGTATTTCGAATTCTAGGATCGATTTGGTTCGATGAGAGAGCATGTACTTCGGATCCTACGATCGATATGGTTGGATGAGAGAGCATGTATTTCGAATTCTAGGATCGATTTGGTTGGATGAGAGAGCATGTATTTTGAATTCTAGGATCGATTTGGTTTTATGAGAGAGCATGTATTTCGAATTCTAGGATCGATTTGGTTGGATGAGAGAGCATGTATTTCGGATCCTACGATCGATTTGGTTGGATGAGAGAGCATGTATTTCAGATCCTACGATCGATTTGGTTGGATGAGAGAGCATGTACTTCGGATCCTACGATCGATTTGGTTGGATGAGAGAGCATGTATTTCGGATCCTACGATCGATTTGGTTGGATGAGAGAGCATGTATTTCAGATCCTACGATCGATTTGGTTGGATGAGAGAGCATGTACTTCGGATCCTACGATCGAATTGGTTGGATGAGAGAGCATGTATTTCGGATCCTACGATCGATTTGGTTGGATGAGAGAGCATGTGTTTCGAATTCTTGGATCGATTTGATTGGATGAGAGAGCATGTATTTCGAATTCTAGGATCGATTTGGTTGAATGAGAGAGCATGTATTTCGAATTCTAGGATCGATTTGGTTGGATGAGAGAGCATGTATTTCGGATCCTACGATCAATTTGGCTGGATGAGAGAGCATATATTTCGGATCCTACGATCAATTTGGCTGGATGAGAGAGCATGTATTTCAAATTCTAGGATCAATTTGGTTGGATGAGAGAGCATGTATTTCGAATTCTAGGATCGATTTGGTTGGATGAGAGAGCATGTATTTCGAATTCTAGGATCGATTTGGTTTAATGAGAGAGCATGTATTTCAAATTCTAGGATCAATTTGGTTGGATGAGAGAGCATGTATTTCAAATTCTAGGATCAATTTGGTTGGATGAGAGAGCATGTATTTCGAATTCTAGGATCGATTTGGTTGGATGAGAGAGCATGTATTTCGAATTCTAGGATCGATTTGGTTGGATGAGAGAGCATGTATTTCGAATTCTAGGATCGATTTGGTTGGATGAGAGAGCATGTATTTCGAATTCTAGGATCGATTTGGTTGGATGAGAGAGCATGTATTTCGAATTCTAGGATCAATTTTTTTGGATGAGAGAGCATGTATTTCGAATTCTAGGATCGATTTGGTTGGATGAGAGAGCATGTATTTCGAATTCTAGGATCGATTTGGTTGGATGAGAGAGCATGTATTTCGAATTCTAGGATCGATTTGGTTGGATGAGAGAGCATGTATTTCGAATTCTAGGATCGATTTGGTTGGATGAGAGAGCATGTATTTCGAATTCTAGGATCGATTTGGTTGGATGAGAGAGCATGTATTTCGAATTCTAGGGTCGATTTGGTTGGATGAGAGAGCATGTATTTCGAATTCAAGGATCGATTTGGTTGGATGAGAGAGCATGTATTTCGAATTCTAGGATCAATTTGGTTGGATGAGAGAGCATGTATTTCGAATTCTAGGATCAATTTGGTTGGATGAGAGAGCATGTATTTCGAATTCTAGGATCGATTTGGTTGAATGAGAGAACATGTTTTTCGAATTCTAGGATCGATTTGGTTGGATGAGAGAGCATGTATTTCGAATTCTAGGATCAATTTGGTTGGATGAGAGAGCATGTATTTCGAATTCTAGGATCAATTTGGTTGGATGAGAGAGCATGTATTTCGAATTCTAGGATCGATTTGGTTGAATGAGAGAGCATGTTTTTCGAATTCTAGGATCGATTTGGTTGGATGAGAGAGCATGTATTTCGAATTCTAGGATCGATTTGGTTGAATGAGAGAGCATGTATTTCGAATTCTAGGATCGATTTGGTTGGATGAGAGAGCATGTATTTCGAATTCTAGAATCAATTTGGTTGGATGAGAGAGCATGTATTTCGAATTCTAGGATCGATTTGGTTGAATGAGAGAGCATGTATTTCGAATTCTAGGATCGATTTGGTTGAATGAGAGAGCATGTATTTCGAATTCTAGGATCGATTTGGTTGGATGAGAGAGCATGTATTTCGAATTCTAGGATCAATTTGGTTGGATGAGAGAGCATGTATTTCGAATTCTAGGATCGATTTGGTTGAATGAGAGAGCATGTATTTCGAATTCTAGGATCGATTTGTTTGGATGAGAGAGCATGTATTTCGAATTCTAGGATCGATTTGGTTGGATGAGAGAGCATGTATTTCGAATTCTAGGATCGATTTGGTTGAATGAGAGAGCATGTATTTCGAATTCTAGGATCGATTTGGTTGAATGAGAGAGCATGTATTTCGAATTCTAGGATCGATTTGGTTGGATGAGAGAGCATGTATTTCGAATTCTAGGATCGATTTGGTTGGATGAGAGAGCATGTATTTCGAATTCTAGGATCGATTTGGTTGAATGAGAGAGCATGTATTTCGAATTCTAGGATCGATTTGGTTGAATGAGAGAGCATGTATTTCGAATTCTAGGATCGATTTGGTTGGATGAGAGAGCATGTATTTCGAATTCTAGGATCAATTTGGTTGGATGAGAGAGCATGTATTTCGAATTCTAGGATCGATTTGGTTGAATGAGAGAGCATGTATTTCGAATTCTAGGATCGATTTGGTTGGATGAGAGAGCATGTATTTCGAATTCTAGGATCAATTTGGTTGGATGAGAGAGCATGTATTTCGAATTCTAGGATCGATTTGGTTGAATGAGAGAGCATGTATTTCGAATTCTAGGATCAATTTGGTTGGATGAGAGAGCATGTATTTCGAATTCTAGGATCAATTTGGTTGGATGAGAGAGCATGTATTTCGAATTCTAGGATCGATTTGGTTGAATGAGAGAGCATGTATTTCGAATTCTAGGATCGATTTGGTTGGATGAGAGAGCATGTATTTCGAATTCTAGGATCAATTTGGTTGGATGAGAGAGCATGTATTTCGAATTCTAGGATCGATTTGGTTGAATGAGAGAGCATGTATTTCGAATTCTGGGATCGATTTGGTTGGATGAGAGAGCATGTATTTCGAATTCTAGGATCAATTTGGTTGGATGAGAGAGCATGTATTTCGAATTCTAGGATCGATTTGGTTGAATGAGAGAGCATGTATTTCGAATTCTAGGATCAATTTGGTTGGATGAGAGAGCATGTATTTCGAATTCTAGGATCAATTTGGTTGGATGAGAGAGCATGTATTTCGAATTCTAGGATCGATTTGGTTGAATGAGAGAGCATGTATTTCGAATTCAGGATCGATTTGGTTGGATGAGAGAGCATGTATTTCGAATTCTAGGATCAATTTGGTTGGATGAGAGAGCATGTATTTCGAATTCTAGGATCGATTTGGTTGAATGAGAGAGCATGTATTTCGAATTCTAGGATCGATTTGGTTGGATGAGAGAGCATGTATTTCGAATTCTAGGATCAATTTGGTTGAATGAGAGAGCATGTATTTCGAATTCTAGGATCGATTTGGTTGAATGAGAGAGCATGTATTTCGAATTCTAGGATCGATTTGGTTGGATGAGAGAGCATGTATTTCGAATTCTAGGATCAATTTGGTTGGATGAGAGAGCATGTATTTCGAATTCTAGGATCGATTTGGTTGAATGAGAGAGCATGTATTTCGAATTCTAGGATCAATTTGGTTGGATGAGAGAGCATGTATTTCGAATTCTAGGATCAATTTGGTTGGATGAGAGAGCATGTATTTCGAATTCTAGGATCGATTTGGTTGAATGAGAGAGCATGTATTTCGAATTCTAGGATCGATTTGGTTGGATGAGAGAGCATGTATTTCGAATTCTAGGATCAATTTGGTTGGATGAGAGAGCATGTATTTCGAATTCTAGTATTGATTTTTTTGAATGAGAGAGCATGTATTTCGAATTCTATGATCGATTTGGTTGGATGAGAGAGCATGTATTTCGAATTCTAGGATCGATTTGGTTGAATGAGAGAGCATGTATTTCGAATTCTAGGATCAATTTGGTTGGATGAGAGAGCATGTATTTCGAATTCTAGGATCAATTTGGTTGGATGAGAGAGCATGTATTTCGAATTCTAGGATCGATTTGGTTGAATGAGAGAGCATGTATTTCGAATTCTAGGATCGATTTGGTTGGATGAGAGAGCATGTATTTCGAATTCTAGGATCAATTTGGTTGGATGAGAGAGCATGTATTTCGAATTCTAGGATCGATTTGGTTGAATGAGAGAGCATGTATTTCGAATTCTAAGATCGATTTGGTTGGATGAGAGATCATGTTTTTCGAATTCTAGGATCGATTTGGTTGAATGAGAGAGCATGTATTTCGAATTCTAGGATCGATTTGGTTGGATGAGAGAACATGTATTTCGAATTCTAGGATCAATTTGGTTGGATGAGAGAGCATGTATTTCGAATTCTAGGATCGATTTGGTTGAATGAGAGAGCATGTATTTCGAATTCTAGGATCGATTTGGTTGGATGAGAGAGCATGTATTTCGAATTCTAGGATCAATTTGGTTGAATGAGAGAGCATGTATTTCGAATTCTAGGATCAATTTGGTTGGATGAGAGATCATGTTTTTCGAATTCTAGGATCGATTTGGTTGAATGAGAGAGCATGTATTTCGAATTCTAGGATCGATTTGGTTGGATGAGAGAACATGTATTTCGAATTCTAGGATCAATTTGGTTGGATGAGAGAGCATGTATTTCGAATTCTAGGATCGATTTGGTTGAATGAGAGAGCATGTATTTCGAATTCTAGGATCGATTTGGTTGGATGAGAGAGCATGTATTTCGAATTCTAGGATCAATTTGGTTGGATGAGAGAGCATGTATTTCGAATTCTAGGATCGATTTGGTTGAATGAGAGAGCATGTATTTCGAATTCTAGGATCAATTTGGTTGGATGAGAGAGCATGTATTTCGAATTCTAGGATCGATTTGGTTGGATGAGAGAGCATGTATTTCGAATTCTAGGATCAATTTGGTTGGATGAGAGAGCATGTATTTCGAATTCTAGGATCGATTTGGTTGGATGAGAGAGCATGTATTTCGAATTCTAGGATCAATTTGGTTGGATGAGAGAGCATGTATTTCGAATTCTAGGATCGATTTGGTTGGATGAGAGAGCATGTATTTCGAATTCTAGGATCGATTTGGTTGAATGAGAGAGCATGTATTTCGAATTCTAGGATTGATTTGGATGGATGAGAGAGCATGTATTTCGAATTCTAGGATCAATTTGGTTGGATGAGAGAGCATGTATTTCGAATTCTAGGATCGATTTGGTTGGATGAGAGAGCATGTATTTCGAATTCTAGGATCAATTTGGTTGGATGAGAGAGCATGTATTTCGAATTCTAGGATCGATTTGGTTGGATGAGAGAGCATGTATTTCGAATTCTAGGATCAATTTGGTTGGATGAGAGAGCATGTATTTCGAATTCTAGGATCGATTTGGTTGGATGAGAGAGCATGTATTTCGAATTCTAGGATCAATTTGGTTGGATGAGAGAGCATGTATTTCGAATTCTAGGATCGATTTGGTTGAATGAGAGAGCATGTATTTCGAATTCTAGGATCGATTTGGTTGGATGAGAGAGCATGTATTTCGAATTCTAGGATCAATTTGGTTGGATGAGAGAGCATGTATTTCGAATTCTAGGATCGATTTGGTTGGATGAGAGAGCATGTATTTCGAATTCTAGGATCGATTTGGTTGGATGAGAGAGCATGTATTTCGAATTCTAGGATCAATTTGGTTGGATGAGAGAGCATGTATTTAGAATTCTAGGATCAATTTGGTTGGATGAGAGAGCATGTATTTTGAATTCTAGGATCAATTTGGTTGGATGAGAGAGCATGTATTTCGAATTCTAGGATCAATTTGGTTGGATGAGAGAGCATGTATTTCGAATTCTAGGATCAATTTGGTTGGATGAGAGAGCATGTATTTCGAATTCTAGGATCAATTTGGTTGGATGAGAGAGCATGTATTTCGAATTCTAGGATCGATTTGGTTGGATGAGAGAACATGTATTTCGAATTCTAGGATCAATTTGGTTGGATGAGAGAGCATGTATTTCGAATTCTAGGATCAATTTGGTTGGATGAGAGAGCATGTATTTCGAATTCTAGGATCAATTTGGTTGGATGAGAGAGCATGTATTTCGAATTCTAGGATCAATTTGGTTGGATGAGAGAACATGTATTTCGAATTCTAGGATCGATTTGGTTGGATGAGAGAGCATGTATTTCGAATTCTAGGATCAATTTGGTTGGATGAGAGAGCATGTATTTCGAATTCTAGGATCGATTTGGTTGGATGAGAGAGCATGTATTTCGAATTCTAGGATCAATTTGGTTGGATGAGAGAGCATGTATTTCGAATTCTAGGATCGATTTGGTTGGATGAGAGAGCATGTATTTCGAATTCTAGGATCAATTTGGTTGGATGAGAGAGCATGTATTTCGAATTCTAGGATCAATTTGGTTGGATGAGAGAGCATGTATTTCGAATTCTAGGATCAATTTGGTTGGATGAGAGAGCATGTATTTCGAATTCTAGGATCAATTTGGTTGGATGAGAGAGCATGTATTTCGAATTCTAGGATCAATTTGGTTGGATGAGAGAGCATGTATTTCGAATTCTAGGATCAATTTGGTTGGATGAGAGAGCATGTATTTCGAATTCTAGGATCAATTTGGTTGGATGAGAGAGCATGTATTTCGAATTCTAGGATCAATTTGGTTGGATGAGAGAGCATGTATTTCGAATTCTAGGATCAATTTGGTTGGATGAGAGAGCATGTATTTCGAATTCTAGGATCAATTTGGTTGGATGAGAGAGCATGTATTTCGAATTCTAGGATCGATTTGGTTGGATGAGAGAGCATGTATTTCGAATTCTATTATCAATTTGGTTGGATGAGAGAGCATGTATTTCGAATTCTAGGATCAATTTGGTTGGATGAGAGAGCATGTATTTCGAATTCTAGGATCAATTTGGTTGGATGAGAGAGCATGTATTTCGAATTCTAGGATCAATTTGGTTGGATGAGAGAGCATGTATTTCGAATTCTAGGATCAATTTGGTTGGATGAGAGAGCATGTATTTCGAATTCTAGGATCAATTTGGTTGGATGAGAGAGCATGTATTTCGAATTCTAGGATCAATTTGGTTGGATGAGAGAGCATGTATTTCGAATTGTAGGATCAATTTGGTTGGATGAGAGAGCATGTATTTCGAATTCTAGGATCAATTTGGTTGGATGAGAGAGCATGTATTTCGAATTCTAGGATCAATTTGGTTGGATGAGAGAGCATGTATTTCGAATTCTAGGATCGATTTGGTTGGATGAGAGAGCATGTATTTCGAATTCTAGGATCAATTTGGTTGGATGAGAGAGCATGTATTTCGAATTCTAGGATCAATTTGGTTGGATGAGAGAGCATGTATTTCGAATTCTAGGATCAATTTGGTTGGATGAGAGAGCATGTATTTCGAATTCTAGGATCAATTTGGTTATCTAAGAGAGCAATCATTTCGGATAATAATATCGCTTTTCGTGTGCCATTGAAGCATTTACTTAAATTGTAGTAAAGCTTTGGGTGGATTAAAAAGTCCTGTATCGGATTCTAGGATCGCTTTGGGTGGACTTAGGAAGAATTTACTTCTTGATTCTAAGATATCTTCCTGTGCACTAAGGAAGAAATTATTTAGAATTATAGAATTTCTTTGTCTGGTCTAAGAAATGATTAATTCCGGGTAACTAGGATCGCTCAATGTGGACAGCCTCGAAACGCTTTTAAAGACGGGAGGAGGAGAAAATTAGACTTTTATTAAATAGTGACGTGTGAGAGAAATGAGAGAATTGATTTCCAAATCGGATCCCGCAAATAATAAGAATTAATATTTCAAAATTACTTTTATATTTTTCTTTCTCAGGCGTTGATGCCGCGTTGAAGAGCCGTCATATCACTCAATAATTTCAGCGTTTTTAATTTACATACTTTGGGTTTATTGCTCGAGCTGGGGTTACGCCAGAAGCCAAACATGCCGAGAAAGCGTAATTTGCAACTTTAGAACTTCGGGCTTCTCGCGATTTTCCCCTGAGACAAGTTCTTCTATTCGGAGTTGCGACGAACCGCAGGGGCAGAGATAGCATCGGTTTGAGTGAAATTAGAAGTGATTGCGATATGTTGAGGGGAGACTTTTGTGTACAAAAATGTCAACGTCGAAAGAAATTTTCCATCGCTTTTCGCTTTTAAGAAATATTTTTTTGAGTGACATATAAGGAAAGGGAAGAGTAATTATCTTTCATACCTCGGCAAAATATACAGGGTGTTGCTTTCGCTGATTTTCACTGATTTTGTTTAATTTCGGAGGATAAGTAGACCTTTATGTAACTTGAAATTTCCCGAAAGAAAAAGTTTCGACGGGCTTTAGTTTTACCATGGCAATCAAAAATGTTTTTGTTTACTTAAAATCTTCTTCAATTTATGGAAATTAACATCGAGAAATCGCAGATTTTTAGGGTTCCCCCTTTGAAAAAATTTAATATATTAAAAAATCAATTATTTAAAGAAAATTGTACATTGGGTAAATGCGTGAAAATTTGAGAAAAAAATAAGCAAATTAAGTAAATACAAGTAAATTTGATTAATATTATTTAAAATGGGTAAATGCATGTACATTTCGGTAAATATTAGTAAAATTAGGATAAATGCGTGTAAATTTGAGAAAAAAATAAGTAAATTGAGTAAATACAAGTAAATTTGATTAATATTATTTAAAATGGGTAAATGCATGTACATTTCGGTAAATATTAGTCAAATTAGGGTAAATTCTTGTAAATTTGAGAAAAAATAAGCAAATTGAGTAAATACAAGTAAATTTGATTAATATTATTTAAAATGGGTAAATGAATGTATATTTCGGTAAATATTAGTCAAATTAGGGTAAATGCGTGTAAATTTGAGAAAAAAATAAGCAAATTGTGTAACTTTTCCATTTGAGAAATTTTACGTTACATAAAAGTCTACTTATCCCCCGAATTTAAACAGTGGAAATCAGTCGTCTTCTTGCCAGTTGCCGGTTAAGAAAGGCCAAATATCTAGTGCTTTTAGCGGAAAGATACTAGCAGGAATTTCCGGTAAATCGGCGGCTGGATTTTCGAGTTTGGCCTATTTTCGGTTGAATTTCTAAATTATTCTACGAGTGTCGTGTTATATTATATTAATTAATTTTACAAATGTCTATTGCGTAAATTTTAAAGTGATCAATAAATATTTAATGTAGATTATTATTTTTAAGCTTCATTATAGCGTATTTTTAGTATTATGTTCATAAACAACCATCAAATCACATGTTTATATACGGCAACGTGGTAATCTCGGCATCACCCGTTCTATACTTACCCTGGACTCCCAAACGGAATTTATTTTGGTATGCCTCACTAAAATTAAATAATTAAAACTGTTTTTCAATTTTATCTATGTTCATTGATTAATTATTGCTTTGAATTATCACGCTATAGACAGTACTTTCCAAAATTATATAACGCGCGCAGGTATACTTAGAAATTCAATCGTAAAAAGGCCAAATTGGAAATTGCCATTCCGATTTACCGGAAATTCGTGCTAGTATCTCTCCGCCAAATGCACTGGATATTTTCGTTTATTCCCATTCGACCGAAATCCCATTCGACCGAAAGAATTTTAAAATGTAGCCCAATTGGCGGGGTGATTTGGTATTTTATTTATAAGGTATGTACTATCGAAGATCCATGTTTAGGTTAGGTTAGGTTAGGTTAGGTTAGGTTAGAGTTGGTTAAGTTTACTATTTCAGTTTTGGTTCAGTCAAATAAATGCATAGTACAAAGAGATTAAAATGGCATCGCTAAATTCATAGCAACTGCATCTAGTAGGGAGAGTGCTACTTCATTTTGAGATTTCAAAGGATTCTCGCGGTCTTTGATTGCGGTTGCATACCTTAAGTTCATTTCAGCGTATTTCTTTGACATTTGTTTTGGTGGTTTACCAACATCCAGATCCAGTTTTAAGCAGTGGTATTCGACTTGCAAATCCTGTAGTATTTGAAGAAATGGGAAAAAAGCTGGTTTTGTGTTGAATTTGTTGTTAATTTTATGGTGAAACCCTTCCAAGTGGTTGTTAGTCCTCAGCGTATACTTTGAAAAGTGATCCCACATGGAGCGGGGATGTTGGCAGCGTTCGGTCGAATGGGACACATAAAAACCGCACGTTTCGGCGGAATTCATTCGAATGGGACACCTCAAAAACCGCCTTCGGTCGAATGGGATTTCGGTCGAATGGGACTAAAGCGATATTTTGCCTGCATCTGAGTAAAGAAGGGCTTAAAGGTTCGTCTACATAGACGAAACACTATTCGCTTTACTTGTGTACCACAAAAAGTCCTTACCATACTGGCTGCCAAACGCGAATAACGCTACCTAGTTATCAACAACAACCAAAAGATGGCGTAGCGATAGTTTTCGGTCGCGAATACTTCAAGTACTGAGAACAAGAGACTCCCCGGCCACCTGAATTAACGGCTTTAAAAGTCGCTTGATGACTTAGGTGCCTTGGGTATTAGTCTAGCTGATTATTATTAACTCTCTTTGTTGGCAGAATTATTACCAGAATATTTTTAAACAAATTTCTGTTATGGCCAATGATTTTTAAATAAATTTGGGTATTGCATACGATTTGCACACGCACTTACTAAAATAACATCTGTGGTGCAATTTTATAGACTTTTGTTATTACAAAATTAATAAGTTTATATAAAAAAGGGCCGTTTTAACCGTAGCACTCTGTATAGTCTCCTAAGTCGGGGGGTCTTTAAACTTATATTAGAAATTGAATATTCATTATAGCAACTTAGAGGATGGTTTGAATTTCAAGTTCCTTTACACGATGGATAAAATGGCAGATAAGCTTCAAATCCGTTTTCCCACTTTTGAGTCATATCACATTTTCAAAGCCTGGATGGATTCAAAATAATTTTTATAATTTCCCAATAAAAGACATACCCCTACTAAAAAACGTCAGTAAAAAATACCAGTAGCTCATTAGATGTTGATGGCTCATCTCAAATGTGTTTAATCTTAGATTACTTTTAAAATTAAACCTCCTAACCACCTAGACCCCTGATATTTAAAAGTGCGGGGTGATCTGATGGGTTCGCGTACTGTCCGGGTTTCTTCGGGATTTGACAGATTTCATCGAGCGGTTGAAATGGCCAAATGGGAGGAGGCTTAGACATTTCAAGGTCGTTGCTGTGTTCTCATTATAGATGAACCTTGCCAATTTTCTTTGAAAGTAACGATGATTCCGCTTTCTAGATGGCGCTCTACGAAGATGGATCAGCCAAGCGGTTATTAATTATATTTTCACTACTATCAAAAGTAACGTATTAAGTAAGTATGATACGACCTATTCCATCAACTTAATTTTTTTTTGATAGTCTGTTGTAAATCACATTGGGGAGTGACGATTTTCAGTACTACTATAAGTAACAAAATATTATAAGTAATACACGTTCTATTCTACCAACTTTTTTTTTAAATGATAGTCTGTTACAACAATAACCATGAAAATCGTATTGTGGGCTAAAGATTTTCAGACTTATAATAATTAGTATTACACGTACTATTCTATCAACGATAATATTTAAAAAAAAACACACACACACACACACACATACTCATCATAACGTAGACTAAGTACTGTCAACTCTATCCGGTAGCTGTTACCAGTCTTTGGATACGATTTCCCAGAAATCTCCGCTGAAAGCCTTTTTTTGAGTTTTTTACCTAGCAGCCAAGGCCTATTAGAAAATTAAACGCTTTCATTAACTTGTATAGTTTTCTGTATTTCTTAGTTTTTACCTCTCCGATTGGACAAAGTCCCCTAGGAGGGGCTATAGAATCACCGTGTCCGTGTGTGGGTTTGTCTGTGTGTCTGGCCTGCGAACGCGTACGCATTTGTGTAGCAAAGTGTAATCACTGCGTACGCAGCTTCCCGGAATTTAAAGGTTGGCAAAACCACCGTGCGGCGGTTTCAACTCACAATGTCAGTTATATTGTAAATTTCGTTATTGTAAGGTTTATGTGTAGTGTGGGAATGTTGAGTTTGTGCTATTGCGGTTATGGGTGTTGAGTGTGTGTGCGTTTGCTATGTATGTCTTAGCTCCTACTTCTTATAATTGACTTTTGGGACAAACCGAGTGCTGAGCGTTATGCAACCTCTCAAGTTCCAATG
Organism: Leiobunum rupestre; assembly: GCF_980474605.1. Lineage (NCBI taxonomy): Eukaryota > Metazoa > Arthropoda > Arachnida > Opiliones > Sclerosomatidae > Leiobunum > Leiobunum rupestre. The sequence goes on from NC_143394.1 coordinate 17,036,075, forward strand.
GCATGGTTTCCACCAATTGTTTACGGTAATCGTCTTAGTTTCAATTTGCGATAGCATCGGGCGGGATTCGAACCCGAGCCCTCCTGCATGACAGGCGAGTGTTCTACCACAGAACCACCGATACATATTACAGTTCAAAGAAAATTATAAGCTCAGCTTAAGCAGAAGCGTTTATTACAAATTAACAGAGTATTAAATTTCGGTTTTTATTAAAATAGAACGAAATTTCGTGTTAGATTTAAATTATTGCATCGAAGATATTCTAATGTAGCGTCTTCTCTGTTGATTAAAAAGAATGCGCCGCCCAGGTTTTGAACCCGAGCCCTTCTACATGGCAGGCGAATGTTCTACCACAGAACCACCGATACATGTTACATTTTTTTGAAAATTATAAACTCAGATTAGCGGGAGAGTATATTAATGGTTTTTAAAGTCTACATTTTTTACGTATGAAATTTTAAAGGTCAAATCTTGTTTTAGCGCAGTCAGCAGAGATAAGAGGGTTAAAGGGTAGAACCTGTGGGTTTTTTGTTATTTATTTACGGGTTTTATTATCGTCTTTAAAAAAGTTGTAATAATGCAAAAGCGTTTATTTAACGTGTATTGATGTAAGAGCGGTCGTTTCGTCAAGTGGCTCTCTGTGAATTGTTGATGGTAAGGTTTTTGCTTCTTGTTAATACATTTGGTGTGGAAATTTGGATATCCACGATTCCTAAGGCAGTCATTTATTTCCTGGGTGTGCGACTCATTATATGATATTGGAAATTGGACGGCATTGGTCTTTTTCATGCGGTATGTGTCACAACGTCAACAGGAAGTCTACGAGTCGTCCACTATCAGATGTCGAATATAGCTATTCTACGGTATCTTCATGAAGGGCGAGTGTTGAAATAAAATGAGCGTTAATGATGCGGCAAGTATTTCGTAAGCGAGAAAAATAGATATAGATATAGATATTTCTTTCATTAAAATTTGCTTCGTATTATATTTAACTGATAAACTTGCAGTGGCGCCGATCCCATGGGGGCGGCGGGGCCGAAGCCCCCATTGGTAAAACCGCCGATGTTAAAGGCCGTTTACTTTTAAGCATCCGTAGCAAGAAAGTGTTGCCAGCAGCCTCATTCCAAGTTTATTAGTGAGCTTCGGCCCCCATTTACTTGTTCTGTAAATAGGGTTAAATTCAATTGTGTATTGTTTTAGTACGTCTAACTCGCTGTTGTAACTACTTAATTTATATTATTCTGAATCAATTAAACTCGGTTGTTTCGTCTCAATTATTTTAATTAAAATTAAAATTTTATACCGGGCGGGATTGAACCGGGATTACGTTTTTAGTAAATAACTCTGAATTGCGGAGATATCTTTAAGGGTTATCTCGAGAGATTAATATCACTAGGGACAATTCTTCCGGGGAGAGGTATATTTTGGCTTGCCAACTTGTTTCTTGTATACCATCATCATACTCAAGAACTTATAATTAATATTTTTTTTAAAGTGCCAAAAGCTATGCCGATCTATTATTTTTAGCGAAGCTTATAATTGAGACCGTATCGCCATCTCTAGGCGAATATAAGAATCGCGATTTAAAATGATTTTCTTGACAAGTTAATTAGAATTGTAGAATCCCACTATAATTAGTTTATTAAACATTTAACACTTTAAATTAGGCACTAGCTAAACGTAAATGAATAGATTTTACGGACGATAAATGATGGAAAAAGGAATTATTTCGTTTATTGGAGGATCTTGGGTAGTAGATCGAGTTACCGGGCCATAAAGGTAGACATTTTTTTTTAATGTAAAATACATTCTTGGCTCACACTAACATAAGAAAACAATTAGACTTTTTTGCTAAGGCTGGGTACAAGACGATGAAATATTAAGCATAAGTTATTTTAGTACAATAAGATTTTAATTTTTCTCTTACAAGTTAGTACCACCCAAACATATTTTTCTTCGTCGTGTACCGTGCTCTATCCGAGTATCCGTCAAAACTACAGAGATTCGAATTTTCATGCTATGATGGTCAAAAACCCAAACTTAACCTTATGTAATCTAACCTAATCTTTTCCCAACCTAACCTAAATACTTGTTGAGGTTAACGGTAATAGTTAGTGCAGGGAACTGTTGGCTCGCGTGGCATGTAGGGCTTTCCACCACCCTCCTACGCATTGTAACCCAGCCACCTGAATTAAAGGCTTCAAAAGTCGCTTGATGACTTTGGCCTAAGGTGGTGCCTTGGGTATTAGCCTAACTGATTATTATCTAAACTATGTTAATCAAAACTAGGCCTAGCTATCGAAAAGATACAAGATGACGTAATCCGAAGCAAATGAAATAGCGAACCATTGCCAAGTTTAGTAATATAAAAATCCTAGGTTGCAGCGTTGTCAACCTATTCTATAATTATCATTTTATACAGAAACGTTTTTCGGAAATTAACCTACTGAACTAGTATTCCTATTTGACATAATTTAAGTGACCATTGTACTTGTGAACAGTGTTAAAAAAAGTAAAATGTACAAACAAATTCTAACGATATTATATGTTTATGTATATCGCACGAGAAATATGCCAAAAATTACGATAGAGCTTGTTGGTACAAACCAACGGTTTTGAAAAATAAATTGAAATAAATTGACAACCTATTTTTTTCTCACGATGATAGAAATCGTTAAAAAAAACTGGGTAAATTAGATTGTTTTAACTGTAGCGTGTCCTTGGCTGTTGCCAGATCCCCCGACAGAAGCATATACGTGACAGAACTTTATGTAAAGTAAGTTAGTTGAACCCCTAACCCCGAGGGCCATTTCTGGGTATAATAGACCCCAGCGCTCGGGGTGTCAGGTTAAAGAAGATTTTTCCACCCGAAAAGGAATTACAAAGGCAACAGTCATGAAGGAGAGACAGCTTGAATATCGGAATTCAAAAACAGATGCGTCTCGTGTCAAAAGCGCTAAAAGTATTTCTAAAATAGATGGTTTTGTAATACCGAAAAGTGGGCACCTTTTTTGCACGTTCGTCCCCTCGAGGTAAATTTGACGCGATATCCTTTTGAGAAACTCCACGTCGCTTGTCTTGACAAACTTTTGGGGGAACTTAAAATTGAAAGGCTTTTATGCATTTGTAAAATGTCTTTTGTATATTCAGTACGTTATTCGTCGACCCCTTGTCCAAATTTCCCAGATAGGTTTGATATTGAAATTGAAAACCGATATGACATTTTTACAATAGAGCTGTAAGGTGCGAATAACTATGCAACGTTACAAGGATTGAAAATTCCTCCATAATGGTGGCACGAGTATAATGATTTGTATAGTCATGCAAATCATTTCACGAGTTTCATTTTATCGGTATAATATAGACTTTATTTCGGGTCCAAACATGGGGGCCACTAACTTACTTACGCGCTTACTAAGTAATGATTGTAGGTGGTAATTTTGATAAATTTAGATCATGCTCCTACAGCGACCAGAAAGTTTGTGAAGTGCGTATAAGCAAAATCTAAAATGACAATCACTTCTAGCTTCGGTTAAAAGTGGTGAAAAAATTAAGTGGAAAATTTGTTGATCCATCATAATTATGGGAGTTCGGATAACTTTCGTAAAAAAGACATTGTATATAGTGAAATAACGATATCTCAATGTTGTGTTATTAACTAATTATTCCATTTATAATATTTGTCTATTTTGAAAAATACGTTGGTCACCATATATTAAATATCGACTTTCTGGATGGTGAGTTAGAAAATATCAAAGGTTTAATTAAGACAGTGTTATGTTGCGATTCGATAATTTTTAACAAAAAAAAATCCCAATAGACGCTTCAATAAAACATTTTCAAGGATATTGATAAAAAGTAATATTTCCGAGAGCCAGAACTTTTAAGTTACTGTTTATATAGTGCTTGTTGAAATAATGGAAACTGTTCACTTGTACAGTTTGCAATCAGTGTTTCCTTTTAACCATATAGCTTTTTTTGACATATTAAGGCTTAGCAAAAACACGATGTTCTCTTTACAGGTGAAAAGTTTCCATTATTTCAATCAGCACCAAATAAACAGTAACTAGCAATTAATTCTTGGCGATTTCTTTGAAGATGTTTTTATTCAAGCGCCTATTACTTGAAAAGCATTTAAATTTTTAATTAACCTTAATTGGTTGTTTTATCGACGATTACCTGGCAATTGCAAAGACTTTTAAAAATAACGCATAGTTTTTAACTCTAAGCCACATAATATGTGGTCATTGGCGAAACATACTATCATTAACTCAATTAGAATAACAAGGGTCATATAATATAGGTTGATTATATTAATTATGGCATACAATCTGCATCGAGCGAATCGATTCATTAATGTATCAAATTATATTCAGTACTTTACCAGGGCTGCCAGAAAATCTTTTTGGTATGACGCCCAAATTGTTAAAAAAATCGCCCAATTTCTAGCCCAACTATAAAACAAGGAGTTTCAAACTAGCCCAAAATTCAACCCAAATAATTTTGGGAAGTAGCCCAATTTACCGCCCAAAAACGTAAATATTTTAAGAAAAAGCCAAAAGTTTAAAATTTTCGTTTAAAATTTAAGGAATATTTAGATTTAATTGAAAATATTATAAAACATTCATTTTCAACAAAGACTTGAGCGGAGCGAGCTACAAATCCAGTGGTTAATTAGGCTTAGATTAATTATACCCAAGTAGAGAAAGAAAAGCGAGATAAATAATTTAGTTTACCAAAAATTACTGTTTATTTGGTAAAGATAAAATATACAGCTAATGCTTATCTTTTTTGAAACTTGCCCTATGTGGCAATACCGCAATGGATCTTAAGCCTTTCAAGTTCTGTTTTTTAGCAGATAATCCACTCTTATTGTTAATTTTAAAAGGCGCGCAATATTTAAACCCGGGTCAAATATTATACCATCTAATGATTTAACTCGTGACCCGGCCACATACGTCATTCCAAGGGCAAGCTCCCCTTTTCCCCCAACTCCTTTGGCTTCCGACGGACAGCAATATTTTCTCTAGAGTCGCTTTCCGAAGCTCCCTTTTTCCTTTCCCCCAATGCGCGACGGACAGCCAACAGTAACTTTCCTGGCAAGTTTCCACAGTGGGTGGGGTGCATTTGGCCGACTCCTCATTTGACCGACTTTTCATTTGGCCGACTGCTCATATGTCCGAATGCCCATATGGCCAACAACTCATTTGGTTGAGTTTTCAGTCGGCCAAATGAGCTCGTTTGGCCGACTGCTCATTTCAACGACTCTTATACTCTAGCCTGTCATTATATATGTCTTTAGTGTTAGGTTGACTTATAGAACGAGCAATGTATTCTAAGTATTGGCGCCTGACGGCGCCGCGCACTCACTTCTCTCGAGCGCTGGGGGGGGGGCGGACCGGTGCCCCCCAGCCCCGTTCTTCATAACCAATCTGGGCCTTCTAAAACGCGACCTAGAGCACAGTACCTAGCCAAACGCACCTAGTATCGTCCAAATGCCAAATGAGCACTCGGCCAAATGAGAGGTCTGCCAAATGAGAAGTCGGCAAAATGAGTAGTCGGCCAAATGAGTAGTCGGAAAATTGAGCAGTCGGTCTAATGCACTGTCCATTTGTCCTACTTTTCAGTCGGACAAATGTGCAGTCGGCCAAATGGACAGTCGGCGTAACGTGTATTTTGTGGTCGGCCAAACGTAACTCTCCATCCACAGTGAGAGCTTCGTTCAATTACGAAGTAACTATTTTAGGGAGTTTTGTTTATTCAGGTTTGCCACACGTTAGAGAAATCAGAGAAAAGTCAGGGAATTTTAAGAATTTATAAAAAATCGAGGAAAAATCAGGGAATTCAATTTTCTCTTGGCATTTTTTAAAGTAATTTTACTCTAGATCTATGACAAATTTGATGATTATCATTTATTTTCTTGAAAGTTTGGCTAATTTTTAAACATTGTAATAACCTTTTCACTGAAAAATTTTGTCCTTAAAAAGTCAGGAAAAATCTCTTAAAATGGTCAGGGAATACGAATCTAAAAATTTCGGGGCAACCCTGTTATTGATGGACGAAAATACCAGATTCATCATTCGTAAATGGAACTGTTAAATTTTAATAGACTTGGTGGAGGGATAAATTGCGAATTTTTTATAACAAGTCTTGATAATCCAAACCCGACGTATAAAATGCTTTCTAACAAGTCTAATCCCATGCAATTCCTAAACTAAAAATAAAAACGAGGTAAGTCGAATACCGAAGAGATGATGACTCTTAAGTTCCAATCGCAAATATGAAAATGACCTAAAACCGTATTCGGGTCTTTCTTTATCCCCTCCCCTATTTACCAGCACCCTAGGCTATATAACTATATTAGGGTCTTTGTATGTAGAAATAAGCAATAAGGAAGGCAGTTAAGGGTAAAACTAAACACGCACCTGCACAGAAAAATGCCACTATAAAAAATGTATTATATGTATAGACCCCATGGAGAGCCGTCTAGCTAATAGGAGTAAAAACATAATTGCAGACGATAGTTTTTCAGAAAGAAATAATAAAGAAGAATAAATCAATTGCTAAAACTAAATTCTATCCCGAAGGTCAAAGTGAGGAGTCGATAGACTAGCCCAAAAAATCGCCCAATAGCCCAACGATAAATTTATCGTGAATGACTGTCGAAAGTAGCCCAATTGGGCTGGAAAACCGCCCAACTGGCAGCCCTGTACTTTACAGCAATCGATATGACTCCAGAGACAAGAACGTTTTAGTGTAGGTATCGCCATCTGGGGAACCAAATTTATAAATATCACAACATTTATCTCCAAAATGTTTTATTTATTTTAAGTCCTAAGAATAAAACAAGACTAATATTTGTAAAAAATTAAGTTTACAACTTTTAATTTGAATTGTAATTAATTAACTTCAAAACATTTCAATCGTTTTTAATAGGTAGAGCCACCATAGAATATAAGTTTCAATTAGTCAACTCTATTAAATTTAATTAATTATTGATGTAAGCTTGTCTAATAAGAAAATGATAATATTTCCTTTAAATTACACGCATGAACTTTCCAATAATGGCAAAAGGTGGCAGCTAAAACTAACTAAGTGCATTTCAGGGGGAGATTTGAATTTTAAAACGACAATAGCCTTCAATTTACAAAGCGCCACGAAGCGGCAAACGTGATAATCTCATAAACTATAATTGTATTTTGTGCTTTATGGTAACCAGTTACAAAGATTTTGTAAACTAAAATCATAAGTTCATATGTCAAATAATACTGTTATAAGAACTCAGAGTAGTATTTGATTATTTATTTATATTACTTATTTTATCTTTAATTTCTACCTGCTTAATTTAATCGCTTATAATATCTAAACCGTTTACCGAATTAAAAAAAATCGGGTGTTCAATAGATTTCGAGTTGGCAAAAAAAAATATTTGAAAATTGAAAGTACCGAAATTCTGGCCGAATTTGCTAGAATTAAGGTATATTGAAAATAAATGTAGATCTACGATAACTTTAATAAAACAAGAAATTTATATTCTCATATTTATAATTGAGAGGTTTTTTTGTATTTTAATTTGATCGAATATGAGCAGTACTTCTAAAAAACTGAAAGGTCGCGTATCAGCAGACGCAACTAGCTGTCAAAACGATGGGGAAAGCAATTGTGGGATACAAAAAACGTTGCTCAAAGCGTGAGTCGTGACCAGGGCATGAAATAAGCACAGGACACTGGACATTGTCCGATAAATTTTGCAAATGTCCGATAACTTTTCAAAATTTTAGGGGGGTCATTGGACATTTGTGCGATAACTTTTTCAATAAACTGGTAATGTTTTTTTTCTAAAAAATAAAAATATTAACAATTATTTTACAAAAAATATGAGGAAGTTCAGAGTTACTGAAGATGATATTTGATAGTTTATTCTGTAACTGTGAGTCTGTGCTGTGGCTGTGCTAAATAGAGAGGGATGGCCACCTGGCGGGTAGTGGCGGCCCGGGGATCCGGTGACCAGGGAAGATGTGTTGAAGCCTCAAGTGCAGAAGCAGAAAGAGGCTTCAGCATTATGAGTAATATAAAAACCAATAAGCGCGTTAGTATTTAAGTCAATGTATGACTATTATTTGGCATGGTCCTTCCATAACAGATTTTCAGTCAGAAAAATTTATTACACAGTGGTACAAAGAAAAAGGAAGAAGACTTGCTTGTAAAAATTAGTTCCTATATTTATCAAAACTAACTTCGCATAGATCTCATTTTAAATAAATATTGAAATTGTTTTTCAAGTGTTTTTACTAATTTTTTTAGGGGGGGGGGGTGTCATTGGACAATGTCCGATAAAATTTTTTAAATGAGGGGGGGTCACTGGACAAATGTTCGATAACTTTAATTTCTTATTTCCTGCCCTGGTCGTGACAACGTAGTTTAGCCATGGGCAAACTACATCCTAGGAGGTGCAGCGCCACCTAGATTCGTTTCTATCGCCAATCAATTTTATTAGATTAAAAAAGATTGCTTATTGCATTAATTTGGTTGGTTACGTTCGAGTCTGAATTAAACGTGAAAGACTGAGTTTTAATAGTGAATAAAATATTGGTTTAAATTCCCAAATTTCTATTCATTGGTATTATTAATATAAGGATAGCGAAGAGTTGTACAGTCATGTTTATATTTTATTTTGATTAAACACCTATTATTTCGACTAACTGACACACTTGTGTGAAATGTAATTATAGACTTATGGAACACGTTCGACTGTCAGCCCAAAGAAAAACTATAAATAATCACGCTAGATGGCAACAATTTATGTCTTCTGACTCTTCTCTCCTCCAAGATTGGACGAGTTTTAGTGGCAATCCTAGGACCTGGACCTATATACACAAATCTCGACCAATTTTTAAGATATTAAATTAAAAATAACTACCTTACTACTTAAATAACCATGCCAAGTGTTCTTTTGACTGAATCAATAGCAGTTGAACTTGGAGGTAATGTCTAAATACTATTAATTAATTTGATATTAGGCTATTATAAAATTTCAATGACAATGTATATTACAGTATCAGAACCATGGCCAGATGACGCCCAACTTTATCAACCCTTGGAAGGTTTCTGATATTTCAATAAATTTTATTAAAATGAATGTAAATAAACGTTTTTCTTTTAGCCGAACAGATTTTGCTTCCAGATCGTTCAGTTTGTTTGAGTGTGCAAGCATTTCTTAAAATGTGTTCCCTTAACTTTAGAGTTGAAATGAGGGCTAACTCGGAGGAAATGTCTCCGTCTGGTATGGATTATTTAAATACTGACTCTCAAAATTTAGATAACTTATGCGTTAATTGTATTAGGAAAGGTTCCTTTTATGAAATGTGGAAAGTTCGTTATTGCGGAAATGGATCCCATTGTGGCTTTTGTAAAACATAAAGTACAAAATGAATTTTAAATTCTTAACTAACAATTGTAAATAGAACTTATAATTTTAGGGAATTTTATTGAGCAATCACCTAGATTCTTCTCAAGGGGCCGATATGCGGGCATATATGTCTCTAATTAACGCAGTTTTGCACAACGCTGAGCTTTACATCACATGGAATCATAAAGAAACTTATAACGAAGTATTTTTAATTAGCGACATTGCAAATGTATTTACATTTTACTAATCTTATTTTGATTTTTAAGATCACGAAAATGCGGCATGGTTCAGTATATCCTTGGCCTTTACGTCAATTTTTACGTTGGAGGAAACTTTATCTTGTTAGATCTCAACTAGCTTGCTTAGATTGGCTAAAGAAAAGCACTGACGAGGCTAGTATAATTTTATGTATATTTTACTATTTTGGGGGAAATTTCAGCTTAGAAATGAGACACATTCTAAATTATTATGACATATTAGAGTTAATAAATCTCGTACAGTATTTGTGTAAAATTCCAAAATAGTAGCTCTTTAGTAAGGTCGTAAAGAAAATAGTTTGTTAATAAATACCAAATAGATTACGCCAAAAACCAAATGTTTAATCCCAAAAATTCAGGTGTAAATAGCCATTGGTTGCAATTGAAAACGGCTATTTCATTACCAAAATTTAAAAACATTGTAACTCTAACCAAAGTTAATGTAGAGCTTTTACCCTAGATTCGAAATCACTGCCTTGAGTATAGTCTGTAGCGTTTACCTATTTCTTGCTGTAACTCAGAGTAAATTAGCTTCATAGTTACCATGCCCATTACAGCATCTATAGAAGCTGATTTTTCGGAGGTGTTTGAGTGGAAATGGATAATAAGTTCGTTTCGAAACTGACAATCAGAAAAAACTGTTTTCGAATCTTGGGTACAAGGTATAAATCTGTTTCAAACATTTTCTTATGTATAAAGGGATGATCTATCTGTGGCTGCGTTCAGTAACTCTCAACGAAGTAACTGAAAAACTATTTTTGTTGAGACCGTTGCTAACGTGATGTAGGATTTTGTTAAACACTTTTTACGCTTCTGCGACGTCACGTGATCGAGGAGCAATGGAAAAACCTGCTCTTACAGCCAATGACTTTGTTGCTCAATGGACGGGCAACGTGATGACAAAACCGGAAGTCAAAAAACCCCTTCAGCATTAAACCTCTGACTGTTGAGCTCAGCGCTGTGCTTTTTTAGAGTTACTGAATGCAGCCTATAATTAACTCTTATTTTATCATACTGATAATAGATTTAGTGATTTTAAAGAGAATATGTATACAGTAATTTGTCTTAAAAAAATATTTTGATTTAAAAATATTGTAACCTCAAATTGTTTTTTAAAGTTACGATATTTTTTATTTTAAAAAGTAGAGTAATTTGGAAGTAACCATATTTTTAAATGAAAATTTCAAAAGTGAAAATATAGATATTTGGTATTTTTAAATTATGGGAAATTGTTTATAATACCCCTCTTAATTATTTGAAATGTTAATTTAATTAATTTGCGGTATTCCAAAATTTTTTAAAAGGCTGCAAAACATCAAGGTTCATTTTCTCGAAACTTGAGTGACTACTTTTTTACTCTTGAGTAACGATTTATACCTGAAGTTTCAAACATAAAATATTAACATAAAAGTAGAATGAAAATTATGAAATTTAACAAAAATTAAGAGTTAAAATAGGCTACATTGTTTAATGTTAAATTTGGATAGAAATAGACTGATATTTGAACTTAAAATTCAAAAGGAAGTAAACTGATATTTGAACTTAAAATTCAAATGAAAAGAAACTGATATTTCAACATAAAATTTCAATGAAAATAGAGCAAAATAATAAACTTTTTAATTTAAAATTCTTTCATTCTAGGTTTATACCGAAGTTGATATGTGTTGTCACGCCTTATCAGAGCGTCTTGGATCACAAAATTATTTTTTTGGTGACAGGTAAATTAATTTATGAAATTACGATAAAATTTTAATTTTAAAACAAGTTTATCCTCACAGACCGACCGAACTTGATGCCCTGGTTTTTGGCCATTTATTTACACTACTTCAAACGCCACTACCCGACAACTCTCTATCACGAATTGTGGAGCGTTATGACAATCTAGTCAAATTATGTGCCAAAATTGAGCAAACCTACTTTCAGCATAGCATATTTGATTTAGAGTCCGAAGAACGGTAGAAAAGAAAAAAACTATTATGTAGATCTGTATTAAGTGTATATTCTAGTAGTGAAGGACCAAGTATTGAATTTTAGTCTTATTCCAGGAATATATTAAAATATACTTTGTCAAAATTTATTTCTTGACTGCCTATTTAATGAAGTGCTAAGTTGTGCTGTAAGAAATAACAGCTTTAAATAAATAAAAGTTGTTATTAGGATAAACCCTCTCAACATAAGCTGATTTACAGAGAGGTCCGCTATATTTTAACTATCCAAACATTTCTTTTAGGATTTTTGTCTAATAGTAATTTATTTTACATGAGCTTCTCTACAATACTTTATAGTATACTTTATTTCAAAGGGTAGTTTATTTCATCGGCGACAATTTTCTACTGTAAAACTATATTAGTTCTCAGAGCCTAAAATGATGGGTAGTTCTGGCAGATTTGGGCTGTGTAAAATAATTGTAACTACTACCTAGTTTCTTTATGCAGCTATTGTTGTTTCATTTAAAAAGTTGTTAAAATATAAAATAATTCCAAGGTTCCAACTGCTTTTATAGCTCATTGAAATTATGTTTTGGAGATTTAGTTTGTATACATTTTTTTGGCAGTTCTAAAAAATCCCTATTTGAGCCCCTGTTAGTTCTATATTCTAATATTTTTTTGATATTTGTAATGGTAAAAGAGTGCACTAATAGACCAAATACATACATAGACTGGAAGGCTCTATGGAGTAGAAAGTTTTGTTTAGTTTTAGTGGCCGCCTTGTTTTCGAGGCGTGAATTTTCTGAAACAAGACGTTGAGTCGTTGATTTTACTAGGTTGCGCGTGAAACCGGATTAGTTAGTTTCTGGGTCAGTGGCGTAGCCAGGATTTTGGTTGGGGGGGGGGACACATCATTGAAAAAATATATATATTTGTACATACGACCATACGTTTCGGGGGGTGCCCCCCTGGCTATGCCACTGTTCTGGGTAAATGTTAAAATGGGTAGGGAGCCTTCGACTCGACGTACACATTATTGCGCTTATAAATCCTGTAAAAATGCTAAGGCTAAACAAATAGTTCTTTTTATAAAATAACCTTGGCCAACTTGTTGAAATGTTGCCTCCCCGCTTCAGCTGTGGATCCGTTTTCTCTCCCACTAAAGAGTTTAGGAACTCATTCTTAGGCATTGGCTGAACTATTCCAGGGCAACATTTCAACAAGTTGTAAGCGTAAAGACATTTTACAAAATCAACTATTGGAGTTGGGTTTTTCAAGTTTTCAAAAGAAAAAGAAGGGTAATTCAAAATAAAATTTGGTTTTAGTTTTATAGGCTGCGCTGAAATCCACGTAAATTTCTTTCAGGTGTAATATTTTGAAATTATTTAAAGATTCCCTTAATGTTTTTAGTATTAAATAATTTTAGTTATTTTTTTCATCGAAAAACTTGATTGACACCTTAAGAAAACCCTTTTCTTGGTTCCGAAATTATATAGTACTGTGTGACCAGCTTGTTATTTCACGCCTCGAAAACAAGACGTCGCGTACAAAACCTGTTAACAACCTTCACTGATAGCTTTCCAGTCTATGTATGTAATTTGTCTATGAGTGTACTTTTACGAGCGTATTATTATTGCAATTTAAGGGTCCCGTCACTGGCACCTCTTAAAATAATTAAAGCGTCCCCTAACTTCGGTTGGCAAATACGGACATGCAATCACGATTTGTCATGAGTTCCTGAAACTGTCTATTTCATGAAAACATCTATTACTGAAAGTGAAAGTCCATACGAAATCCCATTGGGATAATTTTTTTTTATATTTACAATGTGGTGTCGGCCCGAGGCCTTAGACACCATCCCATTGGGAGAACTATGTAAGCTTAGTAACGTTTCATAGGGTTAAATCCAGGTTCTGATCATAGATATAGGAAACGTATATAAATGTCTAGATAAAATATTTCAAAGGGAGTGAATACGGAGGTGACAGCTAGCAGAAACGCGTAATTTCTGCAGGCTATCCTTATAAGGCGCTATCTATCGGTAAGAAAGCTCGTGCTATCGTCGCGAGAGCCATTGTCTCCTGCTTAAAAATTATACTAAAAGTCACCAACAGATGGTGTCTAAAAACAACGGCCTGCGGAAAGGTCAAGCACTTAGTACTAAAATGCTGAGAGAGCTCGCGCTCTTGGTCACGTGCCTTCCTCGGTGTCTGCTAGGTGTCAATTCCGTATTTTATGTTAGGCTTAGACGCCCCGAAATTTATCTAGACCTTTATATACATTTATTATATCTATGGTTCTGACATGACTAAAAATTTATCATTTTCGTTTTTTAAATGTTCTTCAAAACTTGATTTTTGGATTTGGTTTTCCATGTTACCTAGCAAGTTATAATAACCGCACCGCCATCTATCACCTTTAAAAAAAACTATTAGGATGGTACAAAGGGAAGCCAAATCTGACATCATGATCATAGGTCACCGACGTCACGCTAAGTACCATTCTCGTCTGCTTGTCAGCATACTTATGTTAATTGTGCTCCTAGGGTAAAAAGAGTTAATCGCAATTTAGATGAATATAAATACTGAAAAATCACTAAACAAAATGTTAATAATAGATTATTTTTATTGTTACAGAGCAACGGTTTCGCAATTGAAAATTGAAATTAAAGTAACAAATGATAATTACGTTCAAATAATTAAGAGCTATATTTAATTTTCACTGGGTCATTAAAAGTAAAGTTTGAAAACTAGAAAAAAATGGCAGTAAAATGTGGCAGTGACAATTTTTTTCTTTAAGCCTGACCCTGTTTGAATGTCCTCATTATCATAAATTAATTGGTTCTAGTCTATGGCAGAAATATTGTATAAAAAAGCGCGCGATTTTTAAAAATTAGGCGAAAACGTGCAATTGGTTAAATAGTTAAAATAAATTAACGTACATGAAAAAAAAAACGTTTAACACAACCAAAAAAATTGTTTTAGTTTTAAAACTCTCCCACATTTTGGGCACATTATCCTAGGCCTAAATCCCTTTTTTTGGAAAAAAAATGGACGGTAGAGCATTCTGGCGAAAAATTTCGATTTCGCGTCACAAACACAAGGCAAAATGACAATATATTTCGCTACCAGTAAATTAATCTATGAACAAAATTAAACAAAAAAATGGATTGTGGGGAATTATTACAATATTTCAACCTAATAGCTGCCTCATTGGGCTTGTTCTACTTCAAAATAGTAGGACTTGTGATTGATTTAATCATAAAAAAATATACAAATATTAGCGAATGTTAAATTAAAAAGAGATAATAGAAAGGCCTTCTCACTATCCATTGTCTGATTTGTTTTTGTGATCACCACCCAAATGACTCAGCGTGTCCATGGACTACTAGCTGTTTTGTAGTTTCTGGACACTTCAAAACAGACTTTCGTTTTAAATTGCTGTTAGTGTAGTTATTTGACTTGGTTTTTGGTGTTATAAACGTAAAATCACATTCTTAACAAAATACAAATTAATGATTTCAGATAAGTTGGTTTGATACAAAACGATCCAATTGATATCGGTGTTCTGTTAAAAGGGGAAGGTTGACAACTATTCAACATTGTAAAATGTAGACCACTAATCCTGTCTAGTGATTTTAAACAATACGATGCCACAGACGATATCCACCTTTTTTAACAGGGCTTCCAGGAAATACAAAACGCCTAAATATCAACCAAATAATTTTGCATCCTTAAAACCATAAGTAAATGAACCAAAGTTATTAAATGTTTTTCCCCTAAAAACTGGGAAGGTTAATTCCCGGCTGACAGTACTTTTTGTCACCGAAACATTCCACTAGATAATTTTTTAAATTTTCGTAAAATTTCTATCTAACAGGACGAGAAATAGGGTAGTACGAAGTTTCTCATAGATTTGCACTGGTGCTGTGGACATTTATTTAAGGTTTACGGTTTTTTACTAAGGGGAAACTACAGACTTTATAGTCCCGGTAGATAGAAGGTTTATGGTAATTTCACGCTGCCATCTGTTCGAATAATTTTGGATTATTTACATTTGACATCATTTAAACTAATCAAATTTAAATAACAGCAATATAAAACGAAGAGTCTGCATTTGTTTTGTTTCAATCGGAAGTATTTTGAAAATTCATAATATAGCGGAGTTATCAATTCAACTCATTAATTTTAAGCACCGGTAAAACCTCAAACTTAGCAAAACTGACAAAGGTTTTAGTTTATAATTATCACCATCGCGTTAATCGACTTTTTTTAGGAATTATGTAAAACTTTCAAAAGAGAAGAATTTGATTAAAAAACCTTTTTTGCAAAGAACTTTTTTTAGTAAAGTTTTGATTTGATACATAAACGAGTAAAAATAATAACGCGAGAATGAACATTGATATTTTTGTCTTGGCACCAAAGGAGTTTCTACGAACAGGCAGTCACGAGATCAGAATCACTATAAAATGTGTAGTTTTCCTCCGAAATTAATTTTCATTAAATGGAATGAACCAACAAACCGCGTTCGAAAAGCCAGGAAGAATATTCCTAACTGGCACACGTGGAATTTTGAAAATAACGCAGATGACCAGGTTATTATCGAACTGTTGGTTATCATAGTCGAATTATAATTAGGGGCTATTAACCTGCGTCAGCTGACGTCACGATACAAAATGGCATTCCTATTTTAATTAGTGACTGCCCATTTCAAAACTATTACGTTTTTTAGCTGACAGAGCTGTACATTCGTGTGAAAAGCAACGCGCTGATGGTCTGTCAAATTAAACAATCAGTTAACAAAATTGTGAATATTTAATTGGTGTTTAACCTCTTGCCAGTAGTAGAATGTTGTATGTCTCCGTAGAACATTAAATCGATTTAAGTAGAAAATGTCTCAGTCCACAAACTCCTCGGTATTTCGATTTTTTTCTCAAAAATTGCACTTTTATATGTTATTATACTTTTATATTAATATTAAAAATATTCGCTTCGCAAAATCGTTGACGCAAAAAAAACCGGGGAGTAACTATTACACGCACCAACTTAATTTTTTTTTCGTTTTCCATTGTCGTATCGTTTGAGCTCTTTCGCGGAGAGTCTTAAGAGAACGACATTTGTCCATAGTCTGTCATAACTCCGAACAATTAAAAAACAAGGAGCGGTAAGGGGAAAACTACTAATCTCGACTGTAGGCGTGGTTGGAGTAGGGACCGGAGTAGATGGAACTACCGGAAGAACTGGCACCCTTCCTTCTGCGACGCCTGTGAAGTATGCAAGCTACTAGCAACATCACCGCCAACATCAACAGGACCCCGGCAATGGCAATACCGATGGCGAACTTCTTCGTTGAGACGCAAAAGTCGTCGTCGGACTGTTTAGTTTTCGAAGTGACTGCTTCTTCTACACAAAAATTAAAATCAGATTTGTGGAAATGGTTGTGATAGTAATCGAACCAAGCCAGGATATGTAACTAATTATTCTTTGGTTTACATAAATTCGACTTATGTTCAGTCTTTTTGTTTGTAGGTTTTAAAGCGCCAGGTAGAAGGTCGGTTTTTTGAATATAGTTAAGGGAACCTATGTGAGCTGAGTATTTTTCAAAATACAGCAATGTTATAAATATAACAATATTGTAATCAACGGGATATAGTTATTTCACTGTAAACAATGGTTTAGTTAAAATTTTTACTGATAACTGATTCCCTGGTTCAAGAAAAATGTGGTTCAACCGTCATATATTCAAACTCAAAACAGGGAGTAATTTATAGAATGGTCTACTGAATTATAGATAACCATCTCAGAAAAATTAAAATGGGAAAGAATTGTATTTGAAACTTCTAAGTACCAGCAGAAAAGACAGAAGTCGAATATAAAAACTAATTGAGCACTCACCCTCTCCTTCGGAATTCTCAGCTTCGTTGACGTAAAGTCCGGAATAGACCTCAATACTTAAGTCCTTAACGTCCTGGTCAAGATCCCTGAGTTCCTTTAAGTTACCGTCCTTTTCAACGTCTCCGGCCTGACGTTTTCGCCTTCTGAGGTTCACTCCGTTGGTGTCGCAGTCCGGAGGCTAAGGAATCAAACCGTGGGTTACAATTCAGCTAGGAACTGAATTGTGTTTTCATAAAAACTGTACTAACCACATCGTCGCAACCTCCGCCGGCCTTGAGACACAGTTTAACATTGCACTGGTAGTAAACTGAGGCAGTGTAGGGAAATTTGTGGGCCTGAAAGGAAACTGTAGCCAAGGTTTTGTTGTGGCTGTACGAAAACGGCCCGAGAATGTCCTGATCAACTGGACACCTACGGAATTAAATATTATATTTATCAATTTCCATACATTCGGCCACAATTAAAATTGATTCAAAGGAAACATTCCACGGTTAAGAAAATAACAATAGGGAAATAATTAACAATTAAGGGGAGGAAATGAAACTTCATTCAAGACAGCAAACATTAACCCAATAATTCAAGACATCAGACATCAACCCGACAATTCAGACATCAGACATCAAACCTATCATTCAAGACTGCAGATATCAACTCGACTATTCAGACATCAGACCCCAAACCGATAATTCAGACACAAAACACTAACCCGACAAATAGAGACAATTATAGTAAAAATTACATACCCATCAGTATTGATGAGTGGTTGTTCACCCCAGTTCAAACCATCTCGAACCATACAGTTTGTCACCTTCATCCCATAAACCTCTGAAGAGATATATCAAAAATTAATTAGATTAATTACAAACTTGAGGATTTCATAATAATCTAACCTTGATAATCAATTTGAATGGACAGGGTCAACTGATCTCCAATTTTCACATTCTCGGCCACATAACCGTCGTCAGCTGAACCAATGACTATCTTCATGACGCAAGATGGCATGGGCGCAGTGGCTACCAATGGCGTCGTTCCTAACATACTGTTCAAAACAAAAAAATAATCGACCATAAGCAACGCAAGTTTATACGACAGTTAACCGTTTTAAAATTAGCTTACAGGTAAACAACCATTTAGAGCGAAGCCCTTAACGGTTCGATTTTAAGGCTATTATTTATACCAGATGGCGCCAATTTAAACATTTGGAGGGTAAGGGAATAAATACGACATTTTATGTAACAACCATAAAATTCGCCATAATAAGAAACCCAAAAAAAAATACATTTCGCGAATATTAGATAATTTAAAATATCTACGTTTCAGTCTGTTGGTGCCATCTAGTAAAACATAGGGTATTTAAAAATCGACCTCTTATGGCGTTACTCCTGAGAAAGGCTTTTCTCACTTGTCACATCCGTAAAGGTCTATTACGACTTCTTAAATAAAAATGTAAGTTGCTATACACTCAAAACTCAAACCTAATAATTGCAGGTCATTCCACCATATGGGTGGACGACGAAAGAACTACAGGAAACAATTTCACGAAAAAATTCCGTTTTAAAGAGCAGTCACAGATATTATTCAAATTCCTATTGTTTGTAACGCGTTACGATTCAATGCTCCAACGAAATTTTCCAAACAGTAAACGACAATGTTTTGTTGTTGTCAGGGTACATTGCCGACATTTGAACTTAAGACAGTACCGGTTTCATTTACCGTTTAGCGGAAGTAAATTATTGTTTACACACGACGCCAAAAAAAACCCGCAACTTGGTAAAAGCTTTAATGAAACACTCTTTAAAAAATTTCAAAGTGACATTTTTTTGTACAAAAAAATTCTATTAACAACGGTACATTTCTAACCCTGAGACTGTCAAGTACATAATCCCTTGGATTGGAGACGTTTTTCAACTTTCCGAAGATTCGAACCGAAAGTACTATTACCAGTCACCCGAGACGGTAATGGATAGGAAGAGAGAAACCAGTTTAAAATAAAATTACAAAAATCCCGCAAAGACCTTCACTGAACTTTCCTTCACTCTGGGTCGGCCACCGAGTCTCGAAGACCCGCGATTTGACCAAAAAAAAGGATTAAAAATTTTACATTCCGCGAAGGATTTAAAAAATATAAAGTTCCCCAATTTAATTTAAAACGACTTTTGGAAAAATACTTTTAATCAACTCAAAGAAAGTTGAAAACGCACGACTGCATCGGGCACAAAATATGCCGGTATCAGGACATTTAGTCTAAATTATGACTGAAAATATAATCTTAACCTGAAAGGGAAGTTAAACCATTTTGGTGGTCACTGTTTTTAGAAATAAATGCTTTTAGATTTTTCGGTTATATTATTTTGTAACATTTATAATAACTGTTTACGAACATAATTTTTGATCTAGCGAATCAATATATAACCAAGTAACTAAGACCAGAAGTATCCATTAGTGAAATATTCGGAGGTTCGATGTACATTCGAATTTCACTGTGCAAGCAGACACAGAAATACGTGTGCATATTTTGGCGATGTAAAATGTGAAACATTGAGTAAGGATATTTACTTATTTATATAAATGACGTATTTATCCAAAACGCTTTTATTACATTTTCACGAAGGTACATCAAGCGATTAATATTAGTAGTCTTAGGAAATGGATACTTATTTCATAAAATATATATTACTCTTCTGCTAAGAGTAATATATTTTACTGTCTAGTGCATAGAAAATGGGATTTATAAGCAGAAACCTTTGCCAATAATGGCCTAACGGAGCTAGAGGTCCTCTAAATATCAACAATATACTAAAACTATACCAATGGAATAAAACTTGTTGACCAGACTACTGATGAAATAAATACTTTTTGTCAAGACTACTGATGGAATAAATACTTTTTGTCAAGACTACTGATGTTATAAATACTTTTTGTCAAGACTACTGATGGAATAAATACTTTTTGTCAAGACTACTGATGGAATAAATACTTTTTGTCAAGACTACTGATGGAATAGATACTTTGTGTCAAGACTACTGATGGAATAAATACGTTTTGTCAAGGCTAACCGATGGAATAAATACTTTTTGTCAAGGCTAACTGATGTAATAAATACTTGTTATTAAAACTACCAATGGAATAAAATTCAATAAATAATTGTTGTTAAAACTACCAATGGAATAAAATTCAATAAATACTTGTTGTTAAAACTACCAATGGAATAAAATTTAATAAATACTTGTTGTTAAAACTACCAATGGAATAAATACTTGTTGTTAAAACTACCAATGGAATAAATACTTGTTGTTAAAACTACCAATGGAATAAAATTCAATAAATACTTGTTGTTAAAACAACCAATGGAATAAATACTTGTTGTTAAAACAACAAATGGAATAAATTCTTGTTGTTAAAACTACCAATGGAATAAATATTTCTTATTAAAACTACCAATGGAATAAATACTTGTTATTAAAACTACCAATGGAATAAATACTTGTCGTTAAAACTACCAATGGAATAAATACTTGTCGTTAAAACTACCAATAGGTATTAGCCTAGAAAAAAATTAAATAAATGTACTGTTAAAACTACCAATTGAATAAATACTTGTCAAGACTACTGATTTAATAAATACTTGTCAAGACTACTGATTTAATAAATACTTGTCAAGACTACTGATTTAATAAATACTTGTCAAGACTACTGATGGAATAACTTGTCAAGACTATTGATGGAATAAATACTTATCAAGACTACCGATGGAATTTATTTGTTGTCAAGGTTACCAATGGAATTTATACTATTTGTCAAAGACTACCTTCCAATGGAATAAATACTTTTTGTCAGGACTACCTTCTAATGGAATAAATACTTGTTGTCTGCTTGACCTCTAATAATCAAGCGACTTCTGCGTGGGTCACGACGCCACTAGTGGCGAAAGTTTGTTCTTGAATCCAGTTTAAACTTTGTCCAATTTCGTATCGTCGAAAATCTATCAACATTTGGTTCACCATAATGAAAGGTGTATAAAATAAGTTACGCAAAAGCTTCTGTAAAAGTTTTAAATAAGCCACCTTCAATTTTCGCACCCATTTCGGCCCCACCACAGATCACCATTTGAAAACATTCCGGTGGAATCAGTTTTGACTGACCGTGGCTTTTAAAGACCGAAAATGGGAAATACCTCATTCGCTCACTTTGTTGTTAGCTGCACAGATTTGTTAGGGGAAAAGATTTTCCCCTCTCAAGAAGTTAATGTGAGTGAACTCAGAGCGAACGACTCTTCTGGGCTTTTACAAAATTTACAAGGATGTTCGGTGGATATTCTTCAAGGACGTCCGAGGTAAAATTCATTGGGAATACAAAACAACCTTGAGGGATAGAAAAAAGCAACTGGTAGGGCCTGTGAGACTGTCGGGATTTTTTTGATAGCTGGGAACTCGCGATGCGCATTATCCTTTATGTTGTGTCTGTCTAGTCTAGAGTGCTTAATTTTCTATGAAAATGCAATACTTCTTAAAGAATGAGATTCATTTTAAGAAATTCTACGTTTTTACTTTAAATAAAAAATATTTACGCTTAAAATGCTAGTCGTTAGCTGAAATATTTATAATTAATATATATATATAAATATTTTCAGTTTGATTTTTACTTAAGTTTTGAAACTAATTATATTCATTTTTATCTGAGCTAAGAAAAATTGATAAACTACAACACTCATTGATCTGAGCAAAGGCAGTGATGTATTAAAATACATTCATTTCTATCTTAACTAAGCAAAATTAATAAACCTAATCTCTTCTTTGATTTTTGATAGAAGTTATATGTAATAATTATATCGTTTGATATTAAATATGATAATTATATAATTTAATAGTAGCTAATATGGTAATTATACACTTTGATCTTAGCCGAAGATAGATATCATAATTCTGCACATTGATATTAGCCGAAGATAGATATCATAATTCTGCACATTGATATTAGCCGAAGATAGATATCATAATTATGCACATTGATATTAGCCGAAGATATATATAATAATTCTGCACATTGATATTAGCTGAAGATAGCATAATTTTGCCCTTTGATATTAGCCGAAGATAGATATCATAATTCTGCACATTGATATTAGCCGAAGATAAATATCATAATTCTACACATTGATATTAGCTGAAGATAGCATAATTTTGCATTTTGATATTAGCTGAAGATGGCATTATTCTGCGCATTGATATTAGCTGAATATAGCATAATTTTGCACATTGAGCTAAAAGGTTTTACGAATGAAATGCAAAGAAAAAATACGAGTACTTTCACTATGAATTTAACCAAAAGAAATGTGATCTAAAAATGCGTGTATTTTTGGTTTTATTCCAGCTAATAAAAAGGCCTATTCACGAATAAAATATGGTAGATCTAAATTATTGAATCACACTGAACATGTCGAAATATTCCAACAGCCGGATACGTGCTCCAAAGAAGTTCTTGAAAATCGAAATTGATAAATTCAAATGAATATTTATTGGAATCAACCACTCCGTACATCCGGGTGTGCGAGAAACGTAGTGGGCAACGGAGCGAGATGACGTCACCTTCACGTCCTACTATTTTAGTATCTTTTCTTCGCGCGACTACCTACATTACTCACCACCTACTAGTAAAGTCGAAGGCAAATCGAAACACCGCCAAAAACTGTATAAAATATCCGATGACTAGTCAATGTTAAATTTCCCATTTTTGAGTAGGCGGCGCTAACAAAATGGCTTCCACAATCGACCAAGGCTTATAAGAGTTACGATACAAAACGTAGGAGTAATTTATAAAAGAAGTCTCGCTGGATCTTTTCAAAATAAAAACCAGTTATAGTCTTCAATTCGAATCATCTATCTTTTATAGTCTCACCAAAACATTCCTGCTGGAATTTCTATCGCTATTTCGAAGAGGTCCGATAGACTAGCGTCTCCTCCGGGACAGTATAGAACCGCAAATTCCGCCCCCCTTTCCTCTATCTATCATTTAAAACTCCCCCCCCCCTTACCCCCTTCGCCGAAATTCGCTTGATGTTAAATCCAATAAAAGTAAATAAAAAACACTATGTACGAAAATGAACAGAAGGATTTCGCTTTAGAAATTGGGTTGCATTCCCCTTCAGCTCCCCCTCGCTGCTGCCATTTTACAAATACTTTTAAATAAAATATCGACGAAGAAATTTCTAAAGGGGAAATTCCCAGCTTTTTCTAAACAAAAAAACTATTATTGCGCCCGAGAAATTCCACAAAAAGCGGATATTATTTTAGAACGCTTACCTAACGTTAAAATTGTTCGTGATGGTCTTCTCTTTCGTTTGGTAGCGACATCTGATGTGATAACCGCGACCTTGGTTGGTTACCAATTTCCTGTGTGGCTGGATTACGACCGTGTTGAAATATTCCACACCATCATCCTAAAACAAAAACAAAAATCAATTTAACTTCGCTACCATTCGAAAAGTTATCATTACAGTGCGGAATCTTCTTCGCTAGCTAATTTTCACTGAAGGCCAAAGCGTTTTTAAAAACTAAAATTATCCGGTGAAATAAGTACAAATTGTGAAATCGGAACTATTAGTATTATTTACAAATACTACTATTAACAATTTTACTATTTACTGATGCGTTTCCATCGGCGGGAATTTCGAATTTGACCGGTTTATGGTTGAGCTACAAAGTATATTCGCGAGCGTTATAAATTTCTTGAAAATACCGACTATTGTGTTATATTTCAAAGTGATAATTAATTAATTAACATAGATAAGATTTAAAAACAGTTGTAATAATTTATAATTAATACTCCAAGTGAGGCATTCCTAAAAAAAATCCGTTTGACCAGTCCAAGGTAAGTATAGAACGGGTAATGCCGAGATTACCTCGTTGACGTACATAAACGTGCGGTTTTATGATCAATTTTTTTGAGAATAATACTAAAAATAAGCTATAATTAACCTTCTAAATATAAATCTACATTAAATATTTATTGATCGCTTTGAAATTTACGCAAGAGACATTTCTAAAATGGATTAATTAATATAACACGAAACACGTTACACGTGTACTAATCTTTAGGAATTCAACAGAAAATAGGCGAAATTCGAAATTACCGCAGCCCGTTTATCGGAAATTCGTGCTAGTATTTTTCCGCCAAATGTACTAGATGTTTGGCCTTTCTTAATCAGCAACTTTGAATAATTGAAAACGATTCACTCAAGAATATTTTGGCTTTGATTGTAAAAAGGATTAGAAATTAATCTACTGGTCTCTACAATATTCAAAACTCTTAAGTACTTTTAAAGATTTTTCATTTGGGAGTAGTCACTTACGTATAATCAAAAAAATAAATTAAGTGTTCAAATCGGATGTAGTGATGACCAAAATGACAGAAAATCACGTAAAATTTGTGTTGGTTCATTACAAACACTTCTCAGGGTTTCCACAATATTTTCAGATTCTAATTCCCTGACTATTCCCTGTTTTCACTGACCATTTTAAGAGATTTTCCCTAACTTTCTAATCACAAAATTAGACTTTTAAGCTTTATATTTACTTCTATCAGTAATTAATTAATGTATATTTACTTATATTTCAGTACAAAGGTTATTGCAACGTTAAAAAACCTTTCATAAACAAAATTTGTCCCAGATGTACAGTAAAAATACCTTCAAAAAGCGTCAATAGAAAACTGAATCCCCTGACTTAATACAAATTCTTAAAATTCCCTGACCTTTCCCTGACTTTTTAGGCTCATTTTTTAATGCCCTGACTTTTCCCTGATTTCCCTGACGTGTGGCAACCCTGCTTATTGCTTTTCGAAAATGAATAAACAAAGGTACAAAAGGTTTAAAAGTGAAAAGTCCCTGGCATCTAGGAGCAAGGAGAACGCTACCCGTCAAAAGTCGTGGATTTTCTTGTGTACATTTTTCATTGGCTAGAAGCTTTAGCGCCTGCTACCGTTGGAAGGGGAAAATTCGGAAATTGTCTTCCCCCCGCCCGTAAAACGTTCAGCGTAAAGGCTCGTGACGCTCGTCCAATGAAATTCGTGTTTGTTGCTCCAGCTGGCATTTTTCGTGCAAAATAAAATGTCTTTCCCATCGGGATCTTCGGGCACTTACCACGTCTGTGCTCATGGTGTTGCACGACCTCAGAGGCAGGGTGTAAGTGACGTGGGACCCCGCGTCCCTGTACTCGACCATGCAAGTGGAGTTCTTGGAAAGGCCTTTCGGATAAATCATGCCGTTGAAATTGGCCGGAGTGTTGACTGTGACCTCGATGTTGTTGCTGTTGCAGTCGATGTTGATGTCGTTCACCATCTGGTGTTCTGTAAAAGAAAAGAAAGGAACCGTTCATTAGTATTGCTTTCGATATATTTTCCGTTAAAAAATATTTAGTATAATCAAAGTATGCAGGGGCGTAGGAACGTTCTAGAAGTTGGAGGGGGCAAGGAAAAACGAAAAGGGGTCTGGAGAATGGTTTTGAATTTTTAATGGAGTGTAGCTTCTCCGAATGCATGTGTACTTTTTACTACTTTGTAAATTGGCGGGAAAAGACTGAAATTTAAACACAGTTGAGGTTTTATAAGCTTTATATGCTTTTAATGTGAGAATTTGAGCCTTTTGAAGATTTCAACTGACCAAAAAGTTGGAGGGAACAATAACACTAGTTGCCCCTCCCTGCAAAATTCTAGGGATGGGCATTGCCCCCCCCCCCCGTTCCTACGCCCCTGGAAGTGATTTCTTCCTAACACTCGCATCATTGACAAATCACTAGTACCAGAAGCATAAGTTATCTTAAAAAAAAAACTTCAGACAAATTATCATTTGGTAAGAGATATATTAGTGGCACGAAGTTCTGATATTGTTTGGTGTAGTTGCGAAAGATTAATACATTTAAAAAATGAAATGGAGCTTCTACAATGGGGAGCGCTTTTAATGGTTAACTATTCTAAATCGGAAAATCGTCCGCTAACACGCGCTACAACTTGTTGAGAACGTAACTAGCACCAGTTACCCTTAGCTTCTGTTAACCCTGGTGGCAGATATGTAAATTTAAGTGATCAAACATAAATATGCTTAAAAATCATTTAATTGAACTTTAATTACATGTAAATTTAAACAAGTTCCCCAAATTTCTAGAATAGTTTTTCTAATAAGACCAAGTCCAAAGAAGGTGGTTCTAAAGATGACCTCTTAGAGGTCGGCAATTATTTAAAAGTGTCCCGACCAAACAATACCAGTTTCCTTAAATGGCGTAAACAAAGATTAAAATAATTTCGCTTTGAATTTAGTGAATATTGTGTCTGGGAATTTAGCCTTCGCGAAAACGCGGTCAAAGACTATTAAAAGACGGACTGAAACGAGAGAAATTCTAGTCAGTGGATTCCGAGAAGACGAATGGAGATTCGCGAAAAGTTACAAAACTGAGATCCCCAAAGGCGAAGCGGATAAATCTTGGCAAACATTGGAGAACTCTGGAAAGGTCATTACCATTCGCTCATATCCCGGATTCTCGCGTAATTACGTAATGAGCGAAACAAACTATTAAATTCATTATTCAATTATCAGGCTTGAGGGGATACGCTTGTTTTTGCCTCGGAAAAGGTAACCTTGCTCGGCGCTGGGGGAAACTAAGAAGGAAGTTAGCCGACTTCCCCATTACCAGTTCCTCGCTACTTATCAAATAAAACAAAAAGGAAAAGTCAAAGGTCATCGGAGAAACGGAAATTGTGTTTAAGAACCTACTACGAGAGGTGATGTAAGTCCTTAACGAAGACGTGGTGGCGTTTGCGATAATCATTAATGCGCGAATCGTTTAATTTAGGTTAGTTTAGAAAGACTAAACTAATTTTTACCGAACTAAAAGCTTACGTTTTACTTAGAATGACTATAATAATGTTAATTACATAAATTACAAATATTTCAAGCTATTTAAATATTGCTACAAAATTAAATAAATGTATTATTTAGGTTAGTTAAAAATAACTAATTTAATTTTTACTTAACTAAAGTGTATTGCTTATTTAGAATGTTTTTTAACTGCATTATACAGTAGTGATTAGTTAAACATATTTCAGGTTATTTAAATTTGGTCAAAGTTTTCATCATCTTCTAATAATACTCGATTTTTAATTAAATTTCTATAAATTAAGTTTAAATATTACAATTGGTAATCAAATTTAATCACTATAATTCAAGGATGCCCGAATCGGCGATCTTTAGTAAAAGACGATTTTGATCTTCAAAATGACAATATTGACCATCTAAATGTTTATCTCGAAAATATACTAAATTCTTATAATACAAAAATAATAATAAAAGGGCGATCTCGAATTCTCGACCTTCAAAATGGATATTTATTAAATTCGAGATTTGGGCAGTGTAAAAACAATAAACGATTAAATACGTTATTAAATTTAATTTAAAAATTACGTTTCTATAATATATTTCAAATTTAAATAAAAATATATAAAATTTGAGAAGATTTCAGTAATTTTAGTAATTAAATATCTTAGGACAAAATTTTTTTAAGTCTTGTTTATTACGTTTTCTAATATTACACTTCAATGAACTTAACAAACGAGTATTTTTAAATGATAACGATAAACAAAAACCACCTTTTCCGTGAAATTAACCTTAACAACATCCACATTGCGATCTAATACCCCAGTACCCACAAAAAGACAAACTTAACCTCGGTAACTTCGTGAACTTTAAAGAACTACTAACTTATAAACTTTGACGATATTTTATTATATTGAAATAACTCTGGTACTATAAAGCTTCAGATAAAATAACGCAATTTAGAAGGTTTAATACTAAAATGTGACACTATCTTATTTTCCGGAAAAAAAATTGAGATAAAAAACACGCTCTAGGCCTAATCTGTATTTGATGGCTATCCTAAGAGATGTTGAGCCATGACAGCGGCTCTTTGGGATAACTTGACCCGTACAAGGAACTTTGTTCGCTATGATCCGAAAAAAAAAAGGATTTTTTTTCTGCCCACAAAATTACAGTATTGGTTGCCTCTGCCATAAACGCGAAACGACGATCTAGCGAATGGGGCAAACCGGTAAACCTCTAAGTGGCAGAAATGAGCCGAGCTGCACGTTACAGTCTACATTTCACGGTTTAGGGAATTTTAAAACCAAAATATATGTATTTTCTTAGGTGGTTTGTGGGATGCTTTATCTAATTTATATTTCATCTTTAAGACTTCATGAGTCAAAACTAGTAATTAAATTAGGATAAAATAATTATAGGTTTATATAATTTATGGGTGATGTTGCGTGATAAATTTATACATCTGACGATGGAATTTTGTCTATTAAAAGTAATTAACGAATAAGTAATTAGGAATTATCACAGAACCTATTATTACTGATAATTAATAAAAGAAAGAAGTATTGTAATTTGTGTTTAATTGATTCACCCGAGGGTATAGCTATTTTAATAAAGTCAGCAAAAGTTATCAAAGGCTACTTTGTTAGAGAAGATTTATGGATACTTCTATCCAAATATCTGCTTAAGCATTTGCCAAGGCCTAACTCACTAGGGCGAGGAGACACTGAAACTAGTTTTGGGGGAATATACAATTAAACAGTAAAGAGTTCAAGTGCACCATAATGGCGGAATAGAACATGGCTGAGCCAAGTAAAAGCTACAAAAAAGAGTGTATTTAACTTTCACAATATTGATGCAGTACTTTACGTTCGTAAACCACGATATTATTGCACTAATGCCACTTGGATGGCTGGAACCAAAAACTAAAAAAAGGCTTCTACTGCGTACATCTTACGTGGGTAAAGCGTGATACCAAAAATTGCATAATAAGTCACGATATCATTTTTTTTTACCACAAGTTACGACGCGCAAAGTTGTACTTTCGAAGACCATTAATTTATAAAAAAAAAATATTTTCTTTTACAGATTTTGCCCTAACCCGGTAAAATATATTTTCTTTTAAAGCGAATATTTATTCAACTAGAAAGGTTAAGTTTTTTTTGAGAGAAAATGAATTTTGGGCTCCCTGATGTGACCGTGATCTGTATCTGCACCAAGACCTACCCTCCACCGAAGATTCCTAACTTGTGATATTGTTTTCCCGCTAGTCACCCGGAACGAAATCACCAGACTTGCTGTTGAACAGCGCGAGTTCTTGTTCGTGTCAAAAGGACCTACTATAGTGCCTTCTCTACCGGCATTAGCCGAAATTAATCACATTCATTCAAAGTTATTTCCCATATTTATCAATAAAACAAAATTTCCGGCGAAAACTAAGAGTTCACGACCCAGTTATTTTAAAAATACATATACGACGCCCTAAACGTTTTATATTATGCCCTTTTGATTAAGTGCAAGAACGTACGGTGACGGGGAAAACTACGTGTCATAATCTGCTCAAACTGAAATAGAGAAATGGTGGTATTATCTTGTTCAAAGGAAGTTCACCGGGGGGCGTTCTACCTTGGAGGTACTAGCTTCAATGTCACGCTGCAGTTTAAGCAGAATCTGCCACGTAGTTTTTCCCACACCATTTAATTTGGAAACAGTGGCGTAGCAAGGCGGGGGTGGCACTTTTTCGGGGCGGTTTTTTCATATGAGCTATCCCTGGAAATAGGTAAATGAAATCTGGTGTACCTTGAGAGGGGCGGCACACTTTGGGAAATTGAAAGTTACAAATGTACTGAATTATTAGCAGAAGTTATTCTTGGTGCCATTAAAATCAGGTTTCTAAATTTAAGTCTTGGAATCAAATTCAAATGTTTTCCATTCAAATACATTTGAGACATGAAACATTGATTTACGATGGCATAAAACATTTACATCTCTAAAGTGAACTTATATTTTTCGTTACTAAGATGATTTTATGGAAAGAACTATTTTACCATTTTTTTAATCTTAGGTAATCACGTCATAATTTTACTTGAAAAAGCTTTTTAGATATTTATGTTATTTCGTATATCCTAAAAATCCCTCACATTTTTCGCTAGCAACAATTCCTCGGGCCGTGCCACATTCCACAAGTCGATCTTGGAAGTTTTTATCCTAAAGACCTAAACTGTATAACACCAAAAATAACCCCATCTTTTGATACAGCCAGACTATATTGTAGTTTAGCGAACTCTTCCAAATAAGATATTTATATTAATGGGTATATGGTAAATCGTACTAAAAAGAGCATACTAGCATCACATTTCGGTTCCTTTCTTTTCTCCTTGGCTACATCATTTTAGAGAATAACAACTATTGTTATACCATACGATATAAAACCACCTGAAAAAATCGGTAACTACTAAAAGGCTCAAAATCGTTTTTCCAAATTACCCAAGAAAGCCCCTGCCCTCTCCATCTTTTAAATTTCCCTGGATTTGAAATCGTGAGTAATTTCTCTAAGCGGAAACGATTTGCCCATTTTCTAAGCCAAACATTTCTAGCGACAAAGAATCGTTGAAAAAGAGCAGTCAAAGCTTGAAGCGATGTTATGAAAATGATATCGAATGAGCTATCTTGTTTTAGGGAGACAATGGAAATCGTAATAGTAACTTTCCCCGCTTACAAATGACTTCCCGTTCGAGTGGAATAGTTCTTTTTATAAAATAACCTTGGCCATCTTGTTGAAATGTTGCCTCCCCGCTTCAGCTGTGGATCCGTTTTCTCTCCCACTAAAGAGTTTATGAACTCATTCTTAGGCATTGGCTGAACTATTCCAGGGCAAAATTTCAACAAGTTGGGCAAGCGTAAAGACATTTTATAAAATCAACTATTGTCTTTCTGACGTTTCCAAGAACGGAGAGATCAGGGCCGTTTTGGTTTTGAAGAAGAGAAAGTTGTCTCTTTAAAAAGGCGAATAGCAAGTCCAGTGCTTTGGGTTTTACGTATTTTAAGAGAGTGATTTCCACAAAAACAAAATTATTTATGGTAACCAAAACCTGAACGTCATGGAACGTTAACCGTTTTTGAATGAGTTGCGAATAAACGCTGAATGCTTTTTTGTTTTATGGAGCTGTTATGTTTCAAATCGTCTCATTTTATGGAAATCATTTGTAACGATATTACGGTTGCATTAAATTCAAATTGCTTTTAGGGTTCAATTCTAAGGGTACTTATAGTTTAAATGAAGGTTTTTGTTACAGGCAACCAACCAATTATTTTGTTTACTATGGGTAAAAGCATAAGTCTATAATATTTTTATATAAGTGTGACACTTCCTATTCTTCATATGGAAAAGTTTTACTTAGAGCTATTCGCAAGACAGACTGCATTACGGGCTTCGTCGCGGTTTTGCGTCCGCTTGCTAAGCGTCACACGTAGCCTTTGACAGCGCCTCGCTAGGGGGAGATTTTCTTCTTGTGATGACATCACTCCGTTACTAGCTCTCAGTAAAATATTCCCCAAAGTGACAAACTTATAGAATAATATTATAGACTTATGGTAAAAGTCTTTAAATAGTGGAGCTAAATTTATTTCCAAAATAAATATCAGCTCGGCTAATACCCAAGGCACCACCCTACGCCTAAGTCACCAAGCGACTTTTGAAGCCCTTAATTCAGGTGGCCGGGTTACAATGCGTAGGAGGGTGGTGGCAAGCCCTGCATGCCACGAGATCGAGCCAACAGCTCCCTACACTAACTATTACCGTTAACCTAGACAAGTTTTTATGGAAGGGGAAACCGAAGAACTCGGGGGAAAACCCCTTAAACCAGTGGGGAGAGAACTTGCAAACTCAACGCAGAAGGAGTTGTTCCGAGTTTTCACCCAGTGCCACAAGCTGGGATCGAACCCGGCTCCTCTTGCTGCGAGGCGAAAGTGCTAACCACTCCGCCACCCCACATCTTAAATCAGTTAGGCCATTAATTTTAGTGGCCTGACTTTAACCGGTGCCTATAAGTTGCAAGATGACTTAATTTTGTACGACAGAATTTTTTTCGAAATAAATTGAAATTGAATTGAGTAAGAAACATTAATTTATTTATTTTTCAATTTACGTTATTGCACTATTTATAGGAAAGCAACATTCTTGCCAAACATTATTCGCTAAAACAGTTGCACAACGAGTTGCTCGGTTATGACCGACGCTAAACGCCATTATTTAAAATCTAATAATTCTCGTACATATCCTTTGCATTGAACAAAACCTAAATGAAAAAAAATTAATAATAACATCATTTATGAACATAATTTGACCGTAGAGGCATTTTTCAGAATTACGGGCAAGAATTGGATTTAAATGGAAAAATAATAAGTACAAATTAGTAACGTACTCCACATTCATTGTTATATTTATTAAATGTTTCGATTACTTAAGAAATATTCCAATATAAATAGCTCGAAAAAACTTCCTTATTAAGATTAGAAAAAGAACCTTCGCAAAAAACCGCCCCTGACAGCTGAGAGGCTCATCATTCTAAATTAGAGTAATTAGCTTTTTCTCTTTTCCGAGATCTTAAACACTTCGCGGTTCACTATAAAAAATCCTCAAGAAAAACACTTCCATTTTAAGAAGTTAGTAATCTATCCGTCAGTGAAAGCTAAACCCACCGACGTTACTAAAGAAGATATTTTTAAAAAAGGGTATTTTTATAATAGCAGCGAGTAAGCCCTAAATGGCATAAGCATAAAATAAAAAACCGTTATAACAAAGCGTGATATATTTAAGGGGAAATAATTCGCATTTCCTTAGATAATAAAAAGATACGTAATGGGGGGGGGGGGGTATAGGGGTAGAATATAAAAACAAAAGATTTTAGAGATGAGAGATATTTCTCAATTTTTTCCATATCCAAGTTTGGGCAGTACAATGAACCTCGCCTAGTTGGTATCCGCCACCCGACTGTGCGGACGAAACCAGTGAGCCGGGTAGCTAATACCCAGCCTCAGTTCTCAGGTGACTTTAAAAGCTGGAGCGAGTACTGAGGCAGGCTCTCCGATCCATGGCCTAAGGGTCCTTTCACTTACCACCTTGGAACATTTCGTCACGCAAGCTTGCAAACAACAGTACGCGCCGTCACACCCCGAGCGAAACTAAATATGCGCGCGGACCGAGGCTTATCCCGCTATAGTGCACGCCCTGCTACCACGATTAATGAAACCGAAATTCCTTTCGATCTCGTTTGCCGGATTGATATCTTTTGTTGATGTTACGCCGAAAGTTTTTTTTTACGGTTCCGATTGGACACTTTTAACAGCGGTCAAGGGCCTGCCCGCTTAATGGAGATTACGAACGTAAACCGTTGGAACCTATCCAAATACTAATAGACCTAAAAGTAAGAAAATGCCCTATTCCTACCATTAGTTACACCCGGCGAAATAATTCGGATTCTTAGGTTCCAAACGGAGTAAAACCAATCGATTTGACCGCGTATCAACCTCTCTATAACATTAATCGCGATAATTGGGGTTCAGATCCCCATACCACGCAAACATGAAGCCTTCCATATCCATTACTATTTTACGTACAATGCCCTCCTTGTCAAGTAGACAATTTGTCTACAAATTTAACTTCAGCAAGCGTAGTTGAGACGAAGATATATTGCTTTGGAAATAGACCGTTTTGAACCTCCGAAAACCAAAATGAACAGCTTTCAGAAGCCCACAAATCGTTACATAATTTGTAACATCATTAAAATATATTCGCGTGTTTCATATTTACGATACATTATTACTTTAGGGGTAAGACTACAGTGGTCATTGTCTACTTTCGCGCTATTTCAAGCTGAACTCTTTTAATTTTGTATTTTAACTTATAAAATTAATATTTAAGTGTAGAACAGCCTCTTGTTTAGTGACTAAAATAATTTTGTCAACTTTAAATTTAAAAGTAATTAAGTTATTACGTTTTACTTCGGACCCCCGGAGCTAAACAAGTTGGGCAAGCGCCCAAACTACCCTTTAGTTAGAACCTTATATCTCGTTAACTATTAATATTAGAATTATCAAAATTATTTTAAGCACTAGAAGAAGGTTCAGCCTAATAAGAAAAATATAATTCAATTATGTAATTGCTAAAACAGAAACGTTCAGCTTGAACGAAAAAGAGACTTTTATTGTATTCTTCCCCCTTAAATTATTTAGTTCGTTAAAAAACCCAAACAAAGTGTAAAAATTAACAAAATAAAATAAAAATATATTCTAATTTAAATTAGTTCATTACATTACCAGTGAAATAACTGAATATAAATATAAATTACCCAAATCAAACTAAATTATATATTTAGTTTTGCCCAAATGAACTATTAAATACATATTCTGTAAAATCACTAGTTTAGCTGCACTTTAAAAAATTAAAAACGTTGATATATCCTTATAGCGTTGCTAAGAAATGAATGAATGAACTCGGGAGTTTGAAATGCGATATAGTAACCTGGCGACATTCTAGCCCCCAAATTAAGAAGATGACTAAGACGAAACGAGCCCGGTTGACGCGTTTATTTAACGTAACAGGAAACTCAAACTGATTAAATCAAAAACCCGCATTTATTAAGTCTTAAGCCTCGGCCCAGTAGTCAAAGGTTACGATTCTTAACAGGGGATCATAACAAACGTACCGGTTTCCGCCAAATGAAATGCCGGGACGCGAAAAAAATAATAATCAATTCCCCCCTCCCCAACTTCCACTTTCCCGCATTATACTTTGAAGGGCAATCACTGAAAGGGGATTCGAGCGGGAAGTCGTAGCCGAGGCTTATAACTCCGATACCATTAGTTCGGGGCTTCAAGATCACGTAAGATTACTTCGGTCGCTTCCGTAGCGTCACTCGATTAGCTCTATAATTAAATTATCTCCGTTCTTTCTATCCGTTATGTAATAGATGGATTGGCCCAGGAGAGAGCGGCGAAGAATCGGAAGTTTTTCATTTTCTTTCTACGGGAGATAGAGCAGTTTCCAGGCGCCGGTTGTGCCAGGTCATTGCCTTCGGGAAACTCGGCGCGTCTTCGGACTCCAGAGTCCGCGGCGCGCGTAGTGGGGGAATGCGAAGGCAATTTAGCAAATAAGCCTCAAACATATCGAGCCCACTTTTTTACTTGTACCGGCGAATCTTTCCATTTCATTTTGATCGGTCTTACTCCCGATACTCTCCATCCCATCTTCACTTCACTAAAAGCGATCATGTTAGCCATTATTGACCCTTTTTTTAGGACGACTGAGGCTTAGAGCCCGACAGCCCGTATACGATTTTATCAATATTTTAGACTGCTCTCTCGCGTTTCATTCGAAATAAATTGAAGTATGAATGATGCCTACATCGATACGTTAGAGACAATTTTGAAACTATGTAATAAAATTTTCAACTACTAATGTAAGGTGAAAACTCCTGTTTAATATTATAGTTTCGGTGCGAATTTTTACATACGCGACCGTTAGAATAACCTGATCAATTTTCTGGTGATTATGATAAAAGATAAAATCAAATCGGTCAACGAATTTAAAAATCATCAAGTTATTAATAAATAAACTAAAACTATAGTTCATGGGTTTAGTAACGCTGTGGTTAAAAAAAGTGAAATTTGCCACTCAAATACGCTATAGAATATACGTTAAAATTTCACGTATATTTGTAATAGTTTAAAGAGAATCGAAAGTAATGTTGTAGGAAAGAATGTTTTAGTTCAAAGAGTCCGCCTGTCACAGTGCAGTTTGAGCAGATCCAAATAGATTTCTCTATAGCCACCTAGTGTTGGCCTTTTAATACGATCTAGTCGTGCAAGGATTCTGGAATCGAAAGAAATTTGAGGCCGGAAAAATGGCTTAAAGTTGCATCTAGATTTTACAAACAAAATTAATTTCTGCAATGCCCTTTGATCCAATTAATTGGGCGTTAAATAACAAATAAACTAATTAAATTGGGCACTTTTAAAGTAACCAGAAGAGTAATTTCAATACCTTAAACTAGAGGGCGCTCTTCAAACTTTCTTTTGAGTAAAACACGCGTACAAAAGAATGCTTCAAAGTATTTCTCCTTCTCCATTAGATGGAGTTATATTAGCTCCAAAAATTTCAACCCTTCAAGCACCTGAACAAGAGTTTCTTCTTTTTGGGAGATTGAAATAAAAAGGAGAAAAGTTTAAGCGTCGACCGAACGAATGATGTAGGAGGGTACCAGGCCTTTTTTATACATACGTGGGAGAACTTCAAAGGATGACGAATTTCGTTGAGATTCCGAAATGGAAAAAAAATATATGTATAAAAAAGGTCAAATACGAGGAGTGGCTTTTACCCACCGTTTCTCCGTCACTCGAAAAAGATAGAAAAACAAGAGGGGCCAAAGCCACTTGTATGTCTCTCACTCTGAAATTGCTGCACTTCTTCAAAAGGAGTGTGTACTTCCATATTAATGATGTATCAACGAATTACACATTTCTGCCACCAGGTTTAACAGAAGCTAAAGGACAGTTGCCTTTTTGGCCACAGGATTGTCCATACATGGGAGCGAAAGTTTAGGATTTTGGATTTATGGATTTTTAGCCGCATTTTCTGGGGGATTTTGTGAAATATCTGACCAGGGTTCATAGTACGTACAGCTAATGACAGCCCCGATTTTTCTGATATTTCCAGGGTTTCCCACTAATATTTCCCAGATACTTCCAGGTTTTCCCACGAATATTTCCCGGTTTTCCCACTAATATTTCCCTGATACTTCCAGGTTTTCACACGAATATTTCCCGGTTTACCCACTAATATTTCCAAGTTTCCCCACTAATATTTCCCTGATATTTCCCGGATTTGCCACTAATATTTCCCTGATAATTCCAGGTTTTCCCCACTAATATTTCCCGGTTTTCCCACTAATATTTCCATGTTTTCCCACAAATATATCCCCGGTTTTCCCACTAATATTTCCCTGATTTTTCCAGGTGCCAGATAACCACAATTAAAACAAATAAAAGATTTCCAGAGTTAATAATTTCATGATTATCATTTAAGCTAAATTGGTTGCATGATATTATTATATTAAAGGTGTAATAAATTCAAATATTATTATTATTTGTGCAAAAAGGTAGATACATTTTGTATAAGAAAACTTATTGATGTAAATTTATATTTATTAGGGAAAACATTTTAAACACTCATAAATTTCCCTAATTTTTATAAAAAAAAATTGAATTTCCCAGATATTTCCCTGACTTTTCTGTCGACAATCAAATTCCCTGGTATTTCCAGGTTTTTATGGTTTTCCAGGTCTGTATGAACCCTGTTTGACATCTCGGATCTGACCAATCATTTTCTGGCATTTTTTAGTGCTATTTATAGGTATCGATTGGGAGGTTTAAGAAAATTCAAACCCGCGAGTGGCCCTTTAAAGGGAGCATAAAGTTGTTTTGCCTCTAGTGGCGCGTTTAGGGTACAGACATTAAAAGGCCTTCACTATAGGTGTCAAATCCAGACGCTTCGCACAGCACCAAAATGGGTTAGTCTTAAACACAGAAGAATGTTTTCCATCTTCTATTTTGGAACTTCGACGCTTCAATAGCTTTCTATAAAATATATTATTTCTAAGCACCTACGCGTTGTCTACTATGACGTCAATAAGTAAATAATACTTACGCGAATCGAATGGAATATAAATGTTCAAAATAAAAGAGCTCTTTTCCCAGCATTGTCCTTTAAGAGGTGAAACTATAAATCTCAAATATTCTATTTCACAATAAACAAATACTGAGATAGTATAAAAATAACAATATCTGGAAAATTAATTTTCAAAGTGAAAACTCTAAGAAGATTAAACAATAAGAGACAAAAAAGTATAGAAACATTTAGTGGACAAAATACTACCCATACTCTATCTATAGTAGGGAAATACTACCCATACTCTATCTATAGTAGGGAAATACTACCCATACTCTATCTATAGTAGGGAAATACTACCCATACTCTATCTATAGTAGGGAAATACTACCCATACTCTATCTATAGTAGGGAAATACTACCCATACTCTATCTATAGTAGGGAAATACTACCCATACTCTATCTATAGTAGGGAAATACTACCCATACTCTATCTATAGTAGGAAAATACCACCCATACTCTATCTTTGGTAGGGAAATACCACCCATACTCTATCTTTGGTAGGGAAATACCACCCATACTCTATCTTTGGTAGGGAAATACCACCCATACTCTATCTTTGGTAGGGAAATACCACCCATACTCTATCTTTGGTAGGGAAATACCACCCATACTCTATATTTGGTAGGGAAATACCACCCATACTCTATATTTGGTAGGGAAATACCACCCATACTCTATCTTTGGTAGGGAAATACCACCCATACTCTATCTTTGGTAGGGAAATACCACCCATACTCTATCTTTGGTAGGAAAATACTACCCATACTCTATCTTTGGTAGGAAAATACTACCCATACTCTATCTTTGGTAGGAAAATACTACACATACTATATCTTTGGTAGGAAAATACTACCCATACTCTTATCTTTAGTAGGAAAATACTACTCATACTCTTATCTTTAGTAGTGAAATACTAAAAATCCTATATCTTTAGTAGGGAAATACTAAAAAATCCTATATCTTTAGTAGGGAAATACTAAAAATCCTATATCTTTAGTAGGGAAATACTAAAAATCCTATATCTTTAGTAGGGAAATACTAAAAATCCTATATCTTTAGTAGGGAAATACTAAAAAATACTATATCTTAGTAGGGAAATACTAAAAATACTATATCTTAGTAGGGAAATACTAAAAATACTATATCTTAGTAGGGAAATACTAAAAATACTATATCTTAGTAGGGAAATACTAAAAATACTATATCTTTAGAAGGGAAATACTAAAAATACTATATCTTTGGAAGGGAAATACTAAAGTACTCTATCTTTAATTGGAAAATACTTCCGTAGTGTGAATAATACTGCCGTATTCTACATGTTAAGGAAAATACTACCGTGGTGTGAATAATACTACCGTATTCTACATGTTAAGTAAAATACTTCCGTAGTGTGAATAATACTACCGTATTCTACATGTTAAGTAAAATACTACCGTAGTGTGAATAATACTACCGTATTCTACATGTTAAGGAAAATACTACCGTACTTTACCATTAAAAGGGAAAAATACAAGTTTTCGAAAATAACAATTTTAATTGGTAAAAACACGTTAGCGAAATCTATTTTGTCTCGACCACTTTAAATTGTATCGATTTTAGATAAAACAAGGCTTAGAAAGGCTACAATTTAAAAGGCTGCTTTAGTACAAAGGTTCATTTATGTATAAAAAAATTGTCGGCAAGTTTATTTTAAAATCCGTCTTTAAAGATAGAAAAGAAAGGCGATTTTCTCGAGTTTATTTCGTAGCTTCGTAACGACTGATAAAAAGCGAACTTCCTACAAGAAAATGTCCCCATAACCTGAACTTCTACTTTTACCTCCTACTGCGTTGAAAAACCCAGTGTCAGCACGTACATTTCAGACGCCAAAATGTTTTCTAGGGATTAAAGTTGCTTTTTTTGGTGAAATGGAATTTAATTCCAGGAGGGAATTTAAAAAATTAAACTGGTACCCTGTCATTATAAAATGCACAGAAAATAGATTAATAGAATTAATGGAATTTCCAAATTAGTATAATTATAATCCCTCATTTAATGACATTTTAAAATTAATACAACAAAAACCCAATTTTAAAACCCCAAATTAAAAACCTTTTGGTTTATTAATTAAACCCTTAAAATAATAAAATTCTAAACGGTTCATTACCCGTAATTTAAAATTACATTCATTACTTACGAATACTTAATTTCGAATTAATACCTCTTTTACCATTAACACAAAATTTCCTGTGTATTCCCAAATTTTTGGTTTACTCCCAAATTTCACGTTCACTCCCTAATATCCCGTTTATTCCCTGCTAATTTCAAAACTTCCGCTAATTTAAAATTTCTCGTTTATTCCCAAATTCCCTGCTAATTTCACATTTCCCGTTTATTCCCAAATCCCCTGCTAATTTCACATTTCCCGTTTATTCCCAAATCCCCCACTAATTTCTAATTTCCCGTTTATTCCCAAATTCCCTGCTAATTTCACATTTCCCGTTTATTCCCAAATCCCCTGCTAATTTCACATTTCCCGTTTATTCCCAAATCCCCCACTAATTTCTAATTTCCCGTTTATTCCCAAATTCCCTGCTAATTTCTAATTTCCCGTTTGTTCCCAAATTCCCTCCTAATTTCCAATTTCCCGTTTATTCCCAAATTCCCTGCTAATTTAAAATTTTCCGTTATTTCCGTTATTTCCTGCTCATTTCAAATTTTCCGTTTACTCCGAAATTCTTGCTAGTTTCATATTTCCCGTTTACTCCCAAATTCCCAGCTAATTAAAAAATTTCCGTTTATTCCTAAATTTCCTGCTAATTTCAAATTTTCCGTTTACTCCCAAATTCCCTGCTAATTTAAAATTTTCCGTTTAATCCCCAATTCCCTGCTAATTTCATATTTCCCGTTTATTCCCAAATTCCCTGCTAATTTCAAATTTTCCGTTTACTCCCAAATTCCCTGCTAATTTCAAATTTTCCGTTTACTCCCAAATTCCCTGCTAAATTCAAATTTTCCGTTTACTCCCAAATTCTTGCTAGTTTCATATATCCCGTTTACTCCCAAAGTCCCAGCTAATTAAAAATTTTCCGTTTATTCCTAAATTTACTGCTAATTTCAAATTTTCCGTTTACTCCCAAATTCCCTGCTAATTTTAAATTTTCCGTTTAATCCCAAATTCTTGCTAGTTTCATATATCCCGTTTACTCCCAAAGTCCCAGCTAATTAAAAAATTTCCGTTTATTCCTAAATTTACTGCTAATTTCAAATTTTCCGTTTACTCCCAAATTCCCTGCTAAATTCAAATTTTTCGTTTACTCCCAAATTCTTGCTAGTTTCAAATTTTCTGCTCATTCCCAATTAATGCCTAATTCCCTATAAATACGGCTCACCTAATTCCTCATTAATACCGGATTCTACATTAATTACTAATTTCTTACTAATGTAACCCCCAAATTCATGAAATTATTAACTCTTAAATAATGAAACTCGAATGTCAATAAAATTTTCACCTCCCACCAACCCAAGCCACGACTACAACATCCTAATTAACAAATCCATTACCAGAAATAAATAAGAACTCTAAATATACAATATAATAAAAAGTGCTTTAATTCAAGGTGTCGTAGGAATAGCGACGGTAAAAATAAAGTTTCGAGTCGAGAGAAAAAAAGAAACAGCGTAAAAAGACAATGGATTATTTCGCCTTTGAGTATCGAAAACGAAACACAATGAAACGCTTAATTACCTTCCTAATATCACTCCTTGAGGCTATTCTATCCCCCATCAAAACAAAATCTCTTGCCATGGGCGCTATCAGACAACTACGGGAAAAATCATTCTTAAATGAGCTCTCGAACTAATACTCTCAACAGATGGCAGTAGCTCCAACCTTATGGAAAAGCCCATACATAAAGCATGGGCAAACCCAGGCATAAAGGATGATTTCCTCCTAGTATGGTAATCGAGAAAGTGATTTAGCCTCCGGGCTCACGGACAAGAGGGAACTGCCCAAGGCTGAATTCCAAAACTACACGTTATCCTCCATCTTGAACAACGAAAAATGCATGGGAAAATTTAAGATTTTCTAACAAATGGTTTATCTTATAATCTAACCGGATATTAGCTTGTCCAGTTAAAGATGGACTAAAGTTAAATAGCCAATTAGACATTTATTCAATTAGACAACTTGTCATGGAGGGACAAAAACTTTCCTTTTAAGTGGTTTTAGCCTTTGGCGTAATAAAACTTAATTTATTACCGTCGTAATCAAAATGGCTAAAGCTTTTTTTAGCGTCGGGGTTTCTAGTGCATTTGTTAAAGCATTTTTTTCTTATGTATCCTTTATAGTTGAATTTGGTCTTGAACTTTAATTGATGTAGGCATATCGTTAATTCTGAATTTAGGAATTTGATTGGGGTTTCGTTAATTCGGAATTTAAGAATTTGAGTGGGGTTTCGTTATTTAGGAATTTAAGAATTTGATTGGGGTTTCATGAATTCTGAATTAAAGAATTTGATTGGGGTTTCATGAATTCTGAATTAAAGAATTTGATTGGGGTTTCGTGAATTTTAAATTCAAGAATTCGATTGGTGTTTCATTAATTCGGGATTTAAGAATTGGTTTGGAGTTTCGTTAATACTGAATTTAAGAATTTGATTGGGGTTTCGTGAATTTGGAAGCTAAGAATGTGATTGATTTTGGATTAAATAATTTAAGGTTTAGAATTTTATCAATTCAGAATTAAAACTTTTAATTGATTGATTAATTAATTTAATGAAATTACGTTGAATTGTATTCGTTTAAGTGAACCTATTGAAAATCGAAAAATCGTCTGTTTTTAAAGTAATTAGTCTCAATTATTTAAATCTTTCGTTAAACCTGGTGGAAGAAATGTTAAATATGGTCTTGAAAAACTACAATATTCAATATTACTTTAATATTATATAATAGTAATGGCCAAATTTGGTTATATTAGAACCTTATTCCAGCAAAGCAAATCAACAATTTAACATACTCTAAAACGAATATGTACTTTAAACTAACTTAGTAATAATTTCTCACAACAGGGGTCACGCACGAGTAGCGATTTCACCGTACGTCCTCGGAACGAAAGAGGTTTGTCCTTGGCGAAAACTAAGTTCGAATTGTCTCAACCGAGGGTCAACGTATATTTAATTTATTAAACACAAAAACATCGTCTCAAGCTGCGCGAGAGGAACCGAAAAAAATATCTCTTCATTGTTAAAAAAAAAGGGTGACAGTGAATGTTTCCCATAGCTACCAAGTTTCATCCCCCAACAGTGAAAAAGTCACCTTTTTAGCGTAATGGCATGGCGAATGTTCTTTTAATTAACATCTTCGAAAGCGGTAAACCCTGACTTCCCGTTTTTTACAGAAAA
The DNA here is from genome assembly GCF_980474605.1 of Leiobunum rupestre. Lineage (NCBI taxonomy): Eukaryota > Metazoa > Arthropoda > Arachnida > Opiliones > Sclerosomatidae > Leiobunum > Leiobunum rupestre. Next base: position 17,079,537 of record NC_143394.1, read on the forward strand.
ATATGAGTCACGTTTTTCTGACGGCGAAGATGGTCCGGGAACAGGTGAGTGTAAATAATTCGAGGAGACATCCATCAACTTCTTCGGAGGATGGACAAAAGAGAAGAGTCTTTTTCGGAGGGATCAGATTTGTTTTCGTTCCTTTATGCAACTTTCAATGTCACACAACATAATAGAATATGACCCCGTGATAACCCGTCTCGACTAGTAGAACGTGTTCCAGACGGTTCATTTTCTCATGCTTTAGATTATAACGTAAGTAACATAATCATATAGGCTAGGAGCAACAAACACATGGAGAACGCAGCTAGCCTTAAACACGCTAAGGCAGTGTTGTGTACAAATTTCATTGGACGAGCCTTTATACGCTGCACGTTTTACGGGCGGGGGCGGGAAGATAATTTCCGAATTTTCCCCTTCCGGCGGCAGCAGGCGCTAAAGCGTCTAACCAATGAAAACTGTACGCAAGAAAATGCAAACTCATATTCAGAGTTATAGCGCAAATAAGGTTTAGTCAACATATTGCCAAGGCGAAATATACTACTACTACCAAGGACGATAATCTACTACTCAGTTTGGTTGCAAGTCCAAGTCAGTGTTGAAATAGGCTTGTTCAGAAAATTAGCATTAAAACAACAGGATAACTCATTGATATTATGTTATTTGTGAAAATAGTCATGTTTGTTTCAAAACAAGCCAACTAACTAAACTAAACTATCGTAATAATTTTGCATAGAAAGTGCCGAGCCTTACCGACTTTTGGTATAACATAGTCGTCAGTTACCAAAGCTTCTGTTAAACCTGGGGGCAGAAATATGAAATTAAGTGGTCCACCATTAATATAGAAGTTCAGACTCCCTTTAATATCATATTACTTTTTCAAAGGATTTTAGGTAAACAACCTTTATCCTAAGAGTTTTATTTATATGTAATTTCGGGATTTTAAGCTAAGGTATGTCCCAATTTATAAGTTATTTAGGGATTTAGAGCTAAGATATTTCCAAATTTATATGTTATTAAGGGATTTAGAGCTAAGATATTTCACAATTTATATGTTATTTAGGGATTTTAAGCTGAGACATTTTCATAATTATTTGTAGGGATTTTAAGCTAAGATATATACAAAGTTATATGTTATTAGGTGAATTTAAGCTAAGCTATCTTAAAAGTTATATGCTATTTAGTGGTTTTAAGCTAAGTTATCTTACAAGTTATATATTATTTAGTGATTTTAAGCTAAGCTATCTTACAAGTTATGTGTTATTAGGTGATTTAAGCTAAGCTATATTACCATTAATATTATTAGGTGATTTTAAGCTAAGCTATTTTACAATTAATATTATTAGGTGATTTTAAGCTAAGCTATATCATAAGTTGTATGTTATTAGGGGATTTAAAGCTAAGATATTTCCATAAGTCGTTTTCCCAGAAATTTCTGAGTTTTTTTATTTTCCCTTTCATGAAAATAGATGTCTCAATTTCTTTGTTAAATTCGAAAATCCGGCTACAAAAATATTACAAAGCTGGTGGTTTTTAGAAGAGTACATAGTACGCGAATACGTGGAATCTGTGTGGTCTAAACAGTAAAAGTAAAGGGCATGCGGGTAATAATGGCGAGACCTTGGCTCGGAGACCTAACAATAGCCTCAAATTAGCGGAAAGACATCGCTTCGAATAACCCTCGCGTTCTATTCACTACGATCATCGCATAGTTGTAAAAATAACCTTTCTACCAGGAAGTCATCACGTGCAAAAGGAAATAGGCTTGGCGAATTGCCGAATTTAATTTATGGGCTATTTTGCCTGTTGATTTTATCAAAAAGTTACTCTTATAAAGTCACGACTTTGGAAATTTGGAACTGTTTACGACTAAGCCCAAGAAGGACGCCGCCATTTTGAATTTTCCTAGCTTTCCGCGATACATTTCCTCTGACAATGGCCGCCTCCAGGATCGAACGTTCTGGCCAAAGAAAGGTCAATGCTTTTGTAAATCCATTAAAATAGTTTCAAAAAACTTCGTTTGATCAAAATCATCCTTTCATACACGCGTGTGGCGGCCTAATACGTTAACAAATACTCCGTAGTAAAACTACAGATAGGGTACGGTTTGCATTGTCAACGTTATATAAAAAGAACCGGTTACGCGTAGCTGTAGGTTTAATAAAGATTTCGATTTCTAAAAGGTGAACTGTCTGATGAAGTTGTTCCTTCTCGTCAAACTACCCGAGATAATACTTGTCATATAAGCGGTATTTTAAATATATATACGAATATGTATGTTGCTACACAAACATAGAGTCAATTATGTTTACAAAGGGTCCCCCTGTGCTTTCAATCTCTTTAATAGTGGTAGTGGTATTTCGAGTTTACGAATTATTTAAGCTCTGTCAATCCGGTATATTTTATGATGAGTGGCTCAAAAATGAACCAGAAACTAGGAACCACAAACACTGGAAACAATAGTATTTGTAATTAATCAACGTTATTGTTTCGCTATTTTGAATTTTAGCTTCTTTTGCCATTAATAGATGGCACCACGCTCTCCACTAAAGTAACTTTTTCGAAGAATCGGATAGATTCATAGCCATCTCTAATAACAAAGGCCTTATCATAATACAGGTGGCAATGATAGAGCCGATAGTTGCTTTAAACAGCTAGGCTAATACCCAAGGCACCACCTTAGTTATTAAGCGACTTTTGAAGCCATTAATTCAGTTAAAAGTATAAAATTAAGCGTAAAAAACAATAAAAAAATTATTTTTGGGGTTTTTTATGTTTTAAAATTTCCAATGTTCAGAATGCTGGCGCCATCTAGAAAATCTTCAGTTATTTAAAATTCGTTTCCCCTCTGTAAGGGTTTCCTTTCTCGTGAAAATGTGTATTAATGTATTTTGTAAAGTGTAACACTAGTTCTACACATTATTCGAAAAACTGAAAATCTACACTGACGATATTTTTTTAGATGCAAAATGGTGACTTTCAAAACGATAACTTTATCCCTAAAAAATTTGAATAGCATTTTTTTACCAATTTAAATTATATAGCTTCACGGTTAATGAACCGTAAAAGGTAAATGAAGCAGTTAGCTTACATCCCAATTTTCGCTACTTACGGTATTTCTAACCGAAATTTAAACAAAATAAAAGCTAAGCCTTGGCTATAATTGCACTGAAATATCGTGGGAAAGTAATTACTACTTTACAATATCAGATACACCGTATAGCCGAAGTGTAGCAAATAGTTTTGACTATATCATTTACAGCATTAAATAAATTAATTAACGATTCTATTAAAATATTACTTATTGTTAAAACGTTACCTAAAAACATTAAACTGTTTACAACCTAAACCCCTAGAGTTTATCTGGATTTTTATGCAAACTGTTAACGGCGTGAAATTTTAGAAATTATACTTTCACGATTATAATAATAAATTTTCTGCTTACCTTGTTTGGCTAGTAGTTGTTGTGAATTGCTGAGAGGCAAGCAAAGCGCCACCTATGGAGAATAAAATCGTTAATTCGAATGCTCTTACAACATAGATAAATTATTATCAAGTTGGGCAAGCCAAAATAAAGCCATTCTTTAAAAAAATAGAGATATACACTACACAATAAGTGGTGCAAATAGTTACACATTGCAATATATCCAGGACCACCGAGGGTAGGCGACTAAAATTCCAAAGCTGAAACTGATAGAGGGAAAACGAATAGAATTTAACCACTAATAGGGTAAATGCGACTAGAATACCAACGCTGATAGGAGAAAATCTACTAGAATTCAAAAGCTGATAGAAGCAAAGCGACTAGAATTCGAAACCTGATAGAGAAAAAGTGCCTAACATTCAAAAGCTATTAAGGAGAAAGCGAGAGCGACTAATATTCCAACGCCGATAGGGAGAAAGCTACTGAAATTCCAAATCTGATAGAAGGAAAGCGATTTGTATTCAAACGCCGATAGGGGAAAATTCACTGGAATTAAAGGCTGATAGAAGAAAAACGGCTAAAATTCAAAACCTGATAGGGAGAAAGCAACTAGAATTCAACCACTAATAGGGAAATGCGACTAAAATACCAACGGTGATTAGAGAAAATCCACTAGAATTCCAAAGCTTACAGGAGAAAAGCAACTAAAATTAAAACGTTCATGGCAGTAAGCGCCTAAAATTACAAAGCTAATAGGAGAAAAGCGACTAATATTCGAAAGCTGATAGGAGAAAAGCGACCAAAATTCAAAAACTGACGAGGATCTTTAACTAAAACTAAGAAATTTTCCTTTTAAATTATGCTTTACTAGAAAAAGTCAGAAATTAAGACCAAACTACGTCTTAATATAGCTTTAATTTTAACCCTAAAGTAAGAAATGTTCGTTGGGAATCGAAGACATTTCGGCAATAGCCAATATAAGACTACTTTCCAAGTAGCGAGGTAGTTTAAGGACGTAGTAAAACGCTTAAAAAACTGTCTAGGATTCCTTCTTTTAAGAAAATCAAAACTTTTTCTCCCCTAATTTCGCAAGATTACATCGTGACCCCAAAACATAAGCTTTTGAAGTAGCTAAGCGTCAAAATATTTCTCAAGCCATAAACATTCAACTTCTGAAAACTTCTCAAGCTTTTTTGGGGTGTAAAACTCGTTTTTGGAGAAGTAATCCCCCAACCCCCTCAAAGCGAAACGTAAGACGTCTCATAAACTAGACAAGATGATTTTTTCCTTTTCTAGGAAGACACTTTTCCAGACGGTTAAAAAGTTAAGTATCCCAGAAAGGGAAAAGTTTTCCACGCATATATTACTAGACGAAAACATTTCGGGCCTCCGGTATAGTTTATCACACACTTTTCATATGCAAATTCATAAAAACAATATAACGAATACTACCACTATAATAAATACATTTTGCAAATATCGAGTACCGATTGTTCTATTTTTTTTCGCCAACTAAACGAAGCTTAGATTATATCATGAATATTAATACCTAAAATTAGCATCTTCAGGAGGGAAATGGCCCCCAAAAGCTAGAAGCGATTATAAAAATTTATGACAGCAATAAGACGCCAAGGCTTAAGTGATGGCTGTCTCCGAATTAATTTGAACGTTTATATGTATCGCGTGTTGCCCTGGGATACCGAATTTCCACCGAAAGGCCTCTTGTATACAATTCCACATTCCGTAGCTTTAATTAAAACATTCTTTAGCATCATCAAGCTGGATGAAATCGAAGACGGTGCAATTTAATGATTCGTCAATGAAAATGGCTTCGTGGAATCGACGCGTCGCTAACCTAGGAGGCGCCTGCGTCGGGTAATTATCCGATTGTTCGATTTAAGGGGAATTGTCATCAAAACTAAAATTTACGAGGTTTTTTTACAGAATGATAGAAAATATATTAATAATTATGTCTCTGAAATTTTATAGTTATTGGAAAAGTATTTAAACAGTTACGCTACTTTTTCCGTAACCTACATCAAACGGCTTCAAAAATTTCAGAAATCGCGGTTGAACCTACGTGCAGCGCCAAAAGAATGAAGCGGCAAAAATTTGAGAAAGGGCGGCGTGTATGGCATTTTAATAACACGATAAACTACAATTTACGAATATAACTCGGTTAAAAAGCCAAAGAGAATGTCGTAGGAGACGACAGTTCCGACCGACAAACGATAAAACCAGAGTAAACAATATTTCGTTCACGAGATGGCGCTGCAGGTAGGTTCAACCACGAAATTTGGTTGCTAATAATAAATCAAATACTGGAAATATTAACGTGAAATTTTTTGTATAACCATTTTCGGGCGTCCTCTGTCCATTTAAATGGTTTTTAATCAATTTTAGGGTGGTGACAATTCCCCTTTAATGATTCGTCAATGAAAATGGCTTCGTGGAATCGATGCGTCGCTAACCTAAGAGGCCCCTGCGTCGGGTAATTATCCGATAGAAATAACTAAATATTTTGATAAAAATGGATTAACTCTTTATCATGGACGCCATTTTATATTAAATAATATGGTAGCCATTAACGTTCATAAAGCGCTATAAAAGGCGGATCCGACTCGTAATGGTGGCGTCCGGGAAGGATCATTTGAAATTGGCGTATTTAGATGTTATCTATCGGATACGATCAAATGAATTATGGATGGATTTTCTCAGAGGTACCAAAAAATATATAATGTCGCATTCGATTTGGAGATGACTAACTGTCGAGTTCACTTTCAAAGACCAAAATGAATTTTTCATGGCAACGGCGGTGTTTGGTGAATCATTTGTCGGCGAGGTACATTATTCCGTTTTCTTGCGCCCTTAGAATACTTGATGATTGGCCTACAGACATTCGGCAAAAACCTTCCGAGATTAGCAATACGCCCGTAATCAGCGTGGGGATATAATGAGCTCAGTTCCCCTCGAGGTAAGACCACGCATTCCAGGAAATGGCCTGATGGGACACGGACTTTGGAATCAACTGGATTGGCTAACTTAAACCACGATTTCAATCGAGTTGTTTTTTAAACTTATTGATTTAAATCACATAATAACGAAAAAAAGGTTGTAATACAATTAAAATTCAAAGCAAATTTAAGTCAAATTGAGTAGTAAATGTTAATCAAATTTAATTACGAATGAGCGGTTCCTAGCTATTACACTCTATCAAGAGCGTTAATGACTTTGCAATTAGATATGAATATGGAAATTAATATTAATTTTTAAGCGAAATATGTGAGCAAATGGCAAATAAATGTTAATCGAATTTGTGGCCTTTGATCTGAAACCGAATCTTTGACAAACCTCGTAAAATTGCAACCATTACTTGACGCCATAACGACGCTGAAACCTCATTCTTGGCCCTAACGACACTGAAACGCCATCCTTTGCCATAACGATACTGAAGCTTCATCATAACGTCGCTAACACCTCATCTGTCGTCATACCGAGGCTACACCGATTGTTATAAACACGAAAAAGCCTCATCCTTTGACATATCGACGCTAATATCTCATAATATTTCTCTTATTTAAAACCAAAACAATCTAAACAAAATTCCTTTGGGTCTATAGGTTTGCACGCGAAAGTATCTTCATTTCAACAGCTCCATTTTGAGGCCCAGTCTTAGGTCTCTAACACCAAATATAGAGTAGAGTAATTAAGATCGACGGGTCGGAAGACGCCCTATTCCCGATCGCGGCTCAACAATAACTCGTTCGAGCCATTAAAAGGGCCCCTCGTAATAGCTGGTCTACGTTAAATCTATTCGCCAAGGCTTACCAGCAAGAGTGTTAGTTTCGACATCCAGGAAAGGTAATCGTCCATCTTGGCCGGTTAAGCGGAGAAACTGGAGGAAGCGTCTGCTACAAAAAGAGAAAATGACGAAACATTAGAAGACGTCACTACCCAAATGCGAAACTACACTAACTCGAAATTTTTACAAAATTCAAGACTTCTATGTATCTATCGTTTTGTCTAGCTATATTTTATTTGCTTATTGTACTCGGGTGTACCAATAAAAATAAAATATATGCCATCACTTCGTGATTACAGGTGATAAGTATTAATAACTGGTTTGCATTTTACCTAACTAATCTCACCGATATTACATTTACAAATTGAGAAAACACTATTTTACTCAGTAAAATACTCCCTTAAAGAGCCTATCCCATTACTTAGGTTGTTAAAATATAGTAGAGATTCCACCTAGAGTAATTCTTGTCTTAGCAGACGAAATGTAATAACACTACCGCCATCTTAAGACGAAAGTTTCTAGAATACGGAATTAATAGTTCAACAATGAAATTATTTATCTATTTTACCAAACTTACTGCATGATTTAAAGAAATTAATTTGAAAAGTTAAATATAAATTAGTAAAAATTTCTTACGAATATTGACACACGGTAATTAGCAAATAATTGGATACACATTGTCGTTAAATTTCGAAAGACATAGAAATTATACAAAAGACAGTTTTAGAAACCCTAAAAAATGTTTCAACGTAATCAAATTTTTGCTGGCTTTTGAGACTAATAAGTAAAAAGTTGAATGACAGACAATCTCCATTTTAAACAAATTGATACACTAATATTTATTTCGTTAAAGAGGAACACACGACGACGAAATTAATGTTTGGACAGTAGTATATTAACGTGTTGTCCTTTTCGTCATCGTGTACCTGTTTCACCAAAATGATACTAAATATCAGTCAAAACGTTTTTTGCATATGAGGTTACAACAGCTACTTGCTAAATATTTAAGAATTAAATTCCATAAATTCAGCGACGTTTGTGTTAATATAATTTCGTGAGATACTAACACTGATTATTGCATTTTTGGGCTTTTAATTAGTTAAAATAAAACTATAGAGTTACTATATTTTTGCGCGTTTAAAAAAAGTAGGTCACGTAGAACTCGCGACCGTGATATAATTCGTGCTGAAATTATTGAACGTTTTACTCTTACAAAATACCCAAAAACTGGCTTCCTTGTCTACGTCACCGATCAAGGTAGCTTCGTGGGCGGTTTAGCGAAGCCCCCAAAAATTACTGGTTTCCGAAATACACTCTTAAAATGCTCCACCCCAAAAAGATTTACGTCTTAATCGCGTGAGTTTTAGGGGAAAATGCTTTATTGCTAAACACCATTATACGTTATTTTACAAAACCATTGCGGTTAATTTTAAAGTAAAGGGCACAATTAGTTTGACCAGAAGTGTATAAATATATATGTTTCGAGATAAGTATGCATCTAAATATCATAAATACTAAACATTCATTACTCTGCTTTAACATGTAACATAGTACGGCATACTGATAGTTACTGAATACTAATTATAAAAATATATTTTTTTCTAGGCAAGAAACATCATAGATACTTTTTCTTCAAATAATAAGAGATCTTAATTTCAAAAGCAGCTAGACCAATAAATAGTGTTGTAAGTTTCCGTATTTTTCCGATAAAAATAAAAAAAAGTTTTCATTCCATGATTAATAGATTGTTTGCGAATTTAAATAAAGCGGCATTTTCACCTCATTTTTTTCGAATCTAAAAGTAAAACTAGACATCTAGACTAGTTTAAACTGGTTAACAATGTAACACTATTAATGTTTTGTAGTATGTCTATTGATATTAGACATTTTATATCGATAAAAAGATAAAAAAATGAAAAACCCTTAAAAAGGTAATTTACGTTTCAATTTGTTATTTTTCCGATTTGCGGAAAATTTTCCTCATTTCATTTTTCCGGGAAATTAACAACCCTACCAATCAACCAATAACATTACTAACATGGACCATCCCTTTTTAAAGAGATAAAATATGATATACTTCTGGTGAAATCGAAATCAAAACTAACACTTCCCACAAAATAATAGAAAAATGAAGGGAGTGGTTAAACTATATAATCTCAAACTTTATGGGAACAACTTGAAGTGGACTTTCTCTAAGCTATAATGCGTTAATAAAATATTCAACGAAGACCAGACTCTAGGTAGGTGGCAAGGGCGTCAGCGTGGCTAAGACCCATGGTTAAGAACCGCACCAGCCTAAATAGGACAAGAAAAAGGTTTCGCCGATATTTAAAAAAAAAGGCCGTTTGTACCTTCCAACGGCGGGTCTAACTTTCTTTAGAAATCCGACAGAGACGTTTGTCTCGGGACTCGCGACGAAAGAATTATAATTATCCAATAAACTTGTCACCGGGAGTCTCCGAAGAAGAGCGCGCTTTTCTGAAGAGGAATCTAAATAATAGGTTTCGCCAAAACGACATCTTTCTTCAAAATCACAGACTAGCTCGATACAAAAATATATAACTGACATCTTCCGGAGATATGGGACGCCCATCCACGATAACACTCCATGCTTGAGCTCACTCGTTTTACAAAGGCCTATATTTACACAGCGCGCAGTATTAGGCGTAAAATATTTGTTAAAACCACTTTCCTTTGGTAAATAATCTATAAACGAAAAATTAAATAAATTAATTTGGGTATTAATGAATTTCAGTTGTAACTGATATAAGCCTTAAAGCTCCACAAAATCCTTTGAAAAATTCGGGAAGAATTTCACGTAGCGCGTCCTCTTTGGTCACGTGTCTATGGTATATCTTCTCGCTCCACCCTTGAAATTTAAACAATGCTGTGGTAATTTAACTGATGTTTGCTTCAGTAATATATTAAATTTAGTGTTCACAAAATTTCCAATTTTGTACTAACAAATATTATTGCTATTATTAAGATTTCTATAAGTTAATTTTGAAATATCTACTTTAATAAATATTAAACTGTTCATAATTTTGAATATTATTGCTATAGTATAAGTACTGATTTTTGTCATGGTAGAATATAATAAAATATTTATTTATTAAACTTTATTTTATTAAATTTTAAATATTACAATCACCTCATGAGTCTTCCGTAATAAATAAATATTGTTGCTAGTAATTCAACGTAAGTTTGAAATATTTCATTAGTATATGTCAAACTGCATATGGTAAGTTCTAAAACGTCGGGAAGTTATCCAAACAAAAAGCTTAAGACAATACGGAACCTGTGAAGATAAAAAATATATATTTTTACCATGGTAAATCATAAAACCTAAAATTTTTATATTTTTTAAACATTATATTCCTGGGCGATTTAAAACCGGCGTGCGGTTCTCAAATTTAATTATTCACTTCTTATATAAACGTGAAAACGAATAAGAATAATTTAATAAATCTGTTCATATACCTACAAATTGTTCAAACGCATCTGCCATAATACAATCTTCATAAATAAACCACAAAATACCAAGCAGCTGGCGTCTAATTTTTGCGTCAAATATTGAAAAAAAAATTCCAAGCCAGCCAAGGCCTAGCTTCAAAAAGCACCTCCTACAAATGGCGTGTAGGTATTCGTAAGGACATTTAATTCTAAGATAGAATTGGCCATAAAGTAAAGAGGAACCAGCGACGGAGATAAATCCAACACGCTACGGCAATAAAGATAGAGCTACGTTATTTTTTTTGCGGGTAAAAACAGGAAAAACCACCCTGGGTCTCTTGCCAAAGGCCGCACCTGTATACTATAGGGATCTTAATACCCGAGAAAAAGCAGTCAAAATGGTTTTTGTAAGGCAATTAAATCGCTTACGTAGAGAAAGCCCCGAGGGCGGACTGGAAACGCGAAATTGTAATAATATCTGTAGTCGGAGTATGACGACCTTCAAAATATTAATTCAACACGCTAACGGGAAAAATTCATTTTTTATTCCGGATCGGTAGCAATGAGTTCTGATTTTTTATTTTACTTTTGCTGGAGGGAGATTTGTTGACAGATGAGTTCAATTATGCATCGATTTGATGGATTACTATAGGTGGACGTTTCATAGAATACGAATATACGGGAAGACGACTATACGGATAAAAATCGTATATTACAGATATTTAATCTAAAATTAGTTTTACAAGATGTAAAATTATCCATTTTTTTTTCAAGAAACAATTGTGTTGTGGGAAATACATCGTACAGGGATTTTCTACAGAGGGAAAAGGATTTTGGCTTAAGCAGTGGAATTTTTAAATTTTACATTTTTAGGCGGAGTAATACGCCCGGTATAATTTGAGACGTGATTCCGTGTATGCTTCCGCGGTTTGACGGGAAATTCGTACTCATCAAAAAGTCCTTCGAGCCTGCGAAATAATATATTGGTAGCTTCTGGTTCAACCGAGCGTTATTTAGCTACAACTAAAAAGTACTTTTCTAGTATAACTGTAAACCATCTTTCTATAAGTTCAATTCACCGGCGGTTAACGTTTTTGAAAGTCACGACGTACAATCGAACCCATTACAAAGTTCTTTCTTACAAATTTGTATTCCAGTATTATTAGACGACCACTATTATTATCGATCTGTCAAAAGCTAATAGTAGCTTTACATGGATTTGATCCGAGTTTGATGGAGAAGAATTCTAAGCACCACCCTTTTACAACCTCGCCAAGTTAGGGGTAAAGTATAAAGTTGACGTTCGAAATTCACGTTTTGCCGCTAGGAGCGTTGTTGATGTGTTTTTTTTAAAGACGAGAAGCCTGTAGGAGCCTCTATTCCTACCGCGTTATGCAAAATTCGGACGCGTGCGCCTTTCTCAAGCGCGTTAATCCTAGCTTAGTGGAAGATGATTCGTTCAAAGAAGATTCTACTAAACAACTCAAGGTATAATCAAGAATGTATTTATTTATTCTCAGGGATAATGAATATGTCGATATTATTTTTAGCGTTTCTCCAATTCCACCCGTTGTGCCCCCCGGTATGCTCCTCCGTTTTAATAAAATCAAATAATACTGCAATCTCATTGGTTCTTAAAAATGACGTTTTTTCACGCGTTTAGCGCTGCTGCGAGGACGCAAAAATTAAGACCGCCTCCTTTTTCTCCCCCCCCCCCTCTAGCGTGACGGGGGTAGGGCCTCAACGTGTCCGTCGATCGTCTCAACATATTTATTCTCCCTGAGAATAAATAAATACATTCTTGATTCTTGGTATAATCTTGGAGAAAATGCTATTGTGAAATACTGCGGTGCAGATTTCGTTGAGGGTGAAAAAAGGATTTGAAAATAAAAATTTCCGCCTCCAATTTGCAAAACACATGGTATATTTTGTAAAAGAAAGTCTAAGGCCCTTTTCCAAAAGATAAACCTTGAACCCTACTAGGGGTCGCTTACAAGCCATCGTTAGAAGTTATTCACCGCAGAAACTTCTAGTAATAAATACGTCACGGTACGTTTCATATTGTATCAGTACGCGGTTACCACACACTAATTAAAAACAACTGTTTTTTCCACTTTCTCCGATTGTGTGTTATTGTACCGTATAAATTTCTTATCTTAAAAGTTCGTCGTTCAAAATATGAATAACATTTTTTGGCAGGAATTCCAAATTAGTCGCGCCGTTTCGACTCTCAAACATTTTTCGAAATATTATATATAATATTATATTTTTTTCACCAGACGGTTTTTATGTTGTTGGATTTTTACGACTTTTGAATACGCGATATTACTTTCAAAACAGGTTGTTTGTATTCCTCTTGGCGTTGTGATATTGGGTAAAGGAGAAGCTTTCGCCAGAAATTTCCGTAAGATGGCAGCCCAGGCTTCAAGGCGGAATTTAAAGGGGGGCAGAGGGGGCTGACGTTAGGCTTCAGCTGTCAGACAGGATGATGATTCTTTAATACTTTTTTCATTTTCGTTGTACCCATCCAGTTATATAGTGGTACTTTACCGGTTAAGCCACAATTTTGAGGGATTATTTTAACACCTTTTTGGTGACCGAAAAGTGATTTAAACCCGAATGACGCCCTTGTAATTGGCAGGAGACTAACCCTCTCCGTGGCCCGCCAAACCTGCATTCTGTATTCTTTGAATTACCGCCACTCTATAGGTGTGTATTGAGCTTCAGTTTGGAGTGTAAAAAGGGTTGTTCGCTGTTTTTAACGGGTAAAACTTGATCTTAGAAATATTTTAAAAGTTCCTCTTAAATACCAAATCGGTGAAATATATTTTGAAAAAACGAGTTTTGTAAAATGTCCCTAAAACGATTTTTGTAAATTGTCCCTAAAACGATTTTGTAAAACTTTCCTAAAACGATTTTTGTAAAATGTCCCTAAACGTTTTTTGTAAAATGTCCCAAAACGTTTTTTGTAAAATGTTATGTAAATATTTCCGTAAAATATATAGTTAAGTCCCAATAAGATTTTATTTATCCGAAACTTTTTCTTAAGATTTAAAAATGTGATTTTATTTTCAATTTAATTGAAATGTCTTAACGTTCCATTTCATGAACTTCAAATACTTCATAATTTGAATGGTATAATATAATCAAGATTTGGTTCGTATAAATAGTCTCTTGGGTTTTATTTTCTGAACGCAATCGTCGAGCAAGGAAGGAAAGACAATTTTTGCGATTACCGTTAAATCCTATATATCTGACGTCGACAAAAAATGTACCGTGTAGATACCACACATTCTCTCGAATATGCCAAGTACGTGTAGACTATCAACTATTATGTTCTACGGCTAGCACAAGTTGCACAACGCAATCATATTTTCGCCAAAATGCAATTACGAGTGTATAAGAAAGTACAACGTCTTCCATAGACCGTGGAAATAAACATTTAGTGAGGAAAAAATTTACGTTTTTGAGGGAAAGTTCATCGGAAGCAGAGATGAGAACCGACGATAATTCCGAGAAAACAGTAAAGAAAGGGAATGTTTTCCAAGAACAATGCTTCCTTCTTTTTCGCTCTCGAAATTCCACGTCCACTTTCTAGCGTAGAAAAGGGGAAGGTACCGAATTTATTCCGACATCGAGAGTAACTGTATTCGAATGGTATGGAAAAATAACTCCCCGAAATTCGGCCATCCAGAAAATATGGCCGTGAACGACGAGTTAATTTCCCGACATGACTGTCATCTCTTAAGTTATTGCATAACTCTTTACACAGAATTCTGCTAATGTAACAAATTGAGTTATTTATTCTAGGGGAATTTTGTAATGGCACTTTGTTCATTGTTTTTATCTAAATTATAGTCTTTTATTTGGAAGAGAAAGTTGAATTAGAAATTCGAACGCAGTCTTACGATATCAAGTTTCGCCAGAATATTGTAAACTAACGACCTTATTTTCTGGATACGTTCGGACACGCGAGGCATTAAGCATTCTTTTCCAGCTTTGTAGACTATATTGAGAATTATAATATTTATATTATAGTGTTTGATAATAAAAAAAAAGTTATATTCATGAATATTAGAATTTACTCTGTTTAAAACTAAGCTTAATTTTTTTTATTTAATGCTGGATTGTTCTAATATACGCATGATTTTATTTTAAGTGGAGTTTTTTCGAACAACGTATAACCGGACTCGTTGTAAACTACAGATATTACTTCATTCATTGAAGTATGCCATTTTAATGACTATTTTTGAATACGGCTGAACAAACTTTCTCACGTTTTACGAATGCAGTTACTTTTAAAATCACCGTTGAAAATTGAAAATTTATTTCTTATTCATCTACATGAATCGCGCACCGTAAAATTCACTATTTCCAGATTTCTTTTATCGGTCTAAAAATATGTTTGAGTCAGTTAAGCTTTGGCATAACTAACAACTATACAATTAGCCACGGCTTCAAAGTTATAGAAACTATTTAAAGGTCTTCATGCTCAGTTTTTATATTTCAATCTCTATTTCAGTGTCTGTGCATTTGGAAAAGCTACAGAAAATTGAACCAAATATTCTAACGCCTTTAAGTTTCTTACGTTATTAGTAAACAGTTTTAGCACCCGAAGAAAATTTACAAAAGCTTCGTTTTCAAAATAGTTTATCAAATAGCTGATGTAACCCCATAGTCAAGTGAAAATATTTACTGAGCTGTAGTATCATTTTGGTAAAGTAGGGTATGTGACGACGAAACTAACGACATGGCATTTTTTGATCAATTCATCTTAACTACTATTACAATTAATTAATTAACAAGATAATAAATTTTATAGACATTTTTTTTCAACAAAAAGGTTCAATAGACTTCGTATTTCCTTTTCTTAATCGTTATCTTTATCAAAATGTTACTAAAGTTCAGCTAATATTTTCTTTGAACGTATGATGTTCCAACAGTTCTTTGATAAACATTTTAGAGTAATAAACGTGTAGAAACTTCCAGACGTTTGCTAAAACTATCTAATAAGCTTTATGTATGCCCAATCTCAAACGCAACACGGAACTTAAAAAAATGAGTTATGTGACGTAGAGTGCGGCCGGTATCCTGAAACCTGAATATCTCTAAATGTTTAGACCATAACGTCATCGATGTATGCTAAAATCACGCATCGAATTTACGAATCTATTTGATATGATTGACTTGTTTACGGCTTGTTGGAATAAGAATTGGCAGGTGCTGGTGGCTACGATTGTAAGATGACAAAGTGAAGCTAGACTCACGACGCGGAAAGGAAAGAATATTTTCAGATGCACGTTTTCATTTTCCGTGGAACAATGCGAATGGATTATTTTTGCGGAATTCTATGGCCGGACACGACTGGCTAGAGCCTCTAATTGGGGATCCTTGGATATCTCTATGACAGCTTAATAATAAGAGTTTGTAGAGAAAGACTATTTTTGCCATTCCAATTTTTACAATGCGATAAGATTATCACCTCACGGGTCCCACGGTTCACGAGAGTTTCGTCTAAGTTTACTTTCGCAAATATACCTCTTTGCCATCACGCAACGAGTAAAATTATGACAAAATGACCCGTCAACCGACGTGGAAACTTTAATTTGATTCTATTCAAAACCTGAAGCTCGTTTGGAAAAGGTGTTGGTGAGATTGTTTAAGGCGTTTTTAAAGGGAATATAACCTGCAAAGCAATCTTTATGGAAGACCCCTTCAATTTTTTAAATTACCCTGTACAGGGGCGCCAAACATTTCTAAAGCCAAGGCCAGTGCGGCTAGAGCTGCAAACGTTGGTGTTCCACACCAAATACCTGAGGTTATATTCCCTTTAAAGACGTACTCGAGTTCCCTATAAGGAATTTTTGAAGTGATAGAGAAGCACAAATAACGCGTTTTTCTTTGGGGGGTGTTGACTAGAAGAAGGCGTATTTAAAAAAGACTTGGATTAACTTAAGGCTTATTTAAAAAAGACATGGATTAACTTAAGGCTTATTTAAAAAAGACATGGATTAACTTGAGGCGTATTTAAAAAAGACATGGATTAACTTGAGGCGTATTTAAAAAAGACATGGATTAACTTGAGGCGTATTTAAAAAGGCGGGCAATGGCTTAGAGATGTTTTTAAACCACGTAGAGTAGCATAAGGCGTTTTGAAAATGCCGGCAGTAGCATAAGGCGTTTTAAAGATGCGAGGAGTAGCAATGCGGAATTTTTGAAAATGCGGAGAAATGCCATAAGGCGTTTAGAAAGGCATGGAATAGCATAAGTATTTACAATAGATGGGAGTATTACAAGCCCTTTTTCAAAAGGCGAGGAGTAATACAAGGCATTTTTAAAAATCATGAAATTGCATAGGACGTTAGAAAGGCGTGGAATAGCATAAGGTATTTACAATAGATGGGAGTATTACAAGACCTTTTTCAAAAGGCGAGGAGTAATACAAGGCATTTTTAAAAATCATGAAATTGCATAGGGCGTTAGAAAGGCGTGGAATAGCATAAGGTATTTACAATAGATGGGAGTATTACAAGACCTTTTTCAATGAAATTTCATAAGGCATTTATAAAAGGATTACGTAGTATTATCCCTTTTTCAAACGCCGGGGAGTAGCATAAGGCGTTTATAAAAGGTGTGGAATAGCTTAAAGCTTTTTTAAAAGGCGTTGTGGAATAAAGCTTTATTAAATACGATGAGTAATATAAGGCGTTTCTGAAAGTCGTGGAATACCATAAGGCATTTTTTAAAGGCGGGGAGTAGCATAAGGCGTTTTTAAAGGCGGGGAGTAGCATAGGGCTATTGGAATGGAAGTTTTAACGAGCTAACACGTATTTTCTTAAAACGAAGAGTTCAAGACATTTCTAAAAGAAAAACATTCAAACCCAGTATTCGAATATCTGATATGATAAAACGAATTTACTAACTCTCAGTGTATAGTATATAATCATAACAAATATCCTACAGGCTTCTTAACATACCTTCCTTTTTGGGTTTTAATCCGTGATTACAAAACGGAAGCGAATCTATTTTAAAGAAGCGACAAACTGCAGCCACAACGTGCCCCCTTCCCCCTTATAAAAACGCCTCCAGAATGGCACGGCGAAAAACAGCTGGGAGCGAATCTAACTCACTTCCTAGCTAATTAACCCCCCGGCGAGAAGTTGGAGCATCTTCGTCACTGAATCACATCAGACCAGATTTTTAACCCTATATAAGAAAGCGAGGGGCCCCTCCAATTCATCTCAGCCAAGGACCGAGTCTTACTTAATACCCCCCGTAGGGTGTAAGGGGCGACAATAAAGAAGTCCCATCCGTAACAAGCGACACTAGCGCCAAAGACGGACGTGTCGTAGAATGAAAGCGAGATGCTGGAGTCTAGTGAAAATCGCTGCGTATATAGTGAGAGTAGATCGGGAAAGGCAATTTGTAACTTCCCCCATTATAGTACTTTTCCCCCTACTTTTCTCGAGATGACGGATCAGACGGACGCCACATAGGGGCTACCTCGGGGTGCTCTCGCCTCGTTGGAACCGTAGGTAGAACATGCTTTGATATAAATACCGGTATATGCCCCTTTTTTCACCGACAAAAAATGGCATCCTTCGGTCGAGTCCGAGGTTGGCTAGAGGCCCGAAATCCCCGAATCGCATGAGCGGACATTCACTATCTTCTGTGAGGTTACGAACGCGGGCTATTTTTTGTGTTGGGAAAATAAATTTGCGTAGGTTGTATTTAAAAATCGTTACACAGATATTAACAGATATACGCGGAAACTTTTGTAAAAAGAATTGGTTTTTCTTGCAATATTCTTACTTAAAAATAATTAGTTATTGAAAGAATTCTTGCCGACTTGACGTACCCATTATATCCGGTGTTTTTACGTCATTAACAACGTCACATGGGGTGTTGGTTTAAAGAGATTAAATGGAAGAGTGACACCGAACCCACGAACCGTGAATTTCTGTTTACGCATTAAGTGTTATTACAATTTTTAAGATAATTTTATAATTAACTGTAGCTTAGATAACACAAGGAAATGTAGGCAAAATATAGTTAATAATAATATAAACCTGGTTACTAACATATACGGGTTCGTTTTGACGAAAATACCGAGAAACGCAAATTAGGAGATAATTTGAATGCAGCTATTCACGTGACGACGGGGAAAAGAACGAAGATAGCCGGTACTACGTCTGCAGGAGGGAAGAACGTTGGAGTCGCGTTTCCTGGTTACAAATTGATATTTAATCAAGGATGCGCACAGTTAAATTTGGAAAGCGCTTCTGGGTGAAATCGAAAACGCATGTGTTGAAACAGTGTAAACAAACATTTAAGGCATTCTACCCGGGGGGTTTAACTAAATTAAAGCAACAGCACAACAAATTTCGTAAAAACGCGCAGTTGAAAAGGTTGAAGACATTTCATCCGAGTTCGTCGTACATGAAACACCCACAAACTAACCACCTCGCAAGAAAAAATATATAAAATTACTACGTAATCCTTTGACGTGGGATAGCCAGATTTCTTAAGAATTTGTGGGCAGATAGGAAATATTTCAAGACGTTATGCTATGGATATTTCATTTTTAGGTTACCGGTAATAGTAAGTGTAGGGAGCTGTTTCTGTTAGCTTGCGGGACATACCCTCCTACGTAATTGGAACCTGATGTTTTGATTGATTAAAGATTACGTTATAACATTTTACTCCAATATGGTCCGATAAACCTTTACCTTCAAAGGGGCAACACAACCGTGCTATTAGAACTTTGAAAATGTTAACATTTTCTCCAAACCAAATAATTGAAGTTTTTTCTTATTATATAGCGATTTCTATTATAGCAAATCTTGTTTAAGTTCTGGAACGGTTCAAGATTAAAAATGGTATTACGATTTCTAGCAACAGTAATGAATCAACCAACGTCATACTCGTGACCCCAAACGTTCCAGCAATACTTACAATACAAACGCGTGTTACGGGAAACACTCGATAATCGAAGGGGCACCTTATATTACTGTAAATTCGTTAATTTATCTGATCACACCTCGTAATCGAGGTACTTAAATTATTAGGTAACTGATTATACAATTAACATTACATTATATACTTATAATTATTAAAATTATTTTTAGACATAATTTTAAACTATTAACACTAAGCCTTGGCTATAATACCGCAATTTTAAATATACTTGTCTAAATCATGAAGTTGTAGGGCAAACAGTACAACCCTGTTATGAATAAATAATTCAAATAAACGGTATCGTCATAAGATGGATTTAGTCCTACGCAAATTATATGAACGCGAAATAATTTGAACGACTCGAAACTAGACAGTGTGGCAAGAAAAAAATACCGAGACAAAAATCGTAAACGCCTCTTTATATTATGTGAACGGGGTTTTGTCCCACTTGTAATGCCCAACCTCAATTGAAACAAAGTACAAAGTAAGAAATCTAGGTCTCTCCCTACAATGTTCCCGTACGGGAAAATTGAGAATAACTTCAAAGCCTGCCGGTCTCCCAGAAACAAAAAGGTGGCACGCAACCGGAGTTCTAATTTAAATTTAGACCCAATCCATTTTAAATATAAAATTATAGTCCTACGCATCTCAGACAACCGTTAATATCAAATCCTATCAATAAAACGTTAAGACTTGGCAAACATTCCACCAGCGAAAACTCAAACGATTACAAAATCCAAAACTTAACGCTAAGCCTTGTTAATAAGAACCATATGAATGTAACTTACCGTTAAATTTGGCTACAATTTCGTCCCCAAACCGAGCGAATTGGCCGCTATTACGAGTCCAAATACGTCAAAATGCCGAAAGTTCTAGCGAGACACGAGTTAGCGGAAATTAACGCGTTTTCAATCGACGTCCGTCGTCGGAAACTGGCTAAAACTTCGACAGCAAGCGCAACACCGGCCCTAACTTCTGCTCACAAGCCACCCGAATCCACAACTAACTTCCCCGAAAACTCGTTCTGAAACTGTGACCTCACGTAGGGGTCGGACCCGTTTTATACAACCCACGTTATCACGTGACCATTCTCGACGTAGTACACCTGCCGGCACGCTGGTTCTACTTGAGAGGTTCTCCAAAAAATCACCCGTATCGTTAGTCAACGGACAAACTGGTTTCGCGTCGAGGAATGGGTGAAAACTACGTAGTCCTAGCTGAGATTCAACTTCCCGGTGATGGCGTCTTGAATCTGGTACCTGTTTAAAGTTTCCTTTCCCCCCGGTCTACGGCGCTAGGAGAATTTGTAATAGAATAGGCGAGGTAATAAAAAAATATATATACAGTTTGAAGATGGGAAATTTTAAAAGTGAAATTGACTTCGCTTTTTTTAGAAATGAAAAAATGGTAAACTATGAAGTATCGGACATGAAGACGCCAATGATTCTTGAAAGTGTAAGTAATGTTTGATCTGTTGATGATACCATTTGCGGTAATAGTGTGGGCATTGCCGCATTGGCATCGTCCAGCAACCAATGGTAAAGCGGATGGTGGTTGATGATACTTGTGATTACCCGACTTGATGGTCCTAAAAGAATCTTAACCATTAATTTTATTTTTTAAATTACGGTACCGTGGTTAGTTATTGTCACAGTTTAGCGTTTGCTAGAAGTTTAACTTCAACCGATGTCTAGCATTCCAAGGAACCCGGTTTTCCGGTGTTATCGGGTTAAGAATGTTACAAGATTACTGGACTCGAATAGAGAGATTGAGATTGGCCATAAAACCTTTTAGGTGGTTCCTCATTTATTTCAAATAATCTCAGGTTCTCGATGTAATGCCTAGTAAACCATTATCATATATCACTCCCATCCCATTTCACCCAAAACGTTTCTTTCACGAACACTTTACTTAAAATTGTTTATCCAAAGAACATTTCACAGAATCTCTTTTATTCCAAGAGCGTTTCACAGAAACTCTATTATTTTAAAAGCGTTTCACAAAAACTCTTTTATTCCAAGAGCGTTTCACAGAAACTCTTTTATTCCAAGAGCGTTCCACAGAAACTCCATTATTCCAAGAGCGTTTCACAGAAACTCTTTCATTCCAAGAGTATTTCACAGAAACTATTTTATTCCAAGAGTATTTCGCAGAAACTCTTTTATTCCAAGACCGTTTCACAGAAACTCTATTATTCCAAGAGCGTTTCACAGAAACTCTATTATCCAAAGAGCATTTCACAGAATGTCTTTTATTCCAAGAGCGTTTCACAGAAACTCTATTATTCCAAGAGCGTTTCACAGAAACTCTTTTATTCCAAGAGCGTTTCACAGACACTCTTTTATTCCAAGAGCGTTTCACAGAAACTCTTTTATTCCAAGAGCGTTTCACAGACACTCTTTTATTCCAAGAGCGTTTCACAGAAACTCTTTTATTCCAAGAGTGTTTCACAGAAACTCTATTATTCCAAGAGCGTTTCACAGAAACTCTTTTATTCGAAGAGTGTTTCACAGAAACTCTTTTATTCCAAGAGCGTTTCACAGAAACTCTTTTATTCCAAGAGCGTTTCACAGAAACTATTATTCCAAGAGCATTTCATCGACACTTATTTGTCCAAACATAATTTCACCGAAACCTATTTATTCCAAGATAATTTCATCGAAGTGTATTTATTCCAAGATAATTTCACCGAAACCTATTTATTCCAAGATAATTTCATCGAAGTGTATTTATTCCAAGATAATTTCACCGAAACCTATTTATTTCAAGATAATTTCACCGAAACCTATTTATTCCAAGATAATTTCAGTGAAGTGTATTTATTCCAAGATAATTTCACCGAAACCTATTTATTCCAAGATAATTTCATCGAAGTGTATTTATTCCAAGATAATTTCACCGAAACCTATTTATTCCAAGATAATTTCATCGAAGTGTATTTATTCCAAGATAATTTCACCGAATTGTATTTATCCCAAGATAATTTGACTTTAAACTATTCATCCCAAAAGCATTCACCAAAATTGTTTATCCCAAAATTATTTTTTCCAAGAGCATGTCATCGAAACTTATTTGCCCCAACAGAATTTCACTGAAATTTATTTATCCCAGGAGTATTTCATCGAAACTTATTTATCCCAGGAGTATTTCCTCGAAACTTATTTATACCAGGAGTATTTCCTCGAAACTTATTTATCCCAGGAGTATTTCCTCGAAACTTATTTATACCAGAAGTATTTCCTCGAAACTTATGTATCCCAGGAGCACTTTATCGAAACTTATTTGTCCAAACAGAATTTCACTGAAATTTATTTATCCCAGGAGTATTTCCTCGAAACTTATTTATCCCAGGAGTATTTCCTCGAAACTTATTTATACCAGGAGTATTTCCTCGAAACTTATGTATCCCAGGAGCACTTTATCGAAACTTATTTGTCCAAACAGAATTTCACTGAAATTTATTTATCCCAGGAGTATTTCCTCGAAACTTATTTATCCCAGGAGTATTTCCTCGAAACTTATTTATACCAGGAGTATTTCCTCGAAACTTATGTATCCCAGGAGCACTTTATCGAAACTTTATTGTCCAAACAGAATTTCACTGAAATTTGTTTATCTTAAGAAGAGTTTACCCCAAAATATATTTCGCAAATATTACATTTTAATTCATGTTTTGTTTTTCAAAGGGATATTAGGTTTCACCCGAAAACTATACCAAGAATTGCCACAAGCTCATGTCACTACTTCAAACCTTTCCAGACATAATAGGGGTCGAGTTAAAAATTCGTAATCTCCAATACTGTATCTCGAAAACGGATGGATGGATCTTTATGAACCATAAAAATAAATTTTGAGCTAAGTATAACCTATTTTGCTCATTTTTTTTATTAAGAGCTATTTGTCCCTAGTTGGACTCAGGCTTACCTCATACTTTTAGGTAAAAGATTTTTGAGTGTTTCTTTGGACGACACTCGAATTGGTTTTGTTCTTTTACATTTTCGGCTCACATAGAGCTTATCCATAGCTAGGGATTTTAACATTTTACAGCGCGTTCACAAGCTCGTTCTAAGCTACGACAAAATCACGTCACATGTGTGTACAAGACTCAGCTGAGGCTCAATATTATTTTACACGTTTAGTAGACTCAGCTCGCACTCCATATCGTTTTACATATTTTTAGTGTACTCGGCTCAGGCTTACATATGTTTATTAGCCTCCGCTCAGGATCAATATTGTTTAACACATGTTTAGCGGACTCAGCTCGGATCTTCGGTCTCAATATTACTTTACATATTTTTAGGCTCAATATTTAATAAAACACCAGGGAGACTCCGCGTCTCAGTTGCATGATTCTTCACAGATATTTCAAGTACTCTGTCTCAAACTTCTCGTGAGGTCTCAAATTTGAGGCGATCCCGTGCAGCTATGTTTTCGTCAATAGCTTTTCAAGTTCTAATAAAACAAAAAGCGCAATCGCTTTCTTTCAGGTAGCGAAAAACTCCGATCTAGTTTTTCAAGGGTGCAAAATTACGAGCAAGAAGGGGGATAAAAATAAGCTCCATTGTTCATTTTATGGTTTTAGTGACCCTAACTCAATAACTCCCGGACGACTAGAGAGGAATGTGTTCTGAGAACACGAACGCGTTTTCACCATGTTCTCGTACTTGTGCTAAGTGAAAAAACACTTTGCGAATTTTTCAACGGCTACTGGTTTATTTGTTTTCTTATGTCTTCGAGTTTACCACAATGTTGACGGATAATAAATAGCATAGTAAAAGTAAATAGATATTAATGGTTGTTTGTATGAAGATAAGGGAACATAAATTGAACTGCCAATATTATGAACAGAATTCAGAAATATGCTCGAAAAATGAGAAATGTAACTTGGGGAAACTAGAATAAAATAAATTATTTGATTAATCTATAGATATATTAAAACTAATCTAGCCATTTGATTAATAATCAAATTAAAATAGAACCATTAAAAACTTAAGAACTAAATATTTAGTAACCGTAACTCCTGGGCTGAAGCTTACAAGACCTACGAGTTAATGCACGTCTGATTTAAACAAATGAATAACTATAATATATAAGTAACAACGCATCGAGGGGCTAACCAGTAAGAATTTGCCTGTGCACCGATTACGTAATCATTAATGAGTACAGATGATTACGATGAGTACAGAATAATTACGATGAGTACAGAACGATTACGATGAGTACAGAATGATTACGATGCGTACACAGGCAACAAAAACTTTAAAATAATTACAGATGAGTAATTGAGTACGGGAGAATTCCAATGAATACGCGTGATTACAGATGATTACGCGCTATTACAAATGATTACACGTGATTACAGATGAGTACGCGTGATTTCATAATGATTACGGATGATTACAGATGAGTACAAAGATTACAAATGATTACGGGATTACGAATGAGTACAAAAGATTACAGAAGATTACGTAATCATTACAGTTAGGGTGTACACCGATTACGGGAAGTGGTTAGCCCCTCGCAAAGCATTAATTTGATCTATAACAATACAATAAATGGACTAAGCCTACAAGTTTATAAATTTGCTTCTTAGGTGAATCTTTGCGAAACATTTTACTGAAAACTATTCACGAAATGACGTGAAATTGTCCCCCTAGCGGACGTACAAAAAAGAAAGTATATATTCATATGAAGAATATGAAGTGTCATACTTATGAAAACGATAATATAGACTAATGCTACAAAGTAGGTTTTCCTATATTTAATATTAAAACTGAAAGAACACAAACTAAATTCAAAATTATACTTAGAATCAATATCAAGCTTCGGTCCCATTCGGCCGACGGCGATTTTGGGTTCGTCCCATTCAACCGAAAGTAGCCCAAATGAGCGATTTTTAATTAAATATTTTGTAGTCCCATTCGACCGAAATTCCATTCAACCAAACCCAATCTAGGAAGTTCTATACTTCTGCCCCGAGATAGAGCAGGACCAAATGTATTTTTGGTGTGTACTAAGGAGAAACACTAGAAAAGAAAGTTTTAGTAGTAGAAGATTACATGACGCAGAAATACGTGTGTAGACTATACTAATGTAAACATATCTTATAAGTATTGTGGATCTATTTTATAGCAGTATATTTTCAACCCACCATCTAACGGGACCAAGCGGAGAAAATAGCGGTCGCATGAAGACTTGGCCCTCGAATATCTAAAATAAATTGACTCCATAATTAAAAAATATTTGAATTTAATGTTTTTAACTTTTTATCGATATAAAATGTCTAATATCAGTAAACATACTACCAAACATAAATAGTGTTACATTATTAATCAGTTTTAACTTGTCTAGAGGTTTAGTTTTACTTTTAGGTTCGAAAAAATGAGGCGAAAATGCCGCTTTATTTAAATTTGCAAACAATGTATTAGACTAATCATGGAATGAAAACTTTTTTTATTTTTTCGGAAAATTTTCCGCGGAAAGTTTCCGACTTACAACACTATGTTAAAATAAAACCCACGTGTAATAGATCCGAACACAACCATTTCAGTACAAGTAAAGGAATATTTGTAGAATCTTCAAACTGAGTGAAAACGAAAGTTAATTAAGCAAAGCGTGTCCGAAAAAATTAAGTCTCTTTCGCGAAAGTTAAATAATAGAACGTGTAAAAAGACTAAAACGTGGTAAATCTGAAGACGGAAATAATTCAGACTGCTTTGTTGGTGATATATGAAAGGAAATAACCATAAGTCCAAATGCTCCAACACCGCCCTAAAAACTACAGTTCTTCCAAAAGTTATTTTCATTTCGGCGGCTCAGCTAATTAGTCAGGCCTATTCATCGCACCCAAGAAAATTCTCGCCGGAAGATGCTGACATAATGCGATGCCAGATAAAAACCTAATCCTTTACGTAGAACGTTGTTCAGCTGACAGTTTAGTTATAACGCGTGAGCGGGGTTAACGCTGTACTTTCTAAAGGTTGTAGGAGTTTCCGGGGTGAAAGGATTTTAACTTTTTAAGATAGTGGTAAAAGAAAGCTGACTACAAGTTCAATTATACGTTTTAACAAAAGCCGATAAGAAAACTACTTTTTTCACACTTATCGCTACACGAAGTTGTTTTTTTCTCGGTTCTTTCCCGAGATACAATTAAGATTGACAAGTTAAACTTTAAGGGTGAGCGCCTTTTTCTTTTAAGCCTTTGCAGGGTCCAATTTTTTCCTTTGTGGTTGTTTTTCATATCACGTATAACCAGTGTTTCCTTAAATTTAATTTTAAATAAGTCTATTAAGTGTAAAGGCGTCACAAGAATGCTCCGTATAGGTGATATCAAAAATGTATTAATACCTGTTTTAGCAGAGAGGTATGTACCTTCAGGCCTCGTAGGTTTGAGAAACTTTTTAATTATTATTATAACTTATTATATTATCCAGGAATCCATACTTCTACTTGGAATGGTTATCGCGGCGGATTTTCGTCACGATGTGGCTGACGGGTTTTTTGACGTCACTATGTTAACTTAACAAACAACAACGTGAGAGGGGAGCGCGCGCAAAGAGGACTTTTTTATCGTAGGCGGGGTCAAAGCCGTCAGAGTGATCTTACCATACGCGATACGGCAGGATAAGCATTCCAAGTAGAACTATGGATTCCTGATATTACTCATTGGCTAAATTTAAATTCAATACCTAAAGAAATTAAAGGAACTTAAGTGCTAAAGCATAGAAATATACAAAATTATATGAACAAAATAAAAATATGTATAACTAAGCATAAATTATCTGGAGTTTGCAAAACTATAATATTTTTGCTAATGAATTTTTTTGGAAGCTACGTTTCGAAAACAAAATATATTTACTCTAAAATTTTATGAACATGTTTTCATTTTTTTTAAATTACTCTTGAAAACATTTCAACGCTAATTATTATAAACCCGTTTCGGGTACAACGTTCAAACTGCGATTCCGCAAAAACTATGGCTCGCACCGAAATATTACCTACAACCGTTTTTGCAGGAAATAGCGAGGCCCTTATTTTCGTAATTGAGTTTATGGCCGTAAACACAATACAAACGGAGATAGTAGTCAAAACCCATTTTTGTGCGCCTATTTCGCGCCATAACAAATTGTGCTGACAACCAAATGATGGACTTTCAACATTTTATAAATTATAGCTAAATTAAGGTGCCTGCGAAAATTCAGCCTATTAGCAATTTTTCCGAAGTTTGGCCAAAATGTTTACTAATTATTTACTAATTATTATTATTATCAACTTAGCTGATCGAAACTTAGTAAGACTTAGGCTTAGACTTATTTATAAAAAAATATATGCAAATTTAACGAAATATTTTATTTCAAAAACTTTCACCACGCATATAGAATTGCTAACTAACTAATATTTCAAATTGTTTTATGATATGCCACTTTTTTTTACCATTTTTATCGATATGATATTTTTATGATGAATTTTTACGCACTATTTTTCTTTCGATTAATTTTAGTAGTCAGAGCATTTATTTTAGAAGTAAAATGCCGTGACTAGTGCCTTATGTCCAACCTTGACCTTGTAACGAAGATATAATGGGCTTGCAAAATGAACTTACTACACCTCAAATTCGTCATATTGAACGGTTTAAATTCCTTGCTGTTATAAGATTTAGATGATAAAAATTGTTATGATTAATATTTTCTTTTTGGAAATAATATTAATAATATGTAACACGCTGTCAAAATCGTGCTGTGGTAGTTTATGTTATCCCAAATTTCGAAAACATTCTTATTTATAATTCTTAAATTCTAGATAATTTCCATTGGAATTTAACGTATGGTAAATCTTTCGATTGAAACTTCGAGAGAACGTCAGACCGCCCACATTTGAAAAGTTTTCTGTGTGAGAAAAACCCAAGTTAGGCTAGCTTCCTGGTTCAATTTTATTGGGAAAGTTTCAATGCTTAACAAAAGAGCATCTATCGAATGATGCCGTTTCATCAAGATACCGGTGTAACATTCACTTTTTTCAAGGTATTTTCAAATACCTGTAATAAACAACAACTTTGGACGAAAATACGACCTCAGATATTTCCCAGTTGTTTTAAATGTTTTGACGGAATTAAATATGTATAATTTATTAAGCTTCTGTCGTCTTCGTGAATTAATTATAGTTAACAATCTCGAGAAGTTTGAAACGTACAAACATCCAGACTTTGTCTAAGAATTATAAATTTATTATAATTAGCTAAAATTACATTCACAGACGTGTTGGGTAAATAAAGACAAATACTCGGTTGAGAATTTCGAATTCTAATTAAAGTTCCAGAGGGATTATCTTCAGTTGAGGTAAATTATTTAACTTTAAATTGTAATGTCATCATAATTACAAATTATTTTATCATAGAGTGCCTATTTTGAGGGTTTGCGCATTTCGTAATAATCACTCGCATCCACTAATTTTACAAGCGAATACCAAATTCAGTTCGTCGTTATATCGAAACTAATTTTACAACCGAACACAAAATTTATTCGGTCGTTATAGTTATTTAACACCTAAGAAAGTAAGAAAAACTTAATCTTGTTTTGTATCGTTTCGCACCAAGGCTTATTTACAAAATATTTTTCTATATTTATGTTTCCGGATTAACCAAAATTTAAATACGAAAAAAATCGCTATTAACATAAATAAATATTTAGTGTAATATTTATTATTTTTTAAAACAATTTCAATAAACTATATCCCATGGTTTATTTTCTCAAAATAATTACCGTGTGAAAGATAAAGTTTATCACTATTTAAGTGTTTGGTACCACCAGGTTTATTTAACTTTTAGGAGGTTGGATTACGACGCTATACCAGTTATATAAACATCTTGTGTCAGACTTTTCCCCTCCTGAGTGAAGGAGGGGAATTTTATGTTGATTTGTCAATAGCACTCTCTATTATAATAGAGATAATAAATAGAAACTCATGAGAAAAAGTAAACAATGATGGGGTCCCTTTATCATAAAAATCTTTGAATAACATGTATTTACTTTCATAACTTAAAAAATAAACAATAATTTTCGGTAAATATTTATTTTAAATTGTTAGCGCTCTCGTGTTATACCGATAAAAGGGGGAAAGTTGGGGAAGGAAGTCGGACTTATGGGCACCTTCTGGAAGCTTCCGTAATCTAACCTCCAAAAGTTAAATAATCCTGTTTTCATATGCTCCGTTTATGCCATTTTGAAAAGCTATATGACTTTTTCTGGTTAAATAGATGTAATACAACAGACTTTAAAAAAGCAGATGAAAACATCACGAATTAAAGCATAATTAGCTGGGGATTACAACGTGATGAAATGATTAAAATTCTCGCGCTCAAGGTTGAAAGTGAAACGTTCCTGTAAAAAAAAAATACAACAAAACATTTTCACATGAATAACTCTTGATGAAAACGCGTTCACTTTTGATATATCATTATCCGAAGCGAGAGATAAAAAAACGGAAAAAATAAAAAAAGCAATCTAGATAAGTTATATTTTATAGGCTGACCCGTGAACAACCTCGTAACAGCATTAAAGCCCGGTAAAGCCGAACCCACGACGTCGAGTTTTACGAAGCGACCACAGTAAGGTCGATATCCCACAGGAAAAAGTTTTTTTGTTTTCAATATATCGAATGAACGAACACAAAAAATTGAAATTGATTGTGTTTGTTTCCGTTTTGTTCGGTGATACAAAATATATTTGTACTTTCATCTTTTTTTTTTGTAATCGCGATACCGTTGATAGCCAATTTTTTTATCAGGTAAGAATTTGTATTTCTACGCAATGTTGGTTTCCATTATTTGATAATGATTTTATTAGGTTTTAATATTGGTAGATACACCTTGATTTAGGCTATAATTGCCTTTCTACGTCATGGTCGTGGTTTTAATTACAAAATAATTTCATTTAAACTATTTTTATTTCATTGATTTTAAAACATACGCATTCTTTACCCGTCATTGTTTTCGCCTATCAGTAAAATTTTAATTAATTTTAATCCATATTCGTAATTTATTTGCTTTGAATTGCCATTTTAGTTTTCATAAATTAATCGGTTTAAATTAACGATTTCTTTTTACAAAAAAGGTTTCAATCATATTTAATTATTTAAATCAATCAACCCTGATTCGTGTTGTTTAACTTCTCGCGGTTTCTTGTTGTGTTCTAAGATATCGTTGGTACCATACCACACGTTCTAAGTACGGACAATATGGTTAGATTGAACTAAATCCACTTTCATTAAAGTCTACGACCAATAAAATGAAATAAATCGATATTTCCGCCAGATCAATTCCGTTTCTATAATTGAATAAACTGGCCATACAATGGGACAGAAAGGGGCATTATAACGTACAATCATCAAGGAATTATATTAAAATTTGGCCCGGATTAAAAAATAGATAAGATCAACGCTAGAGAATGAGACAGAGAGAGAAATTCATCGTCTAGATCGGGCATCTAAATGAAACTTTCCAATTCCGAAAACAAAGCGGTGCGAGTCCTAGCGGAGGACAAAGCGCCAAGTCCTAGCGAAAACACATTAAACGGAAGAGTTAATTTGGAGGCTGAAGCGGACCCCACTTTAATTAAATCTTTCGATTAAGCCAAGAACCCTCGCTCTAAATACTTCAAAGATATTATACATATCATAAAGTGTCCTCATCTACGCGCCTACGCCTTTAATTTAATAATCTAATTTCTAAATAACCGTTTTGGCGGGATGAATTTATACTAAGCCTAATTTCGTTATGGAATTTCGCCGTTTATAGTTTTAGCTTTTGGCGTTTTCGAATGCATTTTCTTGAGTCCAGTCTATTCACGTCTTTTCATCTTTCGCGACTCTGCGATACTTTAACCTTCGTTTGAAAGATTCGTTGAGTTTGAATGATTTTCTAGCCCGCCTTTATTTGATCAACCCCGTTTTAACGGTTTCTTCAGTTTTACAGAAAAGGCCCGTGGTCTTTTATTTCATTTTTATGAATGTGAAAAGCTAGGATTGCATTTTTTATATTGAAACAGTGTTGAAAGTCTCCGTTTGACTAAAATCCGTCATGCACCATTTTGAGTTTTTATGTCAGTTTCTGGGGTGGCCCTAACACGCGGAATGTAACAACATAGTGTTTTCAGAAAATTTTAGCTATAATAGGGCTACACTTTCACCTAATGTTGCGCCGTGGAACTCTGACTAATCAATAATGTCTAGGTGGTTCTGAGCTACACTGGAAACTACGGTTGATATTTTTACAGATAAAATTATTGTTACAGTATTTTTGGGCCGTGGTACACTCTTCTGATTATTATTATTATTATTATAGAGTGGGGCAAAATGGGTGCTTTCCAATCATTTAAAAATGTTTGTTTTTTGCGTTTTTACCCTACGTAAACTAAGTTTATTAATTATCCGAAAAAGGTAAACAAAGTAGTTAGCTATAAACAAAGTTCAAACAGAAATTAGACCAAAACAAAGTAGTTAGCTATAAACAAAGTTCAAACAGAAATTAGACCAAAACAAAGCAGTGGCTATAATTACATTGAAAAAGAGAACTGAACTATTTACGTTAGTAGGGTGTACTACACCCACATAAAATAAACAAGGAAAACTTCATTTTCTAATAAACTGACTAGCCCTAATGTAAAAAATAGTTTTCACTAGATGTGTCGTTGTAGAGTTTATATTATATAAACATGAATGTAAGTTACACTTATTAACTTAAACTGAAATACATACAGACCATTACATTTACAAGTGCACAGTGAGTCAGAACTGCAATACATATCAGCCCAGCCATTTTGTAACTGCTAAACTTATCAGATCAACCATTTTATAACTGCAAAAGGTTTTAGACCACCCAAAGTGAAAAATACCACCTTATTTAAATTTGCCAAAAGTATAAAATCAGACCCTTTGTTAAATGCAAAACGAGCACAATGATTGTTACAAAAAAAACTAGAAAAAACAATTTTAATATTAAAGGGCTAAATTTATACCGATCAAATGCCTTAAAAAATACACTGTTTTTTCGGCAAAAAATTCTTAATTAGACAATTTAAAAAAATATATTTATTGAAAACTCGTCCTTCAATGATAACCGAAAAATAAAACAGCTTTCGTAAGGTAAATTATATTACCTAGAATTATATTAAACCTCTCCAATTATTTTAATGATATCACGTTTGTCCAAAAACTAACATCTGATTAACCATATACCGTTCTCCCATTGTTAAAGGTCGTAACAAAGGCTTAAACGCAAATAAACAATTTCTTAAAATCTTGTAAGCGTAGCGATCTTTTGCGGTACACTTTCCCCAAAGAACAAAAACCATAATTTATAATTTTCTTAAAATAAAGCGTAAGTGATATAGAGGATTAGTCTGAAAATATTAAATATAAACTCGTCGCGGTATCGCCTTCGCTTCGTAAAAAGCCTATAACTCTCACTGGCAAGCCAGGAAGCTAGAGTAAAAAAAATTGAAAAGAAACCGTTGACTTCTTTGTTTTGGAAGTAGCTTGCTCTAATTATTTTTTATGGTTTTTTTGTGTGTCCTCCCCGAAGTTTCCAATTAGTTACCTATTGTTAATTAGGATTAAAATTATCATAAAAGGGACTACGCGCGAATTTACAGTTGAATTTCATTAACCCTTCCGGGTTTTTTAGAGTTTTTTTCATTATTATTTAATATTTTATTTAGGCGGAACAGTGAAGAAATTAAGTTTATCGAGATTTTTTTTTTAATTGTTTCTAATATTGAGGCAAAAATCCGTGGCCCTTTTGTAGAATTTTTGAAATAAACCAATTTGTATTTTATATTACAAAAGTTCACTTTCGGTACCAATTTTGCTATTATTAGGGTATAGTCTTTGTTTACGCGATTCAGTTATAAAGAAAATTAAAATAAAACCTAAATGAACACGGTTGAAAACCCGAAAGCCTTCTCAAGAATGCGCAATAATCTTTTCATGTTAGTCGCTATAGAAATCACGGGATAATCATTAATTATTTCTAGTTGGTAACGATTATTCATACTTTTACGCTAGCCCATTTTTTGAAAAACAACCAAGGCTTAGATCCAAATATTTCAATTATATTATTTTCATACTAATTTTTTGTATTGAACAAAACTATATGAAAATATTAATATTACAAGCTTTTGTTGATAGAAATTGACATATTTTGTAGTAGTAGAGGTATTTTGCCAAGAAAACGAATTATTTGTTATGCCGGTTAACGTGCGAAATATCGCGAAGCCAACTTTGATCACGCGCCACGCTCGGTTTCTATATTGGCTTCAATGTAAAAGCTATTAAAAAAATAATAATCCGCTAGGGGCGCTCACGTCATACACATCTTTTGCTCATAGGTTAACACAGAAAAGTCAACGAAAGAGATGGCCGCTGTAGCGCGAGAGATCAAAGTTGGCCGTGGTTTAACGAAATCGAGTGGAAAACTGAAATGGCCAAAATTTTAGGCTTCAGTCTTCGATCATTCGCAAAAGAAGAAAACAAATTTTACCCTTACAGCAATTATTTGCAATACTTTGTCAAAATAGCAATGCATTTTTAAATTATAACATAAACTTGATCTTAAAAACACTCACTTCGTACGTCTTTCGATATAATATTTTTGTAATTTCAGATTTAAATGCGTTTTGTGTGTGTTTATCAACCGACATTTTCCGAGTATTAAATGAGTGGATTATGGATTTATTAATCCTTCTACTAATTTATTATTGGTGAAGAAATGAAGTAATTTTTTTTATCAATGGATATGCCTACAAATATCTTACTTCGGTTGTTATGGTACTTATTTTACAACGTAAAAAGTCGTGATGAACAACTGCGGCAAAGTGTCGCTAAAATACTCCCGACTACAAATGGATAAAACCATATCGAGCGTTAGAATCCACACAAAAGACTAGTAAATTCGCCGAAATTGAATCTACAATTTATATCTGATAAGTAAAGCGTATAATGCTAGTGAACCCATATATTACAATAGAAAAAAAGCCATATAGTATTTCATTTCCATACAGAAGGTCACTCACTCTGAGATACACGCAGGCTATGAAGTTCACTTTCAACGCGGCTGCCGTATATCTTTAAATGGAAATTAGCAGACGATCTACGCGGCCAACCAAATGTTTACTTAGAAAAAAATAAGCAAAGAACATTTGGATCATCATTTGATAAGCTGTTAGGGTGGATATTTCGGTTCCGCTATAGTTAGAAGATATATAGCACTATCTCCAGCAAAGTTGAAAGTTCTCTTAGGGATATTAGATGCTATTCTTTCCTTATGCCCCCCCCCCCCGTGCCTCACCGCCAAGTCCGAATTCAATGATATCGGGATAGGGCGAGACAGAGGACCAGCATCTTGCGTTTGGATCCGCAAGACCGCCAAAAGAGAAAAGGTAACCGCGCGCGCCAAGAAGGGTCAGTTACCTTAACCCTCGGCGAAGGCCCTCGTGATCTTTGTTATTACCGAGCAGTTTTCTCCCCGTAATTGCTCGGTTATTTACGTACCCTGTATTTCTGTAAAGGCCGGTCCCTATTATGTTGTATTGCGGGTTCTTTCCATGCTAATGCGAAAATAAATTCACCTCGAATAGGGGATTATATTTCAACGGATTTTTTTTTACATATTTAAAATTTAAAAAAAAAAGTGTTTTTCGCGCAATAACCTTTTGGGATCAGACCCCTAATACCGTAAATTTGAATTATTTAATTATACGTAATATAATCACTCATATGTATCTTTAAAACGGTTTTCGAAAGTACAAATTGTAAAGTTTTGCTGTCGAATGTACTTATCTTATGGCTATTAATAAAGTTGACACCGAAAATGTTCAATTTTAACTTTCGAAACCGTTTAAAAACGGTTCCAAAGTGTCTAGTGTGAACACGGCTAATTAGTAATGGAAATCAACATATTTTGTAGCAGTAGAGGTATTTTCCTAAGAAAAACGATTAATTTGTTATGCCGGTATATGACAGCTAGGAGCAACAAACACAAGGAGATCGCAGCTAGTCTTTAACCACGCTAAGGCAGTTGTGTACTAATTTCATTGGACGAACCTTTACGCTGAACGTTTTACGGGCGGGGGGGAAGACAATTTCCGAATTTTCCCCTTCCGACGGCAGGAGACGCTAAAGCGTCTGGCCAATGAAAAATGTACACAAGAAAATTCTTGACTTTTGACGGGTTGCGTTCTCCTTGTGTGGGGTGTTGTGTTTGTTGCTCCTAGATGACAGCTAGGAGCAACAAACACAACACCTAGATGACAGTAAATTAAACACTATTGAAAATGTAACAAAATTTCGTGATCGCGAGGCACGAGCTAAATTACAAATAGTCAAAGCCAGAAACGTGCGAGGAATTCTGCGCGTTTTCAATATTCGCTTCACTAACTTGCGTTTCCCATCCATTAAAGAACAAACCACTATGGCTTATTTATGAGAAATACTGAAGCCAAGTAAGCTAGCTAATAAACCTTCAATCGCTCTTCCGATTGGCGAGATCGGGAGTTCGGCATTGATCTTGCGGATGCTTCGTGATTCGCCTCCAATTGATCTTACGGTTGCCGAGATGGATGACAACGTAGAATGACTGTGCTCTAGTAGTGTGCCTAGAAATCACTACGCGTCATTTTGTTAGTACATTCAAGAACACAAGTGGCATTACAAAAATAAAATGTTCAACGGACCAACCGACCAACACAGGAAAACAGATGCACTTAACGTAATACCGTATTACAACGAATTGAATGTAATTTATGGTTCGCGCAGGTCTTCGGTAGGTCTAGCTCAAGGGGGTCTCGATCAAGAAGATGTTTGAAAAAATTTCTGTACGAGTTAAAATTGATGACCTCACCCAGATGAGCCTCCGTTGATTTTCAATACGATCTCATCTGGCTGACGTCACGATTTTACCTAGCAACGCAAAAGCCGTAATATTTTGATAAAAAAACATGCGATCGAGGCAACCTTATAGTTCCCTTTTTTACGAACCTTGGGTCTAGCTATGGTCAAGTTTGTATTTAAAATTAAACGTTACTATGCCTACGATGAAAACTAATGAATTTCAATCTGATAATTCAATAATATACCTCTTACGTGAGAAGTATTCATCAAAATGAAACAATGAGGCCATTTTCAATGAGAGGGAGTGTATTTGGTCTGACACATGTTCTTAGTGATGATCAGCGGGAGGCTGCGGAGACACATGATTCACTTGTAAGAGATATATTAAATATTTCGGGTAAAAGTTATAAAATCATAAGCGCATTCTAAGTGGAATAAAACCACACCGTAGACCAGCAAATAAGGGACGCTGATTTAGCTTAGAGCAACGCCTGATACCAGCGTTGTAGCGGTGGTCTACTCAACTGAAACTATATGATAAATCTGCAAAACATTAAATTTGATAGTCCTTTTACAAAGTTCCTTAAATTTAATATGTTAATCTAGCTTATATATCACTAGGGTTATAGAGAAAGGTTATAAATGTACATCTCAAGTTCAATTTGTAAAACTAGAGATTTTTCTAACATGGTATTATATCTAAACTAGAAATTCTTCCCAAAGTATTTTATATCTATACTAGATATTTTTTCAACAGGATCTTAGCTCTAAACTAGATTCCCCCCCAACAGGATATTAGCTCTAAACTAGATTTTTTTTCTAACCTAAAGATTTTTCCAACATTTGTCCTACAGGATCTTAGCTCTAACCTAAAGATTTTTCCAACATTTTTCCTACAGGATCTTAGCTCTAACCTACAGATTTTTCCAACATTTGTCCTACAGGATCTTAGCTCTAACCTACAGATTTTACCAACATTTTTCCTACAGGATCTTAGCTCTAATCCATAATTTCTTTCATAACTGGATGTTAGCTCCGCATATAGGTATCAAGTGACACATGAGTCTGACGCAAGAGATAGCGTTTGTAACGCGTTGGCATTTAGATTTTAGAAAAGCCGGCTTAACATTACGTGCTAGTGAAATCATATGCAAGATAATAACCTTAATTTTGACACGTGTAGCCTTGTCCTTGCATTTTTTCGTTATAATTTTGTAGAACATTTCTGTCAAACTGGGTTTATAATGGTTTATTAAATTATCATACATAAGCAGTGAAAGTCCATTGACAAATAGAAGGATTAGTTAAGCCATAATTAGACAATTTAGTAGTCTACTATAGTGTTTGTGGTTTACTATTTTCTTATTGGTCAAATCCACTGACAAATAGAAGAATTAGGTAATCCATAAGCATACATTTTAGTAGTTTTTGTTTTACAATTTTCTTATTGGTCAAATTTAAATTCAGAAACGCCGATACAATACTCGTAAGTAATATATCTTTTTATAAAGTAACTTGGCCTTCTTGTTTAAATGTTGCTTTTACGTCACAGTCTCTTACTTTTACAAGTCTTCGAGCGCGCGCTACAGTCGCCAGAGGAGAATAGCTTTGGCTAGCGCGCGTGCAAATCGCTCGTGCGAAGAATACACTAATAAAGCTGTGTCTTGTGACGTAGGAGCAAATCTTTTAACAAGTTGGGAAAGACCATTTTTTATTTTATAAAATCAACTATTGTTGTAAGTATCTCTGTAGACGAAGCGAGTAGCTTTAATAATTAATTTATTGTTTCGATTCAATAATTTATCTTTATTTTACTGATGTAAGGACAGATTTACCCAAGTGTTCCAGTAATTCCGCAAATTTGGTATCTAGAGTTTGGAGTTATTTTGATCGTGAAACTGATAGCGTTTTTTGCGATATAGGCGATTGTACGAAATTTTTACCTTGAACCCTGGACGTGGAGACTTCATTTTGGAGATTAGAGTAGAGAACCTTTGACTTATCAGCACATTTTAACAATTTTAAGAGTTTGAAATGTTTGACCTTTGGCCCGGTGAAAAACAATATTTGTTTTCGGAAGCTACGAGGTATGCCTTTGTCACGTTACGGAAGGGGAGGAGCTACCTGAAATTCGACCCAAATTGTTCCAACGATTATGTGGACCTTTAATCCGAAACTGTTGAAAATAATATTTCATTTTCACATTTTTGACAGTTTTGTCTCAAAAAATGTAATTTGAAAGTTTTGTATCAAAAACTGTATATTTCAAAGTTTAACTCAAAAAATGTATATTTGAAAGTTTTATTTCAAAAAATGTATGTTTGAAAGTTTTATCTCCAAAAATGTATGTTTGAAAGTTTTGTCTCAAAAAATGTATATTTAAAAAATTTGTCTCAAAAAAATGAATGAAGTGGAGTAGTGGCTACCGAAACAACTAATTTTTAAGAAACTAAAAATAATAACCACAACAATTGATGGATTTTGACAACTTATGACCAATAATAAATTTACCAATTAAATATGATTTTTGACGGGTCAAAAGTTAAATATTTTAAACCATTAAAAATTATTATTAAATTGAGGTTATTAAAAAATATATGAGTCATTTTACGTCAAATCGACAACTAATGCAGCCATACGTCAACAGATTCAAAAAGATTTTGAAATTTGATATTTTTCCAAAGTGTGTGGTATTTTAAATTTCAACAATATCATTAACTGATAATCGAAATAACTTATTTTATAACCTTTTTGAATATGTTCAAAAATACAATATTTCAGATATTAATTGTTTTTAAATTTTTAAAAATATTAAAATTTATCTACAGCACATTTCCATGAAATTTTAAAAAAATTAGACATGTAATGTTGTACATCGATTTAAAGCTCAGATTAAAAGCAATTCAGCAATATTTTAACATCGGGAATCAAACTTAGCACTTTGGATGATATACGCCCTCAAATAAACACATCACGGAAACAATTCCAAGAGAATGGTTTTATAAGCAGAATTT
Organism: Leiobunum rupestre; assembly: GCF_980474605.1. NCBI lineage: Eukaryota > Metazoa > Arthropoda > Arachnida > Opiliones > Sclerosomatidae > Leiobunum > Leiobunum rupestre. The sequence goes on from NC_143394.1 coordinate 17,119,069, forward strand.
TTTTAATTGAAGTCATGTGCTACCCTAAGTGGGAAATTGTGACTAGAATCGACTTAATAGGTGGTTTTTTTTCGCCTGTCCGAGGACAAAAAGTGTAAACTTTTTACCCTAAAACGTTTTATTCGCCTGTTCTCGGGGTAAGATTTACCCTGTCCCGAATTTTGTTCGCTTGTTCCAGAGCTCAAACGTTACACTTTTTACTCCTCCTAGAAAGGAGGTGTAGAGGGAGTAATCTAGCTTATATAGAAAATTCGTCTGCTTAAATTTCGTTTCACGAAAACATAACGGGTTTTGAACATCTTCACATGTGGAAAGCTTTTAATAACGAATATCCAATTGTTAAATGCTATTTAATGACTTTAAAAGTTGCTTGATGACTTAGACCTAAGGTGGTGTCTTGGGTATAAGCCTAGCTGATTATTATTATTATTAAGGAAATAAGAAAAATGAGTCCTATATTGATGATCTCCCCACCGGTCGCCATTTTAAAAACAAAACAAATATATAACCTTTAACCTCTAACTACTCCCTTCTTACTCCAACTCGTTTTTTTTCGTCAAGATAGAATTGGAGTAAAATGACGTCATAGGGCTACACTTTTGAACCTGCTCAAAAAACCCAGAACGGGCGAAAAAAAACCACCTATTATAGTTCGTTTTATTCGAAGAAATGTTTAGGGGCACGAAAATAAATTAATTGGTGACTGAAAAGGCTCTAGTTTCACAAACGCTTACGGCATTTCGTTAAAAAATATATATCTGAATATAATTTTGTTCGACATCATATCTTCTTTACCTACAAAATAAAATATACTAGCTCGCGTCTCTACGTCAAATCAATTAAAGGGCCACGCAAGTGGCTATGCAGGGGTAAATTATTTTATAAAAAGTACGACTGTGCATGCGCTATCCGCCATAGCCTTTCCCTCTGTAAAAAAAGCAGAACCATAGTTGCCGAATTTATTTTGTATAAATGTGCCTCTCGCGGTTCTTATGCGATAGCAAAATCCATACATTCCGAGGAAAGTGAAGTTTTCGAGGTTACCAACAAATCGAATCCTTTATACAAATGTTATAAAACAAAGATAGATATTCTGTCGGGGTATAATGATTTGGAAATTGTTGAGGGCCAAGTGTGATGCTAGCGGCATAGATATACCGCGTCCCAGGCCTAATGTTTCAACCTCCGTAATTGAAAATATTCAATTGGCCAATAATATTCTCCAAAACATTTTTAAATCGAAAATATCAACGTCAAACTCTCGGGAACTAACTTAGTTCTATTCTCCATAATAAATAAATTGAGCTAAGCCTAAAATCCTCGGTTCATTGGTGTTGAGCAAAAGAAAATTGAAAAATTCGTGAAATGGAACCACGTGGCTATACCAAGGAGAATACGATTTCCGCGCGGTATAAAATCCTCTTTGGAAAACCACCTAACGACTTGTAGAAGAAAACATAGTTCCGAATCAAGCGCCCCCCCCCCCCTACATGGCCACTTGGGTTGCCCTTTAAGGGATACACTGGCGGTCACAATAGGATCTAGGTCAAATTTTTTAAATCGTCTATACCACTGAATGCATTGTTCATAACATCGGAAATTTGGTTTCTGCGGTTGAAATAACCTTAGAAAGAAATTTTGGATAGCTCGTAACGTGAATAAACAGTCGTGTAATTTCCCGAAAACGGAAAGTTTACATGAAAAGCGATTTTTTTTTTCGGGATTGCAACGTGTGGGACAATTCAGTCCGCTCGTCCACCTGCTTAATCAGGGCGATATATTGCAACGGCCACGCCAACGGGGGGATACGTAGGGACCGGTGTGGGGACACCCGTGGCGGAAGTGTTCCAACCACCCGTTGGTGGATTGGTGGTCGTCCTCACACGGCCATCCACAAACACTGCCTCCGAGACGCTTGGGATTACAGGAGTACGCCATGGCGATTTAATTTAAAGTAGATTTAGCCTTAAATGGTACCACAATGAGTAGGTAGTGCTTATTTTTTTTTGCGCCACTCTCAAGAAAATAAGTAGTAGAATATTTACCCCATGTGCCGTTACTTATGATGTCGAACGGATGGAAGACTATTATTATTTCAACTACCACTAATTAAAATCAACAATTTGCGTCATATTTAAGTGGATGAAAACTTGCTAAATACATTTCCGCCACCGTCAGCGCCAAAAAAACTATATTTCCGCAGCCATCAGGGCAAATAAACAACATTAACATCAGCGCTAAAAAATTACATTTCCGCCGACGTATCCACTAAACTATAATTACACCATCATCTGCGCTAACAATTTCAACTTCCGCCACAAGCGCTAAAAAACTACATATCCGCCTCCATCAATGCTGAAAAAAATTTCCGCCAACATGTGAACTAAATGAGTTACATTTCCGCTCCCACCTGTGCTAAAACATTCTGCCATCTGCGTTAAAAAAACATACATTTCCGCCAACCTGCTAAACTACATTTCTGCTTCCACCATTGCTAAAACAAATTTCCGTCACCATCTGCGATAAAAAATTACGTTTCAGACCAACTACATTTCTGCTTACACCAGTGCTAAAAACCTTTCCGAACTAAAAAAACGTCACCGCCAACAGAACAAAACAAATCTAAGTCCAAGAAGATAAATATTTATACAATGATAGATAGTCAATATTCAAGAGGGTATAGCAACGAACAAATTTCACGCAGACCATCTGCAACGAGTGTATGGAAGGGTCCGCCTCTAGAAATAAATTTGCATTGAAAAAATAGCAAACAACAATCATTTATGAATATATTTCCATAAAATCAATTTTATTACACGAGAGGAGAAGGGTTCAATTCTTAAAAGAATTTTATATCTTGTAAATATTTGACTTTTTTGAAAAGTAAGACTAAATCATTTTAAGTCATTGACTCGCACGTTCCATATAATTCCATTGTCCATATGTTAACTTTCCGTACTGGCAAACATCATTGGCAAAAATAAATAAGTATTTTTTTGCGACTCAAACTAGTCCTGAAAACGCCAATCAAAATAATATTTATCTGTACAAAATAATTATATACAAAAATGAGACGGATTTCTTTATGGAACATTACTTTGCTATACACAAGAAATAACTAAGCCATCCCGAAATAATTATAATCTCAATTAAACTTGTTCGAGTGGTCGTGCATACTGACCCCAAACAATCGTCAAAAAAAGTCCAGAGAGCCCTAACAGCGCAATTGTGGAGGACGCGTTGAAATATTCTTTATACTGAAAATACAGCATCCATACAATGCCAAGCAAGACCCCCAATAAAGGCCAGAAAAACTGTCCCAAATCAAGTTCCGAATCCGATTGGCTTTCTGTCAAGGGCGTATTTAGATTGGGATTGGATATCTGCACGTGCACCACGCACCCGTCACTTATATTATACCCGCCAAATGTCTGTTGATCTTGTAAAACCTGCCCGTTGTATATCAAACGTACAATTTTACCACTAGCAACATCCGCAGCAAAATATTCCCTAAAAAATATGAATCTTTAAGCATGCAAATAAAATTATTTCAAAAATTAATATATATAATAGTTCGAACCTTTTGAACACTCTAATCAGCTGATCAGCCTTCCCTCGTACTAATCGTTCAGTATCATCTAGAGATTTCAACCTGATATTGAAGTAACCCTGCGCAGCTTCAGCCGAGTTAACCCTGTTAGTCACATCACTGTCACCTCTAACATTGTGCATGTGACCATTTGCAACTGGACTAGATGTATCGCGCTTAATATTAGGCTCTTCTTTAGTGACTGGAGCCTTATTTTTACTGGAAGAGGGCTCGCTATCGTTAGTCGCACTCTTACTGGGCTGTTTGTTAAAGAACTCTAATCGTTTTAGTCGTAGAGCCTCAGGGTCATCAGCACTCGGTTCATCAGAGTCTGTCAAAGGTTTTTCCGTTTGTGCATCGCTCTTATTGTTTTCTATATTTTCATTTGTGCTTTGCGGAGGTTCAGGCGTTACAGAGCTATTTGATTCAACATCTTCGTTTAACTCCTGTATAGTTTCACGTCCTACATTAAAATCTCTTTGCGTTGCTGTTGTGGGTCTACTTTCATTAGAAGTAACATCATCGTCCCTTAATTCCTATACAAATGAATGGACATCAAGTTATCAGACTACTTTAATATTATTATTTACGTTTTTAAGTTGGTTCTTACAGATTCAGGTCTGCTAGTATTATCATGAATTTGATTTAAGGGTGCGAAGCTACGGAAGAAGTCTGTACCCCATATAAATAAGATGATAATAAGTAGAATACCAAGAACGAAACTAAGTAACACTTCATCTCCAACGCCTTCAACTAAAGCCATCTGAAACATATCAGTAAATGTTACTTCATGTAAACGTGATGTACATCGATCACATACATAAATGTGAAAGGCTTAAATTCAAACTTTACAAGCACCAATATAAATGCATCATAATATAAAACTAAGAAATATTACATTCGGTCAAGCTTCACTACTTTAATGACAAATCTTACCTTTAATTTTAAAATAATAAATTAACTTAATTTCCGGGTAATATTTATTGCGACATAAATTACATACATTTATACTCTAGGGTACGTTTCGTCTGCTTCAAACAAGTTTTTTTTATATGGACACAGTGCAGCCATCTAGAGGCGAAAAAGGAAAGCACTAGTGAGATATATTTTGTTTCTCAGTATGCTATCGCCATCTGAAATTAGAAACGAGTAATTTCGAAAGTTTTCGATTTTAAAGGTGCCAAATTTCATTTAATTATCTAATATGGCCGGGAGTAGTGGCTCACTCCTGTAATCCCAGGCGTCCGGAAGGCAGAGTTTGTGGAAGGCCGTGTGAGGACGACCACTAATCCCCCAACGGGTGGTTGTCATACTTCCGCCACGGGTGTCCCAACCCTATCCCCAAGTATCCCCCCGTTGGCGTGGCCGTAACTCATATCTCGCACCTGATTAATCAAATGGACGAGCGGATTGTATTGTCCCACCCGTCACAATGGCTCATAACGAGCTTCTAAAAAAAAATAAAAAATTATCTAATATCAAAAGTTAAAAATATTTACTTTTTGGGGGAAGTATTCGTTATTCGTACATTTAACTTTATAAATTCTGACACTGGCATTTTAATATAATTTTGGCATCATTTGCTTATATTTTATTTAAGACTCGTTTCGGTATCGAATTCATCTTTATTAAATACCGTTACGTGTAAAATCGTTTTTATTTCAAATTGTAATGGCTAAAGAAATAACTTCAAGAGAACGAAATTAAATTAAATGAGACCTCAAACGGTTTTAAAATTCACAATTTATTTATTTAAAAAATCCAACGTTTCGGAGGAACTCTTCCTCCTTCTTAAGGGATTTTTACAAGTCTAAATAAATAAATTGTGAATTTTAAAACCGTTTAAAGTCTCTTTTAATTTAGTTTTTTTCACAATATGCTTCTCTTCACTTCCATTCAAGAAAACGGACTAACCATTCCCGTAGTAATGCTCATTGTTGACCTAGAAAGCTTACATACACCTGTCCACCACAATATAGTAGTATCACCTCGTAGCTTTGGCCATGGCCGCCATTTTAGGCGCGTATTTTTCTCTATAGGAAAAAGCATGGGTGACGTTGCGTGATGTAGCACTGACACTACTCTAATAGAGAAATTCCCTTTTATCGACGGATATACGATACGCAATAGTTTTTTTTATGTTTTTCTCTTTTTTTAAACGTGCACGTCTGCAAGGACCGCAAGTCATAGCCTGTCCAAAGGAAGTTACTAGGAAAACGTGTAGTTAAGGGGTTTATTGCAAATATTTGCCCATTAAAATCTCACCCAATAGGCGCTTCGATCAAATCGTGAACGACTGCCGCGTCACCCATCCCCTACGAGCAGCATGCCTGCAAGGAGCCTTGATGCCAGAGAGAAAAGATCTCAGCTTCTAGTAAAAGTTTAAAGTACTCACTAAGCCTATTCCTACAAGCTGAAGTTTATTGTAAACCCCTTTCAACTAGACTAGACGTTTTATGTGTAACATCGTTTTGAGAAGACGTGACTCGCTGACGTGCCAATGTCACTTTGAATTTCTTAAAATGCGTCAAAAATCCCGTATTGTTCAGTCTTTTCCTTGAAATAATTTCTTATGTCAGTGCCCTCAAAAAGACATTAAGACAGACATTACTTTCGCGCCGAAATAGAGACGGCGCCATTTTGGAACACTGGCTGGAAACACTGCTATCATGATTACTTATTTGTAGACAGTAAATATTATTTGTATCTACTTACCTCGAAAAACTACCACATGGGCCATGTAGTCGGAAAAGGGCCCACAAGCAAACTTCTCAGGGCCCAATATGATAGAGCTCAGCGCAGAGCCTACGAACCCCCCCCCCCGCGCATCCTTGAAATTTTCAGTCATAAGGGCCTGCGATTACATGACTTGCTATAGGGCCCAATATTTATCTGCACGACCATAAAAAACCACTTCATTATTATACCTGGTACTTTCTAAATCGTGTTATGTTTATTAATATAAATTTGTTAGTACAAATTAATTAATTAATTAATTTTTTAAACAATCAACTAATTGAAATGTTAGACATATTTTAAGATGGGCGAAGCAAAACTACTTTTATTTATAATATCAGTATGTTTTTAGATAATTAAACTGCTGTAACACAAATTTGTTAATTTTATTTGATTAAATAAAATACTAAATTTATAAAGTTGAGCTTTAAATATTACATGGAAGCCAAACTACCAAAGTTAAGTTGGGAAAACTAAGTTGCAGAATCTGCTCAAATTGCACCTTGGAGCTTATACGTCTAGTCAGGGTTGGACTTAAGGATATTTTTTTTGGTAGTCAGCCTGACTAGTGAGCCTCCTATCTTAATTTATTTTAGTAGTCACTGACTAGTGGGGGTAAAAATGGGGTATAAAAACCAGAAGGACAGCCAACATTTTAACCAATTAAAGTAGGAGGCTATTATCACTTGAGTAACATGACTTTTGTCGATCACAATTTAGACTTAGAGACACTTTATTCATTTTGATTCGGATACTTTCGTCTAGATAGCCTTGATTGAGTAGAGCTCTTGGTTTGAAATGCTAAAACCTCTTTCAGCTTCCTCTGACGATGGAGTGATTATAAGACGGAATTTCAAAAATGGTAGATATCACCGGAAAACGTGGTAAATTTTCACTAGTAAAATTGACCCAATAAATTACAAAAATTTCAAATGTAACTGAAATTGTCGACGTTTATTACATACTTAATGTAATATTATTTTTTAAATAAAAAATTACAATTATTATAAATTTATAATTATAAAACTTAAATATGAAAATATTGAAATAATTCTTTTGCACTAAGGGAAACTGCATTACTTGAACATATTCTACGGGTAAGACATATCTCGATGCAATTCCATATCAGGTTTTAATTGTTACTATGACACGCATCACCACAAATTTCATAACTTTACCACCTTTACCACCCGAGATACACGAGATTTACCATTTTTTATTCGTAAAGTTGTGAAGACACGGTGCAATATAGAATAATATATTTTAAAAACAAAAACAAACGAAGATGCGCGTCATCGGCAACAAGTTTAGAAACTTTTTTCCAGTAGGGTTTTTTGAAAAATAAAAATTAGGCAGTTTTATATCACTTTTCATAGCTGTATACCAATTTCGAACCATTCGGGTGTTTTTTGTAACCTTGCGCTCTCACTATAGTAGTCAGAGCATTTATTTTAGTAGTCAAATGCCGTGACTAGTGCCTTATGTCCAATTCTGCTTCTATTGTTCACGACAGCGCCACAGGTGGACTCCTTAGAACTAAGTCTGCCACAGTTTCCATCTTTACACAGTGCCACGTTGCCGTTTTAGCAACTTCTGCCACGTAGGTTTCCCCTGGACTTATCAGTGTTACGCAAAGGAAAGTCTATTTCAACGGCCATTCTAGTCTCACACGGTAAAAATGATTTGTAGTTCCGCATAATACGCGCGTTGTCTCTTACGAGAGCTAGACGAGAGCAGCATCCATCTACGCCGTAAAAATGAAACTTGTACATTCGCTGATTCGCAGGCCCGTGGGCTTTTCAATTGGCGCGCTTTTTTTCAGTCGAATCGCGGAAGAATACACCGCATCACGTATTTATTACTCTGCCTAACGATGGAAAATGTAAAAACTACTCTTCGTGGGAGTATTTATTTATTTATAAACCATATTTTTTCAAGGTGAGAGTTTTAGAAAGTCCTTCTAATGACGAACTTCTCATCGTACTGTTGTTGTTGGTTGACGTATCTTGAGAAGAAAGAAACGGCAAAAATTAAAATAGTAATTTAAAACCGAACATAAAGAAACCTGTGGTTTCGTGTCGGTTTACCTTTTGTATGGATCGATGTTAACGGTAGATGGCGTATTTAACTTCCGGAATTGAATAACATGAGGGTAACAAAATGGAGTTGTTTAGTTTTATATCGAAGAAAACTGGAAGACCTGTTAAGAACAAACCCAAACATTTATATGGTATATATTTAATTCTTGGACTAATTAATAAAGGGGTAGTTTAGGAAATAAAATGTAAATGTGATAAAAATATGTAGGTCAATCAAAACGAAAAGTAAAAACACGCCAAAATAAACATAAAAACTGTGTAAAAAAAGGTAATTAAAGGGAATATAAGCTCAGGTATTTGGTGTGGAACACCAACATTTGCAGCTCTAGCCGCTCTTGCCTTTGGCTTTAGAAATGTTTGGCGCCACTATACGGGAAATTTGAAAAATTGTAGGGTCTTCCATAAAGATTGCTTTGCGGGTTATATTCCCTTGAAAATAATGGTTTGGCAAGGCTTATACAGAAGGAGAATGAACACGAAATTGATTGGAATTCAGGTGGAGTCTGAATTTTGACAACGGAACGATAAATGTATTTGGTTGGGGTGGTTTTAAGTAAAAAATAAAAAAATTAAATCGACGGGGTATATTGTACAACTTTTAATATATAAAATTTTTAAATATTCAGAACGATATAGGATTGGCTCAATATTTTTGAAAAAGAATAAAATAATCCATGAAGTAGCAGTCTTTTTTTCATGAATATTTTACTATGTAAATTTACCATGGAACGGAATTTTAACATTTATAAATAATAAAGGGTCGTAAAACACTGTTCGGCTGATTCCTCTAGCGTCTAGAAAATGCGTAACGCACTCGGCGCATGTGCGAATGTATCACAACAGGAATCCATATCTCTACTTGGAATGCTAATCGCGGCAGATTTTCGCCTCGATGTGGCTGACGGTTTTTTTGGCGTCATTATACTAACTTAACAAACAACAACGTGAGAGGGGAGCGCGCGTAGAGGGGATTTTTTTTTTATCGTAGGCGGGGCCAAAGCCGTCAGCGTGATCTTACCATACGCGATACGGCAGGATAAGCATTCCAAGTACAGGTATGGATATCTGATCACAATGATACTTATTGTTAAAGGGACTCCAAAGTTCAGTGGCCAAAAAAAAAGAAAATTGAGCATGCTTTTCCTTCTCCCAACCCCCACTCGGCCTTGGCAAAGGCGGGCAGAGTCAACCGTAAATTTCGCACTTTACTGACTTTACACACATTTTGCCACCGAACTTTGGAGCCCCTTTAAAGGCTTTAATATGTTAGATATCATAAGATATGGTCCCTATAATAATTAGTCCATAGCGAATGACAGTGTTTCAACATAATATAAAAAGATGAATTAAGAAAAATTTTATATACTTCTGAGATCCCCAAAGGGATTTATTATAAACGTCTACAATAAGGTTGTTTAAGCCCCGCAAAATCCCACTGATAAAATATGCATCCAACGTTCTTAAAAGAAAACAGAAAAACAAGCTTAGAACACAGACCATGTAGGACACTCACCAAAGAAAAGACCAAACTATACCAAACCGATAGCAGTTTTTTCTCTTTCCGAGCTAAATTGTTGGTTTTTATGATTATCAAGACTCCAAGGATTACCCGTAGCGGGAGACCAAAAGATCTAAAAATCAAACAAACCAGAAACCTGGCAAATCCCTAAATTTTCCTCCGTAGGCTAGGGTTCAAAGTAACCAACGCCACTCCGCAGTGCCCTAAAAAACTAAAAAAATAGATGGAAGGAGAAAGTATCTCCAGGCCCCAACCTTTCCTTTCTTGTTATCCTACTTTTTATACTTTTTATTTTTTCAAGAAATATTGACGCAGCACCAAAAAAAAATGACGCAAAAAAAATTCGACGAGGGTGGAGAAAGAACGTACCAAGAAAAATATGTAAGAAGCACGAGCCTTTGAGTTAGTTCCTCTTCCAGAGTATAGGTGGCGGTATATACCTTCTATTATCGTCTCTGCCTAGTTTTTTTGACGTCCCTCCCAAATTGTCGGAGCGCAAAGAGTCATCGTACGAGGCCTTGGCCTAGCGACGAAGCCCGTACGAGTCGTACGTAATGTCCGCGTGCCGTATTGTCAGAGTAAACCCAGTAAAACCGTCAGACCGCGAAATGTTATTAAGTCAAAGGCAACGAGCGAGAAAAGGGCCGGAGATATTCACGCCATCTTGAGGCGGCTGTGAGGGAAACTGCACCCTGGAAGCGCCATCTGCCGCGCTACTAAGTAACCTTAACGCGTCCGCTGTATCTCGAGCCGGAGCTAGTCGGTAGAATTCTCATTTTTCGTCCCTTTCTTTCGCTCAAACCATCATACGATGATCTGTTGGGCCCGAGAATTCATCTCCGCGTCACTCTCCGTATTTTACGCCAGAAGAGACCGTACCAAGTTTCTATTATAACCCCTGCGCATGGCAGGCCTGTGTTAGCAGACAGGCACAACAGTGAAGATAAACGGTTTATGACAACGTAAAAATAATATCTTTTTTCTGTGGTAATTCTCAATTTTAACTTAGTTCAGCTTCCAATGGGGGCCAGTGATGCCAGGTCGAGAAAATGGAATTTCCCTATCCGATCCTTGAAATTTCCCTTTTTGGACTTAAACTTTCCTAGTTTTTCAAAAATCTAAAAAGAATGCTATTTAAGTAAAACAATTACTTGGGCCGTTTTAAAACGAAAATAACAAATGTCTTGGAAAATAATACTTTTATTTTCATCTCGCAATGTATAAAAACTAGGAACAATTTTACCAGTACAAAACGTCTTTCGAACTCGTTCCTGTGGGCTAGTTATTTAGCAGACGACCATAAAAAAATTGCATAGGACAAAATTCTTATGATTGTATTGACTCTTTCATATTAAGTGAAGGTTTGCCATTTTCATGTTAGCTTTGATTAAAATATTTTTCCTCTCGAATTTGCCTAGATTTAGCTAATTTTTGTTCGGATTTCCCTTCAATTCAATTCAATTCCATTCCATTCAATTATTTTATATTTTATTTAAGTTTTCCTTTTTACAGTTTTTAGGGGTCAAAATTTCCCTAGACGTGGAAAATTTCCCTCAATCTGGCATCACTGTTGGGGCTATCATTTTCAAAATTATATTCATGACCGAAACGAATCTAGATGGCGCTTCTGCGCCAAAACGATCTTGTCTGCTGTATTGTTCTACCTTTTTATATCGTCTGCTTGACACCGAAACCTGAAAACTTCGACCATAGACTAAGGAAGGTCCTTTGTCTATGCTTCGACAGTCGTAAATTTATATTTTTATAAGGCTATAATTCTAAAGGAATTATTTTTTTTCTTCTAAATCAATAAATTATATAGGTTAACTTTCCAAAAAAAATCACCAATAACATTTTCTTAAATAAAATCAGTAATGAGATTTCTACAGGATAATTATTTTAAAAAATCAATAATCAGATTTCAATGGGGTTTTTGTTAAAAATAGAATAAGTAATAGGATTCCTTTGGGGGATATTTTTTTAAATATACTAGTCAAATTTCTACGGGGATATTCATTATAAATAAAATTGCTTCAGATTTTAATGGTATAATATATGAAATATATAAACACTAACAAGATTGAAATGCGGTTATACATTAAAATATAACAAATATTTAAATTTAATAATAATAATAATAATAATCATAATAATAATCAGCTAAGCTAATACCCAAGTCATCTAGCGACTTTTAATGCCTTTTAATAATCAGCTAGGCTAATAATCAAGGTAATATTTATAAAAATTAAGATTTCAACTTACAAGGAGACTACCCGAGGTGTAACTCACCGATTTTCTTTAAATTCAGGGATTAAGTAGACCTTCACGTAACTTAAAAAACCCCAAAGGGAAAAAAAGCGACGGGCTTTAGTTTTACCATGGCAACCGAAAACGTTTTTGACAACTAAAATATTCTATGTGAATTAACATAGGAAAATTGAAGATTCCTAAATTATTCAATTTTTTTTTACAAAGGTGGTTAATTGTGGGTAAATATCAAATTGTGGGTAAGTATCAAATTTGATATTTACCCAAAATTAACCAAATTGGTTTAAAAAAAAATTTGAATAATTTCATAACGGGGGACCCTTAGAATCTTCGATTTTCCTATGTTAATTTACATAGATAAATATAATATTTTAGTTGTCAAAAACATTTTCGGTTGCCATGGTAAAACTAAAGCCCATCGCATTTTTTCCCTTTGGGGGTTTGTTACGTGAAGGTCTACTTAATCCCTGAATTTAAACAAAATCGGTGAGTTACACCTCGGGTAGTCTCCTTGTTAGTTATAACCAAGAATATGGTTATAACTAGATTTGAAATCAGAGAGTCGGACACTGAATCCCTGACGTATATTGGGATTCCTACGAGAACGCTATATCTAAATATGAAATAGGATTTTTTTTTGTATTCCTTATAGGTATCTATAGTTCGAAAAAATTTTCTTTGTTAAAAAAAGTTCATAAATATATTCCTTTAAGCCCATAGTAATAAATACATTTTAAATGAGTCATTCTATTTTATCTCCCAAGGCCCATCAACAAACGACAAATAAATATCCCGAAGAATTACCGGGTTAGTCTCAGAGGGCTTATGAATGGTTTAAAGAAGCCATTTTTGAAAATACAAGCCTTCTTAAGAATTATGTAGGTTATATTTTAAGTTATCCGTTATCTCCACCAAAGGAAGTAGTTAAGAAGCCGCCGTCGTCTTTGGCTCCCTCGACGCCGCGTAAAACACCCACTAGAGGGCGCGCGAAGTAAGTAGTAACGTCTTAACGGAAGGTTTCCATAAGGCCGCGCCACGCAGTCCCGGCCAGCGTGGGAGTTCGCTAAGCTACTAAACTAAACTACCTGGCATAACGGAGACGGGGAGAGACATAAGGGTGAAGATACACTGTACCGTTCCGCCGCTCTTCTTAACAAGCTAGAGCAGATAAAGGGAAATTAACAAAAGCGGAATAATGTATTTGGAGGCTTTAATTACCCAAGAGACAATCCGGCCTCCGGGCTCAAACGACTCAAACTCTGTGAAAAGGCATTTTTCTTTTAACCTATTCTAGCAAACGCGGGGATTGGGGCGGCCTGGAAATTCTTTAAAAAAGAGCCCCATTCTCGGGGCTATTCTTTTACCATTTTACTACCGTAAAAATGCAAATTCGCTACGGTACGAGGCTCCATCTTTCGGCGGGTGAAAGACGCAAAAAAATCACTAGTTGCGTTTAACGTCATAATGATAAGACTATTCTGGATTCACCTTTTGGTGAATGAGGAGCCGAGATGGAGTACGAAATGAGAAAATATATCGGCGCGAAATCCTTATTCTTTGCCTCTTCTGGAACGGGCGAAACCTCGGCTGATGCATTTAGGCCAAGATTGCGCTGGAATAAATCTATTCGCGTCTCTGGAAGAAAAAAAAATATGAAAAGATATGACTATGATCGTTGTAGGAAGGCGGAAAAGCCTTCGGGAGGGGGTTGTCGCGGAAGAAATACGGCGCGGACCTAATAGAAGCGGAGATTAGGGGAAGGATACACCTTGAAAGGCTTAATCGCGACAAGCCGGATACGCTCCAATGAACCCGGGACCTCTTCAAATAAGCCGTCTTCTACATTAAATCCGAAAGTCCAAAGAACCATTCGTAGAATATGGTCGGCACAAGCGTAAGTATATTTTAATTTTATTAGATAAAAAATTAACTTACGGTTTCATACAAAGTTGAATCTCGACATACTCGCTAAATCGAAAAGTGAAGATGGGCTTCCGTTTCAATTAGCGACGACTACCGGGCTACCTTTCACGAGCTGCACTTAGGTTGATCCCTCAAACTAGGCTGTGCCTGAATTTCCTTAATTCAGCGTAGATCGGAGCTCTGCGGTTATATTACTAAATAAAAGCTCTTAACACGCGTCGACTAAATAAGCGAAAATTACGCAACATTGCGATTTAAGGCTGCGTCCGTTAACTGCCAGGCAGAAAGTTTGGTAATTTAAAAACAAAATCTTCTACCTAGCAAATTTTCCAATCATCATTTATAATTGCCGTGCTAGAATAGAACCAAAGCAAGGTTATAAAATGAACTAAAAAGGGGCCCCTTGGAACTCCGCCCCCCCCGCAACGCGGGGGCGTGGGGGCCCTATTTACGCCACATTGGTCGGAAAAGTTGTAAGAGCCAGTTTGTTTGTAGGAAAACCAAAGTTCAAGGCCCTCATTAAGAACGAACATAAATAAATTCAAAGTCCAAATACGCTCCATTTCATATTAACGGAAATTCTGAATAGAATGCCTCGTGATCTTAATAGACCCTCGACCAAAAATGCTAAGACAATTAGAGAGTCCCCGTTGCAAAACTAAGGCCCTGAAGTTCAAAGGGAATCTTTTGTAAAATAAAGTCACAAAGTCCAAAAAAACGCCTTCCGTTCTGTAAAAGAGAAATACAAAGTTCAAAAGCTGGTGGAGTGGTTAGCGCTTTCGCATGGCAGCAAGTGGAGCCGGGTTCGATCCAAACTTGTGGAACTTTGTGAAAACTCGAAACCATTCCTTTTGCGTTGAGTTCTCTTCCCACTGGTTTCCCCTACCATAAAAACTTGTAGAGGTTAACGGTATTATTAAGTGTAGGGAGCTGTTGGCTCGCGTGGAGTTAAGGGCTTGCCACCACCCTCCAATTCATTGTAACCCGGCCAACTGAATTAATGGCTTTAAAATGCGCTAAATGACTTGGGCGTAAGGTGGTGCCTTGGGTATTAGCCTAGCTGTTTATTATTATTGTTATTTACGAAAAGATCTGCAAAGTTCAAAAAGTTACTTCTTTCTTTAACAAAATTCGCGAAGTTCAAGAAACACCTCGTTGTTTATAAAGGAAAGCACCAAGTTCAAAATTCACATTCTTATTTACTAAAGAAATTCTCAAAGTCCAAAAAGCGCTTTAAAAAGAAACAAAATGAAAAAATATCGCTTTCAAAAGATTAAGTTTTTAGGCCCCAAAGTACATAATTACATTACCGAAATTAACACAGCCAAAAACATTCGCGAAGGGGTTTCTACTACGCCGACTACATTCTCGAAGAGGTTTCTACTACGCCGATTACATTCTCGAAGGAGTTTCTACTACGCCGATTACATTCTCGAAGGGGTTTCTACTACGCCGATTACATTCTCGAAGGGGTTTCTACTACGCCGATTACAAGGGTCGTGACTTTGATAACATCCAACCGTGAAAAATTAACGATTTAAAGGATAAATTGAAGTTTGGTGGATAAAAAAAATGAAAAGGTCGATGAGGTTAGAGGGGTTTCGATGTGCAGGACGGAGGTAGGAGGTAACCGCGCTCGTGTCAAGCGGCTAAAAAGTATATAGTTCCCCCCCCCCACCCATTGTTCGCCAGCGGGGAAGAAAGTGACCCGCCCATCGGAACTTCGGATAACGAGATTCAAATTTATTCAAACTAAAAGGATCGTTACTGGCTTTCACTCTTTTTGAAAGAACTCGCATTAAAAGGTCGGCTACATTCAAGACCATTCGAAACGCCGCTACGGGCCCACTGTGTCACTAGAAGAACACAGACCGCGGATTTACTCAAAAGACTAAAACTATAGAAAGTCCTTTCCTTTTCGCTCTAGCCCAGTATTGTTCGAAATACGAAGATCAGATCATTAGAAGAAACCTTTTCCGTTTGTTTAAAAAAAAGCCTAGCTATTAAGCGCCCACTCGTGAGTCCCGCTGCATTTTTTTTATATATTTTTATACCCGTTACGGGAAAAGGATTTCTTCGCTCATACCTGCATATTGTCAGAAGTTTATAATACATCACCTTTTAGTTTAGCTGAAAGCATGGAGGAATAGTAGAGGAGGGGAAAGGAAAGAAGCCGCTAAATCCGACAGCGTAGTGCCAGTTCGAGGCGGGGGGGAAAAAGGTGGGAAAGTCGAGGTAGGCTTTTTAAAGAATTCAAACCCTAACCGGTAGATCGCGCCATGATCGCGCTGCCTGTGTTGGAATGTATGAAAACATGGAGGAATAGATAAAAGTCTACCTCAACATACCCCCCGTTTCTACATCCCCCTTTACGCGATTTCTGAAGAGGAACGTAAGTGCTTAGCGCAATCAGAACTATCAATTACCACTCCAGGGCTATTCCTCTATGCTGAAAGGTACGAACCACATGTTTTCTTGGTAACATACTACGTCACATTTGAAATGACTAAAAAACGTTTAAAAAAATAGTCGCTAAATGGGCATTTTCCCTAACGTGAGAAGGATGTAAATTTTGACTATTATACCTTTCTCAGGCGAGGCTTATAAAACCAGTGTTATTTTTCATACATATTGCAATATCTAAAGCTAACTTTGGTTTTGTAACCCTGGTTGTCTAAGCATCGTCTGAAAAGCGTACTATGCTTTTATTCATAAGTCCGTTTTCGGATTTCTTTAGTCATTGCCTTAAAAAGATGTTATTCGTTTCTAGATACTTCCTTTAGATTGTAAACTTCTGCTATTACGAATCATATTATCCGTTACTTTTATTTGTTGCAAACTAGTAGCCTATATAAACTACATCTTGAATGTAAAAAATGATGGATTATTTTTTTCTGAATATAATAAAAGAATTTCAACAAGAAAAAAATATGGAAATCAATTCGGGAAGTAGCGTATCACCAGCTTAACATAATTCTCCAAAAATACGCGCAGAGTTGCCAGATCATATTTTCCCAAATTGTCTCACTTCTTATAAATTAAAATCGCCCAAAATATATTATAATGTAATTATGAATCACGAATTGTCCAGGTCATACGCAATTTCTTAATGAACTATTTAAATTCGAAAATTCATTAACATCAACTATACCGTCAAAACCGCCCAATTGCGCGATAAAAATAATATAAAACATAGCACGTGTTTATTACATAGATGGCATTAATGTAAAATAGTGAGGTAAAAAATGTACGATTTTACTTTAATCATGGTGACAAATAACCAATAAAATTGATCAGTTACGCTTCTATAATTGACATGACTGCCAACTCCGTTTAATAATAAAATAAGAAAATCGCTAACATATCAATCAAACCCGCCCAATTGGGCTTTATAATATCCGAGAGCCATATCCTTAAACCGGCATAAATATATATAAAGGAACGCGCGAAACTTTTAATAAAGCAAGTTCAATCAATCACAAAGACGACGCGCGAATAGAGGAGGGGTTAGTTTGGGTCACAAACGTCACCCCAACCTTTAAATATCCCGGGGAATCGCGGCCTCCCCAAAGAGGGGCTGGAAAGGAGACATATCGAGAATTAATGTCCCTTCGATGGAAACTGATTTCGAACTTAAAAGGGCGCTTCTGAGAGGCCTGGCGCACATAGCCGCCGTGGATCGATTTGACCCCTTTGAATATTTCAATGGCTATAATTAAAAGGCGAGCGGCAAACCCGCCTTGAATTGTAGATCAAAAGCCTCGTATAAATTTCCGTCCAAGGCTTAGCATACTTTATTCAAAACAGGCGCCTAGGTTGCGCTCATTTAACGGACTCGTGTTCACATGGTTCTTCGGCCGAGAAAACCCTTCACCTAAAATACTTAACTTTAATAATATAATTTAATATAAACAGATAAGGGTTTTATTTAGTAAAAGTTCAGTTCATAAAATATCAGTTCATAAATGTAATAAAGATGGTGCCTGCGTATATTTATCTGAAGCGCTTATTGTTTTATCTATATGCAAGGACCGTATGTTCGTTTTAGCTAGGAGCAACACACGCAAGGAGAACGCAGCTAACCTTTAAACATGCTAACGCAGTGTTGTGTACAAATTTTATTGGACGAGCCTTTACGCTGAACATTTTACGGGCAGGGGGGAAGACAATTTCCGAATTTTCCCCATCCGATGGCAGTGGGCGATAAAGCGTTTAACCAATGAAAAATGTACGCCAGAGAATGCACGACTTTTGACTGGTTGCGTTTTCCTTGTGTGTGGTGCTGTGTTTGTTGCTCCTAGGTTTTAGATTTTTTGAAAGGTTGCTTAAATTGAGAATGCATTCAGCTAAATTGGTTGAAATAGCTTTGACAGTCTATTTAGTGAAAATCGTTGAATTAGCTTTGACAGTCTATTTAGTGAAAATCGTTGAATTATCTTTGACAGTCTATTTAGTGAAAATCGTTGAAATAGTTTTGACAGTCTATTTAGTGAAAATCGTTGAATTAGCTTTGACAGTCTATTTAGTGAAAATGGTTGCATTAGCTTTGACAGTCTATTTAGTGAAAATGGTTGAATTAGTTTTGACAGTCTATTTAGTGAAAATGGTTGAATTAGTTTTGACAGTCTATTTAGTGAAAATGGTGGAATTAGCTTTGACAGTATATTTAGTGAAAATCGTTGAATTAGCTTTGACAGTATTTAGTGAAAATGGTTGAAATAGTTTTGACAGTCTATTTAGTGAAAATGGTTGAATTAGCTTTGGCAGTCTCTTTAGTGAAAATGGTTGAATTAGCTTTGACAGTCTATTAAGTGAAAATAGTTGAATTAGCTTTGACAGTCTATTTAGTAAAATCGTTGAATTAGCTTTGACAGTATTTAGTGAAAATGGTTGAAATAGTTAATAGTTTTGACAGTCTATTTAGTGAAAATAGTTGAATTAGCTTTGACAGTCTATTTAGTAAAATCGTTGAATTAGCTTTGACAGTATTTAGTGAAAATGGTTGAAATAGTTAATAGTTTTGACAGTCTATTTAGTGAAAATGGTTGAATTAGTTTTGACAGTCGCCCTAGTGAAAATGGTTGAATTAGCTTTGACAGTCTATTAAGTGAAAATGGTTGAATTAGCTTTGACAGTCTATTTAGTGAAAATGGTTGAATTAGCTTTGACAGTCTATTTAGTGAAAATCGTTGAATTAGCTTTGACAGTCTATTTAGTGAAAATGGTTGAATTAGGTTTGACCACACCACCGGAGGTCCATCTACAAATGCCCTACGCCAGCGTCCACACGCCCGGACAGGTGACAAAACCAGCATGGGTAGCAGAACCCTACTACTGATGGTCGCACCCTCGACGCAAGCCGCTCAACCCAGCAGAAGGTGCAGCAATGGGCCGACCAACGCGCCACTTCGCACACAGCAGTGGGAATGAGAGTGGATGCTCTGGCAACGCCAGCCGACACCCTACCTAGAAAGGTAGAGAGCCAAGCCCTTTGGAGAGAGCGCCTAAAGGGGAACAGCGGGCACACAGCAGCCCGCATAACCCGGCACAGCTGGCACCGGATATCCCGGTGGAACCCCAAAAGGCCGGGAGATGGGTCCGCCGTGCCCTCATACGGAGGGTCGCAGCCCCACAGCAGGCAACGCAATCCGCCGAGACGGCCAGTTTGCCCGGCCCCTCTCCGTTAGCCTGGGCCGAAGCCCAGTTACCAGCCCACACCGGACCGAAGTCGGAGGTGGAGATAGGACCATGTGGACGGAGCTAACATCTCCCACCGCCCGTGCTGGGTTACAAGAGCCGGACCCCAACTCCCCGGTAAAGCCACCAGTTATTGCACACTCCGACCCCTCGTAATTAGCTTTGACAGTCTATTTAGTGACAATGGTTGAATTAGCTTTGACACCTCAGCATACTTTGTAGCGTAATTTCATCTGCTCTTTAATGACACTACGCAGTGGCGTAGCCATGGGGGGCACAGGGGGCACATGCGAAACGTATGGTCGTACGTACAAATATTTTTATTTTTTTACTTATTTTTTAATGGCGTGCCCCTCTCCCCAAACACTGACACTACGTAAACATAGATGGCGATTGTTTGTGTCGAAGAGGGTCACGTAAATTGAAAAGCAGACGAACTTTGTGGGGTTTAGAATCCTTGCAGTCTAATTTTCCTACGTAACTCATTTCTTTCTAGCTAGGGCATTTGACAAAACATTCAACTAGATTGTCTGAAAGAGCATTTGACAAAACATTCAACTAGATTGTCTGAAATAGCATTTGACAAAACATTCAACTAGATTTTCTGAAAGAGCATTTGACAAGGCATTTAACTAGATTGTCTGAAAGGGCATTTGACAAAAAATATAACTAGATGGTCTGAAAGGGCATTTGACCAAACATTTAACTAGGTTGCCTGAAAGAACATTTGACAAAACATTCAACTAGATTTTCTGAAAGAACATTTGACAAAACATTCCACTAGATTGTCTGAAAGAGCATTTGACAAGGCATTTAACTAGATTATCGGAAAGGGCACTTGACAAAAAATATTACTAGATCGTCTGAAAGGGCATTTGACCAAACATTCAACTAGATTGTCTGAAAGGGCTTTGACAAACTATTTAACTAGATTGTCTGAAAGGGCATTTTACCAAACATTCACCTAGGTTGTCTGAAAAAGCATTTGACTAAACATTCACCTAGGTTGTCTGAAAAAGCATTTGACTAAACATTCAACTAGATTGTCTAAAAGGGCTTTGTAGTGGGGATAAAACTACACGGAATAATTTGATATGGTGGAGACCTTCAGTGTGCAGATTGTACCAAGTATTTTTTCCCAAGCTATTTTCTTGCACTCAGCTAGATGAAAAACAAACGTTTAAAAATAATACAGCTTTATTGGCTGAATGTACTATCAACGGCAGGGTCACACGATTATAGAGTTATTGCGATGTTTTGCTATTTCAAAGTAAAAAAATAATAATTTCAGTAGTTACACCTAAGCCTCGGAGCTAAAATTGCTTTTGAAAAGAGGTCGTATTCATTTAAACCTGAAAACCTTCAGAAGAAAGCTATTTTTAAGGAATTAGAAGTATTTTGTTCAAAAAAGTCAACTCCCTCTTTCGGCGGAAAGAGTCAATAGAATAAGCCTTTTTAGCCGCGATTTGGTTTTCGAAGGCTGTTGGCCTTCCACAAATGAGGATTAAAGAGCGAACTCATTAGCCTCAATTTTATTCCCAATAGGAGAACGAGAAGGCTGCAGGAATTTTTCCTTAAAATTTTTATTAACTCTCTTTTTTCCGGTGGAGGAAATGTAAAGAAAAGAAAACTAAAAACAAATTGCGAGTCAAAATATCGGAAAGGGTACTTTGAATAATAATTCTTTTCGTATTTTCCGGAGTAACAGACGGTGTAGATATAATAAATCTCGCTCGTGAATATTTGTAGCGTCGTTCTTTTATATAGTTTGGATACATACGGTTCTCCTTCGGGGGTCCGTAGTTACCCGTTTACGCTTTATTGTCAACCGAAAACGTCGCAGCGCTTCCAAGCAAACGAGAAAGACGAAAGAGGGACAGCCTATATTAACAAGATGCACGAGTGTATTTCTAAAGCTTCACACGTTCATATAAGCCTTTTCAATTAACATAAAGCCACCTAGCGGGCAAAAGGAGAAACATTTATCAAGACAAAAACATTTTAAAATGCAATTACAAGACAGATTGCGAAGTGAATAAGCTCGTGGTAGAAAATGCTCAAGTTTCATACGTTTGAAGCCGAAGCTAGTACCTTTGGCGTTGTACGGTAGCGCCACAAGTGGACTATCTTGAAACTAGATTATACCGTATTTCCCCCCTTTCGCCGGTGTCGCGGTGGATTTTGAGCAGATTCTGCAGCTTAGCTTTCCCCACGCCACTTATGTTGTTAATATGAGATCATTTATCACGGCAGATGTCGCTCGAGTAAGATCTCTACTGATAATTTTAAAGGGAGTATATAGTAGGGCGTTCGATTGTGAAAACCATATTAATGTTTTTGCCGCATAGATCGCTGCTGATCTTATTCCCCCCATGGGTTATTCAACTTTTGGTATGCTGGATTACGACGCTATACCCAAAAAGTCAGACTTCTCCCCCTTCCACCTCGATTAATTAAGGGATTTTATTTTGATACTGCTCCCTCTAATGCCGATAAATAGAAACCCCTTGAAATAATAAGTAAACAATGGTGGGGTCCAGTTATCATGAAAACCATTTAGAAACTTTTATAACTTAAAAAAATATAATATTTTTCTGTAAATATTTAACATTATTGCTATCTCTACTCAATGTAATTAACCTAGATGGCGTCCCCGTGCAATAATGAAAGAGTGAGAGTTTGGGGAAAGGTAGTCTGACTTACGGTCGCCATCTAACCTTCTAAGGTCGAATAACCGTGGTGAAAAGTCTATTTGTTTCGTGTAAAGCAAAATTCGGACGTGTGCGCCTATTCCAAAGGCATTCTTTCCAGCTTATTGATTCGTTCAAAGAAGATTCTGCTAAACCACATACTGTATCGTAGTGCAAATTCTGTTGGGCACGAAATGGGGATTTGAAATTAAATGACTGCCACGCAATTAGCCTTTTCATTTAAAATAGAGCCACCAATCAGGCAACGCTAGAAGCTCATTAGCTGCTGGATTTTGTCAGCTAAGTAAAGCTGGAAATTCAGGAAATAGGGCTGAAAAAACGCCAGATTTGATTAGTCTGATGTATTACAAGTTCACGTGAGATTTTTGAATACCACAAGACTTTTAAAGAACTCTACGACTACAACAACGCAAAGTAAATATAATAGAATCAACGCCCCATTGCGACAAGAGGGCGAAACTAGCGAGACAAAAAATAGAAATAAAAAAAGTCGAGCCCAATACCGGGTACAAATATATATTAAACTATCGTGACGTGCCAGTATTTTTCCGCAATAACGCCCTCTGGTAGCAGCGAGAGGAAATGAAGGAAAAAAACGCGAACCAGTGAAGGTCGTTTCTACACAAGAAGAGTCCGAAGAGAGTTGAGAGTGGAGAGGAAAGATTGCTGACTCGCAAACCGCGCGCGCCCCCGTCGGAGATCCGAGGATAGCGGGAGATGGGTCAGGGATCAGCTTGGCAGCCAATTGATCAAAGGTCGAACTTCCGAGGACACATCTGCGCGTGCGTCAGTCAATACGAGCCCCGCGCGACACACTTGGCGATATATCCCGGAGAGTCATACCTAACATCGCTCAAGATGACGAGGTATTATCCAACGGACGCTTTTGCTCCGGCAACCGTCCTTTCTTCAAACTTATCCGTGGGTGTACGCTACCAATCACGGCGCCATCTATGATCCCAAAAACGACATTGGAATTACCGATACTTCCCCCCTCCCTCTCTCTCTTCCTTTTACAGATAAGGAGCTATCGGACGTTAGCGGACGCGAGATAAGATAAGTTGACCCGAGCCTCGAGGAAGGACGGGTCAAGGAGGTGGCGAGTTGGGGGACATTCCACGGATAACTCACGCAATCTCCGCATGACCTACGCAACCTCTCGGACCCCCTTTGCCGATCTTGGCCCACCCTAAACAATGGCCGCGCTCAACCGAAGTCTAATTGACGTAAATTTATAGGTTTGGGTCTAAAAGAATGTTTTACATTATCTAAAATTGGAACGCATACGGTTGTCGAAAACGCGGCGCTGGGGTTAATTTTTATAAAAATGGCCGCCCTGACAGCTGATATTGGGTTAATAGGGGAGAATGGCTGTGGGCGGATACTAGACGAAGTCGAAACTAAATTGCTTAAAAAGAGCCAGCCAACTCAATCGATTAGGTTGCTAGTCCAGAAAAGCTAGACTTTGCTTTGGACGGAGGGATGCGTTACCGTTGGCTTTGAATCCAGAGAGAACGGGTTTACATAAGGCCGACGCCATCCTCAGTTGGGAGCTCGCTTTAAAATGACCCTCTACGATTGGGGTTTGTTCGCACTTCACGTCTGACATTTTATCAAGCAGTGCGAAAACACACGAGTGACCAAAGTAGTCAATGTCACTTCAACAATTTCAGTTTCGGAAGTTTAAGAACATGACATTTATAACTCGGCAAATCGTATAAAATTAGGATTGGATACCTCATCATAATACTATTAATATGCCGAAAAAATTAATGAACAAAAACAGTTTTACTTTCTGATTTGAAGATATTATGTTCTAACGTAATAATTTATACTTAGGGAAAATTACTATGTTTGAATGATCTGCAGCCATCATGTTCGAAATTTCCTCTGGCCAGAGAGAGGGAAAAGAAATACGTCATCGGAGCGTGCTTCATACGCGTCTTGAAATGAAATCATTATTGATATTACCCTACCATAAATAGATCAATAAGAAAGTTGGCCGACCAGTTGCGCGACCAAATTCGCGTAGTGCGAACATATCTTAAATTGACAAAGTAGGGAATCTATATTTTAAGGTCCCCACTGTCAAGTTACCCAATACGGATCTTCCCATTATAAACGCCGCTATCAAGTGAACCCGGTAACGCGCTGTCGCTTTTTGACTCGAGTGTCAAGTAAGTTAGCACCGAAGCTCTATTTGAAAGCGAACTGTCAAGTGACCCAACGCGAATCGACGCGTTTTGGACTTCAGCGTCAAGTGACTCCGTCCACCTTCTATAGAGCGACGAAAGTTTGGACTTTAAAATTGGGGCCGCCGGTGGAGTGACAGACGGGCAAACACAAGATAGTAAGGCCATTAGTGAAAACCGAATTCGAAAGCGCGTAGCCTATATATATACGGCCGGGCTCCCGACGCGGAAAAAAAGAAAGATGGACCTTAGAGCTTTCTAGCGCGTCGAGGCGAGCGCCTCATCCATCAACTTTTAGGTCCTATCGTCGAAAGCTCATTCTATTATTATAAGCCTGCTACGGGGACCCACTCTCGGATTCAACGTTCTCGGTTCTGAATTCTTAATATCGCCAGTCCTCCTTTATCCTACTTTTTCCTATTTCTAGCTTTAACCTTTTCCCCCTTTCTTCTTCCGCCGTCAGTGTGCAGTCCAATCTCACCACGTCCATCGTTCTGAATTTTCTAGATGTCTTCGTCGCGTGTCCAAATACACCCAACGCTAGTGTAAACAAAGCGCGCTGTTAGTAGCCCTCGTCCGTCCTTCCTCCCACCGTCTATAACCGTTGAAAATTGCTTTTCCTTGAAAATCTAGACACTACTCCGCCTTTGTCCCGTTTTTCGCCCTCTCTCTATGAGTAGTAAAGAAGCGAGAGGAAAAGAAATTCCTTCTTCTTTTTTTAAGAACCGTGTGTTCACCTACACTCCAAGCACTCAATTTCTATCTTTTTTTGTGTTAGTTTATAAAATGGGAAAATCTTGTACGTTGAAATTGATCGAGATAAGGTAATAAGTCATCATTATTAAAAACTTACTATCAAAAGGAATAAAAATCTCCCGAAATGAGAGTTTATTTATTACGTGCAACTCATCAAGTCATGACGTATGGTGTATGGTGAGTAATGTAGGAGCGATCCTAATTTTTTTGACGGAGCAACACAGCCCTTTATATTGTTTTAAGCCTTGTCAAAACGATGGAAATATTTGCCAGTTCTGGAGGAAACTTTAAATAAAACCAAGAATCTATATAAATTTAAAAATGAATTTGTTGATCTGTCATTGTCAATATAATTAGGCAAACGTAGAAAGATTCAAAAATTCAAAAGTATTTAACAAAATAAATAAAATTTTTCATTTAACGAAATCTACCTAGATCTTATTTAGGTCACTGAGAACGTTTGGGTCCCCAGCCAACGAAGTAGCTTCATCTCTTACCTAATCTCCCCTTTTAAACGGAGACCCACAATTAAGTCATTTGTAGAGAGCCATCTAGTATCGGTTGCTATTACGTTTCGAGTAATTGTGTGTAATTCGTATCGAAAATTTTGGATTTTACTCTTTAAGGAGAACTGTCACCACCCTAAAATTGGTTAAAAACCGTTTAAATGGATAGATGACGTCCGAAAATGGTTACTCAAAAAATTTCAGGTTAATATTTCCGGTATTTGATTTATTATAAGCAATCAAATTTCCTGTTTTATTCCCCCGACTCGAGAATCTCAGAACCGCTTGGTTGAACCTACCTGCAGCGCCATCTCGTGAACGAAATATTTTTTCTCCGGTTTTATCGTTTTTTCGGTCGGAAATGCCGTCTGCTACGACATTATCCTGGGCTGTTTAACGTAGTTATATTGGTAGATTGCAGTTTATCGTGTTTTTAAAATGCCTTACACGCCGATTTCTGAAATTTTTGAAGCCGTTTGATGTAGGTTGCGGGAAAAGTAGCGTAACTTTTTAAATACTTTTCCAATAACTATAAAATTTCAGGAACATAATTATTAATATATTTTCTATCTTCCTGAAAAAAAAACCTCGTAATTTTTGGTTTTGGTGACAGTTCTCCTTTAAGTGAATTCGTGCAACTTTCATAGAAGTTATATTCATCAATTTAATTCATTTTGGAACATTCGGAATATAACATACGGGATTTTTCTCTGAATTTGTGTGTGGATTGTTCAATAGGTTTGTGGATTTTTCTCTGGATTGGTTAATTGTTAAAAGGATTTGTGGATTTTTTTCTGGATTTGTGGATTTTTCTTTGGATTTGTCGATTGCTCAATGGATTTGTGGATTGCTCAATGGATTTGTGGATTTTTCAAAGAATTTGTAGCTTTTTCAATGGATTTATAACTTGGATTTTGTAGCAAAATTTTGCTAATTTGTCAAAAATCCACTTTTGGATTTTGTATTGAGAATTTGGTGGTTTTGTGCATTTTTTCGGCTTAATTTCTGGATTTGTTAAAAAATACTAAATAATTTCCGGAAATTTTCCCCTGCAGATGGCGATATGGTTTCAATGGGAGTTTTTTTCTATTAACAGTGAAGCTAGGGTCAGTAAAAAAAATTAATCCTAATTTCTTAACGGGGTTTTCGTACAATTTCAACTCGAAAAAAATAAATTAGAAAAACATGGCAACGCCGTTAAAATAGCGTCTACTTGGCTATTCTTCCCAATGAGGTAGAATAAATAGAGATCCGAACAAATCTGGGATTCGCGGGACACGTTTTATTTGAGTAGGAGAATTAGGCTTAAGTTTCAACTTTATCCAATCGTGTTGGCGCCATCTGTTTCTATAAGCAGACACTTTTGCAACATATATTAAGGTTTAGTTTTCCAATAACACGATAGATGGCGCCATTTGATTAAGTTCATTTACTAGGCCTAACTCTCCAACTCAACCAATAGTGTCCCGCGAAACGGTAGGTCCTGGAAGGCGGATTTGGATCTCTATTTATTCTACCTCATTGATTCTTCCAAGCGAATAACTCCCTTTTCAATGGAAAATTTTAGTTTAACTAGGTAGTTCTTCTTTCTCTTGTAAACCGATCAACTCATAGGTTTTCTGTAGACTAAATACGTTCCTCTTCTAAAAAGATTTTAATTTATATATATAGGCACCACCTTAGGCCTAACTCATCAAGCGACTTTTAAAGCGTTTTCTACAGGTTACGGGTTACAATGCGTAGGAGGGTCGAGGGTGGTGGCAAGCCCTTCATGCCACGCGTGCCAACAGCTCCCTACACTAACTATTACCGTTAACCTCAACAATGTTTTGGAAGGGGAAACCGAAGAGCTCGGGGGAAAACCCCTTAAACCAGTGGGGAGAGAACTTGCAAACTCAACGCGGAAGAAGTTGTTACTATACATTTTGGTTTAGAACGAGCAGGACCTATTTTTAACTAGCCCCAGTGATAACAATTTTCGTGGAAACTAAAAATGAAAACAATTCACAACAGGGTATCGTAGGAATCGCGAAGAGCGATAGTAAAAATTTTGAAGTTGAGAATTTTATTGAGTGGAAGATAAACACTTGGCCGAAATTTCGG
Source organism: Leiobunum rupestre (assembly GCF_980474605.1). Lineage (NCBI taxonomy): Eukaryota > Metazoa > Arthropoda > Arachnida > Opiliones > Sclerosomatidae > Leiobunum > Leiobunum rupestre. The sequence continues at coordinate 17,147,168 of NC_143394.1, forward strand.
AACAGATTTAATTCGGCGTATACAGTCCAAAAGTGGTTTTAAAATTCTCGGAAATAGCGGAACACGCGACGAAGCAGTCAAAGATACTCGAAAATCCCCGTATAAATCGTTCTCGCTCCAACCCCCCCCCCGTAAGGGATTTTTGAAGATGGGCAGGGGTATGAAATAGGGGCCGGAAAGACCAAATTACCCGTTTTATGGGCGAAGGCGCGAGCGTTGTGGAGGGGAAGAGGTAGGGTGGGCCGAATGAAAGTGGGCTTATCAGAGTAGGCTCGTATAACAGACGAATAAAGGACACACAATTTCCAGACTGGGCCACTGAAAAACAGTAAAACCAGTAAGTGCTTTTCTTTCCCCGAGTACGAAATTTCAAATCGCTGATTAAATTTGCTCTAAGCCCTAACTGCAAACAACGATCAGGCCTTTGTGTTTATTTGTCTTGCAGGTAAACAAATATTTCAAGGAATAGTCTTTCTTACGAACTTACCTGTGTTTTGGGTACGTCATACAGAAATAGCTAAGCATACCATTTTATTTCTCACACTATAAACACTTCTCACCGAAGTTTCTGAATAAAAAAGCAATAGTTCTTTTTATAAAGTAACGTGGCCTTCTTGTTGAAATGTTGCTCTTACGTCACAGTCTCTTACTTTGACAAGCCTACGAGCACGCGCTACAGTCGCGAGGAATATAGCTTTTTCTAGAGCGCGTGCAAATCGCTCGTGCGAGGAATACACTAATAAAGCTGGGTCTTGTGACGTAGGAGCAACATTTTAACAAGTTGGGCAAGACCACTTTTTATTTTATAAAATCAACTATTTCGGAATCGGATTTTAGATTACAATCTAAATTCTATGCTAGACGCTCAGGTTGAGCCAAGATATTTCATACATGTATAGCAGAGGCATTGACCTCTGTGACTCCATGACTATACGTTAATGCAGCCCTTTAAATGCATAGAAAACTGATCCAAGGTAGTGTATTCGAAGTGAGTAGAATCACAATTGTTAAGCGTCATTGAGGGTTTTTATTTAATTGACTTTCTTTCGAGCTAAATGTACGCGCCGCCATTTTGAACAGACTACGATTGGTTACGCAGCTATCATTGTTGCTTTTCAGTAGGTGGTATATTTCCTTTGTACATAATTACAGCAAGTAAAGTATAATTTTCTTCTTTCATAATTTAGTTTGTATATTCTCAACCGTCAGTCAAAGTGTATTTCTGGTATAGAGCTAATGTAACCTACGCGAAGATATTATTTTTCAAAATATAGACGTATTATAAATAGAATATCAGTATTTCACTTCTTTCAATGTTAAGTTAAAAGGACCCACCTATGGACTGCATTGTAAAGGATGATAAAATTGGCGAATAAGTAGATAAGTCCATGGACTTATCTACTTATTCGCCAATTTTATCATAACTTCTTTCAATGGTTTTTTTTTAATTATATAAGTGAGCTTTTGCTTATTTTAAAATTACAAATACAACAATTTTAGGTGATGTAATGGAAAATGCTTTAGGGTAGGAAACAAGTACGCAAATTCGGAGAAACGCAATAGTCTTAGTCGATAGCTACGCCGCAAAATTTTCGTTTTGAAAACGAAAACATTTGAGAGAGTTGGCCGTTTTCGGTCTATCGAAATCTGGCAGCTTTGCCTGCCTTCCGGCCTGTATATCCATACCGAAAATGGCCGACGATTACGCCGCCGAAAATATTTTATTAACCTGATCGGCGGCGTTTTTAACCGTTAATTTGAATTATCGACTAAGACTATGGTCTATATAAAGCGATTTCAAAATACACTTTTTGGCTCACAACACTAACTCTAACAGGTTTTTTAAATTACACTTTCAACTCTAATGGTATTTCAAGCAGAAACATATTAACGAAATAGATCGATTAAGCAGACGATCATCTCTAAGAAAGTTTTATGAAATGAGGTCGAAACGTTGCGAAATCAGTCGTCATAAAATAGCCACGGCACTAAAGCGAATTCGGTCTATTAGAAGCGAATTCTAAGTATGGGCGGGTAAAGAAGCGATATTTTAACAATTCGAGTCCTCTTCGCCGTGTCTGTCTGGCGGCGGCTTAATACGAGTTCGGCGCGGGGGTTGCGGCCAAGGCTTATGATCGCTTGACGTTGACTCGCGGTTAGCCATATCGGCGGTTTTCGCGTCTAGTTCTCTCGCTTATATGATAAATTGCAAACGATCTTTTCGATTATTTTCATCTCGAACGCGCGCGCGAACACGATATGGGAAGCCGAGGCCTAAGGCTCGAGAAACGAAGAGGCTTAAGAAGAGGCGGTTTACGGTTATAATTGACTCGAATCTCAGCCGATATTTTGTTCGCCGGGTTTAACAGGTAGACTGCACCCTGGGCTAAGCCTAGACGGGAATTATCACCTAAGCTTCGGTTTCGAAACTATAATCTATTATGGGACAGAGTTTTGTACATAGTTGGGCGCAGATGTTAGTGCGACTACATCGAATTGGTATAAGAATAGAATGACTTGGAGCAACTTTTCCCCCTATTTTACTACGTCCAGAGTAAACAGGGAAAGAATTGGAGTGCTACAATCGTAACTACCGGTACCGTTAAAGGGACACTGGTTTGAATTTCCGTTACTTTTAGAGATATTCTCCAGAATTTGATTGGTCGGATCTGGTATCACGTGGAGAAGCCATTTTTTCATTCGGTGGTCCATTACTTCACCGGTTCAGGCCTTGGTCAACTAACCGCTATACTGTTCATAGTCTAAGTTGATAATGTAAATTAAATTCCCTTAAGCGACGGTTTTTGGACAGTGGTGAAGCAGACGCCATTTCAACAGGGCTGCCACGTATTTTTTCTAGTAATTTTATCATGTCTTCTAACGACTAGAAAATAAGGTTGCCGTACATTTTCGAGGATAAATAATTAAATTATAACAAAAATGCTTGGCAACGCTGTTAAACAGGGCTGGATTAAGACCTTGTGGGGTCCTAGGCCCAAGCTAATTTTAGTGTCCCTTTCAGTGGCGAGCGAAACGAGCTAGACGCTCTCCCAATTTGTTGAAGTCCACTATATAACCCGATATAAATTTCAATGACTTCTCTGTTGTGTTATCTCCTTTATTACATGATTTATATAAAAGTTTTGAGTATACCTTAAAGATAAGAATATTTCAAAATAATAATTGAAGGTTACATTGATTAATATCTTCAATTATTACTCCCAGTGCATTTTCGATCCGTTTATTATCGCTATTTTTAGTGAACAGTTGCAAAATCAACGCTGGAGTTGTTACGAGTTTTCATCCAGTGCCACAAGCTAATGCTGAGATCGAATGCGGCTCCTCTTGCTGCGAGGTGAAAGTGCTCACCTCTACGCCACCCCACCTTATTACGAATGCAATTTTTTAAATAAATTAGCGATACCTAAGTTAATTATCTGTGGTATTTCTTTTCTTTTTAAACCTTTCACATTTTGTGTTTTGTACAATTTTATCTTTTAACATTCTATTATTTCTGGTATTATGAATACCATATATTCCAAATATGTATGTAACTTATAATTTTTTCTGACATCCGTTAACTTCAAAACGCATCGTTAGAGAAAATCTAGTTAATTTTGTCAACATTTTGAAATCCCGATCTAGTACAAAATTTAATATGTATTAATTTACCTCGAAGCTCACGCAATTAATTCGTTACAACTATTTCGAGGTATTTGGACAAGTTCGCATCCGCCACAGCGCAATAGGTCTCCCTAATTCTAACGCGATAGGCTGGAAACTTCGCTGGATTTTCGCCAAGATCCGAAACTCCTCTGGCTGTAATTAATATTCAATCGTGTTAGATCACGACCAACGTCAGTTATTGGAATAGCCCCAGTTGATACTACGCCGTTAAATATTCATTCTTACCTCCGCCTTTGGCAGGAAAACGATAGTACCCCGCCATAGTATTCACTATCCTTAAGGGTGTCCTAATAATCATGATTAAATAATTAAATGTTTAATCGTTGTTTAATTATTTAAATCGCGATTTAATGCTTTCAATCCCGATTTAAACATTCAAATCGAGATTTAATCCTTCTAATTACGATTTAATCATTCAAATCACGGTTTAATCATTCGAATCTCGATTAATCTTTCGAATCTCGATTAAATAATTCTGATCTCGATTAATCATTCAAATCGAGATTAAATCATTCTAATCACGATTTAATCATTCAAATCATGGTTTAATCATTCAAATCGAGATTTCATATTTAGTCGAATTAATCACGATATAGTTTATTTAATCATCATTTAATTAATTTAATCATTATTAAATTAATTTAATCATTATTAAATTAATTTAATAATTATTAAATTAATTAAATCATGATTTAATCATTTTGATAGTGATTTAATCGTTTAAGGGTGTCCTAATAATCATGATAGTGATCTCCCTCACGAGTCCTTCATTTTTAGTGTAATAAAATATTATGTATCTGGCAACACTACTACTTTTTATCTCTGCGTTGAAAAACATTTACCTGGCAGTGCTGTGTTTCACACCGAAAATGGCGGACTTTCGCGTTGTCGAAAATTAGGCTGGGTGTCAGCTTTTTCGACCGTTATTCTGAATTGTAACTAAGAGATAGACGTATTTGGAGCCGCTTAAATATTGCCCAGCTCGACTTGTTTCCTTAGCTCTTTTATTTTGGTTTTACAAGTCTTCCTCGTACTTTCGTATCTCTCAGCACGCTCGCTCCATCTAGCGTCCATTTGCCTCCCTACATCTCCCTCTGTTATAATAATGTCCGTGTCCGGCGCCAACCTCAAGAAGAAAAAAATGACCATTGGGGGGAGGTGGGGGGACGTGACGGGAAGATGGACGAAAGTGGAAATCCACAAAGCCCTTTTCCCCTTATTATTCTTTATTCATCCAACAGTCTTTCCCGTATAGCTCCGAGGTTTGTCTCTTTCTCTTTAAAAGCCGGGTAACGGAGGACTCGCGACGGAGGCACAAAATTCGTTTCCCAACGGCCGACTTCGTTTATTATCCCGACATTATCGGAATGGTAAAATATATACCAAAAGGAAAGGGGGGTTCGCTAGGCGGCGCTTCTGCGGTGTACGCTTAGGCCGGTGGTGACCCCAAGCGACCGACTGGCAAAAAAGCCGTTGTTGAAAATAATCACGTAGTCTAGTCGTTCATAATGGATCATCTCCGATCGGAACCGACGCTTCACTATAGCGTACAAAGGCGCTGCGTGGGAACGTTTTGGATTGTTAATCAGGGCTGCCAGCTCATATGTAATCTATCCCAATTGTGCGGTTTTTTTATTTGGTGTGCGGGGACTTAAAACTTGTAATTTTATGATAAAAAATTTTGCTTAATTGAATCGTAATGTACGCGCGAAATATATTCGAAACGACAAGAAACTAAATGCAAAGTTCTATATAAAATAATTTTAATGTAATGTAGTTTGATTGTCTCGAATTTAGCTAAAACATAGAATTTATTTATTTTGAATTTAATTAAAAGCGTATCTCGAATTTAGCTAATGACAGTTTGGCTAACCTGAACTAAGCTGAAGTAAAATTTCTTTAGCTATCAGGAATTTAGCTAGAATCAAAGCACTTTGGCTATTTCGAATTTAGCTAAAATCAAAGCACTTTGGCTATTTCGAATTTAGCTAAAATCAAAGCACTTTGGCTATTTCGAATTTAGCTAAAATCAAAGCACTTTGGCTATTTCGAATTTAGCTAAAATCAAAGCACTTTGGCTATTTCGAATTTAGCTAAAATCAAAGCACTTTGGCTATTTCGAATTTAGCTAAAATCAAAGCACTTTGGCTATTTAGAATTTAGCTAAAATCAAAGCACTTTGGCTATTTCGAATTTAGCTAAAATCAAAGCACTTTGGCTATTTCGAATTTAGCTAAAGTTCTTTAGTTATCTCGTATGTAAATCGATCTATCAATTTATATAATATATTATCCGTTTGGGGTCGCTCTAGTGTCAAGTAAAATCAGTTGGGGAAGATCCTTTTTTTTAAATTGTTAAACTTCTGTAACTTCTCAATTTCGAGACCACAAAATAAGCAACGCATTTATTTAAATATATTAAAGAAGACGTGAATCGTTTTCTTACGATCGCATTGAAAAAGTTTAACCTTACTTGAGCTTTGGTCTGGGATGTTAACCCATATTAAGTTCTAGTAACAGATGGCGCCTCTAGTTACATTTCCTTCCAGTCAAAGAATATAATAACCCCATTAAAAATTTCGCTCGTTCGCCTACGACAGAAGAAAGCACCGCCCAAATGATCCAACATGGCAGCCCTGTTACCGAATTCTTTTGTTAAACCCGGAAACGCACCAGAAAAGTACGTTACTGACCTAATTAGAAGTCATTAATAATTTAGCCTCGCCCTCCCCCTCTGGTTATTAGCGCTGAGGATATAGTTAGCGAAGTAGTCAATAATTTAAACCCCTTCCAGTTCCTTTGCTAATATAAATGGCCGCAAAGAAATATTAGTGAGAAATAAATGTACCGCGGGGGGCGTGAACTACAAATATAAATTAATGCGCTCTAGGAAGCGTACAGGGTGATTTCAATTTCGGATTCGCTTTATTTTCTCTTATTTAATTAGATTATAATGAAATGAAGCGAACGATTCATTATAAATTTAATGATATAGATTTTTTATCTTAGCTAACTTAGAGAACCTAAAAATACTTATATTATTAATTAGTCTGAGAAACTATAATTAGTCTTGATTATAATCTAAAAACGGATTAATTTTCGCTAAGTTAGAAATATTGTAGTTTTTTTTAAAGATTTTACGCAAGTCGGACAAACTACAAATGATTAGATTTCAAATAAATTCGAGAAATTAATCAGATTTAACTTTAGTTAAGAACAATAATTTATCATTACTTTTTTTGGAAAAGTTTAACATAAAAAAGTATGGCTTTTGGTAAATTAATGATAACTAAAATGGTATTCGTTTAGCAACGTTAGACTAGGTGTGCACTTTGAGTTATGATTCAAATTAAATAGACGAGTAAAGAAATTGGTTGCCAGTTTTTCTTTAATTTTCACGTGGAAGGTATTTTGAAAAAGGGGGAAGAAAATAGGGGTTATCCAGCCTAGTCACGTGGTATTTGTGATGGTAGCGACATCTTACGGCTGAGTTTTACAACTATCAACCCTTTTTGATTGGTCTATGAACGTCGGCTGCTTATGTTGTCATTTTTTGTTTACGATAATAATAAAAGACCTCTTATCGTTTTACTATTATTAAATATAATAAGTTTAAATTAATTTTGTTACATGAGTGTACATGGTGGTTCAAAGTGTTGCGTTGAAGGTTGTAGAAGCTTTCCTTTTGGTAAACTTAAATCTTAATTTAAAATCACTTTCAAAGCAGACCTACATTGAAAGATGCATTAAGCCTTAACCGAAAAACTTTTTTAAGTTCGATTTGAATATTTTCAAACCTTTTTTTCTAGTTGTAAAGTTCATCTTCAGGAACTACGGTTTTCTTATTCCAAAACCGTTTAAATCATTAAAACTTAATAATTAAATAAATTACAAATATAAAATAAATTAGTTTAAGATGTGGAACACTGAACCGCCGCTACTTGTAAAAGTGTACAAGTAGGATAATATAGGTTCTGCGCAGACTCCCGTAATAGCCAATCCGGTTCTCCTTTCCTACCCACAATTCCCTCGGAAGTTCGTTAAAAATATTTTAAATGATAAGCGGTTTTCTTTACGCGTCTATTAGAGATAGTTCAGAATAATGTAATAATAATAATCAGCTAGGCTAATACCCAAGGCACCACCTTAGGCCCAAGTCATCTAGCGAATTTTAATGCCTTTAAAAAGGTGGCCGGGTTACACTACGTGGGAGGGTGGTGGCAAGCCCTTCATTCCATGCGAGCCAACAGCTCCCTACACTAACTATTACCGTTAACCTCAACAATTTTTTATGGAAAGGGGGGTGCCTTGGGTATTAGCCTAGCTGATTAACCCCTTTAATCAGTGACGAAAGAACTTGCTTACTCTACGCAGATGGAGTTGTATTAAATTATGTTACGTAAATACAGGGTGTTTTGAATTGCTCTAACTGGGAATTTTTTTTTTCAAAAACTGCAACAGATAGAGTTGCGAAATTTTCAAGGTATTATTTCTAGTGGGGGATCGCTTTAAATGCAAAATTTCAGAAAAATTGGAAATAATTTCGGGTTTTTGTAAAAAAAATTGTTTTACCGGTAGGTGCTAGAAAAAACGGTTCAATGAGAAAGTTGTAGAGTGCTGTCGAAAATTTTCAAAGAAATTGGTTTCATTGGAAATAACACTTTTTCACGAAGATTTGAGCTGATGAAAAAAAACAAGGTGTCCATAGGGGCGAATAGCCTTTTTGTACGTAAATGTAAGAAATCACGTAAAAAAATTAAATTCCTTAAAAAAAGTACGTGTTATTTACCAATAGCGCCAAATTAGGCGTACAGTAGGCCTAAAAACGTATCAGTAGGCCAACTACGCACAAAGGTCAAGTTTTCAATTAGTATTTCATGTGAAATCTTTTTGTTTTCAACCATTCTCTAACGTTTATTGAGTGTAATCAAAATGCCACTAAATTATTCTCGTGATCAGCGTGCTTTTTGGTCGAGTTATTTTATCGTGAAGCCAATCGTAACGCGAATAGGGTTAGTGAATTGTTCACCGTTCGATATACAGATAAAAGACCAAGCCACAACACCGTTTTTGTAGCTGTTCGTGACTTTCAGACTTACGGAAACGTCAATCCCAGATTTCGTGGACCAGGTCGTCAAAACATTAACATGGAAGACACCGTTCTAGCCTATTTTGTTGCGTATCCTCGAGTAAGCGTCAGAGGTGCAAGCGAAGATTTCGGATTATCGACGAACTACGCGTGGACCACTCTTCACAATCACAACTTCCATCCGTATCGAGCAACCCTCCACCAAGCTCTGCACGAAGGAGATATGGAACGTAGATTTGATTTATGTAACTGGCTAATAACCATGTCTGATGAAAACCCAAATTTCATCAATCAAATGCTGGTGATCGACGAGTGTTCCTTTGGGAGAGATGGGCCTTTCAACCATCAAAACACCCAAATGTGGTGTGATGAAAATCCTCACTGGGGTTTTCCTCACCATCATCAACAATAACTCCGACTGAATGTTTGGGCGGGTTTGCTCGGGGCTCGAGTTATTGGCCCATTTTTCCTCCCAGCTCGTCTTAATGGACAACGCTACTTGGCGCTTTTGCAGAACGAAATAGCAGATGCTTTAGAAGATATTCCGATGGAATCTTGCAGACAGATGTGTTACAAACATGACGGCGCACCACCCCACGTACCTGGATGTGTAGTGGAGCATCTTAATAACGAGTTCCCTCCTGCGTTGGGTTGGCAGGAACGGTCACGTTCGATGGCCTGCGAGGTCTCCGGATCTAACTCCGATGGACTTTTTCTTGTGGGGGTGCATCAAAGCACAAGTTTACGTGACGTCCGTTGAGAACATCGAAGATTTGCGTCACCGAATCATTGCACTGATCATATCAGGAGTGACAAGTTCGAAGGCTGCAATCATTGCAGCCTTCGAACTTGTCACTCCTGATATGATCAGACGCTCGTTTAAAAACATGCTTCATCGTGCCCAAAAACATGTATCGCGACAAACGGAGGTATCATAGAACTTCACTTGTAAAATTCTTATGTTTATTCGAATAAAATGTTCAATTATATCTTTCAGACATTTCTTTCATTTACGTACAAAAATGCGAAGGCTATTGGACCCTATGGACAGCTTGTTTTTTTTTCCATCAGCTCATATCTTCGTGAAAAAGTGTTTCTTCTCCAATGAAACCAATTTCTTTGAACATTTTCGACAGCACTCTACAAATTTCTCATTGAAACGTTTTTTCGAGCACCTACCGGTGAAAAAAATATTTTTTACGAAAACCCGAAATTATTTCCGATTTTTCTGAAATTTAGGATTTAAAGCGATCCCAACTCTATCTCTTGCAGTCAGAGCAATTCAAAACACGCTGTATAACAAATGCAGAGATAACTACGGGAATTTAGCAATTTCAGAAATAACTACGGGAATTTAGAAAATTCAGAGATACTTACGGGAATTTAACCAATTCAGAGATAACTACGGGAATTTAACCAATTCAGAGATAACTACGGGAATTTAGCAATTTCAGAGATAGCTACGGGAATTTAGCTAATTCAGAGATAACTAGGGGAATTTAACAATTTCAGAGATAACTACGGAATTTCACAAGTTCAGAGATAACTGTGGGAATTTAACCAGTTCAGAGATAACTGTGGGAATTTAACCAGTTCAGAGATAACTTCTGGAATTTAGCAAATCCAGAGATAAATACGGGAATTTAGCAAATTCAGATAAAATTACGGGAATTTAGCAAATACAGATAAAATTACGGTAATTTAGCAAATTTAGAGATAACTACGGGAATTTAACCAGTTTAGAGATAACTACTGGAATTTAGCATATTCAGAGATAACTACGGGAATTCAACCAGTTCATAGATAACTACGGGAATTTAACCAGTTCATAGATAACTAGGGGAATTTAACCAGTTCAGAGAAAACTGTGGGAATTTAACAAATTCCGGGATAACTAAAGATATCTTAATTTTGCAACTTTCGAGACGACTAAATAGAGTTGAAATCAGAGATAACAAAAAAACCTTTTAACTTTATAATATCTAACAATCGTTTTTGTGTTAAGGGGCAATTGGCAACACCCGGTGCAGAAGTCGATCTTAGTTGGAAATGGTTCTAGCTCAAAATCGGCACGCGTGGCGGTCATTAAGTCGGTCAATTTTCGTGGCCCCGCCTCTAATAAAATCCTTCGATTTAAAGCTAAGGTCATCGTTAACACTAACGATCGTATCGCAAATTCCAGTCTGTTTATAGACAGGGGCCAATTGCCGCGGGAATTATAAATATTTTATCGAGGCTCTGAAGCGCGAGTACTTTCAACTTTTATGACATTTACAAAATTAGGTATTGGAATCTACTTAAAATCGAATGTGTGTCTTGAAATGATCAACCCTCGGACTAAGTATGCATTGCGGCTAAGTTTAATTCCAACGACTACAGTCTTATTCTTAATGGTATGTGCTATCGTGACGGATTTATTCTTAATTTAGTATACACAATTTTGAGAGTTAATGGCCCCAATCAGTTTGGAAGCAGAATCTTAAAAATTAACGACAAAACGCGCGCCATCTTGTAGCACATTTTGAAAATTTAAACTGTTATGGCGTCGTTATAAATCTAATGCGTTATTCGGTGAACGTCCTAGATAAAGAAAAATAAAAACATTTTACTAATTAGTAACGTAGAATTTAGCTTAAAGCATAAATTGTATTTGGAAATCTAATTTAAATAAAAGCAGCGGAATTAGATATATTTTAATGTTCCTTCAACTGTGCCCCTTGAGTTAAACAGGTTACTACCATTTTAGATCCAAATTTATCTAGCTTTAATTATCTTAAGGTTTGTTAGATAACTTCGTGTCTTAAGTTAAGCTCAAATTTAGATAACTTTTGGTCTTAAATTAAGCTGAAATTTAGCTAACTTCTTGTATTTAAGTATCTTAAATTAAGCTAGTCTTAAATTAAGCTAAAATTTAGATAACTTCGTGTCCTAAATTAAGCTCAAATTTAGCTAATTTCTTGTATTTAATTATCTGAAATTTAGATAATATCTTGTATTTAATTATCTTAAAGTTAGCTAACTTCTTGTATTTAATTATCTCCAATTTAGCTAACTTTTTGTATTTAATTATCTCCAATTTAGCTAACTTATTGTATTTAATTATCTACAATTTAGGTAACTTCTTGTTTTTAATTATCTCAAATTTAGCTAACTTCTTGTTTTTAATTATTGTAAATTTAGTTAACTTCGTGTATTTATTTATAAATGATATGTAACCACTTTACTTTCTAAAAAGCGCTTTTGGTTATTTTCAGATGTCGTAACGCTTACCGTTTATAATAAAACTAGACAAAAATAAACTATAACGCACTAATAAATAAAGCGTATCGCGCATTGCAACAGTTTATAGGTAGGCGGTGCCGTCTAGCGCGAAACAGAAGAACTAGTCGTTAAGGGAAACACACCGCCAGTTGTAAGAGATACAAGAATGGCTAATAGATTCTAATGCGAAGGGAAAAGTACCGGCAAAGTTAGAGCCATTCATTTAACGTTTTTGTTCTTAAGCCTTGGCGCCCGGAAATTTTCCGGGAGGGCGCCATGGTCGCGCGTAAGTTAGAGCTGTCAAAAACTTCTCTTACAGTCCAGAGCGCTTTAATATGATTAATAACGCCTTCTAGCGGGCGCTAGGTAAAAATCTTCCGAAACGCGCGTCGTCATCGCTATTAGTCCAAATGGTTTCCCCGGTTTTGTTCTTCCGCCATGTTTCTGTTTTTGCCGGATGCTCCGCTTCGAGCGCCCTCTCGATCTAAAAGCGTCTTTATTTCTTATTTATACGATGTATTCGTCAGATTCTATTCTAAGTCCTAGAAACTAAAGAGGATTAGTTGTTAGCTTACTCCGAGAAGCAAAGTGATTTAACAGAATTGACTAGCTAAGTCCTAGAAACTAAAGAGGATTAGTTGTTAGCTTACTCCGAGAAGCAAAGTGATTTAACAGAATTGACTAGCTAAGTCCTAGAAACTAAAGAGGATTAGTTGTTAGCTTACTCCGAGAAGCAAAGTGATTTAACAGAATTGACTAGCTAAGTCCTAGAAACTGAAGAGGATTAGTTGTTAGCTTACTCCGAGAAGCAAAGTGATTTAATAGAATTGACTAGCTAAGTCCTAGAAACTAAAGAGGAGTAGTTGTTAGTTAGCTTCGAGAAACTAAAATATATTGGCTTAAGATAAGTCCCAGTAACTTTAAATAACTGGTTGGCAGCTAGTCCCGAAAAACCACAGTGAATTGGCTTTAGCTAAGTTCCAAACTAAAGAGGATTAGTTATTAGCTATAGTCCCCTATAAAAAATGCCAATTGGCAGTAGATAACTCATAGAAAATAAAAGTTTAATTGTTAGCCAGCCGCAAAAAAAAAGGAAATTGACTTCAGCTAAGTCTCAGAAACTGGAAATAGCTGGTTGTTAGCTAGCCATGAGAAACAAAAGTAAATTGGCTTTAGCTAAGTCCCAGAAACTAAAAAAGAATAGTTGTTAGTTAGCTCCGAGAAACTATTAACTAGCGATAATTTACTCCCAGAAAATAAAAGATTAGTTGATAGCTAGCTCAGACAATTAAAAGTAAATTTACTTAAATGAAGTCCAGAAACTGAATATTACTGGTTGTTAGCTATCCCCGAGAAACAAAAGTAAATTTACTTAAGCGAAGTCCAGAAACTGAAAATTACTGGTTGTTAGCTAGCCCGGAGAAACCAAATTGAATTTAGTTTCTGGGACTTTGCTAAAGTGAAGAGGATTAGTTGTTAGCTGGTTACGAGTGAAACCAAATCGGAGTTGAAGTATCTTCAGCTTAAAGCAAGTGGTGGCTCCGAAGAAACCCCTTTCGTATGCTTTGCCGTATTAGAACAAGAGACCCCGAAAAGTATCGCCCCCTATCGTAGCAACTAGGAGCAACAAACACAACACCCTACACCAGGAGAACGCAACCCGTCCAAAGTTGTGCACTTTCTTGTGTACAGTTTTCATTGGTTAGAAAATTTTGAAATTGTCTTCCCCCCGCCCGTAAAACGTTCATCGCAAAATTTCGTCCAATGAAATTTGTACATAACACTGCGTTAGCGTGTTTTAAGGTGAGCTGCGTTCTCCTTGTGTTTGTTGCTCCTAGGTAGCAACATCACGAAATATTAACATTTATCACCAGCCGTGAAATTCCACCGATTTCTCAGTTTAAGTTCTTTAACTGGCAAAAATGTTCGTCGTAATTTTTTAAAAATACTTAATCTACTACAACGTTCACTGACAAAAAAAAATTAGGAGTGTACCTTATCATATTTTAACTTAATATTATTGAATTGAAAAGATGTTTAATTATCTAAGACGGTTACTTACGTATAAGGTAAATAAAGAAAAATTAAAAACCACTTAGTTTACGTAATACAAATTTTAATTAAAAACAAATTAAAATCGACGACTAGTTTCGCTCTCTATACAGAGGCATCATCAGGTTTATTATAGGCCTAATTTAAAAACATAAAATTGACTCTAAGCCTCAGTTATAAGACGGTGAACGTCTTCGATTCTAGAGACTAGGACTTTGGAAATTTCAAGCATTCGGAGCTAATACACTAGTGACTAGGTTGTAACGAGCTGCCGAAAACGAACTCTATCATAAAATCCACGGGGTTACGTACTACACTACAGCCTCCACTTACTTTAAGCCAACAAAACAAATTAGTTTTGGTTCTAATTTAAATAAGGCAATATAATTACTTACGTCTTAGCCAAAACATTACGAAATTTAATACTAACTTAGCAGCTTCGATTTGCTCATGCTAGGGAGGAGAAAAATTCGCTTAAAATTTCTGGTCAGTTTTGGACCCAAAATTAACACACTTAGGCTTGGATATTTGTTTCGACAATGACATTTTCTGAAAGAAAACTTCCGGGGCTTCAAAACAAGCCCTCTTTCATTCGATTTTAATACTATCGACTTTTCGTGCAACCAACACTTTAATTATAAATAATTATAAATATTATTATTATAAATAATAGTTTATTTCTTGAAAACAACTGATCTATGCCAAGTTAAATATCAAAACGGTAACTAATTTTTGATTGAAAAAACTCCCCACAACTTAAAAAAAATATTTACTAAAGTCAAAAATTAATTAAATAACTCAAGTAAATCAGGAATTTCAATATTTCGTAAACAAAATGAAAAACATTATCTGCGAAAACAATGATTTAGCGGTGTGGGTTCCTTTCCAATCTTGTTAATTCCATACACCTCAATTTTATATATTACTTGGGAAGTTCAGGAGGAGTTTCGCATCAGCGGGAGTACCGCCGGAAGATGGCGCCAGGGAACATTAATCTAGAAAACCGCGGCATCTTCTCTCCACTATTTCCTTCCCCCTCCGCCCCGCGCCAAATTCTTTACTGTACTTCGGCATCATTCTCGCCCTTTAGGCCCAGTTTATACCCGCCCCACTTAAAATAAAACGCCATCTATCGGCGGTGCGGGAACGACGCAGCTTTTACCTAAGCCTCGGCATTGCGCGCGGGGAGACGAGTCAAGTATGTGGCGCCACCCTTTAGCCAAGGTATAAAACTTCGAAAAGACGCCTATCCCAACTTTCTCCAATTTGATATTAACTTCGTAATCGCGTAAGGCTCGAAGACTTCTTTCAGCCTTCGCTGCCACCGGATTGTGGGCTGCGACTGAGCGAGCCAAGAATTTAGTCTCGCTTCTTGCCATAATTATTTTCAGCCCCCCCCCTCCTGGCTGGGTGGCTGCAAAATTAACTATACTCTGCTTTTAGAGACCCTTGGCCCCTTTTACCGTAAGGTAAGGTGATATCCGCGCCCCTTCCGGGAATTAGGATCGAAGAGCGGAACCAAAATCACTAAGTGTAATAATTAAATTTACTTCGCCAGCTAATTTGAACCTTTTTTACGCGCTATTTCTAATTTACTGAACTCTGGGTACTCACGGGGGATTTCACGAAATCATTTATTGCATTTGGGGGTTGTACTTATTAAGAGCTTTAAGAAAAATAAATGATGTTCGGTATGATATTAATGAACTAATTATTAAAATAATTAAACATTTAATTTAATTAATTATTTAATTTAATTAATTATTTAATTTAATTAATTATTTAATTTAATTAATTATTTAATTTAATTAATTATTTAATTTAATTAATTATTTAATTTAATTAATTATTTAATTTAATTAATTATTTAATTTAATTAATTATTTAATTTAATTAATTATTTAATTTAATTAATTATTTAATTTAATTAATTATTTAATTTAATTAATTATTTAATTTAATTAATTATTTAATTTAATTAATTATTTAATTTAATTAATTATTTAATTTAATTAATTATTTAATTTAATTAATTATTTAATTTAATTAATTATTTAATTTAATTAATTATTTAATTTAATTAATTATTTAATTTAATTTCTTATTTAATTTAATTAAGTAATTACTTAATTAAAATAATTAATAAATTAAATTAATTAATTAAAAAATTAAATTAATTAATTAAAAAATTAAATTAATTAATTAAAAAATTAAATTAATTAATTAAAAAATTAAATTAATTAATTAAAAAATTAAATTAATTAATTAAAAAATTAAATTAATTAATTAAAAAATTAAATTAATTAATATTTTTTATTGAATTAATTAATTATTTTATTAAATTGATTAATTAATAAATTAAATTAATTAATTATTTAATTTAATTTATTTATTTAATTCATTAATTAAATTATTAAATTAAATTAAATTAATTATTTATTTATATAATTAAATTAATTATTTATTTTTTAATTAAATTAAATTAAATTAAATTAATTCTTTATTTATATAATTAAATTAATTATTTATTTATATAATTAAATTATTTATTTATTTATTTATTTATTCAATTTAATTAACTTATTTATTTACTTAATTAAATTAATTATTTATTTATTAAATTAAATTAAATATTTATTTATTTATTTATTTAAATTAAATATTTATTTATTTATTTAATTAAATTAATTATTTATTTAATTAAATTAATTAATTATTTAGCCACCGCCTTCCTACGCATTGTAACCCGACCACCTGAATTAAGGGCTTTCAAAGTCGCTTGATGGCTTAGGCGTAAGGTGGTGCCAAGGGTATTAGCTTAGCTTATTATTACCCACGTTTAAATTAATTTTTATAAAAATTCTTACTTCTCACTTAAAACTATTAAATCGAAATTAAAAAAAACCTACATTACCATCAATAATGTTTTTATTTATACCTAAGGAGAAAGATTTATTTTTTTAGATTTAATATGGTTTAACTATTAAAATGTGTATGCCGACGATTCATTATTCCTCTACGTTGTGTATTTAAGGGGGAATAATACAGTAAAAGCCTCTTTTTCGTTCAAGCTGAACGTTTCTGTTTTAACAATTACACGATTAAATTATATTTTTCTTATTAGGCTGAACCTTCTTCTAGTGCTTAAAATAATTTTGATAATTCTAAAATTAATAGTTAATGAGATATAAGGTCCTGACTAAAGGGTAGTTTGGGCGCTTGCCAACTTGTTTAGCTCCGGGGGTCCGAATTAAAACGTAATAAATTAATTACTTTTAAATTTAAAATTGTCAAAATATTTTAGTCCCTAAACAAGAGGCTGTTCTACACTTAAATACTAATTTTATAAGCTAAAATACAAAATTAAAAGAATCCAGATTGAAATAGCGCGAAAGTAGACAATGCCTTAATGCCAGAAATATAAAATTTATCTCCATAATTTAAGATCCTTAGACAGTAATTTTAAATTTGTCGTAGTTAGACAGACCTAATTTCTTTCGTTAAATTTTCAAAATGATGTCGTGTTTGACGAAACATTTATATTTATGGTATATATTGGTTTTAAAATAAACGTTTAACGTTTTTTAAAATTAATAATTCAAATTTTTATATCCAACTAAATGATAAATTTAATTACATTAATAATTACTTTATCCAAATCTTAATTTAATCATAAACATAATAATTAAAAATTAATTTAGAAGACCTGTAATTCCATTAAAAAAACCTTTATTTTAACAACCTTGTGACTAAAAGTTAAAAAAAGTAGGACCTACTTCCTTTTAGAACTATTATATAGACAAATATAAGCAATAAAATCTATAATCCTATCTAGAAATAACCCGTAAAGTATATAGAAAATTAAAAATATGTACTTAGCTATAATATCATTTTGGTCCAATAAAGTCCCACGCAAAAAAAAATGAAATATTAAAAAATATAGTAGTTAGTCTTACGTCATTGTCATTATAAGGCCGCTTAACTGCTACTTTTAAAAATGACCCAGTCGCGCGCTTAGGCTATTAAATCCGAAAATACCGCGTTAAATCAACTTTACGACCCGCAGGCCGCCCTAGAAGAAAAATGACCGAAAAAGAATATTTTTCAAAACCAAGAAAAAAAACCGTCGCGAAACTAGTCATTAAAATAGAGGCATTGAATCTTTATTTTTTTCCTTCCATTTTTACCGAACCAGGCCTTTAACGTTAATAGTTATTGGTATAAAGTTAGGCCTAAATGTATCCAATATTTGCCTGAACTAGGATTTGAGGCCTTATCTGAAGCTTTTAAAATTTGGGGCCATTTCGACTAGATACAGCCCATTAGATTGTAGGCCAATAAAATTCAATCGATATTGTTACGCTTCGCTTTCCCTCGATAAATGCCTTCCTTCCAATTTTAACACCGTGCAGTTAAGATGGCCTTCACTGATTTACCTTATTTCAAGACTTTGTTTTTTACTGTATTGTATATTACGATACCTGGGATAGTCTATTTTTGGTGAGGTACACCCCGAGAGTTTCATTTTGAGATATTATAAGATGAAGTATCTTTTTTCAGTGAGGTCCATTGAAATGGGTCACCTTTCTTTTACAGCGAAAAATATGAAATGCAGAACATTTAACTCCATTTTACGCAGAGCTATATTTTGAAAATACATTCCTTTTTCAGTATCACCCAGTTTACCGTGAGGTATATCCGAATAGAGTATCATCCCTAGTTTACTGTGAGGTATATTCCAATAGAGTATCCTTCCTAGTTTACTGTGAGGTATATTCCAATGAAGTATCCTCCCTAGTTTACTGTGAGGTATATTCCAATGGAGTATCCTCCCTAGTTTACCGTGAGGTATATTCCAATGGAGTATCCTCCCTAGTTTACCGTGAGGTATATCCGAATAGAGTATCCTCCCTAGTTTACTGTGAGGTATATTCCAATGGAGTATCCTCCCTAGTTTACCGTGAGGTATATCCGAATAGAGTATCCTCCCTAGTTTACTGTGAGGTATATTCCAATGTAGTATCATCCCTAGTTTACTGTGAGGTATATTCCAATGGAGTATCCTCCCTAGTTTACCGTGAGGTATATCCGAATAGAGTATCCTCCCTAGGTTACTGTGAGGTATATTCCA
The DNA here is from genome assembly GCF_980474605.1 of Leiobunum rupestre. NCBI lineage: Eukaryota > Metazoa > Arthropoda > Arachnida > Opiliones > Sclerosomatidae > Leiobunum > Leiobunum rupestre. The sequence continues at coordinate 17,166,387 of NC_143394.1, forward strand.
ATGTAGTATCATCCATAGTTTACTGTGAGGTATATTCCAATGGAGTATCCTCCCTAGTTTACCGTGAGGTATATCCGAATAGAGTATCCTCTCTAGTTTACCGTGAGGTATATTCCGAATAGAGTATCCTCCCTAGTTTACCGTGAGGTATATTCCAATGGAGTATCCTCCCTAGTTTACCGTGAGGTATATCCGAATAGAGTATCCTCCCTAGTTTACCGTGAGGTATATTCCAAATAGAGTATCCTCCCTAGTTTACCGTGAGGTATATTCCAATGGAGTATCTTCCCTAGTTTACCGTGAGGTATATTCCAATGGATTATCCTCCCTAGTTTACTGTGAGGTATATCCGAATAGAGTATCCTCCCTAGTTTACTGTGAGGTATATTCCAATGGAGTATCCTCCCTAGTTTACCGTGAGGTATATCCGAATAGAGTATCTTCTCTAGTTTACTGTGAAGTATATTCCAATGGAGTTTCCTCCCTAGTTTACTGTGAGGTATATTCCAATGGAGTATCCTCCCTAGTTTACCGTGAGGTATATTCGAATAGAGTATCTTCTCTAGTTTACTGTGAGGTATATTCCAATGGAGTTTCCTCCCTAGTTTACCGTGAGGTATATTCCAATGGAGTATCTTCCCTAGTTTACCGTGAGGTATATTCCAATGGATTATCCTCCCTAGTTTACCGTGAGGTATATCCGAATAGAGTATCCTCCCTAGTTTACTGTGAGGTATATTCCAATGGAGTATCCTCCCTAGTTTACCGTGAGGTATATTCGAATAGAGTATCTTCTCTAGTTTACTGTGAGGTATATTCCAATGGAGTTTCCTCCCTAGTTTACCGTGAGGTATATCCGAATAGAGTATCCTCTCTAGTTTACTGTGAGGTATATTCTAATAGAGTATCTCCAATATTAGAGACGGATACAACCTGGTAAAGTATTCTTAATTTTACAGTGAGGTACATCCAGTTAGCGTACTGTCAATTTTACAAGTGATGAGTTTTATTCAGATAGAGTATCCTCAATTTTGCAGTGAGTTACATCCATATAAAATATTGTCTATTTTGCAGTGAGTTACATCCATATAAAGTATTGTTTTATTTTGCAGTGAGTTATATCCATATAAATTACTATCTATTTTGCAGTGAGTTACATCCATATAAAGTATTGTTTTATTTTGCAGTGAGTTATATCCATATAAATTACTATCTATTTTGCAGGGAGTTAAGTACAAATAGAGTATCCTCAATTTGGCAGTGAGTTACATCCATATAAACTATTCTCAATTTTACATTGAGCTACATCCAGATAAAGTATTATAAATTTTACATCTAGATCGAGTATCCTCCAATTTAATGTGGTGTACATTATTTCGAATATAAAGATGATGAAATCACCTAAAATATACCGATTACTTTTTGTTCAAATGGAAATATCTTAAATAAAGACGTAACAGTATAATCACCTGATACCTTTAACTAAAGCCAATCTTCAGGTATAGTTTGTAGGGGAAACGCCTGAATAGATCCTTTTCTTAAGAAACCTATACTGTCTAATAAACGTTAAAAAAAAACCCTCTCCACAAAACTGCTCTTCTCGTCAATGGTCTAGTATAGCTTTGAAGACTTGGTTCCACCTCGTGAGTCCCAAGGCACCCACATTTTGGCTCTTTTATGGTATTACCGCCGAAGTACACTCCTTTTTATTGGTTTAACCGGGCGACACTCATAAAAGTCTTCCACCCACCCGAAACCTCGTATTTTCTGATCCCCAATGTGCGAAATGTCCCCAAAATTGTGTTTAGCGATCTCCAGGATTTTTTTCGGGTTTCAAGATTCACGTAAATTAAACTTAAAGGGAATATAACCCGCCAAGCAATCTTTATGGAAGACCCCTACAATTTTTCAAATTTCCCGTACAGTGGCGCCAAACATTTCTAAAGCCAAAGGCAAGAGCGGCTAGAGCTGCAAATGTTGGTGTTCCACACCAAATACCTGAGGTTATATTCCCTTTAAGACTTCATTTCATCGATAAATCAATGTTCGATTTCCGATTTCAAAAGTATCACAATTATTTACTATACAAGAGTTTGGATTTCAAACATTTCGAAAGTTTCAGATGGACTTTCAGATTTTAAAAAAAAATCTAATTTTTAAAACCTTAAGTCGCCTTTCGATATTCTTAAAAGGGTTTTTTGATATTTTGGAATATTTGTACCTGTTATGGAGATTTTATACTTTGAAATTGATTCTAGGTATTTTTAACTTGGTTTTGAATATGTTAAAAATGGGTTTAATTATTTTAAACCGATTTTCGGTATTTTAAACTGGTTTTCGATATTTCGAAGATGGTTTTCGATATTTTTAAAATGGTTTTCGATATTTTTAAAATATTTTTCGATATTTTTAAAATGGTTTTCGATATTTTTAAAATGGTTTTCGATATTTTTAAAATGGTTTTCGATATTTTTAAAATGGTTTTCGATATTTTTAAATGGTTTTCGATATTTTAAAATGGTTTTCGATATTTTAAAATGGTTTTCGATATTATTAAAATGGTTTTCGATATTATTAAAATGGTTTTCGATATTTTAAAATGGTTTTCGATATTTTAAAATGGTTTTCGATATTATTAAAATGGTTTTCGATATTTTTAAACTGGTTTAAAATATTCTAAAACCGGGTTTTGATATTTTGAAATAGGTTTGCGATTCTTCTAATTTTTTTAAAATATACCTTAGTCGGTTTCGATATTTGTAACCAGTGTTTACTATTGAAAACCAATTTTGGATATTTTAGAGTTATTTTTCGATATCTTTTATCTAGTTAACATCACCATAGACCCAAATCAAATAGCGACTTTTAATGTCTTTAATTCAGGGGGCTCGAGTTACATTGCGTAGGAGGGTGGTGACAAGCCTTTTATGCCACGCGTGCCAACAGCTCCCTACACTCACTATTACCATTATCATATTTTCATTGAAAGAGGAAACGAAGAAGCAAAACCCACGAAAAGCTCCTTAACCAGTGGAGAGAGTACATATCATTAAGCCGGTTTAGAAATTTTAACCAGATCTCATTATTTCTAATACAGATTTGGTGTTTCCAAATCGGATTTAGATATACGCCATATTTTTTAGACTTTGAACCCTTTTTTGAATAGTTTGGGATGAACTTTGCACGCATAGTCATGCATGATTTTATTTCCAATATTTCCGCATCTCTTTTCCACGATTTCGTCGAATGTCAAAACGACCCAAATCAAAAGTCTACAAATGAACAGGCAGTTATTCTTAGTGACCTACTTGTGGGTTTAAAAATGAAAATTATACCGAAAGAAAAATATACGCTTCATCAACTCGGAGGGGGAAGGCATTGTTACGAAATATTGACGTCGTCTATCCAATCTTTTAACTTTTCTTTCGAAGAAAATCGAAACTCGCGAGTTTGACGGAATTGAAGCTCAGAGCGCGGACGCGAAAGAATAACCCGAAAATTTTATCACCGTCGAATTAAAACTAGGCCAGCGTAAAGCGGGACATACGTTTCCATTAAGCAAAGCGAGATAATAAGTAGAGGGGGGAGGGAAGACACTAAGGGGGGGGGGCGCTGCTGTTTCGCATTCGAAGGACGTGGGCCGTAAAAGGGGCTAAAAACGCTAATCGATCCAAGAAGATATCTATCAGCATCGATTCCCGGTCGCCTTTAATTCTTTGCGGGTCAGTCGAGCGGCGCTAACTAATTTCCACCCTCCCCGTCTCGCCCGGACTCGCCCGAAGTGGCCCGATCTCGCCCATAGTGGCCCCGACGCGCCCGCCACCCTCGAGGCCCTCCTTGTCGCGAGACCTTTGCTCTCTGTCTTCTTAAGCCTCGGCCAAGGAAGGGGGGAGGTGATAGACGTAGGAAGTTACTTCCCCCATTCCCTCATAGCCCCTCCGTCCACCTTCCTCCCTCCCGACGAGCCACTAGAGCGAATACTTCCTCCCCCCCCCTTGAGTACCATTTTGTATCGGCTGTCCTTATAGATCTACAATCCCCCCTCTTTTAGTCTACAATATACGGAACACTTTCCGTTAGGTTTCCTAATGGTATCTTAAAATTTCCTGCTGAATTCCGTCGGCGGATCTACTCTATCCGGATAGTCCCGTTTATGGACGATGCCCGACTGAGAAAACGTGGAATGACTATAGCCACGGTTATACTTCGAAATTCGTTTTCCTTTCAGTTTTTTTCTTAAAATATATATATAAAGTTCGTTGCTTTCCAATTCTCTTCCTTTTCCATCCTTCCGTTTTTAACTAGTACCCTCTTTTTGACGATGGGATGCAAACTAACACATCAGTGCTGGTGTTAGAACGAAATGTTGTAGTATTGGCATTTAACACCAAATTACCCAAAATATTACGCAGGCCCGTAGCCAGAAAAATTTCGTTAAGGGGGCAGTAGCGTTTTGTGAGGGGGCACATTTTTTTTCGTTACCTAATTTCGAAAATTAACATAAGTGGCGCCGTGAAATGTTTTTGGTGATCAATAAAAAAAACCTTTTTATTAAGAAATAGTTACCCATAAATAACGTTCTAAACCTTAGACAAAGACAAGTGGTCCAAAAGGAAAATTTCTACGAATAGAAGTTTAAAAAAACTAATAAAGATGAAGGGGCAGATAATTCTTTTTGAGGGGGAAACAATTATATTGAGGGGCAGTGTGTCAGAATTTATAGCTCGGTGTACCTAGTAACAGAGATCATACTACCGGAGGCCTATCATCATAGTGCCCTACGCCAGCGTCCACCTAGCCCGGACAGGTGACAAATCCAGCATGGGTAGTAGAACTCTACTACTGATGCTCACACCTTTGACGCAAGCCACTCAACCCAGCAGAAGGTGCAGCAATGGGTGGACCAATCCACACTTAGCACACAGCAGTGGGATTAAGAGTGGATGCTACAGCAACTCCAGCCGACACCCTACCTACCTTGGTAAAGAGTCAAACCCTTTGGAGAGAGCTCCTAAAGGGGAACGACGAGCACACAGCAGCCAAAGTAACCCGGCACAGCTGGCACCGGAGATCCCGGTGTGATTCCAAAAGGCCGGGAAACAGGACCGCCGTGCCCTCATACGGAGGCCCGCCGCCCCACAGTAGGCTACCCAATCCGCCGAGGCGGCCAGTTTGCACGGACCCTCTCCGTTAGCGTGAGCGTAAGCTCAGTATCCAGCCCAAACCTGACCGAAGTCGGAGGTGGAGATAGGACCGTTTGATCAGAGCTAACATATCCCAGTGCGCCACCGCCCTTATGGGTTACAAGAGCCGGACCCCGACTTCCCGGTAAAGCCACCAGTTATTGCACACTCTAACCCATTTAGGGCCTATATTGAGGGGGCAGGTGGGGGGCAAATAAAAATTTCATTTGAGGGGGCATCGCCCCCGAATGCCCCACCGTGGCTACGGGCCTGATAATACGTAAAATTAACCAAGATATTTCGCGAATTTTCTAAAAATATTCCAACAAATTAACCAAGGTGTTCCGCTAAATTGCTTTAAATATTCCGCCAAATTACCCAAAATATTCCATCGAATTACCCAATATATTCCGCCAAATTACTATAAATATTCCGCCAAGTTACCGAAAATATTCCAACAAATTAACCAAGGTATTCCGCCAAATTACCCCAAATATTCCATCGAATTACCCAAAATATTCCGCCAAATTACCCAAGATATTTCGCCGAATTCCTAAAAATATTCCAACAAATTAACCAAGGTATTCCGCCAAATTACTATAAATATTCCGCCAAGTTACCGAAAATATTCCATCGAATTACCCAAAATATTCCGACAAATTACCCAAGATATTTCGCCAAATTCCTAAAAATATTCCAACAAATTAACCAAGGTATTCCGCCAAATTACTATAAATATTCCGCCAAGTTACCGAAAATATTCCATCGAATTACCCAAAATATTCCGCCAAATTACCCAAGATATTTCGCCAAATTCCTAAAAATATTCCAACAAATTAACTAAGGTATTCCGCCAAATTACCCAAAATATTCCATCGAATTACCCAAAATATTCCGCCAAATTACCCAAGATATTTCGCTGAATTCCTAAAAATATTCCAACAAATTAACCAAGGTATTCCGCCAAATTACTATAAATATTCCGCCAAGTTACCGAAAATATTCCATCGAATTACCCAAAATATTCCGCCAAATTACCCAAGATATTTCGCCAAATTCCTAAAAATATTCCAACAAATTAACCAAGGTATTCCGCCAAATTACTATAAATATTCCGCCAAGTTACCGAAAATATTCCATCGAATTACCCAAAATAATCCGCCAAATTATCCAAGATATTTCGCCAAATGCCTTAAAATATTCCAACAAATTAACCAAGGTATTCCGCCAAATTACTATAAATATTCCGCCAAGTTACCGAAAATATTCCATCGAATTACCCAAAATATTCCGCCAAATTACCCAAGGTATTCCGCCAAATTACTATAAATATTCCGCCAAGTTACCGAAAATATTCCATCGAATTACCCAAAATAATCCGCCAAATTATCCAAGATATTTCGCCAAATGCCTTAAAATATTCCAACAAATTAACCAAGGTATTCCGCCAAATTACTATAAATATTCCGCCAAGTTACCGAAAATATTCCGCCAAATTACCCAAAATATTCCATCGAATTACCCAAAATATTCCGCCAAATTACCCAAAATATTCCATCGAATTACCCAAAATATTCCGAAAATTACCCAATATATTTCGCCAAATTTCTAAAAATATTCCAACAAATTACATAAGATATTCTGCCAAATTACCCAAGATATCCCGCTAAAATACCCAAAACATTCCGCCAAAGTACCCAAAATATTCTCCAAAAACTATCTAAAATATTCCTTCAAATTATCCAAAAAAATCTAAAATATTCAACGAAGCATCAAAAATATCCCAGTTCAGTGTCGAAGATTATTTTTTAGTTTATACTGGTTAAATTAAATCGACTTAACGGTAATAGAATTTAATTTGAGCTGATGAGTGGTTTTTCTAAAAAACGCTTAATTAAATACGAAATTAAATTATGTTTTGGAATTTAGACTACTACTCTACACTGCCAAACCTGGAAGTTTATGTACACAATACCCAAGGCAATTGCGTGTAATAAAATCACAAAGCTTTTGTATAAGCTCACATTGGCATTTTCAAGGTCATTAAGAAATTATAAACACAATTTAAATAAGAGCTTCAATAACGTAGCAACCAGACTCTCTTCAAAGTTCTAACCCCCGTGACGTGCTACCAGACGTGCTAATATCAACAAGATCATACGATGTCACGGACATTTGAGTGTACTCAATTTCCTTACCCTCCTTAGGAATATCCTGAAAATTATTCATCGAGCAAATGACCTACAAGGTAATTCCATTAAAAATTGTTGAGGTTAATGGTAATAGTGAGTGTAGGGAGCTGTTGGCTCGCGTGGCATGAAGGGCTTGCCACCACCCTCCTACGCATTGTAACCCGGCCACCTGAAATAATGGCTTCAAAAGTCGCTTGATGATTTAGGCATAAACGTGGTGCCTCGGGTACTAGCCTAGCTGATTATTATTCTTCTAGTTTTAATTTTACTTCCATGAAACACACTCTAGATCAAGGGTGCCTTAAGTTACGTTAGAAGAAACCACCTATGGACTGTGCGAAGGATGATAAAATACGCGAAAAAGTAGATTAGTCCATAATTAAAAGGGATAATATAGCTAAATCCTAAACAAATTTGAAGAAATTAAAAAACTTACTAATAACTCGTACCAATCGGTCTTCGAGCAAACAAAAAACGCGAATCTCGGATCAAATAGATCTTCAAGTAGTAAACTACATAAAAACTAAATAAAATAGCCAGAAATTCCAACGGTAGACCGGTTTCGTTCTATTTGGAACTCATCAGTACCGTGCGGGAAATCTGGCTAGCGACTGTTTCAAAACGCGTTGCATATAGCAACGGAAAGCCGAAAAACGGGGGAGTGTGGTGGAGAATGTATATATATCAAGGGTGCCTTAACAACTAATTTAAAAATTTACCAATTTGAAAATTTTGAAGGTCGAGACTACCATTTTGAAGAACAAGGTCACCCTGTTTATATTACGTTTTTTTATATGGAGGTTGAGATCACCATTATTTTCAATTTCAAGGTCACCCTATTTATATCAGTTATATTAAAAGACTTAAGTTTATTTTCCAGATAAACCATAATGAAATTGGAGATCACCATTTACTAAAGATTACCTAGATTAATTTTAGTGAAACGAATAAAACCTACTTACCCAACTTGTTTACTAAAATACGAACTTATTCGCTTTGGATAAAATCGTAGTAAAAAGGCTAATAGCAAAGTTTTTATTTAATTTTTTTTGTTCTCGTACATACTTCCCGTATATTCAAATTCCCTATTCTCTTAAAACTAGAGTAATACTGTATATTCCCCATCGTAGATTTAAAAAATTCCGTAAGTATAAAAAAATGGGACAAAAAATATCAAAAGAAGAGATTCAATTTTCAATTTGCGTCCAAAGCCCCGCATGACGAAATAATGGGATATTTTTTTACATATATGTTTTTTTTTCTTGCGTCCACCTCAGTTCGTTCTTGCATATATTCCTCTTAAAATCTGACTTATCTGCCAGAGAATCAACGGGTTTACACACTAAAGTAAACAATGGAATTGTCATCGTTACTAAAAGCTAAGACGGATGCCGAACGACGAAGATTTTCGACGTGGACTGCATTTTCCTAAATAGGTTGCGATCTTTAAAGACAGGAATCCATACCTCTACTGGGAATGCTTATCCTGCCGTATTGCGAATGGTAAGATCACTCTGACGGCTTTGGCCACGCCTACGAGATAAAAAATCCCCTCTGCGCGCCCTCCCCTCTCACGTTGTTGTTTGTTAAGTGAACATAGTGACGTCAAAAACCCGTCAGCCACATCGAGACGAAAATCTGCCGTGATAAGCATTCCAAGTAGAAGTATGGATTCCCGTTAGAGATAGGGCTGAAAGTTGTGGATGCTCAGGTGTTAACCACCGATTTTGTTCAAACTCGGCTATCATGTACCCCACAATGTAACTTTAAATACCTACAAGGGAAAAGTTACGCTGGGCTTTCGTTTTGCCATGGCAACCGAAAATGTTTTTGACAACACAAAATGAAAATTTTCGCATTGAAAATAAAATGGGAAACTGAAATAATTAAAACAATTAAAAAATTTAAAAATAGAAAAATGTTATCAAAATTGACGAGAATAATATATATATATATTTTTAATTATTTCAATAAAATAAATAGTCGGTCCGACTCGTCTCTAGCACTAAGCAATGCACGCATTCAATAATATCTTGAATATACCCTTCTGGATAGAAACTAATATTGAAATTTTCAGGTTATAATAGTATAGCGTTATTAAATTTTACAAGGGTATGTAATAAGGGTTGCACCGAGATATCGGCCTATTTTCCTAATATCGGTATCGCCCAATATCGGCTTAAGCGAAGCCGAAATTGGCCGATACTGGTATTAGATTAATATTTTCAGGATAATCTTTTAAAAATAAGAAAATTCTCGAATAACTAATATTTTATTGCCACAACCTTACATTTGCCTTTAAAAGGGCAAGACTTCAGAAGCTACCATTTTTTTAGACAGGGGGTTACGAGTTTAAACCAATAAAAAACAACGATATTCTATTTGTGATAGAAAATATGTATCACGTAAAATAAAAAGAAACATTCGATTATAAATTTCCATGTAGGAATTTGAACTGATACGTCTACAATATTTCAACAGCGTCTACCATATTGAAAAATAATTAAATCTAAGGCTGATTTTTACGGTAGAATAAATGCAATCAAAGTGTTCTACAAAATTATCGCGCAAATAGGCTAGCTATATAATACGTAAATTAACAACGAACGTGACCTAATTTATGTATTCGCAATTTCGCGTAGCTCGTTATAATAAGGTAAACAGATGGAAAGTTATTTCATTATGGTCTACTTATGCAATGAACACAAGGAAAGTTATTTTTAAACATATTAAAAATGTAAGAAATAAAATGAGCAGCGTTTTGGAAACTAAACTTTTTAAATTAATCGGGTTTTCAGCTGTTATATAATTTAAAAGTTTAGTTTCTCCAAAACGTGTATATATATATATATATATATATATATATATATATATATATATATAGTGAAATTAATTTTAAAAATATTTTTAAGGGATAGTGAAATTAATTTTAAGAATATTTTTAAGGGATAGTGAAATTAATTTTAAGAATATTTTTAAGGGATAGTGAAATTAATTTTAAGAATATTTTTAAGGGATAGTGAAATTAATTTTAAGAATATTTTTAAGGGATAGTGAAATTAATTTTAAGAATATTTTTAAGGGATAGTGAAATTAATTTTAAGAATATTTTTAAGGGATAGTGAAATTAATTTTAAGAATATTTTTAAGGGATAGTGAAATTAATTTTAAGAATATTTTTAAGGGATAGTGAAATTAATTTTAAGAATATTTTTAAGGTATAGTGAAATTAATTTTAAGAATATTTTTAAGGTATAGTGAAATTAATTTTAAGAATATTTTTAAGGGATAGTGAAATTAATTTTAAGAATATTTTTAAGGGATAGTGAAATTAATTTTAAGAATATTTTTAGGGGATAGTGAAATTAATTTTAAGAATATTTTTAAGGGATAGTGAAATTAATTTTAAGAATATTTTTAAGGGATAGTGAAATTCATTTTAAGAATATTTTTAAGGGATAGTGAAATTAATTTTAAGAATATTTTTAAGGGATAGTGAAATTAATTTTAAGAATATTTTTAAGGGATAGTGAAATTAATTTTAAGAATATTTTTAAGGGATAGTGAAATTAATTTTAAGAATATTTTTAAGGGATAGTGAAATTAATTTTAAGAATATTTTTAAGGGATAGTGAAATTAATTTTAAGAATATTTTTAAGGGATAGTGAAATTAATTTTAAGAATATTTTTAAGGGATAGTGAAATTAATTTTAAGAATATTTTTAAGGGATAGTGAAATTAATTTTAAGAATATTTTTAAGGGATAGTGAAATTAATTTTAAGAATATTTTTAAGGGATAGTGAAATAATTTTAAGAATATTTTTAAGGGATAGTGAAATTAATTTTAAGAATATTTTTAAGGGATAGTGAAATTAATTTTAAGAATATTTTTAAGGGATAGTGAAATTAATTTTAAGAATATTTTTAAGGGATAGTGAAATTAATTTTAAGAATATTTTTAAGGGATAGTGAAATTAATTTTTAGAATATTTTTAAGGGATAGTGAAATTAATTTTTAGAATATTTTTAAGGGATAGTGAAATTAATTTTTAGAATATTTTTAAGGGATAGTGAAATTAATTTTAAGAATATTATTAAGGGATAGTGAAATTAATTTTTAGAATATTATTAAGGGATAGTGAAATTAATTTTTAGAATATTTTTAAGGGATAGTGAAATTAATTTTAAGAATACTTAGAAGTGATAGTGAAATTAATTTTAAGAACATTTTCAAGGGATAGTAAACGTAGGTTTTAGAAAGTTCTTGAAGGGATAGTAAACTTAGTTTTTAGAAAATTCTTGAAGGGATAGTAAACTTAGTTTTTAGAAAATTCTTGAAGGGATAGTAAACTTAGGTTTTAGAAAATTCTTGAAGGGATAGTAAACTTAGGTTGTAGAAAATTCTTGAAGGGATAGTAAACTTAGGTTTTAGAAAATTCTTGAAGGGATAGTGAACTTAGGTTTTAGAAAATTCTTGAAGGGATAGTGAACTTAGGTTGTAGAAAATTCTTGAAGGGGTAGTAAACTTAGGTTTTAGAAAATTCTTCAAGGGATAGTAAACTTAGGTTTTAGAAAATTCTTGGAGGGATAGCAAACTTAGTTTCCGAAAATTCTTTAAGGGATAGTAAACTTAGTTTCCGAAAATTCTTCAAGGGATAGTAAACTTAGTTTCCGAAAATTCTTAAAGGGCCACACCGACGTTTATATAGGTCTAGATCAATCCCAGTATATGATTGATTGGATCTACAATCACGAGCTACCTAAATGTTTTTAAAACCTAGTTTTTACAAAGTTTTTCAAAACATGATTTTCAAAACTAAAGTAAAAACCAAAATATTTGATAATAATTAATTTAGTGAAGCAATTCGACCCCCATAAAAGAAAAATTCCATTTAGGACCAAATCAAAAGTCATACGACGGCGTAGGTGCGAACAGACGCCAAAGAAAGTGTCAGGGGGGAGGGGGATATAAACGCCCCCAAAAAAAAGAAAAACAATTCACAACAAATTTGAGCTGATGGTTGTTTGAGTTTGACATTTTCGTACAAGAATAACGATAAATTATCCACTAGTGTCACGTCGCTCGGGGGGGAGGGGGGCAGTCGGCAAAGGAAAAAGTAACGGGGCAGCTAGTCATAGACGACAAAAACCCGAGCCAGTGGATCAACGTAACGGTCGAAAAAGCGGCAGTGACGCCCCAGAAAAAGGTTTACAGTTACGGATACCCGGCCGAAAGTACGACGAAAAGCTCTTTCGGCGCGCGAAAATATGGCCCCTGAAAAATAAAAGGATTTTAAAGTTATCGGACCCTCCGCAAACCCCCTCGTCCCCCGCAGCCGACCTCGAGACAGGACATTGGGTGAAAGCGTGGAGATTTATACGGACTGCCCGGGTTAAAAGCGAGCGCTGCCCGACCAATCCCCTCAGATTGGAGATCCTCGTCCATTTTAGAAGAATTCCAAACAGTTTCGGATTCCCCCATATCTCTTTCTATTCCGCATTTTTCACTTCTTCTAAAACCAGCGTACAGGTTGTTTCAAAGGTTTTGGGTTAGTACTAAGCGGGCGCCATCTAGCTAAAAGTAGCCGTACTCAACGGCGCCTACAAGGGGGGACCAAACGTGGGAAATGCCCTTCCCCCTTGTAGAGCTACGAATGCGCTATGAAGTCCTACCCCTCTTAGTCTAAGCATGATCGTTGCCCCTTTGGAGATATAACCACAGGTGCCCATGGCGATACTACAAGTATCCATGACATTAGAGTGGTATTTGTAAAGTTGGTAATATACGAGGCTTAGATTTTATACGTAATTTAGCTAACTTAAAAGGTCATACCGGTGTTTTTAATTTTACTAGTCTGTCGCGCGAGCTCCGAAGACAAGTTCCAAAATGTCATAGGTCAGATCTGCTATCCCGGGATACGGGAGAGAAAGACCTACTTAATTTTTACCGAGATTTCTCAAACACCGGTGTGGCCCTTTAATATTTTATTAATTGTTTATTTTCATGGTAGTATTAATCTACTTTACACGTAAAGTTATACGCTTTAATCAAATGTCGACCATTCTCCAAGATGGCTGACAAGTGACAACCAGTTTCGATTGGAGCTTACGAACAAGTTCTCACAAGTATCATAATGGTTCTTTAATTTATTCCTAATTCGTTAAAATCCGGCCAGGTATTTTCATTCAAATGTAGGACATTTTCCAAGATGGTCGACAATCTTTTCACACTTTGGTCTGGCGAACAATTTTCAGAAGTCGGCCATTTTCTCAAATGGTGAAGTATCAGCTTTCTACTTGGTTTGACCAGTGGAGCACCCAGGATTCTTTTCCGGGGGGGGGGGGGGGTGATGAGTCCCAAAACATTTTTAGGTAAAAATTTGTAATGATAAGCAAATAACGTATTATCAAGGATCCTATATGTTAGTAGGATACGAGGCGAGGTACGGAAAATGTCGGTGGGTCATGCGCGATAGAGAATCCGTTTTTACACACAATCCTAAGGATTTGTGTGTATTAGTCTCATGTACAGTGTAGCCGTTGCCGCCGATGCCGCCGATGGCGCCGTGTCACGCATACCTCTTCAACGGTTATAACTAGAAGAGTCAATGATATATCGTTCAAAAGTACATATATCACCATTGATAGCGTTTCATAAAGTTTTCAAATCGGAGCCCAAGAAGTTGGGAATTTGCCCAATTTACTATTTTCGGTGATTTCCTTTATGTGGTAGATATTTTGATTAAAATTAAGTCCGATAACGTTAAAAAAAATATTATTGGATAGGTTAGGATTCTGCGGACCTACAACTTCGGTCATATCAGTAAATATGAAATTTAAGTATAGTTTTCAGGGTAATTTACGGGACCCCAATTTTCGTGGTTTTATATTTCCGCCTAAAAATCTACATATTTAAGTCCGATTTTCATGAAAGTTATATTTTTGAATAGCTGTGGTTTACATATAACCTAGAATTGTAAAAACATTCCTTAAATTTAATTCTAAGTAAGGTTTTTTGGGCAGCGTATACGGACCCCCCGCAATTTCCAACATTGTAAATCCGCGTGTTTATAGAGGTCTACACGCCCGTTTCCCTCTGGCGTTTTTCAAGGCCGTTCAGAGTGGGCCGCGCTTTCAACGTATGACCAGAAGTAACAATTAAGTATGACACTGATCGGCGTATGACCAGAAGTAATAAGTGTAATCAGAAGTAACAAATAAGTGTGATCCGAAGTAACAAATAAGTGTGATAAGAAGTAACAAATAAGTATGAAACTAATCGAACTAGTCTTTGTCGTATAACCAGAAGAAATAAGTGTGACACTCAACGGCTGACTAGTAGTAACAAATAAGTGTTATCAGAAGTAAAAAATAAGAGTTACACTGATCAGGTTGCTGTGAATAGCTCAAACAAACTTAACACATTAGGAGGATTGTGTGTATTCTGACCGTCGTACGTCTTGTTAGATTCCGTCAAGGACAAAACATGGAAGAAGCACCGCCAAAATTTGTCCTTGAGGGAATAGAAACAAGACGTCCCACGTTTAGAGGCTCTCTTTGAAAACACGGGCTGGCCGGAGGGCCACCTATCCTTCTAACATATAGGATCCTTGGTATTATGAAGGCTTCGGTCATGATTATTTTATTCTTCTTCCTGGGGCCCTCCCCCCCTGGGTGCGCCACTGGGTCTGACTATCCGGTTTCGCGTATCATAAAGTACTGTAATTATTCCAAAAGAAAACCTACGGCTATATCGGGACTAAACGTTTAGAACAGGACTGTAAAGAGTATAGAATAGGTAGGCTCATAGAGGGCGCGATCCAGTCGTCCGAACAAGTCGAGGCCCGAGGAGGCCCTTGTTCGTTATCGGCGTCGCAGTTCCTGGCTATCTGTAGGGACGGGAGCCCGAGTGAAACGAAGCTATTTGAACGTCTATCGGGAAGGTCTCTCCGAATAAACGGCGGATATAGCCGATAGCGCCTCTAAATCAACGGATCGACCCGTGAGGCACCCGGGGTTGTAGTCGGGGGTTCTCCAGGGGGGATGGGGTAGCGACGCTTTGCATCGCGACTTCTAAATCGGCTGGGGTTATTCTACCTCGCTCTTGGAGAACCTTCGAATTTTACCCTTTCGCTATATCTAAATGCCAAAACTACCTATCTCGAGATACGTTAAAATTGTTACAACTGTCGTTCGGGGGATCATTACGGGTGTCCAGATTTCAGGCCTAGGTTTTGTTCTGCCAGTCCCCCTTTAAATTAACTTAGCCCTTTAAAGATGTAAAATAAATATAATTAACTTAAATTCTTTCTTGCTTTTATTACAATATTATCTTCTTAAAACTTTAATTAATGGCAAAAAAATACCATTTTTAATAACAATTATTAATTAGTAAAATTTGGTTAGGTAATGCAAAAGTTGAAAAAGGGGTTGGTGATGGTGAAAATTTACTACAGTCAAAGCTACGCTCAAAGGGGGGATTGGACACGGAAACCCTTTGTCTACACCACTGTTCATTATTCTTTTATTTATACAGAAAATGATCACACTGTAATTAGCCTTTTCAGATTACATAGAGCCACGTAGTGGCAAATGCGAGAAGCTCATTAACTGCTGGATTTTCGTCTGCTAAGCAGACGATTTTTCAATAAAGCGTCTGCTTAGCAGACGAAAATCCAGCAGTTTATGAGCTTCTTGCATTTGCCACTACGTGGCTCTATGTAAACTGAAAAGGCTAATTGAGTTAGGATCATTAGGAACGAGCGTTAAAAATGATAAATACTTATATTGGGAACTGTAATTGTATTTATAAAATTTGAAATGTTAAGCCTTTGTAATTTCGGCTGGTATTTGTTCTCTCTGGCGGCAGATGGCGGTAGGCAGCCATTTTAATTCACGCGCTTCATCGGGAGATGGGTGCGTCCAGAAATTCTAATTTCCAATACAATTTCATTACATCTATTGATATAAACATCTTTAAAATTGGGATTATTATTTTACTCTCTCTGAAATGTAGATCTTTTACGAATTCTCGCTAGCAAACAATAATTGTACTCTCAAGGACTTAAAAGTAAAAATACAGAAAGTTTTATTTCGATGTCAGCTAGGTATACCCTTTTCGTAGATGCGTTCTTATTGCATTAGGTTACCGCTTTAAGTAACCGTACGTTAGTACCAACGACTTCGGTGTAGGCCGTACCCCCGTCCCGAGCTAAAAACGTCGGTAGCACCTTAGCGTCAGCGTTACTTAACGCGATATAAACCCCTCTTCGAGAACTTTCTCCGATATCTCGCTGCACTTTCAACCGATATCTCGACGACGGTATATTTATATATGGGCATAGAAGATCGATAATGCCCCGTCGAATTTATATTGGCCCGCGTATAGCGGCGAAAACTCGGGCTGAAAGTTTCGGCAGGCGACGGCAGTCGAAGAGACGAGAAGACCGAGGCTTAGTGAAATCGAGTAAAGGCGTTTCGTGGGCCACGAGGGTCCGAGAAGAAATCGGACAAGAGTCAGAAACGGCTGACGATTTTTCCACGTTTCTAACATTACTCTTCGCCCCCTGATTTCAATATTAATTAGTCATGGAAATGTCCGAAACGACAGAACGTCGAATCGATCCCCGAAGGACGCGAAAAGAAAGCCTGAGCCTCCGGCTTTCGACATATTACGGAGTATCCACCCCCGATTAATAATGAATTGTTTATTAATAAACGCTCCCTCAAAGTCCCCGTTGATGACGAACTTTTCGCGATTTTCCCAATCGCGCCATTTTGGACAAACTTTCCGTAAACTTGACAAAACGGGGCTGGAAATAAACCCGCTTTCTGATACGGGTGCTTTTAGCCGGTTCCTGAACGGCGTATAATATCCGAGTTTCGCGACGCGCGGGAAAACGTTCATTGTTTCCCGAATTCCCAAAGCTAAATGATGTCCATAAAGCGCGCGTTTTCGGCGAGGCTTAGGGGCGAATTGCTTATACTATAGGTAAAGGGATAAAGGCCCCGAAACATTGCGCGGGATCGAAAGATAACTCTATTTACATTTGGCAAACAGGCCTGTTTACTCAACGATACAATCGGGACAAATTAGTACGTTATCCACGATAAACATACGAACGCGAACGCTTCCTACAATGGAACGCGCGCCCGGCTGCGTCAACCTGCCGGATGTAAATTAATGTAATCTCGTTTAGAGTCTCGGCCATCGTATAACTCGCTGTAAGCTGTATTTCCTTTTGTCAAAAGAAAACATAGATGGCGCGATCGTAACTACGTAAACGCTTTTGGCTTTCTTGTAGAAGTCATTCATCTCCGTCTAGCTAGACCTAAGGGAATGAGACTGCTCCGCGAAAAACAACCAGAACGGACTTCTAAGAACGACCTTACTCGATGGCGGAAGTAGTTGGGGTTACGTTCGAAAGAAACTACTTTCGGGGATTGTATTAATGCGCCTTCTAAAACTCGAGTAAAAAGATTCTTTCAATGAGGTTCTTGGAATATCTGAAAGGAGGCGCTACGCAACGCTAGGCAGCGCGACTGATTTTGTTATACATTGCACGGAATGTCTCGTGCGCCCGTGTATTGTAGGTGGGGTCGCGGAGTGGTTAGCATTTAGTCCCAGTGATGGGCATTTTTGAAACTTTTGTGATAACTCTCAATCCATCTCATTCCCGTTTCTAAAATTTTAAACTCAAACTCATCGCCTCTCACCACTGTAAAGTAACTTTTTATCTCATCTCATCGAATTTCGTTAATTAAACTAACCTAATAACGGTAATAGTTAGTGTCGGGAGCTTAGAGCATTTCACCTCATCTCAATTGCTCTCACTGGTCTCACGGTGAGAAAATAGTGCCCATCACTGCTTTCTCCTCGCAGTGAAAGGACCCGAGTTCGTTTCCAGCTTGTGGCACTGTGTGAAAGCTCAAATCAACTTTTTCTGCGTTAAGTTTGCAAGTGATCTCCCCACTTTTTTTTAATCACTCGGCCACCTCACTTAAAGGCATAAATGTTGATAGCCCCGCTGATTTTTTTTTAAAAAGGCTGTTTTAGAACCCTATTTAATGCTAAAACATTTCAAGAACGTCATTATAATACTGAAAACCTAAATGCGTTACGAAACAACAATAATAATTGAAAACAAAGCATTAGGGAAAACGCTCCAAACGCAAACGTCGACGCCAATAGTAGCTTGGTTTCCATTGACGCGCGTAACGGAGCGTTTCTTAACATTGGCGCATTTAAAATTTGAAGGTGAAAAAAATAACATTTTGACACGTGCTAGTGGATTTGCGCTTGTTACAACCTACTTCCAGAAGCTAGTAGGCCACACTTTAACCACGTTCACACTAGAGCCAGTTTAGGTCGGTTTGAATGCCAGTTTTGACCGCCGACGATAATTCTTGGTTCCCACGTGCGAAATCGCTTCACCCCGGTTCGCTTATAGCCAAGGCGTAACGCCATTTCAAATTATGACTAGAATTTTAAAAATACTAAAATGTATCCCAAAACAATTAGTTAATCATGTTTACTATACATACAGTAATACATTATTTAGAATTATATTCCCATTTTTTTGGTAAATACGAGCAATTTGACTTCCCCGCCTTGTCGTTTTGAAAGCGATTGCGAACCGACTTGAACGAGTTGCTTCCCGAACCAACACGAAGCGATTTCTCACGCTGGTTTTGAAAACTAGTTCTCGAAAACGAAGCGATTTTAGGGGTAAGTGTGAACCTGGCTCTTGAAGCTCTCTGGCGCTCTTTTAACTCATCGTAGGGAAATGGAACAAATACAGGCATACTTCTCAACTTAACCCCTACAACTCCTTAAAAATTTTGCATACTCTTTTGAAACACCCTGTATCTATGGTCGTGGCTCGTCATCGTGTACGTTTTGGCTTTAATGAAAATCAACCTTAAAAAGAAATATATTACTTTTGTTTATGACACAGATACCCCAATAAATACGTTCTGAAAAATGATTTATCATAGTAATTTTTATTTTCTTATTCGATAATTTATCATTATTTTGTAAAAAATTTCGTCCTAAGTTATTTTCCATAAGCCTTCGCTAAAGAAGCGGTCAGAGAAGATTTGTCAGGCATCGTTACCATCGCCAATTCGTTTTGCGGCATATTTTGGAAGTAAACAATTTATTATACGAAAAGTTTAGCCATCTTAAGAATTAGATTTCTTCGAACGAACTAAGGAATTAACATTTTAAATGCAGTGTAATGAACCTTACTCGAAGAAACAATAGAGCATAACTTTTATTTTACATAAAGGTAAACAAATTTCAACTTCGTAAATTAACGTCTCTAAAAATTACCCATAATTTATGTAGAAATTAAGATTAAGCGTTGGCAAAAATTAGTATTTAGCAATTGAAAATTAGATTAGATTTCTTCGTGCCCGATCCAAGACGCATCTCAACTATATCGGTGATACGTTTAACTTAGTACACTCGCAGCAGGCGTAACATTTAATCTTATCCAGAGCGCGAGACAGTTTAGTTAACGCTGAGCCAGAGTGGTTATTTATGGCTCCCGACGAATGGGGGCTTTATAATTCGCCCCCCTCGCCGCTGTTTTGTTTGTCGAGATAGGTTTGAATAACTAAACAGTCGCTCGAGAGCGAGCGGCAGACTCACGCGGAGAATGATGAATATTAATGGTACTCTCGGAGTATATGGATAATTGCCGCCGCCGAGAGTGACCTCTGTTGGAATTCGTACAAACTATATCGTCATTACATTTTCGTATCTAAAGCCCCTACCCCCGCAAAAAGTAGCGTTATAATTCAGCGTCTGGAAACTCTGAGACGGCGTGAATTTTAAATCAACTACTATAAAGTCCAGCAAATAACACCTACTCACTTACGAAGTCGGTTAGCATTTTGATACCGAGACTGCAGATGACGCTGCGCTGCTATTTCGCGGACGTAAAAGTCTAGTTAAAGGATAAAGTCGTAGCCGTCTGTGTATCCAAAAGGGCGGCCATAAAAACAAACAATATTTTGTTTTTTAACAAGAACGTGTGACCACGAGAGAGCTGTGAATACCAGAAAATTCGTTTTGGCGGGAAGAATTTGTCTTTAACTGGTTAAAAAATATTTATTTGCGTTTTCTACTGTAGTTTGCTTAAATTACTTTCCATTCTTAGAACAATTTAAAACAATTTAACTTTTTAAAATATTTCTGTAACACTTAAAATGTTTCTGTTAACTTTTTAAAATATTTCGGTTATAATTTTCAAAATAGGTCTCTAATCTTTTTAAAATAGGTCTTTAACCTTTTTAAATCATCTCTTACAGACTTCTCTGGATTAAATTTTGGATCCAACTGTTATCTATTTGGGTTCCAAGGGTCTTGATCCAATGAGAATTGGATCCGTTCTTGATCCAAAGAGATTTGGATCCGTTCGGGATCCAATGACTATTGGATCCAGTCGCCATCCAAAGAGGATATTTGGATCCGGTCGTGACCCGCTCTTGATCCAATTAGATTTGGATCAGCTCTTAATCCAATGACAATTTGATCCAGTTGGGATCCAATAAGATTTGGATCCGGTCTTGATCCAATGAGAATTGGATCCGTTCTTGATCCAATGAGATTCGGATCCAGTCGGGATCCAAAGCGATTTGGATCCGTTCGGGATCCAATGACTATTGGATCCAGTCGCCATCCAAAGAGGATATTTGGATCCGGTCGGGACCCGCTCTTGATCCAATTAGATTTGGATCAGCTCTTAATCCAATGACAATTTGATCCAGTTGGAATCCAAAGAGATTTGGATCCGTTCTTGATCCAATGAGATTCGGATCCAGTCGGGATCCAAAGCGATTTGGATCCGTTCGGGATCCAATGACTATTGGATCCAGTCGCCATCCAAAGAGGATATTTGGATCCGGTCGGGACCCGCTCTTGATCCAATTAGATTTGGATCAGCTCTTAATCCAATGACAATTTGATCCAGTTGGGATCCAATAAGATTTGGATCCGGTCTTGATCCTATGAGATTTGGATCCGTTCTTGATCCAATGAGATTCGGATCCAGTCGGGATCCAAAGAGATTTGGACCCGTTCAGGATCCAATGACTATTGGATCCAGTCGCCATCCAAAGAGGATATTTGGATCCGGTCGTGACCCGCTCTTGATCCAATTAGATTTGGATCAGCTCTTAATCCAATGACAATTTGATCCAGTTGGGATCCAATAAGATTTGGATCCGGTCTAGATCCTATGAGATTTGGATCCAGTTGGCATTCAAAGAGATTTAGATCCGGTCTGGATCCAATTAGTTTTGGAACAGCTTTTGTTCCAAAGAGACTTCTATCCGGTCGGGAACCAATTATATTTGGATCCGCTCTTGATCCAATTAGATTTGGATCCAGTTGGGACCAGTATTATAAGTACGGAATCAGGGTGGTAATCAATACTTTGAACATAGGTAATTTAGTGGCATAAATTACATTTAAATAACATTAACAACCGATACTACACTTCGCGGACAATTAATCATAACCAAAAGGACGAGAATAACGCCAAACTTCGTGGAAAAGGTTTTTACATACATAATAAATCATGCGAAGAAACGATAAGGTACTATAATGAAAAGCTAAGTTTTAGGCCAAAATCTTAGGAAACCTACGATATCTACCGCACGTCGTCTACGTTGGCCTAAAATAAAGAAACTGATAAAAAAAACGGCACGTGCATCACGTGCTCCAAGTGCTCAAACCGCGGTAAACGAAAATAATTGAGGTAAATATAACATTAAAATAAACAAAAACAATTAATTATATCCCCACCCAAATCCCTTGTTTTTACCCCAGGTTCCGCTTAGACGGTAGATTAAATAAAACAAACAAATGTAATTGGCCAGAACCGAGTGTCGTCACTGCAACTTTGAGAAGGCTAACTATTAGAGAACCGACTAGAGTGTAGAAGGCAGGGAACGGACTTAAAATAAGACGACGCGTAAACCAAACCACCCAAACGAGGCTACCTTTTATAGCATTTTTTACTTACCTTGGGCGTTACTGAATAATCCGCCAGTTTCAAATCGGCGCGTGGTCTATTGCAAAAATCGTTCTAGTTACATTCTGATTTCTATTCTGTAGAGTTTAATCAAAATGTTGCCAGTTGTTCGATAAATTTAACCATTGAAATAAAAATATATTTACTGAGATCGATATTATTCTGGCGGTCTCTAATCTCCTATCGCCTTCTATAATTATGTTTATACCATTGAGTTAGGAATATATACTCTAGATTCTTGAACACTCAATTGATATCCGCTATGGTGTCACGGTTGGGACCACTTTCTAGAAACACTTACGGCGGCTGTCATTTATCATTATACGGTGCCGTCATCTATTATAGAAATAATATATTTAAGCCACCGGATTAAGTTATTCTCAGTGTTTCTAACCGCTGGCGGTAGATGACGACACCGTACAAGATTCCATACACGATTCCAAGAAAGTGTCCCGGCTAAATATCAAGTGGATCCAAATTTGTTTCGAATTTTATTTGATCAAACCTATTTGGATAAAACGTGGATCCACTTCTTAGTTAAATGATTTTTTGGATCCAAATTTTATCCAATGCTATTTGATCAAAACAATTTCGACCAAACTTGGATCCAATTCTTAGTTAAAAGATTTTTTGGATCCAAATTTGATGCAGTTTTATTTGATAAAATTAATTTGGATCAAACTTGGATTCAATCTTTATTTAAAAGATTTTTGGATCTAAATTTGATACAATTTTATTTGATCAAATTAATTTGGATCCAAATCTGGATCCAATTCTTAGTTAAGATTTTTTTCGATCTAAATTTGATACAATTTTATTTGATCAAATTAATTTGGATCCAAATTTGGAGCTAAAGCTATTGGATCAAACCAATTTTGATCAAACTTGGATCCAGTTCTTAGTTAAAAGATTTTTTTGGATCCAAATTTGATAAAGATTATTTGATCAAGAAATAGTTGATCTTTATTTGATCCCTTAAGGATATAGCTTGATACAAATTGGATCCAATGTCCAAAATTGGATCAAGTCATTTTCGTAAGGGATGTCTCTAACCTTTTTGAAATATGTCTCTAACATTTTTGAAATATGTCTCTAACATTTTTGAAATATGTCTCTAACATTTTTGAAATATGTCTCTAACATTTTTGAAATATGTCTCTAACATTTTTGAAATATGTCTCTAACATTTTTGAAATATGTCTCTAACATTTTTGAAATATGTCTCTAACATTTTTGAAATATGTCTCTAACATTTTTGAAATATGTCTCTAACATTTTTGAAATATGTCTCTAACATTTTTGAAATATGTCTCTAACATTTTTGAAATATGTCTCTAACATTTTTGAAATATGTCTCTAACATTTTTGAAATATGTCTCTAACATTTTTGAAATATGTCTCTAACATTTTTGAAATATGTCTCTAACATTTTTGAAATATGTCTCTAACATTTTTGAAATATGTCTCTAACATTTTTGAAATATGTCTCTAACATTTTTGAAATATGTCTCTAACATTTTTGAAATATGTCTCTAACATTTTTGAAATATGTCTCTAACATTTTTGAAATATGTCTCTAACATTTTTGAAATATGTCTCTAACATTTTTGAAATATGTCTCTAACATTTTTGAAATATGTCTCTAACATTTTTGAAATATGTCTCTAACATTTTTGAAATATGTCTCTAACATTTTTGAAATATGTCTCTAACATTTTTGAAATATGTCTCTAACATTTTTGAAATATGTCTCTAACATTTTTGAAATATGTCTCTAACATTTTTGAAATATGTCTCTAACATTTTTGAAATATGTCTCTAACATTTTTGAAATATGTCTCTAACATTTTTGAAATATGTCTCTAACATTTTTGAAATATGTCTCTAACATTTTTGAAATATGTCTCTAACATTTTTGAAATATGTCTCTAACATTTTTGAAATATGTCTCTAACATTTTTGAAATATGTCTCTAACATTTTTGAAATATGTCTCTAACATTTTTGAAATATGTCTCTAACATTTTTGAAATATGTCTCTAACATTTTTGAAATATGTCTCTAACATTTTTGAAATATGTCTCTAACATTTTTGAAATATGTCTCTAACATTTTTGAAATATGTCTCTAACATTTTTGAAATATGTCTCTAACATTTTTTAAATATGTCTCTAACATTTTTGAAATATGTCTCTAACATTTTTGAAATATGTCTCTAACATTTTTGAAATATGTCTCTAACATTTTTGAAATATGTCTCTAACATTTTTGAAATATGTCTCTAACATTTTTGAAATATGTCTCTAACATTTTTTAAATATGTCTCTAACATTTTTGAAATATGTCTCTAACATTTTTGAAATATGTCTCTAACATTTTTTAAATATGTCTCTAACATTTTTGAAATATGTCTCTAACATTTTTGAAATATGTCTCTAACGTTCTTGAACTAGGTATCTAACCTTTTAAAACTATGTATCTAACCTTTTAAAACTATGTATCTAACCTTTAAAAAATATTTTTAAAACCCGAGTTTAAATCGCGTATCATAGTGACGTCTATTAGAGTTAAACCCAGACGACGTTTTCCGTTGAAATCGATAGGTCACGACCTCAGTAGACGAACATTTTCGTTGAAAGCAAAAGTTCCATCGCAGTGGCAACATTTTGCATCAAAAGCGACAACGATGGCCGGGTCACAGACGGATTAAAATGCCGTCGGAGGAAGCCGCTACTCTATAGAAATCCGATAAAGAGTAAGGATTTCCCCTCAATTTAATTTTCTTTATTCCAGGGCCCCTTTGAAAGGACACATACGTCCGTCCACGGCTACCGGCGAAAACGCGGAAAAAGCAGGGTCGTGTATTAAGAATCCGAGCTAAGGGTCCGAGAGAAACGACGAACCAATGAACACGGATAGAGTCAGCGAGACTGAAAGAGAAGACGCGTATCGAGCCATTGGAAACCCCTATCTCGTTTCCTTCCCCCACTCCTCTTTCGCGTCCGTGCCGCTGTTTACCGCGATCGAAACAAACGCGCCCAAACGTGCCCACCGTCGCCCAGACTGGTCCGCGTCGAAGCCCATATATCAGTCTGCGTGCGGACACGGGCGGAGAGCGACTGTAGGAAGAAGCCATTTTCTCGCATTACGACATTCCATTAGAAGCTCCTCCGCGATACACAAAAGCTCGCGCCGCCAGCGACGGTAATGGCTGCGGAGGAAAGCTCGCGCGAAAAAAGATAAGGTACATGGCGAAGAAACAGAGACGCGTCCTGCTCGAAACAAGCGATGCTAGCAAATCTCGCTGGCGGACTTCGAAGAGCCGGCCCTGAGATACGGCTCTCTTGTCGGTGTTGGCTGGTAACAGCTGCCAGCGCGGCCCGACGGATAGCCCGCTTCCGATCGTAAATAAAAGAATGTACCAAAAACCCTTTTCTCCGTTGCTCTCTTTTTTTTACCGATTCGTCCAAAACTTAGCCCGATACAAAACTGGTAGTTTGGTACAGTTGTGGCCGCCGCAGTTGTCTCAAATGGGCGACACTTTTCAGCGCTGTATTTACTCTATCGCTTTAATAGTGTCAAACCTTCTAAAACGATGTAAATAGAATAAATTTCACCTTTACTGACAGAAAATCATTATGAAACATTTCATCGAGAAAGTGGGAGAAACTATATAGAAATGTATAAGATAAATCTCGATTATAAAATAAATTCATCTAGTATCTATATAGAAATATTTCAGCTAAAACCCATATAGAAAAAATTAAACTAGAATCTATATAGATTTTTTTAACTATAATCTATAAAGAAAAATTCTACTAGAATTTATACAGAAAAAAATTAACTAGAATCTATAGAAAAAATTCAACTAGAATCTATATAGAAAAATTAAACTATAAGAAAAAATTAAACTAGAATCAATATAGAAAAAATTGAACTAGAATCTATACAGAAAAAATTAACTACAATCTATAAAGAAAAAATTCTACTACAATCTATATAGAAAAATTCAACTGGAATCTATATAGAAAAAAAATTACTAGAAACTATAAAGAAAAAATTCAACTATAATCTATACAGAAAAAAATTAACTAGAATCTATAAAGAAAAAATTAACTAGAATCTATAAAGAAAAAAAATAACTAGAATCTATATAGAAAAAAATTCAACTAGAATCTATATAGAAAAAATTAACTAGAATATGTAAAGAAAAAAAAATTTAACTAGAATCTATATAGAAATATGTCAACTATAAGAGAAATAATTTCAACGATAAGCTATATTAAAATAAATTCAGTCAGAAGCAAATTGAATGAATTTCCCAACCGACGCGTATAAGAAATTGGATTTTTGCGAACCCAGGGACGCACTTGTTCGACCATTCTTCGTAACTGGGAACTAAGCGGGGATCCTTCGGATGGCAGACTGTCCCGAATAGGAGTCGGCAACGTGTCGCTGGACCCGTTTGGGCCCAATTAAAGAAAGCCCGCGCCCAAAACGTCTTAACGACTCCCGTAGGTCCGTTTAAACAGGAGACTTAACTATAGCCTTGGAGGCTGGAGGCCGCGAAAATATCATCCTCTCGCCTAATTTACGCCGCAGAAAAAAGGCTAATTTAATTTATTTTTTACTTTATCTTCCGTCGCCGGCTCTCCTCCTCGCTGCGGTGTTTTCCCTCAGATTATGGGGTCTGGAAAATGGGAAGCCCTATTATATACCCGTACGTCGCGGGTCCTACTATACAATCTAAAGCCGCGCGTTTTTACAAAAATACAGATAGCGTCGTTTCCTATATCAGCCCGAAAAACGCCATTAAATGAGAATATTTTTTTCCTATTTCATTTCATTGTAAGGTTTCGGATTTTTTTTTCTCCTAGTCTCTGATCTAGTATCCGTTTTTTTGGAGGGCGTGGGGGGGGGGGGGGGGGCGAGAGGTAAAAAAGGTTATCGATTTATATACAATATTGGCTATCCCCCTTCATTCTTTTTGTCCGGATTTCACCCAATATTTCGGATTTTCTTGCTATTGTTCCTCGGCAAGTTTGATATTTTTGCTCCCCTTCGCGCACCCTCGCGGGACCTCGAGCGAAAAACTAAGAGAAAAGCCTGCGAGACTAGAGCGAGAGAGGGAAAAAATCTAGTCTTTTTTATCGTTCGTTAGAAATATTTTTTCGAATTTTCTGCCAAGTCATCGCGAAAGACGTCCCCCCTTGTTCTCTTTCCCCAATAAGATTCCCCTTTCACCTCCCCATGTCTACCCCCCCCCCCCCGTAGTCCTCTTTCCATCTATCGTCTACTGGGAGACGAAGTTTTTTGGGAGGGGGTTCGAACAGGAAGGGACAACGTCGAGCCTTTTCTCGATTCCACGCGGGTTCCGTCGATGAATGAGCAAATATAACTAGGTTTAATTGAAATTAAAGTTTTTCGCCTAGAAAAACCCCCATTTCGTAGTTCGAAGGTAAATAATAGGAAACCCACTTTTAATTAACAAAAATTACGCTCTAGTGGAAATCGATTTCGAATTGCTAGAAATTACGCTCGAATGGAATTTGATTTCAATTACACATTGTAATTATGGGAATATTAACGAGTTCGTTAGCTTTTTTCTAATGATAACAAGCTCCACTGGAGTCACAATTATGTTTCATTATAAGAAGTACCACTAGAGCAACAATTATTTCTTATTATAAGAATTTCCATTAGGGGATGAATTAATGTTTTATTAATAGAATTTTCATGATTGGTTTTAGTAACAACTTCCACTAGAACACAATTATTGATTTTTGTAACAGTTTCCACTAGAACACAGTTATTTCTTATAATAAAAATTTCCACTAGAAAATAATTATTTCTTATAATAAAAATTTCCACTAGAACAGAATTATTTCTTAACTATTTATAATTAAAATGTATACTAGAGCCAATACCGATTTGTCATTATAAGAATTTGGGCTAGACCAAACAAATACTTCAAATTATAAGAATTTGTATTACACATTAACATTTTTAAGTATAATAATTTCCAATAGAGCAAATACACATTTTTGGAATACACAAAGGAAACACATTTTAATGCGTAAGAATTTTCACAAGCAGAAATGCAATTCAAACTAAAAGAATTTCCGCTAGTGGAAAAAATTCAATCTACAACAGTGTTATCTAGAACAATCCCACTTGTGATACTCTCAGAAATTCAACTAGTTCAAATAAGAAAATCAGTTCTGCTTTCGTTTTCGACAGGGGTGGGCATTTTCCCAAACTTCATGCTCAGCTCAAAAGCCACTCATTTTAATCTGACATGTAACTCACGCTTTTCTCGAGAACAATTCGCTCACTCAAACCCACTCAGATGAAGTGTTTTCTGATAGCTTACCTCTGCTCACACTCAATTTTCTAAAGAAAGTGCGTGCTCTCTCGTCCGCCCAATTTGGAATTGATTACAGCTAAACCGCTCTCACGCTCAGCTCAATAAAAATAATTTCAGTTTTTTAAAAATACTGAAATTTGATCATATAATTTTGTCCAGAGTTTTAAAATGAAAAAGACCGCGCCGTTCTTATCTTGCTCAATGAGTCAATGTATTACTCTGTGAAAGTGTTCATCTCTAAGATCAGCTTACCTTCAGAAAGTGTCCTGTCGATTATTTGAAAACTCATTCGGACTCTAAATTGAGTAGAGCGTGTCCATCGCTGATTTCTATAAACTTTCAGTATGATCAATAATGTATTTATTTATACCTCAGTCCCGAGAGGGGGAAGGGGAAGAAAACACATATATGCCTGATTTGTTTTATTTTAAGGGGAGGGAGCTAACTCTTCGAGCATAAGGAGGAATGGTAGCAACTCTAAAAATGGTCTCAAAATAGTCTATTCCCCTGAAGTAGAAATAAATACTTGGAATGAAACATCCCTTGAAATCTAACACTCGACATAAATCTACAGCTACTGCCACAAATCACAAATTTCGTAAGTTCCCCAAACGGACAAGCAAATCAGACGGAACCGTAGAAAAAGAAATGGTTACGAAATTTTAGTGACGTGTCCAAAGGTTTCCTCATATAAATGTCGGATGAAAGGTTTCGGAAGGGACCAGGGTGGGGCGAAAAATCGAAATTATTCTATTCTTTCCCTTTCGTTCTCCATTCATTTTTTCATAACAGCCCGTGCAGTGTATATCCTAGTTTGTCCGCTAGAGCGGCGCCAGTGTCCCCTCCCTGGCGATCTTTGGATAAGGACGCCCGGATCTAAAGAAAAATACACAGAAGACGAAGGAGTCCGCGCCAATAAAACTGTATTGTATCGTCTGCTACGTCTTCGGGTACATCTTTCTTTTCGCGGTGTCTTCTGTTTGCTCTCTTTTTTTGCGTCAGCACGCCAAACACCTTGCTTACAATCAAAACTGGAGCGGGGATTTTTCCAGCCCTCCTTACCCAGGCGGCCTCTCCGCGAGTTGTCTGCTACCAAAGATTTCCCATGGCGTTTCCCTCGGCCGGAAAATAAAAAAAAATATCTTTTATATATTGCTTCTCGAAGGTTTTAGCTACGAACGGGATTCTTCCTAGGCCTAACCGCGCATCGCGAACAAAGGCTTAGGGCCCGGTGGAGTCCGCGCTAGTCTCGCTGTTGTGACGAAGGGTTACCCTCCGCGACTCCGTAAGATCGGGGGGAAAGCGCGTCCCAGGAGAGGAAGAATGAAGAAAACATATATCTGTTCGGCGAATATATACGCGGACCAATGCGCAATCCTTTTTGCTTTCATATTTAATAAAGGCGCGATCCGAAAAAGGAACGGTAGAAAAGCTAACTTTTCTTCCCCGACGAAAACGAAGCTTCCGTTAACGTACGCGCCTCAACCCTAACTCGCGCCAAGAATCGACGCCCCCGAAACTAGCTCTCGAACCAAACGCTCTTATTTACGCGTTTCGTGGAATGATATATAGTCCAATTCTTGGCGATCTCGGCTCCTTACGGTTTCGCGCCAGACCCCCGCCGAGTATAAATATTATATACCGAGAATAACCTATTTGGCGCCGAAACGGAGAGACCTTATTGCCGCTAACCGGCTTAAAGGCGGCCACTTTTACCCGTGACGATACATAAAATTCCGGTCGAACGAGCCCACGAAGTATAAAAGCCATATATTTTCTATCACTAGGCCTTTGTTTATCAAATTTTCGGGTAAATATTTACCGGGGCTTTTATTTTATCTACGTCTCCCGGCAGCCAAATCTCCCTACTAGGTCAAAATGACGAGGGGGTTTATTGGAGGGGGTTAAGATATAACATCTAAAGTCGGCCGTTAAGATAAAACTTTAACGAATTATGCGAGAGCACACAGTGCACGAGTTCACCGCGGTCATAAAATATTCAAAAGTTTGGAGAACAGCGGGGGATTTTAAGAGTAATTAGCTATAAGGCTGACAGGCCCGAGGCAATTCGCGATTCGTGGCGTCCATATTTCTGGCTCGTGTGGGACGCCGTATTGTTCCCGCCAAAATGATATTAAGGCTCGCGCGAGGAGTTGCTTAGGAAGCCATCAATATAATAATACTGGGATTTACTTGAATCTACACTTCAATCCTTTTGGAAGGAATGCCTTACTTATTAAGGTGTTTTATTTGAAAAAGATTCACAACGGAGTGTAACTGAAAGCAGAAGCGACATTAGACCCAAAAGTGTGTCATCCCTGGCACCTTTGGAAATATTTACTGAGAGATACTCTCACCATTGACTACCAAGCCAACTAAATGATTATGTATTGGAGGCGATCTCTTTGGTCTATGAGCTCATAGAGATACGTTTTAAAACGCCACACTGGTGGCGCTGGAGTGTCATCAAAATTTTAAATTTTGATGACATATTCCTTACCCCTCTTCTGCACTCTCTGTTTACGTCGCGACAAGTTCTTAGTGGAAAATATCACGATCTGGAAAAGCTTTTGCACCACCATTAAAGCTTTCTTAGCAGTGATTTTAGGTAGTAATTTTGGAAAAGTCCACCAATGTTCCTTCATACTTCTAGAGCGCTTTCTACTTTTTCAAGGGAAAGAGCTTCGACCCGATTTTAAATATAAGTACGGAACCTGACTGATTTGTCGGTAAAATTTTTAAAGATACTTTTGTATTCAAAGCAATAACGTGATCTTCATGTTGTGTTTCATATCCGATTTCAAATTTTATTATATTTTGAAAAATACTCAGTTGGCGTAGGTCACCTTAGCTTTATACGAAAAAGCAATTTTGATAAAGAAATTACCGTCTCTGCGTACTGAAAACCATTATAGCCGTAGTTTGTTCCTAATGCCGGCGCTCATACTTTTGCGCTAATCAGGGTCATTGCAGCAAATCGAAGTGTATCAATTATAGAGAGCACTTATAAAACCATTTTCCGCGGGAATCAGTTTTTGGAACGATAATGAGAAAACATTAGATAACATAACACGTTTTCTTATACTTCTTAAAGTAAAACCAGTTATAGAGCATACAAGAAGTGCCAAATTCCATACCAATACGTTTCTTCTATTTAGTAAAGATAGTAGCGCAAAAGACGAGGGGTCGGTCACTTGCCATTATTTTGTACGGGATTTCGTAGAGATTTTGGCGATTTTATCAGTACTTTTTGAAGTGATTTTGGGATTTCAATGTTAATTTACCATAGATAGAGTTAAAAGATTTAGCGATTTTCGACAAAGTGTACGGCGTTTTGGTAAATGTCCGACCCCTCGGCCAAAGAGTTTCTCGTAGGGCGAGATGGCAACCATAAAATACCATTAACTTCGTTCGGAGCAACTCGCGACAATTCGACTAACAGCATTCGGAAATCTAGTTTCGTAAAGGGACGAGAGACGAGAGATGAGAGCGAGAGAGCGGGGTCAAATCATTTTGACCTCTTCATTTCGGGACGCAATTTTCGCACCTATTGCCACGTTTTTACGATTGTAGGCCTTGGCTCATCCGACGTCGGGCGTCAAATACGACGCAATCGACTGCGGCCGGGAGATGGCGGGAAATTGGTTAGAGGCAGTGCTGGGAAGGGCGAGATTGGGAGGTCCATCAAGCCCTCCCCTCTATCTAATGATCCTTTCTTCGTCCGCCCAACAATTACCGACGCCGCGAAAGAGGGAGAGATGCCCGAACCAGGGCCGCTCGCGAGATAAAGGAGCCTCCCTGTCCCGCGACTTCTAAGGCTGTCTTATCGCGTTCCATCTTCATATTAAAGGATAGATTACAGAACGAAGCCGTCTTCCCAAGTTATCCGAGCCTCGTTGCCATAAAGCAAAACGTACGTATCTAAGCGAAACTAATATTTCATCGTCAAGACCTACGTATGTCTTAATCTACTTCAGGGATATATCTCGCCCAACTCCATTTATATTTTTGTTTACTGGTTGTGGTATTTTACGCGCAATTTAGCAAGTGATCTACTTACGCGGTTTGTTACGTTTCCCAACCGGATTTACCGTCTTCAAAAGTTTACGGAAGAAATATAATATTTTTTAGTGGATTGTAACTTTGAATTTACTTTGGATAACGAATGTAGAAGGATGAAATTCTATAAATAAAAAGTGGAGGCGGTAAATCATATTACTACGCGGTTTTTTTCAACATTGCGATCAAAATGTTTTTTAATTGAAATAAATTAAAAAATTGTATTTAAAATTAAACCAATTAGTGTGTTTCTTATGCTTCTTACGTACACGATCCTTGATTTTACCGAGAATAGTAATCGAATTTGGTTCCCGTTCGAACTGTAAAATGTAAGCGCAACTTCTAATTCGGTTTATCCATAATACGTTCCCGAATAAATCACAAATAATAATTTTAAATTAACTTCGACAATGAAGTCAGATCGCGTTGCTATTCTAATATTATAATTCCGAAAATAATTTTAGGATTATTATTAACCCTAGAAGAAAACGTAAAACCACTGACTTACGGACTTTCCGCCTTAAGGTGGCGCTGTTGGAAGGAGCATCCCCGGCCTCCCCCCATCGATATTTATACTACCGCCCCCCACATCCTTCCAGCGTGGCATCTAGCGGAGTGAACCTAAGTACTCCTCCTTTTCCTGGTCGTCGTCCGGGATTAGAGGGTCGATCCTAAAGGAAAATGAGTCGGCATTAAGACTGCGATCACCGAGACTCCTGGCGTGCATTTTTGGAATTCCAAGGCAAGTTTTAAGGACTAAAGAAAAATGTCCACCCCCGAAAAGGATGCCGTTATTAAGCCAGTGTATTTAGTTATTTTTCAACCTAATAGAGAGCGCGCTCTAGTAGGCGTGACCTATATTTATCCCCTAAACCGGAGACGGCGAAGTTGCGCGCCTGCTATTTATGATCAGAAACTTTATTGACCCTGAGGTGAATACGAACTCCCGACGAAATTAAAACCGGATGAATAAAATTTTCGTCGCTAATGACTTTCATCATTCGATTGGTTAGTTCATTTGGATTGTAAATGAAGCGAATACAATAAATAAATTAAGAGATAATTTTCGAGTAGCGTCTCCGGAAACGATTGCGAAATTTGGGCTCAGAATTAAGAGCGTTTAGAGACCGCGAACCTCTACTTTCATTTTTGAGAGAGCATTTAAATTAAATGTATTACGCTCACAGCTGGATATTTTTCTAATCTTTTGTTACGGACACATTTGGAAATGAAACTAAGCTCTATGAATTTATATTATAATTGTAATTCTTTTTCAATTTTGGTCGTTGTTACGCGGCTATAAAGTTTAAGTAAGGGACAAAGCATTGCAAATTTATCTAGTTCCAATTATTTACACCCAAAAGCCATTTTCTACATGCTGATTTACTTTATTTTGTACTGTTAAACAAAGTTTTGTTCATTTCCAATTGTTTTCTTAAAGAGATATGATGTAATGACTGTTAAATTAGCGCGAATCCATAAACGATTACTGCGTTTGCTCCGGTTAGATTGCTTAACTATGTTAAAAATTTACCTACTGAACTTTAAATTACCCAAACTGTCTTACAGGACTTTAAAGTGTTTTGGAAATTCGTCGAGACGTACTGACTTAATTTTACGCTGATCCAAATCTGCACATCGGTATTACTATAAGAATTTTGTCTCAACTTACCCAGTAAGTTATTAAGAACAATCTTCTTAGAACGAATCTACTTGGCCATTAAAGTAAGTGGAACGCCCGCAGAAAAAGCGCACGTAAGTATATAGTGTCCTACAGACATTTCCCACTAAACCTAAATCCTCAGCGTTCGCAGGTAGACGGAATAGTGTCCTACAGACCTT
Source organism: Leiobunum rupestre (assembly GCF_980474605.1). Taxonomy (NCBI): domain Eukaryota; kingdom Metazoa; phylum Arthropoda; class Arachnida; order Opiliones; family Sclerosomatidae; genus Leiobunum; species Leiobunum rupestre. Next base: position 17,201,075 of record NC_143394.1, read on the forward strand.
TACTCCTAAAACTCAATCCTCAACGTTCGTAGGTGGTAGAAATCGAGTGTCCTACAGACACATCCCCCTAAAACTCAATCCTCAGCGTTCGTAGGTGGTAGAAATAGAGTGTCCTACAGACATTTCCCCCTAAACGTCAATCCTCAGCGTTCGTAGGCGGTAGAAATAGATTGTCCTACAGATATATCCCCCTAAAACTCAATCCTCAGCGTTCGTAGGTGGTAAAAATAGAGTATCCTACAGACTTTTCTCCCAAAAACTCAATCCTCAGCGTTCGCAGGCGGTAGAAATAGAGACAGCTTTAGACCTTTTCCCCTAAAACTCAGCATTCTTAGGCATGTTGTCAGAATTTATAGCCCGGTGTACCGGTAAGAAAAGAACCACACCACCGGAGGCCTATCATCAGCATGCCCTACGCCAGCGTCCACAAGCCCGGACAGGTGACAAAACCAGCATGGGTAGCAGAACCCCACTACTGATGGTCGCACCCTCGACGCAAGCCGCTCAACCCAGCAGAAGGTGCAACAATGGGACGACCAGCCCGCCACTTCGCACACAGCAGTGGGATAGAGAACGGATGCTCTAGCAACTCCGGCCGACACCCCACCTACAAAGGCAGGGAGCCAAGCCCTTTGGAGAGAGCTCCTAAAGGGGAACGGCAGGCACACAGCAGCCCGCATAACCCGGCACAGCTGGCACCGGAGATCCCGGTGGGAGCCCAAAAGGCCGGGAGATGGGTCCGCCGTGCCCTCATACGGAGACCCGCAGCCCCACAGCAGGCTACTCAATCCGCCGAGGCGGCCAGTTTGCCCGGCCCCTCTCCATTAGCCTGGGCCGAAGCCCAGTATCCAGCCCACACCTGACCGAAGTCGGAGGTCGGAGATAGGACCCTTTGGACGGAGCTAACATCTCCCAGCGCGCCACCGCCCTTACGGGTTACAAGAGCCGGACCCCGACTCCCCGGTAAAGCCACCAGTTATTGCACACTCCGACCCCTTGAGGGCCAGCATTCTTAGGCAGTAAAACTAAAGTGTCCTACACTGTTAAAAAAAATGTTCTTATTTGAACAAATCGCCGTTCAGAAGGTTGTCCCTGTAACAGAACGCCATTTTGTTCTAATATGAACAAAAACTTTCGTTCGATAAAGAACGATGGTTGATGGTTCAATATTGAACTTAGATGTTCTATATTGAACAAACCTTCTTTGTTCAAATTAGAAAGTTTTGTCGTTCGCGGTGGAACACTTTGCCGTTCGCGGTAGAACGCTTTGTCGTTCGCCGTGGATCATTTTCTCGTTCGACTTGGAATGCTTTATCATTATTGCTTTCTAAATTATAGCTCATGTCTCCTGCCGGCAGTTCATCATGCTAAATTAATAAAAATAACCTAACCTAACCCATTGCGCACCGAATAGGAAAACCAAGCCTAAAACTAGACTCAATTAGAAGTTTCATTTAAATCAAGGAATACCTCTGCGTATTGTTCCATACCAGAGTGACTGAGAAAAATCATATCACCTCGGGCAGGAATCGAACCTACGACCTTTGGGTTACCGTCCCAACGCCACTACCATTGGACTACCGAGGCCACGAATAATCAGGCCTCGGACATCCAATTTAAGAATGACTCGATCTGGTTCACATTATTGACGGGATACATTTAACCCGTTGTTGACGGTGCCGAAGCATTTTACGTCAACTAATTTATAACAGGACCTTGATTGCCTGTAGTCATAGTATTCCTTGATTTGAATGAAACTTCTAATTATATTAATTCCTGCGTTATAATAAAAAATAAAATTATCAATGTTAAAACTGGACTATTTGAATTTAGTTCCAACCTCAAGTTTCCTCAACTACAACCATCTTATTAAGCGTTAGATAACTAAAACCTTTAACATAGCGCATAAGTTATTACATTCTATTCTCAGCCTGTAGGCCGAGAACTGGTAACAAATGATGTTAGAATTTATTTCTATGCTGAAAACGTCAAACCAAATTGCAGTATATTACGAAATATTTTCTGTAAATTTTAATTCTGGAACTTGGGCAATTACATTTCCGAACGAATTTCGTCTACCTTGTCAATCAAATAAAAATAAACTTAAAAAAACGGTGCGTGTCCTATAAATTCGGACCTTTCACAACCCTTTTTCGTTTTCCACTTCGTTAGAACACCGAGGTTATTTATATCGTAATTTGTGTGAAGTTTCTTTTCAATAGGTGGGGTAGTTTCTGAGAAACAACGTTACAGACCTAACTCCATTTGAATCGCTAGTGAAGGAGCTACGCTCTAACAATGAAATTGAATATTCGGTAAATTTCCAAACACACTGTACATACAACTACAAAAACAACTTCATTACAACATGTTCTTACTCACCCTGTAAATAAATAACTACGAGTAATAGTTTAATCAACCAGTACACTAATTTAAAACAACATAATGATGTACGAAAAACTACCTATAACAAAGCGCACTCTAAACCACTCATTTATTACTATATAACGAAATATAATATCTTGAACACACCGTTCTCTGTTACATACCTTTAGAACGCTATCGTTCATTTTTGAACAGACTGTTCTAAGTTGAACGTCTTCTGAACGAATAAATAAACCTCGGGGTAAACATCAGTGTTTAGCATTATGCTTAAAAACCACGAAGTTTAATTTCTAAACATGACCGCTTACCAGCTGTTCCGGTTTGGAACACTACCGGAAAGATCTTGGTAGATTGTTTGAGCAACTCGTTTTATTTAAACAGATGTGTTAAGGAAACAACACTAACTCTTACCCATGTTTAGCTTTCAAACATGTTTAGATGTTAAAAACCTCAACACCTTTTTTTCTGTGTAAAGTCTCCCAGAGATATTTCCCCCTAAATGTCAATCCACAGTGTTTCTATTTGGTAGGAAAAAGGCCCCTTCACACTTTTGCCTCTAAAAGTCAATCCTCAACTCTTTTAGGCGGTAGCAAAATAGAGGCTTCTACAATTATTCCTTCTGAACCTCAATCCTCAGCGGTAGGAATAGAGGCTCCTTAAGACATTTCACCATAATAGTCAATCAACAACGCCCCTAGGTGGTAGGATTAGTGACCCCTACCGTCATTTCCTCCTGAACCTCAATCCTCAGCGCTCCTGAGCGGTAGGAATAGAGGGTCCTACACACATTTCACCCTAATCGTCTATAGTCTTAGTCGATAGCTACGCCGCAAAATTTTCGTTTTGAAAACGAAAACATTTGAGAGAGTTGGCCGTTTTCGGTCTATCGAAATCTGGCAGCCTTGCCTAAACTGATCGGCGGCGTTTTGACCGTTATTTTGAATTATCGACTAGGACTATCCCAGCGCTTCTGGGTGATAGGAATGAAAAGCCATACAGACTTCCACCCTCCGCGCTCTCAACGGTAAAAATATGAATGCACCATAAAGCGTCCTACTTTATAATCCCTTTTAAAAACTAGATCAGAGTGTAATGTACCCTTAAAAATGTATAACGTCCTCATTCGAGGTTATTGACGGCAAGAAAATAGACTATGATTCGCGACCGAAGCTTAACGAACGGCCCCTTGGTGTGAGGATGAAAAAACCGAGGCGAAGACAAAGAAGTTTCGTTCAATAAAGGAGCAACTAATAATGGGATAAACTGCGAAAACAGGATGGCTAAAAAATTCGAAACAAGGTCTTAAAGAGCGGCACGACGACCTACTGAAGAAGCTCATCAAGACACGAAGAAAAAGGGCGCGAACGTGTCCGGACCAGTCCGCGGCTAGTGAATCGATGAATGGAAGGTTTCTTCGCTGAAAGAGATCGGGTGCGGGTTCCGCCGCTCTGCACCGTCTCATTTTTGACCAATTAAGTTGTCGCTCATCACCTTCACTTAGGCCTCAGACAACCTTTAAATGATAGCTGGCGGCTAGGAACCTTTACTGCCATTATTACACTTAAGTAGTCATTCGTTCGTCAATGTTACAATTTTTATCCCAAAAACGAACAGAAAATTATAGATTTTCAATATTACACACTAGGAATTAAGGAAGGCATAACGACGACCACGTAAAATATTTAATATTATTTAAGATTAGCAACGTTCAGAAATATATTTCTTGCGTATGATTAAATATGTCGCTAGTTCAGTATTAGACCTTGTAAAGAAATGTTCTCGTAAATTAAATTTATCGTTTAACCGATGAAAAATTAGTTGAACGTTATTGCGGGTAACTTATATATAATATATTGGTAATTACAATTATTTTAATCGATAGGTAACTTATTATTATCCTATTAACAGTATTCGGTTCATAGTTATGGTAACAACTGATGTACTATACTCATTTAACGGTAGGGTAACTGATTAATATCCGATGAAAAATATTTCGTTAATCGTTTAGGTAAGATTAACAATATTCAGTTAATCGTCAGAGTAACCGATTAATAACAGATTAACAACATTCGGTTAATTTGATAGGTTAACCGATTAATAACCGATAATAAATATTCGGTTAATTCGATATATTAACCGGCAAATAACCGATAAAACATCTAAATAATTTTATCATAAATATAACCGATGAACAACTTACAAACAATCAAAAGTATTCGTTTAATCTTAACCGAAACCAAAAACAGTATCGATAACGGCGAATAACCGATAAAACATCTAAATAATTTTATCATAAATATATCCGATGAACAACTTACAAACAATCAAAAGTATTCGTTTAATCTTAACCGAAACCAAAAACAGTATCGATAACGGCGAATAACCGATAAAACATCTAAATAATTTTATCAGAAATATAACCGATGAACAACTTACAAATAATCAAAAGTATTCGTTTAATCTTAACCGAAACCGGGAACAATATCGATAACACCGCTTTCTTTCAACAGCTAAGCTTAACTATTCCTAGTGAAATGTTATAATTCCGCGTTAGTTTCAAATGGTAATTTTACGCGCGGAAAGGGCGAAAGGAGCTTCGCGACTGGGCTGGAAGGGCTCGAATGAAAAGAGAGAGTGGTTTTAGTTGGTCTTATTTTGTTCAGTCATCCGTTTACCGCGGTTCGTCGGTTTTAAGGTTTGAGACCACGTTCGTTCTCTTTCGAAATTCTTTCACGGCACGTTCTACGTAGCTAAGCATTCGTTTTCGGCGCTTCTATCTTAAATACTGTAAGAAAGAGACTTTTGTGGCAAAAGCTTTGTTGTAGTTTGGCAGGCAAGTTGTAATAAGAGTGCCGGATTTGGAAGCATCAAAGGGTGGCTGCTTGCCGCGCGGTATTTTCTCGATTGCGCTATAAATCTAATGTTAGAAAGGATTACGCCAGGGCATCCCATTATGCTTCAAAAGCCGGCAACATCGTTGAAAACGAACCAGCGCGTATTGCTTTAACGCGGCTTAAAGGTCACAAAAGTACTGCCAACTTTTCTAATTAGAGATATTAAAGCCGAACAATAAAACGTGTAGGAAATAAGTTTTGTTTTGTTTTGAACCGCAATTATAATACCCACAAACTGGACCGAGGGATGAGGTAACTATGTGGTAGATTGTCCAAACAATCGTGATTAAATAGTTAAAACATTTTTTACGATTTCATCATTTCAATCAATATTTAACAATTGAAATCAGGATTTCATCATTTCAATCAATATTTAACCATTGCAATCAGGATTTCATCATTTCAATCAATATTTAACCATTGCAATGAGGATTTCATCATTTCAATCAATATTTAACCATTGCAATCAGGATTTCATCATTTCAATCAGGATTTCATCATTTCAATCAATATTTAACCATTGCAATCAGGATTTCATCATTTCAATCAATATTTAACCAATGCAATCAGGATTTCATCATTTCAATCAATATTTAACCATTGAAATCAGGATTTCATCATTTCAATCAATATTTAACCATTGCAATCAGGATTTCATTATTTCAATCAATATTTAACCATTGAAATCAGGATTTCATCATTTCAATCATTATTTATCCATTGCAATCAGGATTTCATCATCTCAATCATTATTTATCCATTGCAATCATGATTTCATCATCTCAATCAATATTTAACCATTGCAATCAGGATTTAATCATTTCAATCAATATTTAACCATTGCAATCAGGATTTAATCATTTCAATCAATATTTAACCATTGCAATCAGGATTTCATCATTTCAATCAATATTTAACCAATGCAATCAGGATTTCATCATTTCAATCAAAATTTACCATTGCAATCAGGATCTCCTCATTTCAATCAATATTTAACCATTGCAATCAGGATTTCATCATTTCAATCAATATTTAACCATTGCAATCAGGATTTCATCATGTCAATCAATATTTAACCATTGCAATCAGGATTTCATCATTTCAATCAATATTTAACCATTGCAATCAGGATTTCATCATTTCAATCAATATTTAACCATTGCAATCAGGATTTCATCATTTCAATCAATATTTAACCATTGCAATCAGGATTTCATCATTTCAATCAATATTTAACCATTGCAATCAGGATTTCATCATTTCAATCAATATTTAACCATCGCAATCAGGATTTCATCATTTCAATCAATATTTAACCATTGCAATCAGGATTTCATCATTTCAATCAATATTTAACCATTGCAATCAGGATTTCATCATTTCAATCAATATTTAACCATTGCAATCGGGATTTCATCATTTCAATCATTATTTAACCATTTCAATCGGGATTTCATCATTTCAATCAATATTTAACCATTGCAATCAGGATTTCATTATTTCAATCAATATTTAACCATTGCAATCAGTATTTCATCATTTCAATCAATATTTAACCATTGCAATCAGTATTTCATCGTTTCAATCAATATTTAACCATTGCAATCAGGATTTCATCATTTCAATCAATATTTAACCATTGAAATCAGTATTTCATCATTTCAATCAAATTTTAACCATTGCAATCAGTATGTCATCATTTCAATCAATATTTAACATTTGCAATCAGGATTTCATTATTTTAATCAATATTTAACTATTGCAATTACGATTTCATAATTTCAATCACGTTCTAAACTTTTAATCGTTAATTAATCTTTTAATCGTTGGCTAATCAAATTAATCATTACTTAATCACTATTTAACCCTTTCAATACTTTTAATACTGAACTATTTATTTAACCATAATTTAATCCAATTAATCATTTCAATCGTAATTTAGTCATCGATCTCCGGTTCTTCAGGGAAAACCTTTGACGTGATATGAAACGCGCTCTGACGTCACAAGTTGTCGCGAGATAATAGAGTCTGGAGAGACAAAAAATATCTTGTGACGTAAAACGCAACTGTGCGGTTCCAGTTCCCCTATTTGTCAAATAAATACATTGTCTTTGAACCGGAAATACCTCCGTAAGCCTTGAAATCTAAAATTATCACAAGGGACGTAGAGTTTTGAGAAACTCAGTTTTCGAACAAATAAGTAATCGGATAATTAACGGATTTTTGGACTAATGAGCAAAGTAATTTATCAAGATTTATTTATCTCTACTAGAGCTGGGATAACGATTATGTTGAGACGATTTTGAGCGCTACTCCCAATCCCGCTCATGCTCGAAAAATAAGCTCGTTGCCCAAAAAAAATTAAATTAGCTCATTAGTTCCCAAAAACATTTAAAGTTATTGAAGCAACAGGAGGAAATTTGACGTCTCAACTTAGACATTCACCCGAAGTAGAAACTTTCTTGATAGTATACACTCTTTTACGAAGTCGGTTATTTCATTACAGGCCTGTAATAAAATGGCAGCTCTCACAAATAAGGATATAAAACAATGTATATCTAGAAATGACAATCCGTTAATATTTAACTATAATAATTATACACTTATGGGAGTAACGTCAATAGTTGATTTTATAAAATCAAAAGTGGTCTTGCCCAACTTGTTAAAATGTTGCTCAGCTTTATTAGTGTATCTTTCGTAGGAGGGATTTGCACGCGCAAGAAAACCCTATATTCCTCGCGACTGTAGCGCACGCGCTCGTAAAAGTAAGAATCTGTGACGTAAGAGCAACATATTTAAACAAGAAAGCCACGTTACTTTATAAAAAGAACTATTGGCCGAGTACCGATGACTCCCATTATGAAAGCAAAAATAACGCGTCCATTTCAATTAGGGTTCGAATCGGCGAGATCTGGCAGCATCGAAACCAAAGCTAAAACCTAGGTCAGTTCGTCTGCTATAAATGACTGCCCTCGGGCCAAGGTTAGTAAATTTTAGGCTATAAAAGGTTGCCTCGATGCGCTGTGGTTGCTAAGGGCTAAGGTTGGTAACTTCGTTGCTAACAAACATCGTGATGTCACGAAGATGAGATCCTATTGATAATCAATGGGATCTCATCTGGGTGACGTCAGCAACAGACGAAATTTGGAGGAAATCCAAAAATTCTTTCAAACCGTTTCTCGATCGAGACCCCGTTGCCTTCGGGCGGCATTAACGATTCGATAGCGTATTGGGCTATTCGCTCACAAGATAGCGCTTAAGTAAAGCAATACGTAAACGGGGTTGACAGTAAGCGAACTTGGCGTTAACGGCCTGGCTCCTAAGCAGACCACCTGTTAACTACAATTAACATAATTGCGAGGATATCCCTCGCTAAAATCATAGCGAAAGGTCACTGACGGAATATTAAGCAGACGTAACGGCTTCTTCAGACAAAGAGCGGCTCCAATTTTACGAATTACGTCAACGGTATTGGAACTAATCACTAAATAAAGCAAAACGGGTTTGCTCCTAAAGCCGAGAGAGGATAGTTACGTAAACACGCGAAATTTCACGATTCATCGCCGTTAGATGAGGAACGGCGATTAGCGGGCGGTGACGGGCCTCGGCTACGCAGACGGCTTACGCCTAAATACATTCCCGGTATTAATCCGGACGGCGATCGGGCCTCCCCCCGACGACGGACAAGGCGGCTCTCGACGGATCGCGTGTAATGAAGGTATGGCAAACGCGAGACGTCCATAAACGGATACGGAATATGAACGAAAACGGTGCAACGCGTCGCTCGGAGTGGGCGGCCGAGGCTTAGCGACAGATCGCGTCTGACGAGCGTCTTGGAAGGAAAATTGCTACGTCTAACGAGTCAGGCCTAATTAGTCTAATTCTACTCCCTTCTTCAACATCGTTGGCAACCCTGTCTTCGTAGATATCTCTCCGGCTCTTCTCCGCCCAGAGCGAAGCAACTGCGCTTCAATTCGGCGGCCATAATCATTAGGGCAACTAAAAAGAGACCAACCGCACGAGTTAAATACATTCTCATATTTCGGCGATAACTCCACCGCGGTTAAAAGATTCGAGAAGAGGCTAAATTAATCAAAGGATGAACCGCGCTTAGAAAAGAAAGCAAGAAACAAGTTGCACGAATTCCTTGTTCAACACGGCACTTTCTTAAGCCTTAAACATTCTACACGTACACTTTCTCTTCAAGGTGCGCAGGATCGTTTGGAAAATTCGGGTTAAATTTCAGGTAGCTTCTCCCATTCCACTGGTGACTCAAAATTCAATTGTTTCTCTGGCCCTTTTAACTTCGTCGACACCTAAAATTATTATCAGCCTGGTTATAAAGGTCACACATACTCCGATGACCGTCCACAGATGAATCTAGGTTTTCGCTCACTAAGTAAGTTGGTTGTCATTCTACCTACAAAAGGAGATAAACTAACTAATGCCTTCTCTTCAGTAAATGAAGTATAGTTTTACGTCTATGTAGGAAAAGTTAAAAATAATTTTCAAGATAACTATCTACCCGATGGGGCTAACCACTGTCAGATGGCCTGTACACCGATTACGCGTACAGACTCTAGAGATTAGCGTAATCTCATTAGTACAGTCAAACAGCTTGTACACTGATTATACGGAGTGACTAGCCCCTCACATCTATATTATGTATTAACGTAAAAATTCTGTTAGATTTGTGTTCCGAACGCCATCTAACGGAACAGATGTTTTATCAAGTGGATTCCCGATATTTCGCAACATTTCAAATATTTCACAACATTACTGATATTTCCCAATATGTCCGATATTTCTCAATGTTTTGGACATTTTTCATTGCTTCTGATATTTCCCAATATATTTCTCAATGTTTTGGACATTTTTCATTGCTTCTGATATTTCCCAATATATTTCTCAATGTTTTGGACATTTTTCATTGCTTCTGATATTTCACAATATGCCCGATATTTCGCAATATGTCCGCTATTTCGCAATTTGTCCGCTATTTCGCAATATGTCAGATATTTCTCAATGTTTCCGACATTTCTCAATGTTTTCGATATTTCCCAATTGATGTTTCTGATATTTCCCAATACATCCGATATTTCTCAATGTTTTCGATATTTCTCAATTTTTCCGATATTTCTCAATGTTTCAGATATTTCGCAATATGTCCGATATTTCTCAATATGTCCGATATTTCTCAATATGTCCGATATTTCTCAATATGTCCGATATTTCTCAATATGTTCGATATTTCTCAATGTTTTCGATATTTCTCAATATGTTCGATATTTCTCAATGTTTCTGATATTTCCCAATATATCCGATATTTTTTGTGGATTTCTGGTGTTCAAATAGCGAGAATTCCAAATAATTATTTCTTAAGTGATTAGTCATTCGTATACACCCAGTACTTCCAACTGATTCTCAGATAACGGTTGCGTTATAAGATATCAGAATACCTTCAAGTACATTCCGATTTTATCAGATCAATTGATACGGAAACTAATCTGAATACTTTGTAATTCATAGCATATCAGTTCAGATAAATTATTTGCGAGTATGATTTAGATACATTTTGAGATCGGATTGCTTGGTGAGAAGAAGATGAAAATGATAAATGAACCTAATCTTACAAACTGAACATCTGCAAATATCCGAGAATTGGATCAGTTAGCCGTTGGAAGCACTATATCTCTCACAACATCGAAAGGTAAGATAACAAACCCTTCCTCCACTTTCTTAGCGACTTACGGGTCCAAGGCTGAAATCGGTGGTTGAGGGTTTATGAGAGATCAGACACGAGAGAGCAGCCATGAAGGGAAATTCTACGGAAGAAGCTCCGCGGAAAGCGCACTTCGAAGGAGCCAGAAACCTCGGGGGTTCCGAAGCAGTGGGTGGCAGCGCGCCGGATCAGTTGACGCGTGGGCGCCCGTGAGAACGATCAAAGGTCATCGGTAATTTGCACCCTATACCGCCCAACGCCAGTCCTTTGGCAGCGGTCGCGAAGGCGGAAAATAGGCCAAGAAGACGGAATTCATTCCGGGACTTCAAACGGAGTCTCCGGTATTTAGCGAAAAAACTAATGACTTGAAAAACTTCTTAGTATTATTAGAAAATTAGAAAATACCCAGTTTTGTTTTTTAATTGGTCGTGCGGGGGCAGCGGGCGGGAACCGGATATTGTTAATCAGACGAAGCGGAAATGAAAGTTTCCGAAATTTTATTTTTTTCTGGTTTCTCTGTCAATTCGTTGATTACTCTTTTACCGCTGGGCAATGCAACTTTTACAATGCCTAATTCTGACTTTGAACGATGGATTGCGCGATTAGCTAAGGGGGCGCTCACAAATGACCTAACGTGGCACAGGAGAGGGGTAGAAGTTCTTTTTATTACAGAAGTATAGAATATATATCTTTGGAAGATGTATCCATCTCAATATAGACATTGTCTGTCAGCAAAACCTGTTTGCGGCCATTCTCGCTCACCTAGCAGTGATTGTAGGTGGTAATTAGGGAAAATTCCTCCCAAGTTCCTACAATCATTCCACAGCCTTCTGTTAGAGTGCTTTCTTCTTTTTGAGTATAAAAGGACTAACGTTTGGATAGATTTTATGACGGCGAAACCTTTTCAAATTGTTTATCAATTAAAGGTTTTAAACAAACCATTGTACTACAGTGAAATTACGATATTTCACTAAATGTAGATATATATCATTTATAATATTACTATATTTTGAAAAATACCATCTTCTCATAGGTTACCTTAGCTAAATCCAAAAAGACCATGTCGCTGACAATTTATTAATTATCGAATTAAAGAAGGATATCATTTTACAAGAAGATAGAAGTAAAACAATTACTTTCTAACTTAACACCACTATAGCCAAATAATTATTATTGTTAGAAAAGGGGACAGGAAACAAATACTGCCAATATAGTTTACTTGAAACATCTCCTGATGATTTTTCAAAAGATATATCCGAAGAAATAATAGTGAGAAACGAAATAAATGATATGTTCATTTGCGGAAGATTATTTTACATGTATGTTAATATGTTCTTATTCAGAAGGAATATTTTACATGTATGTTAATATGTTCATTTTCAGTAGGAATATTTTACATGTATGTTAATATGTTCATTTTCAGAAGGAATATTTTACATGTATGTTAATATGTTCATTTTCAGTAGGAATATTTTACATGTATGTTAATATGTTCATTTTCAGAAGGAATATTTTACATGTATGTTAATTTAATCATTTTCAGAAGGAATATTTTACATGTTTTGTTAATATGTTCATTTTCAGAAGGAATATTTAATTGTATGTTAATATGTTCAATTTCAGAAGGAATATTTTACATGTTAATATACCAGCGCAGTTTAATTGTGACATTTTATATTAACATGCGGAGACCATAGAGTTCCTCGAGCAATTTTAATGGTCTAGATGGATATTATCTCAGAACACATATATTTTTTACGTAATCTATTATCATGATTATATACCAGAACTAAATTATAAATTAATTTACGTTACAATCTGAATGTTTAAGCTCTCTCCAGTTAAAAGTATAATTAATTGGGTTAATTTGGAAAGTAATTTAAAAAATTTCTGGACGTCAAAATAAACCTTAGTACGCAGATAGATATACCAAAAATTAAGTCCAAAATATATTTAGCACAAATATATAATTTTATTTTTATTTAAAATATCTAAATTCGATGGAGAGTGCTTGGAAAAGGCACTAATTAAGGGTAATTTTGTAGTTTTTAGATCCTAAATTTGTTATGAATCCATACCTCTACTTGGAACGCTTATCCTGCCGTATCGCGTATGGTAAGATCACTCTGGCGGCTTTGGCCCCGTCTACGAGAGAAAAAGTCCTCTTTGCGCGCGCTCCCCTCTCACGTTGTTGTTTGTTAAGGTAACATAGTGACGTCAAAAAAACCGTCAGTCACATCGAGACGAAACTCTGCCGCGATAAGCATTCGAAGTAGAGGCGTGAATTCCTGTTTTAGATTATAAAGAAGAGTTTTAAATTTACATTTTAAAGGGACCCTAAATTATTCACTTTCAATACCTGATAGCTGATCCAACCAATCATTTCCGCATTTTAAAAATTCCAAAAATACTACGATATTTAAACTAAAATTAATTATTTCTGAAATTTTAAATTCTACAGATTACTTGTTATCTACTATAAAACTAAGTGTTCTATCGTGTCAGCCACATCGAGACGAAAATCTGCCGCGATAAGCATTCCGAGTAGAGGTATGGATCCCTGTTGAGAGTTAAAAATGAAATAGACGACTTTGCTCAATTTGTTACTTTGAAAAGCTCTCATACCTAACGTTCGCTCACCTTCAGAGACATTCCTCTCAATTATTTGAAAAGTCACTCGAACTCCAAAGGCTCTCAATTGAGTGGAGCGTGCCCATCACTAGTTTCGCCAAACTCTTAGTATGATAAAGAATGTTTGATCAAGATTGTATTTATTTATGCTTAATAGAGAATAGGGGGCATCAAGGTCTAATAACTGATGTCATCGGCAGGGCCGGCATTAGGGGGGGGGGGGTGTAAGCGGGGCAAAAGTACTCCGGGCCCGGCGACGCTAAAAATGGTTTTTAAAATTAATTTATATTTTATTTATTACAAATAATGTTGTTGATCTTTAGCAGTTTGAAATCGAAGTCGATGATGTAATGACGTAAGTAATCACGATATTTCTATTTATCAGATGATAGACCGAATTTGGGAGATTGAGTAAGGTGCCATAATTTTCAATTTATATCGAATGCCTTGTAGATTGTTTGTTGAGTTGAGCAAACCAATGTTTCTGATTTGAGGAAATAAAATTGACGCTATTGACTATATAGAGGGGTTCAACAAATTGCTTTGAATATAAGTTTGTATTGGCAATTCGAAGACTTCGATTGTAATTCCTGCGTTTGCTGTTTGCGAGGTCCGTGAAACATTTATATTCCAAAATTAACTTTACACAAACTTTATGCACCAACAGCCGCTTTAAAACTTTCAAATTTAGTCACGTTTTAAATAATTTTTGTGATACTCTTTACTTAAGATAATGTACATAAAACAGTTGAGTGCTTTATCCATTTTGAAATGTATTTTGTTACTACTTTATTTTAAGAGGTATTCGTGATAAATCTATATAATTGGTTTATGCATAGAGCTTTCCCCAGAAACCAGTGTTTTAAAGTAAATGTTGTGATAAATGCAGAGGTCATTTCAGGTCGCATTTTTCTAAACAAGGTAAAAAAACAGAACGTCAGTAAGGCTGTGAACAAGGTTTGTTTAACGCGTATCCAGGTTTAGCGCAAATATCCTTGTATACTCGAACCGATTTGGCCTTAACTGTACAAGCACGGCCAACTTAGATGACGCATTATTCGCGTTATAGTGACCAACCCATTCGCCTAAATTCCATGAGCAAGGATTTTACCGCTATAGTGAGCAACCCATTCGCCTAAATTCCATGAGCAAGGATTTTACCGCTATAGTGACCAACCCATTCGCCTAAATTCCATGAGCAAGGATTTTACCGCTATAGTGAGCAACCCATTCGCCTAAATTCCGTGAGCAAGGATTTCCTCGCTATAGTGAGCAACCCATTCACCAAAACTCCGCAGGCAAGGATTTCCCCGCTATAGCAAGCAGCCCATTCGCCTAAATTCCGTGAGCAAGGATTTCCTCGCTATAGTGAGCAACCCATTCGCCAAAACTACGCAGGCAAGGATTTCCCCGCTATAGCGAGCAACCCATTCGCCTAAATTCCGTGAGCAAGGATTTCCTCGCTATAGTGAGCAACCCATTCACCAAAACTCCGCAGGCAAGGATTTCCCCGCTATAGCAAGCAGCCCATTCGCCTAAATTCCGTGAGCAAGGATTTCCTCGCTATAGTGAGCAACCCATTCGCCAAAACTCCGCAGGCAAGGATTTCCCCGCTATAGCGAACAACCCATTCGCCTAAATTCCGTGAGCAAGGATTTCCTCGCTATAGTGAGCAACCCATTCACCAAAACTCCGCAGGCAAGGATTTCCCCGCTATAGCGAGCAACCCATTCGCCTAAATTCCGTGAGCAAGGATTTCCCCGCTATAGCGAGCAACCCATTCGCGGAAATTCAGTGAGCTAGGATTTTACCGCTTTAAAGTTTCTTTGCATTGGCTTCAATGCAAAACGGGCATGGTTGTTTAAAATGCAAAATGCAAATTACTTTCCTCATAACTCCCAATGAAAAATTCAAAATGCATTTTGAAAATTGGTTTTTCTAAATTCAAAATTTAAAATCTATTTTGCCACTCAAAATAAAAATACCACATACATTTTGAAAATGTTTTTTAAAAATTCAAAAGGTTTTTACAAATGCACAGTTAGTTTGTAATTATTTATAATTAATGAGTGATTAATAATTATTAATAATTAGTAATTAATAATAGTTACGTAGAGATTTCAAAAAGACCCTCGCAGCCAGCGTGGGAAATTAGGCGGTGGCACTGTACGAATGTTCGTCTGCTTCTGAGTAAGTGAGTAACTGAGTGTCGCCATCTATGATTACTTGGGCGTAAATAGCAGACGAACTTTATCTACAAGAGCTGCAATGATGGTACCAGAGTAAAACAGTTTGAAAATGTTTTACACATATCAAACCCTCAAAATGAAAAAATGTAAAATGCAAAATAGTTTCCTAGAAACTCAAAATGCAAAATGTAAAATGCCAAATAGCTTCCTAGAAACTCAAAATGCAAAATGTAAAATGCCTAATAGTTTCTTAGAAACTCAAAATGTAAAATGCCAAATAGTTTCCTAGAAACTCAAAATGCAAAATGTAAAATGCCAAATAGTTTCTTAGAAACTCAAAATGCAAAATGTAAAATGCCAAATAGTTTCCTAGAAACTCAAAATGCAAAATGTAAAATGCCAAATAGTTTCTTAGAAACTCAAAATGTAAAATGCCAAATAGTTTCCTAGAAACTCAAAATGCAAAATGTAAAATGCCAAATAGTTTCTTAGAAACTCAAAATGCAAAATGTAAAATGCCAAATAGTTTCCTAGAAACTCAAAATGCAAAATGTAAAATGCCAAATAATTTCTTAGAAACTCAAAATGCAAAATGTAAAATGCCAAATAGTTTCTTAGAAACTCAAAATGTAAAATGCCAAATAGTTTCCTAGAAACTCAAAATGCAAAATGTAAAATGCCAAATAGTTTCTTAGAAACTCAAAATGCAAAATGTAAAATGCCAAATAGTTTCCTAGAAACCAAAATGTAAAATGCCAAATAGTTTCCTAGAAACTCAAAATGCAAAATGTAAAATGCCAAATAGTTTCTTAGAAACTCAAAATGCAAAATGTAAAATGCCAAATAGTTTCCTAGAAACTCAAAATGCAAAATGTAAAATGCCAAATAGTTTCTTAGAAACTCAAAATGCCAAATGTAAAATGCCAAATACTTTTTTTTAACTCAAAATGCAAAATAGTATTTTGAATTTTGAACAACCCTAAAAACGGGTGTTCAAATTGGGGAAAAACGTCGTCTCCGGAATAAGTTTTCGTCAATTCTTAGTATTGTATTGAGAAAAAATTAGTTAGTTAAATTGATTTAATTTTTTATGATATTCATAAAATAAAATTCAATTGTTACCTCAAGTTGTGGCTACAAACGATGCATGATTACACAATAGGCCAAAACTATTCGCGCGCCAAACTGTATTTTGAAGCTGCTCGCTATTTCCTAAAAATTACTTCAAAACTAGCGAATAGTTTTCGCCTTATATCTCAAATAAAAACCCACCTCGTATCTAGTCAAACCAGTTTGTATGTAATTTATTTAACTTTTTCTAGTTAAATTTCTTTTAGCTTTTACATTAAAAATTATAAAGTTTTACAACTACTTTCCAGAACCTTTTGATTTTGTGTACAATAATTTGTTCCTTACGTTTTTGATAATATGACTTGGATCTAGTGGTTAAAAGGATGCGGTTTATTTGGTTTTAGATGTCTTTCCCGACAGTCTTCTCATCATATCCACGTTAGACTTGTGATCGTCCCTAATAATTCTGATAATTAATAATGAAGCCGCAATCTTCTACTTCTTTTATCGCAGACAGAGTAAGCGAGTTTAGATCATGCCAATATAACTGTTTGGAAAAAAATGCTTCGGGAATGGTATAAATCTCAAGAGCTGATTGGCGCCTACTGGTTGTTTTTCCTGCTTCGTTTTTTCTTTACTGGAGTTTTTAAATGGAAATCTCTCCTTTACCTGCTTTATTTTGTTTTATAAACTGAATATTTGATCCAAATTTTTATCGTAGATCATTTTATTCCATTTTTTATCGTAGATCATTTGATTCCATTTTTTATGGTAGATCATTTTATTCCATTTTTTATCGTAGATCATTTGATTCCATTTTTTATCGTAGATCATTTGATTCCATTTTTTATCGTAGATCATTTGATTCAATTTTTTATAGTAAATCATTTGATTACATTTTTTATCGTAGATCATTTGATTAAATTCTTATAGTAGATCATTCGATTCCATTTTTTATCGTAGATCATTTGATTCCATTTTTTATCGTAGATCATTTGATTCCATTTTTTATCGTAGATCATTTGATTCCATTTTTTATCGTAGATCATTTGATTCCATTTTTTATCGTAGATCATTTGATTCAATTTTTTTATAGTAAATCATTTGATTACATTTTTTATCGTAGATCATTTGATTAAATTCTTATAGTAGATCATTCGATTCCATTTTTTATCGTAGATCATTTGATTAAATTTTTATAGTAGATCATTCGATTCCAATTTTTATCGTAGATCATTTGATTAAATTTTTATAGTAGATCATTCGATTCCATTTTTCATCGTAGATCATTTGATTCCATTTTTTATCGTAGATCATTTGATTCCATTTTTTATCAATAAAGAGGGATACCCAGTCAGATCTGAGCCTCTCTTTGATTGCTTTTGTTACGTCACGTTGTCCTTCGATTATACCAACATATCTTTCTAGTGTTGACTTAGAGGGTAGTTTTAAAAATCCAAGTTTAAGATGTTGTCCATATCCCTTCAATATTTTACCCCCACAGTTCCAAACAGCACAGATCCGTACTGTAATGGAGTCCCATGAAGTACATTTAGCTTTGCTCTACATATTTCATTATCTACGATAATTTTTGCTGTGGCTGGTTGCAATCTCTCTAATTTCGTCTCCCAAAGAGTCCAACTTATAACTTGTTGTTCTTTTGGTCATAATGCCATATTTTGGTGTGAAGGTTGTGTATGCTGGTTTTAAGCTTCTGTAGCTCTGAAGTATTGTTAGTATTTGGCGAAGTTTTCTCGTCATCTGGATATGGGACTTTAAAGTTTTGCTAATCATTTTCTGGAGTTCTTGGTCCTGAGTAGGATTTTCAACACAAGGTTGTTTTGATACATGTTACTTTATTAATATTTACAAGATTTATCGAAGGTAATTGAGAAAAACTGACAATAATACAATTTTAATATGAATAAGTTTGAATTCCACGCATTTAGTCTGTATAAAAAACTTAAATTTCTGTATGAAGTGAGCGCCCCTAACGGAACATATTTCGCTCACAGGTTGACCAATAAACTTCAACCAATGCGTTGACCGCTTTAAAACAGAATTTACGCTTTTTAACTCGAACGCTGTTTAATTTGTTGAGCTGCAAAATTGTAATAAAATTCAGAATATATTATTCAGAACGATCACGTGACTCTCGAGGTTGTCGTTCAAACACCTCAAAATTAAAATTCCTGCTTGTAATTCATAAGCTCAACCTTATATCATCGTCATGTACCCTGCTTCACCAAAAAGATACATTGATATTAATGTGAAGCTAATGTGTTATTTAGGCGATAGACGTTCGAGTTTGTAAATTCGTGAAATTTGGAAACTAGGTATTAGAGAGTTTCAGTAAACCCATTTCCAGGCGTTTACGCGAACGTCTACCCATCTCCTGAACGTTGCAGACGTTCGCGTAAACGCCTAGAAAAGGGTTTACTGAAAATTTATATTTAACTCATAACAGAAAACGTATAACGAGAACTCGTAGATGAAGTTCAATTTATGAAATTTTAGTTTTTCTTATGTAATGTCTTTAAAATAAAGCTCTTGTCATAGTTAACCGTTCTAAGAACGACTTTATTAAAACTTATAGGGACATAAAATAAGTATATTTTTGACTGTTCTAAAGCTCCATAGGTAGATTCGTTCTAGACTTTTGATGATTTGCCGTATAATATTTGATGCAATTTCAAAAATAAAGTATATGAAATGAAGATGTTTCAAAGAACCATGTCCACTTATTGCGTGTCCTTTGCACAATATCTTAAGCCGCCGGTTTAAAGCAATCTCAGAACCGTCAGCATACCACGAAAAACTACCAAATCATTGGAAAATAAACCAATAAAATAATTTCAAAGTAAGAAACAGGCCAACTAGTTCAAAAGAATAAAATGTCCAGTCACAAAAACGCCATTTCAAACACGACTTTATACGAAATATCTTGTGATATTTTTAGGAGTTCTTCGTATAGAAATTTAACAATTTAACATTTATAACCTTGAATATGTATTGCGGAGTCATTAAGGAAATAACCAGAGAACCATTATGTTCAGAGATTCGAGTCACTCGATCAAAGGGAGAATCGGAAACTTTCAACAATAATTAAAATCAATTTGTTATTCTTAATAATACGCTTAAAAATTCTCAAATTACAACTATTACTAAAATTTAAACTAAATATAAATGCATCATAAAATGAAAGCCGAGTTCGATCCTAGGCTGTGGCACGGGCTGATAACTCGAAACTACTCTTTCCACGTTGAGTATGCTTAGCTGATTATTATTCTTTCGCGAACTCTCGCTGATGGATTGAAGAAAGTTGCATTTTAAACAGCTTAGAATCCATTATCGGATTAGTAATTATTAATTAATAAATTTTAGACACTCGTTAATGCATTTGTCGAACCAAAATGAATGAAATAGAAACAATTTGGTTCAAAGGACAATATCGAGCTGTACATTTATGGTGATTTCCGAGAATATATTTATTGATACTTAGGGAAACTAACGGTGTTTAGAATATTTTCCCCAACTAACCTCTCGGTCCGCCAGTAGGCTCCTCCTCTTAAATGTCAATCAAATCGGACCGGTATCTCATTGGTTTCCTAAACCTGGCAGACGGGTAACGTGTTTCCTTCCTCCATTTCTTGGGACAGATAACAAATAGAGCATGTTCTATACTTTCTCCGTTATTCCAATTTTTGTACTTTCCACGTTATTCGAAATTTTGTACTTTCCACGTTATTCCAATTTTGACATTTTCCGCGTTATTCGAAATTTTGTACTTTCCACGTTATTCCAATTTTAACATTTTCCGCGTTATTCCAATTTTTGTACTTTCCAAGTTATTCCAATTTTGACATTTTCCGCGTTATTTCAATTCTACGTTACCTCGATTCCACGTTAGTCCGATTGCATGTTATTCCAGTTTTTTACATTTTCCACGTCATTCAGTTTCCACGTTATTTCAGTTTTTACATTTTCCACGTTACATCAGTTTTGACATTTTCCACGTTATTCCGGTTCCACGTTATTATAGTTGGCCCATATTTTTCATGTTATTCAAGTTTTTAAATTTTTCACGTTATTCCAGTTTTTACATTTCCCACGTTATTCCAGTTTTTTAATTTTCCATGTTATTCCAGTTTTTACATTTTCCACGTTATTCCAGTTTTTACATTTTCCACGTTATTCCAGTTTTTACATTTTCCACGTTATTCCAATTTTGACGTTTTCCGCGTTATTCCAATTTTTGTTCCTTCCACATTATTCCAATTTTTGTTCCTTCCCCATTATTCAAATTTTGGCATTTTCCGCGTTATTCCAATTCTACGTTATCTCGATTCCACGTTAGTCCGATTCCATGTTAAATCCAGTTTTTACATTTTCCACGTCATTCAGTTTCCACGTTATTCCAGTTTTGACATTTTCCACGTTATTCCGGTTCCACGTTATTATAGTTGGCCCATATTTTCCACGTTATTCAGGCGGTCCGAAAACATTCTTCGCATAATTAAATACATTTGCAGTTATTTATATAAATGTATTAATATAATAAATATGTTTTTCATGAATGAAAATTTTTAGTTTCATTCTACACCTAAAAATGAGTTACAAAATATTAGATAACCACGTGCTAAGTTCTATCGACTGTATCTGTAAAAATTCGAACAATATAAAGTAATCCCATCTAAGCGAATTAAAATTCGCCAACGTTGCATTTATTTTTTCGGCCGAATATCATTTGGGCTACGAAACCTTACGGAAATTAAATTTGAAGTATGAAGCATTTTTTTATTGAAATGTCCGACGTAGTACGGCTCGGGGATGGCAATAAAGGTAAGCCATCCAAGGGCGATAATTTAGTACGTTGGAAACTATATTCCCGTAGAGGATCTTAAAACAAACTTTTACGAGTCAGTATACTAAGCCTACTTTAGCCCTTTACGAGGCAAAGGCACTCTTAAAATGAGAGCGAGTCTGAGAAACAACTATATTAAGACTCGGATGGGAATATCAAAAAGGATGCCGCCATACCAGAAGCGCGTAATAACTCCTACGAGATAAGTATCCATTTGTAATAGTGGAGGTTCCTGAGGCTTACATAGTAGTATGTAAAATTTTATTTTAAATTGTGCGCCTCCCAAACCACAATTCTGACTACAGCACTGGTATAACGAATGTTTTCCACAGTTTGGAATTTTTAAACGAGTTGTGGAAATAGGTATTTATACAACTTTTTTTGAACTTAGGAACCATTCGATCATTTTTATGGGTTCTACCAGATAGCCAAAGGATAATTTTGACCCTCCCAAAGAGATGCACTGTACGTAACAACTAAAACAGTATATTTATTTTCCCCGAGCTCTTCGATGGGTTGGGTTTAACCTTTCCATAAAAACTTGTAGATGTTGACGGTAATAGTATAAGTGTAGGGAGCTGTTGGCTCGCGTGGCATGAAGGGCTTACCACCACCCTCCTATACGTTGTAACCCGACCACCTGTTTAAAGGCATTAAAAGTCGCTAGATAACTAAGGCCTAGGGTGGTGACTTGGATATTAGCCTAGCTGATTATTATTATTATTTATATCTGAAACTAAATTTAAATCCACGGTGCCGAAATTTACAATTTAAAAAATTACCATTTTGAAGGTCTAGATTACCATTTTTAAAAGTTGAAATCACCCTTTTTATAATACTTATTTTAGAATATTTTCGAGAGAAACTTTTTGTAGGTTGAGATCTCAATTTACGACCTCTGTTTCAAGGGAACAGTGGTAATATGCAACCTGTTCTTCTAGTTTATAAGAGTATGAACATTAAACAAATAAAGAAATTGAAATTTATATTACATATCATATTTATGTAACAATATTATAATATAATATATTATACTATACTATACTATACTATACTATACTATATTTTATTATATATATTATAATATAATTTTATTAATATTTATAATAATTTTTTAATTTAATGATGATGTTACTTAATTAATGAAAGTTTTTTAATAACTGCTCATTGTCACGATGAGGATGTGGTTTATAAAAAACAAATTTATGAGATAACGCAATTTGTGAAAGGTCTCTTACGAATTGGTTCTTCGTATTTTGCAACAAATGGTTGAATCTACCATTATTAAGATGGCTACTTATCTCTACAGAGATATTTTGTACTTCTGCTAGTTTATTTATACGAATTTAGATAGAAAGTCGCAGAATCTTCCGTTTGCTTTAGGTCTATTTATTTCGAAACGAACGAAAACTTTAGGTTTCAGAATTTGTTTACGGATTTTTTACGAAGTTGGAATTTAATTTTATACCTTGAAGCCCATAATACGTTTCGCCAATTTATAAAGGCGGACGCCTGGAGGGTTATAGGAATTTTGAACACCAGGTAGAGTACTATGAATACTGAATAACTTAATTAGATTTTTGATGTACTACAACAGCCGGAGTATGACAAAGCAAAGACTTCTTTTATTTTTCAAAATTCCCTTTTTAAACACCAAATACCTGAGGTTATATTCCCTTTAACAAATAATAAAAAAGCCCAAAGTTTATTAAAGGGCTTTTCGGGGTGTTTCCTACTTGAACGATAAATAGTTTAAAAAATCGCCAACTTAGCGAATTTTGTTTCGAAACAAAAAATTTGTAATTTTAACTAATGGTTCTTTAAATAAAAAAATATTCAAATAAATTGGTAAAAAGCTTTAGTAATTAAAATTAACGTTAAAGCTAAATAAATGCCGACTCTAGTGTAGTATATTACCTGGATGGTAGGATAAAATGTCGTTTTTGGCAGTCACATAGCTTTTTAGGTCCGATTTGGTTAAGCTTTCCAAAGACTATGAACGGGGACTAACTAACTGCCGTGTATATTTGCAACGGGACACGTGGCGTTGCTATTCGAATCCTTTTTTCCTCGAATTTAACACGTTCACCGTCTTATGACCTAGGCTTAGAGTCAATTTTAGTATTATTAATTATAATAAACATATTTTCTATTGTTAAGTGAACATATGAACACGTACAATATGTTAATCAACAGCGATTGTAGTAGATTAAGTATTTTTTAAAGAGTTACGAGTAATTTTATTCGCCGGTTAAACCTTGTATTAATAATATGTTACTGGATATAGGGAAGGGGTAGTCACTTAAAGGAAAAGTCCCGGTTGGGTAAAACTTGGGTCTATTTGAAAGATCATGTTTAAATATACTCAAAAATATCAGTCGTAAAATTGTATCTTTTTTTAATGACGAGAAATTAATTTTTAAACGACTGAAATCTACCCGCCAAGTGAGCTGCCATTTTCTTTCGCCTTCCCTCCGCAGACCGCCCGCGGGGCAAGCGCGCGCAGGGAACAGTAGGCTGTTATAGCGCGAACAGCGCGTGATTAAAGTCCTAAAACGTCACCGCGAAAGAAAATGGCAGCTCGCTTGGCGGGTAAATTTCGCTCGTTTAAAAATTAAATTCTCGTCATTAAAAAAAGATACAATTTTACGACTGATATTTTTGAGTATATTTAAACATGATCTTTCAAATAGACCCAAGTTTTACCCAACCTGGACTTTTCCTTTAAGTAATCAGGTGTACAAATCATAGGTTATCACGGGAATAATCACCGGAAATCACCGAAAATTATTGAGTAATATATTTAAAATATTAAATATATTAAAATCAGTAATCAAGTGTACAAAATATTGACGAGTGACTACCACCTCGGGAAATAGCATTACAATTTAGAGGCGTCTCTCAAAATTCGCCGGTAACACTCTAGGCTAGCTACCGCCGAAACAATGTAGCTTCTTGTTTTGGTGATACAAACTTTACAACGTACTTTACGGTATAGGCAGAGAGGCTGCCACGTGTGAATTGTAATTAAATGTTGGGACACTTATGATGTATTGGAAATCTAAGAGACGAAGATAAGAGAACAACCCCAGCTCCAAAAGAAATGCTTCCAATTCTAATTCTAATTATTATTTCTCTGGTAATAACGGCCGAAATATGATACTAAAATATTATATCAAAGTAAATTTATTAGAAATAATAAGAGATGGCACTAAAGCGTGACACTGGGCGATATTCCCATGGACCAAATCTGTAAAATAAAATTAATAATGAATCTTATTTCCAAAATCAAGTATCTGAAAAATAAAATTAATTTTCATCATTAATAATTATAGAATTATTACTTGCAAGTGTACGCTAGGTGTTTGAAATAAAGGCGGACTTTTCTATCTAAAAGTCAATCAACAGCGCTCCTAGTGGCAAAAACGTTAAATTCGTTGATCCAGCATCGAGCTCTTTACGCTCCCTTCTTGATAAAGGCGTATCTAGACTAAGTTTGAACCCCGAATACATTACTTACGTAAAAATATAAAATATCCATTTAATTTGGAAGGTTCGATTACCAAATTTTCCCTCATTTTAGTGATTGGCCTGAGGGGGAAATATTATTCAACTCGCGGAAGACCAAGGCTTAGAAGCTGTCTTATTTGAAAAGCGTGTTAAGGATGATTTTATTCTGGTCCACGATTCTAATTTCGGAATATATATTACATAAAATATGTCTTATATTACCAAGACAAAGCCCCAAGAGACAAAATATATTTTGTAATTTGACAAGGCTTAGCGAATGTTCTAATTAACGGAACTTCTTGGGTTTTCACAAAACTTATCACTTGGGAAATATACGCTAAAGAACCGTTAAAATGCGAATAAAATAATTGAAGATTTGTGTAAATAATGGATTAACAAAAATGTTTAGTGGCACAGGTAAGAAATTAAAAATATTAAAATATTAAGCTTCATTTATATAATAAATATTACAAAATGAAGATTTCCTGTTAATCGGTCGGATTTATTATATAAATGGTTCAAAACCTGAGTGGAAGAATTGTTTATAACAAATTTGAAGAATAAATAAAATTAGGAATTAAGATTTTTAATGCAATTTGTTAGTTAACCAATAATTTTAGAAAATCTTCAGTCGGCTTTGCTTAAAACATCACATCTTAAAACTGCTTATCTTCCTCACGAAATACCTTAGACAACAATAGGCATAAATGAAGAAAAGCAACCACTAAAGACTGAATTTCCAACTGATGAATATATACTTGTAGAAGACATCGCTCTATTAACTGAGATTACAAATGAACTGGATAAAGTAAAAAACAATATTAGCAGAACATTAAGAGGTTTTAGTATTAGAAAAAGCTGCAAACTGAATCCATGGAGCTCAATGAAATAGAACATGAACCCAGTCACCCATTGTGTTAAAAATGTTTTACAGTTCCTAGAAATACAACTTTTCAATATAATTAGAAAATGAATTATAAATGCAATCGGATTTTATGAGGAGGTTTAGTTTTGGATGTAATTTCATTGTTATCATTTACCCATGAAAGAAGCCTTAAACAATTCGAAGCTTTGGCAAAAAAGAAGTTTATACGTCGATACTGTCAATATAATACTAGCTTGGTTTTATGCAATATTAAATAGAGTGGTATTTTTAGGACAGATAAATTTTCAAGCTTAGAACATAAATTCAAAACCAAACCAAAAAAGACAAACCATTCAAAAGAAAATAAGACTTTCTAAAATGTTGTCTCAACCTGAAAATACTAATAAACTTGATTTGATTTGATTTGATTTGAAGGGTCTTTAAGCGTGACCAAAGAAATAAAATCTTCAAGGACATAATCAAGTTTGAAGATATATTTACACCAACTGCGCAAGAAATATTTCAATAAGTGAAGAGCCTATTGGTTTATAAAATCTAGGAGCAACAAACACAGCACCCCACACAAGGAGAACGCAACCCGTCAAACGTCGTGCATTTTCTTGTGTACATTTTTCATTGGTTAGATGTTTTAGCGCCTGCTGCCGTCGGAAGGGGGAAATTCGGAAATTGTCTTCCCCCTTTCCGTAAAACGTTCAGCGTAAACGTTCGTCCAACGAAATTTGCACACAACAGTGCGTTAGAGTGTTAAAAGGCTAGCTGCAACACTTTAAGAGAATGTACGGTGACGTTAAATTTCTATAGTCCACAACCAGTCGTTTCTTTTACTAACCACATCCTAACACCATCAGATACGGGGCTGCTAAAATTAATGGTGAACCTAGATTATGGAACGAGCATGGAGAACAAATAAATAACGACAACTGATTCAGTTTTCATGGTTGTTGCAGTTAATGGAAGTTGGATAGTACTAATAGGCTATTTTTTTGCGCACTGAAACCTGCCCTTGTCAAGGAAGCCTTTCACCATTTGCACTCTTAAAAATGAAGAGTTAAAAAAATTGGGTTGTCTCACTGCAACCCAAATTTGGGTTAATAACAACCCAACATTAGTTAATTTTTTAAAATTTGTTAATTTTTTATAGGTTGTTTTATTAAACCAAAATTAGGTTGAACAAAATCGGTAGGTTACACTTCGGGATGTCTCCTTGTGAGAACCAATGGAAAGCGACGGCGATTTTTAAACTGTCGCAGAATGATCTATCACCAAAAGAACACGGGTTCAATGAGAAATGGAATACTTCCCCCGAAGTGGTTTATTATGGACCTCTGGTATTATCTTAAAATAAATTGAGTTTAATTTTTTCGTCTTAATAATGTAATTTTAAATAAATATAAACAACGTAATATAAATATAAATATTATTGGCCCTTGGAACAATATCAATTTAGTGAGTTTTTCATAGTGTTTTCCCTTTCCACCCTTTCGTTGACGTTTTTTGAAATTTTGAGGTGGTGATTCCATCCAAGTTACTGATCCCACAAGTGATCAATTTGGTTTGGAAAAATGGTATTAATGTACAATTCATCTTCTGACTAATGATTATATTTTGATAGTTATCTTTCTTGATTAAGTACCTTGATTTTCCAGGTATTCGCTTCTGATGCATTTTTCGGTTATTTGGATAATTTTTACTTCACTTTTAGATGAATAAATTAAACCTGCACGATTGCGAACATTAATCAAATCTCTGTCACTCAAGCAATAATCATGGAAACTATCATTCCTGTCATGCGGATTTTCTTCTAGTGCAGCATTGTATTGGTCACACTTAAGACTAGTCCCCATTTAGCAAAAAAAACGCTCGCGAATAAAATTTGCGATTTTTTTCAAATTCGCCGCTAAAGCGGATTTTTTCGATTTTTACCCGCTACCAGCGAGCATGAAAATGAGGCTTAAGTCTTTAGAAAAGCAGCTCAGCCAACTTGACCAAGATACTGAAGTAAAGGTAATTATCTCACGAATAGAATCGTTTATTTATTGAAATTATCAACAGGAACATCCATTTGGTTCATTTTGAACTGATGTTTTATGTTAGGTCTAAAACATTACTAAAAACCTGCACGAGTTGTTTTCAGCGATTTTAAATTTTCGCGCTAAAGTGAGAACCGCTTCCAAAGCGACGAAAAAAACGCGTCTTTTTTCATTGCGCGAAAAATCCTAAAGGGAATTAATTCAATGCGCAACCGTTTTGCCGTGGCAACGAAAAATGTTTTTGACAACACAAAATATTAAATTTTCCCATTGAAAATAACATGGGATTTTGACCTCAAATTGATCAAAATTTGATCAATTTTGATGTTTTTTTTATCTATTTTTTTCTATTTTTTGCATTTTCGAAATTTGTTAAAATTTTTCACAGGGGGGAAGGGGGGGGGGGTCCTAGGAATCGGTCAGAAACCCATGTTATTTTCAATGGGAAAATTTCCATTGGTTGTTGTCAAAAACATTTTTCGTTGCCATGGAAAAACGGTTGCCCATTGAATAAATTCCCTTTAGGATTTTTAAAGATACATGTAGGTCTATCAATCCACCGAGTTTGAACAAAATCGGTGGGTTACACTTCGGGATGTCTCCTTGTTAGTATTATGACGTATTTTGAAAAAAAAAAAAGTACCGGAGGTAGTCACCTGGTGGCTTTGGGGCTTAAAAAATGGCGTCTTTAGACTGAGCTGGAGGCCAGAATTATAAATTGATTTACTGATTTTCCTTATAAATTAAATTTACAAGTTAATTTAATGTAATTTTTACGTTAAAGGTTGTTTAACTAATTAAGTTAAATAATAAATACGAATAATTACAGGGATCTTTGTCAGAAATGAAACTTGAGCCTACAGTCTTGAGGATAAAGTATTTAACTTTAGCTACATGTATTATATTACTAATTTTAACTGGTTTTCATTAAAAAATTCGATAAAATTATTGCCTAGGAAATAAATTTTATTGTTGAAGACTGTTTCGAAATTTTTTTTATTTATTATTTAGGTTTTATTTAAATATTTTCCAATAAAAGTTTGGTTAATAAGGAATCTTACATACGAAATAAAAGTCACATTTTTATTTTATTATTTTTATAATCATTTTAAGCTGGGGATGAAAATATTTTGATAATTGACGAAAGATCGCTAACGAAGGCCAGGAAATCTTTAACGAAATATAATCAACTAACAAGGAGAGTACCCGAGGTGTTTATTGTCGATTTTGTTCAAAGTCGGGGGTAATGTAGACTGATATGAGATATACAATTTCCCAAAAGGAGACGTTGCACTACCCATTCGATTTGCCATGGCAACCGAAAATGTTTTTGACCACTTAAAACAAAAAATCTCCATTTAAAAAAGCATGGGATTTTTTCGTTTTCACCTGCAAAAATTTTTTAAAATTTGAAAATCACAAAATGGGTATTTTCGAACACATTTAGGTGATTTTCATCAAGTTTCGGTAAATTGGAACATTTTTGGGGTAAAATTGTAACAATCTTTGGGTAAAATAAGGAAAAAATCATAATTTTGTTTTAAGTGATCAAAAACATTTTCGGTTGCCACGGCAAATCTAATGGGTAGTGCACCGTCTCTTTTTGGGAAATTTCATATCTCATATAGGTCTACATTACCCCCGACTTTGAACAAAATCGGCAACATTTGTCGAAAGACAAGAAATAGACGCGTAAATAAAATCTGTTCAGCGATATGCCTAGAAGTAGTAATAACGAGAGCCAGGAAATACATGAAAAAGCGTTATATTTAAAGTGCGTACTGCTTAATGTTTCAATTTAAAAGGGCTCGTTCAATTTCGCATGCACCCTTTGAAAGAAACAAAATGCACGCGCGAGTGTGTTATCAACTTTAGCCTTGCAAATAAAACTAACATAAACACTATTTTATTCAGTGACTAGCGGGCATGCACCGGGGGGGGGGGGGGGGGAAGAAAAAGAGAGCGGCATTTATTGAAAAGTCTATTGTGTACTATATAATTGGAAACGTAATTAAATGCTAGGTAAAAAAACATGATTACTAACTTGTAAGTAAATAAAAACGTGATCAAATACTAACTTGTAAGTAAAAAACGTGATTAAACACTAACTTGTAAGTAAATAAAAACATGATTAAGTATAACTTGTAAGTAAAAAACGTGATTAAGTACTAACTTGTAAGTAAATAAGAACGTGATTAAGTAGTCTCAACACAGTAATTTTCTCTACATTCAAATAAATACATCCTGGTTCAAAATAAAGCCTTTATAGTTTAAAATGAAACTAAAATTTAATATTGCCTATACGTTGTATCACACTTTTATACACTGTAACGAAAATTTGGTTTTTGTTACACAATTCCTTTGAGTAATGAAATGAAGTTAGTTCCAAACGTTAATTAGAATGTCAGCGTGTGCAAAATACTTCAAAGGTGGACCAAAAAGATACGTACCCTATACTTTACTCTCTTGCGAAACGTCACAAAAATTAAACAACCTAAATATACCAATACTCAGATTACACCTTTTCCGATTTTTTGCCATTAGCTAATTAGTTTATAAACTACTTCCCTCTAATTAGGGTTTCAGCAGATTAATTAATATTAAAAAGCCCTCGGATTTCTAGAAACATAGTTCTACTAAATATTTGTTCAGCATCAAATCGAATTACTGTAGGTCGATGCAATCGTTTCTAATTAAATTTCAGAGTATTATTTTAGCAAAGTTCAAAGGCCCGATATCAATTAAATGAAGAAATTAGTTTGCCTCTGGTCTAGACTTTCCAAAAAGCCCACCGATTCGTTAGAGTGCGTTAGTCTGGGTTCATATTTCTGTATATTTGAGAAATAGAGTGATTCATATTTTACAAGTGAGAAGAACCTTACACGGGGTGACGCCATTAATGGGTCTCTATTTTCTTATTTGAACTCTTACTAGATGGCGCCAGCAGTTTGAAACGTAGAACTCTTAGATTATCTAAAAATTACGGAAAATATAAATTTTTTCATATTTCTTTTCATACGGCGAATATTTCCCACGCTGAACTTTTGTTCAAACAACAATGTATTTATTTATACTTAATCAGAAGGATTATATTAAGACGATCCAGATAGAGCATAGCCGTCGCCGATCATTTCGTTATTAATAATTAATACGACTTAATTACTTGTAAACACTTTAATAACAGGAACTAGCTGCGCGGCGCGCCAGTGACTTCCATTCTACTAACCAGAGCTGCCAGAATATTTCTAACTTTTACCGCCGTACTGCTTTCTAAAGTAGCCCCATTCCCAGCAGAAATATAAATTCCAAATTTTTCGAACAAGCTCAATCTAAGACTCGGTATTTCTTAAATAAACCCAATTTCCAGAACATTTTGGCATATAAGACGACGTATGTTGACGTTGTAGATTTCCCCCCATTCCGACAAGTTGACCCTACTCGTTTCTTCTTCTTTAATATTTTAGGATACGATGCTCGCACTATTTCGAACGCGTTCACTGACAAGGAGACATCCCGAAGTGTAACCCGCCGATTTTATTCAAACTCGGGGGATTGGTAGACCTTCATGTAACATGAAAAATCCTAAAGGGAATTAATTCAATGGGCAACCGTTTTGCCATGGCAACGAAAAATGTTTTTGACAACACAAAATATTAAATTTTCCCATTGAAAATAACATGGGATTTTGACCTCAAATTGATCAACAGTTGATCAATTTTGATGTTTTTTTGTCAATTTTTATCTATTTTTTTTATTTTTGGCATTTTCGAAATTTTGAAATTTGTTAAATTTTTCACAGGGGAATCGGTTAGAATGCCATGTTATTTTCAATGGGAAAATTTCCATTTGTTGTTGTCAAAAACATTTTTCGTTGCCATGGCCAAACGGTTGCCCATTAAATTAATTCCCTGTAGGATTTTTCAAGTTACATGAAGGTCTATCAATCCCCCGAGTTTGAACAAAATCGGTGGGTTACACTTCGGGATGTCTCCTTGTGAGAGAATAGTATCGTAAAAAATAATGAAGTGACTATCCTTATTTTAGAATAAAACTATTTTACTAAGCACAAATCAATGAAAATGTATTTTGAAAACCTTCATTATTGATATCTAGTACTATTAAAGTTCGGAAGTTCGGAGGTTGCCAAAAATTCTGCACTTTTCATTCCAATCCTGCTTAAGCCAAACGTTATGTAAAGAATACTTTCCAAATACCAAATGGAAATCTAATACGCTCCCTCGTATTTAGGGGGGACGGAGCGGGGGACGGAGGAAGGTAAATAAAAAATAACCCTTCTTTTGACCACAATTACAATAAGAGTGTTATCTTATCCCGGCCCTGTCAAAACGTTTATCTCTTTAAAAAACACGTGAAATTCCCGCGAATACTAAAAATTGAGGTAAAATTATGAAGTAGCCCAAAAAACCGCCCAACAGCCCACCCCTAAATTTCATAATAATTATCAGCTAGGCTAATACCCAAGGCCCCACCTTAGGCCTAAGTCATCAAGCGACTTTTAAAGCCATTAATTCTGGTGGGCGGATTACAATGCGTAGGAGGGTGGTGGCAAGCCCTTCATGCCACGCGAGCCAACAGCTGCCTACACTCACTATTACCGTAAACCTCAAGAAGTTTTATGGAAGGGGAAACCGAAGATCTCGGGGGAAAACCCCTTAAACCAGTGGGGAGAGAACTTGCAAACTCAACGTGGAAGGAGTTGTTCCGAGTTTTCACCCAGTCAGTGGCGTAGCTGAGAACTCAGAGCCCCCCCCCCGCAAAAATATCTATGAGCAAAAAATTAACGCCACCAATTCTGCTTATCAAATCGGCGCTATGCTCTAGATCCAGTATCATCATGCTCTAGTTCCTCCACCGTCAGCTCAATCACGTCGGAAGATGAAATTATTAGGGAACTAATGAGATACCGTGCCGACTTGATTGACATTTAAGGGGAATATCAGACTGGAGGAATAATACATACATTCTGGCTAATAAATTTTCTCTTCCCGACCAAATGTTTAAATAAACGCCATGATAAATAAAAGCATTAAAATCGATCATCTAATGGCTTCGCTTTAAATGCTTATTTCCCTGTAACCAATCAGCGGAAAAGCGCTTACCACAGCCGTATAATGAGAGTTTTTTGGTTCTTAACATAAAAAACGAGTTGCCAATAACCAACGCTTTCTGCCGATAAACCGTCGTCACAAATTAGAACAAGATTCGGGATAAAACTTAATCTTATTTTGGAGAAGCTTTTAAGTCGGAGATCAAAAGATAATATAATTTCGAGTGGGTGTTATTTCGAGAAACCCCAAAGGCCTAGAACGAAAGCGGTAAATTTCAGAAGGACGTTTTCTCAGAAACCAAAAACATCGCCAGGACAATGCACTCGCTAAAAAACAAGCCAAAATGTTTCTGGAAAGTAACTGAAGGAAAAAACCCCAGTAAAGGAGGAATAACTCGTTATTTGGAAATTCCAAACTTTTAACACTAATAAGACGAGAAAGGTTCAACCTCGTTACTGCGAAACTTATCCGACAAAATGGATGCTAAACCGAAGATAAAAAACCTTCAAGAGACGAATTGCCCCCATTTC
Organism: Leiobunum rupestre; assembly: GCF_980474605.1. Lineage (NCBI taxonomy): Eukaryota > Metazoa > Arthropoda > Arachnida > Opiliones > Sclerosomatidae > Leiobunum > Leiobunum rupestre. The sequence continues at coordinate 17,234,856 of NC_143394.1, forward strand.
CCCCCCCTCCAGTGTTTGTGGGACAAGTTTGGGCAAGTCAAAATGAAAGTTCGACGAGACTAATAAAGCGTTAAGGATGTGGGAAGTAAGTCGACAAATCGTCTGTTACTTAGCGCTACGACTTGATTTTAACTTAACTAGCGCCAATCATCCCTAGTTAATTTATGTTGTTAAATTAGTGTTGCAAGTCGGAAAATTTTCCGTATTTTCCGAAAAAAAATAAAAAGTTTTAATTCCATGATAAGTCTAATATTGTTTGCAAATTTAAATAAAGCGGCATTTTTGCCTAATTTTTTCTAGACTAGTTTAAACACTATTAATATTCTGTAGTATGTTTACTGATATTAGACATTTTATATCGATAAAAAGTTAAAAACATTAAAACCCCTTAAAAAGTAATTTATTTTAAAATTTTATATTATTCCGACTTGCGGTAAATTTTCGATAAATTTTTCCGCATTTTATTTTTCCGGAAAACTTACAACACTATGTTAAAATATTTTTCAAAATATACAATTTTATTAATTTTTAAATGCATAAAGTTTTAGTGTTTTTAAAATATAGTAAATCTCGAGGGGCTCATCACTCCGCGTAATCGGTGTACAAGCCCGTACATTTCACCGTACTAATGAGATTACGCGCAATCTTTATAGATTTATATTTTTTGATGAAGTAGGACATTCAGAAAGACGTAGAATTTTGGATTTAAAAAGAAATCAAATTGTAGTTTTTTTTAAAACAATTAAGGAATTATATTTTTGCTGAATATGTGCATTTATGAAAACTCCTGCTGCATTTTCAAAAATCAACGGATTGGTATTTTTGGTGTATTCTAAATTTTGAGAGAATTTCGTGAATTTGAGGAGTTAGTTTATAAGCGAATTTTGTTGAAAATTTCTTGTATTTTAGGATTTGGTTTATTGGCGAATTTTGTTGAGAATTTCTTGTATTTGAGGATTTGGTTTATTTGCGAATTTTGTTGCTTAGTTTCTCTATTCGATATTATAGTCGCAAGCCAGATTTCCCGCACGGTACTGACGAGTCCCAAATAGGACTAAACCGGTCTACCGTTGGAATTTCTTGCTATTTAATTTAATTTAATTTAGTTTTTCACTCGAAGACCTATTTGGTCCGAGTTTCGCGTCTTTATGTTTGCTCGAAGACCTATCGGTACGAGCTATTAGTAAGTTTTTAAATTTCTTCAAATTTGTTTGGGGTTTAGCTTTATTATCCCTTTTCTTAATGGACTAATCTACTTATTCGCTAATTTTATCATCCTTTACAATGCAGTCCATAGGTGGTTCCTTTTAACTTAACATTGCGTATATACTAATCTCCACCACTCTCCCCCTATTCGGCTTTCCGTTGCTACGCAACTCATTTTGAAATTTTTAATATTTAGGCTTAGTTTCTCTATTCGGCGTTATAGTCGCAAGCCAGATATCCCGCACGGTACTCACGAGTCCCAAGTAGGACGAAACCGGTCTACCGTTGGAATTTCTGGCTATTTTATTTTATTTAATTTTTCACTCGAAGATCCATTTGGTCCGAGTTTCGCGTCTTTTTGTTCGCTCTAAGACCTATCGGTACGAGCTATTAGTAAGTTTTTAAATTTCTTCAAGTTTAGGGTTTAGCTTTATTTTCCCTTTTCTTAATGGACTAATCTACTTATTCGCTAATTTTATCATCCGAATTTTGTTGAGAATGTCGTGTATTTAAGGATTTGGTTTATTTGCGAATTTTGTTGAGAATTTCTTGTATTTGAGGATTTAGTTGATTGGCGAATTTTGTTGAGAATTTCGTGTATTTAAGGATTTAGTTAATTGGTGAACTTGGTTGAGAATTTTGTGATGTTTGGGTTTCTATCAGACCTCTTAATATGAGAATTTCCTCATTTGTAAATCAGATTTTCTTTTTGTAGTAGGTTTAAAAAAAAGCCATATATGACATATTTGAACCACAACTATTTTCTTCCGAAACGCCTACTTTAAAAGTGATTCTAAAGATAACAGACTTATTTCATATTTGGATTCCCGTCGGATTTCTAACGATTTTCAGATTTTTGTAAACATTAACCAATGGCTTTGATTTCGAGACTATAGTAGTTCGGATTCCCAGTTTTTATTATTTTCAGCTGATTTCCAGATTTTCCATGTAAAATTTCTTGTAACGTATATGAAATTCTGTGTTTGAACTTTACTTCGCTTCTCATGGCCGATGACAACGACTAAAATTAAAGATTTTTACGTCCGTAGCATACTAGAAAGGGAAATCCGCGAAATATTGGTTTATTGGTTTGGTTTATTTTGATTACATTTGATTAAATATATGTACATATAAATTATTTTCGTTATTTTGAGATTTTTGAGGGTGGCAGCGAAGAAACCTTTGCCAGCGAACTGGAAGAAACGAAATGGCGTTATTATAATACTGATTTAGCTCGGGACGAATTTTATTAAAAAAAGTGAAAGGATGCGTGGCACGGTGCGAACGCGGCGTCACCAAAAAACCCTGACGACTGCGCCAGCACATCAATTCGCGAGGCTTATATTTCCAGGGATGTTATCGCAAGAATCGTCGCGTGAGTACAGCTCGTCTGTTTCGAGTCCTCGTAGAAAGTAAAACATCTTGTTATATACAGTGGGTATATATAAGTATGTGTATATGAAATATAAAAAGCGAAAACTGTAATCCAATTTCCATTTCTCGCGGCAGATCCGAGTCATTTTTGGTTTCTTCTAAGATTCTGGGTGAGCGGAAGAGTTTTTTTTTTATATTTCCTTTGGTCTTTCCATGGTGGTTCACTCCACAATCATTTCCTCCTTTCTTTTTTCCTTATATAACGGCGTCAGTACATCCTAATCCCCCATCTCCATTTTTACAGCTAATGCCCCATCCCGCCATTGATAGTCCCCCGGGGCAGAGGGGGAGGGATTGTTCATACATGACGTCACGGCTTTTATATTTTTTGAAAATCAGCTTGACGATGATGTTATAGCAGATTTGGCGACTACCACCGTTGGATTGGAAATAAAAATATAAAAACTCGAAGGTGTAATAGAGATCCACGATTTTAAGGTAGAATAAACTTTATTAGGGAAATAATGCGGTTCTTCCTAAATGTCACCTAATTTCGCAAATTAGGCTCAGAAAAAACAACCCCGAGTACCGCTTTATTTCCCTAATTAGGATCCTAAAGTACGCCCCGAGTACCGCGTTATTTCACTAATAAAACTTCATAAGTTCTGCCTTAGTACCAATTTATTTCCCTAATTAGGATCCTAAAGTACACCCCGAGTGCCGCATTATTTCACTAATAAAACTTCATAAGTTCTGCCTTAGTACCAATTTATTTCCCTAATTAGGATCCTTAAGTACACCCCGAGTACCGCATTATTTCACTAATAAAACTTCATAAGTTCTGCCTTAGTACCACTTTATTTCCCTAATTAGGCTCCTAAACTACGCCCCGAGTACCGCGTTATTTCACTAATAAAACTTCATAAGTTCTGCCTTAGTACCAATTTATTTCCCTAATTAGGATCCTTAAGTACACCCCGAGTACCGCATTATTTAACTAATAAAACTTCATAAGTTCTGCCTTAGTACCCCTTTATTTCCCTAATTAGGCTCCTAAAGTACGCCCCGAGTACCGCGTTATTTCACTAATAAAACTTCATAAGTTCTGCCTTAGTACCAATTTGTTTCCCTAATTAGGCTCCTAAAGTACGCCCCGAGTACCGCGTTATTTCACTAATAAAACTTCATAAGTTCTGCCTTAGTACCAATTTATTTCCCTAATTAGGATCCTTAAGTACACCCCGAGTACCGCATTATTTCACTAATAAAACTTCATAAGTTCTGCCTTAGTACCCCTTTATTTCCCTAATTAGGCTCCTAAAGTACGCCCCGAGTACCGCGTTATTTCACTAATAAAACTTCATAAGTTCTGCCTTAGTACCAATTTATTTCCCTAATTAGGATCCTTAAGTACACCCCGAGTACCGCATTATTTCACTAATAAAACTTCATAAGTTCTGCCTTAGTACCCCTTTATTTCCCTAATTAGGCTCCTAAAGTACGCCCCGAGTACCGCGTTATTTCACTAATAAAACTTCATAAGTTCTGCCTTAGTACCAATTTATTTCCCTAATTAGGATCCTTAAGTACACCCCGAGTACCGCATTATTTCACTAATAAAACTTCATAAGTTCTGCCTTAGTATCCCTTTATTTCCCTAATTAGGCTCCTAAAGTACGGCCCGAGTACCGCGTTATTTCACTAATAAAACTTCATAAGTTCTGCCTTAGTACCAATTTATTTCCCTAATTAGGATCCTTAAGTACACCCCGAGTACCGCATTATTTCACTAATAAAACTTCATAAGTTCTGCCTTAGTACCCCTTTATTTCCCTAATTAGGCTCCTAAAGTACGCCCCGAGTACCGCGTTATTTCACTAATAAAACTTCATAAGTTCTGCCTTAGTACCAATTTATTTCCCTAATTAGGATCCTTAAGTACACCCCGAGTACCGCATTATTTCACTAATAAAACTTCATAAGTTCTGCCTTAGTACCCCTTTATTTCCCTAATTAGGCTCCTAAAGTACGCCCCGAGTACCGCGTTATTTCACTAATAAAACTTCATAAGTTCTGCCTTAGTACCAATTTATTTCCCTAATTAGGATCCTTAAGTACACCCCGAGTACCGCATTATTTCACTAATAAAACTTCATAAGTTCTGCCTTAGTACCACTTTATTTCCCTAATTAGGCTCCTAAAGTACGCCCCGAGTACCACGTTATTTCACTAATAAAACTTCATAAGTTCTGCCTTAGTACCACTTTATTTCCCTAATTAGGATCTAAAGAACGCCCCGTTTACCGCGTTATTTCACTAATAAAACTTCATAAGTTCTGCCTTAGTACCACTTTATTTCCCTAATTAGGCTCCGAAAGTACGACCCCGAGTACCGCTTTATTTCCCTAACAAAACTTCATAAGTACCAATTTATTTCCCTAATTAGGATCCTAACGTACGCCCCGAGTACCGCGTTATTTCACTAATAAAACTTCATAAGTTCCCCTTAGTACCACGTTATTTCCCTAATTAGGCTCCGAAAGTAAGCCCCCGAGTACCACGTTATTTCACTAATAAATCTTCATAAATACGCCCCCGAGTACCGCGTTATTTCACTAATAAAACTTCATAAATACGCTCCCGAGTACCGCGTTATTTCACTAATAAGACTTCATGAATACGCCACCGAGTACCACGTTATTTCACTAATAAAACTTCATGAATACGCCCCCGAGTACCGCGTTATTTCACTAATAAGACTTCCTAAGTATTTTTTTAGTACCTCGTTATTTTATTAAAAAAGTTCCCTAAGTACTTTCTTAGTACCTCGTTATTTTACTAAAAAAGCTTCCTAAATACTTTCTTAGTACCTCGATTTTTACTAAAAAAGCTTCTTAGTTCTTTCTTAGTACCTCGTTTTTTACTAAAAAAGCTTTCTAAGTACTTTCTTAGTACCTCGTTATTTTACTAAAAAAGCTTCCTAAGTTCTTTCTTAGTACCTCGTTATTTTACTAAAAACGCTTCCTAAGTACGTGGGATGTTATTTCCGTAATAAGGCTTAATTTCCCCCAAAAAAATTCTTGTTTAAACTGCTTCGCATTTAACGTAGTTTTTTTGCGATTTTGGCGAGATTTTGCGGAAATAATTATATTTTGTCAGGGCATTTAGTGTAGTGGAGATTGAAGACTTTTTCGAAGTTGGCGACGTAATTTAACCTAAATGACGTGACGAATAATTATCTGAAGCACCATTTGGTTGCATTAGGTACTCCAATTTGAGAACCATACGAATGTAAATACAATTCAGACCGCTTGCATTTCTAATTGGTGTTTCCATAAAATAAAAATAATAAAAGTATAAAATGTTTTTATCTGCGTCACGAGGTTAAGCTTTTTAGCACTTTATTGGCACGCGTTTCATACGTGGACTTTATCGACTCCAGCACGTGCTCTCTATCTTCATTAACTCTAGCTAGTGACGCAGAAAAAACCTTTACACGTGACCCGTATTTTTAGAAACACGTATTTACACTGATTTATTTTACTATTTGTAACCAAAAGTATATAATATTTCTCTTACGAGAGAAGTTTACCTCGCCCTATCCTGCTAATGGTATTCGCGTTAAATACAGCATATTGCAACCAGTGGCGGCTTAAGAAGGCTGTGTCCCCGGGGCGGCGACAGTGTTTTGTGACACCCCTCAGGGCCGCGCAGAAGTTTTCACGTCCGTCTTCTTCAAGTTTAATAGTTCTGATTTGCATCCCCCCCTCGAGCTTCTCCGATGGCACCCCTGGCTACCCTGGTACCCGGGACGGACCGCCCCCCTCGCCCCCCCTTAGGCCGCCACTGATTGCAACTTTCCAAAATTATGGTTTTTACAGGAATAAATATTACCCTATGTTAAACGGCACACCCTGATAAATGTAAATTAGCTCAAACTCGAACATCGTGACGTAACCACAAAACGTCATTTAGAATCGGCCCCTTCTGATTTCCATCTTTCCTCTCAATGCGATTCCTCCCAGCCTCCATCCTCGCTTATCATCAGCCTCATCTTCTCCATCTCGGCGCCTTCGCTTCCAGCCCTGGAAACTCTTCCATCTCGGAGCCTGCCCCCCGCGCGTCCGTTTCTCCGCTTGTCAGAGGGTCGTGTTCGGATATCGGTAATGAAATATTGTCTAACATTACAGGTGTCACTTTTCCGGGGATAACTCAATTATGAATAACTCGATATCATAGCCCGTCGTCAGTCGATGCTCTTCGATCAATGAACGAGAGATGGCGCTGACGTCGGGGGAGGAGACTGCAGCTTTCGGGTTTGGCACGGAACGGGGTTGGGGGACGGTGGGGAGGGGGGGGGGCATTAGCGCGGACTGAAAAGAAGCGTATTATCGTTACGCGAGGTTTTCCCATTAAACGAGTTAAAGGTTACTTCTCTTCGAATAACAAAAGGCGGCGCGCTCTAGAAATGAGCGAGGCTTAAGTTGAAGTATAAAATTGGGAGGTTACGTCTCTTCCCACCCCGTCATCGTTTTGCTCCGGGCTGTAAACCGGTCTGTCTTTATTGGCTTTTCTAAAGATAAGTCTCTCCAAGAATAAATCTTCGTTAACGATGAAGGAAACTGTTGTTTTTGACATTTCTATATATGGACTTATTTTAAATATTTTAACGGATTGTACCTCGTTTATGGGAAATAAAATGTTTCCAGAAGTATATAATGTTTCTCTTACGACGGAAGTATCCATTTTTTTTTACTCTGCTAGAGCTATACGTTAACTGTAATATTATAGTTGGACAACCTGTGAGTATATATTCACTTTCGAAACAGACAATAAACTGATCACGGTTCGCTAAATTGGCCAACGCGCATTTTACAAGTCTGCAGCTGGAGTTTACAGACTAGAATTTTAGCAGGCATGACGCAGTTTATCAACTGGGATTTTACCAGTCAGTATGTCACAGGTGACCAACTAAAATTTTAGCAGTCAGCATGTCGTAGTTGACTAACTAGAATTTTAGCAGTCGGCCTGTCGTAGTTGACCAACTGGGATTATATGTCAGCCAGCATGTCGCAGTTGTCCAACTATAATTTTAGCAGTCAGCATGTCGTAGTTGACCAACTGGGATTATATGTCAGCCAGCATGTCGCAGTTGTCCAACTATAATTTTAGCAGTCAGCATGTCGTAGTTGACCAACTGGGATTATATGTCAGATAGCATTTCGCAGTTGTCCAACTATAATTTTAGCAGTCAGCATGTCGTAGTTGACCAACTGGGATTATATGTCAGTTAGCATGTCGCAGTTGTCCAACTATAATTTTAGCAGTCGGCATGACTAATGGGGATCTTACCAGTCAGCATATATCAACAGGAATTTTTCAGGTCGACCAACTGGGTTCTTTTTATGGTCAGACCAACTGGGTTCTTTTTGTGATCAGACCAACTGGGTTCTTTTTGTGGTCAGACCAACTGGGTTCTTTTTGTGGTCAGACCAACTGGGTTCTTTTTGTGGTCAGACCAACTGGGTTCTTTTTGTGGTCAGACCAACTGGGTTCTTTTTGTGGTCAGACCAACTGGGTTATTTTTGTGGTCAGACCAACTGGGTTCTTTTTGTGGTCAGACCAACTGGGTTCTTTTTGTGGTCAGACCAACTGGGTTCTTTTTGTGGTCAGACCAACTGGGTTCTTTTTGTGGTCAGACCAACTGGGTTCTTTTTGTGGTCAGACCAACTGGGTTATTTTTGTGGTCAGACCAACTGGGTTCTTTTTGTGGTCAGACCAACTGGGTTCTTTTTGTGGTCAGACCAACTGGGTTCTTTTTGTGGTCAGACCAACTGGGTTCTTTTTGTGGTCAGACCAACTGGGTTATTTTTGTGGTCAGACCAACTGGGTTCTTTTTGTGGTCAGACCAACTGGGTTCTTTTTGTGGTCAGACCAACTGGGTTCTTTTTGTGGTCAGACCAACTGGGTTCTTTTTGTGGTCAGACCAACTGGGTTCTTTTTGTGGTCAGACCAACTGGGTTATTTTTGTGGTCAGACCAACTGGGTTCTTTTTGTGGTCAGACCAACTGGGTTCTTTTTGTGGTCAGACCAACTGGGTTCTTTTTGTGGTCAGACCAACTGGGTTATTTTTGTGGTCAGACCAACTGGGTTCTTTTTGTGGTCAGACCAACTGGGTTCTTTTTGTGGTCAGACCAACTGGGTTCTTTTTGTGGTCAGACCAACTGGGTTCTTTTTGTGGTCAGACCAACTGGGTTCTTTTTGTGGTCAGACCAACTGGGTTCTTTTTGTGGTCAGACCAACTGGGTTCTTTTTGTGGTCAGACCAACTGGGTTCTTTTTGTGGTCAGACCAACTGGGTTCTTTTTGTGGTCAGACCAACTGGGTTATTTTTGTGGTCAGACCAACTGGGTTCTTTTTGTGGTCAGACCAACTGGGTTCTTTTTGTGGTCAGACCAACTGGGTTCTTTTTGTGGTCAGACCAACTGGGTTATTTTTGTGGTCAGACCAACTGGGTTCTTTTTGTGGTCAGACCAACTGGGTTCTTTTTGTGGTCAGACCAACTGGGTTCTTTTTGTGGTCAGACCAACTGGGTTCTTTTTGTGGTCAGACCAACTGGGTTCTTTTTGTGGTCAGACCAACTGGGTTCTTTTTGTGGTCAGACCAACTGGGTTCTTTTTGTGGTCAGACCAACTGGGTTCTTTTTGTGGTCAGACCAACTGGGTTCTTTTTGTGGTCAGACCAACTGGGTTCTTTTTGTGGTCAGACCAACTGGGTTCTTTTTGTGGTCAGACCAACTGGGTTCTTTTTGTGGTCAGACCAACTGGGTTCTTTTTGTGGTCAGACCAACTGGGTTATTTTTGTGGTCAGACCAACTGGGTTCTTTTTGTGGTCAGACCAACTGGGTTCTTTTTGTGGTCAGACCAACTGGGTTCTTTTTGTGGTCAGACCAACTGGGTTCTTTTTGTGGTCAGACCAACTGGGTTCTTTTTGTGGTCAGACCAACTGGGTTCTTTTTGTGGTCAGACCAACTGGGTTATTTTTGTGGTCAGACCAACTGGGTTCTTTTTGTGGTCAGACCAACTGGGTTCTTTTTGTGGTCAGACCAACTGGGTTCTTTTTGTGGTCAGACCAACTGGGTTATTTTTGTGGTCAGACCAACTGGGTTCTTTTTGTGGTCAGACCAACTGGGTTCTTTTTGTGGTCAGACCAACTGGGTTCTTTTTGTGGTCAGACCAACTGGGTTCTTTTTGTGGTCAGACCAACTGGGTTCTTTTTGTGGTCAGACCAACTGGGTTCTTTTTGTGGTCAGACCAACTGGGTTCTTTTTGTGGTCAGACCAACTGGGTTCTTTTTGTGGTCAGACCAACTGGGTTCTTTTTGTGGTCAGACCAACTGGGTTCTTTTTGTGGTCAGACCAACTGGGTTCTTTTTGTGGTCAGACCAACTGGGTTCTTTTTGTGATCAGACCAACTGGGTTCTTTTTGTGGTCAGACCAACTGGGTTCTTTTTGTGGTCAGACCAACTGGGTTCTTTTTGTGGTCAGACCAACTGGGTTCTTTTTGTGGTCAGACCAACTGGGTTCTTTTTGTGGTCAGACCAACTGGGTTATTTTTGTGGTCAGACCAACTGGGTTCTTTTTGTGGTCAGACCAACTGGGTTCTTTTTGTGGTCAGACCAACTGGGTTCTTTTTGTGGTCAGACCAACTGGGTTCTTTTTGTGGTCAGACCAACTGGGTTCTTTTTGTGGTCAGACCAACTGGGTTCTTTTTGTGATCAGACCAACTGGGTTCTTTTTGTGGTCAGACCAACTGGGTTCTTTTTGTGGTCAGACCAACTGGGTTCTTTTTGTGGTCAGACCAACTGGGTTCTTTTTGTGGTCAGACCAACTGGGTTCTTTTTGTGGTCAGACCAACTGGGTTCTTTTTGTGGTCAGACCAACTGGGTTCTTTTTGTGGTCAGACCAACTGGGTTCTTTTTGTGGTCAGACCAACTGGGTTCTTTTTGTGGTCAGACCAACTGGGTTCTTTTTGTGATCAGACCAACTGGGTTCTTTTTGTGGTCAGACCAACTGGGTTCTTTTTGTGGTCAGACCAACTGGGTTCTTTTTGTGGTCAGACCAACTGGGTTCTTTTTGTGGTCAGACCAACTGGGTTCTTTTTGTGGTCAGACCAACTGGGTTCTTTTTGTGGTCAGACCAACTGGGTTCTTTTTGTGGTCAGACCAACTGGGTTCTTTTTGTGGTCAGACCAACTGGGTTCTTTTTGTGGTCAGACCAACTGGGTTCTTTTTGTGGTCAGACCAACTGGGTTCTTTTTGTGGTCAGACCAACTGGGTTCTTTTTGTGATCAGACCAACTGGGTTCTTTTTGTGGTCAGACCAACTGGGTTCTTTTTGTGGTCAGACCAACTGGGTTCTTTTTGTGGTCAGACCAACTGGGTTCTTTTTGTGGTCAGACCAACTGGGTTCTTTTTGTGGTCAGACCAACTGGGTTCTTTTTGTGGTCAGACCAACTGGGTTCTTTTTGTGGTCAGACCAACTGGGTTCTTTTTGTGGTCAGACCAACTGGGTTCTTTTTGTGGTCAGACCAACTGGGTTCTTTTTGTGATCAGACCAACTGGGTTCTTTTTGTGGTCAGACCAACTGGGTTCTTTTTGTGGTCAGACCAACTGGGTTCTTTTTGTGGTCAGACCAACTGGGTTCTTTTTGTGGTCAGACCAACTGGGTTCTTTTTGTGGTCAGACCAACTGGGTTATTTTTGTGGTCAGACCAACTGGGTTCTTTTTGTGGTCAGACCAACTGGGTTCTTTTTGTGGTCAGACCAACTGGGTTCTTTTTGTGGTCAGACCAACTGGGTTCTTTTTGTGGTCAGACCAACTGGGTTCTTTTTGTGGTCAGACCAACTACTTTATCCCGGATTTGTGTAATTTAAAAATTAATATAAACCCAAAATTTACTATATGATACATCCATGTTATCTCTAAATTAGAGATAAGATGTATGTAAACGTTAGCTCTTGGATTAATAATAGTAGTTCCTACCTGGATATATCACTTGAAATAAAACCTGAACAGCAAATGGCTTTTGCGACAGCAGCGCCGCTTCGGCGAAGTTAGCGGATAATTTCCGAAACGCCCGTAACACGTAGCCTTCTACGAGGCTGAGCCCGTAACAAACACTTGGCAAATGCACGCGGGACTATATAGTGATACATCCAGGTAGGAACTACTATTATCTATCCAAGGTTAACTACCCCGGCTTCGTTCGTTACTATCGCTCCGCTTCGAATATATAAAAATGGAAGTTTGGGTGTTATTTTCCTTTTTTGAATGTCGCATAAATCAGAGCGTACAGCAGAGGGGGGGGGGGGACTAAAGCAGTGACAAGTGAACTTCTGATCGAGGATGTCAGTGATCGAACTTTTTTGAAAGGCAGGATATCCGACGCGGATTCTCAAAATGTCAATCTCAAAATACAGCCTCATCGCTCATTTCGCGCACCGCATCATCGTAGCCTATCTCTTTACACTACATCGCATCCACTAAACCCCATTGTGGAACGATCGATAAAAAACGAACATTATTCTGTCATTAAATCGGGAATACATTCATTGAATAATAAATTAACTTCTTTAAAATTCATTTAGTATTCGCTACCATTTAGTTGCTTTGAAATATTTATGATATTTGCGGTACCAAGTACCGTTAACTTTTAATCCCAACAAATTGCGTTACTAGTAAATTGGAGGTTGCTTAGATTAATATAAATAATGTGCACTCGTAGCTGAAAATTTATCAAAATATTTATTTTGGATTTACAGAAATTAAGTGAAAAATTAAAATAGGGATTTTTAAATTATCAAATATGCGCGATCATTATTAGTAGTGTTCGGAATTGTTTATTCATTATCCATAAATTTTCCAATTTATTTAAAAAAACCTTGGTGAAACGAGTATCATTTTAACTTATTTAATTATGTTTTTTACGCAACCAAGCATTAATTTGAATAAAAGTGGCATTTATTTAAATAATTGTTTGTTTTATTTAAATAATTGGTTTATTCACCTTCGATTATTTAAACATTTTACAATTTTTATTCAACTATTGGTTATCTAAATAAATATTATTTAAATATAGCCGAGCTTATTTTATTCATGGATAAAAATTAATCGACTGCCGAACACTAATTATTAGACTCGAAATTTTGATAAATTTATCAGACTCAAAAATTTGGTAAATTTATCATACTCGAAAATTTAATAAACTTATCAGACTCGAAAATTTGGTAAATAATCAGACTCGAAAATTTTATAAATTTATCAGACTCGAAAATTTTATAAATTTATCAGACTCGAAATTTTTATAAATTTATCAGACTCGAAATTGTTATTAATTTATCAGACTTGAAAATTTCTTAAATCTATCATACTCGAAAATTTCTTAAAATTATGAAAAAAGAAAATTTGCTAAGTCGAGTTAAATGTTCAAAAAATTTCAGACTGTAATTTTTCTTTAAGTTATCAGACTCGAAAGTTAGAAACATTATCAGACTTGATTGATACTTGAATAACCGAAAAAATATTAGACACAATTTATAGAAAGCGTAAATCAGAGTCGAAAATATATCCCATTACCAGATAAAAACATCATTGAGTTTAAAAGTTCCCATTTTGGGAGTTGGGACAAACCTATCTAGTGGAAATGAACCTAGATAACTTGCTTGACTATTAAGATACCATATGGTAATCAAATCCGTTAGCTTTGGAAGTTTAAAGATAATGAATTATAAAATCATTATTAAATTTTTATTCGTAATTATTATACCTAGTTTTCAGTTGGAGAAGGGTTGACGCAGAAAATGGGAACACATTTTTTTGCCTTGAAAACCAGCCTTAAGGAAAAAACTGGATTTGTAAAGTTAATGTCGAACCTAGTTGACTAGGTTTGACTTGAATTTGTATTGAAAAGGGTTTATTTATACCGGTCAACCATAAATACTTTGTCCAGTGATCTCGCTTGACTATGCACGGTAGAAATCTAAGAGAAAGTGGATTTTATTGAAGCGCCTTATAACAGTGGTTCCTTGTCGTTGTGTCTTGGGGTTCTCCAGTTTTGAGCCAATTGTCAATTTCAACTACCGATAACACTTCTAAAGCGTAAATTCACCATTTGTTTAATAAAATAGTGGTACTAAATGGCTCACGAAGAACAGAATAAAATGGTAGACTACAGTAAAAATGAAGATGTTCCCATCAAAATCCAAGAAAATTTATACACAAGATTGTGTTAATAGATTATTAACACGTTATATTTTGCTGAAAAATTCGCGGTTCCACGTTACGCAAATTGGGTACAAATTGATTATCTATCTGCACAAAGAAATATTTCAGAGATTTATCATAATTGGGTCATTTTTTACGTAACTAACTTTAAGACAATGAAAATATATTGTTTCGAAATAGTTATTCACGTCCGAAGTACCTTACCACCAAATAGATTCGCTTATATATCAAATTATTTGTGCCATTTATGCAAAAAACCAATAATAATACCAACCCTTAATACAAAGCAGACGACCGATCAAAGGTTATAAAGTACGCTTGTCACGGAGTAACTCAATTTCATTGGTTGAGAACATTATAATATTTTACAATCAAAAATCGGACTTTCATAATGTTAGCCGCTGTTCTTTCGGGCCCTCGGCCTATTTCAAGTTTATTTTTCAGGGTAGTTAAATGGGTTTAAAAATTAAGAAATTATTTACTTTTTGAATGACAACTGGCAGAAAGTCAGAAAGATAAACTTTTTTTCAAATATATTTGGAAATTTTCCAGAAACGTTTATCACCGAATTGGGGTCCCAGCATTTGTTTTTAGAGTCAATGACCCTCGGACTTGGCTCTATTTTCAAGTCTGTTAATAGGCGCCTCAATATAAGACACTCTTTTTACATTCCTTTCCGCCTATCGCCGTCCATACAATCCATACTCGAGTCTAGTCAAGTCAAGTCATTCACTTGATAAACACAATATTTTTAAATTTTACCTCTCCTAGGGGACTATACCCTAGGAGGGGTATTACAATCACCGTGTCTGTCTGTAAGTCTGGGCTGCGAACGCGTTCGCAGTTTCGGGGCAAAGTGCAATCACCGCGTTCGCAGTTTTTGGGATTTGGTAAAACGTTTTCTAAAACTCCTTTATTTCCAAAACCACGTATCTCTTTTTTTGCGGTTTGTGTACATAGTTATGCGGTTACCTGCTTTTGGAAATACGGAAGCGTTTTTTTTCATTACGTATGATAGCCGTTTGTGTGTATTGTGTCGTATGTTTGCTCGTGTATCATCGTGTTGTGTCGTGTGTTTGTATCGGGCTGTTGAATGATATGGGTTTTGTATGTATTGGGTAACTACTCTCCAACTTCTACTGGGTATTGACTTTTGGGACGGACCGAGTGCTTAGGGTTATGGTAAACGTCTCAACGTCCAAATGGCAGGGTTTCCACCAAATGTTTACGGTATACGTCTTATTGTCTTTTGCGGTAGTATCGAACGGGATTTGAACCCGAGCCCTCCCGCATGTCAGGTGAGCGTTCTACCATAGAAAAATCGATACATGTTACGCTTCACTGACGAGAAAAATCTCCGTTAGGCCTAACATATTATTTATCTCGTTGACGCGAAAAATCTCCGTTAGGCCTAACATATTATTTATCTCGTTGACGCGAAAAATCTCCGTTAGGCCTAACATATTTTTTCTCTCGTTAACGCGAAAAATCACCGGTAGGCCTAATACAGTTTTTCTCTCGTTGCCGTGAATAAATCTCCGTTAGGGCTAATACGGTTTTTCTCTCGTTGCCGTGAAAAAATCTCCGTTAGGCCTAACATAATATAGCGGCGTTTTTCCCCTTTTGAAAACCAGCCCAAAACGAGGACAATATAAATAGAAACTTGCACGTCCAGGCTCTATGTATTAGTATATACTTTCATTAGTCTATAATATTGTTTCATAAGTTTGTCACTTTGGGGGATATTTTACTGAGAGCTAGTAACGGAGTGACGTCATCACAAGAAGAAAATCTCCCCCTAGCGAGGCGTTGTCAAAATCTACGTGTGACGCGTTAGCAAGCGGACGCAAAACCATGCCGAAGCCCGTAATGCAATATGTCTTGTGAATAGCTCCCAGTAAAACATTTGCATGTGAAGAATAGGAAGCGTCACACTTATGTAACAATATTATATACTTATGGTACTTCGTAACGAATCTAAGAGCTGTTTAAACTGAGAGTCCCTTAACACCTAGTGCTTCCAACGACCAACTGATCAGGTTATTCAGGTCGTATTTTTCAGATATCTGATGATAATCAGATCAGGTTAATCCATTGTATTCCCCCTCAATCTAATTTCTAACTGCATCTGATACATTCTCCAAAGTAGCCGATCTGAAAGGATCTGATATGATTAATATCATCAGATTCAGTTAGCTGAACAGTAGACTGACTTTTACGTTTAGTACACGTATATAATCTTTGAGAAAACCACTAAATATTAACCGTAATTAAAATTTCGAGTATAAATTAATAGAGACATTTGAAATTCGTTCACCTTCTATCGGTCGGCTAAAAAGTTGTATAATCTGAATGTCATTTAACATCGTGCACTCTCGCACCTGAATGTCAACCGGATTCCTGTGTATATTAACGCGTTTTTATCCAGCTTTGAAATGAAAGCATAAAGGGACAAATGATCCATTATTTCTCGGCGATTTACTGCTTATAGATTATTAATATTAATTAATTCGCGCTTCTTCGGCGTTTAACGATGTGGCAAAAATCGGCTCTAGCCATTCGCCGAAGCGCGTTGAGTTGATTATTGTTTAATCTCGGCTTAATGCACGCACCAAAAGGAAACCAGTAACAAAAAATAACAAACAAGTTCAAACAAACGCGATGTTTACGTGTGGCGGCGGTTTTCAACACTTCTGTCCCAGTTTTATGTAGGGCCAAAAGTATATAAAGATCACTCTTACGAGAGAAGTAAAGCTTTAGGCTGGTAAAATGAAACATGTGACTTCGAAGTACTTTTATGGTGAATGAGTTAGTTCAAACTCTAATAGTTAAATAAGTGGACAAGTATGGTATGATAACACTCATAAAACTAGTCAAGTAAGCGACTTTCAATCTAAATGATCATATGAGCTTAGGAACCCGGCAGTTCGCTAGATGCTTAGTCTTGAAAAACTAACATTTCTTCAGAAGAGACGGAACCTGGAACAATTTGTCCGCTGAAATCAAGTAAAATGCCACCAAATATTTCAATTCCACAATTTCTTCAAAATTCTTAGTTTAATTTATTGAAGTTCATATGTTTAATATTTTTTATTAAATAATTTTAATGCTGTATATTATCCTGTCAACCACCATGTATAGGCTATGCTTCAGTAGTTTCTTGCAAAGTTAGTATTTATTAACTACTATTATTATGGTTATTATTATTCTTAAGTAGGTTACGTATTAACAATCAATGTATCTTCAATACAAAATGTCGTGCGCAGTAGCCATTTATAATTTGAAAAATTGAACATACGGAACACCATTTTTGCAAAACATTGTTGGCCATTAGATATCATTCCCCCAACGTGTTGGCCAGGAGTTATCATTTCCCCAACGTGTTGGCCAGGAGATATCGTTTCCCCAATTTGTTGGCCAGGAGATATCTTTTCCTCAACGTGTTGGCCAGGAGATATCATTTCCCCAATTTGTTGGCCAGGAGATATCTTTTCCTCAACGTGTTGGCCAGGAGATATCATTTCCCCAATTTGTTGGCCAGGAGATATCTTTTTCTCAACGTGTTGGCCAGGAGATATCATTTCCCCAATTTGTTGGCCAGGAGATATCTTTTCCTCAACGTGTTGGCCAGGAGATATCATTTCCCCAATTTGTTGGCCAGGAGATATCTTTTCCTCAACGTGTTGGCCAGGAGATATCATTTCCCCAATTTGTTGGCCAGGAGATATCTTTTCCTCAACGTGTTGGCCAGGAGATATCATTTCCCCAACGTGTTGTCCAGGAGATATCATTTCCTCAACGTGTTGACCAGGATGTATAATTTCCCCAATGTGTTGACCAGGATATATCATTTCCTCAACGTGTTGGCCAGGATATATAATTTCCCCAATAATTTCCTCAACGTGTTGACCAGGATATATCATTTCCTCAACGTGTTGGCTAGGATATATAATTTCCCCAACGTGTTGGCCAGGAGATATCATTTCCTCAACGTGTTGGCCAGGAGATATCATTTCTCCAAAGTGTTGGCCAATGGCCACACCAACACTTATGCTGGTTAATTATTTTTGACAGAGGTTTGATATTTAAATCTAAATAAACAAAATTTTCAAGCACATCCTGTGATTAAGCAAAATAAAATTAAAATAATATTCTATATTACTATAAATTAACGAAGTCTCGGCATCATTTGGTGGAGCGTGTGCACGAAAATGCGACATGTTTTGTCGGTTCGTGTAAACATTTAGAAGGAAGACTTTAAAAATGAAAAGATTTATGTTTTAATTTATACTAGATGGCACCACTTTCAACATTTTTATGAAAATTGAACAAATATTCTCTCCTAAAGCTATTTTAAGCTCCACTATGGAAATATCCTGAATAAAAGCAACACGAAAAATAATTTTAAAATCTCCTTTTCAGATTAGTGGTGCCACCTAGTAAGAGATCGCCTATGTAAAAATAAACCTCTTATGGGGTTGCCTCTGCGAAAATAACATTAAACTCCGTTCTTATTTCCGGTTAGAGAATGTGTCAATATGGCGGGTGCTTTCATTAATTGCTACTCTTAACCTAATATTAAAATATAACGCCCAGCCCCATAACATGGCGCCACACGTAAACGGGAACTAGTATCGTAAAATATCCGCTTTAACTAATAGCCAAGCGCGGATGCGGAAAAACAAAAAAGAAGATGCGTAAAAAGGGAGTAGCTCTCTTTTTTCCCGTTAGTAGGCGCCACTTTCGTTTCCCCCCATGAGTCCTATATTAATTAGTTTACCCACGAGATCATGCGAGAGGTCTTCGACTGCTCCGGATCCATGCATAATTCAGTCAATGGAAACCGGTCTCAACTACTGCCTAATGCATTCGTGATATCGAACCGAATTGTAATCCTTTTTATCTCTTTCTCCTATTACGATTTCAATCCGGAATTTAAGTCATTTTCGAATGGATTTTCTTGTACCTGGAGATACAAAATATTTACTTAGTAAAAAATATTTACTTTATACAAAATATTTATTTTCAGAATTATTTGATTGAAACTCTACGAATCTTTAGTAACGTTTTTGGCCACCAGAGGGAGAAATAACTCCCACTGCATCTTGCTGTATTGACTAAAGTTAGGCTCAGCTAAATAGGCTCTAAGCAGATGCGAGTAAGAATCTGCACTCTTTTAAACATCTTTTCAAGCAAAAAGTCAAAAGTTGAAACTCTTAAGTTAATTTTTTAACCTGTATATGAAAAAGTTTTTTATGTTAACTAATATTGTAAGTGTGCAGGCTTCCAGCTAATTTTAGTAATATTTAAAGATTTAATTCCAGCCTTCAACAAATTAGTTTGAAAACAACCGTACGACGTACCGTAATAAACTGTTCATTTTGGTCTATTTATGACCTACTGGCGCCTGTAGAAGTGTTCTACACGCATTACACCAATGTTCTGGGTGAAATCGACTTCTAGTATCAGAAGTTCAATCCGTGAATATTATGAAAAAGGAAATGAAATAAATCATTATTATTTAATTAATTAAGTGTTATATATAAATGGACAAATTAAAAATAAGTGTTTTTAGAATTGTTAAAACTAATAAATAATATCCAGAATATAATAGTATCGAAAACGATGGCTACAATGTGCTTTAAAACGCCTATTTTCTATAATGTTAATAAAAAAATTTGGTTTCTAAATTAGAAATGCGCCCTAAGCCGATTTTAGGTTATTACATATTTAACAAAACATAAGAAAAGCCCGTACGCTATTGCCATAAAAATGTAAAAAAATATGTTTTTGAAAATTATAACTACAGGGAACAAGAATTAGTAGAAATAGAAATCTTTGGTAGGAAAAACTAAACTTTATTAATTTGAAAGACAAATTTTCCAATTAGAATAATTGCCATTTGAAGGCAAGGATCACCATTTCCAAGATCGAGATCGTTCTGTTTATAGTGCTTATTTTTAATTAAAAGATTTTGGTATATTTTCGAGATAAAAGACAATTGAGATCAACATACAAATTCGTTTTAATCCATCATGTTAATTAAAATTAAATTTCAGTTCTCTAAATATAACAGGAGGCTGGTAGTATTAAACTGTCATTTCGTTTAAATCATTTGCTCCAGAAAACGTCATCTTTTGAAATTTCTGCGAAGCTTAAATTGAAATAAAAATCTCCATGCGATCCAATCGTTCAGTCTCGAAACTAAAATCGTTACCTTCATTTCATTTCATTGATAATGTACATAAAGTTTTGAGGTTGGGCTCCAGTGGTCCCTTTGGGAGCCAAAGAAAATGAATTATAGCCTCTTCTGGTTCCCGTTTCTCTGATTTGGACCATCAATTTTAAAAAGGAACCATTCTCTTCATCTGAATTCCGCGACACCGCATAAAGAAACAAAAATGACAAAATTTAATATACATTTTTACTTTTTAATTTTAAATGTTTTTTAGAAACAGTGTTCCGAAGTGGTAAATGTCAGGTGTCAAATAATGTGGCAAAAAGTGGTAAATACTGACATGGCGAATAATACTTTTACTGGCTAATATGCCAAAAAGTGGGAAATAATAAATTTTAATAAAAATAAAAAAAACATACGAAAGGAAAAATATATTTGTGCTATTTTAGACAAATATACTGTATTAGTTGTCAGGTTTTGGGCTAGATACTCAATTATAGAGTCTTATCGTTTGTGACATTTTTCAAAAACGGTGACGTAACGCTATTAGAAAGCAGTTGCGCCATCTTTCGGTAGGTTAAGTTTTTAAAATGCGTAAATTTGGACGCCATATTGGAAGTTTTGAAAAGTAGCGCGGTGCGGCCACAGCTGATGATTTATAATGGGGAAGGACGATAAAAATGAAGGTCCTTACGTGGATACTCTAGATTCTTTTGTTCAACAACGTTATAAAGAAAAACTTGCCTTCATAAACGGCCACGATCCTTATATAATTGACAAACAATCATGCGATAAAGTATTAAGTTTAGAAAATGTCTCGGGAAATCAAGCAACCGAGAATCAAAGCTTTGGAAGCGGATTTAACCTTTTACCAGCAGTGACGTTTGGTGATTTGTACGTGTATTTAATATCTGGGATTTCACCTTTTACGAGTGAAAATCTGAACAATTACAAAAGCTTATTGGCATACAACCAATTTGTTTGTGGATTCGTTCGAGATGTCTTAGTCAAACGTTTCGAAAATTGCCAAAATGTTCTAGTCAAAAGTCTTGTAAGTAGTTCTATCTATAATTCTACCCTAAATATTTTATATTAATCTTCTTTTATATTTTAGGTGATGCATTCGCAGTCACTTAATGAGAAGCCTCTTGATTGTTGGATAATAGCGCAAGAATCAGGGTCAGTTTGGTCAGCTCACTGTACGTGCATAGCGGGCTTGGACGAAAGTTGTTCGCACGTCGCTGCACTTCTGTTTTATATTGAGTATGCTGTTCGATACAGAGAAACAGCATCCGTAACAGGAGTAAAGGCAAAATGGATGGTTCCTGTAACTAAAGCAGTAAAATATTCCCCGGTATGTGAACTAGATTTTACAACCCCCAAATCAAAACAGAGTCGGCTCAATCACACAGTTGAACCCAATGAACTTAGTTTTACTCCAAGAAAACCTAAAATTGATATTAGAAAACCAAGATCTGTAATACCAGAGATAAGCGATGCTGAATTTTCAGATTGGTGTGATAGAATTTACAAAGTAAGCCCAAATTCAGCAATTTTCTCTATTTTGCCTAAATATCAAGATAGTTTCATTCCTAAATCATTACCACCGATATTGACTCAACTTTTTGAAAAAGACATTGTTGGACTTCATTTACCCGCTCTTATTGACTACTGCTGCGTCACTGATATAGAATTTACAGTAGAACAGGCTGAATACCTAGAAATAAAAACCAGAGGACAAGCTGAAAACAAACTCTGGCACCAATACCGAGCAGGCCGTATTACAGCCTCTAACTTCAAAAGTGCATGCAACACTAACCCCGACAATCCTTCCATTTCTCTTATAACTAACATTTGTTACCCAGGATCTTGCATTTTTGAAACATCAGCAACAAAATGGGGAAAATCTAATGAAGCAGTAGCAGTTAAAGCCTACACTGACGCTATGTGTAAAGATCACACCAATTTCAAAGTAACAAACTGTGGATTTTGCCTAAACCCTGGCTATCCTTTTCTTGGAGCCTCGCCTGATGGATTTGTTGAATGTTTATGTTGTGGGAAGGGTACGTTAGAGGTTAAATGCCCATTTTCTATGAAAGACATTTCGGTATTTGAAAAGAACCGAAATTCATGTTTGATCATTGATGAAAATGGAGCGCTCACTTTGGATAAAAAACACGCTTATTACAGCCAAGTTCAAGCTCAAATATTTTTAACAAAACGTTCCTACGGTGATTTCTGTGTGTGGACGAAAGTGAACCTGCACATTGAAAGAATTTTCCCCGAAGAATCCTTCTGGAGTGCCTCAATAGAAAAACTTGATAAATTCTTCCACCGTGCAATACTACCAGAGTTGGTTGCAAAGCATTTTTCTAACACTAAAACTACTGGGACTTCGTCGATTGCTAATTCAGCCACAATTAACGTGTGTCATGAAGTTAAAGAACTAACAGTTCAGCCTCAACCATACATCTCTACGATTCCGCCTCTAGAGTCAAGCTCTGCGATTCTCCATGAAGCGGCATCAAGTACTGTGATTCTGAAAACTGCAACTATTGTACATCAGGAATCTACCACTGCAATTTCACAGCAAATACTACCAAAAGATCCAACGATTCCACCTCAAAAACTAACTACTGTGATTTCCCCACAAATAAAAAATGAAACTGTTTCTCTGCAATCAGCTGTGGTGAAAAGATCTCAAATTATATCTTCCCAGACACAAACCCGAAGCAAAACTAAGAAACAAATAACCAATTCTCTTTCTAAAGCCTTAGATACTATAACTAATTTCCCCAGAAAAGAAGTGGTAAAAACTTGGTGTTACTGTCAGCGTTCAGAGGATGCCGTAGCAGGAGGCATGATAGGCTGTGACGAAGACAATTGTCCTATTGAATGGTTTCACACGAAATGTTTAAAAATAAAGAAAATATCCTGTGGTAAGTGGTATTGTCCCGAATGTTCTAAGTCTATGAAAACTGTTTAAAAAAAGTACAGAAACAATTGTAATTTAACTTACATTATGCCCCATTGTTCAAGTTATTTAAGCCATTTTTTATTTTTATTAGAAATTACTCTTATTTCATGTTTTGTTTGTTGTTTATATTTCATATTTTGTTTATTTAAAATTTACATTTTTAACAAGTTTCAAGTATTTGAAATTAATGATATTAATTTTGTGATATTTTTGGTTTACAATAAACTAGACAAAAGAAATCAAAATATTTTTATTACTTCTGGAAGTGAACTTACTATTTGGTTGTAGTGGCTAATGAAAACATACATTAAAATGAAAATAAAATTTTCAACTTTCCATGGGAATAACGGAGGGACAAAGATTGGTGAGAGCACAAGTTACAGTGGCTATTTTATCAATAGTCGCCACTTGCTCTTCCTCTACTACGTGTAAAAGTTCTAAAGGCACTTGGGAATGTAAAATAGCGTATTTCTGACGAAGCTCACCGATTACCCTTTCAATATGAATACGAACATTAGCTATTTTACGGGTAGACTCAACTTTTTTGGGATCTAGCTGCTTTTTTCCATCTCGAAACGCAGGCAATTTCACTTTTGCATAGTAAAGACCCACAGAGTCTTCAATTTTGAAGCCTCTATCAGCCAAAACCACGTCACCCGGCATAAGATGTTCCAAAAAACCACAATTTTCAGTTATACGTTTGTCGCTAACGCGTCCTGCCCAACCTTTCGAAATGTAATTAATGGTTCCTTGGGGCGTGATTCCAATCAAGAATTTAACAGTGTTGTGGTGTTTGTAGCTAGACCATGTTTCGGCTCTAGCTAAGGCATTTGATGGTTTCTCCATGAAAACCTCAAAGCAGTCAATAATAACGGCTACAGCTCTTCCGAAGTTTTGCCTGAAACAGGCAGGCATAGTTTTTTGTAAACAATCTCGGTCTGGCCATTTAATGAATTTAACGAGTCGTTTATAGAGAGCATTAAGACAGTTGTAAAATAAACGCCCAACAGTTGTCTCAGATACGTTAAATCTATATGCTAAATCTCTGTTTGTCAATGCTAGCCTTAATTTCATAATCGTCATAATAAACTGTTGAAATTTAGATAATTTGGATTTTTCAATTAAGAAAGTTTCGATGCCTTTGAAAATTTCCAACAAAAGTTCATAATTTTCTAAACCACTGAAGTACTTCACCCTAGCTTCATCATTTAAGAACGAGGATTCTACGTAACTTTTCTTATCAAGTTCCTTTTCAAGCCGTTCTTTCTCAAGTTTTAGAGAACTAATTTCATCCATCATGGCTTTAAGTTGATTAGTTTGGTCTTCTAATTTAGATTTTAACTCTTTCATTCCACGTTCTAATTTTAAATAATCTAATTTGAAACCTTCTAGTTCAAACATTTCTGTAACTCGGAACAACGTTTGTGTACTATTGTCACAAACACTAGTACATAAGTTTAAGTCTGTTTGAGTCGATATATTTAATTTTAAACTTGAAACTAAATTTTCATACTCAGAAGTTTGCATTGCAAAATCACGGTTTTTGACTGATAAAGTTTGACTTCCTAATTCTTTTTTAGTCTTGTCCACTCTACAGGTTATTTCTTGCGAGAGTTCCATTACTTCAATTTCTTTTGTTTTTTCAGAGAAGTCTGTAGTTTCAATCCCTTTGTTACTTTCGTTTAATTCAATGCCTGTAGTTAGTGTACTTGTCTCGCTTACAACTGAAGTTTCCATTTGTTCACTTCTTTAAAGAGAAATATTATTTTTAATAAGAGAAAAACCCCAGTGTTTTGAAGAAAAAAAAATTAATACAGACTCATTGTTTTGATCTATGGTTATTGTGCAGCTTTTGTTTTTTCGACGCTTTTTCCTTTCAAAGCGCTGAACATCTTTCATAAGTTTATCAGGTTTTGAAGAGGAAGGGTTTTCTTCTCCATCTAAGTTCTTGTTAGGAATCCAATCTGGATTAGTATTATCAAACAGCGTAGCAGGCTCTAAAACAATGTTCCATTTATCTTTTATAATAACAACTTAAGGTTTACTGTCTTAAAAACATTAATTTTTAATTACCTCCAGAGAAAAAATGTGCAGAACAAACCCTCATAGAATCTCGAAGTGATTCTTTTTTCATTCCTAAACACTTTAGCCATCTGAGCATTCGCTCCTTTGATAAAGTCACGGTTTGTTTACTAAAGTAAGCCTCGTCCTTAATTCGCGGAATTCTAAAAAAACGTATATTTGAAGTTTTTTCCCTCAATGATAGCTTATTTCTGCATCTTTTTACACAGCAATATCGAACCATAGTCGCTATAAAAAATTTATCGTTCTAAAAACCGCGAAACGTAATAAAAAGTAGCAATCAAAAGGTAAAAACTTCCAATATGGCGCCAATCGAATTTTTATTTAAATTTGCCAAAGACGCACACAGATGGCACTACCTGGCGAGCAATTTTTTTTGAGTGACGTTTCAGTCTCTCAGAGAATTAGTCTCTATAGCCCAATCTAGTAATTTCTTTTGGCTATTTTTCAACGATTTTTCCTGAGTTTGAATTCGTCTGCTATATATCTTTAAGGTGTTTTTAATGGTTCTTTTGTGAAAAACTGAAACATTATCTCACATATAAGTGATGCTACATCTCTGAAAGATATTATTTACATCATTTAAATGCATTTATTGATTATTAGTCACTATTTGCCACTTTTGGCCATATTTGCCACTTTTGGCCATATTTGCCACTTTTGGCCATATTTGCCACTTTATGCCACTGACATGGACTTTATTCTAAAAATGTGACATTTAGGTAACACTGTTTAGAAAGATTTTTCAATGAAACGTTTTATAAATTTTAGTGCAAAATTGAAAATTAGCAAATGTCTTTTGGTGCAAAGCCTCAAATTTATTCAAAATACAGATGAAAAGAAGCATTTTTTGCCCACAGACGGATTTTCAATGGGGCTTATGCCATTGGCGCAGTTAGAGATTAGCTAACAGATGAACTCCTAGGCTTGAACTTTTCAGGGCCACTATTGACCTTGCTCTAGAACCATTTTGGGCCCCGTTTATATTGGTCAAGTTTTGAGCCCTTAGGCTTAATGGTATTGAGTCAAATGGATTATCCGTAAAATATAAAGTTACGCGTGTTGGCTATTTTTTACCTTGAAAACGTCAGGGAAAGTTCATAAGAACTGTCAGAGCCAAACAGGGAAAAATCTAGGAAATTAAATCTTCAAATATTGTGTTAACCCCGAAAATATTAAAATACCATGTAAATGTCCTTAAAACGTCAGGGAAAATCCCTAAAAAGAATTCAGGGGAAAAAGAAAAAGGTCGAGAAGTTTAAATCTGTAAATGTTCTAGCAACCCCGAATAAATTAAAAGAACTGTAAATGTAAAAAGTCAGGGAAAATTACTAAAAGGTATTCAGAGAAAAAAAGTAAGAAGTATTCAAGGGAAAATCCATAAAAAGTATTCAAGGGAAAATTCCTAAAAGTATTGAATGGAAAATCCCTAAAAAGTATTCAATGGAAAATCCCTAAAAAGTATTCAATGGAAAATCGATAAAAAGTATACAATGGAAAATCCCTTAAAAGTATACAATGGAAAATCCCTAAAAAGTATTCAATGGAAAATCCCTTAAAAGTATACAATCGAAAATCCATAAAAAGTATACAATGGAAAATCCCTAAAAAGTATTCAATGGAAAACCCCTAAAAGTATTCAATGGAAAATCCATATAAAATATTCAATGGAAAATCCATAAAAAGTATTAAATGGAAAATCCTTAAAAAGTATTCAATGGAAAATCCCTAAAAAGTATTCAAAGGAAAATCCATAAAAAGTATTCAATGGAAAACCCCTAAAAAGTATTCAATGGAAAATTCTTAAAAAGTATACAACGGAAAATCCCTTAAAAGTATTCAATGAAAAATCCCTAAAAAGTATTCAATGGAAAATCTATAAAAAGTATACAATGGAAAATCCCTAAAAGTATTCAATGGAAAATCCCTAAAAAGTATTCAATGTAAAATCTATAAAAAGTATACAATGGAAAATCCCTAAAAATTATTCAATGGAAAATCCCTGAAAAGTATTAAATGGAAAATCCCTTAAAAGTATTTCATTGGAAAATCCATAAAAAGTATTTAATGGAAAATCCCTTAAAAGTTTTCAATGGAAAATCCATAAAAATTATACAATGGAAAATCCCTTAAAAGTATTCAATGGAAAATCCCTAAAAATTATTCAATGGAAAATCCCTAAAAAGTATTCAATGGAAAATCCCTAAAAATTATTCAATGGAAAATCCCTAAAAAGTATTAAATGGAAAATCCCTAAAAAGTATTCAATGGAAAATCCCTAAAAATTATTCAATGGGAAATCCATAAAAAGTATTAAAAGAAAAATCCCTAAAAAGTATTCAATGGAAAATCCCTAAAATGTATTCAATGGAAAATCCCTAAAAAATATTCAATGGAAAATCCATAAAAAAGTATACAATGTAAAATCACTAAAAAGTATTCAATGGAAAAATTCCTAAAAAGTATTAAATGGAAAAACCCTAAAAAGTATTTCATTGGAAAATCCATAAAAAGTATTCAATGGAAAATCCCTTAAAAGTTTTCAATGGAAAATCCATAAAAAATATACAATGGAAAATCCCTTAAAAGTATTCAATGGAAAATCCCTAAAAAGTATTCAATGGAAAATCCCTAAAAAGTATTCAATGGAAAATCCCTAAAAAGTATTCAATGGAAAATCCCTAAAAAGTATTCAATGGAAAATCCCTAAAAAGTATTCAATGGAAAATCCCTAAAAATTATTCAATGGGAATTCCATAAAAAGTATTCAATGAAAAATCCCTAAAAGGTATTCAATGGAAAATCCCTAAAATGTATTCAATGGAAAATCCCTAAAAAGTATTCAATGGAAAATCCATAAAAAAGTATACAATGGAAAATCACTAAAAAGTATTCAATGGAAAAATTCCTAAAAAGTATTAAATGGAAAAACCCTAAAAAGTATTTCATTGGAAAATCCATAAAAAGTATTCAATGGAAAATCTATAAAAAGTATACAATGGAAAATCCCTAAAAGTATTCAATGGAAAATCCCTAAAAAGTATTAAATGATAAATCCCTAAAAAGTATTAAATGGAAAATCCCTAAAAAGTATTTCATTGGAAAATCCCTTAAAAGTTTTCAATGGAAAATCCATAAAAATTATACAATGGAAAATCCCTTAAAAGTATTCAATGGAAAATCCCTAAAAAGTATTCAATGGAAAATCTATAAAAAGTATACAATGGAAAATCCCTAAAAAGTATTCAATGGAAAATCCCTAAAAAGTATTCAATGGAAAATCCTTAAAAAGTATTCAATGGAAAATCCCTAAAAAGTATTCAATGGAAAATTCTTAAAAAGTATACAATGAAAAATCCCTTAAAAGTATTCAATGGAAAATTCCTAAAAAGTATTCAATGTAAAATCTATAAAAAGTATACAATGGAAAATCCCTAAAAATTATTCAATGGAAAATCCCTAAAAAGTATTAAATGGAAAATCCCTTAAAAGTATTTCATTGGAAAATCCATAAAAAGTATTTAATGGAAAATCCCTTAAAAGTTTTCAATGGAAAATCCATAAAAATTATACAATGGAAAATCCCTTAAAAGTATTCAATGGAAAATCCCTAAAAAGTATTCAATGGAAAATCCCTAAAAAGTATTCAATGGAAAATCCCTAAAAATTATTCAATGGAAAATCCCTAAAAAGTATTAAATGGAAAATCCCTAAAAAGTATTCAATGGAAAATCCCTAAAAATTATTCAATGGGAAATCCATAAAAAGTATTAAAAGAAAAATCCCTAAAAAGTATTCAATGGAAAATCCCTAAAATGTATTCAATGGAAAATCCCTAAAAAGTATTCAATGGAAAATCCATAAAAAAAGTATACAATGTAAAATCACTAAAAAGTATTCAATGGAAAAACCCTAAAAAGTATTTCATTGGAAAATCCATAAAAAGTATTCAATGGAAAATCCCTTAAAAGTTTTCAATGGAAAATCCATAAAAAATATACAATGGAAAATCCCTTAAAAGTATTCAATGGAAAATCCCTAAAAAGTATTCAATGGAAAATCCCTAAAAAGTATTCAATGGAAAATCCCTAAAAAGTATTCAATGGAAAATCCCTAAAAAGTATTCAATGGAAAATCCCTAAAAAGTATTCAATGGAAAATCCCTAAAAATTATTCAATGGGAATTCCATAAAAAGTATTCAATGAAAAATCCCTAAAAGATATTCAATTTAAAATCCCTAAAATGTATTCAATGGAAAATCCCTAAAAAGTATTCAATGGAAAATCCATAAAAAAGTATACAATGGAAAATCACTAAAAAGTATTCAATGGAAAAATTCCTAAAAAGTATTAAATGGAAAAACCCTAAAAAGTATTTCATTGGAAAATCCATAAAAAGTATTCAATGGAAAATCCCTTAAAAGTTTTCAATGGAAAATCCATAAAATTTATACAATGGAAAATCCCTTAAAAGTATTCAATGGAAAATCCCTAAAAGTATTCAATGGAAAATCTATAAAAAGTATACAATGGAAAATCCCTAAAAAGTATTCAATGGAAAATCCCTAAAAAGTATTCAATGGAAAATCCATAAAAAGTATTCAATGAAAAATCCCTAAAAATTATTCAATGGAAAATCCCTAAAAAGTATTCAATGGAAAATCCATAAAAAGTAAACAATGGAAAATCCCTTAAAAGTAGTCAATGGAAAATCCCTAAAAAGTATTCAATGGAAAATCCCTTAAAAGTATACAATGGAAAATCCCTAAAAAGGATTCATTGGAAAATCCATAAAAAGTATTCAATGGAAAACCCCTAAAAAGTATTCAATGGAAAATTCTTAAAAAGTATACAATGAAATATCCCTTAAAAGTATACAATGGAAAATCCCTAAAAAGTATTCAATGGAAAATCCCTAAAAAGTATTCAATGGAAAATCCTTAAAAAGTATTCAATGGAAAATCCCTAAAAATTATTCAATGGGAAATCCATAAAAAGTATTCAATTAAAAATCCCTAAAAATTATTCAATGGAAAATCCCTAAAAAGTATTCAATGGAAAATCCATAAAAAGTAAACAATGGAAAATCCCTTAAAAGTAGTCAATGGAAAATCCCTAAAAAGTATACAATGGAAAATCCCTTAAAAGTATTCAATGGAAAATCCCTAAAAGTATTCAATGGAAAATCTATAAAAAGTATACAATGGTAAATCCCTAAAAAGTATACAATGGAAAATCCCTAAAAAGTATTCAATGGAAAATCCTTAAAAAGTATTCAATGGAAAATCCCTAAAAATTATTCAATGGGAAATCCATAAAAAGTATTCAATGAAAAATCCCTAAAAATTATTCAATGGAAAATCCCTAAAAAGTATTCAATGGAAAATCCATAAAAAGTAAACAATGGAAAATCCCTTAAAAGTAGTCAATGGAAAATCCCTAAAAAGTATTCAATGGAAAATCCCTTAAAAGTATACAATGGAAAATCCCTAAAAAGGATTCAATGGAAAATCCATAAAAAGTATTCAATGGAAAACCCCTAAAAAGTATTCAATGGAAAATTCTTAAAAAGTATACAATGAAATATCCCTTAAAAGTATACAATGGAAAATCCCTAAAAAGTATTCAATGGAAAATCCCTAAAAAGTATTCAATGGAAAATCCTTAAAAAGTATTCAATGGAAAATCCCTAAAAATTATTCAATGGGAAATCCATAAAAAGTATTCAATTAAAAATCCCTAAAAATTATTCAATGGAAAATCCCTAAAAAGTATTCAATGTAAAATCCATAAAAAGTAAACAATGGAAAATCCCTTAAAAGTAGTCAATGGAAAATCCCTTAAAAGTAGTCAATGGAAAATCCCTAAAAAGTATTCAATGGAAAATCCCTTAAAAGTATACAATGGAAAATCCCTAAAAAGGATTCAATGGAAAATCCATAAAAAGTATTCAATGGAAAACCCCTAAAAAGTATTCAATGGAAAATTCTTAAAAAGTATACAATGAAAAATCCCTTAAAAGTATTCAATGGAAAATCCCTAAAAAGTATTCAATGGAAAATCCATAAAAAAGTATACAATGGAAAATCACTAAAAAGTATTCAATGGAAAAATTCCTAAAAAGTATTACATGGAAAAACCCTAAAAAGTATTTCATTGGAAAATCCATAAAAATTATTCAATGGAAAATCCCTTAAAAGTTTTCAATGGAAAATCCCTAAAATGTATTCAATGGAAAATCCCTAAAAAGTATTCAATGGAAAATCCATAAAAAAGTATACAATGTAAAATCACTAAAAAGTATTCAATGGAAAAATTCCTAAAAAGTATTAAATGGAAAAACCCTAAAAAGTATTTCATTGGAAAATCCATAAAAAGTATTCAATGGAAAATCCCTTAAAAGTTTTCAATGGAAAATCCATAAAAATTATACAATGGAAAATCCCTTAAAAGTATTCAATGGAAAATCCCTAAAAGTATTCAATGGAAAATCTATAAAAAGTATACAATGGAAAATCCCTAAAAATTATTCAATGGAAAATCCCTAAAAAGTATTCAATGGAAAATCCATAAAAAGTAAACAATGGAAAATCCCTTAAAAGTAGTCAATGGAAAATCCCTAAAAAGTATTCAATGGAAAATCCCTTAAAAGTATACAATGGAAAATCCCTAAAAAGGATTCAATGGAAAATTCATAAAAAGTATTCAATGGAAAACCCCTAAAAAGTATTCAATGGAAAATTCTTAAAAAGTATTCAATGGAAAATTCTTAAAAAGTATACAATGAAATATTCCTTAAAAGTATTCAATGGAAAATCCATAAAAAGTATTCAATGGAAAATCCATAAAAAAGTATACAATGGAAAATCACTAAAAAGTATTCAATGGAAAAATTCCTAAAAAGTATTAAATGGAAAAACCATAAAAAGTATTCAATGAAAAATCCCTAAAAAGTATTCAATGGAAAATCCCTAAAAAGTATTCAATGGAAAATCCATAAAAAGTAAACAATGGAAAATCCCTTAAAAGTAGTCAATGGAAAATCCCTAAAAAGTATTCAATGGAAAATCCCTTAAAAGTATACAATGGAAAATCCCTAAAAAGGATTCAATGGAAAATCCATAAAAAGTATTCAATGGAAAACCCCTAAAAAGTATTCAATGGAAAATTCTTAAAAAGTATACAATGAAATATCCCTTAAAAGTATACAATGGAAAATCCCTAAAAAGTATTCAATGGAAAATCCCTAAAAAGTATTCAATGGAAAATCCTTAAAAAGTATTCAATGGAAAATCCCTAAAAATTATTCAATGGGAAATCCATAAAAAGTATTCAA
The DNA here is from genome assembly GCF_980474605.1 of Leiobunum rupestre. NCBI lineage: Eukaryota > Metazoa > Arthropoda > Arachnida > Opiliones > Sclerosomatidae > Leiobunum > Leiobunum rupestre. The sequence continues at coordinate 17,267,290 of NC_143394.1, forward strand.
TTAAAAATCCCTAAAAATTATTCAATGGAAAATCCCTAAAAAGTATTCAATGGAAAATCCATAAAAAGTAAACAATGGAAAATCCCTTAAAAGTATACAATGGAAAATCCCTAAAAAGGATTCAATGGAAAATTCATAAAAAGTATTCAATGGAAAACCCCTAAAAAGTATTCAATGGAAAATTCTTAAAAAGTATTCAATGGAAAATTCTTAAAAAGTATACAATGAAATATTCCTTAAAAGTATTCAATGGAAAATCCATAAAAAGTATTCAATGGAAAATCCATAAAAAAGTATACAATGGAAAATCACTAAAAAGTATTCAATGGAAAAATTCCTAAAAAGTATTAAATGGAAAAACCATAAAAAGTATTCAATGAAAAATCCCTAAAAAGTATTCAATGGAAAATCCCTAAAAAGTATTCAATGGAAAATCCATAAAAAGTAAACAATGGAAAATCCCTTAAAAGTAGTCAATGGAAAATCCCTAAAAAGTATTCAATGGAAAATCCCTTAAAAGTATACAATGGAAAATCCCTAAAAAGGATTCAATGGAAAATCCATAAAAAGTATTCAATGGAAAACCCCTAAAAAGTATTCAATGGAAAATTCTTAAAAAGTATACAATGAAATATCCCTTAAAAGTATACAATGGAAAATCCCTAAAAAGTATTCAATGGAAAATCCCTAAAAAGTATTCAATGGAAAATCCTTAAAAAGTATTCAATGGAAAATCCCTAAAAATTATTCAATGGGAAATCCATAAAAAGTATTCAATTAAAAATCCCTAAAAATTATTCAATGGAAAATCCCTAAAAAGTATTCAATGGAAAATCCATAAAAAGTAAACAATGGAAAATCCCTTAAAAGTAGTCAATGGAAAATCCCTAAAAAGTATACAATGGAAAATCCCTTAAAAGTATTCAATGGAAAATCCCTAAAAGTATTCAATGGAAAATCTATAAAAAGTATACAATGGAAAATCCCTAAAAAGTATACAATGGAAAATCCCTAAAAAGTATTCAATGGAAAATCCTTAAAAAGTATTCAATGGAAAATCCCTAAAAATTATTCAATGGGAAATCCATAAAAAGTATTCAATGAAAAATCCCTAAAAATTATTCAATGGAAAATCCCTAAAAAGTATTCAATGGAAAATCCATAAAAAGTAAACAATGGAAAATCCCTTAAAAGTAGTCAATGGAAAATCCCTAAAAAGTATTCAATGGAAAATCCCTTAAAAGTATACAATGGAAAATCCCTAAAAAGGATTCAATGGAAAATCCATAAAAAGTATTCAATGGAAAACCCCTAAAAAGTATTCAATGGAAAATTCTTAAAAAGTATACAATGAAATATCTCTTAAAAGTATACAATGGAAAATCCCTAAAAAGTATTCAATGGAAAATCCCTAAAAAGTATTCAATGGAAAATCCTTAAAAAGTATTCAATGGAAAATCCCTAAAAATTATTCAATGGGAAATCCATAAAAAGTATTCAATTAAAAATCCCTAAAAATTATTCAATGGAAAATCCCTAAAAAGTATTCAATGTAAAATCCATAAAAAGTAAACAATGGAAAATCCCTTAAAAGTAGTCAATGGAAAATCCCTTAAAAGTAGTCAATGGAAAATCCCTAAAAAGTATTCAATGGAAAATCCCTTAAAAGTATACAATGGAAAATCCCTAAAAAGGATTCAATGGAAAATCCATAAAAAGTATTCAATGGAAAACCCCTAAAAAGTATTCAATGGAAAATTCTTAAAAAGTATAAAATGAAAAATCCCTTAAAAGTATTCAATGGAAAATCCCTAAAAAGTATTCAATGGAAAATCCATAAAAAAGTATACAATGGAAAATCACTAAAAAGTATTCAATGGAAAAATTCCTAAAAAGTATTAAATGGAAAAACCCTAAAAAGTATTTCATTGGAAAATCCATAAAAATTATTCAATGGAAAATCCCTTAAAAGTTTTCAATGGAAAATCCCTAAAATGTATTCAATGGAAAATCCCTAAAAAGTATTCAATGGAAAATCCATAAAAAAGTATACAATGTAAAATCACTAAAAAGTATTCAATGGAAAAATTCCTAAAAAGTATTAAATGGAAAAACCCTAAAAAGTATTTCATTGGAAAATCCATAAAAAGTATTCAATGGAAAATCCCTTAAAAAATTTCAATGGAAAATCCATAAAAATTATACAATGGAAAATCCCTTAAAAGTATTCAATGGAAAATCCCTAAAAGTATTCAATGGAAAATCTATAAAAAGTATACAATGGAAAATCCCTAAAAATTATTCAATGGAAAATCCCTAAAAAGTATTCAATGGAAAATCCATAAAAAGTAAACAATGGAAAATCCCTTAAAAGTAGTCAATGGAAAATCCCTAAAAAGTATTCAATGGAAAATCCCTTAAAAGTATACAATGGAAAATCCCTAAAAAGGATTCAATGGAAAATTCATAAAAAGTATTCAATGGAAAACCCCTAAAAAGTATTCAATGGAAAATTCTTAAAAAGTATTCAATGGAAAATTCTTAAAAAGTATACAATGAAATATTCCTTAAAAGTATTCAATGGAAAATCCATAAAAAGTATTCAATGGAAAATCCATAAAAAAGTATACAATGGAAAATCACTAAAAAGTATTCAATGGAAAAATTCCTAAAAAGTATTAAATGGAAAAACCATAAAAAGTATTCAATGAAAAATCCCTAAAAAGTATTCAATGGAAAATCCCTAAAAAGTATTCAAAGGAAAATCCATAAAAAGTAAACAATGGAAAATCCCTTAAAAGTATTCAATGGAAAATCCCTAAAAATTATTCAAAGGAAAATCCCTTAAAAGTATACAATGGAAAATCCCTAAAAAGGATTCAATGGAAAATCCATAAAAAGTATTCAATGGAAAACCCCTAAAAAGTATTCAATGGAAAAACCCTAAAAAGTATTTCATTGGAAAATCCATAAAAAGTATTCAATGGAAAATCCCTTAAAAGTTTTCAATGGAAAATCCATAAAAATTATACAATGGAAAATCCCTAAAAAGTATTCAATGGAAAATCCCTAAAAATTATTCAATGGAAAATCCCTAAAAAGTATTCAATGGAAAATCCCTAAAAAGTATTCAATGGAAAATCCCTAAAAATTATTCAATGGGAATTCCATAAAAAGTATTCAATGAAAAATCCCTAAAAAGTATACAATGGAAAATCCCTAAAAAGTATTCAATGGAAAACCCCTAAAAGTATTCAATGGAAAATCCATATAAAATATTCAATGGAAAATCCATAAAAAGTATTAAATGGAAAATCCTTAAAAAGTATTCAATGGAAAATCCCTAAAAAGTATTCAAAGGAAAATCCATAAAAAGTATTCAATGGAAAACCCCTAAAAAGTATTCAATGGAAAATTCTTAAAAAGTATACAACGGAAAATCCCTTAAAAGTATTCAATGAAAAATCCCTAAAAAGTATTCAATGGAAAATCTATAAAAAGTATACAATGGAAAATCCCTAAAAGTATTCAATGGAAAATCCCTAAAAAGTATTAAATGGAAAATCCCTAAAAAGTATTTCATTGGAAAATCCATAAAAAGTATTCAATGGAAAATCCCTTAAAAGTTTTCAATGGAAAATCCATAAAAATTATACAATGGAAAATCCCTTAAAAGTATTCAATGGAAAATCCCTAAAAAGTATTCAATGGAAAATCTATAAAAAGTATACAATGGAAAATCCCTAAAAAGTATTCAATGGAAAATCCCTAAAAAGTATTCAATGGAAAATCCTTAAAAAGTATTCAATGGAAAATCCCTAAAAAGTATTCAATGGATAATTCTTAAAAAGTATACAATGAAAAATCCCTTAAAAGTATACAATGGAAAATCCCTAAAAATTATTCAATGGAAAATCCCTGAAAAGTATTAAATGGAAAATCCCTTAAAAGTATTCAATGGAAAATCCCTAAAAGTATTCAATGGAAAATCTATAAAAAGTATACAATGGAAAATCCCTAAAAAGTATACAATGGAAAATCCCTAAAAAGTATTCAATGGAAAATCCTTAAAAAGTATTCAATGGAAAATCCCTAAAAATTATTCAATGGGAAATCCATAAAAAGTATTCAATGAAAAATCCCTAAAAATTATTCAATGGAAAATCCCTAAAAAGTATTCAATGGAAAATCCATAAAAAGTAAACAATGGAAAATCCCTTAAAAGTAGTCAATGGAAAATCCCTAAAAAGTATTCAATGGAAAATCCCTTAAAAGTATACAATGGAAAATCCCTAAAAAGGATTCAATGGAAAATCCATAAAAAGTATTCAATGGAAAACCCCTAAAAAGTATTCAATGGAAAATTCTTAAAAAGTATACAATGAAATATCTCTTAAAAGTATACAATGGAAAATCCCTAAAAAGTATTCAATGGAAAATCCCTAAAAAGTATTCAATGGAAAATCCTTAAAAAGTATTCAATGGAAAATCCCTAAAAATTATTCAATGGGAAATCCATAAAAAGTATTCAATTAAAAATCCCTAAAAATTATTCAATGGAAAATCCCTAAAAAGTATTCAATGTAAAATCCATAAAAAGTAAACAATGGAAAATCCCTTAAAAGTAGTCAATGGAAAATCCCTTAAAAGTAGTCAATGGAAAATCCCTAAAAAGTATTCAATGGAAAATCCCTTAAAAGTATACAATGGAAAATCCCTAAAAAGGATTCAATGGAAAATCCATAAAAAGTATTCAATGGAAAACCCCTAAAAAGTATTCAATGGAAAATTCTTAAAAAGTATAAAATGAAAAATCCCTTAAAAGTATTCAATGGAAAATCCCTAAAAAGTATTCAATGGAAAATCCATAAAAAAGTATACAATGGAAAATCACTAAAAAGTATTCAATGGAAAAATTCCTAAAAAGTATTAAATGGAAAAACCCTAAAAAGTATTTCATTGGAAAATCCATAAAAATTATTCAATGGAAAATCCCTTAAAAGTTTTCAATGGAAAATCCCTAAAATGTATTCAATGGAAAATCCCTAAAAAGTATTCAATGGAAAATCCATAAAAAAGTATACAATGTAAAATCACTAAAAAGTATTCAATGGAAAAATTCCTAAAAAGTATTAAATGGAAAAACCCTAAAAAGTATTTCATTGGAAAATCCATAAAAAGTATTCAATGGAAAATCCCTTAAAAAATTTCAATGGAAAATCCATAAAAATTATACAATGGAAAATCCCTTAAAAGTATTCAATGGAAAATCCCTAAAAGTATTCAATGGAAAATCTATAAAAAGTATACAATGGAAAATCCCTAAAAATTATTCAATGGAAAATCCCTAAAAAGTATTCAATGGAAAATCCATAAAAAGTAAACAATGGAAAATCCCTTAAAAGTAGTCAATGGAAAATCCCTAAAAAGTATTCAATGGAAAATCCCTTAAAAGTATACAATGGAAAATCCCTAAAAAGGATTCAATGGAAAATTCATAAAAAGTATTCAATGGAAAACCCCTAAAAAGTATTCAATGGAAAATTCTTAAAAAGTATTCAATGGAAAATTCTTAAAAAGTATACAATGAAATATTCCTTAAAAGTATTCAATGGAAAATCCATAAAAAGTATTCAATGGAAAATCCATAAAAAAGTATACAATGGAAAATCACTAAAAAGTATTCAATGGAAAAATTCCTAAAAAGTATTAAATGGAAAAACCATAAAAAGTATTCAATGAAAAATCCCTAAAAAGTATTCAATGGAAAATCCCTAAAAAGTATTCAAAGGAAAATCCATAAAAAGTAAACAATGGAAAATCCCTTAAAAGTATTCAATGGAAAATCCCTAAAAATTATTCAAAGGAAAATCCCTTAAAAGTATACAATGGAAAATCCCTAAAAAGGATTCAATGGAAAATCCATAAAAAGTATTCAATGGAAAACCCCTAAAAAGTATTCAATGGAAAAACCCTAAAAAGTATTTCATTGGAAAATCCATAAAAAGTATTCAATGGAAAATCCCTTAAAAGTTTTCAATGGAAAATCCATAAAAATTATACAATGGAAAATCCCTAAAAAGTATTCAATGGAAAATCCCTAAAAATTATTCAATGGAAAATCCCTAAAAAGTATTCAATGGAAAATCCCTAAAAAGTATTCAATGGAAAATCCCTAAAAATTATTCAATGGGAATTCCATAAAAAGTATTCAATGAAAAATCCCTAAAAAGTATACAATGGAAAATCCCTAAAAAGTATTCAATGGAAAACCCCTAAAAGTATTCAATGGAAAATCCATATAAAATATTCAATGGAAAATCCATAAAAAGTATTAAATGGAAAATCCTTAAAAAGTATTCAATGGAAAATCCCTAAAAAGTATTCAAAGGAAAATCCATAAAAAGTATTCAATGGAAAACCCCTAAAAAGTATTCAATGGAAAATTCTTAAAAAGTATACAACGGAAAATCCCTTAAAAGTATTCAATGAAAAATCCCTAAAAAGTATTCAATGGAAAATCTATAAAAAGTATACAATGGAAAATCCCTAAAAGTATTCAATGGAAAATCCCTAAAAAGTATTAAATGGAAAATCCCTAAAAAGTATTTCATTGGAAAATCCATAAAAAGTATTCAATGGAAAATCCCTTAAAAGTTTTCAATGGAAAATCCATAAAAATTATACAATGGAAAATCCCTTAAAAGTATTCAATGGAAAATCCCTAAAAAGTATTCAATGGAAAATCTATAAAAAGTATACAATGGAAAATCCCTAAAAAGTATTCAATGGAAAATCCCTAAAAAGTATTCAATGGAAAATCCTTAAAAAGTATTCAATGGAAAATCCCTAAAAAGTATTCAATGGATAATTCTTAAAAAGTATACAATGAAAAATCCCTTAAAAGTATTCAATGGAAAATTCCTAAAAAGTATTCAATGTAAAATCTATAAAAAGTATACAATGGAAAATCCCTAAAAATTATTCAATGGAAAATCCCTGAAAAGTATTAAATGGAAAATCCCTTAAAAGTATTTCATTGGAAAATCCATAAAAAGTATTTAATGGAAAATCCCTTAAAAGTTTTCAATGGAAAATCCATAAAAATTATACAATGGAAAATCCCTTAAAAGTATTCAATGGAAAATCCCTAAAAATTATTCAATGGAAAATCCCTAAAAAGTATTCAATGGAAAATCCCTAAAAATTATTCAATGGAAAATCCCTAAAAAGTATTAAATGGAAAATCCCTAAAAAGTATTCAATGGAAAATCCCTAAAAATTATTCAATGGGAAATCCATAAAAAGTATTAAAAGAAAAATCCCTAAAAAGTATTCAATGGAAAATCCCTAAAATGTATTCAATGGAAAATCCCTAAAAAATATTCAATGGAAAATCCATAAAAAAGTATACAATGTAAAATCACTAAAAAGTATTCAATGGAAAAATTCCTAAAAAGTATTAAATGGAAAAACCCTAAAAAGTATTTCATTGGAAAATCCATAAAAAGTATTCAATGGAAAATCCCTTAAAAGTTTTCAATGGAAAATCCATAAAAAATATACAATGGAAAATCCCTTAAAAGTATTCAATGGAAAATCCCTAAAAAGTATTCAATGGAAAATCCCTAAAAAGTATTCAATGGAAAATCCCTAAAAAGTATTCAATGGAAAATCCCTAAAAAGTATTCAATGGAAAATCCCTAAAAAGTATTCAATGGAAAATCCCTAAAAATTATTCAATGGGAATTCCATAAAAAGTATTCAATGAAAAATCCCTAAAAGGTATTCAATGGAAAATCCCTAAAATGTATTCAATGGAAAATCCCTAAAAAGTATTCAATGGAAAATCCATAAAAAAGTATACAATGGAAAATCACTAAAAAGTATTCAATGGAAAAATTCCTAAAAAGTATTAAATGGAAAAACCCTAAAAAGTATTTCATTGGAAAATCCATAAAAAGTATTCAATGGAAAATCTATAAAAAGTATACAATGGAAAATCCCTAAAAGTATTCAATGGAAAATCCCTAAAAAGTATACAATGGAAAATCACTAAAAAGTATTCAATGGAAAAATTCCTAAAAAGTATTAAATGGAAAAACCCTAAAAAGTATTTCATTGGAAAATCCATAAAAATTATTCAATGGAAAATCCCTTAAAAGTTTTCAATGGAAAATCCCTAAAATGTATTCAATGGAAAATCCCTAAAAAGTATTCAATGGAAAATCCATAAAAAAGTATACAATGTAAAATCACTAAAAAGTATTCAATGGAAAAATTCCTAAAAAGTATTAAATGGAAAAACCCTAAAAAGTATTTCATTGGAAAATCCATAAAAAGTATTCAATGGAAAATCCCTTAAAAGTTTTCAATGGAAAATCCATAAAAATTATACAATGGAAAATCCCTTAAAAGTATTCAATGGAAAATCCCTAAAAGTATTCAATGGGAAATCTATAAAAAGTATACAATGGAAAATCCCTAAAAATTATTCAATGGAAAATCCCTAAAAAGTATTCAATGGAAAATCCATAAAAAGTAAACAATGGAAAATCCCTTAAAAGTAGTCAATGGAAAATCCCTAAAAAGTATTCAATGGAAAATCCCTTAAAAGTATACAATGGAAAATCCCTAAAAAGGATTCAATGGAAAATTCATAAAAGTATTCAATGGAAAACCCCTAAAAAGTATTCAATGGAAAATTCTTAAAAAGTATTCAATGGAAAATTCTTAAAAAGTATACAATGAAATATTCCTTAAAAGTATTCAATGGAAAATCCATAAAAAGTATTCAATGGAAAATCCATAAAAAAGTATACAATGGAAAATCACTAAAAAGTATTCAATGGAAAAATTCCTAAAAAGTATTAAATGGAAAAACCATAAAAAGTATTCAATGAAAAATCCCTAAAAAGTATTCAATGGAAAATCCCTAAAAAGTATTCAATGGAAAATCCATAAAAAGTAAACAATGGAAAATCCCTTAAAAGTAGTCAATGGAAAATCCCTAAAAAGTATTCAATGGAAAATCCCTTAAAAGTATACAATGGAAAATCCCTAAAAAGGATTCAATGGAAAATCCATAAAAAGTATTCAATGGAAAACCCCTAAAAAGTATTCAATGGAAAATTCTTAAAAAGTATACAATGAAATATCCCTTAAAAGTATACAATGGAAAATCCCTAAAAAGTATTCAATGGAAAATCCCTAAAAAGTATTCAATGGAAAATCCTTAAAAAGTATTCAATGGAAAATCCCTAAAAATTATTCAATGGGAAATCCATAAAAAGTATTCAATTAAAAATCCCTAAAAATTATTCAATGGAAAATCCCTAAAAAGTATTCAATGGAAAATCCATAAAAAGTAAACAATGGAAAATCCCTTAAAAGTAGTCAATGGAAAATCCCTAAAAAGTATACAATGGAAAATCCCTTAAAAGTATTCAATGGAAAATCCCTAAAAGTATTCAATGGAAAATCTATAAAAAGTATACAATGGAAAATCCCTAAAAAGTATACAATGGAAAATCCCTAAAAAGTATTCAATGGAAAATCCTTAAAAAGTATTCAATGGAAAATCCCTAAAAATTATTCAATGGGAAATCCATAAAAAGTATTCAATGAAAAATCCCTAAAAATTATTCAATGGAAAATCCCTAAAAAGTATTCAATGGAAAATCCATAAAAAGTAAACAATGGAAAATCCCTTAAAAGTAGTCAATGGAAAATCCCTAAAAAGTATTCAATGGAAAATCCCTTAAAAGTATACAATGGAAAATCCCTAAAAAGGATTCAATGGAAAATCCATAAAAAGTATTCAATGGAAAACCCCTAAAAAGTATTCAATGGAAAATTCTTAAAAAGTATACAATGAAATATCTCTTAAAAGTATACAATGGAAAATCCCTAAAAAGTATTCAATGGAAAATCCCTAAAAAGTATTCAATGGAAAATCCTTAAAAAGTATTCAATGGAAAATCCCTAAAAATTATTCAATGGGAAATCCATAAAAAGTATTCAATTAAAAATCCCTAAAAATTATTCAATGGAAAATCCCTAAAAAGTATTCAATGTAAAATCCATAAAAAGTAAACAATGGAAAATCCCTTAAAAGTAGTCAATGGAAAATCCCTTAAAAGTAGTCAATGGAAAATCCCTAAAAAGTATTCAATGGAAAATCCCTTAAAAGTATACAATGGAAAATCCCTAAAAAGGATTCAATGGAAAATCCATAAAAAGTATTCAATGGAAAACCCCTAAAAAGTATTCAATGGAAAATTCTTAAAAAGTATAAAATGAAAAATCCCTTAAAAGTATTCAATGGAAAATCCCTAAAAAGTATTCAATGGAAAATCCATAAAAAAGTATACAATGGAAAATCACTAAAAAGTATTCAATGGAAAAATTCCTAAAAAGTATTAAATGGAAAAACCCTAAAAAGTATTTCATTGGAAAATCCATAAAAATTATTCAATGGAAAATCCCTTAAAAGTTTTCAATGGAAAATCCCTAAAATGTATTCAATGGAAAATCCCTAAAAAGTATTCAATGGAAAATCCATAAAAAAGTATACAATGTAAAATCACTAAAAAGTATTCAATGGAAAAATTCCTAAAAAGTATTAAATGGAAAAACCCTAAAAAGTATTTCATTGGAAAATCCATAAAAAGTATTCAATGGAAAATCGCTTAAAAAATTTCAATGGAAAATCCATAAAAATTATACAATGGAAAATCCCTTAAAAGTATTCAATGGAAAATCCCTAAAAGTATTCAATGGAAAATCTATAAAAAGTATACAATGGAAAATCCCTAAAAATTATTCAATGGAAAATCCCTAAAAAGTATTCAATGGAAAATCCATAAAAAGTAAACAATGGAAAATCCCTTAAAAGTAGTCAATGGAAAATCCCTAAAAAGTATTCAATGGAAAATCCCTTAAAAGTATACAATGGAAAATCCCTAAAAAGGATTCAATGGAAAATTCATAAAAAGTATTCAATGGAAAACCCCTAAAAAGTATTCAATGGAAAATTCTTAAAAAGTATTCAATGGAAAATTCTTAAAAAGTATACAATGAAATATTCCTTAAAAGTATTCAATGGAAAATCCATAAAAAGTATTCAATGGAAAATCCATAAAAAAGTATACAATGGAAAATCACTAAAAAGTATTCAATGGAAAAATTCCTAAAAAGTATTAAATGGAAAAACCATAAAAAGTATTCAATGAAAAATCCCTAAAAAGTATTCAATGGAAAATCCCTAAAAAGTATTCAAAGGAAAATCCATAAAAAGTAAACAATGGAAAATCCCTTAAAAGTATTCAATGGAAAATCCCTAAAAATTATTCAAAGGAAAATCCCTTAAAAGTATACAATGGAAAATCCCTAAAAAGGATTCAATGGAAAACCCCTAAAAGTATTCAATGGAAAATCCATATAAAATATTCAATGGAAAATCCATAAAAAGTATTAAATGGAAAATCCTTAAAAAGTATTCAATGGAAAATCCCTAAAAAGTATTCAAAGGAAAATCCATAAAAAGTATTCAATGGAAAACCCCTAAAAAGTATTCAATGGAAAATTCTTAAAAAGTATACAACGGAAAATCCCTTAAAAGTATTCAATGAAAAATCCCTAAAAAGTATTCAATGGAAAATCTATAAAAAGTATACAATGGAAAATCCCTAAAAGTATTCAATGGAAAATCCCTAAAAAGTATTAAATGGAAAATCCCTAAAAAGTATTTCATTGGAAAATCCATAAAAAGTATTCAATGGAAAATCCCTTAAAAGTTTTCAATGGAAAATCCATAAAAATTATACAATGGAAAATCCCTTAAAAGTATTCAATGGAAAATCCCTAAAAAGTATTCAATGGAAAATCTATAAAAAGTATACAATGGAAAATCCCTAAAAAGTATTCAATGGAAAATCCCTAAAAAGTATTCAATGGAAAATCCTTAAAAAGTATTCAATGGAAAATCCCTTAAAAGTATACAATGGAAAATCCCTAAAAAGGATTCAATGGAAAATCCATAAAAAGTATTCAATGGAAAACCCCTAAAAAGTATTCAATGGAAAATTCTTAAAAAGTATGCAATGGAATATCCCTTAAAAGTATTCAATGGAAAATCCCTAAAAAGTATTCAATGGAAAATCCATAAAAAAGTATACAATGGAAAATCACTAAAAAGTATTCAATGGAAAAATTCCTAAAAAGTATTAAATGGAAAAACCCTAAAAAGTATTTCATTGGAAAATAAATAAAAAGTATTCAATGGAAAATCCCTTAAAAGTTTTCAATGGAAAATCCATAAAAATTATACAATGGAAAATCCCTTAAAAGTATTCAATGGAAAATCCCTAAAAAGTATTCAATGGAAAATCTATAAAAAGTATACAATGGAAAATCCCTAAAAAGTATTCAATGGAAAATCCCTAAAAAGTATTCAATGGAAAATCCTTAAAAAGTATTCAATGAAAATCCCTATAAATTATTCAATAAGAAATCCATAAAAAGTATTCAATGAAAAATCCCTAAAAAGTATTCAATGGAAAATCCCTAAAAAGTATTCAATGGAAAATCCATAAAAAGTATTCAATGGAAAATCCCTAAAAAGTATTCAATGGAAAATCCCTAAAAAGTATTCAATGGAAAATCCCTTAAAAGTATACAATGGAAAATCCCTAAAAAGGATTCAATGGGAAATCCATAAAAAGTATTCAATGGAAAACCCCTAAAAAGTATTCAATGGAAAATTCTTAAAAGTATACAATGAAAAATCCCTTAAAAGTATTCAATGGAAAATCCCTAAAAAGTATTCAATGGAAAATCTATAAAAAGTATACAATGGAAAATCCCTAAAAAGTATTCAATGGAAAATCCCTAAAAAGTATTAAATGGAAAATCCCTAAAAAGTATTTCATTAAAAAATCCATAAAAAGTATTCAATGGAAAATCACTTAAATGTTTTCAATGGAAAATCCATAAAAATTATACAATGGAAAATCCCTTAAAAGTATTCAATGGAAAATCCCTAAAAAGTATTCAATGGAAAATCTATAAAAAGTATACAATGGAAAATCCCTAAAAAGTATTCAATGGAAAATCCCTAAAAAGTATTCAATGGAAAATCCTTAAAAAGTATTCAATGGAAAATCCCTAAAAAGTATTCAATGGAAAATTCTTAAAAAGTATACAATGAAAAATCCCTTAAAAGTATTCAATGGAAAATTCCTAAAAAGTATTCAATGTAAAATCTATAAAAAGTATACAATGGAAAATCCCTAAAAAGTATTTCATTGGAAAATCCCTTAAAAGTTTTCAATGGAAAATCCATAAAAATTATACAATGGAAAATCCCTTAAAAGTATTCAATGGAAAATCCCTAAAAAGTATTCAATGGAAAATCTATAAAAAGTATACAATGGAAAATCCCTAAAAAGTATTCAATGGAAAATCCCTAAAAAGTATTCAATGGAAAATCCTTAAAAAGTATTCAATGGAAAATCCCTAAAAAGTATTCAATGGAAAATTCTTAAAAAGTATACAATGAAAAATCCCTTAAAAGTATTCAATGGAAAATTCCTAAAAAGTATTCAATGTAAAATCTATAAAAAGTATACAATGGAAAATCCCTAAAAATTATTCAATGGAAAATCCCTAAAAAGTATTAAATGGAAAATCCCTTAAAAGTATTTCATTGGAAAATCCATAAAAAGTATTTAATGGAAAATCCCTTAAAAGTTTTCAATGGAAAATCCATAAAAATTATACAATGGAAAATCCCTTAAAAGTATTCAATGGAAAATCCCTAAAAGTATTCAATGGAAAATCCCTAAAAAGTATTCAATGGAAAATCCCTAAAAATTATTCAATGGAAAATCCCTAAAAAGTATTAAATGGAAAATCCCTAAAAAGTATTCAATGGAAAATCCCTAAAAATTATTCAATGGGAAATCCATAAAAAGTATTAAAAGAAAAATCCCTAAAAAGTATTCAATGGAAAATCCCTAAAATGTATTCAATGGAAAATCCCTAAAAAGTATTCAATGGAAAATCCATAAAAAAAGTATACAATGTAAAATCACTAAAAAGTATTCAATGGAAAAACCCTAAAAAGTATTTCATTGGAAAATCCATAAAAAGTATTCAATGGAAAATCCCTTAAAAGTTTTCAATGGAAAATCCATAAAAAATATACAATGGAAAATCCCTTAAAAGTATTCAATGGAAAATCCCTAAAAAGTATTCAATGGAAAATCCCTAAAAAGTATTCAATGGAAAATCCCTAAAAAGTATTCAATGGAAAATCCCTAAAAAGTATTCAATGGAAAATCCCTAAAAATTATTCAATGGGAATTCCATAAAAAGTATTCAATGAAAAATCCCTAAAAGATATTCAATGGAAAATCCCTAAAATGTATTCAATGGAAAATCCCTAAAAAGTATTCAATGGAAAATCCATAAAAAAGTATACAATGGAAAATCACTAAAAAGTATTCAATGGAAAAATTCCTAAAAAGTATTAAATGGAAAAACCCTAAAAAGTATTTCATTGGAAAATCCATAAAAAGTATTCAATGGAAAATCCCTTAAAAGTTTTCAATGGAAAATCCATAAAATTTATACAATGGAAAATCCCTTAAAAGTATTCAATGGAAAATCCCTAAAAGTATTCAATGGAAAATCTATAAAAAGTATACAATGGAAAATCCCTAAAAAGTATTCAATGGAAAATCCCTAAAAAGTATTCAATGGAAAATCCTTAAAAAGTATTTAATGGAAAATCCCTAAAAATTATTCAATGGGAAATCCATAAAAAGTATTCAATGAAAAATCCCTAAAAATTATTCAATGGAAAATCCCTAAAAAGTATTCAATGGAAAATCCATAAAAAGTAAACAATGGAAAATCCCTTAAAAGTAGTCAATGGAAAATCCCTAAAAAGTATTCAATGGAAAATCCCTTAAAAGTATACAATGGAAAATCCCTAAAAAGGATTCAATGGAAAATCCATAAAAAGTATTCAATGGAAAACCCCTAAAAAGTATTCAATGGAAAATTCTTAAAAAGTATACAATGAAATATCCCTTAAAAGTATACAATGGAAAATCCCTAAAAAGTATTCAATGGAAAATCCCTAAAAAGTATTCAATGGAAAATCCTTAAAAAGTATTCAATGGAAAATCCCTAAAAATTATTCAATGGGAAATCCATAAAAAGTATTCAATTAAAAATCCCTAAAAATTATTCAATGGAAAATCCCTAAAAAGTATTCAATGGAAAATCCATAAAAAGTAAACAATGGAAAATCCCTTAAAAGTAGTCAATGGAAAATCCCTAAAAAGTATACAATGGAAAATCCCTTAAAAGTATTCAATGGAAAATCCCTAAAAGTATTCAATGGAAAATCTATAAAAAGTATACAATGGAAAATCCCTAAAAAGTATACAATGGAAAATCCCTAAAAAGTATTCAATGGAAAATCCTTAAAAAGTATTCAATGGAAAATCCCTAAAAATTATTCAATGGGAAATCCATAAAAATTATTCAATGAAAAATCCCTAAAAATTATTCAATGGAAAATCCCTAAAAAGTATTCAATGGAAAATCCATAAAAAGTAAACAATGGAAAATCCCTTAAAAGTAGTCAATGGAAAATCCCTAAAAAGTATTCAATGGAAAATCCCTAAAAAGTATACAATGGAAAATCCCTAAAAAGGATTCAATGGAAAATCCATAAAAAGTATTCAATGGAAAACCCCTAAAAAGTATTCAATGGAAAATTCTTAAAAAGTATACAATGAAATATCCCTTAAAAGTATACAATGGAAAATCCCTAAAAAGTATTCAATGGAAAATCCCTAAAAAGTATTCAATGGAAAATCCTTAAAAAGTATTCAATGGAAAATCCCTAAAAATTATTCAATGGGAAATCCATAAAAAGTATTCAATTAAAAATCCCTAAAAATTATTCAATGGAAAATCCCTAAAAAGTATTCAATGGAAAATCCATAAAAAGTAAACAATGGAAAATCCCTTAAAAGTAGTCAATGGAAAATCCCTTAAAAGTAGTCAATGGGAAATCCCTAAAAAGTATTCAATGGAAAATCCCTTAAAAGTATACAATGGAAAATCCCTAAAAAGGATTCAATGGAAAATCCATAAAAAGTATTCAATGGAAAACCCCTAAAAAGTATTCAATGGAAAATTCTTAAAAAGTATACAATGAAAAATCCCTTAAAAGTATTCAATGGAAAATCCCTAAAAAGTATTCAATGGAAAATCCATAAAAAAGTATACAATGGAAAATCACTAAAAAGTATTCAATGGAAAAATTCCTAAAAAGTATTAAATGGAAAAACCCTAAAAAGTATTTCATTGGAAAATCCATAAAAATTATTCAATGGAAAATCCCTTAAAAGTTTTCAATGGAAAATCCCTAAAATGTATTCAATGGAAAATCCCTAAAAAGTATTCAATGGAAAATCCATAAAAAAGTATACAATGTAAAATCACTAAAAAGTATTCAATGGAAAAATTCCTAAAAAGTATTAAATGGAAAAACCCTAAAAAGTTTTCAATGGAAAATCCATAAAAATTATAGAATGGAAAATCCCCTAAAAGTTTTCAATGGAAAATCCCTAAAAGTATTCAATGGAAAATCTATAAAAAGTATACAATGGAAAATCCCTAAAAATTATTCAATGGAAAATCCCTAAAAAGTATTCAATGGAAAATCCATAAAAAGTAAACAATGGAAAATCCCTTAAAAGTAGTCAATGGAAAATCCCTAAAAAGTATTCAATGGAAAATCCCTTAAAAGTATACAATGGAAAATCCCTAAAAAGGATTCAATGGAAAAGTCATAAAAAGTATTCAATGGAAAACCCCTAAAAAGTATTCAATGGAAAATTCTTAAAAAGTATTCAATGGAAAATTCTTAAAAAGTATACAATGAAATATTCCTTAAAAGTATTCAATGGAAAATCCATAAAAAGTATTCAATGGAAAATCCATAAAAAAGTATACAATGGAAAATCACTAAAAAGTATTCAATGGAAAAATTCCTAAAAAGTATTAAATGGAAAAACCATAAAAAGTATTTCATTGGAAAATCCATAAAAAGTATTCAATGGAAAATCCCTTAAAAGTTTTCAATGGAAAATCCATAAAAATTATACAATGGAAAATCCCTAAAAAGTATTCAATGGAAAATCCCTAAAAATTATTCAATGGAAAATCCCTAAAAAGTATTCAATGGAAAATCCCTAAAAAGTATTCAATGGAAAATCCCTAAAAATTATTCAATGGGAATTCCATAAAAAGTATTCAATGAAAAATCCCTAAAAGGTATTCAATGGAAAATCCCTAAAATGTATTCAATGGAAAATCCCTAAAAAGTATTCAATGGAAAATCCATAAAAAAGTATACAATGGAAAAACACTAAAAAGTATTCAATGGAAAAATTCCTAAAAAGTATTAAATGGAAAAACCCTAAAAAGTATTTCATTGGAAAATCCATAAAAAGTATTCAATGGAAAATCCCTTAAAAGTTTTCAATGGAAAATCCATAAAAATTATACAATGGAAAATCCCTTAAAAGTATTCAATGGAAAATCCCTAAAAAGTAGTCAATGGAAAATCTATAAAAAGTATACAATGGAAAATCCCTAAAAAGTATTCAATGGAAAATCCCTAAAAAGTATTAAATGGAAAATCCTTAAAAAGTATTCAATGGAAAATCCCTAAAAATTATTCAATGGGAAATCCATAAAAAGTATTCAATTAAAAATCCCTAAAAATTATTCAATGGAAAATCCCTAAAAAGTATTCAATGGAAAATCCATAAAAAGTAAACAATGGAAAATCCCTAAAAAGTATTCAATGGAAAATCCATAAAAAGTAAACAATGGAAAATCCCTTAAAAGTAGTCAATGGAAAATCCCTAAAAAGTATTCAATGGAAAATCCCTTAAAAGTATACAATGGAAAATCCCTAAAAAGGATTCAATGGAAAATCCATAAAAAGTATTCAATGGAAAACCCCTAAAAAGTATTCAATGGAAAATTCTTAAAAAGTATGCAATGGAATATCCCTTAAAAGTATTCAATGGAAAATCCCTAAAAAGTATTCAATGGAAAATCCATAAAAAAGTATACAATGGAAAATCACTAAAAAGTATTCAATGGAAAAATTCCTAAAAAGTATTAAATGGAAAAACCCTAAAAAGTATTTCATTGGAAAATAAATAAAAAGTATTCAATGGAAAATCCCTTAAAAGTTTTCAATGGAAAATCCATAAAAATTATACAATGGAAAATCCCTTAAAAGTATTCAATGGAAAATCCCTAAAAAGTATTCAATGGAAAATCTATAAAAAGTATACAATGGAAAATCCCTAAAAAGTATTCAATGGAAAATCCCTAAAAAGTATTCAATGGAAAATCCTTAAAAAGTATTCAATGAAAATCCCTATAAATTATTCAATGGGAAATCCATAAAAAGTATTCAATGAAAAATCCCTAAAAAGTATTCAATGGAAAATCCCTAAAAAGTATTCAATGGAAAATCCATAAAAAGTATTCAATGGAAAATCCCTAAAAAGTATTCAATGGAAAATCCCTAAAAAGTATTCAATGGAAAATCCCTTAAAAGTATACAATGGAAAATCCCTAAAAAGGATTCAATGGGAAATCCATAAAAAGTATTCAATGGAAAACCCCTAAAAAGTATTCAATGGAAAATTCTTAAAAGTATACAATGAAAAATCCCTTAAAAGTATTCAATGGAAAATCCCTAAAAAGTATTCAATGGAAAATCTATAAAAAGTATACAATGGAAAATCCCTAAAAAGTATTCAATGGAAAATCCCTAAAAAGTATTAAATGGAAAATCCCTAAAAAGTATTTCATTAAAAAATCCATAAAAAGTATTCAATGGAAAATCACTTAAATGTTTTCAATGGAAAATCCATAAAAATTATACAATGGAAACTCCCTTAAAAGTATTCAATGGAAAATCCCTAAAAAGTATTCAATGGAAAATCTATAAAAAGTATACAATGGAAAATCCCTAAAAAGTATTCAATGGAAAATCCCTAAAAAGTATTCAATGGAAAATCCATAAAAAGTATTCAATGGAAAATCACTTAAAAGTTTTCAATGGAAAATCCATAAAAATTATACAATGGAAACTCCCGTAAAAGTATTCAATGGAAAATCCCTAAAAAGTATTCAATGGAAAATCTATAAAAAGTATACAATGGAAAATCCCTAAAATTTATTCAATGGGAAATCCATAAAAAGTATACAATGAAAAATCCCTAAAAAGTATTCAATGTAAAATCCCTAAAAAGTATTCAATGGAAAATCCATAAAAAGTAAACAATGGAAAATCCATAAAAAGTAAACAATGGAAAATCCCTTAAAAGTATTCAATGGAAAATCCCTAAAAGTATTCAATGGAAAATCCCTTAAAAGTATACAATGGAAAATCCCTAAAAAGTATTCAATGGAAAATCCACAAAAAGTATACAATGGAAAATCTTTAAAAAGTATTCAATGGAAAATCCCTAAAATTATTCAATGGGAAATCACTAAAAAGTATTAAATGGAAAATCCCTAAAATTATTCAATGGGAAATCACTAAAAAGTATTAAATGGAAAATCCCTAAAATTATTCAATGGGAAATCACTAAAAAGTATTAAATGGAAAATCCCTTAAAAGTATACAATGGAAAATCCCTAAAAAGTATTCAATGGAAAATTCTTAAAAAGTATACAATGAAAAATCCCTTAAAAGTATTCAATGGAAAATCCCTAAAAAGTATTCAATGGAAAATCTATAAAAAGTATACAATGGAAAATCCCTAAAAAGTATTAAATGGAAAATCCCTAAAAAGTATTTCATTAAAAAATCCATAAAAAGTATTCAATGGAAAATCACTTAAAAGTTTTCAATGGAAAATCCATAAAAATTATACAATGGAAACTCCCTTAAAAAAATTCAATGGAAAATCCCTAAAAAGTATTCAATGGAAAATCCCTAAAAAGTATTCAATGGAAAATCCTTAAAAAGTATTCAATGAAAATCCCTAAAAATTATTCAATGGGAAATCCATAAAAAGTATTCAATGAAAAATCCCTAAAAAGTATTCAATGGAAAATCCCTAAAAAGTATTCAATGGAAAATCCATAAAAAGTATTCAATGGAAAATCCCTAAAAAGTATTCAATGGAAAATCCCTAAAAAGTATTCAATGGAAAATCCCTTAAAAATATACAATGGAAAATCCCTTAAAAGTATACAATGGAAAATCCCTAAAAAGTATTCAATGGAAAATCCACAAAAAGTATACAATGGAAAATCTTTAAAAAGTATTCAATGGAAAATCCCTAAAATTATTCAATGGGAAATCACTAAAAAGTATTAAATGGAAAATCCCTAAAATTATTCAATGGGAAATCACTAAAAAGTATTAAATGGAAAATCCCTAAAATTATTCAATGGGAAATCACTAAAAAGTATTAAATGGAAAATCCCTTAAAAGTATACAATGGAAAATCCCTAAAAAGGATTCAATGGAAAATCCATAAAAAGTATTCAATGGAAAACCCCTAAAAAGTATTCAATGGAAAATTCTTAAAAAGTATACAATGAAAAATCCCTTAAAAGTATTCAATGGAAAATCCCTAAAAAGTATTCAATGGAAAATCTATAAAAAGTATACAATGGAAAATCCCTAAAAAGTATTAAATGGAAAATCCCTAAAAAGTATTTCATTAAAAAATCCATAAAAAGTATTCAATGGAAAATCCATAAAAACTATACAATGGAAACTCCCTTAAAAGTATTCAATGGAAAATCCCTAAAAAGTATTCAATGGAAAATCCCTAAAAAGAATTCAATGGAAAATCCTTAAAAAGTATTCAATGGAAAATCCCTAAAATTTATTCAATGGGAAATCCATAAAAAGTATACAATGAAAAATCCCTAAAAAGTATTCAATGTAAAATCCCTAAAAAGTATTCAATGGAAAATCCATAAAAAGTAAACAATGGAAAATCCATAAAAAGTAAACAATGGAAAATCCCTTAAAAGTATTCAATGGAAAATCCCTTAAAGTATTCAATGGAAAATCCCTTAAAAGTATACAATGGAAAATCCCTAAAAAGTATTCAATGGAAAATCCACAAAAAGTATACAATGGAAAATCTTTAAAAAGTATTCAATGGAAAATCCCTAAAATTATTCAATGGGAAATCACTAAAAAGTATTAAATGGAAAATCCCTAAAATTATTCAATGGGAAATCACTAAAAAGTATTAAATGGAAAATCCCTAAAATTATTCAATGGGAAATCACTAAAAAGTATTAAATGGAAAATCCCTTAAAATTATACAATGGAAAATCCCTAAAAAGGATTCAATGGAAAATCCATAAAAAGTGTTCAATGGAAAACCCCTAAAAAGTATTCAATGGAAAATTCTTAAAAAGTATACAATGAAAAATCCCTTAAAAGTATTCAATGGAAAATCCCTAAAAAGTATTCAATGGAAAATCTATAAAAAGTATACAATGGAAAATCCCTAAAAAGTATTAAATGGAAAATCCCTAAAAAGTATTTCATTAAAAAATCCATAAAAAGTATTCAATGGAAAATCACTTAAAAGTTTTCAATGGAAAATCCATAAAAATTATACAATGGAAACTCCCTTAAAAAAATTCAATGGAAAATCCCTAAAAAGTATTCAATGGAAAATCCCTAAAAAGTATTCAATGGAAAATCCTTAAAAAGTATTCAATGAAAATCCCTAAAAATTATTCAATGGGAAATCCATAAAAAGTATTCAATGAAAAATCCCTAAAAAGTATTCAATGGAAAATCCCTAAAAAGTATTCAATGGAAAATCCATAAAAAGTATTCTATGGAAAATCCCTAAAAAGTATTCAATGGAAAATCCCTAAAAAGTATTCAAATGGAAAATCCCTTAAAAGTATACAATGGAAAATCCCTTAAAAGTATACAATGGAAAATCCCTAAAAAGTATTCAATGGAAAATCCACAAAAAGTATACAATGGAAAATCTTTAAAAAGTATTCAATGGAAAATCCCTAAAATTATTCAATGGGAAATCACTAAAAAGTATTAAATGGAAAATCCCTAAAATTATTCAATGGGAAATCACTAAAAAGTATTAAATGGAAAATCCCTAAAATTATTCAATGGGAAATCACTAAAAAGTATTAAATGGAAAATCCCTTAAAAGTATACAATGGAAAATCCCTAAAAAGGATTCAATGGAAAATCCATAAAAAGTATTCAATGGAAAACCCCTAAAAAGTATTCAATGGAAAATTCTTAAAAAGTATACAATGAAAAATCCCTTAAAAGTATTCAATGGAAAATCCCTAAAAAGTATTCAATGGAAAATCTATAAAAAGTATACAATGGAAAATCCCTAAAAAGTATTAAATGGAAAATCCCTAAAAAGTATTTCATTAAAAAATCCATAAAAAGTATTCAATGGAAAATCCCTAAAAAGTATTCAATGGAAAATCTATAAAAAGTATACAATGGAAAATCCCTAAAAAGTATTCAATGGAAAATCCCTAAAAAGTATTTCATTAAAAAATCCATAAAAAGTATTCAATGGAAAATCCATAAAAATTATACAATGGAAACTCCCTTAAAAGTATTCAATGGAAAATCCCTAAAAAGTATTCAATGGAAAATCCCTAAAAAGAATTCAATGGAAAATCCTTAAAAAGTATTCAATGGAAAATCCCTAAAATTTATTCAATGGGAAATCCATAAAAAGTATACAATGAAAAATCCCTAAAAAGTATTCAATGTAAAATCCCTAAAAAGTATTCAATGGAAAATCCATAAAAAGTAAACAATGGAAAATCCATAAAAAGTAAACAATGGAAAATCCCTTAAAAGTATTCAATGGAAAATCCCTTAAAGTATTCAATGGAAAATCCCTTAAAAGTATACAATGGAAAATCCCTAAAAAGTATTCAATGGAAAATCCACAAAAAGTATACAATGGAAAATCTTTAAAAAGTATTCAATGGAAAATCCCTAAAATTATTCAATGGGAAATCACTAAAAAGTATTAAATGGAAAATCCCTAAAATTATTCAATGGGAAATCACTAAAAAGTATTAAATGGAAAATCCCTAAAATTATTCAATGGGAAATCACTAAAAAGTATTAAATGGAAAATCCCTTAAAAGTATACAATGGAAAATCCCTAAAAAGGATTCAATGGAAAATCCATAAAAAGTGTTCAATGGAAAACCCCTAAAAAGTATTCAATGGAAAATTCTTAAAAAGTATACAATGAAAAATCCCTTAAAAGTATTCAATGGAAAATCCCTAAAAAGTATTCAATGGAAAATCTATAAAAAGTATACAATGGAAAATCCCTAAAAAGTATTAAATGGAAAATCCCTAAAAAGTATTTCATTAAAAAATCCATAAAAAGTATTCAATGGAAAATCACTTAAAAGTTTTCAATGGAAAATCCATAAAAATTATACAATGGAAACTCCCTTAAAAGTATTAAATGGAAAATCCCTAAAAAGTATTCAATGGAAAATCCCTAAAAAGTATTCAATGGAAAATCCTTAAAAAGTATTCAATGAAAATCCCTAAAAATTATTCAATGGGAAATCCATAAAAAGTATTCAATGAAAAATCCCTAAAAAGTATTCAATGGAAAATCCCTAAAAAGTATTCAATGGAAAATCCATAAAAAGTATTCAATGGAAAATCCCTAAAAAGTATTCAATGGAAAATCCCTAAAAAGTATTCAATGGAAAATCCCTTAAAAGTATACAATGGAAAATCCCTAAAAAGGATTCAATGGGAAATCCATAAAAAGTATTCAATGGAAAACCCCTAAAAAGTATTCAATGGAAAATTCTTAAAAGTATACAATGAAAAATCCCTTAAAAGTATTCAATGGAAAATCCCTAAAAAGTATTCAATGGAAAATCTATAAAAAGTATACAATGGAAAATCCCTAAAAAGTATTCAATGGAAAACCCCTAAAAAGTATTAAATGGAAAATCCCTAAAAAGTATTTCATTAAAAAATCCATAAAAAGTATTCAATGGAAAATCACTTAAAAGTTTTCAATGGAAAATCCATAAAAATTATACAATGGAAACTCCCTTAAAAGTATTCAATGGAAAATCCCTAAAAAGTATTCAATGGAAAATCTATAAAAAGTATACAATGGAAAATCCCTAAAAAGTATTCAATGGAAAATCCCTAAAAAGTATTCAATGGAAAATCCATAAAAAGTATTCAATGGAAAATCACTTAAAAGTTTTCAATGGAAAATCCATAAAAATTATACAATGGAAACTCCCTTAAAAGTATTAAATGGAAAATCCCTAAAAAGTATTCAATGGAAAATCCCTAAAAAGTATTCAATGGAAAATCCTTAAAAAGTATTCAATGAAAATCCCTAAAAATTATTCAATGGGAAATCCATAAAAAGTATTCAATGAAAAATCCCTAAAAAGTATTCAATGGAAAATCCCTAAAAAGTATTCAATGGAAAATCCATAAAAAGTATTCAATGGAAAAGCCCTAAAAAGTATTCAATGGAAAATCCCTAAAAAGTATTCAATGGAAAATCCCTTAAAAGTATACAATGGAAAATCCCTAAAAAGGATTCAATGGGAAATCCATAAAAAGTATTCAATGGAAAACCCCTAAAAAGTATTCAATGGAAAATTCTTAAAAGTATACAATGAAAAATCCCTTAAAAGTATTCAATGGAAAATCCCTAAAAAGTATTCAATGGAAAATCTATAAAAAGTATACAATGGAAAATCCCTAAAAAGTATTCAATGGAAAATCCCTAAAAAGTATTAAATGGAAAATCCCTAAAAAGTATTTCATTAAAAAATCCATAAAAAGTATTCAATGGAAAATCACTTAAAAGTTTTCAATGGAAAATCCATAAAAATTATACAATGGAAACTCCCTTAAAAGTATTCAATGGAAAATCCCTAAAAAGTATTCAATGGAAAATCTATAAAAAGTATACAATGGAAAATCCCTAAAAAGTATTCAATGGAAAATCCCTAAAAAGTATTCAATGGAAAATCCATAAAAAGTATTCAATGGAAAATCACTTAAAAGTTTTCAATGGAAAATCCATAAAAATTATACAATGGAAACTCCCTTAAAAGTATTCAATGGAAAATCCCTAAAAAGTATTCAATGGAAAATCTATAAAAAGTATACAATGGAAAATCCCTAAAAAGTATTCAATGGAAAATCCCTAAAAAGAATTCAATGGAAAATCCTTAAAAAGTATTCAATGGAAAATCCCTAAAATTTATTCAATGGGAAATCCATAAAAAGTATACAATGAAAAATCCCTAAAAAGTATTCAATGTAAAATCCCTAAAAAGTATTCAATGGAAAATCCATAAAAAGTAAACAATGGAAAATCCATAAAAAGTAAACAATGGAAAATCCCTTAAAAGTATTCAATGGAAAATCCACTAAAAAGTATTAAATGGAAAATCCCTAAAATTATTCAATGGAAAATCCCTTAAAAGTATACAATGGAAAATCCCTAAAAAGTATTCAATGGAAAATCCACAAAAAGTATACAATGGAAAATCTTTAAAAAGTATTCAATGGAAAATCCCTAAAATTATTCAATGGGAAATCACTAAAAAGTATTAAATGGAAAATCCCTAAAATTATTCAATGGGAAATCACTAAAAAGTATTAAATGGAAAATCCCTAAAATTATTCAATGGGAAATCACTAAAAAGTATTAAATGGAAAATCCCTTAAAAGTATACAATGGAAAATCCCTAAAAAGGATTCAATGGAAAATCCATAAAAAGTATTCAATGGAAAACCCCTAAAAAGTATTCAATGGAAAATTCTTAAAAAGTATACAATGAAAAATCCCTTAAAAGTATTCAATGGAAAATCCCTAAAAAGTATTCAATGGAAAATCTATAAAAAGTATACAATGGAAAATCCCTAAAAAGTATTAAATGGAAAATCCCTAAAAAGTATTTCATTAAAAAATCCATAAAAAGTATTCAATGGAAAATCCCTAAAAAGTATTCAATGGAAAATCTATAAAAAGTATACAATGGAAAATCCCTAAAAATTATACAATGGAAAATCCCTTAAAAGTATTCAATGGAAAATCCCTAAAAAGTATTCAATGGAAAATCTATAAAAAGTATACAATGGAAAATCCCTAAAAAGTATTCAATGGAAAATCCCTAAAAAGTATTCAATGGAAAATCCCTAAAAAGTATTCAATGGAAAATCCCTAAAAAGAATTCAATGGAAAATCCTTAAAAAGTATTCAATGGAAAATCCCTAAAATTTATTCAATGGGAAATCCATAAAAAGTATACAATGAAAAATCCCTAAAAAGTATTCAATGTAAAATCCCTAAAAAGTATTCAATGGAAAATCCATAAAAAGTAAACAATGGAAAATCCATAAAAAGTAAACAATGGAAAATCCCTTAAAAGTATTCAATGGAAAATCCCTTAAAGTATTCAATGGAAAATCCCTTAAAAGTATACAATGGAAAATCCCTAAAAAGTATTCAATGGAAAATCCACAAAAAGTATACAATGGAAAATCTTTAAAAAGTATTCAATGGAAAATCCCTAAAATTATTCAATGGGAAATCACTAAAAAGTATTAAATGGAAAATCCCTAAAATTATTCAATGGGAAATCACTAAAAAGTATTAAATGGAAAATCCCTAAAATTATTCAATGGGAAATCACTAAAAAGTATTAAATGGAAAATCCCTTAAAAGTATACAATGGAAAATCCCTAAAAAGGATTCAATGGAAAATCCATAAAAATCATTCAATGGAAAACCCCTAAAAAGTATTCAATGGAAAATTCTTAAAAAGTATACAATGAAAAATCCCTTAAAAGTATTCAATGGAAAATCCCTAAAAAGTATTCAATGGAAAATCTATAAAAAGTATACAATGGAAAATCCCTAAAAAGTATTAAATGGAAAATCCCTAAAAAGTATTTCATTAAAAAATCCATAAAAAGTATTCAATGGAAAATCACTTAAAAGTTTTCAATGGAAAATCCATAAAAATTATACAATGGAAACTCCCTTAAAAGTATTCAATGGAAAATCCCTAAAAAGTATACAATGGAAAATCCCTAAAAAGTATTCAATGGAAAATCCCTAAAAAGAATTCAATGGAAAATCCTTAAAAAGTATTCAATGGAAAATCCCTAAAATTTATTCAATGGGAAATCCATAAAAAGTATACAATGAAAAATCCCTAAAAAGTATTCAATGGAAAATCCCTAAAAAGTATTCAATGGAAAATCCATAAAAAGTAAACAATGGAAAATCCATAAAAAGTAAACAATGGAAAATCCCTTAAAAGTATTCAATGGAAAATCCCTAAAAGTATTCAATGGAAAATCCCTTAAAAGTATACAATGGAAAATCCCTAAAAAGTATTCAATGGAAAATCCACAAAAAGTATACAATGGAAAATCTTTAAAAAGTATTCAATGGAAAATCCCTAAAATTATTCAATGGGAAATCACTAAAAAGTATTAAATGGAAAATCCCTAAAATTATTCAATGGGAAATCACTAAAAAGTATTAAATGGAAAATCCCTAAAAAGTATTCAAGGGCAAATCCCTAAAAAGTATTCAATGGAAAATCCACAAAAAGTATACAATGGAAAATCACTTAAAAGTATTCAATGGAAAATCCCTAAAATTATTCAATGGGAAACCACAAAAAGTATTAAATGGAAAATCCCTAAAATTATTCAATGGGAAATCACTAAAAAGTATTTAATGGAAAATCCCTAAAAAGTATTCAAGGGCAAATCCCTAAAAAGTATTCAATGGAAAATCCACAAAAAGTATACAATGGAAAATCTTTAAAAAGTATTCAATGGAAAATCCCTAAAATTATTCAATGGGAAATCACTAAAAAGTATTAAATGGAAAATCCCTAAAATTATTCAATGGGAAATCACTAAAAAGTATTAAATGGAAAATCCCTAAAAAGTATTCAAGGGCAAATCCCTAAAAAGTATTCAATGGAAAATCCACAAAAAGTATACAATGGAAAATCTTTAAAAAGTATTCAATGGAAAATCCCTAAAATTATTCAATGGGAAATCACTAAAAAGTATTAAATGGAAAATCCCTAAAATTATTCAATGGGAAATCACTAAAAAGTATTAAATGGAAAATCCCTAAAAAGTATTCAAGGGCAAATCCCTAAAAAGTATTCAAGGGAAAACCGGGAAATGACGGGGAATTTGAATCTGAAAATCTTGGAAGCACCCTGTATATGAACGTTACACTCTGCAATCTTAACTGTAATGTTTATTTAAGCCTTGGTAGCCTCTCAAAAAAAACCGCGAAGCTAAGGGTAGACTGGCCCTTAAGGCCTTACAGTTGACAGCTAGTCACAAGCCAGTCAGCAGCCGGAGGAGTTATAACAAAAATAGTCAAAACCCCTCAAAAACGTCCTATTCTCACCACCAGGGGGATTAGGCGACTAGAATAAATTCGAAATGGCGGTTCCACGTGATATTGAAATTTACGAGGATAACCAAAACCCGCGTTCAGAAGAAAGCGAATTGAGGTACAAATAAATTTGCAGCTCAACTCCCCTCGGGTTTCGAAACTCCGCAACGCCGAGTTTAGCCTTCACCGAAATAGGCCTAGATCCTTAGAAATAGCTGACAAACGTCTAGAACTACCTTGAAGCGCTAAAAATAAAATAAGCAGGCGCGAATTTTAAAGAGACAAAATTCGTTACAGCTAGATGTAGGCTAAGAGAATAACAATAATTACAAGTTGGGCGAGACCAAAAATGTACTTCGTGGACGATTCGGAAGTTAATTTCTAATGTACCTTATTGCTATTGACACCTAACAGCTGGTTTTAAAAACTTTCGAGTATAGACAGGATAAAATTTCCCAAATTGAAGTTCGGAAATAAGTTGCCATGGCGACGGAAAAATCAATTCAAATCACAATCTTGCCGCGAGATAGCAATTACCTAGAGGGTTTTTGGGGACCAATATTTCTTCCAATAACTAAATATCGTAGAGACCACCGAAATTTCACCAAATATTCTAATTAATAGACTCCTCAAATTGTATAAAATGTCTAATTAATAGACTCCTCAAATTGTATAAAATGTCTAATTAATACACTCCTCGAATATTTTTAATTTATAGACCTGAAATTGTATTAATATTTCTTATTTAAAGACCCTAAATTTTATAAAGGTTTTTAATTAATAGGCCCCTCAAATTGTATTAAAATTTCTCATTAATAGACCCTAAAATTTTATTAACATTTCTTATTAATAGACCCCTAAAAGTTGATTAATATTTCTTATTAATAGACCCCTAAAATCTTATTGACATTTCTTTTTAATAGACCCTAAAATTTTATTAACATTTCTTTTTAATAGACCCTAAAATTTTATTATTATTTCTTTTTAATAGACCCTAAAATTTCATCAACATTTCTTATTAATAGACCCCTAAAAGTTTATTAACATTTCTTATTAATATACCCTTAAAGTTGATTAATATTTCTTATTAATAGACCCCTAAAATTTTATTAACATTTCTTTTTAATAGACCCTAAAATTTTATTAACATTTCTTATTAATAGACCCCTAAAAGTTTATTAACATTTCGTATTAATAGACCCCTTAAAGTTGATTAATATTTCTTATTAATTAATTGACCTTGAAAAGACCTCTGACAAAATGGTTAAGCACTATATCGCAAAACGCTTCTTTGTGTTTAATCGAAAGAGCATTTAGCTAATAACATTTGAATCCATCGCGTACGTTATTCTTACTTTTGAATTCCATCAGTGAACACTCGTTTTTATGTATTTCTTTATTAACAGACCCTTCAAATACAATATATCTTTATTTATTAACACAGTGACACAGGGGTGAGTTACAATGCGACAAGAACATTCAAGGCAAAGTGGCCAAACAATCGGCTAGGGAGGCACCCGGAGGGAACGTGTTCAAAACTGATGCAGCGTTACCTCTTTGAACGGCAATCGCGATTCTCTGCATCAGGTACTCAACGGATCGCGGTTCACTGGTTACCTCATGAATTCGTCGACCAATAGAATGCACTAGAGCCGACCCTTCCCGACCAAAAGAGCCCAGAGTTTCAATTGCCACTGCCCTAAACATATAACGACTCTCTAAGCCTTGGTACTTCGCTTTCTTCTTTAATTCGGCCTGGGTGGTGGCCCAGAGAGGAGCCGAGGAAGAAGAAGCCAAGTATGAAGGAGCCAGGGGGTCGGTACACGTGAAGTCCCATACCAATGACTTCCCACAGGACCACAGAACCAACCACCAGCCATAGGGCCGTTTACCCTCATCGCGCGATAGCCCCGGTGGCTCGAGCACTGACGGAACGCCTGCAGATACTAGAGCACGCTTTAAAATATCGTTAACAGCACCGTGTCGCGACATCCGACCCGAACTGTTCTTGCAACTCTGGCCGTGAGTACCAAAGGAGTCAAATTGTATTAAAAGTTCTAATTAATAGACCCCTTAAATTGTATGAATTTTTCTAACTTATAGACCCTAAATTTTATAAAGATTTCTTATGAAAAGGCCCCTCAGATTGTGTAAAAAGTTATAAATAATAGATACCTCAAATTGTATTAAAAGTTATAATTAACGGACCCCTTAAATTTTATTCAAATTTCTAATTTATAAACTGGTCCTAGGAATCCCTCAAATTGTATTCTAATTCATAATTAATAAATTAGTCGTAGGAGCCCCTCCAATTTTATTAAAATTTCGAATAAATAAATGTGCCAGAAACCCCTAAGTCTATGAATAAACTGGTCATAGAGAAAACTAAACCTTTATTACAATGTCGAACCCCAAAAATTTTATTAATAATCTAGTTCCAGAAATAAGTAGCCTCAACGTTTAAATAAGTAAATTGGTCGGTACAATATTAATAAACTGAATTTTCATTAGTAAAACTGCCACATCTAAAACTGTAAGAGTAAAATAATATCAACGGGCAAAATTGAAAGGAAAATTATCCTAGTTATTACTAGTGATACTATTTGAGTAATAATTTATTGTCTACTTTTAAACTACGTCCAGAATAAACACCAAATCGAGGTAGTAATTATTTAATCATTACTACCGACACTTTGCAATTGGGTTCGGGACGCCCTAAAAACAGGGACAGTCTGGCGGAATATAGATCTAACTGGGAACGGATAAAATTCGTGGCGAGAGAGAGAGAGAAAGAGAGAGAGAGAGAGAGAGCTACGTTAGCAGTGTCCCTACCGGGGTTTCCTTCAATTATGTAAATCGTGAGGACGGAAGACGTCAAGAGATGGCAGAGCAAACCTATTTCTTCTTTCAGCCGTTCCTCCTTCCCCCCTCTCGTCGTCTTCCCCCGCTCCGACTTAAATCTCTTTATTTTCGCGTTCTGGGCTCATAACGGGGAAGACGGCAAATAAAAGGAAAACCGGGAAAGGATGGATGGAACCGACGCGAAAGATAAAAGAGGCGCTAGATGGCGCGGCGAGGAATCTTTTTAGTCTGATCCTTACGATGTGCCGCACGTTCTCGCAAATGCCCGTGTCATGTAAATTGTAAATGTACCTTTATTTCCGCGTATTTTTTTTGTGACTGGCCCGAGCCGGTCTAAGCTGGCCCGAACCCGCCCGCTTTCGCCCAGAACCGTTCGTTTTCGCGGCGATTCACGCTATTTTTCATCGCAGCCGTCAAGGGGCCATGTAGTATCTCTGGAATGGTTACATAATGTCCACTATTCAAGACACCTGTCCATACGTATTTTATTCCGACGCCTAATGCTATTTCTGGCTTGGTCTTCTTTTTCTAAGGGAACTTACCATTTGTAAAAATTTCGCTCAATTTTCTGACCAAGACCTGAATTTTGAAATGGCTCGTGTTGCGCGAGTAAAGATGTTAATAATATTCAACTAAAAATAATGATTTGCTGTATTTTTTGGGTTAAAGAGTTAATATATTTAAAAATATGGAGAAGGTATAATGTGCTCGGAATATTATGGTTGATGTTAAGAGATGGTTTGGTCAAAGGTTCGGAGATGCCTTCGAGCACACGGATGAAGACGACACCTTCAGATACCTGTAGAAATAATACCTTACGTTCCACAGCTGTGGGTTATTCAGCGATCCGATAGAGAACTAGACACTAAAGATTTTCAGGAGTGTTTTATCTGACGAAATAATTAACCCCATAAAGGTAATAATTTTACAATCAAATTAATTGATAAAGATTTCTTATCAGTACAGTTTTTCAGATAATTCTATTACATACTTTTTGAGTAAAATATTTATCTGTAGATTATTTTTTAAATATTTTATTTGGATAAATGGATGACTTCGTATAAAACAATCTTTAAAATTTAATAATAACATAATTCGTTTATTTGTTTAAGATCAAAGTGTACCATATTTCCAAAGCAACAAAACCGAATAGATAACTTTGTAGAAAAAATATTTGGAAATTTAATATTAATTTTTTTTTAACTATTTCTCTAAGATCAAAGTGTGCAGTCTTTTCTACAAAATAGTTCACTTAATTTAATTTGTTTTTGTAAGTTAGTAATAAGCTTGGATAAAATCAAAGCATCAGCTGTGATACCTATATCGGGAGTACTTTTGTCTAACAAAGTCGTGTAAAAAGCTTATAATTATTATTTTAGACCGGAATCCATACCTCTACTTGGAACGCTTATCCTGCCGTATCGCGTATGGTAAGATCACTCTGACGGCTTTGGCCCCGCCTACGAGAGAAAAAGTCCTCTTTGCGCGCGCTCCCCTCTCACGTTGTTGTTTGTTAAGTTCACATAGTGACGTCAAAAAAACCGTCAGTCACATCGAGACGAAACTCTGCCGCGATAAGCATTCGAAGTAGAGGCATAAATTCCTGTTTTAGATTATAAAGAAGAGTTTTAAATTTACATTTTAAAGGGACCCTAAATTATTCACTTTCAATACCTGATAGCTGATCCAACCAATCATTTCCGCATTTTAAAAATTCCAAAAATACTGCGATATTTAAACTAAAATTAATTCTTTCTGAAATTTTAAATTCTACAGATTACTTGTTATCTACTATAAAACTAAGTGTTCTATCGTATCCCAACATTGAATATCAATGCCACCATTTAAACAAACCTATTTATCACGTTTTTAAATAGACGCTTCCAGGATTACCTATGAAGAAATAATAGTTAAAGACTGGCAGTGCAAGCCACTCTTTATATAGTCCTTATAATGGCTCGTTTGTAAACAGGGCATCGACGCGAAAAATTTATTTTAGGCCTATCGCTCCCCATTAAAAAAATAAAACTGGCAACGAGGAAAAAGTATGTTTATAAAGTGAATGTTCAACTTAATTGACTTGGCCGTAGAGTGGATTTCGGGGGAATCTGGGAACCGACCAACTGAAAATATTTCATTCAGTTATCGACTTTTAACGTGGGTTCCCAATGATTCGTGTGTTAGAAATTTTAACATAAGATATTTTAAATTTGGACTAAGTTACGACCGAGGGGTAAGACACTCTGCGAACTCGGTGTACACTGCCGTACCTTTGATAGTACTAAATGGAACTCGCGAACTCTTGAAAATATGCACCTTTAACAGTGCTAAATACACGAGCTCGGTGTACAGATTATCTGAGACTGTCTTACCCATCGGTTAGGACAGGCAGCTCATTTCATTTCAATCACTTAACGTTAACTATAGCTACAATAAAGTAAAACATTTTACCATTTGAATCGTTGATAAGAAAGCTTAAAGGCCTAGGTTTTCATCTGCCTGTCCCCCTTTAAATTAGGCCAACATGTTCAGCGGGTGGCCTACCAACAGGGTATTTGTGCTCCACTAACAAGGAGACGATCCGAGGTGTAACACACCGATTTTGTTCAAACTCGGGGGTTTGGTAGACCTTCGTGTAACTTGATAAACCCCAAAGGGAAATGTCTCCATAGACAACCGTTTTGCCATGGCAACCAAAAATGTTTTTGACAACACAAAATGGAAATTTTCCCATAGAAAATAACATGGGAATCTGTAAAAACTTTTACTTTTTTAAAATGCTAAAAATAGAAAATATAAATAAGAAAATAATGAAAAAGTTCGAAATTGATTAAAATCTTTACAGGGGTACCCTTACATTTGGTCAGATTCCCATGTTATACTCAATAGGAAAATTTCCATTTTGTATTGTCAAAAATATTTTTGGTTGCCATGGCAAAACGGTTGTCTATGGAGACATTTCCCTTTGGGGTGTTTCAAGTCACACGAAGGTCTACCAAACCCCCGAGTTTGAACCAAATCGGTGCGTTACCCCTCGGGTCATCTCCTTGTAAGTTAATTTAAAGGGGGACAGGCAGAAAAAAACCTATGCCTTTAACTTTAAATAGGGTGTAAACAATATCTTTCTGACCTAAAATACCTATTGTGGAAAGAACCTAAACAAGAATATGAAGGCAAACCAAATAGTTACATCCGGAAAAGGCCATTTGTACCTATACGTTTGACGCGTCGACTGAGCGTTCCCATTAAAACACGCGTCAAAGGGTTGCATCGGGTGGGAAGTTGTTCGCCGAACGATTCGGGCGCCTGTTTACAAATGTCATTGTTATTCGCGTATTTTGAAAGCTTGTTTCGAACAAATAGAAAACACTCTCGCTCTTCCTCCCTAGATGGCGTCGTAAGCCCCACGTAACAAATGTCCATTTGCCCGAAGGCACATTTTTATACGCATTTTTTCTCAGACCTTTCTGACATTTTCCGCTAGAACGATATTGCATCCCTTTCTCTCAGTTCTTTTCCGTGTTTGAGTTTGGCCAGTTTTTCCAGGGCGTCTTAAGAAGAATGCTACCAAACGCAATCGTGTTTTCGCCACGATTGAGAGGTAAGGAAATGGCCCCCGGGCTAAAAGGATGGGCCCCTCTGTCATTCGAAAATGCGGAAGCATTGCTACTTCCATTTACCCGTATTTGCGATCATTTGCATCTTATTTGAAAATGTATGTTCCTTTTCGTATGGTTTTCCGCGGACATAAATGTAAACGCTTTTTTATTCAAGCCAGAAGAATTTTCAAATAAATTGTCCGGTGGTATTTGTATAATTGAATTCTTCGTGATGTAATTCGAAAACTGTAAGCGTTGATTTGCTACTAGGAAATCCCAATTAGAAGAAATTTTATATTTCTTGTTTCTATTGGAAGACCTTTTTATTTCCGCTCACATTGGGATTAATTATTTAGTTCCTGCTCTAATTGTAAAACGTATCTATTTCCTGGTCTAGTTAGAAAAATTATCAAATACTTGCTCTAGTGGGAAGAAATATCTGCTCTAATTGGTAACCATTCACTATTTCCTACTTTAATTGGAAGAAATTATCTATTCCTTTCCGTAATTGGAAGAAATACCTGCTCTTATTACTAACAATTCACTATTTCCGGCTTTAATGGGAAGACATAATCTATTACTCGCTCTATTTCCTCCTAAAATTGGAAATCATTACCTATTTCCTGCCCTAATTGGAAACTATTCTCTACTTCCTGCGTTAATTGGAAACTATTCTCTACTTCCCGTGTTAATTGGAAATAATTATCTATGTCTTGCTTTAATTGTAGAAATTTATCTGTCTTGCTTTAATTTGAAAAAATTATCTACTTCCTGCTGTAATTGGAAGCAATTATCTATTTCCTGCTCTAATTGGAATAAAACTCTTATGCTAATGGGAAACCAAGCTTTTAGATTTGTTCCCACTAACACGCGTCATAATGTATTTTTAGAGAGCAAAAATGTTTTTTGAGATTCACGTTATTTCCCGCGCCAATGGAAAATTAAATCGTCTGAGCCATAGTGAAAAACCAGCTTTTAGAACTTAAAAATATTACGCCAAAAGCTTAGTTTCCACTAGCGCGCGTAATAATAATTTTCTTTACTAACCATTTTGAATATCTTTGCGTCAACACATGCTATCTCAACTTTCTTCATCTTTGAAATCACGCTTTTAGGCCAAAAGCCGCCACAACTTTAGCCTCGACGCAAAAATACATTAGGCCTAACGACGATTTTCGCCTTTTTTGGCGCAGTAAAAACCCGCCCAAAATCAGACCATAAAATAAGCTGAAACTAATACTAATACAATATTTCCAACTTGAAGAAGACAGCTTAGCCAGGTGTAAAATAAACCCGGCAGAATACACAACGCGGGTTTAAATACGGTAAAAAGAACCAACAGTACGGTTGAGTAGAAGCTAGGACTTCGCGAGGTACTAGCTTAAAAATAGCAAAAGTCAACTCACAAAGGCTTTAGGATTATGCTAAAATAAAGAGAAGCCTTCGAAAGTTTTTGCCGGGTGCCGGAGTATGCGCGCCATGTAAAATAAAAGTTAGTGTAAACACGGGAGCCCTTCTTGCTCAAAGCTGTGGTAGCCATGATGCCTAGTGGCCAGAAAAATATCTAGGATAAATAAAAGTCTTATTCCACTCTTTTCTTGTGTAAATTTTGACAGAGATCTCAAGTGGATTTCAATATTTCGCGAAATTAACATAATCATTAACATTTCCAGATGGAAGTCGTGAATAGTATCTACATCAGATACAATGGAATCAAATGTACTTGAGATTGGAAAATGTATATCTTTAGAGAGATAACTTCGGAAATAAAAACATTGGCCTACTGCTCATGATACATTAGGAGGCAGTTTATCATTTCGAGCAGGCATGACGCATTAGGACTCACTTTACCATTTTGACCAGGCATGACGCATTAGGACTCACTTTACCATTTTCACCAGGCATGACGCATTAGGACTCACTTTACCATTTTCACCAGGCATGACGTATTAGGACACACTTAACCTTTTTGACCCGGCATGACGCATTAGGACACACTTTACCATTTTGACCAGGCATGACGCATTAGGACACACTTTACCATTTTGACCAGGCATGACGCATTAGGACTCACTTTACCATTTTGACCAGGCATGACGCATTAGGACTCACTTTACCATTTTGACCCGGCATGACGCATTAGGACTCACTTTACCATTTTCACCAGGCATGACGTATTAGGACACACTTAACCATTTTGACCAGGCATGACACATTATGACACACTTTACCATTTTGACCAGGCATGACGCATTAGGACTCACTTTACCATTTTGACCAGGCATGACGCATTAGGACTCACTTTACCATTTTGACCAGGCATGACGCATTAGGACTAACTTTACCATTTTGACCAGGCATGACGCATTAGGACTCGCTTTACCATTTTGACCAGGCATGACGCATTAGGACTCACTTTACCATTTTGACCAGGCATGACGCATTAGGACTCACTTTACCATTTTCACCAGGCATGACGTATTAGGACACACTTAACCATTTTGACCAGGCATGACACATTATGACACACTTTACCATTTTGACCAGGCATGACGCATTAGGACTCACTTTACCATTTTCACCAGGCATGACGTATTAGGACACACTTAACCTTTTTGACCCCGCATGACGCATTAGGACACACTTTACCATTTTGACCAGGCATGACGCATTAGGACTCACTTTACCATTTTGACCAGGCATGACGCATTAGGACTCACTTTACCATTTTGACCAGGCATGACGCATTAGGACTCACTTTACCATTTTCACCAGGCATGACGTATTAGGACACACTTAACCATTTTGACCAGGCATGACACATTATGACACACTTTACCATTTTGACCAGGCATGACGCATTAGGACTCACTTTACCATTTTGACCAGGCATGACGCATTAGGACTCACTTTACCATTTTCACCAGGCATGACGTATTAGGACACACTTAACCATTTTGACCCTGCATGACGCATTAGGACACACTTTACCATTTTGACCAGGCATGACGCATTAGGACTAACTTTACCATTTTGACCAGGCATGACGCATTAGGACTCGCTTTACCATTTTCACCAGGCATGACGTATTAGGACACACTTAACCATTTTGACCCGGCATGACGCATTAGGACACACTTTACCATTTTGACCCGGCATGACGCATTAGGACACACTTTACCATTTTGACCCGGCATGACGCATTAGGACACACTTTACCATTTTGACCAGGCATGTCATATTAGGACTCACTTTACCATTTTCACCAGGCATGACGTATTAGGACACACTTTATCATTTTGACCAGGCATGACACATTATGACACACTTTACCATTTTGACCAGGCATGACGCATTAGGACTCACTTTACCATTTTCACCAGGCATGACGTATTAGGACACACTTAACCATTTTGACCCGGCATGACGCATTAGGACACACTTTACCATTTTGATCCGGCATGACGCATTAGGACTCACTTTACCATTTTGACCAGGCTTGACACATTAAGACTCACTTTACCATTTTCATAAGGCTTGACGTATTAGGACTCACTTTACCATTTTGACCAGGCTTGACACATTAAGACTCACTTTACCATTTTCATAAGGCATGACGCATTAGGACTCACTTTACCATTTTGACCAGGCTTGACACATTAAGACTCACTTTACCATTTTTATAAGGCATGACGTATTAGGACTCACTTTACCATTTTCATAATTGAACCATTCAACTGTAATTGAGAAACCATGCATGGAATAACGCATAAAAAGGTATATACATACGGTACACTACGATAACCTTTAAATCACATAACATATAAGTAATTAACACACTACGAAACACTCTTTTAAACCCATACACGTAATACCTTATACGGTATGTACCGAAGAACTTATAAATTGTAAAACGTATAAAAGGTTATCGGCGATCAAAATCGACCACGGTGGTGAAACGGTACAAGACAAGCTAAGCTTTCTCGTTTATAAAACCTGGAACAGAGGAGCATCCACGGCTTTGGCACGTTGCAGGAGCGCGTGAGGCGATGGTATCTACTCGCACTAGCCGCCGTTATCTCCATCTTAGAGACGAGAGAGAAGTTTTAGAGAGGATCCGGAAAGCAGCGTCGGAAGGCAGCAAGGCCCAGGATAAAAGAGAACATCTTTTTGGCCGTTCCCCTTTCAAGCTCTCCCTCCCGCCGTTCTTTTCTTATCACACGCGGGAAGGGGGAGTTTAATATGAACCATCATCTTTTTGAATGCGGCTACGAGTCTATATTGCGCTCCCTCTGGTGGGCGTAAATACGCCGGCTTTTTTTCTCTTTCTCTCCGATTTTCAATACTGCTCGATAATGCTAACCCCGTTCCTACAAGACGGCCACTTACCACAAAATACGGGTTCACTAGCTGCATTTTTATTTCTGTGTTTGCGTGTTTTGAAGTGACGCTATAACTAAAGCTAGACTTCTGCGAGGGGCAGGTCACTTCCTTGATTAACGACCCACCCCTTGAAAGATTAAATCCGATTTAATCGTGATTATTGGGATAAAATTCCATTTAATCATGATTATGTTGATTAAATCACGTTTAATCATGATTATAATGTTTAAATCTGATTTAATAATGATTAAATGATTTAATCATGATTAGTATGATTAAATCGCGATTAGAAATTAGAAAGATATTCAAACACAATTGCGATAGATCCATGAATGTTAATAATTAATATTAATTTATCGTACTTTAGTTTTGATTTTAATTACAAAATCTCGATTCGACCGATTATATTGATTAAATCGTGATAAAAATGATTAAATCGAGATTAAAATGATGAAATATGATTAAAATAATTAAATTTTATTAAAATGATTAAATCTAATTAAAATGATTAAATCTGATTAAAATGATTAAATCTGGTTAAAATGATTAAATCTGATTAAAATTATTAAATCTGATTAAAATGATTAAATCTTATTAAAATGATTAAATCCTGATTAAAAAGATTAGATTATGATTAAAAAGATTAGATTATGATTAAAAAGATTAGATTATGATTAAAAAGATTAGATTATGATTAAAAAGATTATATCATGATTAGAATGATTAAATATCGTTTAAATTGTGATTAGAATGATTAAATATCGTTTAAATCGTGATTAGATTGATTAAATCGTTATTAGATTTTTTAATCTTGATTACCCTGATTTAACCATTTTACTATGATTAAGACGCACCCAAAATGGAAGTGACCTGCCCCTCGGATTTCTGGCAAATATTATTTTTCTTTTCCAATTCAACAAAATATATAACGTTTTTTAATTTAGTGAGCCGTTTCTTTATCGTTTAGGTATAAAGATAAAAGTGTAATTTATTTGGTCCTACAATTATTTATAATTTAATAACCAGCTCATTTCTCGTTTGGGTAAGATCAAAGTGTAGTATATGTTGAACTACAATTATTTATAATTTAATAACCAGCTCATTTCTCGTTTGGGTAAGATCAAAGTGTAGTATATGTTGTACTACAATTATTTATAATTTAATAACCAGCTCATTTCTCGTTTGAGTAAGATCAAATTGTAGTATATGTTGTACTACAATTATTTTTATTTTAATAATCAGCTCCTTTATAACTTGTGTAATATCAAAGTGTAGTATATTTGGTCCTACAATTATTTTTAATTTAATAATTAGCTCCTTTGTCGTTTGTGTGAGACCAAAGTGTAGTATATTTTGTCCTATAATTTATTTAATTTAGTAATTAGCTCCTTCATCGTTTGGGTAAGCTCTTACAAGGAGACTACCCGAGGTGTTTATCCCCGACTTCCTTCAAACTCGGCTGGTAAGTAGACCTTCGTGTAACTTGAAAATCTCTAAAAGGGTGGGCAATAATGGCCTTTTGTATGGCTATGGCAACTGAAAACGTTTTTGACCACTTTAAACTGATTTTCTCTATGGAAAATAAAAAGGGAAAATCGAAAATTTTAAATATTTTTTAATATTTCTCCAAAATTTATTTTATTTATTAATTAGAAACAGAATTCAGAACATGTTTAAATTCGGTAAATTTCGGCAAATATATATAAATTTGGGTTAATACACTTAAATTGGGTAAATTGTGTTAAAAATAATTTTTAAATGGGTAAATTGGATTGATTTTTGTAGATATACGTATATTGGATAGGTTTGGGTAAATTTGTTTAAATTTGGGTACATTTGATAAGTGAATTGGATAGGTTTGGGTAAGTATTCGCAAATTGGATAGGTTTGGGTAAATTTGTTTAAATTTGGGTACATTTGATAGGTGAAGTGGATAGGTTTGGGTAAATATACGTAAATTGGATAAGATTGGGCAAATTTGGGTAAATTTGAGTAAATAGGGGTAAATTCACGTTAATTTAGGTAAATATGGGTATATGCAAGTAAATTTGGATATATATAAAGTAAATTTTATAAATTTAAACGAAAAATTTATTTGCGATAAGAAAATTAAGTAAGATAAACAAATAATAGTGAATTTGCACTACAATTGTATAGTTAATAATAGTTGAGATATTTTAGAATCAAATTAAATAAATTAGGTTTATTTCAAGTAAATAACGGAAAATATTTTTAAATAATTATATTTTTTAATAAATAACAAATGAGCGTATTTTTGAATGACCCTTTAAGCATATGTTCGGCAAAATATTCAAAGCAAATGAAAATAATTCAGATTTATCAATAATTTAGTTTTGGACGTTTCTTTGACGGCTTCAACAACCCACCAAAGTTTGTATCGGTTTCGTGTTTAGAAATTTAGGCGCTAGTATGAAAAGGTACGTTGGTAACTCCATCTATCTTTTAACGCAGATGGAATACGGAGAAACAGGAGCGTAACATAATTGGCATATTGGTAAACCTCTCAAAAGACGTATAAAATCAACCGTAACATTTCCTAGTTTGTTGTTATTCTTAGAAAAGAAAAACTCGGCGCAATGCCATTCCGGAGCCTTGAAAGAGTATAATTTAGCGCGTTTCCGCCCCATGCAAAAGTCCGTCTAGAAGCTCTCCTAAAAATATATAAAAGAAGAGATCCGAAATAGCCAGTAGAGACGTCCTGTCCCTTTTGTCTTAAGCGTCTGGAACATCTCTTCTTAGAAGAAAAATAACCACGGTTCCCGGAGGAGCCTGATGCTGAGCCTGATGCTGAGCCTGTACTTGCCGCACCGTGTTCCCACCAAGTTCAGATTGTGTTAATATCAAAATTGAATAAAAAATATTGGGGGATCTTAAAATTCGTTTTGCACGGGAAAATACGCCGCCATGTTAGGGTGTGGTTCAGAATTTATAGCCCGGTGTACCTAGTAACAGAGATCATACCACCGGAGGTCGATCATCATAGTGCCCACAAGCTCGGACAGGTGATAAATCCAGCATGGGTAGTAGTACCCTACTACTGATGGTCGCACCTTTGACGCAAGCCACTCAACCCAGCAGAAGGTGCAGCAATGGGTGGACCAATCCCCACTTCGCACACAGCAGTGGGATTAAGAATGGATGCTGTAGCAACTCCAGCCGACACCCCACCTATGGAGGCAGGGAATCAAACCCTTTGGAGAGTGCTTCTAAAGGGGAACGACGGGCACACAGCGGTCCACATAACCCGGCACAGCTGGCACCGGAGATCCCGGTGGGACTCCAAAAGGCCGGGAAACAGGACCGCCGTGCCCTCATACGGAGGCCCACCGCCCCACAGCAGGCTACCCAAAATCGGGTAATTAAGCCTGCTATACCTCTAGGTATGCACCGATAATGGCAGCGGTGGCGATCGGAAAATATTTCTGTGGGAGCACGGGCCATTATTTTTTCATCCAAAAATTCATAGACTTAAAGAAAATGTACAGCTCTAACTTTTTATTACTATATATATATTTTCTGAAAAGTGTTCTTTCTATTATCTCATCCGTCAATGAATACATTGATAGTAAAAGTTATGTCGATATCTTTAGAAAAATATCTGTGTACATGGCTAAATAATTAAGCCCTTCTTGGCCACATACTTAACGAAGGTATATTAGGTAAAATAGGGTACACGACGGGTCAATTTTCTGTTTGGACGAATCTATCGAAATCAATTTTACGGTTATATCATCTTAATGCTACTCACATCTGCAATCTCAAAATAACTTTTGTAAAAAGACTGAATTCGGACCCAAATAAAGGCAGTGAGATTATACTATTTTTCCTCAATATTATTTCTGTGGGGGCTCTGCCCTCATTTGTTTTTCCCTGTGGGGGCTCGAGCCCTAGAGCCCCGACGGGATCGCCGTCACTGGATATGGGTACAGTCGATATATCGGCTATTCGTGGCCGATAATATTAACAAAGTTGTCTATCATAACAGTTGTGTATATGATAAAATCATTGACTACGTTTTCATGGAGGTAGGAAATTTGTGTTTGGTGTAAACGGAATTTCGAAATCCGTGCTACATTGCATGAAAACGCTTATGTTTAAGTTAACACGTGTTTTCTCTAAAACGTGTAATGGACCCGTATTTTCTCGCTAAATCCGATTTTTCCAAGCTTGAAAACGCACGGTGTGATATACTGGGGTTTGTGA
This sequence comes from Leiobunum rupestre, assembly GCF_980474605.1. Lineage (NCBI taxonomy): Eukaryota > Metazoa > Arthropoda > Arachnida > Opiliones > Sclerosomatidae > Leiobunum > Leiobunum rupestre. The sequence continues at coordinate 17,310,914 of NC_143394.1, forward strand.
GGTTGTTTATTGAACGAGACGAAACGGAAACGTTTTGTTATGATCCATTCCTTCACGGAATTTCCCAAACAATTCTCGGAATACACTAGAAAGCGTTTTTCGGTTACATTCAGTACCGTCTTTCCCATTGGGCAAATAGGGCACTGCCCTAGGGCCCCAAGGTTTTGGAGGGCCCCATTTAATTTTTATTTTTAAAATATTGTTTTATCATTTTCTGTATTAGTATATTGTCTATTCACATAAAACGTAATTTTTCATCAGGAACCCAGCTTTATCCTACAAATTATTATTTATCTAAAACATGACCGTGTTAACCGTAGAATATTCAGGCTCGGAAACGACTAAAACGACGATCATTACCCGTCGTGTGTCTTGCTTTACTAAGGAAAACCGAAATTAAACTGTGCGACAAAAATACGTGTGGCTGTGAAGTTTGCGGATTAGTATTACGGAGTTTTTTTTTATGTACAGCAGCACATTTTGATTTTGAGGTATTATTTTTCGCATACTTTATGAACTATAGCAAGGTAGCAGGCAGTTAAAATTAAAAAGAGATATTAAGCAATTACTGCGATTATAAGAACGTTTAACGCTCCGTCTAGATGTTCCAATGACCGACGGACGGTCGCCGCGGTCTGTACTCTGTAGACGTTATTTAGAATTCACAAAATCAAAATTTTGGGAATTTTTAAGACGGCGCGGCGCCATAATACTGCCGAGCTTGGATCATATTAAGTATTATTTTTATTTTTAATTGAAATTACTGAAGGATCTGAATCATAATTACGTAACTTACCGTACTTACGTTATTGCCCGAAAGTCCTAAACTTTTTAATCCTTCTTAAACTAAGTACAGTAGACGTCGCGAAGAAAGTCTTTTATTTATAGACGAAACTACTTGAAAACCAATAAAATAGTACTCATGACCAAAATTAATTAATTTATGTTTTGTTTCAAGATTAATTTTATATAGTACATACCTTTTTGTGGATAAATAAAATGAAGCGGACTTATATGGGTGGATATGAAAAAAGGAAAAAAGCCTCAGCGAAGGAGAAGAATATTAGTAAAATTCCAAAGCTAACATCTTGGCTCAAATCAGATGAAATGACAGTTACCAGTACCAGTACCAGTACTTCTGGAAACACAGCATCGCCATGTACATCTGATAATACTTCCTATCAAGAATTTACTCCAGTTGTAGATAATTGTAAAGAACCAGACATACCCGTTCCTGCAGATACACGGGAAGTAATGCGAGTTCTACAACAAGAAATAGACGTGTCGTTTACTACAAAAGACTTAGAGAGTCTCGTCACAGATATACCTGTTTCTGCAGATTCCAGGGAAATAGATTTTCCGACTCCTAATTCTTTAACGGCCACGAAGACGGATTTGAAAAATTACGTCACAGATCCTGGTTTATGGTCTATTAAGGACACCTTGGAATACTGGATTCGTCAAGGACCAACTTCATGTCAAAACATTGATTCCGACTTTTCTAACTCATGCAGACTATGTGTCGAAGTCGGAGGACACAAAACTATGTCACGCTATTTATCTCAGAAGGTTTTCAATCGTGAATTACGAAATGGCGAGATGGTTAAAAGGGAATGGCTACTTTATTCACCTTTTCAAGGTCGTGTGTACTGCTTTCTGTGTCGTCTTTTGTCCAAGAAAGAATCTCCATTTGCAACATCTGGATTTAATGACTGGAAACATTATTTATTTCGACCTATCGACTAAATTACGATAGAAATAGAGCTAGAGCCGTTTTAAACACGATAACCGTATTCATTTTCGGTCTTTCCGCACAAGCAGAGCCGGAAATCAGAGCCCAATAGATTTTGCCATGGACACTGTATCTCTAACCGAACGGGAAAAGCTGTAGCTTCCACCATACAAAATCACCTGCCGCCGCCACCGTCTCTCTGTAAAGGGGGAGTGGTTCAAGAATTTTGAAAGTTTCGGGCTGTCAAGGCCATATAATTCGTCACGTGGTCGACAAAACGTTCCTTTTGAAATTGGGGTTTACATTCTTTCGAATTACCTTGACGGCCCTGCGAATCGAGTCTGGCCGACTATTTCAGTAGGACGCAAACGGACAGTGAGGGGGTACCTCTTCTAGGCTGCTTTTCCCGTCCGGTTAGAGATACAGTGTCCATGGTTTTGCAGAGATCAAAGCTAGTATAAAAATTCTAAACAGTGGTTTTTTGGTAGGGCTGAGCCCGTGTCAAGGTACAAAGTGGACGTCATGAAAACCGCTTAAAGCTGGTTTGACACTCGACGGAAAATATGCCGGAAAGACGATAATAAACGCCGAGCTGAAAATTGATTCCCATTCGATATATCGCTAACGTTCAACTTTACGCTGCTAATTTTCCGTCGAGTGTGAAACCAGCTTAAAACGTGTTCGTGCGAAAGCTCCCCGTCCAGAGCGAAATCGGGATTTTCCGAATTTCGTGTTTTCTATCTCTATGAAAACATAGTGTTTGTAAACGTTTGCAAGATCATTTCCGAATATGTTTCTTTTCATTTACGTGGTACAGAGTTTTTTTATCACAAATCGAATATCGTTCTTTTTTTATTTGTTAACAAAATATATGATCTAGCTTCTGAATTCTGGCGTATGTGGCGCGGCCAATCAAATAAAATATTATCAAAAGTGAAATAACCGATAATTTTTTTATTTTTAAATCTTTTTTTAAAAGTATTTTTCTAATATCGGTATCGGGTAATATTGGCTTCGCTTAAACCGATATTGACCGATACCGATATCCGAAAAATAGACCGATATATCGGCTAAAGACAATGACAGAGCAGTAGATTCGGCTTGCACGCGCACCTAGCGGAAATTGGCGGTGGAACAGAACTTTGGTTCAAGATACTCAAACAGAACTTTGGTTCAAGATACTCAAACAGAACATTGGTGCAAGATACTCAAACAGAACTTTGGTACAAGATACTCAAACAGAACTTTGGTTCAAGATACTCAAATAGAACTTTGGTTCAAGATACTCAAACAGAACTTTGGTTCAAGATACTCAAACAGAGCTTTGGTACAAGATACTCAAACAGAACTTTGGTTCAAGATACTCAAACAGAGTTTTGGTACAAGATACTCAAACAGAGCTTTGGTACAAGATACTCAAACAGAGCTTTGGTACAAGATACTCAAACAGAACTTTGGTTCAAGATACTCAAATAGAACTTTTAGCTCTATTTGAGAATCTTGATATTTGTTAAATATTATTAGATTAGAGTTAAGTTAAGTTTATTTTCTGCCACTAATATGAAGGGCGAGCTTGAAAGGGCTTGTAAAAAATATTATTTTCCTAAAAATATTTTCTTCTTAAAAATGGAATTTAAAGTAACACATCTTCAGTAATAACATCTGCTTCTACTTTAAAAAGATCATAGAAAGCCTATTTTAAAAGATTTTACAACGAAGGACTGGTCAGAAAATTGAAAACGGAACATTTTTCTACGTAAATTAACGTGATGATTTTTGAGTGCAAAGTCCGGAAGTTGTGAGATAATCTGAAAATTGTGCCTTCAAAAACAGAAGAGGAGTAAGATAATGAAGTTACTCAGATGTTTATTAAAGTAAAATGCCGATCACTTCAGTGTTTTCAGGTAACATTGGTTTCGAGTATACAACACGATTACTTCAAAATCAACCTCTAACCAAGATATTCAAATTATTATTATTAATACCGTTTGAATATTCGACTACCTCCTCTAGTCTATAGGGATTTGACGGTGGCAATCCCATCAAACCCCTGTAAGTCGCTAGGTGGCGCTTTCGTAACTGAAGAGGTTAACGAAAAGCGGTAACTTATTTCCCTTTAGAAATAGTCGCGGCCAAAAAAATAAAAAGATAAAAATATAAATGTAGATGGATCTGCAATCGTAAAGCAAATCAAGCGTACAGAGACCCGATTTAGCGCCCCCTGGGAACGGTGGGGGGAAAGAAAGAGCGAGGTGAAAGATCCAGTTCGAGCCAAATCCGCTATTTTTACATCCAAAATGGCTTTCTATGTGCCAAAATGACTGAGCGCGACGCAAAACTAATAATCAGTCGTCTAGGGCTCCGAATGATTTAATAATTGGGTCATCCAAGCAGAATCACCCCCCATATGATAAATCGTTGCCTTTCGTCTCCGGACCACTTATTTCAGGACCCCTACATTCGATTTCTTTTCTGGTTGGCTCCTTAAAATACATCTGCACATATATGTATATTATATCTTGTATATATATGAATGAAATTTGACAAAACGATATAAAGTGTGTATACAGGGTGTTCCCTAAATGGTGGTAGGGCCGAGCGTCTACGGGTTCTACAGATTATTTTAAGACGAACATGTTCTATGGCATTTTTCTGATTTAGGCCACCATTTCAAAGTTACGAAACAATTGATGTATGGACGACCCCTTAATTTAACATTACATTTTAATACCTTAACCTAAATTAGCGGTTTCATTCATAAACATCGGCACGCGGCCGAAATAAAAAAAATTTCTTCGGCGATTGTATCTTTTATGAATGAATAAAACTCGCGCACCTCTCGCGCTACAGCGGCCATCTCATTCGTTGACGTTTCTGTGTTAACCTATGAGCAAAAGATGTGTATGACGTGAGCGCCCCTAGCGGATTATTATTTTTAGATATAGCTTTTACATTGAAGCCAATATAGAAATCGAGCGTGGCGCTGAACTCCTACACGTTATAGTACAGTTAATAGGGGGAAAATCCTTGCTCGCGGAATTTCGACGAATGTGTTGGCCGCTGTAGCGTGAACAGCGCGTGATCAAAGTTCGCCGTGGCTAAACCTATTCAAAAACCAAATCAGATAATCGCCATGGTAACGAAAAAATTGCGCGTTCGCGTCCCAACAAAATAATTTTGTTGGGAGTGCGTGAATATTTTATTCATTCGCGAAGAAAGATTTTTTATTTCGGCCGCGTGCCGATGTCTAGAATGAAACCGCTAATTTACGTTAAGGTATTATAATGTAATGTTAAATGAAGGGGTCGTCCATACATCAATTGTGTCCTAACTTCGAAATAGTGGCCTAAATAGGAAAAATGTCATAGAACATTTTCGTCTTAAAATAATCTGTAGAACCCGTAGACGCTCGATCCTACCACCATTTAGGGAACACCCTGTATATTCAGGAAACATACTTTATATCGTTTCGTCACATTTCCCCTCTTATTTACCCCCGTTGGCCCGGGCTAGTAGTCTAGTACTGGCGCTGAGAATATGGAAAATGGGGGTTGAAAAGGGGGGAAACTAAACCTCCTTATATTGAACTATATATGGAAACTGTTGGCGACGTTTGTCCTTAAAGGGATATCGATATTGCTATTCGAATTCTTGTGAAATGACAGTTTTCATTTCTGTTTTGGTATAGTATCGAGATTTCAAAACGGTGGAAGGTTCCTTAATCTCAAGCTCAAATTGTTAATCAAGTCTAATCGATGAAGTAATAGAAATCTTTTTCCGCTTCAAGTTTGTTCATTGTTTCAATCTTTTTAACCTTAAGTCACGTAATATATTTAAGTATGACATTTACTAGATATTGTTTTAGTGCTAATTGTTTTACCTAATTGCGCAATCACTCTGAAAATCAGTTCGGTGGTAATTTATTTATAAATGCCATACTTATTGTAATTTTGCTAATTAATATTATGTATGTATGTGTGTCAGTGCATTCGCAATTTAATATTTTAACTTGCAGACTGAGACCACTCTGCTAGTTTAGACAGTACAGGATATCCGGACGACAGACCATTTGACTATAGATCATCCCTAGTGATTTAGCATTTTATTTCAAATATTCAATCTTTCGAAATGTCTAGTTTTTCCTCATTAATTTAAATAACTATATCTCAGGAACCTTTGTGGAAAGTCAAGACAGTATTCGGGCAAAACATTGAGAAGCTACCAGTGGCATCCACAGAAAAAGAGCCGCTAATTTTTGTATCCGCCTTAAAACCCTTCGGTAGAGCGGGGACCTCTACATTACTCCTATCCATTTTGGTTCCTGTTTCAAAACACATTTGATGCATTTCAAAGTAATATTTCGCCAAGACACACCCCACGACGAAATTGCCTGCAATATTTTCCAAATTCAGTTGGACGTTATTTTTCGAAAAAGCATTGAAACGCTATATATTTTCTCAAAAGACATTTGGGTGCCATATTTTTTCAAGAGTCAGTTTAAACTTGGACGCAACATTATCTAAGACTCAATTCCAACACTCCTTTGAACGCAACACTATTCAAGACTCAGTTCAAATACTCATTTAAACGCCACACTATCCAAGACTCAATTCCAACACTCATTTGAACGACACACTATCGAAGACTCAATTCCAACACTCCTTTGGACGCAACACTATCCAAAACTTAGTTCCAACACTCATTTGAACGCAACACTATCCAAGACTCAATTCCAATACAAATTCGAACGGATCACTATCCATAACTTAGTTCCAACACTCATTTGAACGCAGCACTATTCAAGACTCAATTCCAATACAAATTCGAACGGATCACTATCCATAACTTAGTTCCAACACTCATTTGAACGCAGCACTATTCAAGACTCAATTCAATAACTCATTTGAACGCAACACTATCCATCACTCAATTCCAACACTAATTTGAACGACACACTATCCAAAACTTAGTTCCAATACTCATTTTAACGCAACACTATCCAAGACTCAATTCCAATACTCAATTAAACGCCACACTATCCAAAACTCAATTCCAACACTCATTTGGACGCAACAATATCCAAGACTCAATTCCAATACTCATTTAAACGCCACACTATCCAAGACTCAATTCCAACACTCATTTGAACGAAACACTATCCAAGACTCAATTCCAATACTCATTTAAACGCAACACTATCCAAGACTCAATTCCAATACTCATTTAAACGCCACACTATCCAAGACTCAATTCCAACACTCATTTCAACGACACACTATCCAAAACTTAGATCCAATACTCATTTGAACGCAGCACTATTCAAGACTCAATTCAATAACTCATATGAACGCAACACTATCCAAGACTCAATTCCAATACTCAATTAAACGCCACACTATCCAAGACTCAATTCCAAAACTCATTTGAACAACACACTATCCAAAACTTAGTTCCAATACTCATTTGAACGCAACTCTATCCAAGACTCAATTCCAATACTCAATTAAACGCAACACTATCCAAAACTTAGTTCCAACACTCATTTGAACGCAACACTATCCAAGACTCAATTCCAACACTCATTTGAATGCAACACTATCCAACACTCAATTCCACCACTCATTTGGACGCAACACTATTCAAGACTCAATTCCAACACTCATTTGAACGACACACTATCCAAGACTCAATTCCAACACTCATTTGGACGCAACACTATCCAAAACTTAGTTCCACCACTCATTTGAACGCAACACTATCCAAGACTCAATTCCAACACTCATTTGAACGCAACACTATCCAAGACTCAATTCCAATACTCATTTGAACACAGCACTATTCAAGACTCAATTCCAATACTCATTTAAACGCTACACTATCCAAGACTCAATTCCAACACTCATTTGAATGCAACACTATCCAAGACTCAATTCCAATACTCATTTGAACACAGCACTATTCAAGACTCAATTCCAATACTCATTTAAACGCCACACTATCCAAGACTCAATTCCAACACTCATTTGGACGCAACACTATCCAAAACTTAGTTCCAACACTCATTTGAACGCAACACTATCCAAGACTCAATTCCAATACTCATTTAAACGCCACACTATCCAAGACTCAATTCCAACACTCATTTGAACGCAACACTATCCAAGACTCAATTCCAATACTCATTTAAACGCCACACTATCCAAGACTCAATTCCAACACTCATTTTGACGCAACACTATCCAAAACTTAGTTCCAACACTCATTTGAACGCAACACTATCCAAGACTCAATTCCAATACTCATTTAAACGCCACACTATCCAAGACTCAATTCCAACACTCATTTGAACGCAACACTATCCAAGACTCAATTCCAATACTCATTTAAACGCAACACTATCCAAGACTCAATTCCAATACTCATTTAAACGCCACACTATCCAAGAATCAATTCCAACACTCATTTCAACGACACACTATCCAAAACTTAGATCCAACACTCATTTGAACGCAACACTATCCAAGACTCAATTCCAATACTCATTTAAACGCCACTCTATCCAAGACTCAATTCCAACACTCATTTCAACGACACACTATCCAAAACTTAGATCCAATACTCATTTGAACGCAGCACTATTCAAGACTCAATTCAATAACTCATTTGAACGCAACACTATCCAACACACAATTCCACCACTCATTCGAACGGAACACTATCCATAACTTAGTTCCAACACTCATTTGAACACAGCACTATTCAAGACTCAATTCCAATACTCATTTAAACGCAACACTATCCAAGACTCAATTCCAATACTCAATTAAACGCCACACTATCCAAGACTCAATTCCAACACTCATTTGAACGACACACTATCCAAAACTTAGTTCCAACACTCATTTAGTTGCAGTAAGTTTCCAACACTCTTTTGAACGTTATACTTTTTACAAAACTCATTTGAACGCAATACTTTTTACAAAACCCATTTGCTCGCAATACTTTTTACAAAACTCATTTGCTCGCAATACTTTTTACAAAACTCATTTGCTCGCAATACTTTTTACAAAACTCATTTGAGCGCAATACTTTTTACAAAACTCATTTGCTCGCAATACTTTTTGTAAAACTCATTTGGTCGCAATACATTTAACAAAAATTCATTGGTCGTTATTCATTTACCAAACCCATTTGAACGCAAAACTCAATTGGTTGCCGAATCCCACCGCGTCTTAAAATTTGGGCGTGTGCCCTAACTAGTAATAATAAACAAAATGAGAGTTTCCATTGTCATTTGGGGCGTCGCGGCAGGAGTCAGCTGGATTCGATTCCGTATTTAATATAAACGTAAATGATTAGCATAATGATCTCGGGCTGATTACGACTCAAAATTATCCACAGGTGCAGTATATCATTGGGGTCCATTCACGTTGCAACAATGGCAGGTGGAAATGTAATTGAAAATTAAGCGACGCCTTAATTAAGACGCCTCCTGGCGGCGGGGCATCAAATGAAAGCCCCTCCGTCTATTAATAAAGATACTAATTGCATTTCCAATACGCAATAGCCAGGATATCACGCCCTCTTTTGATCGATTTAAATTTTCGGATGATTAAATTTACCGCTTTATTTCAGATATTGCCCAAAACTTTTATAAAGTCAGAGTGACTTCATTAGTGAATTCTGCATAACGAACAAGAGATGGATCCATTTCTAGAGCGTCTTCCACTCCCAGTTTTGGTGGATTCCTTTACGATATCCCTCGATTCAGTTTACTTCAAAATTAGTTATTAATTTTACGTAATATCACTAAAAGAAACGGCCCGATAAGATTTGAGACGTAAAAAATTGTTAATAACTCCGAAATCGAGACTTAAATTCAATTTTCTACAAGAGAGTAAACCTGTATAACTCTATAAATAATGATGATATAACAAACTATGCTATTTAAAAAATGAAGTAAACAACATGTCATAAAATATGAATAATTATCTTAGTTCCTATGTGCAGGGCTGCCTTATCCATTAGGCAGACTAGGCAAAGTGCCTAGGGCCTACGAAACTTTTAGTAGAAATTAGGGCCTACGATTCCATATAATAGGGCCTACAAAGGTCCGAAAAGTCGGAAAATGTGGGATTTTTGCCTAAGACCTGCGGAAAGGTTAAAACGGTCCCGCCTGTGTGTGTGTAAGTGAACTAAACGAAATGTCACAGAATTTAAACTAAAATTTAATATATTTTTTTTATAAATCTGGTATCAAAATATTTTGTATAGAAACCAAGTGACGGCGTTAAAGCCAGGAAATGAGTTCGCCCTGTAACCAGTTATGATATCTCCATTAAATTCGGAAAAATTAAAATAAATCGGGTCATTCCATACGATTTCGACCAGTCATGTCACCATGGGTCAATCGATTTTTTTCAAATTTTAAACACCGATAGATTTGTCTAAAAAACCGTGATACCCAAGGTTTTAGCTTAAAATATTAAGAAGATTTGAATAAACACAGTTTAACCGAAACCCCACATTTTTTTGGTGTATCGTACCTTGATTTCAGTACCCCTTCGCCTTAAGTTTAATAACTTTTTAGAAATATGTTTTATTTTAACAAAATAACACAATCTGACAGAGTTTGGCAAGGCCAATTCAATGGTGGAGTTTATATAGTCCTAACTGGAATTGATACCAGGTTATTGGATGACAAAGTGTACATTTTTATTTTTGGGGGGTCTCATTCGAGGGGTTAAAGGGTCATGTGGACGAGTGGAAACACAAAATATAAAAACACTATTAGATAGCTCTAACAAAGAGCTTTAAAATAAGCTCTTATAAAAAGGGGTAATTTCCTTGTTTTTATTTGATAAATCAAAAACTATTTTCTTGAAATTCAACACTTTTGAAATTTTATATTTTTGATATCATACAAAAAATGGTTTAAATCGTTTAGAAATTATTGCTTCGTATTTAACGATGTGTGATAAATAATGCTCGAATATTTTCTGAATTATAATCTTTAAGAATAAAGGATCTAGCTCTGGAAGCAGTAGCTGTAGGCGTTGATATCAGTCGCAAAATCAAGTTAAGAGCTACATGGCATTTGTGGTCCCGTTTAGGCCATGACAGACTGCTAACTTATGTATATATTTTCAACCCTTAATTTTGAGTAGTAAATTGATATAATTTTATAGTTGGTTAAAGCATGACTGATATTTCATGGTATTTTTCATTTTATTAAAACAGTTAAAATTTACATGTTTCCGAACTTATACGATTAAATTGATATAATATTAAATTGAAAATAATTACGTGTTAAATAGAGGCATTGAACTTTTTAGTTTCGCCTGTAATGTTTGTTAAATCTATAAAATAACTGGAAAAAACCTTATACCCTTCAGTATTAAAGTTTTGTAATCCACCATTCTTCGAAAATACATTAAGAGACGCATGATACAATAAATGCTTCCGAATTTTATTTTTACCTTTTGTAATACCAAGCTCCCAAAAGTATCAACACTTGCAAAAGATTCATGTTATATCATCTATAATGTGTGCTAGGTTCAATTTAACCTTCATAGGGGGCATCCTCGGCTGTGACCAGTTCACCTTTTACTGAATCCTAGGCAAAATTCACAATTTAAAGAAAAAATAATAATTTATATGTATAGTCAGGAGTGGTTCTTTGAAAAATAATAACCCAAAAAATATTACTTGTATACAATCACAAAACTAAATATGTGTTGAAATAATACTCAACTGCTCATGTTTCTCACTTCGTAAAACTCACATTTTTATATCTGCTTATGGAAGAGATGATTTTATATAATGATTTTTGAGGCACCAGTTTAAAATCATGAACAATAAGGTCAACGTTAAAATAATTAGTAATAGACGAAATTTAATGAAATTAACATTACGCTATTTCTTAAGTACTAACAATTTTTAGAACTAAGGATGCTTTTAAATGATTGCGTACCTTCCTATAATTTGCACAACATAATAAGTTAATTACAAGCAGTTAGGCTTACATTAAAAAGTTTATTACAATTAAATTAATTATCAAAAATAATTCATTATGGATTTGCATTTTTGTATGTAAACGGTGCATGTCCCAGTCACGGAAAATAATCATTTATAAGAGGAATAACAACCTGAACTATATATTTCTTCAAACTAGATTTTTTTATCTACTCACAACCAGCCTTTGTTAATTTATACAATAAATACCAATTCCTCTTATAAATGTTTATTTTACGTGACTGAATTTTTTTAAATTATTTTAATTAATTTAATTGTAATAAACTTTTTAATGTAAGCCTAACTGCTTGTCCTTAACTTATTATGTTGTGCAAATTATAGGAAGGTACGCAATCATTTAAAAACATCCTTAGTTCTAAAAATTGTTAGTACTTAAGAAATAGCGTAATGTTAATTTCATTAAATTTCGTCTATTACTAATTATTTTAACGTTGACCTTATTGTTCATGATTTTAAACTGGTGCCTCAAAAATCATTATATAAAATCATCTCTTCCATAAGCAGATATAAAAATGTGAGTTTTACGAAGTGAGAAACATGAGCAGTTGAGTATTATTTCAACACATATTTAGTTTTGTGATTGTATACAAGTAATATTTTTTGGGTTATTATTTTTCAAAGAACCACTCCTGACTATACATATAAATTATTATTTTTTCTTTAAATTGTGAATTTTGCCTAGGATTCAGTAAAAGGTGAACTGGTCACAGCCGAGGAAGGTTAAATTGAACCTAGCACACATTATAGATGATATAACATGAATCTTTTGCAAGTGTTGATACTTTTGGGAGCTTGGTATTACACAAGTTAAAAATAAAATTCGGAAGCATTTATTGTATCATGTGTCTCTTAATGTATTTTCGAAGAATGGTGGATTACAAAACTTTAATACTGAAGGGTATAAGGTTTTTTCCAGTTATTTTATAGATTTAACAAACATTACAGGCGAAACTAAAAAGTTCAATGCCTCTATTTAACACGTAATTATTTTCAATTTAATATTATATCAATTTAATCGTATAAGTTCGGAAACATGTAAATTTTAACTGTTTTTAATAAAATGAAAAATACCATGAAGTATCAGTCATGCTTTAACCAACTATAAAATTATATCAATTTACTACTCAAAATTAAGGGTTGAAAATATATACATAAGTTAGCAGTCTGTCATGGCCTAAACGGGACCACAAATGCCATGTAGCTCTTAACTTGATTTTGCGACTGATATCAACGCCTACAGCGACTGCTTCCAGAGCTAGATCCTTTATTCTTAAAGATTATAATTCAGAAAATATTCGAGCATTATTTATCACACATCGTTAAATACGTAGCAATAATTTCTAAAAGATTTAAACCTTTTTTTGTATGATATCAAAAATATAAAATTTCAAAAGTGTTGAATTTCAAGAAAATAGTTTTTGATTTATCAAATAAAAACAAGGAAATTACCCCTTTTTTTAAGAGCTTATTTTAAAGCTCTTCGTTAGAGCTATCTAATAGTGTTTTTATATTTTGTGTTTTCACTCGCCCACATGACCCTTTAACCCCTCGAATGAGACCCCCCAAAAATAAAAATGTACACTTTGTCATCCAATAACCTGGTATCAATTCCAGTTAGGACTATATAAACTCCACCATTGAATTGGCCTTGCCAAACTCTCTCAGATTGTGTTATTTTGTTAAAATAAAACATATTTCTAAAAAGTTATTAAACTTAAAGCGAAGGGGTACTGAAATCAAGGTACGATACACCAAAAAATGTGGGGTTTCGGTTAAACTGTGTTTATTCAAAAACTTCTTAATATTTTAAGCTAAAACCTTGGATATCACGGTTTTTTAGACAAATCTATCGGTGTTTAAAATTTGAAAAAAAATCAATTGACCCATGGTGATATGACTGGTCGAAATCGTATGGAATGACCCAATCTTAAGATAATCAGCTAAGCTAATACCCTTAGTAAACTAGTGACTTGGTCAGCCAATTACCGGTGGCCGGGTAAAACCGCGTAGGACGGTGGTGGGAGCCAACAGCACCCACCACTTACATACAGCCAGTTTGCTTGAAAATATGAAATTACAATTTACAAAATCAACGCAGAAGGAGTGGTTGCGAGGTTTCATAAAGTGCCACAAGCTAGTACCGAACCCGGCTCCTCTTACGGCGAGGCGAGAGTACTAACAACTTCGCTCCCACATCCACATTTAAAAACTACATCTATTTATATCTTTTTTTTTAAATGAAGAATCCTTAAAAGCACATTTATGGATTCTTGATAAAACATATTCACTTTCCAATATTCTTGGAAATACATTTACTAAGATCGGTTTTTCAATAAAATCCATAAATGTAGTAAAACTCAGTAAAAATTTCCATCCGGAGGAAAACACGCGGAAAACGCAAAGTCTATAAAAATAGCGCAAAACGTTACATTTGTTTTTGCTTTCTAAGTAAATAGATTTAAAGGGTATTCGATATTTGCTCAAACAGTATTTGCCATTGTAAATCCCAACGGAAAATAAGTTTAACGTTCCGTACATTTAACAGTAAAAATGTCAGATGCATTGTCATTTTTTGGTGCGTAACGTATGAAAAATAAAAGAACTAAAAGTTATGATATATTTGGTTAACTTTGTTTATGAAAAAAGAAAGAGGTATTTCCTTTGGTTATCGATTGCGGGTTTATTCGCGGTCCTATCTAAAAAACACAGCGTTTAGTTTTGAATTGATGCCAAAGTTAAAACGCAAAAATTCTGGAATGAAAAAAAATATCTACTAATGGTAGTTTTTGGACTGGACTATATGAAGAGTTTCCGTGTTTACATAATGGTGTTCTTAATAATGCGGCAAAGGCTTAGCCCGAATTTTCAATTCTCAATCTCGCTATTTCCCTAAGCTTCAGGGATACGTTAACCGCCATTTGGAACTCGGTCAATTTGATTTTATTTTTTTCTTTCAGATGAAGGGCTTGAAAATAGGGTGCGCGAGGTATTTAACAGACTGGATTTGCGCGCGTTCTATATATAGGCTCAAAAAATAACCAAAAGCAGCTGGATTTGTGTTTTTAGATTTATTATTAGGTTTAAGAAACTGAATGCTTAACACGCAAAAAATTGGTCGTTTTTATGCCAACATTTTACGTCGTTTTCTGAAACCGTCTTCACTACTAGTAGACGGGAAATATTTCTTTTTAGTGTGTTTTGTCCTGACGCGAGAGCTAACCCTAGATTTCTCGTGAGAGGTTAAAATTTTAGCTATAGATC
This sequence comes from Leiobunum rupestre, assembly GCF_980474605.1. Lineage (NCBI taxonomy): Eukaryota > Metazoa > Arthropoda > Arachnida > Opiliones > Sclerosomatidae > Leiobunum > Leiobunum rupestre. The sequence goes on from NC_143394.1 coordinate 17,325,942, forward strand.
AATTGAAATACCTTTATTTGTTGTATAGTTTTTCGTGTCATTGAAAAAAAAACCTTATGAAAAATATAAATGAAATATTAGTGTGCTAAATAAATATTTTTTGTACTATATGGTATTAGCATAGCTGATTATTATTATTATTATTACTGACGGTCTCACCTTCGACGCAAGCCACTCATCCCGACAAAATACGCAGCAATGGGGCCACCAGCTTCCACTTTGGGCACAGCTGGGGGATCGAGAGCACCTCTATCCGACACCCTACCTACGTAGGTAGAGATCCCAGCCCGTTAGAAAAGGCTCCTAAAGGGGAACGACGAGCACAGCTGGCCCCGGAGATCCCGGCGTGGCTCCAAAAGGCCGGAAACAGGGCCACAGTGCCTCATAAGAAGACCCCTCCACCCAACAGCAGGCCTCCAGTTCCTCCGAAGCGGCACGGATGCCTGGACCCCGACCTGAAACCCAGTTTCCGGCCCTTACCAGACCGAAGACGGAGGTGGAGATAGGAAGGCTAACATCTCCCAGTGCGCCACTGTCCTTATGGGTTACAAGAGCCGGACCCCGACTCCCCGGTAAAGCCACCAGTTATTGCCCAAATTCAAGCAAAATCTTCCATAAATTTAGGTCAGCTTACCATAGAGTAAAGTGTAACAACCGCGAGAAAAGGCGCACACCTCTAATTTTGTATAACGTAGTAGAAATAGAAGCCCCTACAGACTTTTCAGCCTAAAAGACAACCAATTGCGCTCCTACGGGGGAACACATTAAATTCGTTGATCCTCCATGGAATATCGTACCAATTTAATTACACTTCGAGAGAATGACTACGTTGAGACGATCAGTGGTCATCATGCTCTTATTTCCTGCGGCATGAAAGGGGGCGGGGGAGAAAATGTCACCGTTGTGTGCTTCAGTCGAGTTGGAACACGTAGGGCTGTGCGAGTACTCGAACATCATCGATTACGACGATTACTCGGCATTTTTTGAGGTCGAGTACTCGAACATCATCGATAACGACGATTACTCGGCATTTTTTGAGGTCGAGTACTCGAACATCATCGATTACGACGATTACTCGGCATTTTTTGAGGTCGAGTACTCGAACATCATCGATTACGACGATTACTCGGCATTTTTTGAGGTCGAGTACTCGAACATCATCGATTACGACGATTACTCGGCATTTTTTTAGGTTGAGCACTCGAACATCATCGATTACGACGATTACTCGGCATTTTTTGAGGTCGAGTACTCGAACATCATCGATTACGACGATTACTCGGCATTTTTTGAGGTCGAGTACTCGAACATCATCGATTACGACGATTACTCGGCATTTTTTGAGGTCGAGTACTCGAACATCATCGATTACGACGATTACTCGGCATTTTTTGAGGTCGAGTACTCGAACATCATCGATTACGACGATTACTCGGCATTTTTTTAGGTCGAGTACTCGAACGTCATCGATTACGACGATTACTCGGCATTTTTTTAGGTCGAGTACTCGAACATCATCGATTACGACGATTACTCGGCATTTTTTGAGGTCAAGTACTTGAACGTCATCGATTACGACGATTACTCGGCATTTTTTGAGGTCGAGTACTCGAACATCATCGATTACGACGATTACTCGGCATTTTTTGAGGTCGAGTACTCGAACATCATCGATTACGACGATTACTCGGCATTTTTTGAGGTCGAGTACTCGAACATCATCGATTACGACGATTACTCGGCATTTTTTGAGGTCGAGTACTCGAACTTCATCGATTACGACGATTACTCGGCATTTTTTGAGGTCGAGTACTTGAACGTCATCGATTACGACGATTACTCGGCATTTTTTGAGGTCGAGTACTCGAACATCATCGATTACGACGATTACTCGGCATTTTTTGAGGTCGAGTACTCGAAAATCATCGATTACGACGATTACTCGGCATTTTTGAGGTCGAGTACTCGAACATCATCGATTACGACGATTACTCGGCATTTTTTGAGGTCGAGTACTCGAACATCATCGATTACGACGATTACTCGGCATTTTTTGAGGTCGAGTACTCGAACATCATCGATTACGACGATTACTCGGCATTTTTGAGGTCGAGTACTCGAACATCATCGATTACGACGATTACTCGGCATTTTTTGAGGTCGAGTACTCGAACATCATCGATTACGACGATTACTCGGCATTTTTTGAGGTCGAGTACTCGAACATCATCGATTACGACGATTACTCGGCATTTTTTGAGGTCGAGCACTCGAACATCATCGATTACGACGATTATTCGGCATTTTTTGAGGTCGAGTACTCGAACATCATCGATTACGACGATTACTCGGCATTTTTTGAGGTCGAGTACTCGAACATCATCGATTACGACGATTACTCGGCATTTTTTGAGGTCGAGTACTCGAACATCATCGATTACGACGATTACTCGGCATTTTTTGAGGTCGAGTACTCGAACATCATCGATTACGACGATTACTCGGCATTTTTGGAATTGGAAAATACACGTCGATTATCGAGTACCAAAATATTGCGTAGTCGGGTACCCGATTACTCGAATAAGCTGCTCTCTTAAACTCGTCGAGTATTTGTGTTTTGGAAACTGTGGTTCATTTAAATTAAAGGAATATTTTTCAGCATTGAAAGCTACTTTATACTCGTTTTCAATTTATTTTCCTAATTACTTGAATAAATACAGCTCGTAATCAAGTACTCGATAAACCGACTAATTTAAAAATATTACTCGAGGTTATTTATAGTTACTCGACTCGACTAAGATAAAGTTTCTCCTTAATCAAGTACTCGATTACCCGACTCAACTTCAATATCATTCGACTCGAATACTCGATGGAAAACAATTTGATACTCGATAACCTCGATTGTCTAAAACCACTAATCGCACAGCCCAAGATACCGTGCTGATTTTACTGTGAAAGAATGAGTTTACTGTCAGACAGGCCCGTAACGAAAATTAGTAAATATACCGAAATTGGCTTTATTTTATAATTTTTATTGAAATATTTAAACTTTTGGTGCGGTGAAACGCGCGAAAACACAATTTTTCAAAACTATATTAAAAAACGTTTGAAATATTTACGGAAATTATATTAATATACAAATATTTGAGATCATATCTTTTGGGGATGCTCTAGTATTCACCAGAGTGTGAGGTGAATAGGGAACAGCACTAAAAATAGTTTCAACATTGTCGTGCTCTAGAAGTATAAATAACTACATTCTTGGCCCTAATTTGTACTCTTTTTAAAAAGGGGGGAGATTGTGTCCATTTATATGGTCTATTTTTCACGGCAGTAAAGAACTGTTCCTTATTTAAAAACAAAATCTTGTTGAAATGGTGTAAGTTACTAGTAATTTAGGTCGTACTACTTTCGACGTTCTCTATCTTTTAGTTTTGTTGACGTTTTTTTATGAGTTGGTTTTTTGGTGCTCGGCGCCTGTACGGCATAGCTTCCCTGCAATATTGATTAAGTTAAGCCTCTCCTCCCCCTCCTCCCCCCGGATTTCCACTCTCCCCGACACTTTTCTCTTTTACAAAGCGTATCCGCCGTATTTCAGTTCGAGTTCGAACTATTTTGACTTGCGCTTTAGTTTTAATTCAGACTTTACGCGTTTATGCCATATTGTGTTAGTGGTAGTAGCCGTAATCATTGCAATACAGCTGTTACAAACCTGGAAAAGTAAAATACAAATACTAACTAATAATATATCCTAAACGTTTTATATATTAATTTTTAGATTAAACCTATGAAGGTCACAATGTGACAATACAGTTTAGCAGCCCCTAGCGTCTGAAATACTCTATTAATAGATTAATTTGTGCTAGATATAATAGTGTGAAAAGTTATTAATGTACGTTTGTGTAATTATTGCAATGTTTTATAACTTAGTTTTTTTAGTGTAGTTTTTAATTTACCAAATATTTCTAAATTAATCTCTTACTTTGCAAACTCATAAAAAAGGCTATAAGTCGCATGATGACTTAGTCCTCTAATGCCATTGTTACAAAAACCCAAATTTAAAATAAAATATTTTAGTGTTGTAAGTGGGAATATTTTCCGCGGAAAATGACCGAAGCCTTTTTTTCCGGAAACTTTTCCGTATTTTTCCTAAAATTCATTCCACGATTAGTCTAATATTGTGTGCAATTTTAAATAAAGCGGCATTTTCACCTAATTTTTTCGGATCTAAGAGTAAAACTGAACCTTGGGACTAGTTTAAATTGATTAACAATGTAACACTATTAATGTTTTGTAGTATGTTTACTGATATTAGACATTTTATATCGAAAAAAAGTTAAAAACATTAAAAATCCTTAAAAAGTAATTTATATTTCAAATTTTTATTTTTCTGATTTGCGTAAATTGTTTTGGACACTCTTTTCACAACAGCCATTGATAGTAGCTATTTCCATTGAACTCTGAAGACAGTTTGAGAGATAGTACAGTTAAAACATTTGGCGAAAATTCAAATTCAGTAACGGCAAGTGTCCAAACTTTGACGCTAATTCTTCTAAAATAATTTGAAATGCTATTTATATAGACCATAAAGGAATCGTAGCCGATTTCGTTAAAATCTCAAAAATCGGTAATTTCCAGACTTAAACCCATATATTTTATACTGAGATACCAAAAATCACTGTGAAAATTGTCTAAATTTCACAGAAATTTAATTTTTTTAAATTAAAAAACGTTCTTTTTGTCTTTATTTTTGGTATCGCCGGTTACAAAAATTATTAACCTGTTTACTAACTGTCTAATTTAAGATGATAAAAATGTAAATCTCACCTGAGGTTGAAAACATCGTAAATTTTACTAAATTATATTTAGAGTTAGTTATCACCGATGTATCCGACAACAGAAACAATAATAATTTTTAAAGTGTAAAGAAAATATGTTGTTGTTAAACTAATAAGCAAATTAAGCAGATAAAACTTTACGTTAGTGCCAAAGAAACTTACCTGCCGTAGATTTGACGCGTGAAATGAACTCTTTCCAGGCCATCTTGTTCTACGCTCTTTCAATCCCACACCCCCTTCCGCCTTAACTCTTATCGCGCCATCTATGGCCTATTTAATGAAAGGGGTAAAGGGAGAAATAACCGGGGGGGGGGCGTATTAAGGGGATGGAAAGAAGGGCTTGCAAAGAGGGGCCCTTAAAATACTTAAAGACAATCGACGTGGATTAATACGTTTCTTTTCAAAGCGAAGATCGGTGATCAATCTAAAATGGATTAAAGTCACTCTCGCAAAAAGGTACTAGGCTGCGGCGACAGCGACCCCTAGTAGCAATCCAATCCTACCGATGTACATGTATGTAACTTTAGAAAAAAAGTTTGGATATACACTCTTTTTAGAAAAGTTCACTGGGCGCCGCCATTATCGTACAGGCCAAGGACAGTAGATACATGGACGAGAAAGTGTATTGGCGGCCTCTAATGGAATATATCACCTAAAACGACCTAAACGCAAGGAGAGTTAGTTGTAAACAAAAAAATTATGGTCACCTAATTTAACGGTTTTTGACGAGGTTTAAGTGTTCAAAACAAATCGGCATTTTTGTATTTACGCTCGTAGTTTTATTATTAATTTAACATCAAAATGGTAAAAACTAACTACAATAATACTGTCCATGGTGAACCACATCTTAACAATGGCCGCAGTTTGTTTACATCTAACTCCCGGTGAATATGAAGACGTTTAAAATCGAATTTTTTTTCCTGCTTTCTCGTCCCTGTATCTACTGTCCTTGTACAGGCAACCAACGATCAAGCGCTCTACCGCGGAAATTTCATCCCCCCGAAAACCGGTTTTTTCAGCACCCTTCCCGTAGACTGTAAGGTAATGGCGGTCGATTGGGGAGTCGCGTTTAAGAGTCTATACACACTCTTTTTCGCGGTATTTTCCTGGGCGCATCCATGTTTATAATAACAAATATGCTTGGTTTTCCCCCTTTCAGCCCCATCCTCCATTACGGATACCCAAAGAGTGGGTGCTAGACTCCCCGCTGAGGGCAGAAGCAATGGCCGACCAGCGGGAGCCAAGTAAGAGGGGTCAAATAAAGGCGCGAAAAAGAGTGTATACCCAGGGTAACCTGACGGTCTGGGTCCGATGGCCCGAAGACCAACCGATCGAAGGAAAGCACTAACCGACCGAAAATTAAATAATTCCATTTTTATGAGTTAATTGCAGAAGGTTTCAACGGACCGAAATATATATTTTTAAAAAGCTGAAAAGATAATGCCCCAATTGTGCGGTTTACATCCCAATTTTGCACCTTTATATTTTTTTAGTACATCAAATTAAGGTTTTTTATAGATATACCTAACCTAACCATACCTAACCTAACCTAACCTAACCTAACCTAATCCGAACTAATCTAATCTAAAACGTTTTTCGCGTACCATATCTCGGGGCAGAAGTAAAAAACAAAACAGTAAACTTGAACAGTAAAAAAGTTATTTTAAGTTTTATTTAACGATATACAACTTTTCGGTCCGTTGAAACCTTTTCCCTTTTGTTGCTATAAAAAACGTATGTTAAATTTCGGTCAGTTGGTCCTTTTTTTCCGGGCCGTGAGTTTTCGATCCGTTGGACCCCTTCGATCGGTTGGTCTTCGGCCCCTCGGACCTACCCCAACCTGACGAAATATTCCTGTAAAAAAGGAAAGATTATGAATTAAATAATATAAAATTTCAGTGGATTATTGGAAAGGATAAACAAAGTATTAACGTCTAGGTCAGACCACTTTGGCAGCACTGACGAGCTTGTTCTACCATAAATATAGAACTTAAAACTTCATTTAAGAACCACCTTTTTAAAAAGGAACTTTAATGATGCATCAAATTACGTCCTTATTTTATATATAAAAATATTTTTCCTACACCGTTCAATATCTTACATTTTCAGGTTGCATCGAGCTACATAGCGGCCAACGTAAGAAGCTCGTAAACTGCTGGATTTTAGATTGTTAAGCAGCCTCTTTCTGTTCTATATTAGCAAATCGTCCGCGTACGAAACTAGAGACTAATTATAATAAATAATTAAGAAACGAAGTGGTGTTTATAATGTCCTGATTCAATTTATCATAATTTTGACAAATTAAGCTTTAAAAAGCGTTTCAATTTTTAAGTAGCCTTGGCTGCTCCGTAGTAAAGGCTGGAGGCGGACATTTCTAGGGCATCGTTAATTGGCAGTTCCAAAGACTACTAACTACTGGGAAATAAGGCGCTCAGTTCTTAGCCTCGTTATAATTAATATGGTCATTAGTGAAATAGGGCTTATCATATTTAGGGTTGTTACGTTACGTACGTTGGAACTATTGAAATTATTTCCAGAATTATAATTCATGAAGCATCATTTCAAAGAATAACGATCAATTAACTATTTTAGCATTTAAATTGAATTATACAAGATTTTCTCAACTCTGCTAAGAGCCTTCGAGCCATGTATTGTCTTAGATTCGCAGTTAATTTGGTTGTTGCGAGTAAATACGATACTAGATAATAGTTAATTAAACTAGCATTTCTTCCAAACCACCCATTTTTGGAAATTATCTTATTTATGGCTCATTTAAGTTTATTGTTTCAATTACTAACTGTATCTGATACATGAGGTGGTTTCATTTCGCTTGTTACGGGATTTCAGAGTAGGGTAAGAAGAGTAACGCTATGACGTCATTTTACTCCTCGGACCTACCCCAACCTGACGAAATATTCCTGTAAAAAAGGAAAGATTATGAATTAAATAATATAAAATTTCAGTGGATTATTGGAAAGGATAAACAAAGTATTAACGTCTAGGTCAGACCACTTTGGCAGCACTGACGAGCTTGTTCTACCATAAATATAGAACTTAAAACTTCATTTAAGAACCACCTTTTTAAAAAGGAACTTTAATGATGCATCAAATTACGTCCTTATTTTATATATAAAAATATTTTTCCTACACCGTTCAATATCTTACATTTTCAGGTTGCATCGAGCTACATAGCGGCCAACGTAAGAAGCTCGTAAACTGCTGGATTTTAGATTGTTAAGCAGCCTCTTTCTGTTCTATATTAGCAAATCGTCCGCGTACGAAACTAGAGACTAATTATAATAAATAATTAAGAAACGAAGTGGTGTTTATAATGTCCTGATTCAATTTATCATAATTTTGACAAATTAAGCTTTAAAAAGCGTTTCAATTTTTAAGTAGCCTTGGCTGCTCCGTAGTAAAGGCTGGAGGCGGACATTTCTAGGGCATCGTTAATTGGCAGTTCCAAAGACTACTAACTACTGGGAAATAAGGCGCTCAGTTCTTAGCCTCGTTATAATTAATATGGTCATTAGTGAAATAGGGCTTATCATATTTAGGGTTGTTACGTTACGTACGTTGGAACTATTGAAATTATTTCCAGAATTATAATTCATGAAGCATCATTTCAAAGAATAACGATCAATTAACTATTTTAGCATTTAAATTGAATTATACAAGATTTTCTCAACTCTGCTAAGAGCCTTCGAGCCATGTATTGTCTTAGATTCGCAGTTAATTTGGTTGTTGCGAGTAAATACGATACTAGATAATAGTTAATTAAACTAGCATTTCTTCCAAACCACCCATTTTTGGAAATTATCTTATTTATGGCTCATTTAAGTTTATTGTTTCAATTACTAACTGTAACATGAGGTGGTTTCATTTCGCTTGTTACGGGATTTCAGAGTAGGGTAAGAAGAGTAACGCTATGACGTCATTTTACTCCGATTCCGTGGTGGCGAATAGTTCGAGTTGGGATAAAAACGTTTTTCCAAAATGGCTGCCTTTGGTCTTTTTAGCAGATAAATTCTGGCTAGCAGACGACCAAATCCGATTTACCCCTTTACACCTTCTTTAACAGAAGGAGTAAAAAGAGTAGCCCTAATACTCCGGAAACAGCGAATAGTTTATGGGCCGGAGTAATTCTTATCCTCGGAACGGGCGAATAAAACGTTTAAGGTTAAAAATAGTACACTTTTACTCCAAGAACAGGCATCTATCTCGCCAGCTAGGAGCAACAAACACAATGAGAACCCAGCTAGCCTTTAAACACGCTAACGCAGTGTTGTGTACTTATTTCATTGGACGAACCTTTATGGTGAACGTTTCCGAATTTTCCCCTTCCAACGGCAGCAGGTGCTAAAGCGTCTAACCAATGAAAATTGTACACAAGAAAGTGCACGACTTTCGGCGGGTTGCGTTCTCCTTGTGTGGGGTGCTGTGTTTGTTGCTCCTAGTCGCCAGTATCCGATTTGAACTGAATCTGATTCATTCATCTCACCAGATTCAATTTGCTTAGCCGATTATTATTTGGTGAACACTTATCTGACTTATACGCTTAGTTTATATTATAATGTGGGAAAAGTGAATAAAAATGAACAGTAATTAAAATTTTCAAAGGAATTCAATCGGGGATATGTAAAAAAGATAACAGTCAGACATGTGAAATCAGTCTGTCGGCTTACAATAAATTCGGATTCGTTTCGGGTGAGGGGGTAGCAACTTAAAAAAAACTGTACACTAGATTTCTGATTTCCAAATATTTCCGATATTTTTTAAATATTTCCAAATATGTATTTCTAGATTTCTAATATTTCTAATGTATTTCTAGATTTCTAATATTTCTAATGTATTTCTAGATTTCTAATATTTCTAATGTATTTCTATATTTCTAATATTTCTTATGTATTACTAGATTTCGGGATATATCGAAAATATTTCGGTTTATTTCTCTAGATTTCCAACATTTCTTTGAATATCTCTAGATTTCTAATATTTATCCTGTATTTCTAGATATCCAGAAATAATTATTTCGATTTCTCACTATTTGCACACCAGATTTCTTAAGTGACTACCCCCTCGGTTTCGGGCTTAAACTATCTGGTTTGCATTGACGTATCAACTGATCTGATCTGATCATATCTGAACGTATAAATGCAGATTGGTTATTTCATCGGTTCCGATAACGGCACTGCTATCGGTTTGGAAGCACTAATATAGTAGTATTAAGTGACTCTAAGTAACGTATTCTTTTTAGCTGTCCGGTCATACACGGTGGCGTTCGGAGTAAAGCTAGTGGTCCACCTAAGGTTATACGTAACCGTATGTAAAATTACGTGGTGGTGCCTTGGGTATTAGCCTAGCTGGTTATTATTATTATTACTGTTGTTGAAAATCAGCGTCTACGTATTAGCATCAGATATAATGGACGCGCGCTTTTTGAAACGTAAATAAAACGCGGATAAAACATCATGCTACGTGAAAGTGACGTAACGCTTGCGATACGGTTACGCAACCTCGGGTGGACCACTCGCTTTAGCCAAAGGGGTTTCATAATTACTTATATAAACTTATACGAAGATAGCCCGCAACACTGCATTCGGCGAAATTAACTTTATTTGATAATCTTGGTGATCTAAAAAATTCGTAGAACGTGTCTTAAGAATATTACACGATGTTACTTTTTCAGGTGGCACACCAAACCCGCGGTTACAGATATCTGAAATTTCCCTCTACAATACCTTTGTATCTTCAACGAATCTACGTCTACGGAGTTGGAGGCTCCGATCTCGAAGATGCTTCGCGGGATAGCGAAACTCCAGAGATGGAGCCACGAGTCTACACGCAGTGGGGGAATCAAGTGGGGGTGGAAGCGGTTGAAATGAATAAATGCATGGGCTTTATGTTCTCCGTCGAAAACACGTAATAAATAGTGGACCGCTATAAATTGACGTCTCTTTCTGCGGGAAAAATGATGGATTCAGGGGCCTGATATATTAGCATCTATATTATCATACTCCATAGATCTCTCTCTACTCCGCGCCGCTAAGAGATCGTTTTTCTTACTTTACGGCGAGAAGACAAATCGGTCAAGGCCTAAAAACGACCGTTTTCCCCATTCGGAATTTTGTTCGATTTGTGGCGGGGGGAGCTGCCTCCAATTTTATAGATTCTTCGATTTACATAGAACTGCCGCTTGAGGGTGAATACGAAAGGTTTTCGCTTTTCTACACCGCGAGCTCGGCTAATATAGCGGTAGATTGAACCTGTACTTGACTTAAGCTGTTGATTTGAGGCACTAGATGGCGTTGTTGTCGATTTCTATTTCGGGTGGAAATTTTAGGACCAAATGTATATTGAACAGAAAACTTTACCCTTTTATAGAAATGAGGGTAGTAATTCTGGTGAATCTGGGGGGAGGGATTAGGTGGACAGTGGCGTTATCACAAATCCCAAATTCACACTGAGCCAAATCTGCACTTCGGTATGCTACGATAGGAGTTTTCCCCCCAATGAATCGTCTTTGAACGAATCTTCCAGTAAGCTCGGATAGACGCGTTATTACAAATTACGTCCTACTTCACTTTCCCTTTAAAGCCTTGTTATGAATATAAAATTGCCCCGAATTGTCAAAAAACCATTTGGACACACTTTTTAGTGATTAACGGGTTTTTATTTAATAATTTTAGGGTCTCTACAATATTTTTAGACTTGACTTTCTAAATTTCGTAAAATTAATACTCACGTTAATCGGCAAAGAATTTCACTTGTGTTTTTAATGAGAAATATCTAGAGATACAAAAAAATTAATTTTATTTTAATAAAGGTTCGCAATATTAATATTTTATTTTCATTTTGTTCAATCCAAAGATTATTTTAAAGTTTAAGAGTTAAATATCTTAATTTAAGCTTGATCATAAAACGTGGTTCACAAAAAACTATGATAGAACGTAACGAAAACACATTAAACCTCAAAATGTTGTGTTGCTTTCATCGTACAGTTTACACTCGTACAAGTTTTCGAGAACTGGCTTAACCTGTATGATAATATTATTGTAATTTAAATTTCAAAAATGTCGTTAGATAATGAATTTTGACATCATCTCAGATTGGTAAACTTCATATAAAGGTGTGTACGTTAAACTGCATTAGTTTAACGTGAACACCATTACAAGCAGTTTCTAGATATAAAAGTAAACATTATTACAAATTTTACGAAATACGGAATTTCGTTGCCTTATAAACCAAGCAACGGAAATATGTTTATTTGATGAAACAAACTATTTATTTATTAATATCCAAACTAAATGCCAATTTTGAATGTGGCTAACAGACTGTAAAAAGCCGTCAGGCTTAATTAAATGTCCAATATTTTCAATTATGCTTATATATGTGGTGCTTTTAGAAATGTTTAACTGGGCGCTCTTTTAGGGTATGTTAAACAGATAATATAGCAGAAAAATTACGTTTATCCCACTTAATCTTATTTGATCAAATGAAATGTTTTCCTCATCTGAATTTCTTAACTGATCTGCTTTTACAGTTAAAAAATAAATTAATCAAACCAATTTTAGAACAATATTATGGTGCCTTATTGGTAAAGATATATCACCGAAATATCAAAGATATATCATAGAAATATCAAAGATATATCATAGAAATATCAAAGATATATCATAGAAATATCAAAGATGTACCACAGAAATATCAAAGATGTACCACAGAAATATCAAAGATATATCACAGAAATATCAAAGATATATCAATGATATATCATAGAAATATCAAAGATATATCATAGAAATATCAAAGATCTATCATAGAAATATCAAAGATATATCATAGAAATATCAAAGATGTACCACAGAAATATCAAAGATCTATCACAGAAATATCAAAGATGTATCACAGAAATATCAAAGATGTATCACAGAAATATCAAAGATGTATCACAGAAATATCAAATATATATCGTAGAAATATCAAGGATATATCATAGAAATATCAAAGATATATCACAGAAATATCAAAGATATATCATAGAAATATCAAAGATATATCACAGAAATATCAAAGATATATCATAGAAATATCAAAGATATATCATAGAAATATCAAAGATATATCATATTAATATCAAATATATGTCATAGAAATATTAAAGATATATCATAGAAATATCAAAGATATATCATAGAAATATCAAAGATATATCACAGAAATATCAAAGATATATCATAGAAATATCAAAGATATATCATAGAAATATCAAAGATACATCATAGAAATATCAAAGATATATCATAGAAATATCAAAGATATATCATATTAATATCAAATATATGTCATAGAAATATTAAAGATATATCATAGAAATATCAAAGATATATCATAGAAATATCAAAGATATATCACAGAAATATCAAAGATATATCATAGAAATATCAAAGATACATCATAGAAATATCAAATATATATCATAGAAATATCAAAGATATATCACAGAAATATCAAAGATATATCATAGAAATATTAAAGATATATCATAGAAATATCAAAGATATATCACAGAAATATCAAAGATATATCATAGAAATATCAAAGATATATCACAGAAATATCAAAGATATATCATAGAAATATCAAAGATATATCACAGAAATATCAAAGATATATCACAGAAATATCAAAGATATATCATAGAAATATCAAAGATATATCACAGAAATATCAAAGATATATCATAGAAATATCAAAGATACATCATAGAAATATCAAAGATATATCATAGAAATATCAAAGATATATCACAGAAATATCAAAGATATATCATAGAAATATCAAAGATACATCATAGAAATATCAAAGATATATCATATTAATATCAAATATATGTCATAGAAATATTAAAGATATATCATAGAAATATCAAAGATGTACCACAGAAATATCCAAGATATATCACAGAAATATCAAAGATATATCATAGAAATATAACAATTGGAATAACTATATGAAACCGAGCGTAAATGCATTTCATACTAATGATAGAATGTGTGTATAGGATTATGAAATTGACTCCAGTCAAAAGTGATTTGATAAGTACCTTTGGGAGCCCTGCCTCGGACGCCTTGAACTTTGCCCTACAACCCGTCTGCCCCCGCCCTCCGCAACAGTTAAAAAATAAATTAATCAAACCGATTTTAGAACAATATTATGGTTCCTTATTGGTAAAGTAAAGATATATCACCGAAATATCAAAGATATATCATAGAAATATCAAAGATATATCATAGAAATATCAAAGATATATCATAGAAATATCAAAGATATATCATAGAAATATCAAAGATATATCATAGAAATATCAAAGATGTATCACAGAAATATCAAATATATATCATAGAAATATCAAGGATATATATTATAGAAATATCAAAGATATATCATAGAAATATCAAAGATATATCATAGAAATATCAAAGATATATCATAGAAATATCAAAGATATATCATAGAAATATCAAAGATATATCATAGAAATATCAAAGATATATCATAGGAATATCAAAGATATATCACAGAAATATCAAAGATATATCATAGAAATATCAAAGATACATCATAGAAATATCAAAGATATATCATAGAAATATCAAAGATATATCATATTAATATCAAATATATGTCATAGAAATATTAAAGATATATCATAGAAATATCAAAGATGTACCACAGAAATATCCAAGATATATCACAGAAATATCAAAGATATATCATAGAAATATAACAATTGGAATAACTATATGAAACCGAGCGTAAATGCATTTCATACTAATGATAGAATGTGTGTATAGGATTATGAAATTGACTCCAGTCAAAAGTGATTTGATAAGTACCTTTGGGAGCCCTGCCTCGGACGCCTTGAACTTTGCCCTACAACCCGTCTGCCCCCGCCCTCCGCAACAGTTAAAAAATAAATTAATCAAACCGATTTTAGAACAATATTATGGTTCCTTATTGGTAAAGTAAAGATATATCACCGAAATATCAAAGATATATCATAGAAATATCAAAGATATATCATAGAAATATCAAAGATATATCATAGAAATATCAAAGATATATCATAGAAATATCAAAGATATATCATAGAAATATTAAAGATGTATCACAGAAATATCAAATATATATCCTAGAAATATCAAGGATATATCATAGAAATATCAAAGATATATCATAGAAATATCAAAGATATATCATAGAAATATCAAAGATGTATCACAGAAATATCAAATATATATCATAGAAATATCAAGGATATATCATAGAAATATCAAAGATATATCATAGAAATATCAAAGATATATCATAGAAATATCAAAGATATATCATAGAAATATCAAAGATGTATCACAGAAATATCAAAGATGTATCACAGAAATATCAAAGATGTACCACAGAAATATCCAAGATATATCACAGAAATATCAAAGATATATCATAGAAATATAACAATTGGAATAACTATATGAAACAGAGCGTAAATGCATTTCATACTAATGATAGAATGTGTGTATAGGATTATGAAATTGACTCCAGTCAAAAGTGATTTGATAAGTACCTTTGGGAGCCCTGCCTCTTGAACTTTGCCCTACAACCCGTCTGCCCCCGCCCTCCGCAACACGCCCAAACGCGTCTGGAACGAAAACCTTCACGCTTTAATATTCATCGGCGTATCCAGGACCCAAAAACTCATTATTTCTATATTAAATTTCCCGTTTTTATTACGCTTTCGTATCGCCAGAGGGAGATATAGTCCTTTACAAATATATCTGTATAAAGGGTGTATTGCTAAAAAGATTATACGAGGTTCAAAGTTTCGTAATACTGCGAGAAAATGTTTGCGAAAACTACATGATGAAGTAAGTTTTTTATGACATTGTATACTTTAATGTTTTTCGTAGTAGCGCTAAATCAATAAAATAAATTTTGCTTTCCTATATATAAAAAGTACAACACGTTGAATTTAAACTGTTCATCTTTGATTATTTCACAATATTGTACATTATTATTAAGTTTAATTTTGAATAAATAAATCTGTCATATTTCCAAATATATAAAAGGAAAAAAGGATACCGTTTATACCCGACATCATGATTATACCGATATTAAAGCTATACCGATATGACGATTTTATCGATATAAAATCTATATGGATATTTGAACCGATATTATGATATTAAATTGATACTTATATTAAAACCAATATGACTTAGGTCTAAGGTGATGCCTTGGGTATTAGCCCAGCTGATTATTATTATTATTGATACTGATGCTAGGCTTGGCTATTTAAACCGATATCACGAATTTAAAACAATACCGATTTGTAACAGGATATCACGATATTAAAACTGATACTGATGCTAGGCTTGGCTATTTAAACCGATATAACGATATTAAAACAATGCCGATTTGTAACCCTATACCACGATATGAAATTGATATTGCTGCTAGGCTAGGAAATTTAAACCTGTAACACGATATTAAACCGATGCCGATTTTTAACCTGATATCAGGATATTAAATTGATACTGATGCTAGGCTAAGCTGGGCTATATAAACCGATATCACGATATTAAATTGATACTGATGCTAGGCTAAGCTGGGCTATATAAACCGATATCACGATATTAAATTGATACTGATGCTAGGCTTGGTTATTTAAACTGATATCACGATATTAAATTGATACTGATGCTAGGCTAAGCTGGGCTATATAAACCGATATCACGATATTAAATTGATACTGATGCTAGGCTGGGCTATTTAAACCGATATAACGATATTAAAACAATGCCGATATGTAACCCGATATCACGCTATTAAACCAATGCCGATAATATGAAATTGATACTGCTGCTAGGCTAGGCAACTTAAACCGGTAACACGATATTAAACCGATGCCGATATGTAACCCGATAACGCGATATTAAACCAATGCCGATATTTAACCCGATATCACGATATTAAATTGATACTGATGCTAGGCCAAGCTAGGCTATTTAAAACGATATCACGATATTATAAATCTATAATTAAGATTATGACGTTGTTAAACAAATATAACGATGTTCAAACTGATGCATCAAAATTATAACGATATTAAAAAGCGATATTACAATTTCGCCGATATTAAATCAATTGAGATATTTCAACCGATTGGAAAGGTAAAAAGAAAAATATCGGTTAGCTGTCAAAATAAATATCAATTTCGTCTTTAATATTGGTGAGTTAATTTGCGTAATATCGGTTTAATATCATCTTAAGCCAGCTATTCGCAAAACCGATACCGTTTTCGATTATCACCCAAAGGCAATTGTAAATTTAAATAACACGCATATGATATTGTTTTAAAATTTGGGTCAAGGCCCACTTGGAAAACCAACTAGACAGTTGATAAATGAAATATAGGTCACTATCAAAGACTTCCGCTTCGTATAAATATTAATTCCATCAACGCATAATTAATTAAGAAAATGACCTAGGGCTAACTGAATTATAAAGTACATGAATTTGCATAAAAGCGTCGAAATTAGCTAAAATCAATTTAAGCTTTACATTTCGCGAAACGTGCTACTCGAACCGCATTTACGAAGACATTTTTAGGTTAATGTCTACATTAAATATTAGTTCTAAAAATTTATCGGAAAATGGATTTTCGCGAAACCAAGGCACAATTCATAACTTATAAAGATCAAAGACTTTTAATATAACGCACTTAAGCCCAGTTCACACTATACAATTAATTGGGCCAACTAATTGTAAACAAGAAAATTGCATAGTGTGAACAGAAATAGTTGGAACCATTGTTACAATATTTCTGTTCACACTATACAATTTTCTTCCTTACAATTAATTGGATACAATTAAAAAATATGTATAGAACTATGTAATATGGAGTAAAATCTGAAATCTTTGCCAGTTTGAAGAATAAAGTTTAAAAATGTAACGGACGTATTATTCCGCTAAATAAAGTTCATTTTTAAACTGGTTTTAGTAATTATAACCATAACTCCATAAAATTCTACCATCAGCGTAACATTTTCTATATTTCATGTGCAAAATGTGCATTAGTAGCTTTGCACGACACAGACCATAGCTTTACAGTTGGCACGGGCGCAGGTTCTAATTCGATCGTTCTCTGGCCTCATCAGTGTACACTAACAAGGAGACATCCCGGAATGTAACCCACCGATTTTGTTCAAACTCAGGGGATTGGTAGACGTTCATGTATGATGAAAAATCCTAAAGGGAATTTATTCAATGGGCAACCGTTTTGCAATGGCAATGAAAAATGTTTTTGACAATACAAAATATAAAATTTTCCCATTGAAAATAACATGGGATTTTGACCTCAAATTGATCAAAAGTTGATCAATTTTGATGTTTTTATTGTCAATTTTTATTTCTTTTTTCTTTTTTTGGCATTTTCGAAATTTTGAAATTGGTTCAAATTTTTCACAGGGGAGGCCCTAGGAATCGGTCAGAATCCCATGTTATTTTCAATGGGAAAATTTCCATTTGTTGTTGTCAAAAACATTTTTCGTTGCCATGGCAAAACGGTTGTCCATTGAATAAATTCCCTTTAGGATTTTTCATGATACATGAAGGTCTACCAATCCCCCGAGTTTGAACAAAATCGGTGGGTTACACTTCGGGATGTCTGCTTGTAAGGCTATAATGATTTAAATAATCACCCTGTTATCACTCCGTAATCGTTGTACGGTTAACGTCAGCAACCAGTTTTTAGTCTGTAAAAATTTTGCAATCGCTGTAATCGTTAGGTAATCATTCCGTGGTCATTTTGCAATCGCTGTAATAATTACCTAATCCTTCTACAATCAACACAATATCTGTGTAATATTTTTGTAATCGCTATAATCTAGGTAATCACTTTAGAATCGTTGCATTTGTTACGTAATCATTTAAGAATCGTTGCAATTGTTACGGCCTCACTTTACAATCGTTGGAATCGTTACGTTCTCACTTTACAATCGTTACGTACTCACTTTACAGTCTTTTTGTACTCACTTTTAGGTACTAACTTTACAATCGTTACGTTCTCACTTTACAATCGTTACGTACTCACCGTACAATCGTTTTGTACTCACTTTACAATCGTTACGTTCTCACTTTACAATCGTTACGTACTCACCGTACAATCGTTTTGTACTCATTTTACAATCGTTACGTTCTCACTTTACAATCGTTACGTACTCACTTTACAATCGTTACGTACTCACTTTACAATCGTTACGTTCTCACTTTACAATCGTTACGTACTCACTTTAAAAACGTTACGTTCTCACTTTACAATCGTAACGTACTCACTTTACAATCGTTACGTTCTCACTTTAAAGTTGTTAGGTACTCACTTTACAATTGTTAGGTACTCACTTTACAATCGTTACGTTCTCACTTTACAATCGTTACGTACTCACCGTACAATCGTTTTGTACTCACTTTACAATCGTTACGTTCTCACTTTACAATCGTTACGTATTCACTTTACAATCGTTACGTTCTCACTTTACAATCGTTACGTACTCACTTTACAATCGTTACGTACTCACTTTACAATCGTTACGTACTCACTTTACAATCGTTACGTTCTCACTTTACACTCGTTACGTTCTCACTTTACAATTGTTAGGTACTCACTTTACAATCGTTACGTTCTCACTTTTTCATCGTTACGTACTCACTTTTCCATCGTTACGTTCTCACTTTAAAATTGTTAGGTACTCACTTTACAATTGTTAGGTACTCACTTTACAATCGTTACGTTCTCACTTTACAATCGTTACGTTCTCACTTTACAATTGTTAGGTACTCACTTTACAATCGTTACGTTCTCACTTTACAATCGTTACGTTCTCACTTTTCCATCGTTACGTACTCACTTTACAATAGTAGCAATCGTTATGTAATCATATTAGTATAGCTTTAATCGTTACGTAATCATATTGAAATAGCTGTAATCGTTACGTAATACTTTCTAAATCAGTGTAATTGTGACGTTTTCATTCAGTAATTAACTGGTTATCATTATGTAATAATTTTACAGAGAAAAGCGAAATAGAAAAACACAGAAGAGTGTTCCATAATTATTAACTAGTGTCCAATCAAAACTGTATGCCTGAAATTTGGGCAACATTCATCCAATCGGAACACGACCCTAATTTTTAAATCTTTTTCGTAAAATTGAAGCGTAAATAACCTGAAATAGGTAGTAGACGAGTTGTAGGGGAAATCGGCTCTTCCAAGGCCACATCGCGGCGGTGTTCGGGGAGAAGTGGTGCCACCAGGGGAAATTAAAGAGCGCTAGGCGGATAAAACACGCCGCGCGACCCACATTTGGCGTACAAAGTTCCCTCAAATTTACATGAATACCGCGAGGCGAGCTTTGCTAGAAATCCCTCAACCGAGAAATACGATTAAAGAATTAAAAAGGAGGGCTTCATTTTAGCTTACAAACGTCATTAAAAATTGCCGTTAGATGGAGCCACAATCTTCGGCCTACAGTTTTAAGCCAATCAAAATGCAATATTCGCGAAGCGGTGGAGCCGAAAAAAATTCTCTTTTCCTTGTACTTAATGAAACGGTTGTTATCTTTTTTTGCGAAAGTACCATCAGACACACCGCAATGATCATTAATTGCCGAAAACCTTGGTTACAGACCTATATACAAGTCTCACTAACGAATACACCCTCTTACGAAGTCGGCCATTTTATTCAGGGCCGGACTTAGAGATCCTGGGCCCATAGGCAGATAAGGAGTCTGGGCCCCTTTTTCACGCGCTGCATTTACTCTTATCCCTGGAACTAGGCTGCGCCTGAATTTCCCTGATTCAGCGTAGAAGTCTGAGCTCTACGGTTATATTACTAAATAAAAGCTCTTAACAATCGTCGACTAAATACGCGATAATTATGCAACATTGCGATTTAAGGCTGCGTCCGTAAACTGCCAGGCAGAAATTTTGGTAATTTTAAAACCAAATCTTCTACCTAGGAATTTCTCCAATATAAATTACGATTGATATTATAGATTTATGCCTTAGAATACAGTAATTACGGTCACTCGAGGACCCCTTCCAAGGGTGGGCCCTTAGGCCACGGCCTAGGTTGGCCCAGGCGGAAATACGGCACTGATTTTATTACAGGCCTAATTTAAAATAGTACCGGCAAGGGCGCCTGCACATGCTCATCAGCTTGAGACGTCTCGTGCACTTGACCGCGTGAAGCGGCCTTCCATGCGCTATTTGAAATCAGACCTGTAATAAAATGGCAGATATCACAAATAAGGATAAGGATATAAAAGAGTGTTTAGTGTAATAAGTTGCTGAAGATCGAATTGAAGTATTGAACCAGAGCTTATTTATTTATAAAAAGCATGCGTGGATTTCTCCAATTAGGTGATGTTTAAATTTTATAAGTACTTCAATTGAACAAAATTTACAACGATTGAAATTGAGAAAATTTTGCGGGAAATATCTTTAATAAACGCTAAGTATTGTAACCAAATTTATATTTAAAAAGGGATTGGATGAAATTTCAATTTAAAATTATGATTTCAGAAATGTCGTGAAATCTAACTATAATGAGAAATCCAACAGATATTTTAATGATATACGCGTTTAGTTTAAAACAAACTTTGAAAAAATAGACCAATTGAACACCTAAAATGTAGTCCTCAAATTTAAATCCACGAAACCAACTTTCACAAACTCTGGCAAATAATCAATACAAACAAAATTAATCAACCATAAATTCGTCGTTTTACGGATCACTGGTAAAAATCTTGTTACTTTAAAGTATACCACGTAATGATTTGAAATTCGCCATTTCAAAAGAGCTAGTTCCCAGAAACACGTGCTCTATGACATCCGCCGCAATGATACTTGAAATACGCGTACAGCAGTTGGTATTCAAGCTAAATTTAGAGTGCGGGTAAAAATTTCTCGTCCTCTCAGTTGATGGGAGGAATCGACAAAAACCCCCTTTTCAGCGTGCGGGTTTTTCCATCCAGAGTTACCAATTCTTCGGCTCCATTAATTTCCTGAATTGGGAAGAAGCTTAAAAAGTCCAAATTAAGGAAAAGAGAGGGGGGTCCGCGTGTAAAATCGGTGCCTTCCCCCCTTTAGCCAGAAACCCTCTTCGCAAAAAATCTCAAGAGTTGATTAAATTTGACTAGAAAGGGGGAGGGCGGGAAATAAGGATTTCTAATATTGGAGAGGAAAAAGGAAGCGAAATGCTGTGGAAGGATTATTCGCAATTTCTCTTCCCCAAAGAAATGACATTGGAAGTAATTCTTTGATAGCTCCCCATTCTTTAAAGACTCTTCACAAGTTTGACGTCTTTTTTTTCTCTCCCCTTTATTATTTTCGAACCCCTCGTTCTTCGTTTTTAGTGTGGTCGTCTTCCGAACTGGGTCCTCCTAAAAAGTGCGCTTCGGATACACGCAGGACCTATGTCTCTATCGCCTCCGCCAGTGTTGCCAATGCTCGAAAGTCGAAATTCCCATTGCTGGATAGTAAATTTCCCACGAATTCCCTCACCCCTATTTAGCCCCACCCACAACGTAAACTCGACGGAAAACATGCCATTAATTTAAAAAACCATTTGGAATATGAACTTTTAAAAATATTTGGACAAATACCCGCAGACATGAAAATTCCCACAGAATCAACGTTTTTGAAAAAAAATACATTTTTTTCCCACAGAGCCAAAATGGACCCCAAAAATTCCCACAATATGGGAAATTTCCCACAATCTGGCAACACTGAGCCGGGTTCGGCTCCAGCTTGTGGCACCTAGGAGCAACAAACACAGCACCCCACACAAGGAGAACACAACACGTCAAAAGTCGTGCATTTTTTGTGTACAGTTTTCATTGGTTAGACGCTTTAGCGCTTGCTGCCGTCGGAAGGGGAAAATTTGGAAATTGTCTACCCCCCGCCCGTAAAACGTTCAGCGTAAAGGCTCGTCCCGTGAAATTTGTACACAGCACTGCGTTAACGTGTTTAAAGGCTGGCTGCGTTCTACTTGTGTTTGTTGCTCCTAGGTGGCACTGACAAGGAGACGACCCGAGGTGTAACACACCGATTTGGTTCAAACTCGGGGGTTTGGTAGACCTTCATGTAACTTGAAACACCCTAAAGGGAAATGTCTCCATAGGCAACCGTTTTGCCATGGCAAACAAAAATGTTTTTGACAACAGAAAATGGAAATTTTCCCATAGAAAATAACATGGGAATCTGACCCATATTAAATAAGAAAATAATGAAAAAGTTCGAAGTTGATTAAAATCTTTACAGGGGTACCCTTACATTTGGTCAGATGTTATACTCAATAGGAAAATTTCCATTTTGTATTGTCAAAAACATTTTTGGTTGCCATGGCAAAACGGTTGCCTATGGAGACATTTCCCTTTAGGGTGTTTCAAGTTACATGAAGGTCTACCAAACCCCCGAGTTTGAACCAAATCGGTGCGTTACCCCTCGGGTTGTCTCCTTGTGAGTGAAAGTTGGGAACGAATCCTTCGGCGTTGACTTTCAGAAACGGTTTAAGGAATTTTCCGAAGGTTTCTTCTGTTTCCCCTTTCTTTAGAAATGTATTAAGATTAACAGTAGTGATTGTAGAGAGCTGTTGGCTCGCGTGGCGCGAAGGGCTTGCCACCACCCTCCTACGCGTTGTAACCCGGCCATCTGTTTAAAGGCATTAAAAGTGGCTACCACACTTGGGCCTAAATTTGGTGTCAAGGGTATTAGCCTAGCTGATAAAACCAATCCGTTTAACTCAGGCGAAAAGCTTTTCGAAAATTAAGTAAATATTAAACTTAATTTTAATCACAGTAAATATTAAATTAAATTTTAATCGCCGTAAATATTAAATTTAAATTTAATCGTGAAGAATAATAGAATTGTAGGTGAAATTTAATTTATAAAGTAAACTTTTTCGTTTTATAGCAAAACAAATAAAAATAACAGTAAGTATTCGACAAATGGATTAAACGTTATATTTAAACTATATGGGTATACACTTGGAATGTCTAAGGAAGATTTTTACGGCCGTGATGAAGCTCGTAGAAATGGGTGTGTCTTAAAGCGGGAAAACTCACGAGAAATCTCTCGCGCCTCGCAACCCTAATTCGATGAAAACTCGTCATTAAGCCTAGTCATGGTTATTATATTATTAGCTTACCTGATTATCTCTTTTATAACCATACAAATACCTGAAATTAGGTATCACTACACTTCTTTCGCGAAGAACATTATAATTACTTTAAAATAATTAGTACGATAACAAATTGAGGTTTTTAAATCCATTGTTTTATCACGGCCAACTTCGATCGCGCGTACCGCGCTTTAGCGGCCCCGTCAATCGCCTGAATTTACCGTGTATATATTTTCCCACCTGGGTTTCGCTACGACCAAAATTTAAAGTTAGTCAGATGGGAAAAATCCACAAAAATCCATTATTTTTAAATAAATTTTAAAAAACATTGATTTAAACCGAATGTAGGTTAATATTTAACTAATAGTATAATATTTTTTAATCGTTCTAATTTTTTAACGGTGTTTATAAATTATAAAAGAGTTAAACAGAAACCAAGAACATCCTCTAGATGTTGCCAGCAACATAGTATTATTGTTTAATACTTGAAACACAAGTAAATAAATAAATAAAACAAAAAGTGAAAAGAAGATTCACTGTAACTTCAGGGTAAATATATTATTTTAACATTTTAAACTAAATAATATTAAGTTAAAATATATTAAAAGCGCAATAAATTATAATTTTAGGTTTCAACAAGTTTTAAGCTTTCGTCTTTTTAAACCTAGAATAATATTGTATATTTAGTAAGGGCCGATTTGTAGTTTTATTTGACTGAAAATGTTTTCCATAACAAAGGTCAGAAATCATCCTCCTTGAAATGCAGGCTGAAGACCAAATATATTTTATCTATTTAGTTCCAATGATGTTCTATATATATATATAGCAAATTCACGAGTTTATAACCGTTCTTAGGTAGTATTTTCTGTAAATCTAATTAGTTTTAAGAATAAGAATCTTAAAACTAATATAATTGAAGATAAAAGATGCTTAGGTACATCATTGGAACTAAAAAGATAAAAGATAGATGGTCTTCAGCCTGCATTTCAAGGAGGATATATATATATATATGATTTGTTATTATTAAAGATTTATAACTTTTAAGAGATACATTATTTACGCGTCAAAACGCTCTAAACACCTCTACAGCCTTCACAACTATGTATTCTAATATGACTCTTTTTCTTCATTTAATATTTATAAGGTAATATTTTTAATATTGCGAAAAGATAGTTTAACTTTACCTTGTTTTTTCTAAATAGGAAAGAGGAAAACCGAAGAAAAAGCATTTTTCCGCGATTTCGCTTGTATTCCCCGCCTTTGGTGATATTAGGTTTTTGGTCGTATGTAGCGCCCCTATCGGGATTATTCATACACGCAAATTAACATTAGATGCCAGGCGATTGAGGGGGCCGCTAAAGCGCGGTACGCGTGATCGAAGTTGGCCGTGGTTTTATAAGCCTATTTTGCGCGGGAAGATCGCCTATTTGTTACCATGACGACGCATTCTTTTCGCGTCAAGCCTCGAGCCAATGAATTTGAAATGTCGCGTTACGTCTTACATGACGTAGTTAAGCCCCGCCTTTTTCTCGACGCGCTTTCGTATCACCGTCCCAATGGAACCTTAGACCTTTCAAGTGTATACCTCTATAGTTTCCTGGTTATACATGTATATGGTAATCCAATTTATTTCCTAAATAACCATATGACTTTTATGCCAGTCTATATAATTAAAAACAAACACGTTGGTTAATTCGGAATGCTGATGGGTAATTTTGAACAGCTAAGATATTTAACCAATATACCTATAACTATTTCTCGACTTTGGCTGTTTTAAAATTAAAAATATTCAAGCAACCTGAACTCTACATCGTAAATCAGTTTTTTTCCGCCGCCATCACTGTGTCGAGCCAAGAAATCACCGTTTTTTTTAATTAAATTAGATTTCCCCCCCATTTTTTTCTCCCTAAATAGTGTAAACCAGCTTAAAACGAACATTTGGAAAGGTTTTGGCAAACTTGTTTGAGTGATTTGTCTTATTAATTAATAGAACTTATTTATATAAAGTTTGTCAATTCGCTAAAGTTTTCTAAAATATTTGCTTAAATCAAGTTTTTAAGACGTAAACTGAAGAACGGATTAATTTATATCAATTGAGGTTGATGCCGATAAATTTGATTCGAATTTTGTTGTAGCTTGCTGGTAGCTAGGAGTAACAAACACAGCACCCCAAACATGGAAAATGCAACCCGTGCTGCTGTGTTTGTTGCTCCTATTCGCTACGAGTAAGCAACGAAATAATGTTCTTAGAAAACTGAAAGTGTATTTGTGACAGCTAGTGGCACGTTCTAATTAACACGTGACGCCAAGAATGTGGACGCGTGTGCGAGACAAGCGGACAGACAGACACAAAAACTTTTGGAAAAATATAACAGACAATAATTTGTTTATGAAGCTCCTGAGAATATGATGATGAATTATACTCAATGTATGGAGCTAGTTTGAATTCAGAATTATGTCAAAAAAAATTGTAACAAGATAGAACTCCACACACATTTAATTTCGACACTGAACCGAAGGGTAAGACAGTCTCAGATAATCTGTACACCGAGTTCGTGCATTTAGCACTGTTAAAGGTACATATTTTCAAGAGTTCGAGAGTTCCATTTAGCACTGTCAAAGGTACGGCAGTGTACACCGAGTTCGCAGAGTGTCTTACCCCTCGCACTGAACGGACATCACGAAACGCGTATATTGAAAACCGAAAGTCCACAATAAAACTTTGTCTACAATAACGATACATTATAGCTACGCAATTATCGTTGTATATTCTTTTTACGATTCCCTTTTCATTTAAAGAAATCTATTTTTTATCCCTCCAATTGCTGTAATCGTTATGTAATCATTCTGTAATCACTTTATAATCACTCTAATCGTTACGTAATAATTCTGTAATCGTTACGTAATCATTCTGTAATCGTTACGTAATCATTCTGTAATCGTTACGTAATCTTTCTGTAATCGTTACGTAATAATTCTGTAATCGTTACGTAATCATTCTGTAATCGTTTCACTATCGCTGTAATAGTAACGTAATCATTCTGTAATCATTTCCCAATCACTGTAATCATTATGTAACCATTTTACAATAGCTGGAATCGTACCGTTATAATTATGTAACCATTTTCCAATAGCTGGAATCGTAGCGTTATATTTATGTAACCATTTTCCAATAGCTGTAATCGTACCGTTATAATTATGTAACCATTTTCCAATAGCTGTAATCGTAGCGTTATAT
The DNA here is from genome assembly GCF_980474605.1 of Leiobunum rupestre. NCBI lineage: Eukaryota > Metazoa > Arthropoda > Arachnida > Opiliones > Sclerosomatidae > Leiobunum > Leiobunum rupestre. Next base: position 17,353,257 of record NC_143394.1, read on the forward strand.
TTATGTAACCATTTTCCAATAGCTGTAATCGTACCGTTATAATTATGTAACCATTTTCCAATAGCTGTAATCGTAGCGTTATATTTATATAACCATTTTCCAATAGCTGGAATCGTACCGTTATAATTATGTAACCATTTTCCAATAGCTGTAATCGTAGCGTTATATTTATGTAACCATTTCCCAATAGCTGTAATCGTACCGTTATAATTATGTAACCATTTTCCAATAGCTGTAATCGTAGCGTTATATTTATGTAACCATTTTCCAATAGCTGGAATCGTACCGTTATAATTATGTAACCATTTTCCAATAGCTGTAATCGTAGCGTTATATTTATGTAACCATTTTCCAATAGCTGTAATCGTACCGTTATAATTATGTAACCATTTTCCAATAGCTGTAATCGTAGCGTTATATTTATGTAACCATTTTCCAATAGCTGGAATCGTACCGTAATAATTATGTAACCATTTTCCAATAGCTGTAATCGTAGCGTTATATTTATGTAACCATTTTCCAATAGCTGTAATCGTACCGTTATAATTATGTAGCCATTTTCCAATAGCTGTAATCGTAGCGTTATATTTATGTAACCATTTTCCAATAGCTGGAATCGTACCGTTATAATTATGTAACCATTTTCCAATAGCTGTAATCGTAGCGTTATATTTATGTAACCATTTTCCAATAGCTGTAATCGTACCGTTATAATTATGTAACCATTTTCCAATAGCTGTAATCGTAGCGTTATATTTATGTAACCATTTTCCAATAGCTGGAATCGTACCGTTATAATTATGTAACCATTTTCCAATAGCTGTAATCGTAGCGTTATATTTATGTAACCATTTTCCAATAGCTGTAATCGTACCGTTATAATTATGTAACCATTTTCCAATAGCTGTAATCGTAGCGTTATATTTATGTAACCATTTTCCAATAGCTGGAATCGTACCGTTATAATTATGTAACCATTTTCCAATAGCTGTAATCGTTACGTAATCATCCAGTGATATTCTGTAATAGTTACAATCGCGGTATTCGTTACGTAATAATTATAAAATCGCGGTAATCGTTACGTAATCCTTTTCGAATCAGTGTAATTGTTACGTATTCATTCTATAATTAACCGGTAATCATTATGTAGTAATTGTACAATCGCTGTAGTTGATTACGTTGGTTAGTGTCTCCTAAAGGCTGAAGAGCTCTATTTTGGGATTGCCCAACTTCTTAAGCCTTGGCAAGAAACTATACTTAAAAGAAGTGCGTCGGTAAAAAATGGAGTTCTCTGTCGCGGGCGAGATGCTGAAAAGTTGGAACCATTCTTCGACGAAAGATCTCCTCCGTATTCAATGCCGTTCTCTACGCTACCAACGGAGTCGGTTTCTATGCCGAAAGAGTAACGTCCATTTTTCCCGAGTCCGATAGACATCTTTCCACATTCCAAGATTATTTATCCACAGACAAATTCGACGCCTGGGCTCGTGCGAAAAATGGGGCTAATCGAATGGCTGTTTGCGTTATACTGTTTCAGCGGAAGATGGCGCCTTCGTAGAGTTCAGGGTGTGAATGAACTTTCATATTTATGGTGAATCGACAAATTTAATAGCTTTTACCACCAGGTATATATTACAGAAATTAGGAGTGATTTATCTTTAAAACAAGTCTAAACTATTGTTAGCAGACGATTTTTAATTAAGTTTAATGGGGAAATTGACAAAGGGAAATTTAATATTTATTTTTCAAATCACAAAATGCGAAAAATTCCGCTGCTAAATCCTCTAATCTGACAAAAAATCAAGAATTTCCGAATTATTTCAAAATCGAAAACCAAATCCCGGATTTGTAAATCCTGTTACCTTATTTGGCACGTGTCAAAAACTACGAAGAACCTTATTATTGTTATTATTATTTTTTTAAATATATTTTATACGAATTCACATATTTGATTCCGAATAAAATATTTTATTTTCGTTTTTCAAAGTATGTTTCAGAATTGTAACAGAAACCTGTAGGGCAACGTTTTTGGAGCAATCTAGCATCATAACACAACACGATAAAGCGCTAAAAAAATATATTTTGAGACTCGTTTCGATTGACTGGTTTTGCTTCTTAGTCTGAATTAGATTTCGACCCACACGAAAAGCTCAGAGAAAAACCTTTTCTAAGCGCGCTGATTTCAGTGACTACTATATAATCAAACTTAAAGTTTTCTTTTAAGATTAAGTAATTTATTTTAAATATTTATATATTTTTATAGCGTAAAAGCAAATTTTTCGACATCGTGTAGTAAATATTTTAGGGTTGCTGAACTGTTTTCTCGAAAATAAATCCCATTATAAATTGAGACCATCCCATTTTTTTAGAGGTTTTTTTTGAGTTACAACAAATATTTTTAAGACATTTTATGTAAAATAGAACGCTAGAATAATTTTAGCTTCGTTATTCTTTCGCTTAATTTTAAAAATTAAAATAAAACTCTGTTCTTAAGTTATGTACTTCTTAAGAGAAACAGAAAAAATAAATAAAATAATAAATTCCTTACCTTTAACATTTACAGTTAGGAAAGAATTTACATTTAAAAAGACTAGATTATGTTCTGTATACCAGCGTATAAGCAATAATTTTAAAACGAGAAGTACATTGCTAAACAACAGTGGATATATATTATGTCAATTTATAAGAGTCTTACACCCAAATTTCTTGAATAAGTTAAAGACATTTTCTTTAAAAACAACGTAACTGAGTTTTTTTCTCAGATTAAGATTTAGGGTTCATATATAGTGGAATTTATAAGTTTTATTAGGAATGTAATGTTTAAGGGCTCAGTTAAGCTTTCGCGAAATGGGCCTGTGTTTCGGAAAAGAGGTTACGTTTTTCCAGAATCTCTGAAGTAATACTGTAATTAAAATATTTAAACATATTTAAAAACAAACCTTTCCTATTTTAGACGTAATTTTACTTTGAAAATTCCCAATGATTTTCATTAATTGAAAAAGAAATGAAATTAACTTATTTATTTATTTTGAAAGAAAATATCTTAAAGAGATAGGTTTAGGGTACATCATATACGTCCATAAAATTCTGTTCATTCTTTGGGCATTCTCAATAACTTAAACAGTGCATTGGAAAACAATTATTTGGTTTTAGGTAGAATTTTGATTCCGATGTTGTATTAGTGTTCTCCACATCTCAAAGTTAGACTTAAGATATTAATCTATTTTATTTCCGGTTTGCCTCTAAACATACATTCTCTCGGCTCACTCTAGTAGCAACCAATATAAACATCTACCGGCAAATTATGTCAATAATATTAAATGCAGGGTAGCCTACCCTTCTATTTAAAACATAGTGAATATTTCCTTTTTAAGTAAAATCGTCATTACCATTATTATCATTATCTATATATATATATATATATATATATATATATATATATATATATATTTCATTCAAAAATCTAATACACCTAGTAAATTTTGACACTATCTCTTTAAAGCAAGAACACTTCAAAATCGTGTAAATTGGGAAAGTCAAACAAACCCTTTCATAACGTGAAACGCTAGGCTAGTGTTGGAAGTAGGGAAAGTTTATGCTCGGAAAAGTTTCTGGAAAATGATCGCGGCCTTTTTTCCGGAAAATTTTCAGTATTTTTCCGAAAAAAATAAAAAAGTTTTAATTACATGATTAGTCTAATATTGTTTGCAAATTTGAATAAAGCGGAATTGTCGCCTCATATTTTCCAATCTTAATGTAAAACTAAACCTCTAGACTAGTTTAAACTGATTACAAATGTAACACTATAAATGTTTAGTAGCATGTTTACTGATATTAGACATTTTATATCAATAACAAGTTGGCAAGCCAAAATATACCTCTCCTCGGAAGAATTGTCCCTAGTGGTATTAATTTCTCGAGATAACCCTTAAAGATATATCTCCGCAATTTAGAGTTATTTGTTAAAAATATTAACCCATTTCTATCCCGCCCGGTATAAAATTTTAATTATAATTAAAATAATTGAGACGAAACGACCAATTTTAATTTATTCAGAATATCATAAAGTTAAGTAGTTACAACAGTAAGTTAGACGTACTATAACAATGCACAATTGAATTAAACCCTTTTACAGAACAAGTTTATCAGTTAAATATAATACGAAGCAAATTTTAATGAAAGAAATATCTACAGAGGCTTTTTGGAATTACTCGCTTACGAAATACTTGCCGCATCTTTAACGCTCATTTTATTTCAACACTCGCCCTTGATGAAGATACCGTAGATATCTGGTAGTGGACGACTCGTTCACTTCCTGTTGACGTTGTGACGCATACCACATGAAAAAGACCAATGCCGTCCAATTTCCAATATCATATAATGACTCGCACACCCAAGAAATCATTGACTGCGTTAGAAATCTTAGATATCCAAATATCCACACCAAATGTATTTACAAGAAGCAAAAACCTTACCATCAACAAAGCACAGAGAGCCACTTGACAAACCGCCAGCTCTTAAAGCAATTAACGTTAAATTATCTCCTTTGAATTAACAGAACTATATATAGGTCGTTAAGAAAGTGGACCACCCACAGGGTCTACCCTTTAACCCTCTAATCTCGGCTGACTGCGCTAAAACAAGATTTAACCTTTAAAAAATACCAGATTAGGCCTTCATAAATTCATTAATAAAAAAAGACTTTATTACCTATTATGCTTACGATGCCTGTCTTAATTTCAGTGAATCTAAGCAGCTATCGGTGGTTCTGTGGTAGAGCGCTCGACTGCCAAGCCGAATGGTCTGGGTTCGAAACCTGGGTGGCGCATTTGTTTTTAATCAATAGAGAAACGCTAAATTAGAATTTCTTCGATGCAATAATTTCAATTTCAATTCTATTTCAATTAAACCAAAATTTTCTACTCTATTAAATACGCTTCCGATAAAGCTGAAGGTCTAATTTTCAATAAGGCGTAACAAGTGTCGGTGGTTCTGTGGTAGAACGTCCGCCTGTCAATCAGGAGGTCTCGGGTTCAAATCCCGCCCGATGCGATCGCAAATTGTTACTAAGACGAATACCGTGTACAACTGGTGGAAACCCTGCCATTGGACGTTGAGAGGTAGCATTACACTCAGCACTCGGTCCGTCCCAAAGTCATTAAGAAGAAGTTGGAGAGAAAACGCCCATATAAACACAACAGACTCAACATGCACAACCATCAGAACACAAACACAACAAATTCAACACTCACAACCTACGCATAAACATTACAAAAACGTAATACACCAAACCGTTACGACGGTGAGCGAAAAAACACCATCCAAACCAAACCGCAAATGCATCCGTTAACGCTCACCGTCACACGGTGGTTTTGCCAACCCTTTGAGAAACTGCGTACGCAGTGATTACACTTTGCACCGAAAATGCGAACGCGTTCGCAGTCCTGACAGACAGACAGACCCACAGACCCACCCACAGACCCACCCACAGACCCACCCACAGACAGACACGGTCGTTGTATAACCCCTCCTAGGGGACTTTGTCCCCTCGGAGAGGTAAAAAGTTAAAAACATTGAAAACCCTTAAAAAGTAATTTATGTTTCAATTTTTTATTTTTCCGATTTGCGGAAAATTAACAACACTACGCTAAACCTAGGATATTTTTGCTTGTTATTTTCCAAATCAATGAGATTAGTTTGTTTAAAAATTGAAGCGATCAATGAGTCAGCTTTCCCAATCACATCCACCATGAATGTATTCGGCCGGTAAGGGCAGATAGACACTGCGTTAGTATTGCACGCTCTCTCTTCGAGTAGACGGAAAATATCTTCCAGGAAACATGGAAGCTATAGTTGCCGCCAGCCCTAAATGGGTTAGAGTGTGCAATAACTGGTGGCTTTACCGGGGAGTCGGGGTCCGGCTCTTGTAACCCATAAGGGCGGTGGCACACTGTGAGATGTTAGCTGTGATCAAATGGTCCTATCTCCACCTCCGACTTCGGTCAGGTTTGGGCTGGAAACTGAGCTTCGGCTCAGGCTAACAAAGAGGGCCCGTGCAAACTGGCCACCTCGGCGGATTGGGTAGCCTGCTTTGGGGTGGCGGGTCTCCGTATGAGGCGCAGTGGTCCTAGTTTCCCGGCCTTTTGGGGCACACTGGGATCTCCGGTGCCAGCTGTGCCGGGGTATGTAGACCGCTGTGTGCTCGTCGTTCCCCTTTAGGAGCTCTCTCTCTAAAGGGTTTGACTCTTTACCTACGTAGGTAGGGTGTCGGCTGGAGTTGCTATAGCATCCACTCTTAATCCCACAGCTGTGTGCGAAGTGGGGACTTATCGTCCCATTGCTGCACCTTCTGCTGAGTTGAGTGGCTTGCGTCTAAGGTGCGACCATCAGTAGTAGGGCACTATGATGATAGACCTCCGGTGGTATGGTCTCTGTTACTAGGTACACCGGGCCATAAATTCTGACACATTATAGTGGTCGCCACATAAATAAGGACATAGAAGTCACAGAGTGGCTTAGCCCATTACAATTATGTAAAAAGAAATGGTGAAATATCGTAATTAACTTTATTGATTGATATAATCCCTTCAAATAAATACATTCCCACATATTCATATTTTTGATTTTGCAGACGATTGAGAGAACTATGTTTAGTCTCAATCCGAGCCTCCCTGGTGCAAAGAAATGTGTCCAAACGAGTCCCCAAATACTCGAAAGGACAAAAGCGATCTCTAATGGCTTTTTCCGAGCTATCGGAAAAACGGCGAATTAATCGTTGCAGTACTTGGAAATAGGTGATATTTGTTTCCGCGGCTTCTTAGAAAGAGTCGCGAAAGACCAACATTAACTGGCGTACATCAGATAGAGTCCGTAAATGTTTTGGCGCTGCCCGAAACAATCGTCCTCCAGAGGAGCAGCGACCAAATAGAGTCGCGTTTGTCACGTAGGCCAAATACGGCCCCGAAAGAGAGGGCCTTTCCATTATTTAAATTAAAGGCAGACGCTTTATTAAATAGATCGTCATTAATTAAACTTAGCGCGTTTCCCCTCTCGCAACGAATGCTAAAGTGGGACTAATAATAGACTTTTATTTCCCTTTCAAATATATACGATTAAAGCAAAAAGCCGTTAAGTTCAAAAACCTTAAATTAAAAGACGCTAAGTTTAAAACCATTAATTGAAAAGAAGCTAAGTTTAAAAGTATTAATTGAAAAGAGATTAAGTTCAAAAACATTACTTAAAAAGAAGCTAAGCTTAAAAACATTAATTTTAAAGTAGCTAAGTTAAAAAAAAAATTAAAAAGTGGCTAAGCCCAAAAACAATAATAAGTTAAGAATGCTAAGACCAAAAAACAAAAATAAGTTAGGAAAGCTAAGCCCAAAAACAATAATAAGTTAAGAAAGCTAAGACTAAAAAAAACAAAAATAAGTTAGGAAATTAAGCCCAAAAACAATAATAAGTTAAGAAAGCTAAGCCCAAAAACAATAATAAGTTAAGAAATATAAGCCCAAAAGGTATAATAAGTTAAGAAATCTAAGCCCAAAAACAATAATAAGTTAGGAAAGCTATGACCAAAAAACAATAATAAGTTAGGAAAGCTAAGCCCAAAAACATTAAGTTAAAAATTTTGGACCAAAAACATTGATTAAACGAGTTAAAACAAAAAACATTGATAACACAAATTAAAATAAAAAAAACAATGATAACACAAGTGAAAAACTTAAAACATTGTTTCACAAGTGAAATCCAAGAAACATTGATTACACTAAAATCAAAAAAGTCCAAACCATACGAAGTACAAAAACATTTATTGAATTTATTTATCAACCAATAGACTCTAAAACAGTCAATATTCGCTACCGAAACGAGTCTAGGTGGCGCAACGGTGCTAGCTTCTCCGAGATAGTGAATAAACTTGTCAAGTGATGCAAAAACTATATTAAAATGCAAGTTTAATTTTTTATAAAGCCAAATTTGCCAATAACGATGAGGAAAAACTAATAGCATCTGCCTTAGCCACTACCTATCTAGGTTTAAATAGCGAACCAAAGGGGCGTAGCGATAGTTTTCGGTCGCGAATACATTGAGTATAGATGACTTTAACGGTACTAAAAATGTTTTATGAAATTCATTTTTTTAAATTTGGAAAATTTCAGTTGAGACATTTTAGCTTTAAAACATTCCGTTTAAAGTTCCTGTACGGTTCTACTGCACCTCTAATTCTCTTCGGTAGGATAACGTAATGAATATTCGAAAGTGTATGTAAATAACGATTCTACTTACGGGGAGGATTAAAATTGTTTATCATATAGGATTTACTCTCGAAGCTAGATCCCGATCTGGCATATTTAAAATATATCGACCATTAATCTTTCTGGATGTAATTCTTTCGTGGCACTTAACCCGCCGCTTTTTAAAGATACGCTTTCCACGAAATTACTTAATGGTTATTTTCCACAGGATGTATTAATGGTTCCTTCGGTGAAACAATAAGATTTCTATCTTAATTCGGGAAAATGACGCGCCACGCCAGTCTTCCTTAGAATAAGGCAGTTGGAGGATCGGTCGTAAATATGCCGTTAATAACTGCAGAGACGCCTCAATAACCTAATGTGTTAGATGATTTAACTGCTTCAAAGGCGTCGGTATTTGCAGAATGCGATGTTCCATTTTCACTATCAGGGTATATTTTCAAACAAACCTCAACGCGGCCTAAATGAAGAATTTTAGAATGCTATAAAGGGAAAATTATTTGTGGTGCTACGTATATCTACATGTGGTTATGCCGACGGGCAGGTCACTTCCTTGATTAACGACGCACCCCTCAAAAGATTAAATCCAATTTAATTGTGATTATTTTGATTAAATTCAATTTAATCGTGATTATTTTGATTAAATTCAATTTAATCGTGATTATTTTGATTAAATTCAATTTAATCGTGATTATTTTGATTAAATTCAATTTAATCGTGATTATTTTGATTAAATTCAATTTAATCGTGATTATTTTGATTAAATTCAATTTAATCGTGATTATTTTGATTAAATTCAATTTAATCGTGATTATTTTGATTAAATTCAATTTAATCGTGATTATTTTGATTAAATTCAATTTAATCACGATTAAGTTGATTACTCGATGACTTAGGCCTAAGGTGGTGCCTTGTGCATTAGCCTAGCTGATTATTATTATTATTATTATTATTAAATCACGTTTAATCATGATTAGAATGTTAAAATCTGATCATGATTAAATCTGATTAAAATGTTTAAATCTGTTTAAAATGATTAAATCCTGATTAAAAAATTATGTCGTGATTAGTATGATTAAATCGTACTTTGGTTTTGATTTTAATGATAAATTCTCGATTTGACCGATTATATTGATTAAATCGTGATTAAAATGATTAAATCTAATTAAAATTATTAAATCTAATTAAAATTATTAAATCTAATTAAAAAGATTAGATCATGATTATAATGATTAAATATCGTTTAAATGAATAAATCCTGATTAAAAAGATTAGATTATGATTGGAATGATTAAATCTCGTTTAAATCGTGATTAGATTTTCTAATCTTAATTAGATTTTCTAATCTTGATTAGATTTTTTAATCTTGATTACCCTGATTTAATCACGATTACCTTGATTTAATCATTTTACTGTGATTAAGACGCACACAAAATGGAAGTGACCTGCCCCTCGGGTTATGTGCATTTGTGGAGATACGAATGTTTAAAAAAATTTCCACTTCTAAGTATATAAAATATGTTTGTTTCTATTTATAAACTTAGTTAATTTGAATATTATCATTTAGTTTTGCGTAATCGAAAGGATGAGAACGAAAAGTATTTGATTGAAATATTTGGAGCTAAGCCTCGATACCGACCGTTCTTCTACCGTGTAACACACCACGGCCAACTTCGATCGCGCTTACCACGCTTACTCATTAAGCACCACCATAAGCCTATGATTAGATAGGCTTATGGCACCTTGGACAAATTAGATATTCTAATTTATATCAGATATTCTAATATTTACCAAATTAGTTGAGGTTTGCAGATCTAATATAACTGTAAAAAGAATTATTAATTAAAATTATTTATTATTAATATTATTAAAATTAACGTACCACAGAACAAGGACGGAACTGGAATGCAGTTTTCGAGACGAAAGGAATGTGCTTACTTCTTTCATAACCTCGTAGACATTCTCATATAGCTAACGGCCGCGTTGTACCTCTGACAATGGTTTCAGGTAATCCATTTTTACCTCTCCGAGGGGACTTTGTACCCTAGGAGGGGTTATACAACCACTGTGTCTGTCTGTCTGTGGGTCTGTCTGTCAAGCCTGCGAACGCGTTCGCATTTTCGGGGCAAAGGGTAATCACTGCGTACGCAGTTTCTCGAAGGGTTGGCAAAATCACCGTGTGACAGTGAGCGTTAACGGATTGATTTGCGGTTGGGTTTGGTTTGGTTGGTCTTTTATTCGTCAACGCTCACCGTCGCGACAGTTTTAATTCAGTTTGATTGTATATTTCGTTATTGTAATGTTTATGTGTAGGTTGTGAATGTAGAGTTCGTGTTATGACGGTTGTGGGTGTTGAGTTTGTTTTGTTTGTGTTATGATGGTTGTGGATATTGAGTCTGTTGTGTTTGTACGGGCGTTTTCTCTCCAACTTCTTCTTAATGACTTTGGGACGGACCGAGCGCTGAGTGTTATGCAACCTCTCAACGTTCAATGGGAGGGTTTCCACCAATTGTACACGGTATTCGTCTTAGTATCAAATTGCGATTTTTCGGGAATCGAACCCGGGTCTGCCTCGTGCAAGAGATTTACTCTAACCACTCAGCCACCAACGCTTGTTAAGTTACGGTGTTTTTCTAAAAAACAGCTTTGGCGAATGTCCTTTACAAAGTTATAACGTTAGGTACTAAAATTTATTCTACATCATTTTAAATATTTGTAAATTATATTAATCTTATATTTAATTAAATATTTATAAATTATATTAATCTTATATTTAATTAAATATTTATAAATTATATTAATCTTATATTTAATGAAATATTTATAAATTATATTAATCTTATATTTAATTAAATATTTATAAATTATATTAATCTTATAGTTAATGAAATATTTATAAATTATATAAATCTTATATTTAATGAAATATTTATAAATTATATTAATCTTATATTTAATGAAATATTTATAAATTATATTAATCTTATATTTAATTAAATATTTATAAATTATATTAATCTTATATTTAATTAAATATTTATGAATTATATTAATCTTATATTTAATTAAATATTTATAAATTATATTAATCTTATATTTAATTAAATATTTATAAATTATATTAATCTTATATTTAATGAAATATTTATAAATTATATTAATCTTATATTTAATTAAATATTTATAAATTATATTAATCTTATAGTTAATGAAATATTTATAAATTATATAAATCTTATATTTAATGAAATATTTATAAATTATATTAATCTTATATTTAATGAAATATTTATAAATTATATTAATCTTATATTTAATTAAATATTTATAAATTATATTAATCTTATATTTAATTAAATATTTATGAATTATATTAATCTTATATTTAATTAAATATTTATAAATTATATTAATCTTATATTTAATTAAATATTTATAAATTATATTAATCTTATATTTAATTAAATATTTATAAATTATATTATTCTTATATTTAATTAAATATTTATAAATTATATTAATCTTATATTTAATTAAATATTTATAAATTATATTAATCTTATATTTAATTAAATATTTATAAATTATATTAATCTTATATTTAATTAAATATTTATAAATTATATTAATCTTATATTTAATTAAATATTTATAAATTATATTAATCTTATATTTAATTAAATATTTATAAATTATATTAATCTTATATTTAATTAAATATTTATAAATTATATTAATCTTATATTTAATTAAATATTTATAAATTATATTAATCTTATATTTAATTAAATATTTATAAATTATATTAATCTTATATTTAATTAAATATTTATAAATTATATTAATCTTATATTTAATTAAATATTTATAAATTATATTAATCTTATATTTAATTAAATATTTATAAATTATATTAATCTTATATTTAATTAAATATTTATAAATTATATTAATCTTATATTTAATTAAATATTTATAAATTATATTAATCTTATATTTATAAATTATATTAATCTTATATTTATAAATTATATTAATCTTATATTTAATAAAATATTTATATATTATATTAATCTTATATTTAATGAAATATTTATAAAATATATTAATCTTATATTTAATTAAATATTTATAAATTATATTAATCTTATATTTATAAATTATATTAATCTTATATTTAATTAAATATTTATAAATTATATTAATCTTATATTTAATTAAATATTTATAAATTATATTAATCTTATATTTAATTAAATATTTATAAATTATATTAATCTTATATTTAATGAAATATTTATAAATTATATTTATCTTATATTTAATTAAATATTTATAAATTATATTAATCTTATATTTAATGAAATATTTATAAATTATATTAATCTTATATTTAATTAAATATTTATAAATTATATTAATCTTATATTTAATTAAATATTTATAAATTATGTTAATCTTATATTTATAAATTATATTAATCTTATATTTAATTAAATATTTATAAATTATATTAATCTTATATTTATAAATTATATTAATCTTATATTTAATTAAATATTTATAAATTATATTAATCTTATATTTAATTAAATATTTATAAATTATATTACTCTTATATTTAATTAAATATTTATAAATTATATTAATCTTATATTTAATTAAATATTTATAAATTGTATTAATCTTATATTTAATTAAATATTTATAAATTATATTAATCTTATATTTAATTAAATATTTATAAATTATATTAATCTTATATTTATAAATTATATTAATTTTATATTTAATTAAATATTTATAAATTATATTAATCTTATATTTAATTAAATATTTATAAATTATATTAATCTTATATTTAATTAAATATTTATAAATTATATTAATCTTATATTTATAAATTATATTAATCTTATATTTAATGAAATATTTATAAATTATATTAATCTTATATTTAATTAAATATTTATAAATTATATTAATCTTATATTTAATTAAATATTTATAAATTATATTAATCTTATATTTAATTAAATATTTATAAATTATATTAATCTTATATTTAATTAAATATTTATAAATTATATTAATCTTATATTTAATTAAATATTTATAAATTATATTAATCTTATATTTAATTAAATATTTATAAATTATATTAATCTTATATTTAATTAAATATTTATAAATTATATTAATCTTATATTTAATTAAATATTTTAGTATTTTAATGTAAAATTCGATGGTGATCAGGAATTGAACTCGGGTCGCATTGTAACAATGCGGATAGTTCACTGCCGAGCCATTGACTTCGTTAGGAAATATATTAAAGTGAAGGAACCATTATGATAAGGCTGGTTTTTTTACTAAACGGATTAATACAATATCTGTGTATATTGTTTATTGAACTTTGTTTGTTTATTCTTTGGTACGGTTTTTTGTTTTATTTTAAATTTTTGTTAAATTCTTAAAAAAATTTCGTTAAAACACAAAAAGTAGTTCATTGTTACCTTTTAATAACGCTAAGAAAAAGGATAATTATTCAAACCTCCCGCGGAAACTATATAAAAGTAATAATATAGCGCCACCGTATGGAGAACTATCAATCAAACCGGGTATAAAATATAATATCTTCAATTTTTCTAACTTTAGTCAAATCTCGACGGGTAAAAAACAAACACAAAATAAAAGTATATAAGGCCGTTGCCATCAATATAGAAGATATAGTCTTTCTTAGTTCTTGACTGTCAGACGAACTACTACAGGACAGGGTCCTGGTGTCGGTCAAAAGTTATGAGGTAACTTTGCGGTTTTAATTAGTATGTTCGGTCTTCGGTCAAGAAAAGAGTTAAATTGTGTTTCGCGTTTGGAACGTGAGTGAATGGACTTAAGTGTATGAACAGTGCGTGTTTAAGACTGAAAGTGTTAAAGTAATTGTGAACTAACTCAAGTCAGCTGTCAAGAAAAACTGTAAGATAAAATTGATTGTTATTATTTTTTGAATTGGAATAACCTAATTATACCCTTGAAATTATCAACTCAACCTGTGAGGCTAATTAAGTAGATTGGAAGTAATTAGTAGCGAACAGCTCTCAGCTGTTAATTAAGACATAGTTTATAGTTAGGTAGTTTGGATTTAGTTAAAATTACTCAGTATAATTTATGATATTTACTTAAGTGTAAGTGTGTTTTGGTTTATTTTTCAATCACGATGAACTAAGACAAATCTAGTCTTAGACACTTGAGTACCAGTTCTGTACAATTACGTAGAAGGGATATATCTTGTTGGGTTATTGATGAAAGTTAAATCTAGAACGTTCCATAGACTGTTCTGAATAAAAATAAAAATTTATAATTTTGCATAATTCTGGTTGACATTTTATTTTCTAATCACTCGCCCACAACATTACAGTTCTGGCAATCCCGAATCAAGAAATTTTAGATATAACGGCGACGGGAATTTATTCTCGTAAATTTATCGCGCGGCCTTAGGGAATATTCTTTTAACCAAATTTCGATTAACTATCGTTTAATTAAAATCGCCCCGATTCCGTTAAAATTATAAACCAAAAAGCGAACGGTTGTTATAATACCCTCTGTAGATATTTCTTTCATTAAAATTTGCTTCGTATTATATTCAACTGATAAACTTGTACTGTAAAAAGGGTTTAATTCAATTGTGCATTGTTATAGTACGTCTAACTCACTGTTGTAACTACTTAACTTATGATATTCTGAATAAATTAAAATTGGTTGTTTCGTCTCAATTATTTTAATTAAAATTAAAATTTTATACCGGGCGGGATTGAACCGGGATTACATTTTTAGTAAATAACTCTGAATTGCGGAGATATATCTTCAAGGGTCATCTCGAGAAATTAATACCACTAGGGACAATTCTTCCGAGGAGAGGTATATTTTGGCTTGCCAACTTGTTCACCCCAAGCCGAATGGAATGTACTGGCTTCTCTTAATAACCTGGGAGATATTCAAGGCTAGCTAGAGCCACTTTGTAGCTTTGACAATGGTTTCAGGTAATACCTTTTTTCTCCGTTTTTACTATCAAAGCATAAGTCCGGCATCGCCAATAGATGGCGCGCGCCGGACTAAAAACGGTAACTGTCATGGCAGCCACTATTTTTTTTATTCAAAGAAGAAAGGGCTGATTGAGTCTGAGAAGACCGCGAGCCCGGCTAAGACACCATCTGATTAATCAGGGCGAGATATGTGTAACGGCCACCCGTGGCGGAAGTATTCCGACCACCCGTTGGGGGATTGGTGGTCGTCCTCACACGGCCATCCACAAACTCTGCCTCCCGGACGCCTGGGATTACAGGAGTGAGCCACTACTCCCGGCGGCGGCCGCTATTAACACTACAGCTGTGACGTTACAAGTTTTCAAAATCGTATCAGACGACAACACTCTATATATTTTCCCTCCAGGGTTCCGCTACGACCAAAATTTTACGTTAGTCACATAGGAAAAATCGACAAAAAACAATTTGTTTTAAATAAATTTCAAAAACTTTTAATTAAAGCGAATATAGGTTAATATTTAAATAATAGTATAATATTTTTTTAAGATTCTAATTTCTTAATGGTGTTTGTAAATTATAAAAGAGTTAAACAGAAACCAAGAACTTTCCACTAGATGCTGCCAGCACCATTGTATTATTGCGTAATACTTGAAAATAAATAACACAAAAGGTGAAAAGAAGATTCATTGTAACTTCAGGGTAAATATATTATTTTAACATTTTAAATTAAATAATATTAAATTAAAATATATTATAAGCGCAATAAATTCTAATTTTAGGTTTAAACAAGTTGGAGGAACATTTCACTGAAGTTTGTATACCTTCATATTTTGCAGAAATCACACGGCTTATGTTGACAACAAGTGGAGGAACTAATTTGGAACAGATTTTTTTTATATTATTATAATGGTTTGCGTTATAACATTCAAGTATAGGGCACAATTCAAGTTTCGGTAAATCATGAAACTCAATTGCAAAATATATGATTTTGGAACCACAAATGTACGGGAAAGAGTTTTTGAACGAAGCCTTATGAAGGAAACAATTGGGAAAACAACTGAAACCAATGGCCGATTTGGGTACTTAAGATTTCCTCTACCTTGCCTGTTTATAACATCTAAATGGGTTAGATTGTGCAATAACTGGTGGCTTTACCGGGGAGTCGGAGTCCGGCTCTTGTAACCCATAAGGGCTTTGGCGCGCTGGGAGATGTTAGCTCTGATCAAATGGTCCTATCTCCACCTCCGAAATCGGTCAGGTTTGGGCTGGAAACTGAGCTTCGGCTCAGGCTAACGGAGAGGGTCCGTGCAAACTGGCCGCCTCGGTGGATTGGGTAGCCTGCTGTTGGGCGGCGGGCCTCCGTATGCGGCGCAATGGTCCTGTTTCCCGGCCTTTTGGGGCACACCGGGATCTCCGGTGCCAGCTGTGCCGAGGTATGTAGACCGCTGTGTGCTCGTCGTTCCCCTTTAGGAGCTCTCTCTCTAAAGGGTATGACTCTTTACCTACGTAGGTAGGGTGTCGGCTGTAGTTGCTACAGCATCCACTCTTAATCCCACTGCTGTGTGCGAAGTGGGAAATGGTCCACCAAACGCAGCACCTTCTGCTGGGTTGAGTGGCTTGCGTCAAAGGTGCGACCATCAGTAGTAGGGTACTACTACCCATGCTGTATTTGTCACCTGTCCGGGCTAGGTGGACGCTGGCGTAGGGCACTATAATGATAGACTTCCAGTGGTATGGTCTCTGTTACTAGGTACACCGGGCTATAAATTCTGACACACTGTTTATAAAATCTAGGAGAGGAGATTTTTGACATGGTTGAGAAAGATTCTGAATGCAGCAACTGCAGAAATTATCTTTCTTTAAGGGAGCTTAGGTTACATATAGCAATATAGGGAATATACTAGGTACCGTGCCTGTTTTAAGCTTTCGTCTTTTAAAACCTAGAATCAAATTGTCTATTTAGTAAGGGTTTGTAATTATTTCTGACTAAAAAGGTTTCCATAGTAAAGGTGCAAAATTGAACAGAAATCATCCTCTTTGAAATGCAGGCTGCAGACCTTCTGTGTTTCTTTTGGTGCAAAATCATTCCGACTAATGCTAGGAAACTCGTGAAAAGATAGGTCTTTCCTATTTACATGGTTTGATGAACAATATGTTACGCAACACGAAGGCATTGTATAACGAATATTTTATTAGAATAGTAGAATAGTAGCATATAGTCGAATATTTAAGTTCCCACCAAAATAGACCAAAATTAGATATATATTTCTGTTTTAATTCTAAGAAACCACTCTGGGGCTTCGGGGAATAGTAGCTGCTTCTGGGTCGCCTGTCGGTACCAAGCGCCCCCTATTTTTTCCAGAATATTTTCTCTCGGACAATGGTCATACCCAGAGTTCGGGTCGGGAGCTTTTAGACCTCCCGCCCAATTATCCTGTCACCTTTGATGGCGCGGCTTAGTTTATTTTTACTTTATTCTTGGGGAATTGCGCGTGCTTTATTTTTGTCGCGCCGCTTTTCTTATAGTTTTGGAATGCCAGGGACGACATATTATAAATTTATCAAACCCGATGCCAGGGCAATAAAAACAAACTCTTTAGAAGTTTGTGGGAAACCAAATGTTTCGAACTTTCCAATTAATCTTAATTTTTGAGGGTCAGTGAAAACCCGTGAGCTTTTGAAAAATATTTCTAACGGTGAACTTTGACACATCACCAAGGAGGGGTCATCTAGACCCAGGATGTAGTTCCTTCTTTGGATTGGAAGATTTTCGAAACTATGGGACGGCATTAGGAAACCGACCTCCAACGTGTCCGGTACATATACCGAGGACTTGAAAATTAGGTATTAAGAAAAGAGAGAACTGTTCTCCAATAAAGACGGGAGCAACCTGTCCACCAAGTCGATGGCACCATAATATAAAAAAGAGACATAGTCTCCACTCTTCGTGAGTTCCGCCAGCCGTGAATCGGTAAATTGTGCCTAGGATGTGCTCACCGACATCATGCAAGTCATCGTATAGTTGAGTATGAAACCAAGAACGATATATCTCTAGTAGAACAATGGTTCGCCACTGACCCCAATCATATTATAATCCAATGTTTAGTAGTAGTTTTAATTGTTTAATTAATTAGTAGTTGTGCATGCTGCATGTTTCATTTTGGGGAAATGTACGCGTAGAAATTAACATTAGTAAAATTATTGTATAGCCAAATTTAAATTTCTTAGTAATGATTGATACATAATAATAAATCCATTTTAATTAAAGTAACTCGAGATATGACCAAATTATTTCGCTCAAAACCCTATCCCTAGTTTTAGGCCTTGTAGTAATAATTTCATGTTAACCCTTGGCATAGTA
This sequence comes from Leiobunum rupestre, assembly GCF_980474605.1. Classification (NCBI taxonomy): domain Eukaryota; kingdom Metazoa; phylum Arthropoda; class Arachnida; order Opiliones; family Sclerosomatidae; genus Leiobunum; species Leiobunum rupestre. Next base: position 17,371,910 of record NC_143394.1, read on the forward strand.
GGGCCACCGAGGGCAGCTAGTAGGCCTACGGAAAAAGTTGTTACAATTGTGATGAATATTTTTATCTTTTACCTATTTACTTGCAAAGATGTACTTAATTATCTTTGATTTTTAATAAGATATCTAATTAGTTTTAAGATTCTTATTCTTAAAACTAATTAGATACACGGAAAATACTACCTAAGGACGATTATAAACTCTTGAATTTTCCTTATATATATATATATATAAAAAAAAATATATATATATATATATATATATATTTTTAATTGTAAAAAACAAGTGAAATTTTTTCCCGTATTATGGATAACTTTAATAAACGTCAACATAACGTCGACCGGTTTTCTGAAGAAAGTTTTAAAAAACCAGTATATACAACTCAAATGATATTTTCAGATTTAATTGATACGACCTTTGTGTACATTTATTGTCACGCAACTACTTGTAGACCACGTTATTATATTATGATTATTTTTAACAAAAAAAACTCAATATTCCTATTTTTAATGACTTGGTGAAAAATAACCCGCTATTTTTACTTCTAAAGTGTACATTATATAATGTGTTAAAACTTGTTGGTATGATTATGTACTGTCTTAGCACAATAAACAACATTCTAATTCTATTCTATATATATATATATATATATATATAGACATTATTTACACATCAAAGTGGAATACCTAAGAAAAAAACATTTTCCCCGTCTTTGGTGATAGTAGGTATTTGGTCATACGTAGCGCCCCTAGCGGGATTATTAACACGCGCAAATTAACTTTAGATGCGAGGCGATTGACGGGACCGCTGAAGCACGTTCGAAGTTGGCCGTACCCACAGGGAGCAACAATGTTTTATAAAAATTGTGAATAGGCCTTAAGTGTGTGGAAACGTATGGCACACTACTATATGAGTTTATTGTACAGGAAATACAATAACTATTGGACCCTGTGTCTTGTGGAACAATAAAATAAAATTAAAAACAGAAAATTTGAGGGCTAATTGCACATAAATTTAAAAAACACGGTAAATAACATTTAAGAGAATCAATCATTTTAAAAATAGACACTTAAATTTTAAAGAAATCATTAAATTTAAAGCACCGCATTTAAGTTTTAGAGAAACCACCGAACTTAAAGCACTGTATTTAATTTTTTGAGAAACAATCAAATTTGAAGAATGCTTTTGAATTTCAGAAAAACCATCAAATTTAAAGAATGATATTTGAATTTCAGAAAAACCATCAAATTTAAAGAATGCTATTTGAATTTCAGAAAAACCATCAAATTTAAAGAATGATTTTTGAATTTCAGAAAAACCATCAAATTTAAAGAATGATATTTGAATTTCAGAAAAACCATCAAATTTAAAGAATGCTATTTGAATTTCAGAAAAACCATCAAATTTAAAGAATGCTATTTGAATTTCAGAAAAACCATCAAATTTAAAGAATGATATTTGAATTTCAGAAAAACCATCAAATTTAAAGAATGCTATTTGAATTTCAGAAAAACCATCAAATTTAAAGAATGCTATTTGAATTTCAGAAAAACCATCAAATTTAAAGAATGCTATTTGAATTTCAGAAAAACCATCAAATTTAAAGAATGCTATTTGAATTTCAGAAAAACCATCAAATTTAAAGAATGCTATTTGAGTTTTAGAAAAACCATCAAATTTAAAGAATGCTATTTGAATTTCAGAAAAACCATCAAATTTAAAGAATGATATTTGAATTTCAGAAAAACCATCAAATTTAAAGAATGATATTTGAATTTCAGAAAAACCATCAAATTTAAAGAATGCTATTTGAATTTCAGAAAAACCATCAAATTTAAAGAATGCTATTTGAATTTCAGAAAAACCATCAAATTTAAAGAATGCTATTTGAATTTCAGAAAAACCATCAAATTTAAAGAATACTATTTGAGTTTTAGAAAAACCATCAAATTTAAAGAATGCTATTTGAGTTTTAGAAAAACCATCAAATTTAAAGAATGCTATTTGAGTTTTAGAAAAACCATCAAATTTAAAGAATGCTATTTGAGTTTTAGAAAAACCATCAAATTTAAAGAATGATATTTGAATTTTAGAGAAACAATCTAATTAAAAGAATAACACTTGAGTGAGAAACTTAATTTGATTTGACTTTCTGTAAATTTCAAAATCCTATTTGTGAAAAATTGTTGTCGATTTTGTTATATTCTCAAGTACATACTACTAATAAACTAAAGCAAAATATAAATTTAATTAGAGCAGCACAATATCGTGTTATATACAATAGCCATTGAGGAACAAGTATCTTTTTAAGAAGATGACCGAGAATAGCATACCGCTAATAATTTAGTAGCGACATCTATAGTTCGTATTTGTTACTTGTCCGTAATACAACAACTATTATTTTATTATTAATTTACATTATTAGGAACATATTAAATCACTGAATATCACAGATTTCATCTTTCCAGCTAACAATTTTCGCTCCTTTAATCTATAAACCTTTGAGCGATACACCGAGTCTCACGTAAGAAAAAGTAAAGCTATTCCATGAACCCCAAACGCTTAATAGCGTATCATCCGACCCGGTTGAAAGAAACATAAAGAACAGAAATAGACCTAGTGCTTCGTACATCTCTCCTAAATTGGTGAAATTCTGAAACAAAGAGTTCCAGAGTCTCCTTTTCCCCGCCGGCCTCGTGTTTGACGCAGGGACTACAGAAGCGCTAATGGCCGGAAAACAGAAGGCTCTAGTCTCCTTCCATATACTTACCGTGCTATCTTACGCAACCTTCAAGGCCCTATATAGCGAGGGATATTAGAAGCGTTTTTTATTGCTAGTTTCAGTCAAGAATGTATTCAGGTTAACAGATAATATGAAGACTCAGTCTTTGTTTAAGATATTCTCAAGGTGCTGCCCACATATATTCTCCGTTTACTTGAATATATTCTTGCTTCAGCACATTAGGAATTAAAGAGGTTAAGAAAAGTCTTGTTGAAGTTTAACCGGGAAGTTCAAGTTTAGTTAAGTTCAAGTTTATTTATTTAATCTAATTTTGTTGACAATATTTGTTATGGGGCTAAGTCAATTATGACTTGGAAGCCCTTTGGTCTTTTACACTTATTATATTTTTCAGTGACAAAGAGCTACAATATTCGTAAAAAAAACATTAACAACAATTTAAAAAAATAATAAATAAAAGATATCATTTATCACCGATTTAAAATATCTAAAAGCAATACTATTTGAAGTGAAAGAGATAATAGTGGCGAAATATTTTTAACGTGCTTGCTAATTAAAATTTCAATTTTTAAGTAAATACAGTTTTATATTATTAATAATAATAATAATAATCAGCTAGGCTAATACCCAAGGCACCACCTTAGGCCCAAGTCATCTAGCGACTATTAAACTGGTGGTACTTTTGGTCAATGTTCACCTTTTCAATTAAAGAGTTAAAGGGTTTGAAAACATTATAAAAAATTGATGTTGTTTTTTTGCTAGTACCACAGAGCGGGGGCTTAAATATATTTGTTATTCTTGTTTTCTTAATGTTATTGTTTGGTTGCCATATTTCAGAATACCTTGGTAGCCCTAACAAGTAAAATTGTCAGAAAAGTACTATGTATACCTAGTCGTTGCCGTTTGTAACTTGGGGTACTCAACCTCTTTACTATAAGGAAATACGTTGCTTTGTTTAAAGGAGAGCATTAGCGTTGGAAACATCGAGTAGCTTAATCTCTTCCGTACCTCAGGATGGATAAACCACTATTTCCGGTGCTCGATTGGAAAATTTAGTGAAATTCGAACTCCAAGTTTGCCCTTTAAATTCGCTAAACAATTGGCCAACTCTCAGAGTAGCAAGGCGAATTATGGGTATATTAAATTTAACGGACAAAAGTTTATTATGTTATTGAGGGGGATATCCTGAGAGGTTAACGGTAATAGTTAGTGTAGGGCGCTGTTGGCTTGCGTGGCGTGAAGGGCTTGCCACCACCTTCCTACGCATTGTAACCCTTCCACCTGAATTAATGGCTTTAAAAGTCACTTGATGACTTAGGCCTAAGGTTGTGCCTTCGGTATTGACCAACTCAAACCTACATTTACAATGGAAGACACATGATTTCGGCCCTGATTTGGACAATATTCGCCATATTTTTTAAATGTACTTTTTAGGTGTCGCTGTTTTAAGATAAATGTAAATAATTGGAGGAGATTTTCTCGAGGCCTATTTTAGACATTTCAAATTATATTTTCATTCGGTCGGCTTAGGCGGAAATCCGTGAAGCCTGAGGTAAATTTTAACAAAAAGAACTCGTTGCGAAGGGTTCAGAACAATGGTTATTTTAAGCCTCGGTTATGGTCGGAAAAAAAAACCAAATTTCAGCATAAACTTTGGAACGCGTCAGCCCAAAATATAAAAGGGAAATTTGCTAAAAGCCAAGGCATAATGCGGTACCTACCGCGCAACATAATAGCCCTGACGCGGCCAAAAAACACCTCGCATTTCTATTGTTGTTTCTCCAAAGTTCCCTTTCGAGCATCTCTAAAAACCGATTCTTCCTTTGGAGTTCAGGCTTTCCAAAAGCGACGGACGCAAAAAAAATAAGAAAACGACACAAAAAAGCTCTCTCCGTAGAAGCCCCAAATGATTGAATTTGAATCTGGAAGTTTCTTACGAATAAGTAACCCAAAAAGTATTTCTTCGAGTGGCTTATTAGTCTGAAGAATATCGCTGTTTTCAAACGAACAATATGCTGTTCGATACCTTTTACCGATTCAGTTTGCTTTTTGTCAGAATATTGATCTATTTCTTCTCTAAAATTATCAGCTCTCCTAATTCATCAACTTCATGAGCTCAATCAAGGACTATTTATTCGGTAATTGTTGTAACTATGTTGCTTTTATCTTGTTATAAAGTCCTAAATTATCAGCCCTTCTAAATTATCAGCCCTTCTAAATTATCCGCCCTTCTAAATTATCAGCCCTTCTAAATTATCACACCTTCTAAATTATACGCTATCTTAAACTATCAGCCCTACTAAATTATCAGACCTTCTAAACTATTCGCAATCTTAAATTATCCGCCCTCGTAAATAATCAGCCCTTCTAAACTATTACCTATCTTAAATTACCAGCTTTCTTAAATAGTCAGCCCGTGTAAATTATCAGCCCTTCTAAATTACCTGCCCTTCTAAATTATCTAGCATGATATATTATATCAGTCCTCCTAAACTATCCGATTGGTAAAATGTCCTTCCATAACTTAGTTCATTTTCAACTACTCCAAATGGTGATTATTTTGTTTAAAAGACCCTAGTATATTTTTGTCTAGGAAGCTTTTTATGATTCTATCGACAAAACGATTTGAGAGATTTTCTCTGCGGGCCAACTTATATTCTTCCAATTACCACTACAATCCTAAGCAAACATTAAAGATAAAAGTATGACTATTCTCCTGACGTATTTTTTTCAAAGGATAGGCTGTTTCGACAATAACAAGATAAATCATAAAGAACTAACGACTGACAACCCTCCGCGAGTTGCTAGGAGTCTTTGGAACGATGCCCGTCAGCTTCTTTTACGAAGCAGCCAAGGCTGATTAAAAATTTCAAAGCTTTTAAAATAAAAAATAACCCTTACTTTGGCGAAAAAATTAAGAATTATCGACCGGACAAAAAAATTTGATATAATTATATTTCTGTAGCTAGTTATATTTTTGTAGTTGACACCTAAACTCGTTTCGGAACTTCCATTAGACTGTCCTTAAACGCGATAGTTAAAAGATATAGTTCAGTGTGATACTTACGTCTTTATGTTACTTACGCCAACAGTCTAAGTGAAGTAGACACATTTGTAAACAAAAAAGCCAGGACATCATTGCTTTTAGCTTAAATTAAAGTTAAGTCTGGATGGAAAAGTGGGAAATATTTCATTTTTAGAGCCCCGAAAACTTTCTTTTAAGGAAAAATGTAAAACTGAAGATCCATTGAGTCGTGAGAGACGGTTTCGCGTATAAATACTCAGCGAGCAGCAGATGTTACGCGCCAACTTGGCTTAAAGATTGCTCGGCCGTTGCCAAAGCGTGTACTACTTTCTCAACAGATGCGTCGAGCGTTCAAGATCTACTTAACGTTCTATATTCGGCTGAAAAATTCATAACTTCGGTAAACACTTTCGAGTTGATAGACTAGCTAACGGCAAAATACGTTAACAGGTTTCTCTTTAAAGGAACGTGAGTTTCGGATATTTGTACTTATGGGGCTATTAGTTATTTACACTTCAATATTTATTGAGGTGCCATCTACGGGAGCTTTTCGAAAGCGGATAATATTTAGGTTTTGTAGACAAGGTAGGAAAGGAAATTACCTGCTAAGCGCTTGCAGTCACTGCGCATATTCAGACCGAATTAGCGATAGTAGATGGCACTTACAGTCACTCCGCATATTCAGACCGAATTAGCGATAGTAGATGGCACTTACAGTCACTCCGCATATTCAGACCGAATTAGCGATAGTAGATGGCACTTACAGTCACTCCGCATATTCAGACCGAATTAGCGATAGTAGATGGCACTTACAGTCACTCCACATATTCAGACCGAATTAGCGATAGTAGATGGCGCTTGCAGTCACTCCGCATATTCAAACCGAATTAGCGATAGTAGATGGCACTTACAGTCATTCCGCATATTCAGACCGAATTAGCGATAGTAGATGGCACTTGCAGTCACTCCGCATATTCAGACCGAATTAGCGATAGTAGATGGCACTTACAGTCACTCCGCATATTCAGACCGAATTAGCGATAGTAGATGGCACTTACAGTCACTCCGCATATTCAGACCGAATTAGCGATAGTAGATGGCACTTACAGTCACTCCACATATTCAGACCGAATTAGCGATAGTAGATGGCGCTTGCAGTCACTCCGCATATTCAGACCGAATTAGCGATAGTAGATGGCACTTGCAGTCACTCCGCATATTCAGACCGAATTAGCGATAGTAGATGGCACTTACAGTCACTCCACATATTCAGACCGAATTAGCGATAGTAGATGGCGCTTGCAGTCACTCCGCATATTCAGACCGAATTAGCGATAGTAGATGGCGCTTACAGTCACTCCACATATTCAGACCGAATTAGCGATAGTAGATGGCGCTTGCAGTCACTCCGCATATTCAGACCGAATTAGCGATAGTAGATGGCGCTTGCAGTCACTCCGCATATTCAGACCGAATTAGCGATAGTAGATGGCACTTACAGTCACTCCGCATATTCAGACCGAATTAGCGATAGTAGATGGCACTTACAGTCACTCCACATATTCAGACCGAATTAGCGATAGTAGATGGCACTTACAGTCACTCCGCATATTCAGACCGAATTAGCGATAGTAGATGGCGCTTGCAGTCACTCCGCATATTCAAACCGAATTAGCGATAGTAGATGGCACTTACAGTCATTCCGCATATTCAGACCGAATTAGCGATAGTAGATGGCACTTGCAGTCACTCCGCATATTCAGACCGAATTAGCGATAGTAGATGGCACTTACAGTCACTCCGCATATTCAGACCGAATTAGCGATAGTAGATGGCACTTACAGTCACTCCGCATATTCAGACCGAATTAGCGATAGTAGATGGCACTTACAGTCACTCCACATATTCAGACCGAATTAGCGATAGTAGATGGCGCTTGCAGTCACTCCGCATATTCAGACCGAATTAGCGATAGTAGATGGCACTTGCAGTCACTCCGCATATTCAGACCGAATTAGCGATAGTAGATGGCACTTACAGTCACTCCACATATTCAGACCGAATTAGCGATAGTAGATGGCGCTTGCAGTCACTCCGCATATTCAGACCGAATTAGCGATAGTAGATGGCGCTTACAGTCACTCCACATATTCAGACCGAATTAGCGATAGTAGATGGCGCTTGCAGTCACTCCGCATATTCAGACCGAATTAGCGATAGTAGATGGCGCTTGCAGTCACTCCGCATATTCAGACCGAATTAGCGATAGTAGATGGCACTTACAGTCACTCCACATATTCAGACCGAATTAGCGATAGTAGATGGCGCTTGCAGTCACTCCGCATATTCAGACCGAATTAGCGATAGTAGATGGCGCTTGCAGTCACTCCGCATATTCAGACCGAATTAGAGATAGTAGATGGCACTTACAGTCACTCCGCATATTCAGAACGAATTAGCGATAGTAGATGGCGCTTGCAGTCACTCCGCATATTCAGACCGAATTAGCGATAGTAGATGGCACTTGCAGTCACTCCGCATATTCAGACCGAATTAGCGATAGTAGATGGCACTTACAGTCACTCCGCATATTCAGACCGAATTAGCGATAGTAGATGGCACTTACAGTCACTCCGCATATTCAGACCGAATTAGCGATAGTAGATGGCACTTACTGTCACTCCGCATATTCAGACCGAATTAGTGATAGTAGATGGCACTTACGGTCACTCCGCATATTCAGACCGAATTAGCGATAGTAGATGGCACTTACAGTCACTCCGCATATTCAGACCGAATTAGCGATAGTAGATGGCACTTACAGTCACTCCGCATATTCAGACCGAATTAGCGATAGTAGATGGCGCTTGCAGTCACTCCGCATATTCAGACCGAATTAGCGATAGTAGATGGCGCTTGCAGTCATTCCGCATATTCAGACCGAATTAGCGATAGTAGATGGCGCTTGCAGTCACTGCGCATATTCGGACCATATTATCGATAGCATATGTAACATAATTACTCATAAATATGCCACTGTACCATTATTCCATTCAAAAATCTTCACTAACGGTTTGTTTCACCACGAACCCGTAAAAAGATGGACTACGTTAGATTTTAACCTTTTTATGAATCCTAGAAATTTTGGGAGTCACACAATGGGCTACTAAAATATGTATTTAAGCCAATGGAAAACCTCTAAATTGAGAATTAATTTTCAGTGTCGGAATTTTAGTCAACCCAATGTAGCTTTATTGAAATTTATAAACTCGCTCGAATGAAGTTAAATAATGAGTCATTTAGAAAAATAAAAGGTTGGGGAAAATGACCAATAAGTGATCGCTTTCCGATAATGGAACAAGTCGTCGAAGTGGGATATTCTAAACGTTATTAAAACCCTTATGAACCCTAGAAGAGTAAGCCTAGAAGAGTTAGGCCTAGGCTCAAAAGAATCTGCAAAGACTCCAACCTTGTAGATGCCCCAGAAAAGCTCAACCTGAATTTCAACTATTTTTTCCAATAAACCTGCTTCTTTTATTTGACAATGCAAACTTATTTTAGAACGTTAGTCTCCGAGAACTTCATTAATTTGCAAATTAATTACATTAACAGAACTTGACACTATATTGTAGTTCGTTTTAGCTCCTAAGCCTTGGTTGTTCAAACTGTTTTGTTTACTAAAATAATGGCCGTCGGTTTATCAGACGTAGAGCTAATTGTGCGACGGCATAATCGGCATTTGACATTCGATGACGTCCAATATGACATCAAATGTGACGTCAAATATTACGTAGGGAACGGATGACGCAATATCTGTGAAACAAACCGTTAGTGAAGAAATAGAGCTAGTAGCATACTTATGAGTAATTATGTTACATATGTCGATAGTAGATGGCGCTTGCAGTCACTGCGCCTATTCAGACCGTATTAGCGATAGTAGATGGCGCTTGCAGTCACTGTGCCTATTCAGACCGTATTAGCGATAGTAGATGGCGCTTGCATTCACTCCGCATATTCAGACCGTATTAGCGATAGTAGATGGCGCTTGCATTCACTGCACCTATTCAGACCGTATTAGCGATAGTAGATGGCGCTTGCAGTCACTGCGCCTATTCAGACCGTATTAGCGATAGTAGATGGCGCTTGCATTCACTGCGCCTATTCAGACCATATTAGCGATAGTAGATGGCGCTTGCAGTCACTGCGCCTATTCAGACCGTATTAGCGATAGTAGATGGCGCTTGCTTTCACTCCGCATATTCAGACCGTATTAGCGATAGTAGATGGCGCTTGCATTCACTGCGCTTACTCAAAACGTATTATTATTATTAATTTATTGATGCATGAATAATTTTATATTAGCATTTGATATATGTTACATCGCCCCTTTGTCACATACGTATAACATTCGTGCATGGCTGGGAATACCTTGGATTTATAACGAAAAAATCATTATATTGTATTAATTCAAATTACAAAATAGAACTTTGAATTATATTAAAATATAATTTCCTGAACTAACAATATAACATATTATTTAATTTGACGAGATCAGTTTTTGAAAGCCATGTAACAACTCGTTCTTTATACGTATGGAAATTAGTAAATTTTTATAAATCTGGTTTTAAAAAAATTGTACAATTTGGGACCTATATAACAAGCATTTTTTTGATCAATCGATTTCTAAGATATTGGAGTAAATAAGTTTTCTTCGTCTTTATATCTGGTAATATAAGTTTTAGACCGTTCCATACATTTTTTGTGTTTGAAAGTGTACATCAAAATATCTTTAACAAATAAATTACTGATATTAGATGGCGTTTGCAGTCACTCCGCTTACTCAGACCGTATTACTGATGGTAGATGGCGCTTGCAATCACAGACCGTGTTACTGAAATGGTTTTTGCTGCGTCTCCTCGTTGCCTACGTTATTATAATGGCCGGTGCACGCTATCACGTGTTTCTTTGCTTGTCATTCACGAGAGATGGCTCTCTGATCTACACGTAGTAGGGGGTCTCAGTGAGGTTTGTAATTAAATCATTAAATGTGGGCGTTCAATTTTTGGTCTTGAAGTTCTTAAAAGAAGCTAAAAATCGTAAATGGCATCCCAAATTTGTTGTCGTGTAACAGTTTAAAAAGATATATTTTTTTGTCTTTTTTGTCTATTGAAATCTAGGCAACAGTGACCATAGATACGAGTGAACCGGGGGGGGGGGGGGACAGAATAGGCAAACTAAAATGCGTACAATAAATTTAGAAACCCCTTCCCGTGTACAGGTCTTTATAACAACGTAGGCAGCGGTTTCAATATTTGTCTACCAGGGCCTTTTTTCTTAAAATGTATAAAACAATGTTTATGAAATTTCCAGGGCATATTACAAAGAAACGGGGATAATTTAATTTTAAATGATGATAATAGCAAAATATTATCCAAAATACACTACTTCAGTAATATAGTCTTCTCAAGCTCATAGAATGTATTATCGTCTAAGAGAAATGCTTCGTATTTCATTTAACTTCACTGCTTTTTTTTGCAAATCTTAAATACGCCATCGATAAGTCTTAGAGCTCTACTGATATTAAACATTTAAAGGTCTATTAAGTAAAATGAATAAAAAGTATTAAATGTTGATCTTACGTCACGAGACAACGCAAGCGATAGAAAATCCTTAATTAAAGACAGTGACGTCAGTGCTGCATTAAAACAAGGAAAATGGATAATTTGCTGGTAAATTAAACTCGGTCCAGCGTATAGTGAAAATTGGAGTGAAAGTGAACGTAAAGGGTCCACTGTATTTACCGTCCAAAAGCGAGCAGTTATGAATATGCCAATTCCTGTTATGCAGTAGTTAGGCAAGCATATGGTTTTGCTCCGTTACACATAGTCAGTCGAGAATGTCATCGGGAAACTTCTGGTATAATGGAAGCGTTCCCAACCATTGAACCATATCCAACGATTTGCGTCGCTTTGATTATCTTATTAAATGTTTCGATTGCCTTCTTGAAACACAACTCCACAGACTGCCGACTCTGAACCGTAGTTTTCGCTATATTATTTGAACCAGGTTAATGTTTTGATACGTAACGGTACGAACGTGAAATCAACTGATGGTGAAGGTTTCACGGCTCTTTACGCTGCAACACAATAGGCTCATTTTGAGATAGTAAAGTCACTGCTGGCAGACGGTCGGACATTAACGCGGGAACTAGTTGCAAATATCGTCCTCTTCACCTCGCTTAGTTTCAAGGTCTAACAGAAAGGGTAGAATTACCCCTTACGAAAATAGTGTATAGAATTTAGTTCTAAAATTACTTCAAAAATTACAGTGGCCTAGCTAGGAATTTGTCAAGGGGGGTTGCCAGACTATGTACATATGTTCAAAGTTGGAGTCGAGGAGGGGCGGAAAATGTAGTCAAAGCTACGCACCAGGGGGCGGGTTTGAACGCGCAAACCATCCCCTTGTCAACGTCACTGCCAAATTGGGCAGATCGAAATTCTGCTCTGATCTAATCCTACTGAGTAACGGACGCATTCCGAAGCAGAGTAAATTTAGACCGAATAGAGACTGGTTTTATTTTGTTTAGGGGGAAGCAGCTTATTTATCGAGCATGAGAGGGATGGAACCACGCTGAAAATCGCCATTCTCCAGCCTTAGAAATAATTAGAATAATTATTTTTTCGTAGGATAAAAATCGGAGCTAACCAATAAAAAGTAAGAGAGCAAAAGCTACGAACTCTTGTGAGGAAGTTTTTACATGACAATACAGTACTAGCGTTGTCCTGACTGGGAGGCAGATAATGTGGTGGGCCGTATGACCACCAATCCTCCAACGGGTGGTTGTCATACTTCCGCCACTGGTGTCCCGTCCCTATCCCCAAGTATCCACCCGTTGGCGTGGCCTTTACACATCACTCAATCCTGATTAATCCGATGGACGAGCGAACTGAATTGTCCCACACGTCACAATCGCTAACAAAAAAAAACAGTTTTTTAGACGAGTAATGACAGTAACTTGGAAAAAATCGAGGATACAAAGGAATATTTCGGCATTATCTGTCTGCGGCGGCACTGAATCAAAATAAACCACGAGAAATCGAGTCAAACCAAAAGACAAAGCCAAGTTTCTTTCGGGGAACAAACTAAGAAATCGCATGATTTAGATTTACTGAGAAATCACACGATTAAGATTTTCTCAGAAATTGACAATTTAGATTTAAATTGCACAACTTCATTTAGATTTAAATTGCACAACTTCATTTAGATTTAAATTGCACAACTTCATTTAGATTTAAATAAAAACATTTAGATTTTTTTGAGGAATCGCATTATTGGGATATGCTGAGAAGTGAGATAATTTAGATTTACTGAGAAACGAGATAATTTATATTTACTTAGAAGTGAGATAATTTAGATTTACTGAGAAATGAGACAATTTAGATTTACTGAGAAATGAGATAATTTAGATTTACTGAGAAACGAGATAATTTAGATTTACTGAGAAACGAGATAATTTACATTTACTGAGAAACGAGATAATTTAGATTTACTGAGAAATGAGATAATTTAGATTTACTGAGAAATGAAATAATTTAGATTTAATGAGAAGTGAGATAATTTAGATTTACCGAGAAACGAGATAATTTAGATTTACTGAGAAACGAGATAATTTACATTTACTGAGAAACGAGATAATTTAGATTTACTGAGAAATGAGATAATTTAGATTTACTGAGAAATGAAATAATTTAGATTTACTGAGAAGTGAGATAATTTAGATTTACCGAGAAACGAGATAATTTAGATTTACTGAGAAACGAGATAATTTAGATTTAGTGAGAAATGAGATAATTTAGATTTACATACTTTTATGTTACTGAGCCAGTACATAATAGTAATTTACTGAGAAATCGCATAATGTAGATTTCCTGAGAAATTTCATAATATAGATTTACTGAGAAATGATATGATGTAGATTTACATAATTTTAATTTACTGAGTATAAATACCATTTTAATTTACTGAGTATAAATACAATTTTAATTTACTGAGTATAAATACAATTTTAATTTACTGAGTATAAATACAATTTTAATTTACTGAGTATAAATACAATTTTAATTTACTGAGTATAAATACAATTTTAATTTACTGAGTATAAATACAATTTTAATTTACTGAGTATAAATACAATTTTCATTTACTGAGTATAGATACAATTTTATTTTACTGAGTAAAGACATACTTGTAATTTACTGAGTAAAGACATAATTGTAATTTACTGAGTAAAAACATAATTGTAATATATTGAGTAAAGACATAATTTAGATTTACTGAGAAACGAGATAATTTAGATTTAGTGAGAAATGAGATAATTTAGATTTACATACTTTTATGTTACTGAGCCAGTACATAATAGTAATTTACTGAGAAATCGCATAATGTAGATTTCCTGAGAAATTTCATAATATAGATTTACTGAGAAATGATATGATGTAGATTTACATAATTTTAATTTACTGAGTATAAATACCATTTTAATTTACTGAGTATAAATACAATTTTAATTTACTGAGTATAAATACAATTTTAATTTACTGAGTATAAATACAATTTTAATTTACTGAGTATAAATACAATTTTAATTTACTGAGTATAAATACAATTTTAATTTACTGAGTATAAATACAATTTTAATTTACTGAGTATAAATACAATTTTCATTTACTGAGTATAGATACAATTTTATTTTACTGAGTAAAGACATACTTGTAATTTACTGAGTAAAGACATAATTGTAATTTACTGAGTAAAAACATAATTGTAATATATTGAGTAAAGACATAATTGTAATTTACTGAGTAAAGACATAATTGTAATTTACTGAGTAAAAACATAATTGTAATATATTGAGTAAAGACATAATTGTAATTTACTGAGTAAAAACATAATTGTATTTTACTGAGTAAAAACATAATTGTAATATATTGAGTAAAGACATAATTGTAATTTACTGAGTAAAAACATAATTGTAATATATTGAGTAAAGACATAATTGTTATTTACGGATAAATTGAGCAATTTAGATTTTTCAGAGAAATTGAACAATTTAGAATTTTTGAAAGATCGCATAATTTATATTTACAACGAAATAGCACAATGAATTGATTATCTTAAGCGCATTTTTGTGTTTTTGATTTTCTAGGAGTTACGATTTATTCCGACAAACAATAATGTTTTTTAAAGCAGCTACACAAATAACTACACAAAGTTGAAAGCCTCTTGTAATATCATCTGGCGTAAAATGTTATTTTGGGTTAAAGCCGATATTTTCTTTATATATTAAACAAGAAATAACGAACCGTAATTTGTTACAAAAAATCAAAACTGTAACAGCCGATTGAACGCCACAGAAAATGGATTTCCAATGTTGGTTTAACGCTCATTGACCTCGGAAAAGCTATTTTCATCTTATAAGAAAAAGTCCACGTTTAGAAATTACGAATTTGCCATTGTGTTTTACCACGTTCACGCAGTAGCCTAAATCCCCTAATTAACTAGATTTAATCGAATTTTGGTCATAGCGCTTGAAAAACTCTCGCTGTATCACTTTTGTGATAAACCAGGCTACCTGAAGAAATATATATATATATATATATATTGGATATACAGGGTGTTAACTAAAAAATTATACAGAGCCAATTACTCAAAATGTGTTTTATGTAAGAATTTCAAATTTGCAGGTTACATAGAGGGTGCAGGGGACAAATTTCAATGAAATAACCAATGTGTTCTTCGTTTAATTTTAAGTCTAAACAGCTTTAACCCGATCTAATTTGACCAATATCTCGATTATAATACCACACCACCTTAAGGTTTGTCGAACCATTCTTCTAATCCTAACGGTTCTCGAGATAAAATTTGAATGACCTTGAAGACCTGGTTGAAGTTCATTGAAATTTTCATTGTCATTTGTCCCCCTGCACCCTCTATGTAACCTGCAAATTTCAAATTCTTTCATAAAACACATTTTGAGTAATTGGCTCTGTATCGTTTTTTAGTTAACACCCTGTATATTGCTAGTTCAATAGCCCTTTCCATAAAATGTTCGTTACGGTAAGAGGGGGTAGGAAAACGGTTTTTGAAAGATGATTTATATCAACGTTATGTATTTTACTCCTTGTTTTTACCCTCGCCCGACTCTTGAGTTCGGTTTGTCGTCTGCTACCGGGTGTAAGTATTAGCAAAAACACGGCCGATTTGGATTAATCCAAGTGATATTAGTAAATTTGTTATATCAAGAATGCATTTATTTATATTTAAATATAAATAAATACATTCTTGGTTATATCAAATGTTTAAAGTATAAAAGTATTTCGTTTACTTAACTAGTCATTAAAGGAGAGGATTTAAATATTGAAAATAACGAAAATATTTAGCACAGTTTCGATGATGTTTAACAGTTTATAGCCTTGTAAACTAAGGCTTAACATTTCATTGACAGCCACAGTAAGTAGTGTATCAGGTAAAGATAGT
This sequence comes from Leiobunum rupestre, assembly GCF_980474605.1. NCBI lineage: Eukaryota > Metazoa > Arthropoda > Arachnida > Opiliones > Sclerosomatidae > Leiobunum > Leiobunum rupestre. Next base: position 17,388,208 of record NC_143394.1, read on the forward strand.
TGTTTATCATAAACGACTAACTAATAAATATCTAAGTATTAACAATACTTTCACAGAGTTGATATGAGTATTGCAATAAGAATTCATTTAAATTCCGTGTTAAATGTTTGGGGAAATCTTACTGGAATATGCAAAAAGTACAGCCAACATTTTGTTTAGTTTTACCGAAATTTGTGGTGGGTGACGTAGTAAAAAACAGTGAAAGCACGTAGAAATATTTTATGGAAAGGCCTATTTAGCACACGCTCCAAATAATTAAAATATTAATAGAATTAAATATATTTTATCTCCGGAAATTAACAAACCAGAAAAACACCCCACTATTTCATCGTCGTGTACCTTGCGGCATTAACAAATAAAAATCCTAACATGAATAATATCAGTAGTATTTCTAGCGTGAACTAATGCTTAATAACTAACGCGGAATTCCCTCTAAGTAGCTAGTTTGAAATTCAACATTGAACCGATCTATCCGCTCTAGTGGCAAGTATTAAATTTCCGTTTCGTGGAAATTGCGTAGCCCTTAGAGTAATCTGTTGAAATTTATGCAAAAGGTCACCTGATATTATAGTCGAAACTAAATGCGCGTAGGATAATTTAAGTCCGATTGACAATTAAAATTAAGAGCATAAATAAACAAGTTTTGTCTTTAAAATAATATTTGGGCACAATCATTTTAAACAATCCCAGGATCCAAAACAATATTGCTTTACTTTCGTATGTTCAAAGTATAATTCTGCTAGACCGATGAGCTCCTAGCTATATATACTTTAGGGAAAATCTGGGTCAAAGCGGGAAATTATACTTTGTATATCTGAGGTACAATTGCCGTCTATAAGCAGTTGCCATCGGCGAAGAAAATGATTAACATTCCTTCGGAAATTAGACTTACCAGAAAATGGATTTTAAAAACCCTGATTAGTTCTCACACTGAATATCTTGGAAAATTGTGTCATGCTCTTGACGAAACTGATCTAGTTCCGCGTAAAATCACGCAGTTAGATTGTTAAAAGAGAGCACAGAAGAAAGCTTAACACGTACCGAACGAAAATCTATATATAATAATATGTAATATATAATACATAATATAATCAGCTAGGCTAATACCCAAGGCACCACCTTAGGCCTAAGTCATCGAGCGACTGTAAATTCAACTCTTTCCATGAGAATCATCAAGGCCACCATAGTCTGGTTTCCTGGTTAAAGGGGATATCTAAATTGGAAAGTCCTCGTTTCTATTAAACCAGGAGGCAGAAATTAAGCATATCCTATAAAATAAGAAACTCGTAACTGAAAATTTTTTTATGCAATAAGAATAAAGTACATTTTTAAAACTATATTCGTGTGTAGTGATAGAACTAGTATATATTAAACTTATTATTTACCATGGTGAATATTAGTAGAAATTATGTTTAATTCAGAGTAAACGGCATGGTATTAGAAGATAAAACTTTATTTTAAACAAGACGTTTCGAGCCGAGGCTCTTCTTCAGTCGTTCGTCGGTTTTAATTTGTTTTAAAATTTTACCACGCGCCATATTCAAGTTCTAATATCACGCGAGCAGAAGGTCAACGTGTTAAAAAATAAACAAAAGTTTTTCTGATTATAACAATTTACTTGTGTAATAAAATCAATGTAACCGATAAATCCAAAGTATATGCAAGTCAGTGTGAATTATTAAAATATAAATATAAAATAAAATTTTTTAAATCACAATATTACCCTAATTAGTTACTTCCTGACATCCTTTATCTAAATTTAAATTACCTAGATTACGAATATACAATCCTTCATAGAATTTTCTTTTGTACGAATTGGTTTCACGTTTTAAAATTTTGTAATCATCCCATTTAATAGAGTGATTTAACATAGACCAAATATGTTTTGAAATTCCGTTATTCATATCGCCCTTAGATAGAACTAGTGTTGTTAAATTTCCGGAAAAATGAAATGCGAAAAATTTCCGTAAATCGGAAAAATAAAAAATGTAAACATAAATTACTTTTTAAGGGTTTTTAATGTTTTTAACTTTTTATCGATATAAAATGTCTAATATCAGTAAACATACTACAATAATGTTACATTGTTAATCAGTTTAAACTAGTCTAGAGGTTTAGTTTTACTTTTAGATTCGAAACAATTCGGCGAAAATGCCGCTTTATTTAAATTTGCAAACAATATATTAGACTAATCATGGAATAATAATAAGAATACGGAACATTTTCCGGAAAAAAGGCCTCGGTCATTTCCTGACCTACAACACTAGAGAGAAACAAGGGCGTATTCAGGATTTTTACCGGGTGGACCCCCTTTTAGATTTACAAGTCACTAACGTTTTGAAAACCGCTTGATCCAAAACCGCATTACACACGTCCTTGGATAAAACATATTTTACTATCAATTGTCGATATTTTCAACACGAAACCGTTCTTACAAATATTTCCAGTGCAGGGAGTTTTGAGCACGCGTACCGACTGATTCTGCATCTACGGTCTTAAAAGTTTAAATAATAGACGCTTTCAAAAAACTGCCGTAGATGGCGTAGCATAAGTACTTAAAGTGAGAATAATATTTCAGGAATTTGGGGCCATGCATAATTCCCTCCCCTCATTTTTCTAACCTCGTGTTATACGTAGTGTGAAATACAGTGGTTTCTGAGGAATTATCTCACTAAAAGTATCCCCGCTTTGGTAGTGCTTTAATTTCTCATATCTACTAAAACGCCTTCCGTGAATTTAAAACCACGTACCACATTATTAAGAAATTATATTTGAATAAACATACAAACTATAATGAAAATAATTAATTTATAGCTCGGATATTGTTGTTTATATGTTAATTAAGGGTGCATTTAAAAAATAAACACTAAATAAGAAACAATAAATGTTTAAAGTGAGAAAACCTCTTCAGGGCGGGCACGCTTCCTCTAATAGAAGAATTGGGTGTTTCTACTATCGTTCTAGACTAGCGCCATGAACGAGAAAAGAGAGAAGCTATGGCGCACCCTACCAAACAAGGAGGGTACAACTCCGTTTAATAAATAAATGATAGAAATCTTATTATTGCCAACTTGAACAATTGTCTCATTTTACACGCGCAGGTTACAAAACTGGCCCCACGATGAGAGTAGAGAGCCCATTCTACCCGCCCAACAACGCGCTTATTTGGCGAAACTCCGAGGTATCTTTGGATACGATCCCAGCGCCATCTCTATTTCCGAGAAGGAAGGAGGAGAAAGTGGGGGGGGGGGGGGGGGTTGATGCCAAAGACGTCTTACAACAATATATTAAGCGATGCTCTGCGGAGGAGCAAAGGAGGACTAGGATATTGGCAAGTAATCCGCCGGGAAAACCGAGTAAAGAGATGTTGGAGAGGGGCAGGAAGGCAGCATCCTCTTCGCGCCGAAGAGAAGGCCAGCCTCACATACAACTGCTCTCGGGAAAAGGTTGACAAACCTAAAATTCACGTGTGGCGCCCGATAGCTTCTATTTCTACATTTTTGCCTATTTCCACCGTTATTCACCTTAATAGCGTGTTGCTACCTATCTGGCGATTTGCCTCTGTCTGTCTTAGACTGCGTGTGACCATATATCCACCTCTTTGCCTCAATCAGCCTCGATCTGCCTCTAACTAACTTTAACTACTTATTACCGCCCTTAACTAAGTTTAACTGTCCCTAACTACCTCTAACTACTTATTACCACCCTTAACTAAGTTTAACTGTCCCTAACTACCTCTAACTACTTATTACCGCCCTTAACTAAATTTAACTGTCCCTAACTACGTCTAAGTACTTCTAACTACCCTTTTCTAACTACCTCAACATGGATCTAACTACTTCCAATTTCTTTTTGCATATAACTAACTCTGCAGCCTATTTATCTCTAACTACCTCAAAATGCATATATCTGCCTCTATCTGCCTATTTCTGCTTCTAGCTACCTCAATCTGCCTCTATCTGCTTCTATTTACCTTTAAATACCTCTGACTATCTCAATCTGCCTCTAACTACCTCTATCTCAATCTGTCTCTAACTACCTATATCTCAATCTGCCTCTAACTATCTCAATCTGCCTCTATCTCAATCTGCTTCTAACTATTTCAATCTGCCTCTAGCTATCTCAATATGCCCATAACTATCTCAATCTGCCTCTAGCTATCTCAATATGCCTATAACTATCTCAATGTGACTCTAAATACCTCAATCTGCCTCTAACTACCTCAATCTGCCTCTAACTACCTCAATCTGCCTCTAAATGTTTCAATCTGCCTCTATCCACCTTTAACTAATTCTTAAGTGCAGCCTACTTGCCTGTCGTGAGGATAACAACCAACATTTGTTTATCCAGAATATAACCTATTTGGTCAGCAAGATGGCGCCTACGTAACAAACCTAAAAATAATGCCTTTCGCATTGGTAGGGGTCGGGGGGGGGGGCGAGTGACCAACTACTGGGAGTGAAGGGGGGAAGGCGAGGAGGAATGAGAATGCCCTACTCTTCGATTACCTGCCAGGCGCACGCGGTGGCTTCTTCAACCCAGGTGCTGTCGATAGTTCTTGTACTCGCCGCTACGGGTCGCGCTTCTAATCGTTAGACGTCTGAACCATATACTCCTGTCGGATTTACCGTGATTCACCAATAGACTCTTTTAATAGAGTAAGCGTCCATACAATCGAAAAGAAAGCCCGGGCCCTGTATAATAAGCCCACTTCCTGTCTCGCTCTTCAAATCTTCCGCGGATTCCAGCTCAACAAATTTTCCAAAATATAGAACCGCTTTTTATTCTAAGAAATATCCACAGATAGCCTTCAATTTTTTTTAGATCTCTATTGTTAGGAAGATGGCGCTATTTACTTCGATCGCTCCGATCCAAATCTGTAGTTATTCCCATAACCTATGCTTTGCTCTTTACCGCTGTTGGTATAAGTTGTAGATTAAGCCTATCATAAGGTCCCCATAAGTAAAGGTCTACCATAGGGGCTACCATGGTAACGGCGTTGTCCTGGTGAGAAGAAAACTAACGGACGACGATAGGGCAGTGTGTCAGAATTTATAGCCCGGTGTACCTAGTAACAGAGACCATACCACCGGAGGCCTATCAGTAGCGATTCATGAGGTAGAATATGAACCAGAGATACAAACAAATCTGGGATTTGGGTAGGACAATAAGGCGCTTAAATAAAACGCCAAGAAGTAATATATCTGAGAGCCAGGGCATGCAAACGACTGCTTGTTAAAATAATTGAAACTTTTCCCCTGCAACACCTGTAAACAGATCGTCATGTTTTTGCTAAGGTTTTAAAAATTCAAAAAAGCTACCTGGTTAAAACAAACCCTTGTTGCATACGGTAGAGATGAAAATTTTACATTATTTCTACAAGTACTATATAAACAGTAACTATCAGGCCCTGGTTCTCGGAAATATTTCTTCTTGGTTTTTACACACAATCCTAAGGATTTGTGTGTATTAGTCTCACGTACAGTGTAGCCGTTGCCGCCGATGGCGCCGTGTCACGCATACCTCTTCAACGGTTAGGGCTAGACGTGTCAATGATATCTCGTTCGGATGTACAGACATTACCATTGATAGCCTTTCATAAAGTTTTCAAATCGGAGCCCAAGAAGTTGGGAATTTGCCCAATTTACTATTTTCGGTGATTTCCTTTATGTGGTAGATATTTTGTTTAAAATTAAGTCCGATCACGTTAAAAAAAATATTATTGGATAGGTTAGGATTCAGCGGACCTACAACTTCGGTCATATCAGTAAATATTAAATTTAAGTATAGTTTTCAGGGTAATTTACGGGACCCCAATTTTGGTGGTTTAATATTTTCGCCTAAAAATCTACATATTTAAGTCCAATTTTCATGAGAGTTATATTTTTGAATAGCTGTGGTTTACACTTAACCTAGAATTGCAAATACGTTCCTTAAATTTAATTCTAAGTAGGCCTAAGGTTTTTTGGGCAGCGTATACGGACCCCCGCAATTTCCAACATTGTAAATCCGCGTGTTTATAGAGGTCTACGCGCCCGTTTCCCTCTGGCGATTTTCAAGGCGCTTTCAACATATGAGCAGAAGTAACAATTAAGTATGACACTGATCAGCCTAGTCTTCGGCGTATGACCAGAAGTAACAAATAAGTGTGATCAGAAGTAACAAATAAGTGTGATCAGAAGTAACTAAGAAGTTACTAGAAGAAATAAGTGTGACACTCAACGGCTGACTAGTAGTAACAAATAAGTGTGATCAGAAGTAAAAAATAAAAGTGACACTGATCGAAGGAATCTTCGATGCTTTCAAAGTATGACTAGAAGTAACAAATAAGTGTAAATATTATACTCCGCGGCCGCGGAGTATATTTAGAGCTCATCTTTTTCCCCCATTTCCACATCTGCTGCGCGTATATTGGCAATTTACTGGTTTGGTCGTGGAAGACGTCAACTCAGCTTGAGATACTTTTAGGCCTTTTTTGGGTCGCGCTCTAACCTCAACCACTTCTCGTATTTTAATTCTGTAAACGGATTTAAAATCAGCGTGTTTCACTTCATAGGCCCGTCTTTTCACGATTTATAATTTAATCAATAACGCCGAGAAAATATAAGTTTTCGAAGCCAGGAAATTACGGTTTCGAGGCATCCATTTTCCCTCTTAAGTTTCAGATTGGCGCGCATGCGCAACGGGAACGGGTGGAAGTCTGAAAAAAGTTGCCAACTTGCCGCAACGGCTTCGTTTTGATGGCGGCTTTAATGCCGCATGCCCGCGTGAAATGTTAATTTTCATATTCTAACATGTTTAAACATATATTATGATTTAAAACGAACAAATCTTCGATGACAAAAGGTAAATAATATAGTTGGCTTTCATTTTGTCACTTTACGGTATTTGGTAATTCTAAATCGATTTAAATAAAAGTTAGGTTAAAATTTTGGGCCTTGGGTATTATCACTGGCATAATTTAGAAGCCCGACTTTTCGGAATTTCGCTTGGAATTCGGTAACAGCTTCATGGCGTATAGTCAATGTAAAAGCACCGTGATATCGAATACAGGATACGTATTATCTTTGGTTGAACTAAACTATCAGTATTTTTGAATGTTTAATTTTTTGACGACTGTTAAAGCAAGTCTCGGCTCTATCAAAAAAAGTAAAAAAAAGTGAAAAAAGACGTCCTTGGCATGTGCTGCCACCTAGTATTAAAAATAAGAACTAATTAAAAGCTATATTATCGCCATCTGGACTTGAGATTCTGTACCAACATCATAAACAAAACAAGCTGATTAAGCCCACTTTCTATTGAAATTTATCGTGCTGCCATGTGAAGAAATTTACATAAGTTGAAAAGTTTGACTTGGAAATGAAATTTTACTATAAAAATTAGATGGAATAAGGTTCAGCAATTTATCCCAGTTTATTTCCTTTATTATTGATACAAAAATATATTTACAATCATGTAAATAATAAAATAGCGATAAAGGAGTTATACAACCAAACTAGATTTTTTTGTATGGTTACTAGTTGAAACTATAACGCTGTAGATCAAAGAATAAATTTATTTATGAAAAATTTTTATAAACTATATACAAAATATTATAAAGCGCGCTTCGTTTTAGATTTTTCAATCGAGAGATGGCGTATGTAGTAAATTTCTACGAAAACGTACTAGCGCTCAGCCTTGGAAATAAGGTTTTTTCTAAACTGGTCCCTATGACCTCATAATTTTTAATTATTAAATGGTCTTTTCTTTGTGACCAGTGAACCCTAGCTTATGAATTATTAAACTGGGGAAAGCGAGACTAGAGGATTATTTGAGGTAGAAACCTAAAATCAATAAAATGGTCATCACCTATTTTTTAGTAATGTTTTGAATTATTAATCTGGTCACCTATTTTTATTTTGAATTAATAAACTGGACACGGTGACCAGTGATCCCCCAAAATTTTAATTTATAAACTGGTTTGAACAATTAATAAACTGGTCTTTGACCACCGTTATTATTTTCAAGGCTGCTAACGGTCCCCTCTCAAGAACGCCATATGCAAATCGATTATTTGATTTTCGGGGCTAGGAACCCCAGGAGGAATACTTGATTTCCGCTGGAAAAGCATGTTGTCTTCGACGCATGTCAAAGAAATTCGACTGTAGAAAAATTAGCGCGCTTACTGCTAAAAACGTACACTAAAGTAAGTCTTTCAGGAGTCTAGGAAAATCCCTGGTAGACACCTTATTTTTGATTACTGCTAAAGATGTATTCACCACAGTCAAATGGAAATTTTGTTCCTAAGGCTAGGAACCACAAATCCAAAGGTGGTTTATTTGTGGTCAGACATTGTATAAAAGGCACGAATAATAGCACATTTAACAATGATATACACATTAATATTGACTTCGAGACTGATCGGTGCTCGTTGGGGACAATGAATTTGGATACGGGAAAAAATCATCTAACCATAAAGTAATCGCTTTTTGGAAGGTAATTGTAATAATTTGGGTGGAATATTGCTCCAGTCGTTAATTAGTTGACATAACGAGTTGATGTATTCTAAGTGGCATTATTAATTGGGTTGATGTCCCCTTGTTAAAGTATTAGCAGTCACCAAGAGGAACTTCATCACCGAGGATTAGAACCCTAGCAGGGATCAACTCGGTAGAAAAAGCTCGTTGTCTTCGTGGTGTCAAAGAAAATCACTGAGAGAAGAAACGTTAGTTGTCTTATCGCTAAACACTTACTTACTTCGCCACTGGCTAAGTGGCACATCCTTACCGAGGACTAGAACCCCAACAGAGAAAAACTCGGTTGGAAAAGAACATGGTCTTGGATGTGGCGAAGAAAATCACTGAGAAGAAACGTTAGTTTTCTTATCGCTAAAAACTTACTTCGCCACTGGCTAAGTGGCACATCCTTACCGAGGACTAGAACCCCAACAGAAAAAAACTCTGTTGGAAAAGAACGTGGTCTTTGATGTGTCGAAGAAAATCACTGAGAGAAGAAGCGTTAGTTGTCTTATCGCTAAACACTTACTTCGCCACTGGCTAAGTGGCACATCCTTACCGAGGACTAGAACCCCAACGGAGAAAAACTCGGTTGGAAAAGAACATGGTCTTGGATGTGTCAAAGAAAATCACTGAGAGAAGAAGCGTTAGTTGTCTTATCGCTAAAAACTTACTTCGCCACTGGCTAAGTGGCACATCCTTACCGAGGACTAGAACCCCAACAGAAAAAAACTCTGTTGGAATAGTACGTGGTCTTTGATGTGTCAAAGAAAATCACTGAGAGAAGAAGCGTTAGTTGTCTTATCGCTAAACACTTACTTCGCCACTGGCTAAGTGGCACATCCTTACCGAGGACTAGAACCCCAACAGAGAAAAACTCGGTTGGAAAAGAACGTGGTCTTTGATGTGGCGAAGAAAATAACTGAGAAGAAACGTTAGTTTTCTTATCGCTAAAAACTTACTTCGCCACTGGCTAAGTGGCACATCCTTACCGAGGACTAGAACCCCAACAGAAAAAAACTCTGTTGGAAAAGAACGTGGTCTTTGATGTGGCGAAGAAAATCACTGGTAAAAAAGTTAGTTTTTCTTACGGCTAAAAACTTACTTCGCCACTGGCTAAGTGGCACATCCTTACCGAGGACTAGAACCCCAACAGAGAAGAACTGGGTTGGAAAAGAGCATGGTCTTGGATGTGGCGAAGAAAATCACTGAGAAGAAACGTTAGTTTTCTTATCGCTAAAAACTTACTTTCCACTGGCCAAGTGGCACATCCTTACCGAGGACTAGAACCCCAACAGAGAAAAACTCAGTTGGAAAAGAACGTGGTCTTGGATGTGGCGAAGAAAATCACTGAGAGAAGAAGCGTTAGTTGTCTTATCGCTAAACACTTACTTCGCCACTGGCTAAGTGGCACATCCTTACCGAGGACTAGAACCCCAACAGAGAAAAACTCGGTTGGAAAAGAACATGGTCTTGGATGTGGCGAAGAAAATTACTGAGAAGAAACGTTAGTTTTCTTATCGCTAAAAACTTACTTTCCACTGGCAAAGGGGCACATCCTTACCGAGGACTAGAACCCCAACAGAGAAAAACTCGGTTGGAAAAGAACATGGTCTTGGATGTGGCGAAGAAAATTACTGAGAAGAAACGTTAGTTTTCTTATCGCTAAAAACTTACTTTCCACTGGCAAAGGGGCACATCCTTACCGAGGACTAGAACCCCAACAGAGAAAAACTCGGTTGGAAAAGAACGTGGTCTTGGATGTGGCGAAGAAAATCACTGAGAAGAAACGTTAGTTTTCTTATCGCTAAAAACTTACTTCGCCACTGGCTAAGTGGCACATCCTTACCGAGGACTAGAACCCCAACAGAAAAAAACTCTGTTGGAAAAGAACGTGGTCTTTGATGTGGCGAAGAAAATCACTGGTAAAAAAAATAGTTTTTCTTACGGCTAAAAACTTACTTCGCCACTGGCTAAGTGGCACATCCTTACCGAGGACTAGAACCCCAACAGAGAAGAACTGGGTTGGAAAAGAGCATGGTCTTGGATGTGGCGAAGAAAATCACTGAGAAGAAACGTTAGTTTTCTTATCGCTAAAAACTTACTTTCCACTGGCCAAGTGGCACATCCTTACCGAGGACTAGAACCCCAACAGAGAAAAACTCAGTTGGAAAAGAACGTGGTCTTGGATGTGGCGAAGAAAATCACTGAGAGAAGAAGCGTTAGTTGTCTTATCGCTAAACACTTACTTCGCCACTGGCTAAGTGGCACATCCTTACCGAGGACTAGAACCCCAACAGAGAAAAACTCGGTTGGAAAAGAACATGGTCTTGGATGTGGCGAAGAAAATTACTGAGAAGAAACGTTAGTTTTCTTATCGCTAAAAACTTACTTTCCACTGGCAAAGTGGCACATCCTTACCGAGGACTAGAACCCCAACAGAGAAAAACTCGGTTGGAAAAGAACGTGGTCTTGGATGTGGCGAAGAAAATCACTGAGAAGAAATGTTAGTTTTCTTATCGCTAAAAACTTACTTTCCACTGGCCAAGTGGCACATCCTTACCGAGGACTAGAACCCCAACAGAGAAAAATTCGGTTGGAAAAGAACGTGGTCTTTGATGTGGCGAAGAAAATCACTGAGAAGAAACGTTAGTTTTCTTATCGCTAAAAACTTACTTTCCACTGGCAAAGTGGCACATCCTTACCGAGGACTAGAACCCCAACAGAGAAAAACTCGGTTGGAAAAGAACATGGTCTTGGATGTGGCGAAGAAAATCACTGAGAAGAAACGTTAGTTTTCTTATCGCTAAGAACCTAGGAATCTATACATCATTGCCAAGACTAAATAAAACAGGCCTTCTTTAGAATATCAGTTTAGTCCTAATCCCGATTTCCACATAGGTTCATAACAAAATTACAGCATAAAATTTAGAAGAAAAAAGATGGCCTAGGTGATAAATTAGGCTCATCCCTATATCTCAAAGAAGAACCACATACCGCGAAAAAACTAATGGAGACTAAGGCAAGGCTGAACTGTAAATTACAGAGTATTACGGCAGACATTTATATTTCTATCATTATATCAATATATAAATTTCATATTTTAGGGGATTAATTTAGATTAGCTAATATTTACAATATTGATAATATATTGTATAGCGACCACTGAAACAGGGGCGCCCGCAGAAAGTTTTCAAGGGGGGGGAGGCAATCTTCATACTCAGTCAAAACATGGGCCCAGATTTATCGTTTCTTGGCCCATGGACATTTATAGCTCATAAAAAGGGTGAGGGGGCGCCCATGCACTGAAAATTGAAATAATTACCTTTGTTTCAACTTGCCCCTCGTTGTCATTTCTAAACAAAGACCGAAGGCGATTGAAATTGTGGTGGTCTGATTTGTTTTAGAAAAATAACCGCAATTTTACACTCCTTACAAACCGGCAAATAACGAAACTGCCGTCTACTTCTCTTTGGCTACTAACCCTATTCTATAACTTTTGGTCTTCAAAAACTAACCAATTTCCGAAAATAAATACACTACACGTTGAAAGTAAAACTAAAACTTTACGCTTGATTTGTCCCAAACTTCTGTACGTTATAACCCATCACTGCCATGCTTCTGCGAGCGGGCGGAAAAGAGGAAATGAAAAATTGGGGACTACATTCTCTTTGTCCGACCTAGGTCCGACCTTGGTCCAAGGTCCGACCAGACCGAAACAAAATAGCCGCCCCCAATTTTGAATTCATTCTCCCCCCTCCCCGCTGTACGAGGAGGAGGGGGTTCAAGGTCCGACCAGACCGAAACAAAAGAGCCGCCCCCAATTTTGAATTCATTCTCCCCCCTCCATGCTATACGAGCAGGAGGCGAACGGAATATCGAAAAATGGATTAGGATGCATAGGAATCCGCGCGCCGTTTGAGAACTAAAACCACGTAACTCGTGTAATAGTTGATTTTATAAAATGTCTTTACGATTGCTTGTTGAAATGTTGCCCTGGAATAGTTCAGCCAATGCCTAAGAATGAGTTCATAAACTCTTTAGTGGGAGATAAAACGGATCCCCAGCTGAATCGGGGAGGCAACATTTCAACAAGATGGCCAAGGTTATTTTATATAAAGAACTATTCCGTTGTTTGTTTGAAATCGAAGCCGCGTATGGCCAGAAGTAATAAATAAGTAACACTTGTCGAAGCCGTGTATGGCCAGAAGTAATAAATAAGTGTGGCACTAAATAATATTATCGCATTCTTGGCAAATCTTTTTATTTCCCCTTTGCTTTATACGAGGGGCTGATCACTCCGCGTAATCGGTGTACAGAGCCGTACCTTTGACTGTACTAATGGGATTAAGCGTAATCTTTGAAGTCCCTGCCTTTGGCAGTGCTAATCTAAGCGTAATCCGGTGTACAGACTTTCTAAGAGTGGTTAGCCCCTCGGCTTTTTAGGCTTATGAGCCATTGGGAATTGATACGTTCTTGGGAATGTCGAAAACCTTGGTGGTTTTTTACTTTTCACGTCACTAAAATGACTGAATAATAGCGTCCGTTGCTAACAAGGCACTAGCAATAGCGTCCTTTGCTAACAAGGCACTAGCAATAGCGTCCGTTGCTAACAAGGCACTAGCAATAGCGTCCGTTGCTAACAAGGCACTAGCAATAGCGTCCGTTGCTAACAAGGCACTAGCAATAGCGTCCGTTGCTAACAAGGCACTAGCAATAGCGTCCGTTGCTAACAAGGCACTAGCAATAGCGTCCTTTGCTAACAAGGCACTAGCAATGGCATCCTTCGACCGTAAGGCACTATGGCGTCCTTCGACCGTAAGGCACTATGGCGTCCTTCGACCGTAAGGCACTATGGCGTCCTTCGACCGTAAGGCACTATGGCGTCCTTCGACCGTAAGGCACTATGGCGTCCTTCGACCGTAAGGCACTATGGCGTCCTTCGACCGTAAGGCACTATGGCGTCCTTCGACCGTAAGGCACTATGGCGTCCTTCGACCGTAAGGCACTATGGCGTCCTTCGACCGTAAGGCACTATGGCGTCCTTCGACCGTAAGGCACTATGGCGTCCTTCGACCGTAAGGCACTATGGCGTCCTTCGACCGTAAGGCACTATGGCGTCTTTCACTCTTGTTGGAATCTGCTTAGTTGAGCTAGCCTTAAGGCTCTTTTGATGGCGATGGCGGATCAACCATTCCTCTGGTAGAATGGATGCGCTTGGGGTGATCTTCTGGTAGTTCTCCCCTTTTCTTCATGGAGCCCTTAAATTGGAAATTGATATAATACGCCGCAAGTAGCCAACAATTACTATATAACTTTTTTATCTCGAAGTGGACTTTTTATCTGAAATATATTGTCTAGTAAGTTATCTATATAGGTATAGTCTTTAGGCTCCATGACTGGTACAATATACAATGCTTTGGTGCGCTTACTAACGCATCTAGTATCTCTATGAACGTTCAACGACAATAATAAAAATCACTGTTGTATAACATAAACGAAACATTACCTGAGAGTGCCTTCGTTAGTTTTTAGAGTATAGTTTAAAGAGTATGGGCTGCTAATCAAAAATATTACAACTCAGTTGACTAAATGGTCGTTCAGAATTAATGTTAAATTAACCATTAATGATAGTGTTTAGTTTTTCCTAATTTGTATTGATGTTTGGTTAACGTATTACTTTAAAAAGGTTTGAAATATGTCTATAATTGTTGTAATAGGATTGGAAATTCCTTGATTCCTTTAACCGTAAGATGTTTGTAAACGAGAAAGAGCCAGAGAGGGGGAAATGCCATCAAATTTAACGAGCATACTTCATGCTTGTAGAATGTGGAGGTTTCGGGTTCGAAGTTAAAAGGGTCTAAAAAATAAACAATTAGTGTCCGAGTAGAGAAGAGATCCCTATCTACTTTTAAGCGTTTATGGCTTTCAGCTGGGTTCTCAATCTCGCTCGCTCTTCTTCGCAGTTTTTTGTTGTTGTTCATATTGTTACTAGAAAATAACACTGCCTTTCTCGGAAAATTGGTCACTCCTAGTAGTGGCCGCGAAAAGGAGAAGTTGGACAGATGCGATTTGGTCGAGTATAAGAGTGGTGGGGTTTTTAGACAGTTTTCAGTTGAGAATAAAAAAATTCGTTTGCTCTCCCAAAAAGACTATTTATTTGACTTACAAATCCGTAACATTAAAAGCGACATAAGACCCAAAAGTGTGTCAGTACGGTATAATTTTTAATGAGCGCTTGTCGCGAAGTAAAAAGAGGGGGTCTTATGTCACTTTTGGTAACACTTTATAAAAAGAGTGATTCGTCGATTTTTAATTCGTGCCTTGTTCAACTTGTTAAAATGTTCCACGCGCTCTTTAATATTTTAGCGTTAAAGGCTCGCGCATTTCTTTTTTAATTTCAGGGAGCACGCGCGAAATCGTTCGAGCCCATTTACGCTAAAATGTCAAGACGCGCATGGAACTTTTTAACAAGTTGAATAAGACCGAGTTTATGCTCACTTCTATTGGCTATCATGGTGAAACGTAACAACTAAACAATGAGGCCAATGGTACTTTATATAAAGGCCTATTACAGAGATTAAGATATTAAATTATAAAATAGCTACATTCAAATTTAGTAAATTATTTCCCTTTTAATATTCGTTGTTTCTGCCAGTACCACTTAGTCAATATGTGCTTCAGAAAAGGTGGGTGCCATGTAGATCTAACGGGGGGGGGGGTCCTTTTCAAAAAAAAACTACCCTTCTAGATAGAAACTAATCAAAAGCAAAAAAAAAAAAAACATTTAGCAGAGTAGTGTGACAAAAAAGAAACGAAAACCACCATGGGATAGGTCACGGGATGACACATGAGACATGAGCGAACGCGAGGGAAAAACTCTCCAGCAGAGATAATTTCGCAAATTTCCAAATTACTTTCTTTCTTGACGAAGTTCCGCTAAAATACAGCGACCATAAACATTTTTTTTCATCGTCACTCATTTCGGTTTACGTAGTCAAAAGCTCAGGACATTCATTACGAAAAGTTTAAATTCAAACATGGATCTACCACTAGCGATTCGCGATACTTTAAAAAATCCATGGGGAGGATCTTGCAATTGCAAGACTGGGTGCAGAACAATTACGGGGAGAAACATTTGTCCATGCAAAGCTACCGGCAAGCTGTGCACGGACAAATGCACGTGTGACGAGATCGGCACTAAAAAAATTCCGTGCAGAAATCGTAAAGGCAATTCTAAAAAAAAGAAAATTGACAAACAAGCTACCACATCATTTGAAGCGGAATTGGATTCCGAAAGTTCGGAATTTTCCGAGTCCTCTGTATCGTCAGATACAGAGGAAAATAAACAACCTAAGCCTGCGTTCCTTCAAGCAAACTGGAATTTGGATATAGAGACAATGTTGCAACAAGTAAGTTAATTTGTAAAAATTCATTTGTATGGATACCGGGATGGCTAATCATTAACAATATATAAGACCGCATTTCTGATATCGGTTCCGGTTCTTAAATTTTTACTTTAACGGTTCCGGTTCCTAGAATTTTGACAAACGGTTCCGGTTCCAAGAATTTACCCGGTTTCTATTGGTTCTGGTTATTAGTTTCATTCCTAATCCTTCTAAATTAGTAAACTTTCTACTTGGTGGTAAAAAGTTTTAGAACCGTTTATCTTTCTAAAAAACGCGGTTCCGGTTATAATTTTTTACAAATATCGGTTCCGGTTCCTAGATTTAAAAATTATCGGTTCCGGTTAACCGTTGCATCCCTTCCGGACAGTGTAAAACATTTTAGACTAGGTCAGACTATCATTAACCGAAATCATTCAGTGCCATACTTATGTCTATTATATTACTTATGCTATATCTAATACAAAAATTGTACTCGAGATACAACTGATTGCTTTAATAATAATACCGCTTTACATTACTGCGAGTCCAAATTTCAGTTTTAATAAAATTATGTTAAATAGGGCAGTTCTATTGCTCCTAGTGAAAAGGTTCCTACTACGAATGTGGAATTTGAAGAAGTAAGACCGAGAGCTTAAATTCAAAGTACTGCCCATTTTAAAAGAAATCGTGTTACTCTATAGGAATACGAAGTTGAACCTTGGGAAGTTCTAGAAAAGAGCAGATACAAAACCGGCAGGGGTAAAAAGAGGACGAAGCCCCTTGCAAAAGCCACCAAAAAACCACCGAGAAAAGCCGGCCCAAAAGCAGCCGGAAACAGAGCCATAAAGGCTGCTATGGTCCAGATTGATAAAGATTACGAATCGTTCCTGGAAAGTGGTCTAGCAAACCGGAACGAGGATAATAAGGTGTGTATTATTACGCTAAACCTTAGTTTAATCGCAAAAGCTATATATAGAAGGCTAAGCAGTGGCGCATCCCGAAATAATTTTGGGGGACTTGGTTTAATAATTTAAAACAAATTAGTATAAATCCGGACGTTATTGAGTATTGAGGTGCGCCACTGTGGCTAAATCTGTCGAAATACCATGTGTGATAAGATTATTTCGCTTTAGAATATTATCAATACTATGACGGACAAAGCAAAAAATTTGCTCCTTATGAAAGTGGCTCAAATATTGCCAGAATTTAGTGTACTGGCTAATGAGGCAATTGCAGAGAGTACTGCGAGCGAAATTGCGGACATTAATATTCAAGAGCTAGGCCAATGTGAACCTCAAGGACCAGATGTAGCAACCCCAAATGCGAATGTATATGGAGCTCCAGAAGATGGCGCGCCTTTTCCTAATCCTGAGCCTAACCCCCATCCAGAATTTTGTGTCTGTGGGAATTGCAGGCCAATGCCCACAGACATGGAAAATCAATGCTGTAACCAGCATAATTGCTTAATTGGAACACCACAGTTCCGTATATTATGTTTAGAACCGTTTGTTTTAGTTCTAAACATGCGTATGCGGAACGAGCTGCTAATGGACATAGACATGCTCCAAATAGCAAATGATCGCTTGCGCTTCGCCGCGTACTCCAATTTAGCACTGTGGCTATATGGACGTTTGGGCGTGGGGAACCGCTTGGTACATCCATCTTGCTCGGTCCTCCGAATTCGCCAACGGTTCCCTAGTCCAAACGGACAATATAGAGGGTTTAGAAGGGGTTTTTATCCGGATTAGGACGGCTTGCGATTTTCATCGTCCTATTAATTCTATACACTCTTTTATATCCTTATTTGTGAGAGCTGCCATTTTATTACAGGTCTGATTTCAAATAGCGCATGCAAGGCCGCTTTACGCGGTCAAGCGCACGCGACGTCTCGAGCTAATGAGCACGTGCAGGCGCCCTTGCCTGTACTATTTTAAATTAGGCCTGTAATGAAATGGCTGACTTCGTAAAAGAGTGTATATTTTAAGTAGCATCGAAAATACGAAATTAAATATTTTTCAATATTGAGTCGTTTCGGAGATAATAAAACAAATGATGTACGGAAACCTTAAATTTAACATTCAATTAAAAATTCGATTGCTAAATATAAGGGGTCATCCATACATCAAGTGTTCCTTAACTCGGAAAATGCTAAATTGTCACGAAATAGTTTCGGTCGAATTGGCTTGAAAAATCATTAGGACGCCTCTCCTAACACTATTTTTCATATACCTTGTATTTACAAATCGGGAGTTGTTCTCGGCCCTTATGTTTGGGTAATATAACTAAAATAATTTTTTTCCCATTGTAAAAGTTGAAAAAAGTAACTAATTTGTATCAAAAATAAACCTGATTCTGTTACAAAAAATTAAAATTTGCATTATCTATCAGTCATAGATCTGTAAAAGGTTTTTAACATCTTTGCTATGCAACAAGCCTTCACTGTTTTTTTTTTATTTTAACAGCGTTGTTTAAAAGTCAAGCGCGACTTTTTGACTTTTTGCTAGGTTATTTGTAGAATGTTGCACTGGTTTTCTACAAACAGTTTGAGCTGTTCTTAAGTGTGGAACTCCGCTCGTCTCATCTGTAGCTTCCTAGTAGGTGGTATTTAGGTGGCCATTGCTATAAGGGGGTGGGGGAAAGGGGGATGACACTAGCCTTTCTCTATAGCGATGATAACGTAACGATAAAACATGTTTTTGCTCATGGTATGGTCCTGGAGAAATAATTGACCGTTTCAGTCGGTTGACCCCCTGAGCGTTCTATAACACCCTAAAATTTCAAAATCGTAGCTAAAACACATTGAGATATTTGCCCTGGTCCATTTTTTAATTAACACCCTGTATATATTTCCGTCATAGCGACCATTTTGATCTTTAACGAACTCTGCGACTTGCAATACTAATTTTTTTCGAACTCAGCACCACGTTTTCAACTAGAATAAACCCTCAAACCTTTTGCATTCAAAATGTTTAATTAAACCGGTGGTAGCTCTCTGTCTATTCGTTAGGCATTTCTTAAATCATTTTTGATAAATATCCAAATTGACATAAAAGTATTAATACTAGGTGGCACAGCCACAATAGTAGCCTCTTCCTCCTAGCTCTCTATACGCCGTAATTTGCAATCGGGGGCAAAATATTCCCCTTTGATAACAAACCATGGCTCAGCACTGGCATAGGTAGATAGAGAGAGAGAACTAATACAAATCGAATGACGAATGAATTAAATTTATATCTAGGGACGTTGAAGGGAAATCGTTGTTTCGCGGGGACCTATACGGAGCTATAAGCTCGTACTGTATCCTAGCTTCCACTGTATTATTCACCTTCAAAAACACCGCATACACCAGGAGTGAAAATAACAGCCTCTTTCCTCTACACTAGAGGAAGAGGCTAATAAATATTATCTTAATTGGCACAGATATCGGCTACGCGTATCTGTTTTATTCAACGCTTTTAAAAACCCGAAACTATTCCAGTGCCGTAGGAACGGGGGTACAGGGGTACGATGTACCGCTTTGAAATTGGAAATGGGCGCCTAATTGGTTTCAAAAGCAGTGGCGTAGCTGATGGTCCGCAGGGCCCGCGGTGCGGGGGGGGGGCGAGCTTCAAGGGGGGCCTCGAGCTTCGGGGGGGGGGGGCCCGCTAACAATAAAAAAATTAAATATGGGGCCTCAGAGATTTTTGCGGGGGGGCCACTGAGTTCTCAGCTACGCCACTGTTCAAAAGGGGCACCTAAAGCCTATCGATGAGGGGGGCACCTAATTAAGCAATTACATGTACCCTCCTTATCTAAAACGTTCCTATAGGCGAATGAACTGTTCGAATATAAAATGCGGATAAGCAAATCAGATTATAGCAGATCAGATAAACGAAGGGGCAGATTACCATACACATCTGTTTAATCGATGTCATTATAATCTGATAAAAACAGATAACCATTTTCAGATAAAAATTAGAAACACTAACTACGTATATCTTTAGAAAGTTTGGGTACATACCTTTCTCATTTCGAACTGGAATTGCCCCAGCAGTTGCACCAATATCGCAACGAAAGAAATTTTCATCAATGATCATCCTTCAAACACACCATAATACACCAAATAAATATTCGTTAAAAGTTCACGAGTAAGGCACAGGTATTAAGGCACCAAGACACAGTTGTTAAGCGTCCTTCACGAGTAAGGCACTAGGACACGTTTATTAAGCGTCCTTCACGAGTAAGGCACTAGGACACGTTTATTAAGCGTCCTTCACGAGTAAGGCACTAGGACACGTTTATTAAGCGTCCTTCACGAGTAAGGCACTAGGACACGTTTATTAAGCGTCCTTCACGAGTAAGGCACTAGGACACGTTTATTAAGCGTCCTTCACGAGTAAGGCACTAGGACACGTTTATTAAGCGTCCTTCACGAGTAAGGCACTAGGACACGTTTATTAAGCGTCCTTCACGAGTAAGGCACTAGGACACGTTTATTAAGCGTCCTTCACGAGTAAGGCACTAGGACACGTTTATTAAGCGTCCTTCACGAGTAAGGCACTGAGACGCAATCGTCGAGCGTCTCTCACTAGTAAGTCGCCAACACTTAGTTAGGTCTCCTTTAAGAATAAGGCACTAAAAGACGTTTGTTAGGCGTCTTTCACAAATATGGCAATAAGGAAGACTATTGTTATGCATTCTCCACGCATAAGTACTTCGGTTCCGAATAGATTATTCGTGAAATCTACTTTTATGAGCTTCTCTCAATTCTTCTTTTGATGGTGGGTCAATCATTCCTCTGGTTGGGTGTATACGTTTGGGATGATCTTCTGGTAGCTCTTCTCTTTTTTTCATGGAGCCCTTACGTTGATATTTTGTATATTATTCCGCAAAAAACAAGTATACTTCTGATTATATAAAATCATCTTACCTTGAATTGAGCTCTGTTTTCAAATATATCTTCCAGCAACCCATCCATGTAAGTATACGTTTTCGGTTCCATAACTGGAACTACATACCACGCCTTAGTGCGCTTGCTAAAGCACCTGGTATCTCTGATTGTTTAATGATTATCAATATCTGTCATTGTTATATGTATAAGTCTGATAGACGTCTGTAGAAACTTACCTTAACGTACCATCCTTGGTTCGTGCTTGGGGACGGTCTACATGATGGTTGTGGTCTATGCAAGCCAACTTTACGCGCATGTCCAGACTTTCATAACTATAAAAAAATACTCAGATCTTATTTCAAACATATGATCAAGAGAAATGTGTCTGATGAACTATTTTTATTTCCTTACCTGAAAGCAAATCGCTTTGATGCATACATCAGAATTAGGCTATGATAATTTTCTAGAAATCCTGTGTGTCTGAAGTTGACGTAATACCCCATATTGTTAACAATGTAAGGGCGTTTTACGAATTTTATCAGCGCTTCCAATACATCCGAATTTGGTTTCAGCCATTCATGTTCTTCTAATTGCTCAGGTGTGAGGTCATCATGAGCGCAAGCTAGTGGTCCATTAAATGTCATTGGATTAAACCATTCGTGCCGGTTGCATACATGATTTAATGTAGTGTACCAGATACCCTAAATTTGAAAATTAAGTAACGAGAATGGAACCATGATTTTATAATTGTAAGTATATACAAGCATCGTTTCCTTAGACCCATGACATTCTCTTGCGGCATACCAAAAATGGTTCCTAATGAGTGGTGCCCAGTGGGCCAATGCTTCAAACCCTTTTTTCTGTGATAGCTATATGTATAAGGACCATTATGGTATAATCGATTTTAATAAAAACTAAAAGCAAAATAATACATACTTCCATTAATTTCTTCAAAATATTTTTAGAAGCGTGCCATATGTCCCAAGAATGTTTTACTTCTTCATATATACCTTGTTTTTTTTCTATTTTCATAGATAACTATTAGATAAAATGTCTAAATTACGTTTAAAAAATTATCTTACTGAGCAAGGCAGTGACTTGTACGTGAGCATCGGTAACAACTTCTTTGATTTTGCATCTAAACTGTTGCGAAAGCTCATGGGTTTCAGAAAATGCAAGCTCAAAGGCAAGTATTTCCATGTTTGTACTCTTTCCCTTGGCGTGCCTGACATCCCTGGATTTCATGGATAATACTTTTTTGGATGTCGTGTCCGCTAGTGTATACTGGCAATCCTTTGCACAGTGACCCGGAGAATCGTTCCTAGCATCGCCAGCTAATATTAAATTTCGACCTCTAAGTTCCTCGAAGGTTTTTAACTGACTCTTCTCCCAGAATTCGTTGACAGCCGGTGCAATTAAATGGTATTGATAGCTTTAAAAAATTAAAATTATATAATTTTGTTTCGCAACTGGTGTTAGCAAAAATATTGGCGAAAATACGCCATAATGTATAAATGGGCTACATATTAGACAACAATTACGGTGCGGTCGTCAAACGTCCCTACAAAAGCAATCATCTTAAAGGGAATATAATCTCGGGTATTTTTGTCGCCCTCCAAGGGTTCCAATATTGTCCCCTGCCTCCCATGGCTTTTCACACTTGCGGCGCTGATTATTGCCTTATTTTGGAAGGAATCCCGGAAATTGATGGGGAAATTTTATATCGATTAATATATCATTTACACTTTTTACAATCGGTTGAAGTGTTTAGTAGGAGACCGGCGAAACCACAAAAAATGGGTACTGCCCACGTTCTGGACCACCGAACAAAGGGTCCTATAAAATGGGAAAATGACAAACTTCTTGCTGCTCGATTTCCAAATAATTTACAATGGCGAGGAGGGAGCTACATGTTTAATCGATTGACTTATCGCTTGATTTGATAATTGATAATCAGCTAGGCTAATACCCAAGGCACCACCTTAGGCCTAAGTCATCAAGCGACTTTTGAAGCCTTTAATTCAGGTGACCGCGTTACAATGCGTAGAAGGGTGGTGGCAAGCCCTGCATGCAACGCGCCACCCCAAATAGTACCAGAGTAACAGAACAACGAACGGTGGCGACTACGTACCAGGTCATATTAGTGCACACAAATCTCCTTAGGATTGTGTATAGAGCATTTTCAACCGAGGGGGTAGCCTCTTAAGAAATATGGTGTACAAATAGCGCGAAATCAAAATAATTATTTCCGGAAATGTTACAAATCCACGATAAATATTAGAAATATCGGAAATATTTGAGAAATATCGGAAATATTTGAGAAATATCGGAAATTTGAGAAATATCGGAAATATTTGAGAAATATCGGAAATATTTGAGAAATATCGGAAATATTTGAGAAATATCGGAAATATTTGAGAAATATCGGAAATATTTGAGAAATATCGGAAATATTTGAGAAATATCGGAAATATTTAGGTAACAAAGTATGAAAGGAAAAAACTTACTCGCTGTAAGTGTCTTTCTTGAAAAATAATATTTTCGAATGTCGCATGAACAGCGCAATTTTCCCATACATATTTCCAGACAAAGGAATGCAACTGGCCACAGTTATGTTACCAGAATATAGGCCATGAAACAACGGCTGGCTGCTCCATCGCCCCTAAAAGATAAGAGATGAATTTCAATACATATGAATGAAACATTGTCTTTAAAGTCTGCAGACATTCCCCGAGCGAGGTGCCTGGCGGGGAGTGTTCAACACGGTTTACACGTTTATTAGTTGCCATAGTTACACACCCTTTTATAACAGAGCGGATCCGACACAGGGCGGAGCTCAGCATACAATTTTAGCGTTTTAAAGTTATGAAAAGTTACGAAAATTATAACAACATTTAGAACCTCATACAATAAACATTCTACCAACGCAAAACAATTAATCATATAAGGCCAGTCAAAAAGGGAATACAGAACATCTTGCCGTTTAGTCCACAATAAATCCAGCTCATCAATAACAAGTACAATGGCTTTCTGAGACTTTGAAAACAAGTTTTGAATAATTTGAAGTGATTGATTAATGCTCACTGTATCACCGGTTAATTGTTTGACAATTTGAACGTAACACTGGTGAGGTGCTGTTAAATTCATGGCATTTACTTCAACTAAATGGAAATCCGGTAGGAATCCAGCTTCCATGTTTTCTTTCAAATAGCGTAAAACTCTTTTAATTGTCTGAGTTTTGCACGGTAATAACGAATCATGGCGTCAAATAAACCGGGGAACGTGGCTTCCCGAATCGCACGACCAATTGGCATGTACTAAGGTCAAAATATCGGAAACATTGCGACGCAAACGTTTGAAACAAATATCTGTTCTCAAGCTCGGAATATTTGGTCTTTTTTCTTCGAATTAGCCTGGGCGGCGGCCAAGAGGAAGACTGTAGAGGAAGACGCCAAATACGACGGAGCCAAAGGGTCAGTGCGGGTCAAGTCCTTCACCAACGATTTCCCGTCGATCCACCAGAAATGCATAAATTTAAACCATTTAAATGAAACAAGTACCTTCGCAGATTGTAATGGGCCCTAATGTTTATTACATTTTTGTTCCGTTTAGTACATTGGACGTGGACGGGCTGCATGATACATATTATGCTACTAGTCTACTTCTAGGGAAGAGGCAGAGTAATTAATTTTTATAACATATTATAACGTACAATAAACTTCGGTTTCATAAATGGAGTTTAAACCCGGTTTTATAAGAATCAGAGCTTTCAGAGGAGCTTTCCATTTTTTCATATCCGAAAATTCTCAGGGGGTATATTGTATTATGCGCGCGGTACAAGTGGTTTTTTTTTTTAAAGTAAATGACTTTTAGATGTAATTTGACCTTCCGAATCGTTTAAAACTATTACCAAATTTCTAGGACTATAAAGCCCAGTTCACACAATTGAATTAATTGGGCCACTTAATTGTATTCAACTAATTGTAAGCAAGAAAAATGTATAGTGTGAATAGAAAAAGTGGGAAAAATGTTACAATTTTCGGTTCACTTTATACATTTCTCTCGTTTACAATTAGTTGGACCCAATGAAGTGGCTCAATTAATTCAATTGTGTGAACTGGGCTTAAGAATGTACAATTCAATCATTTTTGTGGATTTTGGCCGTCAACTTCCAAGATGGTTGCAAAAGCACAACGTAGAGCGTGAGGGACACTTCACCAGGAATTTGCGAATTCATCGTACCCCTGAAATCGCATTTCCCTGCTGTTTGATTTGTGCTTGTTGCAGCCTACTTCCAGGGGCTAGTAGGCCAAACTTTGAGGCTCCCTGACCGACGTCCCTGGCGCTCTTTTAACTTATCGTAGGAAAATGGGACAAAAACCGGCATAATTCTCAGCTCATCCCCTACAACTCCTTATAAATTTTGCATAACCTTTGGAAACACCACTTTTTTTCGTCCAAATTCAATTTGGGAAATAGCAGAGCCTGCGAAAGTATTGTTTGAAGCGTATAATAAAGGATAATATCCATACTACTGTGGATACTTCTCTTAAAGGGAATATAACCTGCAAAGCAATCTTTACGGAAGACCCCTTCAATTTTTCAAATGTCCCTGTACAGTGGCGCCAAACATTTTTAAAGCCAAAGGCAAGAGCGGCCAGAGCTGCAAGCGTTGGTGTGCCACACCAAATACCTGAGGTTATATTCCCTTTAAGATATTGTAATCGATTCGGCGTTCGAATCGATTACAGAAGCATTTCGATTGGCTTTCTTAGTGCCCGCCAGGATGACACGCTCTGTCGCGTGGCCGAGACGTCAGCGATTATCACGTGACAACGCATCCGGGCCGAAAAGCCTATAAAGGCAGAAGTCAACTAATTAGCCTTCTCAGTTTACATAGAGCCACGTTGTGGCAAATGCAAGAAGCTCATGAACTGCTCGATTTTCGTCTGCAAAGCAGAGGCTTTATTGAAAAATCGTCTGACGAAAATCCAGCAGTTCATGAGCTTCTCGCATTTGCCCCCTGTGCCCCCCCCCCCCCCCGGCTATGCCACTGAGTGCAAATAACAGCCTCTTTCCTCTATACTAGAGGAAGAGGCTAAAAATTGAATACTTTCGAAAATAATCAAACCTTGCTGTGTCTTTTGGCGTTACTCCCTGGACCTATGCACCTATAATTCACTTCAACTGCTGTTCCAACATTCCTTGTCTTATATTCAAGAGGTTCGGAGCAGCCTTTGCACTTTGCACCATATGCTGTCTTCACTAAAGCGAGTAATGTTGGCAGATGTACCAGTGCCATCTCGTCTTTTACATTGTATTTAATTGGTTCTGTAGTAGCCTAAAAAAAACACTTTTAGAAAACAACTTTCTAGTAATGTATTAGTTCCAGTCTAAATCGTAAAAATATAATACGGACAGGTAAACAACAGTAATATGTACCCTTACGTCAACGTTAACTTGGTTGTTCCCGTAGGTGAGAATAGTCACCACAGGGCCAGATTAAGTAGATATCAAAATTTATACATTTCAGCACTTCATCTTAAAGGGAATATAACCTCCAACGCGATCTGAATGAAATACCCAACAATTTCAGGAATTACCGTTGGGGCGCGACATACCACTAACAAAGCAGCGCCGGAAATTTTAAAGCCGAAGGAGGCAACAAATGTTGGAACTTTTAGCGGGCGACGAAAATACTAAAGGTTATATTCCCTTTAACGTACGTCGACGGGTCGGACATTCAAAGTTCAATTCAGAGTCGGGGA
Source organism: Leiobunum rupestre (assembly GCF_980474605.1). NCBI lineage: Eukaryota > Metazoa > Arthropoda > Arachnida > Opiliones > Sclerosomatidae > Leiobunum > Leiobunum rupestre. The sequence continues at coordinate 17,414,729 of NC_143394.1, forward strand.
TGGTTACTGTTCGGGGACACCTTTCTTGGACATTGGAGGGGATTATTTTTTCGTTGTACTTCATTTCGAACTTCTGACTAACGACCATAGAAATCAGAAGGTAATTAAAACGATTTTTCCAATGGCGGAATGCCCGCCGATTAGAACCGCAGCTTTGGCTTTACTAGAGCTCGGCGAAACAGATAAATTAATCGCTAAAGTTTTGATTAATTATAAAAATTACCATTAACTATTTATCCATGGATATTATCCACGACAATTTAACATGTAAAATAATCGGGTTTCTTTTTTCGGATAATTTTCGTTTGTGGATAAAAATAAATTAAGTGATTATTTCTTATCCAAACGCCGAGCTCTAGGCGTTACTAAAATATAGCGGAATCCGCCGGTGGTGGCCTCTCCCACTTGTTTTGTAGTTAAAACGTCTACCTTCGTTACCAATGAAGAATATTGTAAAAAGACGGCGTTACCGACTAATCCGGCAGTTTCAAATCGGCACGCGGTATACCATAAGGTTATGTATTTGTACCCCGCCGTTCCGCTGGGCACTACGGCGGCACACAAGACAAAGAGTCATGCCGGACAAAAATGCACTTTGCGAAACAAACGTTCGGCCAGTGAGACAGCCATAAAGACAGGCTCACATATGGCAAACAAACGCCCTCATCATGGCCCAACAAAAGGCGACACCATGGGCTGCCCTAATTCCCACCCTCGCACAGCTGAGGACTAGAGTGACTTCGTCTTCCACCACAACTATCCTCCCCAGTAGGATATTGAATGCCAAGTATGGAACACCCCCGAGGTTCCAGTGACCCAGCGCCCCGAGCACGTGACACCCCAAGGACTCCAGTGACCCAGCAAACCGGGTGTGGACCGCCCCCAAGAGCCCCGCGACTCCGAACGCCGGGTGTGGAGCCCCTCAAGAGCTCCAGTGACCCCATAGGAACATCGCACTGTGACGTTGCAAGACGTCACCCATGCTTTTTCCTATACAAATAATATTCCCTCAAAATGGCGGCCATGGCCAAAGCTACAGAGTGCCATGTCCGCTATTGCTAAAATCGTTCTACCCTTTCAAAAATAACTGTAGGTTTTTCCCACGGTGTTCCAGTTTGGAATGGTCTTATGGTTCCATATGTTTTTTGCACTTTTTTAAGGCCTTTTAACCAGTAGCCTTGTTATATAGCGTAGGAGGGTGGTGGCAGGCCCTTCTTGCCACGCGAGCTTACCGTCCGCTATGCAATCGTGTTGGCCGCATTAATGCCAAATTCTTCCTCTTTGGCCCCCAATTTGAGTTGCCCCCAACCTGACGGACGATCTCCGGTTGGCCACCTGCCGTCCGGTCCCTACACTTCCCATTAACCTCAGCAAATTGTTAAGTGCACTTAAAGGTAAACCAAAGATTACTGGGAAAAATCATTTGACCAGTGGGGAGATGACCTACTAACTCTACACAGAAGAAGTGATTCCAGTTTTTCACGCAGTGCCACTAACTGGGATTGAACCCAGCTTCTATTGCTTAGAGGCGAAAGTGCTAACCACTCCGCCACCCAACCTTCTACAAAGTCAAACTTCAATTCATTCCCACAATTTCACATGTCATTAGATACATTATACATAATCCAATCTATTTAGATTTATCCACACTAACACGATATTTCCAAGAATTGTAGGAAACATTTATTTGCTAAAAGGACATCCAATTAAAACTATACACATTGTGAATTTTTATCGTGACTGATGAATATGTAGACATTTCCATACTAAATATCAGAATTTTTTTTGTCTTGTGAGTGAAAATCATTTAGGTTAGGGTAGGTTAGGGTAGGTTATAGGTCGAGAGGCTCATCGCATTCAACAAATTTCTACTCAGTATCTATATTAAGTTATGTAACCACTTTACTGCAATCAAAGCTACAGGTTTTTCTACCTACTACAGGGAGTGCTCAGCCTTTGGTTGAGGGCCCCTTTGTCAAGTTCAACCCTGGGCCCCTATTCCTATACTTACGCCAGTGGTCATATCTTTTGTCAAAGTAGCACAGCATTTTTTTAAATAAATATGTTACTCTACCTTAGTTGTTTTTATTCTAAAGCAAACAAAAGCCAATAACAAAGAACGTACTTTTATAGTTGGCTCTATTAGAAGAGATTCCAATTCAGATCCAATTTCCTCCACCTCAGGTACAATCTCCTCCATTTCTTCATCATCCGTCTTATTATGACCCATATAAGTTAACTGATTTACAGAAAATGCTAAATATTAATAATTCTTACTAGCTCAGTAGAAAAATCACTTGCTTCAGTGAACGTGTGAGTGAAATTTAGCATATTTTCATCATTATCTTCCTCACTAAATTAACATATATTATTCAATACAAAATTTAATAAACTAACAGCCTTTAACAGTTATTGAAAGAACCTTACTCTGAATTTTCCAAAACACCAGTCATTTCGTGTTCTACTTCACTAGTCATTTTTGCACCTTCGTCATCACTTATATCTTGATATTCCTGATGCGCTAAATCTTCAAACTCCTTGTCTGACTCAGACTCATCTAATCTATAATTATAAAATATTAGGGAAACAAAGGTTGTTCTATATTTGCAAACGTTAACAATGATAACCAGTGGTGTATCCAGGGGGGTGGAACAGGCAGCACATGCCCCCGATGAAATGTATGGTTGTATATACAATGTTTTTACTTTTAGTTTTATTTTTTCAATTGTCGAAACGAAATATTTAAGTCGTATTTTTCAGTGAAAAATTCGTTTAATTTATATACATATATATGTCTATATATCTATATTTTTTTTAAAAGTAGTAACACCCTCACAACTGTCTAGCATTATCAAGATATAAAAGTACTACGTACATTGGAGAATATAAATTTTTAAAATGACTTTCCAAAGTCTTGGTCTTTGAAGCTGGTGTTGAGAAAAGGTTTCGCCCTTGGTATTTCTCTGGTGTCGGATTTGGGGTCACCTCGGGATCCGATTCCATCGCCAAACCATATGCAATATGTGACACATTTTCTATGATATTTGTAATTAAAACAATGACATGGCAATAGTTTTACACATCTGCTCCCATATTAAAATACGTTAAGACCAAATTAAAGATTTAGACAGCATTATTTGACATAAACACTTAAATAATCATAATACTTAAGTCCCCCCCCTCCCCCCCCTTATGCTTAAGTTAGCTATTGACTACTATTCTTATTTTCCAGGTGTAGGAGAGTGCGGACAACCACTCAGTTCTAACGCCAAGGGATAGGCTGAGTAGGCTGTTCAAGAGGGGCCCACAATCTGTCAACTATTGATAGACGTGATTGAACACGCATGCAACCAAAAGTTTGCAATAATTATGGCTAACTTTTTGTTGCGTAACCAATCACACTGAACCTTATGCCAGCAGTGGAAGAGGAATCGAAACAATGTAAAATTGCTTGCGGCACTCTTTAAGCACTAGACAACAACAACTTGCACTTAGTATTACCATTAGTCTAAGGAAAATTAGGCCTCAGGGCTTATCAAGAAACCCTGTATTGTTGTCCAAAACAGTATTTTTTTTTTCATCATTTACCCTACGTTACATGGTGGCAGATATGTAAAACAATGATAATGGAAATACAGATACTTACTTGGTTGTGGTTTTCGTTCATAAGTTCGAATTGGCTTCACAAAAATTTGGTGATCAGTTTGGCTGCCAAAGTCCCTAAAATACTTAATTGGTGTCTGTGTTGTCGCAGACTCCTTCCGACTCTCTGTTTGAATTGATAAATCAACTGTGACTGGTACAGCTTGAACGTACACAGAATGGCGTGTTGAAATTGGTGGCGCAATACTCGCAGTTGCACTGTTTTGAGGCTCATTTCTAATAAAAATAATCAAAATAATGAGTAAATTGTAAGGAGCCAAAATCAAGGATTCATTCCCACTTACAATTTACGGATAAGAAGGTCAATGAATGGATCAATGGCCATACCTCTCTTCTTTCTTTCCAACTGAAAGAGCCTAAATGATTCTTCATTGCAGGTAATTTTATGTTTGGCATCTAAATCGAAATTAATTACTATTAAAATAATAAAGCAATCATAATTGTAAAACAGTCTTACTTTTCTCCATATTTCACAGTCGAAAGCTATAAACACTACTTTATACTGATCGATAAATAATGGTTTTAGATACAGGCTTAGGCGTAAGACTGAACCGAGTACAAAATGACAGTTACACTGTTAAAAGCGTCTACAGCATAGGTCTACAGCCTCATCACGAATACACAAATACGTTATAAAATAATGGACTGTAGCTTGTAGGGCATTTGCCTTAGAAATAGTATGTTAGTTAAAACTTATTAAGTCTTTGTAAAATGACATCATTTTCAACCAATCGTAAAATATGCTCCTTATAAGACACACCTTCCCGAGCAAACTTTGATTCTTACTCAACTTGTTTTAATTTCTATGCTGGCGACATCTACCTTCAGAAAAACCAGTTAGACCAGAGCCGCCACTTGCTTTAAGTTTGACAACTAATAATTTTCGAGCTTTAAAATTTGAAATGCCAAGGAGGCAAAACGACGGGCTTAGTATTTGCGCAGCAAAGGTAATAAGTTTTATGTGGTTGAACTAATATAACAATATTTTTTGAGTTTTAAATTATTTTTCTATGCAGGCCTTAGTTGGGCACTTTTATTAGAGACATTACAAACATATAATTTTTAATTTTAGAAAGCACTAATATTTTAACAAATTATAAAATTGGGATGTAATTCTTGTAAAGCACTACGTCTCATAAATGGGCATATATTATAACAAAAACAGTTCTTCGAACTGAAAAAAAAACAGTTTAGAGCTCGTTAAATGTGAAGCCTTAAAGGGACATATATTATTTTTATTGTTGATTAATATGTCAAATTCATTTAAAGTATTAAAAAATATTCCTGTGAACAACAGAATGACGTCATTCCGCCTTTCAAATCACAGTCCACTGCTCCTCCAATTTTTAACACAAAATCTTTTATCCAAATTTGCCCACAAAGGTATCCATATTTATATTTATTTTCTTCCCTACACATTTAACATAAAAATTTTAAAATTTATTATTATTTATTATTTATTTATTGCAATAATCTGCAACAAAAATAAAATAATAATAAGAATAAATTTTAAAACTTTTTATGTTAAATGTGTAGGGAAGAAAATAAATATAAATATGGATACCTTTGTGGGCAAAATTGGATCAAAGATTTTGTGTTAAAAATTGGAGGAGCAGTGGACTGATTTGAAAGGCGGAATGACGTCATTCTGTTGTTCACAGGAATATTTTTTAATACTTTAAATGAATTTGACATATTAATCAACAATAAAAATAATATATGTCCCTTTAAGGCTGCACATTTAACGAGCTCTAAACTGTTTTTTTCAGTTCGAAGAACTGTTTTTGTTATAATGTATATGTGACCGTCGATATATTTTGGTTGCGATACCGGCGTTGCAGGTTGCTGTGAATAGCTCAAACAAACTTAACACATTAGAAGGATTGTGTGTATTCTGACCGTCGTACGTCTTGTTTCCTTGAAGATGTTTTATTGTAGCATCTATTAGGCTTATGGTTCAACTTTATCCAATCGTGTTGGCGCCATCTGTTTTTATTTATAGCAGACACTTTTGCCAAATATATTAAGGTTTAGTTTTCCAACAACACGAGAGATGGCGCCAACACGATTTGATGAAGTTCATTTTCTAGGCCTAACTCTCCAATTCAACAAATACTGTCCCGTGAAACTTATAACTAATAACTCCCCCAATTTGGAATGAAATAAATACTATTTACCCATAGGTGAAATAAAACCTGTACGCTTCAAAAACATCGTCTTTAATTCATTTATTTCTCCGATTAAATGTAATTAAAAAAGAATGCCTTAAGACGCCAATTTAAAACCATTTCTAAAAAAAATTAAAAATTACATTTTTGAAACTTTATTTTGTGATTTATTATTTCATAAATAATTGAAGAGTAAATAATAAATTTATTAATAACAAATCCTAAATTGTGTGTTGTAGTTTAATAAAAACCAATCGCACCATTGAACCATTTGAAATTAAATATTAATAATCAACTAAGCTAATACCAAGAAACCACACAGGCCTAACTATTCAATCCCAGCTTGTGGCAAGTACTCTCCCCTCCATTTTAAAGTGTTTTTCTCCGAGCTCTTCGGTTTTCCCTTTCCACAAAAACTTGTTGCTCGATTAACGGTAATAGTGAGTGTAGGGAGCTGTTGACTCGCGTGGCATGAAGGACTTGCAAGCACGGGGACCACCCTCCTAAGCATTGTAACCCACCAACGTGAATTAAAAGTCGCTCGATGACCAAAGGTGGTGCCTTGTGTATACTAGCCTAGCTTAATAAATTGTTATTATACTCGCTAACCCAAATAGCTGTGTCATATAATCAACTAAATCCTAGTACTATTCTCCTTAGAATTCTGATAAACTTTAGGTCTTGCCCAGACTTGTTTTTCTCTCTCAGGATATGTAAGACATCATTTCTTAAGCTTGAATTTCTCTGAATAGAAAAGTCGAAGAAAATACGCGAGCGCCAAAATTGCCTTGTCCTCGAAATTTTGATTTAGATTCGTTGCGTAAATACAGGAACTGGAGTGGCCAGTTCTCCGAACTGCCTACGCCGGGTTTCAATGGAATACTCCAATTCATATCCTTATGGTAATAAGTGTTTTCTAAGAAATTACACTTATTCTTAGCGTTGTATTTTAAAGAATAATAGATCAGCAAGAACCTCACTTCGCATCAAAGCCTTATCTTAGAAAAGATTAACTCGAATTGTTTACATTTCATTTTTAGCGACAACTCTTTTATTACAATTAATTAGATTCATCGCTATCTTAGTGGGCGAAATTTGACAGAGAGTCTTCCAAAATTTGACACGGCATTATTTAGAAAATAAAAGGACTTGCCCCAGTGAGAGAATCTCGGAATGCTTGAAATTTGAGCGCTACATCAATACCATTATTTGCTGTTGAAATTGTGGTGTAATTCAGTGACATTAAAAAGCGGAAATTAAACATTTATGATGGAAGCATTTAAAATATTTGGTTTGATGCAAAATTAATATTATAAATAATTATAATATTATTAATAAGCTTCTTCAATCAAAGTGCAGTTCATTTTGTATTCAACAAGAGAGATAATATTTTCAAATTTAATATGAATTTAATAATAAACTTACTCGTAGTGTGTCTTAGATAAAAGTGTAGAGTATATTTTATCGTCAGCTGTTAAATGTTGGAAATGTTGGAATTGCGTTTGATAGATTTTAAAAACGAAATCTCATTGTACCCAAATCAAAAACATTCTTTGTTTTATTGAAATGATGATTGAATTTACTTTTTTCAAATAACCAAAAGTAGATTATTTAAGGTTAATTTCGATTGGTTCTAATAATAGTAATGATAATTAAGAAACAGTTTAAATTATATTAAATTGTTCATCTGAAATGATGAAATTCTTAGACTTATTTTGTTGTTCATTTAAACAATATTTAATTAACACTAGAAAGAAATAATTAGCTATTTTTCCAATTGTTATCTGTTCAATTTTAATCTACCTAATTATCGGTAAAAATAAACGCAATATCTCGTCTGATTGGACCAAATTGTAGCCTGTTACGTAAATTCGTCCGCTCCCAAATTGGAATGCAAAAAAATAACAATTTCTCAATTTTTGAGCATTAAGGTATTCTTGAGTAATTAACTAATTGTTATTAATTTTCCTTTCTTCGACGGTGCGCTACTCGCTTGATTTAAACTCGGATGTAGTACATAGATCATTAAGGACATTTTTACAGTTCGGGTAAACGCGATTTGGTTCACGATCTAGAATCCTACTTATGTTCCAATGGCCATGTTCTCCTTTAATTTTCCAATTGAAACCTTATTGGTGAAACACTCTCGGACCCAGAAAAGCGCTTTTGTCACGAGGACACCCGACCAAATAAAAGGAAAGAACGTGCAAATCCTGGCGACACTTATTAAGCGACTAGACGAACCAGTCCGCTTAACTAATGATTGCCCAAGCTCCGAACTTAAGATAGCCAGCTAGGACAATCTAGGACGGAGGGTTCAGTCAGTAACGGCAATCAAGACCGGAATAGCTGTACGACAGTTTAGCAAAGGCCTCGGACAGGGAGGGGGGCGGAAGGGGGGGAGGTTTCCTAAATTATTGCTGGCGGCTGCTTTTAAGTAAAGAGACGATAATCAGAGCAACAAAAGGCGCTCCAACTTCGTTAGCAAATTGATCCGAGTTCCTCGATCTTATCCGAGACCGATACGGGATAGCCAATCAGCCGGAAAGGCTTAATCGAAGAAAAGGGGGGGGGGGACTGGACCCCTTCGACCCCCCCTCGTCTCACGCTCCAAAAGCTCCAAAATTTGTTGGCCCTCAGCGATCCTTTCCCCCGCGTTTCCATTTGACCTTTACGGCTATTCCAAGCGCGATTACAAATGACTCGAAATGATCTTATTAGACTAAAGGTGGCGCTCCTTCCTCGGGTCAAAGGCTGGAGACGTTGCGATTGGACGCGGGGATTGTTTGAGGTTTGCTTTATTAGGTTTTAAAAGCTAAATTCAGTTAGATTAAAAACTTGGAATACTTTAAAATTCAGCTGAATTGTTTGTATTTGGACATGAGAGGTTAAGACCGTGGTTACACGTGTAGGAAACAAGCGGGTCTACATATCCCATAGTTTTAAACCAATCCTATATTTCTGAACTTTTACTATATTTTTGAACCTATACTATATTTTTAAACCTATCCTATATTTTTGAACCTATACTATATATTTAAACCTATCCTATATTCTTAAACCTATCCTATTTTTTTAACCTTTAATATATTTTCAAACCTATCCAATAGTTTTAAACCTATCCTATATTTTTAAAACTATCCTTTATTGTTAAACCTATCCTATATTTTTAAACCTATCCTAAAATTTTAAACCTATCCTTTATTTTAAACCTATTCTATATTCTTAAAACTATCCAATAGTTTTGATAGTATCCTATTTTTTATAACCTATCCTATATTTTATAACCTATAATATATTTTCAAAAACCTATCCAATAGTTTTAAACCTATCCTTTATTATTAAACCTATCCTATATTTTTAAACCTATCCTATATTTTTAAACCTATCCTTTATTTTTAAACCTATCCCATAGTTTTAAACCAATCCTATATTTTTAAACCAATCCTTTATTTTTAAACCAACCCCATAGTTTTAAATCTATCCTATACTTTTAAACCTATCCTATATTTTTAAACCTATCCTATATTTTTAAACCTATCCTAAAATTTTAAACCTATCATATATTTTAAACCTATTCTATATTTTTAAACCAATGCTATATATTTAAACCTACCCTATAATTTTAAACCAATGCTATATATTTAAACCTATCCTATAATTTTAAACCTATCCCGTATTTTTAAGTCCTCCTCGGCTGCCTTGCTTTGGCACTGCAATGAAAAACAGTTTGAAGTCCAGTCGCGGTAGCACAAACTCTACATTTGACTTTGACCGGGGAGTTTATGGAATCATCTATTGTACTGTAACTTGGTATAGAACATTCTCAATGGTATTTTTGGCCGATATTAAAGTTTAATTATTTAAATTTAATTAAGATTAAATTAATATCAAATTTATTAAAATGAAATATACATTAATTTAGATTTAAATAGATTAAATATTGAAATTAAATCAGATTAAATTAAATAGGATTAATTATTGAAATTAAATCAGATTAAATTAAATAGGATTAATTATTGAAATTGATTTAGGTTAAGTACTTAAATTGATTTAGGTTAAGTACTTAAATTTAACTAGATTAAATATTAAAATTAAAATGGATTAAATATTAAAATTAAATTAAATAAAATATTAAAATTAAATTAAATTAAATTAAATATTTAAATTAAATTAAATTAAATATTAACATAAAATAAAATAAATTTAAACTTAAGATAACATATTAAAATTAAATTAATATAAACTTAAAATAAAATAATTTAGATAACATTAAAATAAATTATTTAAGATTAAATATTAAAAAAATAATTAAAATTAAAAAATTTATTAAAACTTAATTTAAACTTAAAATAAATTAATTTAAACTTTAAATTAAATTAATTTAAAATAAAACTTAATTAATTTAAACTTTAAATTAATTGATTTAAAATAAAAAATAATTAATTTAAACTTAAAATAAATGAATTTAAACTTTAAATTAAATTAATTTAAAATAAAAAATAATTAATTTAAACTTAAAATAAATGAATTTAAACTTAAAATAAATGAATTTAAACTTAAAATAAATGAATTTAAACTTAAAATAAATTAATTTAAAATAAAAAATAATTAATTTAAACTTAAAATTAATGAATTTAAACTTAAAATAAATTAATTAAAACTTAATTTAAATTTAAAAAATAAATTTAAACTTAAAATGAATTATTTTAAACTTTAAGTGAATAATTTAAACTTAAAATGAATTATTTTAAACTTTAAATGAATAATTTAAACTTAAAATGAAATATTTTAAAGTTAAAGTGAATTATTTTAAAGTTAAAATGTATAATTTAAACCTATAATGAATAATTTGAACTTAAAACTAAAAAATTAATTAATTTAGATTAAATATTAAAAATTAATTAATTTAAACTTAAATAAATTAAATAAGATTAAATATGAAAAAATAGTTAATAAAATTAATAAATTTAGATTCAATATTTAAAATAAATTAATTTAAACTTAAAATATATTAATATAGATTAAATTAAACCAAAAATATATTAATTGAGATTAAATGACATTAAAAATCTGAAATTAAATTAATTGAGATTAAATGATATTAAAAATCTAAAATTAAATTAATTTATATTAAAGTACATTACATTAACAAACCAAAATTAAATAAATTTAGATAAAAGTACATTACATTAACAAACCAAAATTAAATAAATTTAGATAAAAGTACATTACATTAACATAGAAAAATTAAATTAATTTAGATTAAAATGCATTTAAAACTAAAATTAAATTAATTTAGATTAAAATGCATTTAAAACTAAAATTAAATTAATTTAGATTAAAATGCATTTAAAACTAAAATTAAATTAATTTAGATTAAAAGGCATTAAAAAACTAAAATTAAATTAATTTAGATTAAAGTACATTACATTAAAAAACTAAAATTAAATTAATTTAGATTAAAGTACATTACATTAATAAACTAGAATGAAATTAATTTTGAATGAATTAAATTACATTAATAAACGAAAATGAAATTAATTTTGAATGAATTAAATTAGATTAATAAATGAAAATAAAATTAATTTAAATTAAAAATTAAGTTAGAAAAAATAACGTTAAATATTAATTTAAATTAAAAATTAATTTAGAAAAAATGACGTTAACAATAAATTGAAATTAAAATTTATTTTAGAAAAAATTACGTTAAAAATTAATTTAGTGTAAATTGAATTAAAAATGAATAAAGAGTAAATTAAATTAAAAATTAATTTAGAGTAAATTATATTAAAAATCTAAAATTAAAATAGTTTAAAAACTACTTAATATTTAATAATTCCATAGACGAATTGAATGCTTAATATAATCTCTACCAGCGGCAATTTTCATAACAAAGAGTAATAAGGCAATAGCAATTTACGGTGATTAAAACACTTTTAAACGGCACTGCAAATAGAAGACGGTACATCAAAAAGAAATAATGGCCCGGAGAGGATCATTTAGCTCCGCTCGGGAGATGATCGTCCGAATGCGCCAATATTCACAGAGTTCCGAGCGATTACCAAAACCAAATGCGCAAAAGAGGTAATGTCTCGTGTGATCCAATGATTTTGCTTTCATATTAAAGCCAGTTACTAGATGGAGCAGTCTTCCTATATTTCCCTCATAATAACGTCGACTAAATGAGTACCGAAATAAAGAACTCATTTACGCAAATTGAGGACGCTTAAATAGTTTGATTAAATTCTGTGAAAATTCGGCGGGGCGTAACGATGAAATCTACCTACGGTGTCACCGTCTATCGGCGCAATTTAAAAAAACTACCAGCTCAATTAGATATATAACGATCATGGTTTCATGGGGTTCATCTAAATGGAATATTCAACGGTCGTTGTCCGAAGCGCCATCTTTTGACGTTACACAAAGCCTAAATTTACACAAATATTTAAATTTTTTTACCTTATTTTCAATAAACTAGTGTTGTAAGTCGAAAAAATTTCCGAAAAAAATAAAAAAAGGTTTCATTCCTAATGTTGTTTGCAAATTGAAATGAAGTGGCATTTTCGCCTCATTTTTTCGAATCTAAAAGTAAAACTAAACCTGTAGACTAGTTTAAACTGATTAACAATGTAACACTATTAAGGTTTTATAGTAAGTTTACTGATATTAGACATTTTATATCGATAAAAAGTTAAAAACATTAAAAACCCTTAAAAAGTAATTCATGTTTCAATTTTCTATTTTCCGAAAAACTAAAATTTTTATTAGACAAATATAGAAAGTCTAACCCCACCCAAATCTACCTAACCGAAATAAACCTAACTTCAGCTAACGTTGCCGAAAATCAATCCTATATAACCTAGCCTAAGGCAATACAACCTAATTTAATTTAACCTAACCTAACGCAACAGAATAATAATAATAATAATAACCTAATCTAACCTAAATTATCCTTACCTTAACTAAACCAGTCCAATGAAAACTAATCTAACCTAACTCAACAGAACCTAACCTAACCGAATGAAATATAACCGAACCAAACCTAATCCAAAATGATCTAAATTAACCAACCATAACCTAACCTAGCCTTAAATCAATCCAATCTAACCTAGCCTAAAATAATCCAACCTAACCTAACCCAGAAACAGACCTTACCTAACCTAACCCAACGCAACCTATCGTAACGTAAGCCAAAACTAAATAAAATATGAATTTTAAAAATTATGACCTATGGCCGATGAACTCATGTTGGAAGTAATAAAAAAGGGTTACACCACGATCTCAAGAGCCTGCTTATTGAAATATAGCCAATTGCAAAGTTATTTATTTATTGTTCGGTTGTACACATCGTAATTTTGTATAGTACATGTACCTATATTCGTTTTCAAATGTTTATATAGCGCACGCGCGCGTGAAAGTGAGTTTTTGGTTGCTGTTAAAAAAGGTGTTATTTTGCGCGTGTAAAAATAAATTAACGGCCAGTTCTGTTTTGAAATAAGAGGAAAAAGGTTTACCGGTTTTTATGTCGGAAAAGTTCGCGTCTTTTATTTCGCTGTTCACGACATTTTTTGGTCCGTCGAGCCGGATACATTCGTCAACTTGATTATGTTCCTCAACTAATCATCGAATCGGCTATCTTTCCGTGAGAGACAGTGAAAATTAGCGTGGATTCTCCGTTGGAAACCGTTTAAACCATCGATCATATCCCGATCGTAAACGAATCAACATAAGTCATCATGGATGTTCTGGTGAGAAGAAGAGCAGCTATCAAGGGACAGATCACCAGGATTGAAAATGCGGTGGGTCAAACAGCAACGAATCTATCTGACGTCGCCTTGAAGCTGTATGTAGACAAGGTGGAAAAACTATCGAAAGACTTGGATGAGGTTCACGATGCCGTAGTTGCAAATATCGATCCCGACGACGACGACTTCGCGGATCACGAAGATGAATACAACCCTCTAGTCGCTCGACTCGAAGATCTGACAATCCTACTCGTCACTGAATCAAATGAAAGAGCAGCAAACATTCCAGTGAGACAAGTCAGACCAGCTAGTGATGTACGTTTACCTAAGCTGGAACTTCCATCATTCAGCAGTGGTTACGTCGATTGGCTTCCATTTCATGATCTCTTCACGGCCACCGTACACAACAACGAATCGCTCACCGGAGCTCAGAAGTTTCAGTATTTGAAGTCATCATTACGAAACGAAGCAGCGCTCCTAGTTCAATCTATTCCGGTAACTGATGCTAATTATCTGGAAGCTTGGGATATCTTAAACAATCGGTTCAACAATACCCGGGAAATCATCGATGCACACGTAAAACGTCTCTTCAGTCAAACTAACGTCATCCAAGAATCTTCATCCGCTTTACGAACGCTCATCGATACCACCGCCGAATGCATAAGGGCGCTCAAGGTTCTCAAAGAACCAGTACAACATTGGGACTCCATACTACTTCATCTTGTAAAGGAAAAACTGGATTCAGAATCTCGCCGACAATGGGAACTTTCCCTGAGGGGGACCGAAACACCAACTTTCGAGGATCTCGTTACATTTCTTGAACAACGGGCCAGAGCCTTAGCAGCAGCTCCGCCTAAAACTACTGCAATCAAGTCGAAGCCTCCATTACATCAGAGACCGAGTACAAAGGCTCATCATGGTGCTCTGAGCGAGACGTGTCACTTTTGCAACGAAACACACTCTGTATACAAATGTACCAATTTTCTGAATGCATCTTCGGACGAGCGTTGGAACATGGTCAAGAGGAGTGCCATGTGTTTCAATTGCTTACGAACCGGTCATCAAAGCAATGACTGCAAATCTGGTCATTGTAGGAAATGCAACGCACGACATAACACACTTCTACATCAAGAGAAGGAATTAACGAAGACGAAGGCAACCTCCGGTGTAGTTTCATGCCCATCTCGTGAAATAATTGGATCAACCCAAGTTATCTTGGCAACCGCAATGGTCCAAGTCAAGGGACTTGACGAGCAACTTTATCCAGCCCGAGCGCTTCTGGACTCGGGTTCTCAAGCCAGTTTCATCACGGAACAATTCACGAGGAAACTAAGATTGAAGCGAACACGTTTCAACGTCTCAGTTGACGGAATTGGAGCAACCGGAATGAACACCTCTCAAGGCAGTGTCATGGTGAATATTCAGTCAAATATCATTAACACGTCGGAGGTCATCGTCGAGGCAATCGTCCTGAAAAAGGTCACTGATTATTTACCTAACAGTCCGTTCGATCCTGGAAATTGTCTACACTTGAAAGGCTTAACACTTGCTGATCCAACTTTTCATAGCCCTGGACAAGTGGATATTTTACTAGGTGCTGACGTGTATCTAGAGCTCTTACAAGATGGCATTTGCAAGGGGAAAGAAGGTCTTCCAGGTGCCTTTAATACTCTTTTCGGATGGGCAGTTTCCGGTCCATTGCTGATGTCCGGAAGAAGTTCGAAAATAAAGGTCCACCATTGTACATTGGAAGCAGATTTGAAACATCTTTGGGAGCTAGAAGACATCCAGCCTCTAAGAATACTATCTCCAACAGAAATTCAATGTGAAAAGAACTTTGAAGAATCACATACACGTGACTCTACAGGAAGATTCACTGTACGATTACCAAAGATAAACGATGCACCAAAACTTGGAGATTCTAAACAAATGGCAATCCGTCGATTCTCTCACTTAGAACGACGTCTACGTGTTAACCCGAATCTCTATGAGGAGTACCGCAAGTTCATGGGGGAATACATTGCCCTTGGACATATGGAACTCATTCCCTCGAATGAAATAAAAATCGAAACCAATCCATCTTACTACGTGCCTCATCATGCGGTATTCAAAGAAGACAGTACCACCACGAGAGTTCGTGTGGTGTTCGACGCCTCTGCCAAATCTACAACTGGAGTTTCCCTAAACGATCATCTGCTAGTGGGGCCAAAACTTCAAGATAATTTGGTCAACCTCCTTATTCGCTTTCGTCAACATTGCATTGTAATGAAAGCAGACCTTGCCAAAATGTTTCGTCAAATTAGAGTACATCCAGACGACTCCGATCTTCAAAGAATTGTTTGGCGAAACAACTCACACGAACCCTTTCTCGAATACCGTTTGCTAACGGTTACATATGGAACCGCATCAGCGCCATACCTAGCAACTAAAGTCTTGAAGCAACTCGGCCATGACGTGAAAGAGACACTTCCGTTGGCATCTTCGGCTTTACAAAATGACTTCTACATGGACGATCTAATGACAGGCGACGAAACGATTGAGAACGTTTTAAGACTTCAGTCAGAAATCATTCAAGCTACATCTCAAGCAGGATTTGAAATAAGGAAATGGGCGTCGAATGAAGCTGCATTATTGGATACACTACCAGCCAACATGAAGGATTTACAAAAGCCACTATGCATCGAGAACGACGAATCAGTCAAGACTCTCGGCCTATATTGGACTCCTTCGGCTGATAATTTCTCGTTTATGGTTACTTCTCCAGCGTCAAGAAGTTCAATCACTAAACGTACGATTCTTTCGGATACAGCAAGGATATTCGATCCTCTGGGACTGTTGGCACCAGTAACCGTTCGAGCGAAACTGATGTTACAGGAAATGTGGCAGCTAAAATTGAATTGGGATGAGCAACTTCCCCAACCACTTGAAGCTAAATGGAGGTCGTTTCGAACCGATTTACCAGAAATTGAAAACATTACGGTTCAACGGCACATTTCGCAAGCTAATGCTACAGACATTAGCCTGCATGGATTTTGTGACGCATCGGAGAAAGCGTACGCAGCTGCCGTATACCTGAAGACGGTGAATAACAACGGACAAATCAAAATACAACTGATCGCTGCGAAAACAAGACTCGCTCCGCTCAAACAAATCACACTTCCGAGACTGGAATTATCTGGTGCATTACTTTTGGCTTCTCTGATTCAACTGATCAGGGAGTCATTGAGATTGGATATAGCTGATGTTCATTGCTGGTCGGACTCAACAATCGTCCTAGCTTGGTTGAAAGCTCCACCGCAACGTTGGAAAACGTTCGTAGCCAATCGAGTGTCAGAAATCCACGAGAAACTACCGAGAGCGCAATGGCATCACATTTCAGGAGACAGCAACCCTGCAGATTGCGCTTCTCGAGGAATATCCGCTAGCGAACTGGGAAATCATGGTCTCTGGTGGCATGGACCGCAGTGCCTTATTTTCGCCGCAACAACGCAAGAACTACATGAACTCTCAGAGCCAAATGAATGTTTATCCGAGGAAAGACGAATTATTTCGTTAGTAACACATCATCAAATGGATTTCACGCTCCTTTCCAAATTTTCAGCGCTTAAAAAACTCATTCATATCACCGCCTACATTCTACGTTTTGTCTTCAATTCGCGAAATGCGACAGAATTGAGGATTACTGGACCTTTATCGAAGGAAGAGAACGATAAGGCGCTATCCCATTGGATTCGGGTCGTCCAAAGCAACAGTTTTAACGAAGAGATAGCTTGCCTTAAACAAAACAAGGAATTACCACGGAAAAGTAAAATCCTTTCGATGCGTCCGTACATCGATCAAGATGGGATTCTTAGAGTTGGTGGCAGACTTTGCCACTCCAACTTACCATACGAACAAAGGCATCCGGCATTGTTACCGAGACAGAGCAAATTAACAGAACTTCTAATACAACACGAGCACGAGAAACATTTTCACGGAGGTGCTCAACTACTAACTTCTGTCTTACAGAAACGTTATTGGATCGTCGGTCTTCGTGATGCCATACGTTTCCATATCAGAAGATGTGTTTCATGTGTACGACAGCAGGCAGTCACTGTAAAGCAACTTATGGGCGATTTACCACCAGCGAGAGTAAATCCTGCTCGGCCGTTTTTGAAGTGTGGAGTCGACTACGCAGGACCATTTACCCTTAAACTAATGAAGGGACGAAGTCACTTCAGGTTTAAGGGATACATTGCCGTCTTCGCTTGCTTTACCACAAGATCAATTCATCTTGAACTTGTCAGTGACATGACCACCGAAGCATTTCTGGCAGCATTGAAACGCTTTGTTGCTCGACGAGGAAAATGCGCCGACATTTACAGCGACTGTGGAACCAACTTTACAGGAGCCGATCGAGAGATGAAAACATTCATCAAATTCATAGTCTCTACAAACAACAACGATCAAGTATCACGATGGCTCGCAGACGAAGGAATTAATTGGCACTTCAACCCGCCTGCAGCGCCACATTTTGGAGGCCTCTGGGAAGCCGGGGTGAAGTCCGTCAAGTATCATCTGAAACGAGTTCTTGGCACCATGGTTCTAAACTTTGAAGAAATGCAAACGCTTCTTTGCCAAATCGAAGCTTGCTTAAATTCACGTCCTTTAACGGCGTTAAGCTCGGATCCAAACGACTTCAATGCGTTGACACCTGGACATTTCCTAATCGGAGATGCACTCACCGCAATACCCGAACCCGATCTCACTTCTGAAAACGTCAACCGCCTGTCACGTTGGCAATTGGGCCAACAAGTACTGCAGCACTTTTGGAACCGTTGGCGAAATGAATTCCTCTCTCGCCTTCTACAACGTCCAAAGTGGACTACACCAAAACCGAATCTACGAATCGGCGACTTGGTCTTGCTCAAAGATGAAGATTTACCTCCAACCAAGTGGAGAATGGCAAGAATCACTGAACTTCATCCAGGACAAGACAATCAAGTTCGCGTCGTAACTGTCAGAACCTCTGACAAATCACTGAAAAGACCCGTAGTTAAATTATGCCAGTTGCCACTAGACTGATTTTAATTGTATTCAAACTGTTTACTAAGGGTTATTTATGTATGCAAATGTAACTTTTCGGACTTTTACTATCTCATTTGAAATTCGTTATTTCAAGGCGGGCGGAATGTTCGGTTGTACACATCGTAATTTTGTATAGTACATGTACCTATATTCGTTTTCAAATGTTTATATAGCGCACGCGCGCGTGAAAGTGAGTTTTTGGTTGCTGTTAAAAAAGGTGTTATTTTGCGCGTGTAAAAATAAATTAACGGCCAGTTCTGTTTTGAAATAAGAGGAAAAAGGTTTACCGGTTTTTATGTCGGAAAAGTTCGCGTCTTTTATTTCGCTGTTCACGACATTTATAACTTTTGAATACGGCACAACAGACTTGATTTGTTTGGATTAGGATAACAAAAACAGGTGAACTTGTAAAAACCGTCGAGAAAGCGTACGTGATAATACCCATCCACTATCGCTTTATAATTTAAACCCTTTAAGATTGCAACTTAGCGTCTTCAGACGGCGGGGTGAATAATAGACCCTTCTAGAAATTTCGCCGCCAGTGCTTCCACCTTTTGAGTGAGACCGACGCTTTGAACCAGGGAGGCTCACAAAGAGAGATAAAGTAGTTATCTCACTTATCTGGCAGACCTGCAAACCGAGTTGCTTGCTTCAATATATAGATATGAGTGCGAAAACGTACTCATTGATAGATAAGTGTTTAAGCAAACCTTTGTATACAGTGCAATAGCGATATCTTAGTGATTGGGTAAATATCGCACTGACAATATTGCTATAATTTCCAATTTAATCCCTTCATGTAGGTCACCTTAGATATATAAGAAAAAACGAAATCATGCCTTTATGAAGGTCTTGATCCGTTGAGCTGGAAATTTAAGAAAGGGTATTTGTATAATTTATCAGAGTATGTCAAGCGAAATCAGGTATTATAACAAAAACTAAGAATTTAAACAATTTTATAAGCTACAGAACAGTCGATACACGGATATCTGGTCTGAAAACCATGTCAGTTAATATTTTTCAGATAAAACCCACTATTATCGAAATATTTTTTAAATTTAACGGACAAAAGTTTATTATGTTATTGAGGGGGATATCTTGAGAGGTAAACGGTAATACGCATTGTAACCCGGCCAACTGAATTAATGGCTTTAAATGTCGCTTGATGACATAGGCCTAAGGTGGTGCCTTGGGTATTAGCCTAGCTGATTATTATTATTATTATTATGTCAGCAGCGTGTAGGAATGATCACTAACGAGGAGACTACCCGAGGTGATTATCAATGATTTTGTTGAAACTAGGTGGGTATGTAGACCTTATGATAACAAGGGGAAAAGTTGCAATGGGCATTAGTTTTGCCATGGCAACCGAAAATGTTTTTGACAATACAGTATGTATATTTTCCCATTGAAAATAACATGGGAATCTGAGCAAAAAAATTGAAAATGTCCAAACCAAACAAGATGGATCAAAATTGACAAATGAAATTAATTTTATGATATTTTGATTAATTTTGGTCAATTTGATCAAAATATGTAAAAATTGATCAGAATCGGTAAAAATAGAGAAAAAAGAAATATAAAGATAAAAAAGTTGTATTTGCCAACTAATCGCCAAATTGACGATAATAAATGAATTTTATCAAAATTAATAAAATATATTACATATTTTGATCAGATTGACCAAAATTCATCAAAATATCATAAAATTAATTTCATTTGTCAATTTTGATCCACCTTGTTTGGTTTTGACATTTTCAATTTTTTTTGCTCAGATTCCCATGTTATTTTCAATGGGAAAATATACATACTGTATTGTCAAAAACATTTTCGGTTGCCATGGCAAAACTAATGCCCATTGCAACTTTTACCTTGGTGATATTTCATGTTACCATAAGGTCTACATACCCACCTAGTTTCAACAAAATCATTGATAATCACCTCGGGTAGTCTCCTCGTAAGTACGATTTCGGAGTTAGGATTTCGTGGGGAGAAATTATTAAAGTTTCGACAAATTCAATTTTCTCCAAAATGGCGTGACGAATATTATTGGTTTTTCGTTTTATTTTATTTTGTTTTATATTCGCGAACTTCGACAACAAAGTTTTCGCTCAAACAGGCTTTTTCCGTCAACGAACCTGGAACAATTTTGTCACGTTCCAAATATAATAATAAAACATCGGGGTCGCGAACAAAACGACTGTGGAAGATAAAATGAGGCTTTATCCTAAATCGTCTTCATTCCGGTCCATAGCCCATAACCGCCGGAATAGTTCGAAGCCAATAAAAAGCCAGAAGGATTAGGCCTATTGCTTGAATGGTTAATGTTATTGGACGAGCCGTTGAAACGGAAACGGCACGGGACCCCCGAAACGACGGGGCCGTTTAACGGGGTTTTATACCCCACTCGTTGCCAAAGAGACGAACTCGTTTCGGGGGCGACGCCAATAAGAGCCCGAAATATCATTTACGCGATGCCCCTTTTTACTAAGTGAAGAGCCCGACATATCCCTTATAATGTCCTCGCTATAATTGTCACTTCCGCTATTATCGACCGGCAATCGTACCGAAACGTAGAGCGCCGTTATTATTGGGCCATCTCCACTGGCGGAATTACTTTCGCCAAAGAGCCGAAGCGCGCTTATAAACATTAATAACTGTTGACGTTTGATGGACTATTTAGCTTGTAAATGCGTCGGCCAAGGCTTAAAGTTAGGACTCGGTCTCTCTCTAACGCGGCGAATGGGCACGTTTCGGAACTTTGGGTTAAAGTCGTACTCCTCCAGAGCTATTCGTCTTCATTGGGGCACGCGTCTGGCTCCGATTCTATCGCGTCTTCGGCCGCCACTCCTATACAATTCGTTCTTTTCATCCCTGCCGACCACATTCGTCTCCCAAATACAGGCTTTGTATCCGAACCAAGTGTATGTCGTGGTTGTACCACGAACTAACTAAATATAGATAATAAGGATGTACTTGAAACTGAAGATCTCTACACGGTTTTCCTGTTCGTTATTTGTTCTACATAACCCTCCATTCACGTGTTAAGCCTGGAACACGAATGATATATCACGGTGATGGTTTTCCTGTTCGTTATTTGTTCTACATAACCCTCCATTCACGTGTTAAGCCTGGAACACGAATGATATATCACGGTGATGGTTTTCCTGTTCGTTATTTGTTCTACATAACCCTCCATTCACGTGTTAAGCCTGGAACACGAATGATATATCACGGTGATGGTTTTCCTGTTCGTTATTTGTTCTACATAACCCTCCATTCACGTGTTAAGCCTGGAACACGAATGATATATCACGGTGATAGTTTTCTTGGCATGGAAAGTTATTCCGCTAGGTGGCCTTCGTATCGCAAAGGTTACAGATTTTGATATTCAGGTACATGCTCAAGCAATAACGAATCCCCTATTTGGACCATAGTACATCAGATAAGCTAAATAGCCATAGTATAGCCTTTCCCTTCGTTAGTCATGTACCCGGCTGCACCAAAAAGATAATAATGTGTAGCCATTATTATCTTTAGGCCCATGTAATAGAAACTTTAAAGAAAAATTACCCAAATTTCTACAGAATATATAGCAATTTCGAAAGTCAATTTTATAGACATCGGATATAATAAACGTTAAACTTTCTATAGAAAGCCCACTTTATCGATAATTCAAAATAAAACTGTACAAAGTCGTATAAATTTGTTGGTGGAGCAAACGCCAGCCATTTTAGGTCTTTGTTTAACAGCGTTGCCAGATTCAGATTCTTTGTTTGGAGTACACTAAAAGTTGGGTACTTTCGTTTTCCGTAAAACTTGGTTTTGTTGTTAGAGCTTATTGATAAAATTAACTTAATTGATACACAGCAGCTATAAAGAATCAAAGTTTTCGTATATATAGCCAAGAACTAAAACATATGAAAATATTAAATGCTGGCGACATCTAGCGAGTTAGTTTTTATATAGCCTTGTCTATAGATTATACTTTATTATTATTACTTATATTTATTTTATAATTTTAAATTTAAATACTTTAGTCAGCTTATGCAAATTAAAATAATTATCTTTTGAATCTCCAATCAGACTTCAGAGGGAAAATACTTTACTGTTGCATTTTAAAGATGGCGCTAGAGACAGATTGTTAGGACGTTTCCATTCTGAGAAAATACTTCTAGCCAGTGTAATTAAAATTTGATAAATATTTGTCCTATTCATCGAGAAACGAGATTGGGTCATCCCGTAACCGCGTTATTTTTGGCAGAACCTCCTTAAGTTCTCCATGAAAAGGAGGACGACTTTTACCGCGGTGGCCAAGTCCTAAGTCGGCTGCTTTCTTAACGCGCTCCCTCTATATATCAAAAGAGCTTTTAGATTTAGATACGGCGCTCTCTTTGGCCGCCAAAGTGGCTCGCCGACCATCCAAGAGGGCCGCCGAACGTGCCGAAAGACCTCCGTCCGAAGACACGCGTAAATTATTTGGTCACCCGCCTAAAAGACCCTCGACGACTTCCCCTGTATGGAGGCTAGGCCCTCGGGTCCTTTCTGAAACCGAGAAGGTTCCCATTTCAAGAGAACCTCTCCAAAGAAACCAGCTCCGCCATCAGCTCTCGCGAATAAATGATCCTTTCAAGTCTAAACATCTTTTCACCGAAGTTCCAATTTACAAACTTTTTACTGTTTATTTGCTTTCGAATATATGCTGGTTTTATCCTACTTAAACCGCGAATAACATATTCTTCTTAGCCTCGGTATTTGCCTTAAGTTGCGTGTTCAATTTTCCAAGCCATAAGTTTATTTTCTAGCTTAAACTAGGATTTAAGACTTACAGCAATGGGAATAGCCCGTGATAAATTTCGTCTTTCGAAGTTTATTTTAGGTTTGGTTTTAATTGAGGAAGATCAATTTTATTTTTGTACTACTTACAGTATTTCAAAAGTTAAAATATTAACTTTGACTTGCGCAAATATACTAATAAAAAGTTATACATACAACGTTATTTCTAGTGCTCAAAATTTTTTTATTTAAAAACATATAAATATTTACAAACCCGACTAGTTTCGGACGCAATATTCGTCCATCATCAGGGGTGCTATAGAATCGTTTGAATTTCGGAAATAGGGCTTGAAAAATGGCAAATTTTATTAGTCTTATCTGCTATAACCAAGCTGAAATTCAAACCGAATTTTTCAAATAATTTAAATAAGTTTAAATCTAGCTTTCAATTTTAGAAGGTTTTTGTACTCCCTAGACTTTTCTCAGATTGGATATTGAACTCTAATATGTCGGGTGAAAGCCAAAATTTTAAAACTTGGAATTTGTAACGGAACCAAAATATTGAGTAGTCCCTATTGGCTATTCAAGCCTAAAAAATAATACAATTAAAATTATCTTTTCGAAAAACGTCTAATAGATATCACTACCAAAGGCTATTCGACACTCATATTTAATTGCTTTTAGTCTCAGATAAAATTTATTTATAGTATATCATTTACTTGTAATTTTATAGATATTTGATCTATAATTACCGATGAATATATAATGATATACCATAATTTCATCGATATTAGATCGATACTGATATCGATAATTTCGGAGAAATATACACCAGTTACCGTAATTTTACAGATATTAGAGTGATACCGATATCGATATTTACCGATATTAGATTGATTCCGATATCAAAGATATATAAATTTATCATAATTTTACCGCTAAATCAGACACTTATATCGATAATTACCGATAAAGGTATGAACAGACTGGGTGATCATAATTGGACCGAACGTAATCAAAAATGGGTTCACTGCCTCGTCAGATTTATCAAAATTTAAGGACAGATTTTTGAAGCGTAAATAATTGAAAACAATCTCGAAATGGCAGTGCAAACCTGGTGTAACACTAAAAATATACTAAATAAATTAGACAACCTTTACAAACAAAGTTCAACAAACGGAAAACGAATCAAACATTTACCACAATTTTCTTTTTAAATACAATTAAGCGCCAAAAGCTTCTAAATAATTCTATTTATCGGGACAAAAAAGGAAGCATCAATTTTAAACTGAATGTTCTTACAGGTTGCAAGAGGGTCCTTTTAAAATCTTCATGAATAAAGTTACGCTGAAAATAGCGTATTAATAAATCAGAACACCTTAAGACTGCCAATTTTAGTTCTCATCACTTCTACGTAGCCACGACAACCGAGAGCTCCGGTCGATTTCAAAAAGAAGACTTACTAAAAATGTTCCCCTTCCATTGGGAATTGTTTCCAATCAGACTCTGGCTTTTCTAGTTTGGGACGCCAAGATAGGACCTCTACCGCGAACAAGCAACTTAAGAAAAGTGAAAAATTATAATAGAGAAATCGGGCTTTTCAATTATACGTTGTGGGCTTTATTTACCCAATTTGAGATGACCACGATAAAGATCGATATTTATTAGACATTTTTCAGCGTATATTATTTTAATTCTGACTAAAATGGTGTTGTCAGTTTCACTGTTTCATAAAAACACATAGCTGCCACCTGAATTATTGGCTTTAAAAGTCGCTAGATCACTTGGGCCTATGGTGGTGCCTTGGGTATTAGCCTAGCTGATTATTATTATTATTTTTATTAACCTATTTCAGTCACGGTATTATCAAACGACTTGCTTTAAGGCAATCACTTAGTAACTTTTGTGATAAACCAGGATACACGATAGTGGAAAAGGTGATCGTAAAAGCCCATAAGACTACAGTCCAAGCTTACTATTTCATCGTCGTGAACCCTGCTGTAGCGAAAATAAATTATTGAAGAAAATTAGTTATTTTTAAAACCACGATTTGAGTCTTCGTGTTAAAAAATTAATACATTGTAAAAGAAAACGTTATTTCACACGGTTGATAACTTTTGGTTAGATTTTATACCACCCTCCTACGCATTTTAACTCGACCACCTGTTTAAAGGCATAATAAGTCGCTAGATGACTTGGGCCTAAGGTGGTGCCTTGGGTATTAGCCTAGCTGAATATTATTATTATTATTATTAAAAATATTATAGTACAAATTTCCACTATCTAATTTTTAGTTCCCTTATTTTCAACGCTACTTATTTGTCATATATCTGAAATTTATTACGTGTGTTATTTTCATTAGGAATATTACATTATTTTCATTTTCTCAACATACGAATTCTGGTGGTGATTCGAACTATGTTCTTCCTGGACGCCATGAAGCGAAGGAATGCACTCTAATTGTTGATGTAGTTCATCGTTTTTATCGAATATTTTTTGGTATTAACGTCTCAATATGAAGATAATCATTATAGACGCAGTAATTAAAATGCCTTGTTATCCTTAATATTCAGAATTCGGTAGAAATATAATTTCCATTTCCAATTCAAAAGAAACACGAGCGAACTGTTTTTGATATAAACTTGGATATTTTATAATTTGGTTGAAAAGGAATTCGGTTGATGGTACGATACCGAAACGGGTAACGAAGGCGCTCAGTTCCGAATAATGTAAATATAAAACTCTAACGCCCAATGCAGATTTTCAGCAGTTGGCAAAAGGAAGCGAAGTGTGATTACGAATGTACTCATTTCTACCATAAGTATAGAGCTGCATTAGGTAGTCTGTCATCGCAGTTACGAAAAAGGGAAATAATAAATCGTACTATGTTCGCTTACTCGTCATGCAAAAACGTAGATTCCTTTTATATATTTGGAAGGTTTTATAATAAATTTATGATGTACGAAATAAAAATGCCAATATTCCAATGCAATATTAATTGTTGCTAGAGGTCGGCATTATCCATCCATTATCCGAGGAAAATGTTATATAAGTTTAAAAATTTATACTCCTCCGGGGTAATACCTAAAGGATAATTTTCGGTCGGTTAATGATATATTTTAGAGAAAAATTATAAATATAAATAAATATAAATTATTTATTTTATTTTAAAAAGTACTAATTTTTTAGATTAGAAAAGCAATTTAATTATTTTTCGCAATCGATTTATGGCAAATATTATTTTTTTTCCGAATAATAATATTCCAGGAAAGATTATATTTTTAAAAAACGAACAATCTTCAGCGGTTAGCTGCTCTTTAAAATAATCTTACCAAAAAATATAAAAATATCCTTTTTTTTGCGAGAAAGTGGTTAATTAATAAGACGTATAAAGAAGGTTTTTTATTCTGAAATAATCGCTGATTTTTATTTTTCTTATATCTTTGTTACGAAAGAACATTTGTGGTACATAAAAAATTTATTCTTTGACAGATTTATCTATACGGATAATAATAATAATAATAATAATAAAGTTTATTAAACAGGAAAAGATAGAAAAAAATAGTTATCGGTTAACAGTACTTAATTGTTTATCCGAATAAAGTAACTGACACAAATAAGGTGATAGACTTCGGATAATTATCCATTATTCATATCGCCGAGCACTATGCGTTACACATCAGGTCGTCTCCTTGTTAGTGGATACGATCCGCGGGGAACTAAATCTAAAAATGATCTGCTACGACTTTTCAGTTTTTATAATTTGTTACCTTTAATTATCGACTACATGTTAAACTCCTTTCTTAACCTAAAGCAATTTGTTAATGGTTTAGAAACTTGAACGGAATAACGTAGTTTGTTTCAAGACGTCTGTTTTAGGGACCTCGTGATCATTTTAATTTATAAGAAATATCTTTGGCTTAAAAATTTGATTTCCCTATTCACCTCAACCCTAAAATAACTACGAACATTCGCCAGAAGCGGGAACTCGAGTGTTGCGGCGGCGACAAAGGCAATTTCAAACGCCATTACAAAGCCGCCAACGGAGCATCCTCTAAAACGGCGCTAATGCAAAGAAAATAAGTACACAATTTTAGCTACACCATTCTTTCTCATTAAGTTGTCGTTAAAAAAAACGAAGAGGAGCTTAAAATTCCTCAATTATTTTCATAGCATTAAGGCGAGGGAAAAGGGGGGGGGGCACCAAAAAGCGCCAACATTACACCTCCTAAGTAGCCCGTCAGAGGGAGCGACGGCGCGAACAGAACAAAAAGGGGGGGGGGCGAAGGGGGGGATCTAGTCCAAACGAGTCTGCGAGACATTGCAGCCACGCGTCCAAGTCGATGGTGCGCACCGACGCTTCTATGAAGAGAACCGTCGTCAGGTGCCCCCATCCAACCCCCGCGGGCGCCCCTGGGGCCCCCTCAGGCCGTTATCTCGCCCACCCTGCCCAACTGTCCCCCTCCCATCGAGAGAACTCTCGGTAATACGATTGAAAGACTTTCTAGAAGAAAACGTTAGCAGCGAGTCTCGCTTTAAAAAATATCGGATATATGTACGTTTTAAGAGTCAGAACCCGGAATAAACGCGTCTTCTTCCATATATCTAACAGAAATTGAACTCTTGGAGTTCAGAGGCCTCGGAAAAAACAAGGTCGTCATGGGTGGCAATACGTCTGGAATATGTAGTAGAACCTAGAAAAAAAAAAGTCGGTTAACACACTTTAGGACTAGTGTCTCATAAACCTGGTGGCAGAAAGGCGACATTAAGTGATACCTTTAAACCACCATTTTTAAAATTTGTTTATATGTCGGATAATTGAGAAATTTCAGCCTCACGTGACAGAACGTCACCCATGCCTCTACAAACAGTTTAAGAGGACCATTAAAATTTATCGATTTAAATTTCAGTGCCAAATTCAGTTTTCCTCGTCTTCTATACTTTTATAGGAAAACATTAAAAAAATTATTTCGGTAAAGACGAACACACGACGAGTAACTCTCTTTCTGGACAGACGTACATCTCATATGCTGAATAGTCTATCTGGGGTTGTAGTGTACCCCGGTTTTCCAAAAATAACTCAAACGTTTTGCAAAATATTGAAGTTATTTTCCAGTTTTAGGTTGATAACCACGTTATGACTATAATTCTACCCACGTGGATAATAATATTATTGACTGTTCTTAAAAGCAGAGGTGAAGTGGAGCACTAATGAAATTAGACACTTGGTTTTGGTCTACTGATCCCAGAAGCTGGAATGGAAATTTAGTAATTCCAACTTTTATAATAATAATCATAATAATCAGCTAGGCACCACCGTAGGCCTAAGTCATCAAGCGACTTTTAAAGCCATTAATTCAGGAGACCGGGTTACAAGGCGTAGGAGGGTGGTGGCAACGTGGCAAGCCCTTCACGCCACGCGAGCCCACAGCTCCCTACACTAATTATTAACGTTAACCTTCACAAGTTTTTAAGAGAATAACCAATTTTTCAAAACGAGTTTCCGATATCATTCGCTACCAATTCAATTGAACGGATAATATGTAGCCACCGTATAGTCCCCGTTTTCATGATACCAAGAAAATAATCTCCACCTACACAGCTCTAGATAAGCCTTGTGATCGTATTGGAGTGACTTCCCCTTACCGGGTGCAAGGGGAAAAGATGTAAGGCAGAAGAGGCGTGGTTTTTCTAACGGGCATCACAGGGTGCTGCCTACATATTATCTTTTCATCTACAGAAAAAGAAAATTTTACAAAATTCCGTACACTCCGAGAAATAGTGTTTAGAAATCTTCAAATAAAGTTGGAGATTTTAGAAATCTTGAAATCCACTTGTATAATTTTAGAAATCGTGAAATCAACTTTGAATATTTTGGAAATCGTGAAATCAACTTGGAATATTTTGGAAATCGTGAAATGAACTTGGAATGGAATATTTTGGAAATCGTGAAATCAACTTGGAATATTTTGGAAATCGTGAAATCTACTTGGAATATTTTGGAAATCGTGAAATCAACTTGAGATATTTTGAGAATCTTGAAGTCAGCTTCAGATATTTTGAAAATTTGGAAATGAACTTTGGATATTTTTGAATTTTTGAAATCAAATTGGGATATTTTAGAAATTTTAAATTAACTTTGGATCTTTTGGAAATTTTTAAATCAAATTGGGTGACTTTAGAAAGCTTGAAATCAAATTGGGTGACTTTAGGAAGCTTGAAATCAAATTGGGTGGTTTAAGAAAGTTTGAAATCAAGTTAGTATATTTTAGAAATCTTGAACTAGACTTGGAAAATTTTAGAAATTTTGAAATTCAATGAAATCTCGGAATCCTCATAAAAAGGTAAATCAGTTTAAAAAACATATTACCATCTGAATAATTTTTGGATTTCCGAAATCCCTTTTAAATTCAATATTCCCCAACTCCCAACCAGCAGTTGTAAGTCCTTGTAAAAGACGATGCGGATATGAAAGCAGACGACGGAAGTAGAAGGTTTGCCGTGAAAACACAACACGAGGTCCGAACAAAATGTCTTCTTCTGTTTCTACGGATATGTCAATTACATAAACCTTCCAAACCAAAGACAACCGCGAGGCGAAATTTAGTAACGTCCACACCGTTTTTATTTCTTAAGTTCGATCGCGAGTTCGATTCTCGCGGTATAAGTCATATTCGATCCGGGTTCCCCGAAGCTAGTTGCGAATTCCGTTCGCGCCGTTGGGGTGATCAGGGGATTTACAACCGGGGGATCTAAAATGTGGCCAAACCTCCCCGCTGCCGATCGGCCCAGCCTATACGGATTAAGCCTTTATCTATCGTTCCCCGAGTCAAAGGTGCAGGGTGAATACCCGTTATGACCCCCAATATTACAAAGTAGGGAACCTACTATAGTCGCTATAACTGGCTATTTTTTTTTGATTCGGAAGTTTTTCTTAGTAACCTTTTTCACCGGCTGAGTAAAGTAGAACCAAAGACGAAGGATTTTTCTTTTAAGGGAACGCGTTAGGCGGCGATGACACGAAGCTAGCCATTCGTAAATGTTATTTTGAAAAGAACAAAGTAGGGGGGTTGCTGTCTTGGCTCTTATTTTTATTTTATCCGCGCTCCCCCCTTATCCTTCATCCTATTCCCCGAGCTTACTATTGGTTCGACTTGAAAAGATAAAAAATTGTATTTACAGAAAAACGTCTCTATCTGAGATTGTTAAAGATAGATATTCTGGGACCGGCTTCAATTCTATTTTATTTTTGGACAGTGAACAAAATATGACGGGCAATCGTCAAAAATTTAAAGACAGGGAATTGACTTTAAAATAGCGTAGTCGATTGATCGATTATGGTGGTGCCGACTATTACGTTGCTGCGGAAATATAGTAAATAAACCGAAAGCTTATATTTTATGTAGTCTTTCGCATTTTACATGTTTCGTACAAGTTTTTATTATTAGAATTTCAGTCAACTACTAATTATTATGATTAATCGAACATTTATAATCGATTGATCGATTATGGTGGTGCCGACTATTACATTGCTGCGGAAATATAGTAAATAAACCGAAAGCTTATATTTTATGTAGTCTTTAAAATTTTACATGTATCGTACAAGTTTTTATTATTATAATTTCAGTCAACTACTTATTATTACGATTAATCGAACATTTATTAATTACTACATAATGTTTACGATCAATCGATCCCATATTCTTATGAATAGACGAGCCCAATGAAATTACTGTATGTTTAGTATGATCACTCAAACCTTGTTTATTTACTATACATAAAACAAAGCAATAATATCTCTATACATTTATTATGATTAATCGAATCCCAGTCAATTACAATTTATTTTGATTAAACAAAACTCACTAAATTACTTATACATTTCGTAATCGAATATTACTCAATTACTGCATTTTTATTGATATTTATTACTATTAATCGAACCCTTTTTACTGGAACGCATACACTTTTTTTCAGATTAATCGAACTTTAC
Source organism: Leiobunum rupestre (assembly GCF_980474605.1). Taxonomy (NCBI): domain Eukaryota; kingdom Metazoa; phylum Arthropoda; class Arachnida; order Opiliones; family Sclerosomatidae; genus Leiobunum; species Leiobunum rupestre. The sequence goes on from NC_143394.1 coordinate 17,446,144, forward strand.
TTGATTAGGATTTATTCATTCGAAATATCCCTCTCTATGAATTAAAATTAAGTAGTAACTTTTATAAAATATTTTATTATTTATGAAATGATATTATATGATATTTTATTATATGATATTTTATTATATGATGTTATATGATATTTTATTATATGATATTATACGAAATTTTATTATATGATATTATTTATATGATATTATATTATATTTTATTATATGATATTTTATTATACAGGGTGTCCACTAAAAAACGATCCAGGGCGAATATCTCAGAGACCGTTTTATTATATGATGTTATATGATATTTTATTATATGATATTATACGAAATTTTATTATATGATATTATTTATATGATATTATATTATATTTTATTATATGATATTTTATTATACAGGGTGTCCACTAAAAAACGATCCAGGGCGAATATCTCAGAGACCGTTTTCTCTAGGAATTTGAAATTTTTATGTTAAGGAGCACGTGCAGGGGGCCAAAGAAGAATGATATCCTCGATGACCTTGAACCATGTCTTCAAGGTCATCCAGAAACTATCTCGAGAACCGTAAGTGTTAGAAAGTTGGTTTCAATTAGAAAAGTGTTCCCGGTCACGTTTTATGCCTACATAGCGTGAACATGATCGGATTCGACCAATAGTAAGTCGATAATTTTTTTACCAAAATCACAAAGGTCGTAAAAGGGAAAATTGCCAGACAGCGCTAATAACTCCAAAACAAGTCGTGTTACATTATCGAAATTTGCTAGACAATCGCATCATGGTAGGAGATTTTAATATTTGGAAAATTGAATGACCTTGAACCATTGTCTTCAAGGTCATACTAAAATTATCTCGAGAACCATTACGTTTAGAGCAAAAATTCCATTTAGAAAGTTGTTCTTCGTCACATTTTATGTATTAATAACTTTAAATTATACTTTATATTTGGAATTTTTCGAGGTGTAAGTCACTCTCGGATAACCTGCACACCGAGTTCGCGTACTTAGTACTGTTAAAGGTACGGATTTTAAAGAGTTCACGAACTCTTATTAGCAAAGACAGAGGTACGACAGTGTACACCGAGTTCGTGGAGTGACCAACCCCTCGGAATTTTTGCTCTAAACCTAATGGTTCTCGAGATAATTTTAGTATGACCTTGATAGCGCTGTCTTGCAATTTTCCCTTTTACGACCTTTGTGATTTTGGTACCAATTTTCTCGACTTACTATTGGTCGAATCCGATCATATTCACGCTACGTAGGCATAAAACGTGACGGGAAACACTTTTCTAATTGGAACCAACTTTCTAACACTTACGGTTCTCGAGATAGTTTTTGGATGACCTTGAAGACATGGTTCAAGGTCATCAAGGTTATCATTCTTCGTTGCCCCCTGCACGTGCTACGTAACATAAAAAAAATTAAATTCCTAGAGAAAACGATTTCTGAGATATTCGCCCTGGATCGTTTTTAGTGGACACCCTGTATGATATTATATGATGCGATATGAAATGAAATGAAATGCAATTAAATATTAATTAACTTTAAATTAAAGATAAATAACACATCATAATACAGTCTTAAAAGCAAGACTTAGGGAATTAAGAGTTTTCGTTTGATCTAAGACCTGTTAATTAAATTTTTTTATTCAAAACTGGTCACAGGGTCAATTAACAATGAATTTACTATGGCTCTATTACCTTACTAACTTGGTTCCTGGTTACTAGTTTAGAAAAATACCCTTCCCAATCTACTATCGAGACTCATTTTTTGTAAACGTGTGGAAGCGCCATCTGAATTTAAAAGTCCAAGTACTTGACTTCATTTACAATTTTCCGCAACCGTGCCTGCGAATCTGATTTTACTAACTCTAAAGACGTCACACTGTGGAGCCTGGATGTCGTGTTCCAACTTAAAATAAGCTAAGTTAAGAACTCATCATTTAAAAGGATGATCTTTTTTGATATAAACTTAAGAGCGCATATCAGAGTGCAATAAACCGAATGGTCGCTGGAAAGGAGCCCTCAAACCATTAACTTCATAAAACTCTTTCTTTATTTATTTATATCCCCAACTGATTTTGTCTGTTTCTACTTTCGGTATTTCGCGAGGGGAGGGCTAAAAATAGCATCATGGTCACCCCATCCATCCCGTTGTTCGGCCTCCGACACCCGCCCGTTCTTTCAACTGTAAAACATTAAATCTTCAATCTCCCGGTATATAGAGATAGAGTTCTTAGTCGGGGGCCAAAGACGGCAGTCGCTTACCACGATTGGGGCAGCGGAAACGATTAGAGGGACGGCGGAGCATCCTTCTTCGGAGGTCGGAGGAAGGTAGACCATCGGCAACCCGATGACGAATGAATCTGAGCTATGTAATTTCGTTAGGCCGTTTGAACTCTTTCCACGAAAGGAACTGGCCTTTGAAAGAAGGGAGCCTTAAACCTTTGGCCCTTTAAACGATATACGTGGTATTAAAGGGAAGAAAATAGCTCTATAGTGGGCCTTTTTTTTCAACAAATTGTCAGGTGTAAACAATCATTTTGGGGAATGATTTAGCCGCTTAGGAATTTCGAAGATTTGGGGGGTATGAATCTCAGTCGCTTTTCGTCTATAGACCATTCTGTAAATTCCTCAGTTAATGCTTTTCCCTCTCAGTATGAAAAGGACTTTGGATTTTTCTTGATTTCGGAAAGCTCGATCTCACTTATCTGGAAAACCTACAAACCTAGATGCTTGGTTAAATATATAAATTTTAGTGGGACATTTTTAAACAAAACATTGTATGCCGCTTAATAATATTTATCGCATTGTTTGTTTAAATATTCCATTTATAATTGGGCTATATTTTGAAATATAGTCGCCTCACATAGCTTACCTTAGTTATATTAGAGACGTTAATCAAAGCGCTCTACGTCGGAAATACCTTGCACATTCGAAGGTAAATATTTGTTCAAATTGGTTCACCGCGTATTAAATTCAACCAAGTATGCCGCTGGATAAATAATAAGTTGTCATAATTCTGTCTCGATTTTTTTAGTTGGAAAATTAAAATCATCATTATTTTACTTAAAAACTCTAAATATATTACGACGTGCCACTTAAGCTCGACAGAAATATTTCGTCGTCTTGAAGTTGTGAAATATTCGACTCCAAAGAACAAATGAGAAAAGAAAAGCGTCTAAAATGCTCACTTGACTCCCGACGTTGTTGTTCAAACTTCTAGAGTGCTCTGCTTAACCTCTCTTTGGAAAACGTCGACCTTATGCCTGGCACTTAGGAAAGATATGGATTGTAAGTGGAGTTTTTAAAGTTACTAAAGAATAATTATAATTGCGAGTCCCTCTGAATTTATCGCTCGATAGTATTTGTGAAGAGATTTGTAACTCAGTAATATGTTCAGAAATTGCTCTTATCTCGGAAAGTGTGTTTAGTGTAGAATTTGGGAGAGCTATAGTTGAACCAAACTATTGAAATGCTGGTTTTTAATATTCTCAGCAGATTTCGCTTGTAATACATTTGTACATTTAACATCAAGCGGAATTCCTAACACGTTCTCAGTTGTGTATAGCAACGGCCCAATCATTAAGATTATTAAATTAGTAATCTAAAGTGGTGATAACCAAATACTTTCCCCGTAAAAAAGGCAGAAATGGTTAATAACCGAGATAGCATAGCGCAAGTATTTTATGTTTTGAATATCCGTTATGTAACTAGATGTATAATTATCTCGCATATGTTTGTTAAAACAAAAAGGGGTCAATACCCCAATCGAAGTACGATAACGTAAGCCTAACCGCCCCAAACAAGTTTCTTAAACCAACTCACGTAGGATAGCGTGATTTTTAATTAAAATCTCAGTCATTTTGTAATCTGATCGGCGAGAATTGAAAGGGAGAGGGCCCCGAAAACAAGCGGCGAGGCACGTCTGAAGGGGTCTTAAAACGACGCGATATTTTGGCCAAACTGGCCGAGGCTTAACAGAGTTTTAAATAGCTTAAATTGAGCTCGCCAAATTGGAGGAGGGATCACGGCGTCTGTACACAAAAGAAAATAGAGTGATTGGCGAGTCACTTTGTCCGGCCAGTGTAAACGTAAACATTTTCGCTTTAGTAGTGTCAAAATGAATAATGATTGAGGTGCAAAAACATAACTTCCTTTTCCTTCGTAACGTCATTGACCAAGAAAGCAATAGAGGGGTGCTATCGTTGAGCTTTGAAGGGATAATTAACTCCCATTATTATGGTGAATCTACTAAATTTACAATTATGTCACCAAGTTTAAAAAATAATTTATTTCTGACTGTGTTCACATGAGTTTTAGCAAATAAGTAGATTAGTCCATTATGAAAAGGGAGAATAAAGCTAAACCCAAAACAAATTTGAAGAAATTTAAAAACTTAGAAATCGCTCGTACCGATAGGTCTTCGAGCAAACCAAAAGACGCGAAACTCGGACCAAATAGATCTTTGACTGCAAAACTAAATTAAATTATATAAATTAGCCAGACATTCCAACGGTACACCGGTTTCGTCCTATTTGGGCCTCGTCAGCACCGTACGGGAAATCTGGCTCGCGACTATAACACCGAATAGAGAAACTAAGCCTAAATATTAAAAATTTCAAAACGAGTTGCATAGCAACGGAAAGCCGAATAGGGGGAGAGTGGTGGAGATTGGTATATACAATGCAGTCCATAGGTGGATCCCATTGATCCCCCAGAGCTTACGACTTCCGACGCGGCTGACGCTCACGTCGGTGACATATGACCCCTCAATCCTATCGTACCGAGGGTGAATTCGCCAATGATGCCCAGAAAATCCTCTAAACATTCACACTCCATAGTCCCCATAAGTGTAAATAAATACTTTCTTGGTTTATCAGAAACTAGGAAAGATTGACGCTAGTTACGTTAAAAACATGAAATAGTTCCTGTTAGTAGACGATTTTTCGGTTTTCGTTCCTACTCCCTTTAAAGGGAATATACCGTGACTTAAGGGTTCCAAGGTTGCCCGCATCCACCTATGACTTTCAACATTTCCGCCGCTACTTAGTGGTTTATAGCGAAGGTAATCCTACATTTTTTGGGTATATAATCTCTTTAAAGCCCTTGTTTTCTCTGGCACAAATGTAGGTGAATCCGCTTTTAGCGGATGTTCCACAAAAATAAACTCGCGTAGTTCGCGAGTAAAATAAATTGCCGAAGTCAGAAAATCAGATCATATAGGCTAAGGCTTTTGTTTAGTACTTGCGTTATATATAGATTCTAAGGCCCTATTTCACCATGTTGGAAAATGGCGACCAAAATCAATAAATGTAAGTTTAGAGGTGAGAAAATTTAAAGTGGTTAGCGAGGTTCTGTCCCAGCTTGTGGCACTGCAGATAATACGCGCTCGGAGGTACTCATTCCACGTTCAGTTTGCAAGCTCTCTCCCCACTGTTTAAAGGAGTTTTTCACCGAGCTCTTACGTTTCCCCTTCCATAGACACATATCGCTTAAGATGAAGAGCTTGTATAACCCGGCCACTTGATCTAAAGGCATTAGAAGTCGCTAGATGTCTTAGAAAATTCGAAGAAAGTAGTTCTTTCTTCCGCCTAGATCATTTTCGAATTCTCCATAAATTAATCAAAATGAAAACAGCAAAACAGAACAACAGCGCAGTGCCAAGCGGACGATTTTTTAAAAGCTTCTAGTTCGATTTGGTGAATGAAGGCGGCGCTATATTTACAAAGATCGCCGACGATCGGACGCGGAATATATATTCGATCAATTCGTGGCTAAGCCTCGGTTACGCACCTTTTACAAGGCTTAAAAAGAGAAAAATGGATATCAAAGAATTTATGTAGCGCGGTTTAGATGCCACGCGAGGGTGATGTAACTGGCGAGTGAGCCACACTCAACCCGCGCCGAGAGAAGCAATCGAAGACTGGCCGTTTTTGAAACGTCAATACGGACCAGTTGAGCTTTGAGAAGACGCGGGAGATCATACTCAAAATATGCCCCCAAACGCGCATAAATTCAAACTCTATCATCGGCTGGCCACTTTTCCAATAAAAATAGAAGCTCCAGAGAGGGTTTAACGGGAGGAGGTTCTGCCGCGTTTCGAAGAAGTTAATGTCCCATGCGGAAATAGCGGTCGTGGAAATATCAACGCAATAGGTTAAGTACTACACAGTCAACAAGGTCAGTAAACTGGCTAAGCCCGGGCTAGAAAACGTGTATGGAAAACAGTCTGTGTCCCGTAAGACACTTTTTCAATGTTGGTTTGTACAACTGATATTAGTCAGGATCCATACTTCTAATTTTTGATAGAGGATTACTAATCTCCAGATCCCACACTCTTAAAAAAAGGGTTTCTTTTCAAACCTTTAAGGGTGTTTTCTTGTCCCATATTTAACACCTTAACAGGTTTATAAAGGATGTTATTCTACACCTTAAAAAACAGTTTTCCTGCTAGGGTGTTTATTTACACTGTTTGGGGTGCTTATGTCCTCCGTTTTGGTTCCTTTGTTAACAGTTTGTGGTATAAAACTATTCCATTCAGGGTTATTATCTACTCCCTCTGGGGTACAAGACTACTCCTTTTAGGGTACCAAACGACTCCTTTCAGGGTGTTAGACTACCCCCTTCAGGGTTCTACAATACTCCCTTAAGGGTTCTATAATACTCCCTTTAAAGTTTTATCACTACTCCCTTTAAGGTTCTAAACTACTGCCTTAAGGGTGCTACAATACTCCCTTTAAAGTGTTAAAATACTCCTTTTAGGATACTAAACTACTGCCTTAAGGGAGCTACACCCTTAACAGGTGTTAAATCACTCAATTTACGGGGTAATATAACACCCTTTATAAACCTTTTCAGGTTTTTAATTTGGGACAATAAAAATCCCTTTAGGGCGTTTAAATTCACATTAATGAGTGTTTTTTACAGATATTACACCCTTAATATACCATTAAAACACCCTTTTTTTTTAAGAGTGCAGTTTTGGCCCGCAGGTAGACAAGTTACTAATTTCAGTAGGTAGATATTTTTAATTATCTCCACCAGAACAAAACTAGCAAAAAGTAATTAATATCAACCAAGAGCATCTTCATTCAGTCTGACAGACAGAAAAGGCTTCTAGGCAAATTGGTCTAGTTTTATAAGCAAGTCCTTTATTCTATTTTAAGTTTTATTTTGTAAATTTTTTCGATTGTGTAAAACCGGTTAAAATAATAATAGCAAATACCATTAAGTTTCCAAAACAGGGCTTAGATGGTTCGACGAACTTCGTCTACAAAGATTTTAGATAGAATCCACAACACGCGTCGGAAGAAGTTCAAGGGGTTTCATACTTGAAGTTCCTTTGAAAACTTAGGTTTATTTATGATCATCAAGAGTGGTTTTACAGATATTTGTCTTAGAATTACTCTAAGTAATTCTCTTCAGCGTTTCATATCCCGGACATTTTTCGTTGACTGAGTCAACGATTAGTTTAAGTGCTAACGTAGAACGCAGAAAGACAGTATTGCTGCATTAATGTATTCTTGGTACGAGACAAAAATGACATTTCAGATAAAATAGAACACCAAATGTAACTAGGCTGTCTCTAGCACCGTGACCCTGAAGCCAACGAATACCAGCAAATAAACTTCTTTTTCGTGTGATGTTCCCGTACGAAAATGGAGGATCATAATTTGATCCAAATTTGATTTAATTTATTGGATCCAAATGTGATCAAAAATTGGACAGATCAAACGGGGATCCAATTACAGTTGGATCCAATTTTGTTTTTACTTTAAGACATCTCGATAAAATTTAGGATCCAATTTATATCAAATTGGGATCCAAATTGGATCAAGTAAGGATAGATTTTATGAAATTTGAATGCCAATTGGATCCAGTTTCTTAAATTGGGATCCAATATATATCACAATTTGATCCAATTTCCAAAGTTGGGTCCAATATTTATCACAATTTTATACATATTGCAATCCAATGAGATTGGATCAAATTGGGATCCCATGAGATTGGATCAAATTGGGATCCAATGAGATTTGGAACCCGACTAGACCTAATGATATTTGGATCCGGTCGGAATTCAATGAGAATTGGATCCAATGAGATTTGGATCCAGTTGGCATTCAAAGAGATTTGGATCCAGTTGGGATCCTAAGAGATACTTTGAAAAAAGGTAATTTTGGTGGCATGACTTATAATTAAATAACCTTATTAGCAGATACTACAATTTACACTTAGCCGTGAGAGGCACTTACAGTGTAGCACATGTTACAATTAACCATAACCAAACAGACTAGAAATATTAAACTTTGGGGAAAAATTTGTTACATACATAACAAATCATGCCAAGAAACGATAAGAAACTATAAAGAAAAGCTAATCTTTAGCCCGAAAAGCTAGGAAACCTACAAAACCCTGCCAAAAGACGTCTACTTTGGCCTAAAATGAAGAAACTGCCCAAAAAATGGCACGTGCATCACGTGCTCTAAGTGCTCAAAACGCGGTAAACGAAAATAATTGAGGTAAATATAACAATAATTAACAAAATCAATGAATTATATCCCCTCCCAAATACCTGGTTTTTACACCTGGTTGCGCTTAGATGGTAGATTAAATAAAACAAACAAATGTAATTGGCCAGAACCGAGTGACGTCACTGAAGGCTAACTATTAGAGAACCGACTAGAGTGTAGAAGGCAGGGAAAAGACTTAAAATAAGACGACGCGTAAACCAAACCACCCAAACGAGGCTACCTTTTATAGCATTTTTTACTTACCTTGGGCGTTACTGACTAATCCGCCAGTTTCCAATCGGCGCGTGGTCCATTGCAAAAATCGTTCTAGTTACATTCTGATTTCTATGCTGTAGAGTTTTATCGAAATGTTGCCAGTTGTTCGATAAATTTAACTATTGAAAAAAAAATATATATTTACTGAGATCGATATTGTTCTGGCAGTCTCGCCAGACATAAAAAGTAGTCATCTAATCTCCTATCGCCTTCTATAATTATGTTTATACCATTGAGTTAGGAATATTTACTCTAGATTCTTGAACACTCAATTGATATCCGCTATGGTGTCTCGGTTGGGACCAATTTCCAGAAACACTTACGGCGGCTGTCATTTATCATTATATGGTGCCGTCATCTATTTTAGAAATAATATATTTAAGCTGGCGGTACATGACGACACCGTACAAGATTCCATACACGATTCCAAGAAAGTGTCCCGGCGAAATATCAATTGGATCCAAATTTGATACAATTTTATTTGATCAAATTAATTTGGATCAAACTTGGATTCAATTCTTAGTTAAAAGATTTTTTGGATCCAAATTTGATACAATTTTATTTGATCAAATTAATTCGGATCCTACTTGTATCCAATTCTTAGTTAAGATTTTTTGGATCTAAAATTGATACAATTTTATTTGAATAAATTAATTTGATCAAATTAATTTGGATCCAAATTTTATCCAATGCTATTTGATCAAAACAATATAGATCAAACTTGGATCCAATTCTTAGTTAAAAGATTTTTTGGATCTAAATTTGATACAATTTTATTTGATCAATTTGGATAAAACTTGTATCCAATTCTTACTTAAAAGATTTTTTGGATCCAAATTTGATAAAGATTATTTGATCAAGAAATAGTTGATCCTTATTTGATCCTTTCAGGATATAGCTTGATACAAATTGTATCCAATGTCCAAAATTGGATCAAGTCATTTTCGTAAGGGTTACTTATGAGCGCCTTTTTAAAATGGACGAAAAAATTCGCGAAATAGTCAAAATAATCAGCTAAACTAATAGCCAAGGCACCGCCATAGGCCCAAGTAAGCTAGCTTCTTTAAATGCCATTAATTTAGGTGGTCGGGTTACAAAGCGCAGGAGGAAGGGGTGGAAAGCCATTCATGTCCGACGAGCCTACACTTAATACTACCGTTAACCTCGTGGAAAGGGAAACCGAAGAACTAGTGGTTAGAGCAACTTGTAAACTTAATGCAGAAGGAGTTTTCACTCAGTGCCACAAACCTGGATCAAACCCGGCTACTCTTGTAGCGCGGCGAAAGTGCTATCCACTCTGCCACCTCACCACTTATTTTTAACGAAATCGTAGGTGCCCACAGAATATTGTGTAATGAACTTTACCCTCAAATAACTGAGACCGCAAATGGAAATATAAAATTTGGTGACCATTAGGACACAGTACCTCGGTACATTCATCTACGTTAAAAACTACATTCAAATCGGTTAACTTCTACTACGCCTACGACGATGACAAACATTTCACTATTTGATTCGCTCGAAAGGAAGCTAACTCTCAATTCGCTTCAATAATAAGATTTCATAATAGCATTGTAAAATTATAAGGATAAGAAATAGAACTAACGGATCGTTGGAAACCTATTTGAAAAGTACTCTCTATGGGTAAGTTTCCTTAAAACCCGAGCACGTAGCAGGGGACATTGTCAAAGGATGGCATGTGGATATCCGCTGAAACGAAAACAAAAGCGACACATAAAAAGGGGGATGGAGAAAAGGGGGGAGTGGAATAGTAGCACGCTCTCGTCATCCGCTGTCGCGTGGCGGCCCCCGCTGATATAGAATGGCGTGGAAGATGGAATGATGCCCGAAATGATTCTCCGGGATACTTCGCCACATTCGGTCAGCAGGGAAGTCGGCGAAGTCTGCGTGTTGGCGAACCGTCCCGGGGTCCGCGGTGAGCTGTAATCGAGAGGCCGTCTCATTCCAGCTTCTATAGATTGGCTCGGTCAAGGCGTCAAACGCCAAAATTAATGACGTTGGTGGCGCTTCAAGCGTGTCTCCGTGAAGGTGTTTAGACGTATCGACGTCGTATTCGCTACACTTCTAGTGTTGCCTATTAAGATTGATTACAACCGCCAACAATTTCTCTTAAACCGCCCAAATTCGTTAAATTTATCACCTTATCTAAATAATAGGGCAATTCCCTCGTTTTCAACAATTTGCCTATGGCACCTATCCTTTAATGTCACCTGTAGAATGCCCAACTTCTCTAACTTTTATTTGAGCAAAATGTCGACTCGTTTCACAAACAGATATTTAATTAATTTTATTTATTAATTATACTTGTAATAGGTTTTTGAAAAATTGACAATATAAGGCACTCACAATGTCAGTGGAAACTGTTTTATCGAAATTGACCCGAAACAACCCCGGTTCCGGGCGAATAATTTTCGGTGTACAAGAGGTCAAACTCAGACATATCAGTTCTGTAGAAACATATGTGTCGTTTTGAATTGTGTTCACTTACAGGGTTGTCTAATCAAATTAGTTATCCAACAAAAACTGCCCATTTTCGTTATTATCTCTCAAAATTAATTAAGACGAAATCTCAAATTAAATTTGTTAAAACAAAATAACTCCAATAGAGACTTCAATAAATCATCCTCCTTAGAAATCGCCAAGGAGTAATATTTCCGAGAGCCAGGACCCGCAAGTCACTGTTTATATAGTGCTAGTTATTATAATGGAAATTTTTAACCTTTACGGCAGCCACAGGCGTTCCCCATAGCGTTCCCTTTTAACCAGATAGCTTTTTTGACATATAAGGGCTTAGCAAAAACACGACGTAAGGTTTACAGGTAAAAGGTTTCCAATATTTCCACAAGCACTATATAAACCTGGCTCTCGTAAATATTCCATCTTGGTGATTTCCTTGGAGGATGATTCATTTAAGCGCCTATTACAAAATTCACGTCGATAATATATTCCTTTCGTCATTACCACGAGTATCGTAGCAGATAGCGTACTTTTTATTGTAAGTTACTCAGATTTTTAATCGCAAAACATAAATATAGATGGCACTGTCAAAGAGGCGTTCATCTGCCTGTCAAGACAAATAGGAAATATGATAAGTCTATCATAAGGTCCCCATAAGTAAAGGTCTAGCATAGAGCCCCATGTTTACGGCATTATCCATGCGAGAAAAAAATTAACGTACGCCGATATAGCAGTAGTGACATCTTTTTCAAAATATTTTCTTACGTGGTAGAGCAGCCACGCTCGGGTTGATAAACGCCACAAAACGCGTCTAAATCTCAATTTTGAAAAATAAATACCTTCAGAAACCAGTTCTCTTATTTCTAATAGCCAGTTTTAGGTTCTGATGAATCATTTTGCAAAGATAAGGGTAAATTTTAAGTTTTAAAGCGATAAAATCGTGAATAAGCCTTGGCTACGGTGCAAAGGGCTCGCGGCGGAGATTTCTCCCGCGTGGTTCTTAGTTTAAAAACGTTCGTGCACGCCTCAATAATGATTAATTATTGAATCTGAAGATAAAAATAACTATTTTAAACACTGACTCCATTTCAGAATTTATTTTTTTCTGAATTTCAAACCTAAACGCGTGTACGCTCGTATTTCTCGCCATCAAACTATTTTGCCAACGAAAAGAGTAGGAAGGGATGTAAATCCTGCCAAATCTTATAGTCAAACCCGACAAATTTTGACGGGTAAATTTGCTGTCTGGGAACCTCGTGGTCATTTTCTTCCGAAAGTATAGTTCCCCAAAGACGAAGAAACGGAGTAGAAGCTGATCAATCTTAAGACTGGTTTCAAAAGCGACCACTTTAAGTAGGCTTTCCTCAAAGATTTATAAGAGTCTTCTTTTGTAAAAAGATAGACATTTTTCAAAAGCGCTTCAAGAAGATCCCACGTAGGTCCATCATTTAGAATTAAGTAAAAAAGTTGTCGCATAAATAATACCACTCCCTCTGGCGGTAGCGTCATAGCGCAACAATTTACGGCTTCGGGGTTCTATAGTTCCTTTAAAACAGCGTGAATAAAAAATCCGTAACAAGATGGCAACATTTGGATATCATTATTTGGAGTCGCGCGGGCAAAGCCTCTCCACTCTATAGCAACGTCATATCTCTTTATTTTCGGTAGAAACTAGACTGCTTTGGCCCTCGTAGCGGTTTAAGGTTACTCTAGTTCTGGGAAGCATCGACTATTTTTCACTATTTATATGGACTAGCACGCCTCGATGATCTATAAGGAACTCTTCCCGCCGTCTTTAAGCCGCTGCGGCTCGAATGGTAATCCTTCAACTCCGGCTCGCTTTTCTAGATCGACAATATACCCCAAACTTATATCCGGAGCTTTCCACTGACATATACTGGGTGTTTGAATTAGCACGAAACATGGTTTCGGAATTACAACGGAACATAAGGCTGAATTATAACTAAACATGTTTTCGAAATTTCAATGGAACATGAGGCTGAATTATAACTAAACGTGTTTTCGGAATTTCAATGGAACATAAGGCTGAATTATAACTAAACATGTTTTCAGAATTACAACTTATCATAGTGTCGGAATTAGAACTAAAGGATTTTCGGAATTACAACTTATAATAGTATATGAATTAGAACTAAATAAGGTTTCGGAATTACAACTGAACAGGGTGTCTAAATTAGAACTAAAGGAAGTTTCGGAATAACAACTGATCATAGTGTCGGAATTATAACTAAACCAGGTTTCGTAATTACAACTTATCATAGTGTCGGAATTATAACAAAACCAGGTTTCATAATTACAACTTATAATAGTATCTGAATTAGAACTAAACAATGTTTCGGAATTACAATTGATCGTAGCACCTGAATTAGAATTAAACAAGTTTTCAGAATTACAATTGATCATAGTATCTGAATTAGAACTATACAATGTTTTGGAATTACAACTGAACATGGTGTCTAAATTAAACCTTAAAGTGGTGTCTGAAATTGAAACGAAACAGGGGGTTTGAATTAACACTAAACATAGTTTCATAATTATAACTCAACATATATGTCTGAATTATAACTAAACAGGGTTTCGGGATTATAATTAAACGAGGTTTCAGAATTATAAACCAGGTTTTGGAATTACAACTGAAGATAGTGTCTGAATTATAATTAACCAAGGTTTTGGAATTACAACTGAAGATAGTGTCTGAATTATAATTAACCAAGGTTTAGGAATTACAACTGAAGATAGTGTCTGAATTATAATTGACCAAGGTTTTGGAATTACAACTGAAGATAGAGTCTGAATTATAATTAACCAAGGTTTAGGAATTACAACTGAACATGGTTGTCTGAATTATAATTAACCAAGGTTTAGGAATTACAACTGAACATTGTTGTCTTAATTGAAACTAATCAAGGTTACTGTGCAAAAACTGCGCGTGGAGTCTGAATTAAAACTAAACATGGTGACTGAGCAAAAACTGCACGTGGAATCTGAATTAAAACTAATCATGGTGACTGAGCAAAAACTGCACGTGGAGTCTGAATTAAAACTAAACATGATCTGTCTGAAACTTTACATTGTCTGACTCCCAGTCAGGCTCCGACATTGTCTCTAATTAAGTTTACCGTACCCGAACAACAGATTGGACTACTCTATTCTTAATAGATACATAGAAAGCAAAACTCATAAATTGAAAATCAAAGATATTATAGTGCTATATTGTATTCTCATTCTATCGTCAAGGTGTTCTGCGAGTCTAACATTAAAGCAGCTTAGAAGCCTATCAATAAACGACAATCTAATCTTGAGCCTCTTAAAGACGAAATATGTCAGCTTGAGAATTATGGCATCTACCAAATCTCTTCAAGATGCGATAACATTTATAATGACGTAGTAAGCTTAATTTGGGATATAGAATTAATGTGCATAAATTAAGCGTGCTTATAACTTCAGTTCTTGCCAAACACGTAATTGAAATTAAAGGTAAACCGAATTAGGAAAAAATAAATATATTATGAGGAGTTCGTAGACAAACTGAATTCATTGGAATTTTAGCAAAATATTCTATAATTCCTGCAAAACGATTTATTTAAAAATCCACTCATTATCAAGGCGCTACCTAACCTGCAAAGGCGAAACTAAACTCTTATCTTTATGAATTCCTGATATTATACAAAATGGATAATAATTTAAAATTAATCATAATAGATCTACTAAAAATTATTCAAAAACGAGGGTCCTATAAAATAGATATGAATTCAACTGGTTTATTTACTGTTAAATTATATGATTTAAAAAGAAATAATCTACAGATAAATCAATGCCGATTAATTAATGTATTGTGTTTTTGATTCTACATAGTTACGTCTATCTTTGGCCTACTAGCGCCTGTAGAAGTGTTGCACACGCAGCACATTGTTGTTCTGGGCGAGGTCGACTTTCAGGATCATCGTTTCAATGAAGCGTTCGTTGAAAGACATATACCTAAGGCGAAGCCCCTGCTTAGGTTTAGTACTGGTACCTGCCACTAGATGGGGTAAGAGGTCCTCCCAGCTTCGCATTGTATTGACAATATAGGTTGAAACAAATACTCTCGAGCCCAAGGCGAAAAAATCCTGGACGCTTCGAAAACTTTTAATTAATTCAAATCTCGGCAACAAAGTAAGTAATTTATATACATAAGGTTATGTATTTGTACCCCGCCGTTCCGCCGTTTATATACAAATGAAACTTATTATATAATGATATTTTACCGAGTCTTTCTCCGAGCGTTTGCTATTTTAACAGATATAAATTTCAAATAATTGGGCCACTCATTTTTAGAAAACAGTGATCCTTTTGGAAAATTTGGGGTATAAATGTATTTATTTATAATTAGGGAGAATGCCTATGTTGAGACTATCCACAGGCATCACGGTTTGAGATGGGGGAGAGAAAATGTCACCAGGGTGCGCTTCAATCGCGTCTGAAGACGTCAGTTTTAGGGAACCAATGAGATGACGAGCTGACATGATTTTTACTGATAAGCTTTTACCCCTAACTGTGCTCGTATCAGATATTATTCAATTATTATTCTGGTCTCGACAGAAAGTAATTTATTTTTCTACGGCCGACTGGGTGCTTTATAAAAATTTCTATACTCGGATATTCTTTAGAACTATAATTGATTCCTTATAGAAAAATGACCTAACATTCTATAGAACCTATAAAAAACATTTAGGTAATTTATCTATATTCATAGTAAAGAAACTGATTTTTTCCAGAGTGTATAAAAATAATGTAAACTTCGAACCCGTGTCCTTTTCCAATTACAATTCTATAGAATATTTGTTTAAAATAATTTTAAAGAAAGGCAGACCATATCGCCAATTTAAATATATTCCGATTACAATTCTATAAAATGTTTATAGAACGTCGCCGTTAAAACAAAACCACGTATCTTTTCGGTGGACTTTTTGAGAAAAATGGATTTTTAATTTTGCAGGGTCGACTTGTGAAATCGCGTGTTAGGTTTTTACATGTCAGTTAATTTTATAGTTAAATAATTTCGTTTCAATATTGAATTTATGAGGATTTTAATTTAAAAATATTTTGCTAAAGGGGAATTTTTAGAGATACGTGTTTTTTTTTAAATAGTAATAATAATCAGCTAGGCGCCATGAAGTGAAATAGGAGCTGAAAATAAGCAAGATACGTGCTTTTGCGCGAAATGCGTTGTGAATATCAAAGATACGTTTAAATGTTTTCTCGATTTAAAAAAAGAATTTAAATTGTATCCTATTAATGTTTTTAACGTTATATACGTAAATTGGGGTGTAGAATCTAAATATGTCAATTTTTACAAAACCACGTATCTCAAGTTGCGTGGTTTTGTTTCAACGGCGACGAAATAATGTTTGGTTCCAAATTATTGCCGTTTCTAGTCGTTTGAGAAAATGTAAAGCACCCTGTAGTTTCGGCAACGAGCGGCTAAGAGTTAGACTTTTCCCGCTGACGACGATGTTGGCTGGCCTTTGTCAAGTAGTGGCTTAGCCTGAGAATAAAAGCTTGGCGGCAGTGCACGCCGTAAACTAAAGACGCGTCTGTAGCAGCGGAGATTTGAATCGTTGGGTTCCGCGAGAATCGACCGTTCACTCTCCTCCGGGGAAAACGACGACCGACTCTCCACTTTGAGAAACCAGCTGACTCTGTTTTACCAAAGGGAACTTTCAACAATGGATTCTCCTTTATCCTATCCAAGGTTCTGTCACGGGGGTTTCCAACCACTTTCTTCTACACCCTCCCTTCGCCGATCCCAATCCGAAGGCTTGTACAATAGAGGAGAGTTAATGCCGCGAAAGAGTTGCTCGATTTGGAATTCGCGCCACCTGGTAGTCGCCTGTGAAATTATGAAACCAAGAATATATCAATATTTTAACGGAACTAGACTTAAATTGATCAATCCGTACCTTTACGAAAGTCTGCGGTTGTTCTTGACTTTATTTGTTAGTCCAAAAGTATTCAAATGTAGCCAATATTTACAACGCTTATTAGCGGTAGTATATGACAATATCTTAGTAAGTTTCTACTAAACCAAAGTAAACTTAAAATCGTTATGCGTGGCTTTTTAGCGCTATAGCCAACGCTAGAGGTTTCCAAAAAGGTAGACATTTTAGTAATTCATCAATTGCTTTATAATTCATTATCCCGCTCTTTAAAAAATTTAAACCCATTTTGTGTAAATAGGTATTTCTAAAATATTTCATTTTGTACTTCATACAATTTTATTAAAATAAATAATGATCTACTTTGTCATTTAGATAAGACCAAGTGTAGTATTGTTTATCGTGAACTAAAGAAATGACTTCGTAAGAATTTATTTATTGTGAAATTTCATAATAAGTTTCTTTTTGGTCGAGGGGCAGGTCACTTTCTTGATTGTCACTTTCTTGATTAATTAAAAATTAAATTAAATCGAATTTAATCGTGATTATTTCGATTAAATTCAATATAATCACAATTATGTTGATTAAATCATGTTTAATCCATAATTAGAATGTTTAAATCTGATTTAATCATGATTAAATGATTACATCCTGATTGAAACGATTAAATCGTGATTGAAACGATTAAATCGTGATTGAAGCGATTAAATCGTGATTAGAATGATTAAATCGCGATCAGAAATTAGAACGAGAATCAGAATGATAATATTGGTGATTGGAATGATTATAATTGTACGTGACTAGAACGAGCTGATAAGGATAATTTAATATGTGATTAGAATTATTATTTCGTATTTACCGCACTCGATAAATTTCGATTGATTAAATCTGATTAAACTGATTAAATCTGATTAAAATGATTAAATATGATTAAAATGATTAAATCTTATTAAAATGATTAAATCTTATTAAAATGGTTAAATTATGATTAGAATGATTAAATTTCGTTTAAATCGTGAATAGATTGATTAAATTGTAATTAGATTTTTTAATCTTGATTACCCTGATTTAATAATTTTACTATGATTAAGACGCACCCAAAATGGAAGTGACCTGCCCCTCGTTTTTGGTTTGCCTAAGATCAAAGTTATGCATCTTTCCACATCAGCCGTCCACCATTAAAATTGAATCAACGTATATGATAGGTTGACCTAGTGGATGTATCCTAGAATCAAATGTAATATCGTATTAATGAATAAATTTGAATTTGAATTTGAATTTGAATTTGAATCATTGTACCTTGAATCTAAAAAACAACTTTTCTCCAAAACCAAATGGTTGGTGTTATTTGCTTCATCACTGTTTACACATTTTAGGGCCTAGATGGATACTTTTCAAACACGAAAAAAACGGATAATTCGATGTATTAATCAAATAACCCAATTTGCATACTTACAAAATATCTTTTAACTTAGGGTGTTACTATGGGTAAATCGGCAAAGGATATTGAGCACAACGTTACGCGTTTTACCAACGAAATTCCATAGTCGCGAATCAAATTAAATAGTTTAGAATGGATCGGATAACGGTTCACTCCAATTAAAGTTATTTACACAATGTAGTTTTGGAATTTAGTGTCAGGAGGCGTTCAAAATCGATAGTGGTCGGGAAACCCTTTCTTAACGGATTGTTTGCGGGTAACGGTAATAAAATCTGTGTTGTGACATATTCCCGGTAGACGGCGCTACTATTAACGGAGTAACGCGATAATCCGTTCGGAGCGTTCCTTTACAGAGCCCCATTAACAGCGCGATTATGGCCCCTTTAAAGGCTCTTATTAAAGCGGCAATACGGAATTTAAAGCCGCTCTCCCAAACATGGCAATCCCGCAGTTTCCTGGCCCCTCCTCTTTGTAATCTAAGCGCCCCCTGGTATCGAAGGAAGGAACAAATCCAGCTCACTTTCCCGGCAATCTATCTCCGTATGCAAACCTTTCTAGCAAACTCAATTTAGTAATGCTCATACTGATATCGGAAACCAGACTTCGCTGTTTATATAGGCATTTCTATTAATGAAAGGAAATCACGCTAATGTCATATACATTGCAAACTATTGGATACATTGGGCCTATTCAGCGAGTCGGAATGTGTTGCGAGATATTGTTTCGATAAATTTCGGTATTAATTATAGCTAAGACTTAAATTTTAATTTGATCTAAATACTGTTAGATATACCGTAATTAACGAAAATTTATTCTTAAATGCAACCTATTTTTTATTTTTTAAAAACCATTGCTTATATCAGAAATACATGAACCGAAATTATCAGCGTCCTATTCCTCTAACACGGGAGGCAAGTTCCCCGTTTTGCCCCACCTTAGTGGCCACGTGTCATCTTCCCCTCCTCGAAAAGAGAACCTCCCCATCTCCGCGGTGAAGGTTTGAATACGCTACCTGGCGACGGCCGAGCGAAACTTTCTCGAAAAACAAATAAATAAAATATGATGCTGGGGAAAAATGACAAGTGCTGCAGTGCATCAAGTGTCAGTGGAAGAAAGGCAAAAACTAGTCTAACTTGACTACGTTAAGAATTATACACAATGAATATTTGTATTATTTTGTTAAAATAATTGTACTTGTTTTATTTGAAATATAAAACTGAATAGCAACGTAAAGGTAGCCTTACTCTTAAACGAAATAATCATTTTTTTTCAAATCTCTACTAGTTCTTTTCTCGTGGTTTATTTTAGCATGGACTAATTAATGTTCATTAGTCCATGATTTTAGTTTCTTCTTCTGTGGCCTTCTGTTTCTTTGCTACTGCAAGCCTAAATATTTTTATCTGGGTTTCATATATCTTAAGTAGCTCCATTAAATAATTCTGAATATTTTCTGATTCTAATAAAACTAACGTATTTCTCTGTTCTTTCATACATATATGGTCTAGTAAGATGAGTTAAAAAGGTGTTTAATTCATCTACTATTTCCATTTTGGACAGCTGCGGCAGCTACCGCCTTCCACTGACCTCTATCAATAACAAAACACGGCTAAGCCTAGGTTTGCAGACCACGTTTCTCACGATCTTCTTCGATGAAATAATTTATCTTAGCCTCACTATAGATGGCGGTCTAGTTACCCGTGGTGCATTCGAAATTTTCCCTGTAGTCGCGGGAGGCGGAAAATTAACAAGGCCTCGCTTTTCGACCCTCCCCTGTCGCGCGGAGAAATTGCCGTCCGAGAAAAATTTGCTCGCTGATAATTTCGGTTCATGTATTTCTGCTTATATTTTAAATTAGTTAAATAAGCAAAAGGTTCAAAAGATAGTTTTGGAAAATGCCGTTAAATGGTTTTACCATTTTTTTCGAATTGGCTTTCAATCAAGGTAAATACCTTCATTTGAAACCAAGTCGAAAAAATTTGGTACACTTTGCACCAATCGTCGTTTTTTTCCAATAGTTTTTACTACTTATTTATTTTAAATGTCAAATCAATTAACCAGTTCAATTAAGAGTTTTTTTCAGGGTTTGCCGTTCGAATAACGAATGAAATTGACATTTGGATGTAAAAAAGATAATTACGTATAAAAACTACTCCACTAATTAATGTTAAAATAGTCGTGTCTCTTTAATTGGTATTTCAATAACCATCAAATGAAATATTGATACTTGTATATTTGAAGACCAATACTATCGTGTACATTGGAATAGAAATAGACGAATGAATTCGAACACTAATAGATCTGTTTAAAGTCTAGCTCAAATAGAAATTGGATGACAAATAGAGGTATAGCATTATCCGCATCAATTCGACAAACGTCATTTTTTAAATTCGAGATAATTAAGTTTTTTGATTTTGATTTACAACATTTCGTCGCCTAAAAGCAAAATCCAAGT
Source organism: Leiobunum rupestre (assembly GCF_980474605.1). Classification (NCBI taxonomy): domain Eukaryota; kingdom Metazoa; phylum Arthropoda; class Arachnida; order Opiliones; family Sclerosomatidae; genus Leiobunum; species Leiobunum rupestre. The sequence continues at coordinate 17,467,235 of NC_143394.1, forward strand.
AACTTAATATAGACTTTTTAAAAAGATACGTGGATTTGGCTTTCAGGCGACGATTTCTTATTGTTATGTAAGTGGTAACTTAGACCAAGAAACACAGGGGCGTCGCACGGTAGATATTTCGCGCCCGAAGCTTCGTTGAGGCTACCTATTTCCTATTTATCTCGCGCTGTGTCGCTAGTAGCGAAGGTGAGTCAATTTTTATTGGCTATTTGAGTCACGTGCACAGCCCTACAATCTGTCAGCACGTGGCCTGCAACAGCGTGGCTCCAAAAAAACGAAATTTCTTGTATGTTTTTTAATATTTGTGTCCCTAAAATATTAAAAAATATTAAATAATTTAAAAATAGGTAACTCTTAGCTGGTTATTTTTTTTCAAGTTCTTTAAAAAACGTTATTTTTATCTCTCATGGATGGCGCCTATTGACTATCTGGATCACCTAACCCCCCAATAAAGCGTTGGGTATGCCAGGGAGTACAGAACGGGAGATGAAAAGAGGGGGTTTTCTTGGTTCTGCTACACTTCAGCAGGCGCCTCTGCAAAATACGGGACACCTCGACTATTTAACGCCATCTATTATCAGCGGTTATGCGGTTTTTGTTGAGAAATTCAAATTTCACACGTGGTGAAAATAAGCAAGGCCCTTTGTTACATAAATCGACTTTCAAAAGTCAAAAGAAAAAAAAATGTAATTATTTTAACCGATCTTATAATTATTTTATATCATTTTATAAAATTTATTGTTCTATTTTAGGGAATGTGTTTAAAAAGGCCATGTTAAAGGCAAACATGGGAAATATATTAGCCAATCATTGCAAAGGCTTAATATTTGAAATATGATACAAAATTATATTTACATTGATTTAAGTTGTATTCTATCCTAAAAATGAAACTCTTTACTCAAGAAACATGGAATATTGCCAGTCGTAAGATAATTTAAATATTTACAATTAGGATCTACGTTATCTAATGAAAGACGGCAGCATCCACTTCCTCCATAAACAACAAAGCCACAAAAATTAGGTAGATGACGCAAAAAGCCGTATCTTGTCCCGTATTTTGCCAACCTTTCCACCCCCTTTCAACCCACCCCACCTCGATTCTCTGGCTTCTTGGTTGATAACCCTAAAAGATCTGGCAAAACGACTCCCGTTCTGTACTCCCTGGGTATGCTATGAGCGAGGCGTCCCTGTGTTTCTTGGTCTAAGGTGGTACATTGTTAGTGATATATCTCATCGACGAATGTTTTGGAAGTAGGTGTAAAATTATCGTGTATATTTCAATTTACTATTAACTGGAAATTTTCAAATTTGGCGTTTACTAGGTTCTACCACGAATCAGCTGACTACCTCTACATATTTGGGTTTCGTTAGCTTTAACCTACATTTTAGACCCTAATTTCAGGACCAAAATTATTTTTAACCCTGTTTAATTCATGTAGAAATAGCCTACATTAATAGGGGGAAAATACGCCCCCACATTTGAGAACAAATAACATAAATTCGAATACAAATAACCTCATGTAAATTCGGTTATCAATATCAATACAAATAAAGCCATATTGGAGTACAAGCTAAGACGAGCTGATTATGTAAGCTACCGTTCGGAACTGAAGCCAGCCAGGTCCTCGCTACTGTTACAATAGACTGAATCACAAATTACTTACAGAGAAACAGACATTTAGAGCGAAGCCATTAGTGGTTCCATTTTAATGCTTTTAGTTATACTAGATGGCGCTAAACTTCTTGTCGATTACGAAACAATTTATCACAAAGTATATGAATATTTCAATCCCTTATTGTATCTGTATTTTAATAATTAAACTATTATTTTAAATCAAACCACGGCAATTAAGTTTTCAATTTATTATTCATAATTGTTGTAAAAATTGGGCACCACCCAAGGCCCGAGTCTTCGAGTGACTTTTAAGGCCACTATTTGGGCATATATTTTTTAATATATTCACTGATTTATTAAAAAATATCTGATAAATTATTTAAGCTAATTTGTATGCAATTTTATTTAAAATTTCCGTGTTTCAAACCGTCGGCGCCATCTATGAAAACTTAATGTATTTAAAATTCACCCTCCAATGGCGTTAACCCCCGTGAGGGGGGCCTTCTTCCTTGTCAAAACTGTATCGGTCCATAATAATATCTCCTGGTCGTCGGAGAAAGCGCCTTAAGCTTCTATCGGAGGCGGAACAAATCCGAAATGTAACTCGGTTGTTTTAGCCCCAGAATATCGCAGGAAGGGACCTCGGAACACCCTAGCGGGGAAACCTTTCTGGTGCAATTCAATTTACTAATGCCGGAGCGAATTTGAATCAATCCTTCGGCTGTTTCTATAAAAGTCCAATATCTATCCTGAATGATAACGCGGATTGAAAGTGAGAAAAACGAGCCCAAAAAAAAGACTAAAGGACGAGTTAAATTTCCGATAAAAAATTTCGGGGGAAAGGAAACCCGCGGCCCCCTCCTTCCTTTAGCTTAGAAAATAGCTGCGGTGGGGGAGGGAAATAGGGGCTGCAAAATTGACTTCGAGTCTCTCGAAGTGGAGATAGCGCCAATAACAAAAGAATCGTTCGGGGAAATCCATGAAATATATCATTCAGAGAAAGTCATCAACAAGTTCAGGCGTGTTCCAAATATCTTCGCGTTTCTCCGAGTACTTCCTTATATTGAAACAGTGTTGCCAGATGTACGATAATTATCGTACACGTCGATAATTGTGAAGAAACGTTTTGGGTAGATAATTTCAACTAAATAGTACGCCGTATAAATTATCGTACGTCCCATTAGATAAATAATGATAGTATTTAAGATGTGCAAGAAACGTGGAAGAGGAAATTAAATACGAAGCAGTCTTTACCTATAACAGATCGTCTGGAGTAGACAATGTTAAAATTGCTAAATTTATTGGAATTGTATTGTTTTAACTTTTAAATGAAATCGGTATTTTTAAAACATTTAAACGAAATCGGTATTTTTAAAACATTTAAACGAAATCGGTATTTTTAAAACATTTAAACGAAATCGGTATTTTTAAAACATTTAAACGAAATCGGTATTTTTAAAACTATTAAACAAAACGGTATTTTTGAAACTTTTAAACGAAGTCGGTATTTTTAAATCTTTTAAACGAAATCGGTATTTTTAAAACTTTTAAAAGAAATCGGTATTTTTAAAACTTTTAAACAAACCGGTATTTTTAAAACTTTTAAACAAAACTGTATTTTTAAAACTATTAAACAAAACGGTATTGTTTTAACTTTTAAATGAAATCGGTATTTTTAAAACTTTTAAACAAAACGGTATTTTTAAAACATTTAAACGAAATCGGTATTTTTAAAACATTTAAACGAAATCGGTATTTTTAAAACTATTAAACAAAACGGTATTTTTGAAACTTTTAAACGAAGTCGGTATTTTTAAATCTTTTAAACGAAATCAGTATTTTTAAAACATTTAAACGAAATCGGTATTTTTAAAACTTTTAAACAAAACGGTATTTTTAAAACTTTTAAATAAAACTGTATTTTTAAAACTATTAAACAAAACGGTATTTTTAAAACCTTTAAAAGAAATCGGTATTTTTAAATCTTTTAAACGAAATCGGTATTTTTAAAACTTTTAAATGAAATCGGTATTTCTAAATTTAAATGAAATCGGTATTTTTTAAATTTAAATAAAATCGGTATTTTTAAAACTTTTGAACAAAATGGTATACAAAACAGTATTTTTAAAAGTTTAAACTTAAGTTATTTTTTAGAGTTTATACTAAAATTTTATTTTCTCAACTTGAGACTAAAATTTTTTAAATTTTATCTTAAACAAAAGGTATTTATTTCTACTTCTGGAGATCATTTTTAACGTGGCTCCCATTCCACTCGTGCTCGAAGTGGAAGTTTAAAAGACAAATAAGCCCGACATCTGATTGATTTCCTAAATCTGACTTTTTTCGACACGGTTGATGCGAACGACGGTGGAAAAAATAGACCATCATCTCTACGGTAAGTGCTCGGAATTGTTTATTCATTATCCACAAAATTTCCGATTTATTCAACAAAAGTTGGTAAAAAGAATATCATTTTAACTTATTTAATTATGTTTTTTACGCAACCAAGCATTTATTTGAATGAAAATGGTATTTATTTAAATAATTGTTTGTTTTGTTTAAATAATAGGCTTATCCACATTCGATTATTTAAACATTTTAAAATTATTATTCAAATATTGGTTATTTAAATAACGCCGAGCTTATTTTATCCATGGATAAAAGTTAATCGAACGCCGACCTCTATCTACGGTATAATTAAAACTTAATACATTCTCGGCTTAAAATTTTAATTTTTTAACTTGATAATTTAAAGTGATAAAATAATTTTCGATTTTCCTAGGAACACCTTTGAACTGTACGCTCTAATTTTTGGAAAGGAAATGGAAGAGACGCTCGGAAAGTACCGTTAGATAACTCCACCATAATCCGCCGGAGAATTCGGGACGCGATAAAAATATCCTCGGCTGGAAAGGGTAGAAAAAGGGCTAAAAGTTCGTCGTACAGCGGCGTGATAAGGAATTCAGAATAACAATTAAAGAGTTCTTTTTTGTAAGGAGAGGGGGTTCATCGTTCGGCAATCCCGATGGGGACCTGAGAGAAGTTGCGATGGCTTTCTAAGCACTCCAAAAAGTCGGAGGAAGACGAGGCTCGGAAAAAGGAAAGAAAATTAGGGATCGCTAAACAAGGAGGCAATTAGATTACTGCAGGAGCGCGCGCCGCCGAACGAAAAGGCGATGACATCAAAGTCATTTCGGAATTGTTTTCCAATAGGAATTACTCTCTATATTCGCCGAAAAGCGGATCGCGTCCAGAATGCGAGCTCAATACAAACAAGAGCGTCCCGCGCCCACAACATCCCTTCAACCCGCTTCTGGGAATTCGACTTCTTCGGTTTCCCCTTCCCATAAAAACCTGTACAGGTTATCGGTAATAGCGTAAGCAACATAATAACAATAAGTAAGACCATTAACGAGATTTACAACCAAACTTATTTTCATAGCTATTACGTAATCAGATGTGTTCTCAGTACAGAGCCCTCTAGTGTCTAAAATACGCGAGACTCCCGCTAAGCTCAAATATCTGGTTTCCGATAGATAGGTGGAATATTAGGCTAAAATGATAAAAATTAAAAAAGTTTTTCTCGGCGCGACGAGCTCATGTTTTTTTTATCACCCGTGATTCGCACGCGGGGTTCAAAACAAAGCCAAAGCCCCTCGCGACTCCAGAACGTGCTCTCCGATATTAGACTTAAATTTTTATCAAAAAGTAGTCATCCAATTAAACGGTAAGTCGCGAGTCAAGTCGCAGCTTGAAGCGAGTATCAGTGCCGAAAAAAGGTTCGGTTAGATAATTAGCATTAAAGCAATAGGAAGTGTCATACTTATTGTTATTATGTTACTTATGGTAATAGTAAGTGTAGGGAGCTTTTGGCTCACGTGGGACGAAGGGCTTGCCACCACCCTCCTACGCGTTGTAACCCGGCCACCTGTTTAACGGCATTATAAGTCGCTAGATGACTTGGGCCTAAGATGGTGCCTTGGGTATTAGCCTAGCTGATTATTATTATATTATGTTAGCTAGAACTAGATTCAATTAATTTATAACGAACGAATTGTTGATAAAAAGGAAATATCCAGATCAATAATATTCGTCGAAAAATCCTTTCACGGGTATGTTTACTATTAAACAGAAAAGTTTAACTAACGTGTTATTGATTAAAAGAAATTCAGAACAAGAATGAATTTCTGAGCCGATGTTTATCGTTGCTCTCAATCCCTTTTCACGTTCTAGCAGTCAGCTCTATTCCCCTAAAACATCAAAACAGACGTGACTGAAGCCCACCTCTTTGACGTATTACCCACCCCCTCCACTCCTTACGGGGGAAAATAGACAATGGTGCCAGACGATTGTCACAACGTTTTTATTCTCTTTAAAGGGGAACGGTCAAGCTTTAACCAGTTAGATAGCCCTATATCCCATTAAAAACTAAAATTTATGGCGAAAACCGCATCAAAATATATTGAGTGGTTAATTTTTAATAAAATAAAGAAATTTCGGGAAATCGAAAAGCGCCCGTCCGCCGCGACACCTGGTGAGAAGTCGCTGAGACAGAAAAACAACGTAAAAGCCCGCGCTGCTGAAGACGCGAAAAATTGGTTTTGCACGCGCGACTTTAGAAATTTACCTTCGCGCCCCTCTTACAAAAGCCAACCTTATAGTGCGTTTGTACTTACAGGAACCTTGTAAGAGACCTAAGCCAAAATTGCGCGATTTTAAAAGTTAGGATAGTTCGCAAATCGCTCATACGGGGTTAGGGGCGCTGGCGGCAGCCCCTAAGATGGCGGCTAAAATTCAAACCCAAACACCTGGCGTTTTTTTTTTCGTTTCAACTGTTTGGGCCAAAAGCTATTTTTTCAATACAAAAAAAGGTTAAAAAGGCGCCGATTTCTTATATTGGAAAAAATCGGATAATTACAAAAAAATCGGATAATTATAGTATACATCGGATTTTTTGTTTTTTCCCCAACATTGCTCCAAGTATTAAAAATACATTCCTGATGAAGTTTAACATTCAAATTTTGATAGAATGGCTGTTGAACATAAACATTTCCCATTTTTACCCAATATCAAACATTTCAAATTCAACATTTACCCAATACCAAACATTCCAAATTCCACGTTTACCGAATAACAAACATTCCAAATTCAACGTTTACCGAAAAGCAAACATTCCAAATTCAACGTTTACCGAAAAGCAAACATTCCAAATTCAACGTTTACCGAATAACAAACATTTCAAATTCAACGTTTATATTTAATAATAAACATTTCAAATTTAACGTTTATATTTAATAATAAACAGTCCAAATTCAACCTTTACCGAATAACAAACATTTCAAATTCAACGTTTATATTTAATAATAAACATTTCAAATTTAACGTAACCAAATACAATTATTTCAAATTCAACGTAACCAAATACAATTATTTCAAATTCAACGTAACCAAATACAATTATTTCAAATTCAACGTAACCAAATACAATTATTTCAAATTCAACGTAACCAATTACAATTATTTCAAATTCAACGTAACCAAATACAATTATTTCAAATTCAACGTAACCAAATACAATTATTTCAAATTCAACGTAACCAAATACAATTATTTCAGATTCAACGTAACCAAATACAATTATTTCAAATTCAACGTAACCAAATACAATTATTTCAAATTCAACGTAACCAAATACAATTATTTCAAATTCAACGTAACCAAATACAATTATTTCAAATTCAACGTAACCAAATACAATTATTTCAAATTCAACGTAACCAATTACAATTATTTCAAATTCAACGTAACCAAATACAATTATTTCAAATTCAACGTAACCAATTACAATTATTTCAAATTCAACGTAACCAATTACAATTATTTCAAATTCAACGTAACCAAATATCAAACATTACAAACATTTCAAATTCAACGTAACCAATTACAATTATTTCAAATTCAACGTAACCAAATATCAAACATTACAAACATTTCAAATTCAACGTAACCAATTACAATTATTTCAAATTCAACGTAACCAAATATCAAACATTACAAACATTTCAAATTTAACGTTTTCCGAAATTGAAGATTTCAAATTTATCGTTTTCCGAAATTCGACATTTCAAATTTAACGTTTTCCGAAATTGAACATTTCAAATTTAACGTTTTCCGAAATTTTATAATTCAAATTAACGTTCACCGAATAGAATATTTCGAAATTCAACTTTAACAGAAATGTTAACATTTAAAATTCAAACGTTAACCTGATAGAGATTTTTTTAATTAAACGTTCACTGAATTTATAATTTGCAATTAAACTTTCACCACTGAATTTATAATTTGCAATTAAACTTTCACCACTGAATTTATAATTTGCAATTAAACTTTCACCACTGAATTTCAAATTTCAAATTAAAAGTTCACTGAATTTATAATTCCAAATTAAACGTTCACCACTGAATTTCAAATTTCAAATTAAACGTTCACTGAATTTATAATTTCCAATTAAACGTTCACCACTGAATTTCAAATTTCAAATTAAACGTTCACTGAATTTATAATTCCCAATTAAACGTTCACCACTTAATTTCAAATTTCAAATTAAACGTTCACTGAATTTATAATTTCCAATTAAACGTTCACCACTGAATTTCAAATTTCAAATTAAACGTTCACTGAATTTATAATTTCCAATTAAACGTTCACCACTGAATTTCAAATTTCAAATTAAACGTTCACTGAATTTATAATTTCCAATTAAACGTTCACCACTGAATTTCAAATTTCAAATTAAACGTTCACTGAATAAAATAATTTCCAATTAAACGTTCACCACTGAATTTCAAATTTCAAATTAAACGTTAACTGAATTTATAATTCCCAATTAAACGTTCACCACTGAATTTCAAATTTCAAATTAAACGTTCACTGAATTTATAATTTCCAATTAAACGTTCACCACTGAATTTCAAATTTCAAATTAAACGTTCACTGAATTTATAATTTCCAATTAAACGTTCACCACTGAATTTCAAATTTCAAATTAAACGTTCACTGAATTTATAATTCCCAATTAAACGTTCACCACTGAATTTCAAATTTCAAATTAAACGTTCACTGAATTTATAATTTCCAATTAAACGTTCACCACTGAATTTCAAATTTCAAATTAAACGTTCACTGAATTTATAATTCCCAATTAAACGTTCTCCACTGAATTTCAAATTTCAAATTAAACGTTCACTGAATTTATAATTCCCAATTAAACGTTCTCCACTGAATTTCAAATTTCAAATTAAACGTTCACTGAATTTATAATTTCCAATTAAACGTTCACCACTGAATTTCAAATTTCAAATTAAACGTTCACTGAATTTATAATTTCCAATTAAACGTTCACCACTGAATTTCAAATTTCAAATTAAACGTTCACTGAATTTATAATTCCCAATTAAACGTTCTCCACTGAATTTCAAATTTCAAATTAAACGTTCACTGAATTTATAATTTCCAATTAAACGTTCACCACTGAATTTCAAATTTCAAATTAAACGTTCACTGAATTTATAATTTCCAATTAAACGTTCACCACTGAATTTATAATTTCAAATTAAACGTTCACTGAATAAAATAATTTCAAATTAAACGTTCATCGATTAAAATCATTTGAAACTTAAGATTAAACCAAAAGAATCATTCCAAATCCAATGCTAACTCCTTTAAAATTAAACTTTCATCGAATAAAATAATTTCCATTTTAAGCTTGGACCAAGGGAATCATTCTAAATCCAACGCTAACTCATTTCAAAAAAACATTTACCTAGTAGAATCATATTTACTGTTCACCAAACACTTCAGATAAAACTATTCATAAATCTACCTTGAAATGCCTTAGCTATTGAAATTCAAATACGTAATACGCTAATTAAAGTAGCGCACAACGACAGTAAACCCAAATACAACACTTTTAGAATAAAAGCGGCAATCGTCGGCGTTTTCGTAAAAACAAAACTTGGGCGTAAAAATAATTTTCCCGACTCTTAAACACCGTTCCACTAAGCCTTAGACAACTAGTTTCTCTTTTTAGCGAACGTTGGTGCGCCGCGTGCCTTTAGTCGAGGAAGCTTTTGGAATAATAAGATTTGGGTTTCCCATCTCATCGATAGGCGGCCTGTCGCCCATACGAAAAATACCACCTTCGCCAATAGCGCCGCTGTTTTGTATTTTCTTTTCACGCCGCTAGGATGCGCTTTTTGTAGTCCGAGCACTTTCTCCCCTCTCCGCGTGGCGGCGCTTCTGCCCGGCATTTTTGTGCCGATGCCCTTTCGAGTTCTAATCGGCTGACCTCGGCGTAGCTGCCTGCTTTCATTTCCTTCCCTTTTCCTCTCAGGATCCATCGACGCTTTTTCTTTTCGCGACGGTAGAGGGCGCTGCCGAAACTAGCTCGGACGGAGAGAGCGCGCGCGGGGGAAGGAAACGACCTATTCCGCTACCCCCGACGAACACTGGAGTAGAGAGCCGCGAATAAAAAAGCGGCCGATTTCATTCTTAGAGAGTCGAAGAACCGCCGTTTGTATTATCCCTCTTCCCCCTCGGTGTCTTCCCCCTTGATCCCTACCCCCGCCCTCCCGGGCTCGCCCCGACAAGCCTGGACAGGACGTGGACGTCTGCTTGGCGCGAGTAGTTACTACGCCGCGCCTGGGGATTCCAGTGTTTCACTGAGGATGCTGTCTGTGTGTGTTCTGTATAATGTATGGAAGTACCAAAAGCCGACTCGAATGCTTAAGGGCAAGTACAGTCAGCGCCTACGAATTCATGTTTATATTTAAGCCGCACTGCACTCTACGGAAGTATAACCCCCTTTTCGGCTCCGTGCATATATACTTCGGCTTGTTTATTAGGTAATTCGAGGGTTTGGCACGTTAAGCCAAATGGCCGAAACACTAATCTTTCCGACCAGCCTAATCTATTCGAAGACGCTACGTGTTGCTTCTAGTTAAAAAAAAAGAATTAATGCAAAGCAAAAATATTGCTAAAAGATTAATTAAATTAAATAAAATTATTATTTGTAAAAATAAATTACTTTTTTCTATAACAGACCTCGAAACGTAAATGGTTTAATGGAAAATATCACTTTTCTGCTCAATTTCATTCGGTGTACATTGGCAATTAAGAAAAGTCATAAATGTACATGAAATACTTAAAACTCAAACAACGGCGGAAATTTCGAAGTTGTATATTAATACCGAAATTTTATGGGAGAACGAAACGTATTGGCTTACGTTCAACATCTACTTATAAGTTATTAAGCTTCAAAGATACCCTAATAAATCATTAGGTTTCCAATGTACACGAATAACTAATAAAGTTTTAAAGTTACACGAATAAGTTATTAAGGTCGCAAGTTCAACGAATAATTCATATAGCTTTATAATTTCCAATGTACCCTAATAAGTAATAAATAATATATACAAGAAAAAGTTTGAAAAATTTGATTATCAAGCTATAAATGTACCCTAATTAGTTATAAAGTTTATATACGCAAAATGAGTTCCAATGTTTTAAAAGAACATGAGTAAGCTATAACGTTAAAACGTACACGAATAAATGAAAGTTTCATAAATACATAACGCTCGGTACATGAATAAGTCAAAGTGGCAAAATTCTACGAATAAGTATGAGTTTCAAAATTCCACTATTAAGTTCAAGTTTAAAAATTCCACGAATAAGTCAGAGTTTCATAATTCCACGAATAAGTCCGAGTTTCGATATTCCACGAATAAGTCAGTTTCAAAATTCCACGAGTAAGTCAGTTTAAAAAATCCACGAGTAAGTCAGTTTCAAAATTCCCCGAATAAGTCCGAGTTTCGATTCTCCACGAATAAGTCAGTTTCAAAATTCCACGAGTAAGTCAGTTTAAAAATTCCACGAGTAAGTCAGTTTCAAAATTCCACGAATAAGTCAGAGTTTCAAAATTCCACGAATAAGTCAGAGTTTAAAAATTCCACGAATAAGTTAATTTCAAAATTCCACGAATAAGTCAGAGTTTCAAAATTCCACGAATGAGTCAGAGTTTCAAAATTCCACGAATGAGTCAGAGTTTCAAAATTCCACGAATGAGTCAAAGTTTCAAAAGAACAAGAACAAGGGCGCAATGAAGGGGATCGGATTGGGGGCTGTACCGTTGTTTTCTTAACTATACTCCCAGATTTTCCCGAGTCTTGAGTTCGGAACTCAAGGGGGAGGGGGATGCTGGCGATGACTCTCAGTGTAAACTATACCACTTTCATTTTTCCAACAAGGCCTAGATTTGTCACCTCTTCCAAGCTTTAGGGGGAGCCTCCGCTCTATACCCCTTTGGGGACGCCCCTAAACAAGAGTTATTCTCAACGTTCACAACACCAATAGTTTTATTCGTTCAGAACAAGAATATTTCTTAACGTTTAGAACACAAATAAATCAAAGTTTCAAAAAAACTTTCAAGGAATAATTTCAATCCGAACACGACGCTTTGAACCTCGCACAGTGCCGAACTTTACCATTTAAGCCAACTCGGAATTCCACGGAGCAACGCGTTCCGAGGCTCCCAGTCTCCAACGTACGCTCTTAACCATCCTGTCAGCCATGTAGCGTAACCCCGGAACGCTCGTACGTCCGCGAAATACCTGTATTTCTTACGCTAGCCGTTGGATGGCGCTGGCCGACACGTGGCGTAGTCGCAATTACGCCCGGAAATTATATTAAAACGTGTCTATGCTACAAATTGCGTCGCTGCAGTCTCTTCGCGTCGGGCCTTGGAAAGAATATCAGTAGCCGAGGCTTACGACGCGCCATCAGAAATGAGCGAGTAATAAAACCGGGATCTTCTGGCAAAAGGGTGGGACACTAGCGCCCTCCAACGCCCAAGGCTGCTAGCCAGGGCCGTCTCAGGGATAATAATGTAGCGAAAATAATATAGAGTTTTAGCGGTTTCATTAAACACATCTTTGTTTAGCATATTTATGGGGGCGCATTAATTTGAGATCGTCGCCGATATAAGTACCTTTTAATAGATGCTGAAACTTTTTAACAGGATTAAAGTAGCAACCCCCCCCCCTAAGCGTCCCCCCCCCCCTTTTCCAAAAATTGTTGTTGGGAAACTTTCAAGCCAAGCTTTGCGTTGTACATTTTAATGCGTTTTATATCTCGCTAGGGCTAGAATTTGCTTTTAGTCTTAAGTCTGGGATTTTTTAGGTCCGTAATTCTCCTTAACGAGCTTATGGATTGCGTGTTTGTACTGAAAATTTCTTTAATTATCAGACCAAAGAATTTCGATAAATATCTGAGTAAAAACTGTTAATTATCAGACTGAAGAATTTGGAAAAGTATTAGGGTAAATTTTTTTTATTATCAGCGAGGAGAATTTTGTTTATCACAGAGGATAAAATTATGAGAAATGTTTTTAAATTATAAGATAAATTTTTAAATTATAAGACAAAAATTTATAATACTCGAAAATTTGTTAAATTAACAGACTCAACAATTTTTAACAAATTTAAATTTCTAAAATTTAAAAACCCCAAAAATTTCTAAAACAATAAAACATTAAATGTATAAAACTATAATTCATAATAATAGATATTAATTAATTAATTCAATAAATAAATTTTACATTCAGTTATAACAATAATCGAAAATGTTTGATGATATCGATATCAGAAGGAAAAATGGTTCAAAAGAGTGTTGTAAGTCGGAAAATTTTCTGCTCTGAAAATATTCCTGAAAATGACCGAGGCCTTTTCTCCGGAAAATTTTCCGTATTTTTCCGGAAAAAATTTCATTCCATGATTAGTCTAATATATTATTTGCAAATTTAAATAAAGCGGCATTTTTGCCTAATTGTTTCGAATCTAAAAGTAAAACTAAACCTCTAGTTTAAACTGATTAAAAATGTAACAATATTAATGTTTTGAAGTATGTTTACTGTTATTAGACATTTTATATAGATAAAAGTTAAAAACACTAAAAACCCTTAAAAAGTAATTTATGTTTAATTTTTTTATTTTTCCGATTTGCGGAAAATTTTCCGCAGTTCGGTAAATTTTCCGGAAACTTTCCTAGAAATTTTTCCGCATTTTATTTTTCCGGAAAATTAAGAACTCTAGTTCAAAATAATTAAATTTTGGCTAGGCAAGAACCCCAAAGAAGGTAGTACCCCCGTAGAGCTCGAAAAAGCTAGGCTTGAAACTTAACTTTATAATTTATCTCGGAATAGATAAATTCCGGTAAAAAATGTGAGATTAGGTTTCGCGGGAAGGGTCTTTTAGAGCCATATTTCCAAAATAAAGGAGCGAACCTCACGCTCGAGGGTGAAGCCAACACGTAGGCGCTTTAATCGCTAAAAAGCGTCGCTTCGGAGCTAACTCGGCTTTTATAGCCGAAAAATATACAACTCGATACTTTAAGTTCCCCGCACCCATCCGAGTCCGACGCCCCGGGGCGACGTAGACCGGCCGATTACCCCCGCTTTAGCAACGTTACCAATTATAAGCCGAGGCTTAGAACGGAAATGGTTCAAAGAAAGCGCAAAAATAAAAATAAAGGGATAACGTTTTATACGCAGTCGTGACCAGAAACCCGGTTCGCCGGGAAGAACATCAAAATATTTCTGCGGTTCTTCCGCCTTTCCCGCCTGCGCTGATGACGTAGGCTACTCTCTCTAGCTTTCGTATATTGCTCGAAACTTAGTTTTTACCTAAGCCTTTGCCGAGAATCGGACATACTTTAATGCAAAAAGCGGCTATCTGTGAAGGCCTTTTTAGCGGCTCGTTTTCATTTTTTAGGACAAATTAACGCCGCATCAAAAGCTATAAACACGTAATTTGGCGCGCCGTAACTCGAATAAAAAAGAACTATATTTGTTAACAATCATTTGTATTCTACGAAGGGCGATTTTTGTGTCCGTAAATAAAGCTTATTATAGTTATAACACGTTATACACTAACAGCTAAAATTGTATTTATTTAATATCTATTATTATATTATTAAATATTTTAATAAATAATTAATAAAAATATAATATTTATTTGTATTTATTAAATAAGTAATGGATTGCTAACCAATAAAAATAGCTAATAGAAATAAGCTAAAAATTAATAATAAGAAATATTTTAAGAGTAAAAATAGCCTATTAAGAAATTATCTAAAAGCTAAAATTGTTTATAAGAACTCTAATAAGAAGTTATCAAAATGCTAAAGTTATCTATTAAGAAATTATCAAAATGCTAAAGTTATCTATTAAGAAATTATCAAAATGCTAAAGTTATCTATTAAGAAATTATCAAAATGCTAAAGTTATCTATTAAGAAATAATCTAACAGCTAAAGTTGCCTAATAAAAAATAATCTAACAGCTAAAGTTGTCTAATAAGAATTTATCTAACAGCTAAAGTTGTCTAATAAGAATTTATCTAAAAGCTAAAATTATCTAATAAGAATATTCGAAAAGCTAAAATTATCTAATAAGAATATTCGAAAAGCTAAAATTATCTAATAAGAATATTCGAAAAGCTAAAATTATCTAATAAGAATATTCGAAAAGATAAAATAGTCTAATAAGAACATTAATAGCCTGATAAAAGTAATCTAAAGGGTAAAATATCCGAATAAAAATAGTCTTAAAGCCAATATTGTCAAATATGATATAAATGAAGTTATCATATCCTACAAAGAAATACGCTATAATAGCCTAATATTATATAAATTAGGCTCTCATAATATAATAGGCTATCCAAAAATATCTTAATAAGAACTGAAGAGCTGTGAAATTATGTTATTAGGCTCAAAGAACCTTTATCTTAAATATTCAATTTAAGACATAGCTTACATTTTTCGGTTTTAGATGTCGATTAAGCTTTTCCATTTTAGACGTGGTTTATTTTTTTCATTTTAGACTTACCTTAAAATATTCCATTTTAGAATTAAGTAACAATATCCAATTTTAGAATTAAGTAATAATATTCAATTTTAGAATTAAGTAACAATATTCAATTTTAGAATTAAGTAACAATATTCAATTTTAGAATTAAGTAACAATATTCAATTTTAGAATTAAGTAACAATATTCAATTTTAGAATTAAGTAACAATATTCAATTTTAGAATTAAGTAACAATATTCAATTTTAGAATTAAGTAACAATATTCAATTTTAGAATTAAGTAACAATATTCAATTTTAGAATTAAGTAACAATATTCAATTTTAGAATTAAGTAACAATATTCAATTTTAGAATTAAGTAACAATATTCAATTTTAAAATTAAGTAACAATATTCAATTTTAGAATTAAGTAACAATATTCAATTTTAGAATTAAGTAACAATATTCAATTTAGAATTAAGTAACAATATTCAATTTTAGAGCAAGCTTAAAATATTCTATTTCAGACCTAGCATAAAATATTTCAAAAAAGGAGTTTCGGAGATATGGCGTTTTTCCATTGAAATGAAAGGCAGGTCCGCAATTTTAAAGGGGGAATAGAGTCATTTCGATTCTAGACCCGCCCACCGACAGAAGCGCCCTCCGCCGAGAAACATTCTCGAAATGAATCAAAGATAATGCTCGCTCGTTTTCAATACACGTGTAAGGCAATCTCTTTCCATCTATTCTCTACTACGAGAGAAAAACGGATAGAGATGGACTCGCGATGGTCATAGTCGAAAGTCGAAAAATGAGAAATTCGAAACTATACGGGTGCTGCCGGGACGACCCTTGAAATTGAGGAAAAACGGACCATATACGTAATACTTTTTTTGTGACGTCCTTAGAATTTGGACTCAAATAACCCCTATTTATTACTAGGCTACGCATACAACTTTTTTTTTCCCCGGACAAGAAACTTTTGCAAAAATTGTCCTATTGAAATTATTTCAATATTGATGATTGTCGAGTTGAAATATAGGGCATTGGAAATTCTTTTTTTTTTGTTATACAGCACATTCACACGCAAGTTCATTTAAATAGACAGACCAGCGTTTGAGTTATAGTCGTTCCTATAACGCATATGCTACGTAGTTTAAAGTTAGGTCAGAAGTGGCGACGCCTACAGACAGAGTTTGAAGCAGGAAAGTTGTTTGCTCAATCAAATTTTTATCCGTACCTGAGACATTTTCCCGTACCTGAGACATTTTCCCGTACCTGAGACCTTATAATGTAATGTAATGCAATTTAATCCTATGTATTGTAATATAATGCAATTTAATCCTATGTATTGTAATATAATGCAATTTACTGTAATGTAATGCAATTTAATGTTATGTTATGTTGTGTTATAATATGTAATATTGTGTAATGTAATGATCTAAAAGAAAATGTTGTGTAATGTAATGCAATGTAATGTTATGTTATGTTGTGTTATAATATGTAATATTGTGTAATGTAATGATCTATAAGGAAATGTTGTGTAATGTAATGCAATGTAATGTTATGTTATGTTGTGTTATAATATGTAATATTGTGTAATGTAATGATCTATAAGGTAATGTTGTGTTATGTAATGCAATGTAATGGAATCTATTGTAACGTAATTTAATACAATCTAATGTAATCTATTCTATTCTAATGTAATTTAATGTAATGTTGTGTAATGTGGTGTAATAATTTGTAATGTTGTGTAATGTAATGTATTGTAATGTTGTGTAATGTAATGTATATTAATGTTGTGTAATGTAATGTATTGTAATGTATTGTAATGTTGTGTAATGTAATGTATTGTAATGTTGTGTAATGTAATGTATTGTAATGTTGTGTAAAGTAATGCATTGTAATGCTGTGTAATGTAATGTAATGTAATGTTGTGTAATGTAATGTATTGTAATGTTGTGTAATGTAATGTATTGTATTGTTGTGTAATGTAATGTATTGTAATGTTGTGTAATGTAATGTATTGTAATGTTGTGTAATGTAATGTATTGTGGTGTTGTGGAATGTAATGTATTGTAATGTTGTGTAATGTTGTGTAATGTAATGTATTGTTATGTATTGTAATGTTGTGTAATGTAATGTATTGTAATGTTGTGTAATGTAATGTATTGTGGTGTTGTGGAATGTAATGTATTGTAATGTTGTGTAATGTAATGTATTGTAATGTTGTGTAATGTAATGTATTGTAATATTGTATAATATAATGATATGTAATCGTAAGTAATGGTTTGCCATGGTATGTAATGTAATGTAACGTTGTGGAATATTGTGTAATGTAATGGTATGTAATGCAATTTAATGTAACATTGTGAAATATTGTGCAATGCAATGCTATGTAATGTAATGGTATGTAATGTTATGTTAGGCTATGTAATGTTTTGTTATGGTATATCATGGTATGTTATGGTATGCAATGTTATGTAATGTTATGTTATATTATATTATGGTTTGTTATGTTATGTTATGTTATGTAATCGAATAAAGCTTATAAGAATTTAATGAGACCTTGTTTTATATGGAACTTACAATTAGTGAACTGTAAATGGAAAACTCCTATTATCTTGGTACTAATGGAAAGGTTACCATGGAAACAAAATCTCGTGATCGCGAGGCCCGAGCTAAACTATAGAATGTCAGTCAGAAACGAGGGAGGAATTCGGCGCTTGTTCAAAATTCACTTACTTCTATTTCTCATCTATAAACTTGATGACATCTAGGAGCAACAAACACAGCACTCCTAGATGGCATAAATTACACCACATAATGGGAAGTGACGTAATTTACATCATATCCCGTGAAAAGGTTTTCGATAAAGAAAATAACAATATGGACTGTTTTATGAAGTGTCTAAATTATACTTTTTAATAGAAAATTAATCTGAAATGAAAAAAATATTTTAGTAAGATTTCACATTATTGTGTGCGCTGATTACGTAATAATTGATTACAGAGATTACTGATCGATCACTGGGATTACAAAATGATTATAGTGTGATTAAAATCTATTAAATATGATTACAGCGATAATGGATCGATCATTGCGATTACAAAATTATTGCTATGTGATTAAAAAGTTATTAAATATGATTACAGCGATTAAAAATTTTATGGAGTGGTTACGATAGGATTAGGAAAATATTACAGCGCTTATAAAATGATTACAGAGCGATGACAAAAGGTTTACAGGGTAATAACGGAGATATTACAAAATGGTGACAGAGTGATTACGGAGAGATTACCGAATTATTACAGGCTGATTACTTGATGATCACGGAGAGATTACAAAGTGATTACAGGGTTATTACATAACCATTTCATAATCATTACCTGGTGTTTACAGAGGGCTCATTACAAAATGATAACAGCTAAGATCATTACAGGGTTATTACATAACCATTTCACAATCATTACCTGGTGATTACAGAGGGCTCATTACAAAATGATAACAGCTAAGATCATTACAGGGTTATTACATAACGATTTCATAATCATTACCTGGTGTTTACAGAGGGCTCATTACAAAATGATAACAGCTAAGATCATTACAGGGTTATTACATAACCATTTCACAATCATTACCTGCTGATTATAGAGGGCTCATTACAAAATGATCACAGCTAAGATCATTACAGGGTTATTACATAACCATTTCATAATCATTACCTGGTGTTTACAGAGGGCTCATTACAAAATGATAACAGCTAAGATCATTACAGGGTTATTACATAACCATTTCACAATCATTACCTGCTGATTATAGAGGGCTCATTACAAAATGATCACAGCTAAGATCATTACAGGGTTATTACATAACCATTTCACAATCATTACCTGGTGATTACAGAGGGCTCATTACAAAATGATCACAGCTAAGATCATTACAGGGTTATTACATAACGATTTCACAATCATTACCTGCTGATTATAGAGGGCTCATTACAAAATGATCACAGCTAAGATCATTACAGGGTTATTACATAACGATTTCACAATCATTACCTGCTGATTACAGAGGGCTCATTACAAAATGATCACAGCTAAGATCATTACAGGGTTATTACATAACCATTTCACAATCATTACCTGGTGATTACAGAGGGCTCATTACAAAATGATCACAGCTAAGATCATTACAGGGTTATTACATAACGATTTCACAATCATTACCTGCTGTATATAGAGGGCTCATTACAAAATGATCACAGCTAAGATCATTACAGGGTTATTACATAACCATTTCACAATCATTACCTGCTGATTACAGAGGGCTCATTACAAAATGATCACAGCTAAGATCATTACAGGGTTATTACATAACGATTTCACAATCATTACCTGCTGTATATAGAGGGCTCATTACAAAATGATCACAGCTAAGATCATTACAGGGTTATTACATAACGATTTCACAATCATTACCTGCTGATTACAGAGGGCTCATTACAAAATGATCACAGCTAAGATCATTACAGGGTTATTACATAACCATTTCACAATCATTACCTGGTGATTACAGAGGGCTCATTACAAAATGATCACAGCTAAGATCATTACAGGGTTATTACATAACGATTTCACAATCATTACCTGCTGTATATAGAGGGCTCATTACAAAATGATCACAGCTAAGATCATTACAGGGTTATTACATAACCATTTCACAATCATTACCTGCTGATTACAGAGGGCTCATTACAAAATGATCACAGCTAAGATCATTACAGGGTTATTACATAACCATTTCACAATCATTACCTGGTGATTACAGAGGGCTCATTACAAAATGATCACAGCTAAGATCATTACAGGGTTATTACATAACCATTTCACAATCATTACCTGGTGATTACAGAGGGCTCATTACAAAATGATCACAGCTAAGATCATTACAGGGTTATTACATAACGATTTCACAATCATTACCTGCTGTATATAGAGGGCTCATTACAAAATGATCACAGCTAAGATCATTACAGGGTTATTACATAACCATTTCACAATCATTACCTGCTGATTACAGAGGGCTCATTACAAAATGATCACAGCTAGGGTTATTACCGAGTAATTACTAATGATTGCAGGGTGATTACGAAGGAGTGATTACTAATTAAGTTTCAAATTTTAAAATACTACAACTAATTATAATAGAGGGTATTATAAATTACAACTGACAACGAATCATGTCATTCAGAGAAACTATCATTCTAGAGGAAGCTTAAAGTGGCGCAGAATCGAATGTATCACGTGTTTGGTAAAGTAAGTCTGAAATTCGGCTCGAATTTTTCAATGGATTCCGTGAACCTTTAACATAGGCTTATTTTCTAGCCCCGTTCACAGGATCGCCTAACTAATGCAGGTTCAATGCTACGTCTAAAACCAGTTATTAAAAACTAGTGATGTTAATTTCCCGGAAAAATAAAATTCGGAAAAGTTTCCGGAAAATTTTCCGAATTGCGGAAAATATTCCTCAAATCAGAAAAATAAAAATTGTAACATAAATTACATTTTAAGAGTTTTTAATTTTTTTTAACTTATTATCGATATCGATATAAATTATCTAATAACAGTAAACATACTACGAAACATTAGTAGTGTTACATTGTTAATCAGTTTATAGCTAGTCTAGAGGTTTAGTTTTACTTTTAGATTCGAAAAAATGAGGCGAAAATGCCGCTTTATTTAAATTTGCAAACAATAGACTAATCATGGAATGAAACCTTTTTTTATTTTTTTCGGAAATTTTCCACGCACAATTTTCCGACTTACAAAACTTACGACAAGTATCAATCAGGATGACATCATTGTATTTTTGAAATAAAGTAGGATATACGAAGAAGAAATGGTAGGAATGGACCACAGTAGTAGTCCAATCGCTCTTCTATTATCAGGTCCGATGGTTGGCGATCGCCGAGGGCCCCCGGATAAAGGGGGCCCCAAATTTCATATAATCAATTTTTCCTAAAGGTCCTTTAGACGCGTTTGACTTTTCAAATTAATGTGCACGTAGAATCTAGAACACTTTAAACGTTATTTGTTGTCCTATAAATAACCATTTAGAGTTTTATTCTATACCCGAGGGCCCCCAAAGAAGCTAGTCCGGGCCTGTTTGCTTCCCTCAGTTTGATCACACTATTGCTGAAATACGTAAATAGCTACTTATTGGGTTTTAACAGTCGTGTGCAGGGTTGGACATAAGGCACTAGTCGCGCCATTTGACTACTAAAATAAATGCTTTGACTACTAAAATTAATCGAAATCTGGGGGCTCACTAGTCAATTTGCCTAGTGAAACATTTACCTAAATATTCATAAATAATGGTGAATATGGCGTATCATAAATTCATCATTCATAAATCCCATTTTAAAAAAAAAATCACATCAAGTTTGTAGTGCTTGTTGAAAATCAAGAGTCCAGAGACTCTACTGTACCTCATAGAAGTTCTGATTCAGAATCTCTATCTCCAATTAAGCGTCATTTGATGATATTATCAATGAAAATATTTCAAACTAGTCAAAGATTCTAAATCGTGAAAAAAGTCACGTAACTCAAGTGATAATAATTAATAAACTCCTATTTTAATTCGGATGGGTAAAGAAAAATGTTGGCTTACTTCTTGTTTTATACCCCCCTTTTTACCCCCACTAGTCAGTGGCTACTAAGATAATTAAGATAGGAGGTTCACTAGTCAGGCTGACTAAAAAAAATATCCTTGTGTCCAACCCTGGTCGTGTGACCTTGGCTTATATAGCCCTAGTGCTGTAAATCGGAAGATTTCCCGCTCGGAAAAGTTTCCGGAGTCTTTTTTTTCGGAAAATTTCCGTATTTTTCCGAAAAAATAAAAAACTTTTCATTCCATGATTAATCTAATATATTGTTTGCAAATTTAAATAAAGCGGCATTTTCGCCTTTTTTTTCGAATCTAAAAGTAAAACTAAACATCTAGACTAGTTTAAACTGATTAACAATGTAACACTAATAATTTTTGTAGTATGTTTACTGATATTAGACATTTTATATCGGTAAAAAGATTAAAACACTAAAAACCCTTAAAAAGTAATTTATGTTTCAATTTTTTATTTTTCTGATTTGGCAAAATTTTTTCACAATTCGGAAACTTTTCTGGAAACTTTTCAAATTTTCTGGAAACTTTTCCGCATTTTATTTTCCGGAAAGTTAACAACACTAAATAGTCCCAAGGACACTCCGTTGGTTTGTATCCTCGAAGACAAACATAAAAAACCAGTAAATCATGGCATTCTTTAATCTAACCATTTTGAACCAAGCCTAATTTTCCGTATTTTGCAACACTCATTTTTCTAGTGTAATAACAACAAATAATAAAGTATTTATTTAAGGGGAAAGAATACAGTAAAAGCCTCTTTTTCGTTCAAGCTGAACGTTTCTGTTTTAACAATTACATAATTGAATTATATTTTTCTTATTTGGCTGAACCTTCCTCTAGTGCTTAAAATAATTTTGATAATTCTAATATTAATAGTTAACGAGATATAAGGTCCTAACTAAAGAATAGTTTGGGTGCTTGCCCAACTTGTTTAGCTCCGGGGGTCTGAATCAAAACGTAATAACTTAATTACTTTTAAATTTAAAATTGTCAAAATTATTTTAAGCACTAAACAAGAGGCTGTTCTACACTTAAATATTAATTGTTTTAAATTAAAATACAAAATTAAAAGATTTCAGCTTGAAATAGCGCGAGAGTAGACAATGGCCACTGTAGTCTTCCCCCTTAAAACCCCAAAACGGCACAACTGGTTTTAAAACTACAGATGAACGAGTTTATATCCATAACCGGATCCGGAGTAACCGGAATTTAGGGAAAACCGTACTAAATCTCGTGAATCTGAAAAAGACCACCCGGTAAGAACCGTTATTTACAACGATTTTTTTTTGCAGAGCGAAGAAAAATATCCGCAAAGAAGTTCTGTCGATATTTTTGATAACGCTTATTCCCAAACCGACTGTTCCTTCGATTGAAAGGATAGGGAAAAATGACTATAGATTTATAAGGAACTTAAACTTTAAAACACTATATTTTATTGAAAAAGCCGCGACTTCGAGCGCGTTATAAGAGATGAGAGTTGGAATCGAGGGCTAAAAGCGAAGGGACCCGTTAAAATAGTCGCCGGGGCCCGGGGTTTGTAAAAACTCGCTTTACCAGAAAACCCTTTACCGTATATTTTTTCCCCTCCCATCTTTTTCGGATTCCGCAGGGCAGCCCGCCTCCCAGCGACGATAGCAGCGCGCCCTGGTAGCGGGCTTCCACTCTATAGCGATCGAACGAGACGAGGGGATGAAATCGGCCAAAGCGGAGGGGGTAGGAAACGGGGGAAGGAACGGCGGCCGAGAGAGCGGCGAGGTCCGCTCGTTGGTGCAGTGCGGATCGGGATTACGGTACGGTCGGGCCCCTGAATCTTCGCTCCTCCGCGCGCTTTGTTCGGGGCCAACTCGCCCGAGCTTGAATCAAGGACCCCTCGAGCGCTACTACGTTTACGTCTTTATATTTTCATTGTCCCGTACGTTCGCGTATAACGCTCGCCGATAGTTTATATACTTATGATAACGCGAATTTTTGACTAGGAAGAATAAACGTCTAATCTACCATTTATTATCGGTGTATTAGAATGACGAAATAGATTTTATTGAGTCGGACGAATAAAATTCCGTTACGGTTCTCTTGGATTGTTAGAATATTTGATAGCTTCGGTAACGGCTCTTCTGGACTCTATGGAGATTTGGCGATTTTAGAAACAGTTGTTCTGGATTATACTGGCAAAAAATATATATCGCCGTTTGTAAAAGAAAAGAAAACGTAAACGTTAGTAACGATTCTCTTGGATTGTACGTAAAAAAGTATCAAGACGTAAGAAACGATTCTCCTGGATTGTACGTTTAAAAGTACCGAGACGTAAGAAACGATTATCTTGGATTGTACGTTAAAAAGTATCGTAAAGTCAGTACATATTCTCCTGGATTGGAATTTAAAAAAATATCGAGACGTAAGAAACGATTCTAGTGGATTGTACGTTAAAAAGTATCGAAACGTTAGTAACGATTCCCCTGGATTGTAATTTATAAAATTTAAAATATACTATGATTATCGAAAAGATTATGTTGGATTGTAAGACGAGTTTTTGAGGAGTGAGCCGCTGTGACGAATCTATCTTGGAGTGTAGTGCAAGATTTGGTTGTCAAGACTACGTCGTCGCGGTACGGTGGACACGGATATCGCGAAACTCTTGTCTCCATTAAGAGCGTCTTCCCCCTCCTTGGGTCAAAGCCTGCTGCGGGTTATTGACGGTCTCAACTGCACTAAAGGTAAGTGTCACTTCAACTCATCGCCGCCACCGCTTTCCTTTCAAACAAATGCCGCCCGTTTATTCATTCCGAGACTTCGCCCAAGATATTATTGCTCTGTACAAAGACCCCTTTTATGACCCTGGATTAGAGTCAAACACATTTAGTGTCTCAATTAAACCTCATCAATTCAGGCTCATTTCACCTATCAATTAAAGCTTATTTCACCTATCAATTAAAGCTTATTTCACCTATCAATTAAATCCTAAACGCCGTTTAAATAGCGGTCGTTGTTGCCATTTGGTTTGGTCCGAGAATTGCCCCAACCATACGTCGGTGTTGGGCCTTAGTAGACTATTATTAGATAGGATATTTTAAAAATTTAATCCCGTTACTGACGAATTGAACTTAAATATTTTTATATTGTAAAGGGAATTTTTGATAGTTGTTTCAATGATCCGCTACCTTCCATTATTTTTAATGTAACCTTAGCTGCATCGCTGCCCGGGGTTAAAGTAATATTGGATTATCTTCCCCGTCAAAATTATTGGCTGAATTACTCACAAATTAACTTTTTTAATTCACTTCCGTTGTAACAACAAATAATATAACTAAAACTAGATCTCAACGCCACTTTTTAAGCATATATTATTCCTTTGTCTGTTTTCAACCAAAACGGCGAATTTTCTTTAAATTAAAACGTTTAACTTACGATTACGCTCATCGATAACTCACTCTAAATGCTATTTCATTCTGACAAACAAAGTAACATCAGATTCGTTATTTTTTTTTAAGTTTCCTTATGACCATGATTGACAAATATACAATGTGGTAATTAATTTACAATTTGTTCACATTTGTAATTGAAATATTTCATTTGCGCTGTTTTGTTATTCAGTTCGATTTAGTCCTTTAACCCCGCTTCTTAATATTAATTTATTAAAATATTTGAACGCCCACATGAAACGGACACTCAAAGGTAAATTTTAAGAGAGAAAATTTCCGAGCTAAAGTTTCCAGATAAACGCGCGGAACCCTCCTACGAGCATTTTAGTAATAAAGGTAGCATTCTGCCTTTGAAAGTCGCCGTCAAGGGTTGTTAACCTTAGCCTCTGCTAATAAGTTCCTAAAACGTATCCCATTTCTTTTAAAGAACGAAACTGTAGGTCAGCACGAAATAAAATAATATCAGAAGTGCATAACATATCTTACGAGGGAAGAATGCAACCTAGGTTACGCGCATCAATCCTGAGCGGATCTAAAATATTGTTTTAAAATTTTTCACAATTTTATAAAATTAATAATTTTCTTTCAATTTGTGTTTAAAAAAAATCAGCGTGCTAATTTACTTATAAGAAAAAGTTTGGCTACCTTTACAAAAATTACTAGATAGCCCATATTTAGAACGACATCTGTCGAGCGAATTTCTTTTTATAATTTTCACCAGAAATCGACACTATGTAATTAGGGAACATATTGGAGCGCCGGATCCGCGTGTGTCGTTAAAAGTTTATAGTTTTAACGCGGATAGTTTTTATTTCCGAAATTCCACGGTAATTATAGCCATGGCTTAGAGCTTATAACCTAAATTCGTTATAATTTCTGTATGTAAAGAGAAGGCGGCGTTAACGGAAGCCTAATAAGTTAAGTTAACTTTATTTGCAGTTCAAAAAATGTTTTTCATTTATGGTTAAAAATGAAAGTAGCGAGTGTAGCTTTCAGTAAGCCTTGGGAAAGCTATATCTATCTATCTATTGTAATTTTTATTTTCTTTCCAAACTATAGAATTATGGGAATGACATTAGAGACATTTGACAATATATTCCCAGAATACCTATTCACGAACGCGAATAGTTTATATTTAAACTTAGGCCTTGGTTTAATCTTAAATTCGTTATAATTTATTTTCGTATAGAAATGGTCATTAAATGTAACCTAACAAATTAAGTTAGCTTTCTCAGTTCCAAAATAAAGTAATTATTCAGGTTAAAATAACAACCACCTTATAAATCGACCGAAACGAATAAAAAAAAACTAAATTTTGAAGATACGGTTGTCACATTTCCGAAATCGTATCAAACGCATCAAGTAGCGCGTTTATTTTCTAAACGATTTCAATTTGGTACAAATTAATAACGGAACAATTATTTTTATCTCACTTTCTCGCCTAGGGAGAATGAATTTTGAAAAAGGAAATTCGGTGTGAAATCCTTTGAAAATCCGCGACAAAAGATGCCAATAACAGGCAGCGTATCGAATGACAATTGAATAGGACACGAGCTTCCCGTCATTACGCTGGCTACTCGCGGACTCATTTCGAAATTCTCGAATTGAATAAAGAGGATAGTAACCGATCGAAGTCGTCAGCCACCACACCTCGTTCGCTCTTTGGAATCTTTGTCGACACCAGCGGCCAGAATACGAAGCTGACAACTTGCGGGGAAAGGAGCGACTCATTGGAACTGAGAAGATAGCGGATACAGTGACTAAAGGATTGTTATCGACAGCGGACCACGCGGCTCCGATAGAAAGCATGTTCGAAATTGGCTGAGATTAGTCGCGCCTTTGTTTCGGGAGTAAAACACCGCGGCGTTCGCGTTAATTAAGGAAAGCTCTCAGTTCCATAAAGGCAATACAGGCTGCAACAACAATAGAGACGGACATTATCATTCGACGACAGAACGCCTATCGCGAGCACCTTCGACGCCGAATGGGGCTCCCCCGCCCCGCGTGTCTATCGATTGCGGGGCCTTTCACACCCCCAAATCGGACAACGCGGAGGGAACTGTAAAATTGGACCGACGAGTTGCGAAATTTCATTAATACTTAAATCTATCAAAAGATAGCGATTCGCAACGAGCGCCGTATTGGAACGGCGAAGCTGCTAAATTGATGATCCCGGACGGGTTAAAACACGTCGCCCGTTAAATAACTTCGCCATTTATCAATACTCGTCTCTTAGCGCCCTCTGGATTTTAAATCGGCGGAATAAGAAGAAAGAAATATTAGAAAACCAAAAGGAAACAAGACGCGTTTAAAGACTCTTAAGAATATATCGAAGGTCCTTAACGGAATCGATTCTAAGCCTCGGTCGCTTCTTTTCTTTCTCGGCCGTCTTCGGTTCCGGCCGTAATGATCTGTCCGCTATCCGCAAGCTCGCCCTAATTATTCGACAAAACTTTCGCGCCGCCGCTAGAAAAGAAATATCAGAAAAACTCGCCGAATAAAAAAAAAATAAAACTTAATCGCTCTCCGAGAAATGAAGCGGAAAGTTCTCGGATCAGCCACTCGGCGGCGCTGCTCGCCCATTTCCGATTTCTGAATATGGATTACTCGACTCGCGTTCGCGCCGGTTACGTCTCTAGTTTACCATTTATACACGACAAACTCGACTATTTGCCAACGCAAATAAGGTGTATAGAATTTGTCATCCGAAGTCACGCTGCTAAACCGACTCGTACAAACGTGGAATTTCGCAACGAACGTGTCGAAACTCGCGCGCTTAAGCGGTGAACTCATTCAGATTAGACCAACCAGGAGCCATTACGCCCGATAAAGCGGATAAAACTAAGCGAAAATAATCCCAGGATATTTATAAAGTCGAGTAAAACTTCTCAACAAGGATTGAAATTTGATCGGCCAACTGAAAATGAACATCTTGAATAAAGCGAGTATGGGGTTGTGTCGGGGGCCCAAAAGCGAGAGCGTCCCCAGTCAGCATTCGCAGTGTGGCGGACACGCGTACCACGGCCCGCTGACGGCGGCCTTGGCGGCCTTCTTGTTGGCCTGGATCGCCACCTTCGAGATGGCCGACGCGGGTCGCCAAGAGGGCGAGCCTCAACGCTCAAGTTACGGCCTGGAGCCGTACTCGCTGCTGGAGCCACCCTACGACCGGACTCAAGGTAATTATTCATCTTTTGTTTGCAAAATGCGCGCTGTAGCTAATAATTAGTCGCGACTGTAGCGGATCCCATTAAGCCATTACGCGGGACGAGCGACCGCGAACTGCCCTTTACTGCCTTCACTTACTAAGTCCAATATCTGAATTTTGGAAATTCTTATATTTGAACTTCGGAAGCTCAATATTTTGAACTTTGGAAGATCAATATTTGAACTTTGGAAGTACAAAATTTGAACTTTGGAAGTTCAAAATTTGAACTTTGGAAGATCAAAATTTGAACTTTGGAAGATCAATATTTGAACTTTGGAAGATCAATATTTGAACTTTGGAAGTTCAATATTTGAACTTTGGAAAGTCCAATAACTGAACTTTGGAAAGTCCAATATCTGATTGGAAGTTCAATATCTGATTAGAAGTTCAATATCTGTATCTTAATTTAAAAAGTCCAATATTTTAATTTTGGGAGTCCAATATTTGAAATTTGGAAGTTCAATATATTAAATATTAGAAGTCAAATATTTAAACTTTCGAAGTTGAATAATTGATCTTTGGAAGTTCAATATTTTAAATTTTAGTAGTTAAATATCTGAATTTTAGTAAAATTAATTATATGTTATTTGGTTTTAATAATGGCGCAAATAACATAAATAACAAACATTTATCTAAATATTAACAAATCAAGTTTGGGGAAATGTTTTCGATATTTGGCAAAACAACGAAAAGAAGAACCACTTAAAACTACTAAATTTCCAGATAATGTATCTGCTAATACCAAAAATGTATTGATTTATACTTAGGGCGAATGACTATGGTGAACTTTCCCCCGGCACCAGAGGGGGGGGGGGGAACACATCACCGGCGTCCGCTTCAATGGCGTCGGAAGTAGCTTACTCCTTAAGCATGATGGGGATTCGGAGCCACGCTCATAGTCATTCTCTCCAAGTACAAATCAATACATGCTTGCTGAAAATAGGAAGGCATACGCAAATGCTTGTCTTCATACAACATAGTTATTTATATTTAAATCTGTGAGGTCCAAAAATGTTGGATCGTGAAACCTAGGAGCAACACACGCCAGGAGAACGCAGCTATAGTCTATAAACACGCTAACGCAGTGTTGTGTACAAATTTCATTGAACGAACCTTTAAGCTGAACGTTTTACGGGGGGGGGGGAAGACAATTTCAGAATTTCCTCCTTCCGACGGCAGCAGGAGCTAAAGCGTCTAGCCAATGAAAACTGTACGCAAGAAAATGCACGACTTTTGACGTGTTACGTTCTCCTTGTGTGGGGTGCTGCGTTATTTGCTCCTAGGTGAAACAATGTTTATTTGAATCGAATATTCATAATTAAAGTTATCCGATTGAAATGGAATTTTGAACGTAACTAGGGGTACTTTGACGTAGGGGGGTCCAAATTCAAAATCTCCATTTGCGGTCTGAGATATTCGAGGTTAAAATTTATAACATGGCAGACTAGTGAAAAAGAAGGAACTAATTCAATCAAGGCGCGACTTACAACGACCTCGTGAAAAAGAAGGAATTAGGAGGCGCGACTTACATTTCACGAGATTTTGTACTTGGGAGGAATTCGCCTTAAGACTCGTTGTAACTAAGAAGCCCGTCGGCACTGGTTCATAATTTACAATACAGCGGACTAAGCGTGATTATTGTCGCCGTAATAACATACACCCGTTCCTAAGACTGGCTCCGAGAAGTTACCGGGGTAAAACTTAATCAAGTTTGATGGGGTGATAAATGAATACTATGGCCCGGATTTGAACCCCGCGCTTGTATTAATTCCGTATCTATTAAGTACCGGCCTCGCGCGGGCCCTCACCGGCACCCGGAACCGTAATTGGATCGTCATTAATACGGCAACGAGCTTAGCGAAACTCTCCAAAATCAAGGCGAACCTATACTTGACTTTTAGAAATGCGCCGCGGCGTACGAGTACCACCCTAATTCAGCCGTCCTGCCTAAATATGATCCTCGTCGTTTACGCGTACGCGGCAAGCTCAGCGATGACGGATTTATGATTTAAGCCAACGTTGCTGTTCCAAAATTAGTTTACCCATTTCAGAACCCATTCGCTGTAGTTCAAATACGCGCTGTAGTAGATACCGCTCCCGAAACTCACCGGGCCAATACGTATTTATAACCGCGAAACGGGAAAGGCATTCAAATACTGAGGTTCATCATGATGCTTGACTAGTTACTAGAAATGGGACGAATATAACGCTTTCTATAGAAATTCTAACGATTTGTAATTGGAATCCTATTTAAAATGTAGACAAAATGATTATTGAAGAGCTAAGGTTCATCGTGATGCCTGATTATAGTTACTAAGAGATGAATACTACCTGGGAAGTTGACGAGAAATTCTCCCTTACACAATTATCTATGGGATCCATATTGATCATAATGCCTGACTATATTACAAGAAATGAGAATTAAGAACAGAAAATAATGTAATATGAAAATGGTTTTGCGTAAAGGTGACAAGAAAGTCTAATTTAAAAATATATTCCATATAAATTCGATCAGAATCCTATAGAAAAATTACAAAAAAATGCTAAGGAATCTTTATTAAAACATTGAGGTTCATCTTCGCGGATAACTTAAGTTAGAGAAATAATAGGTGAATACTACCAGAAGATTGTAAAATGCGGTGCTTGAATCTGTCCAGAAAATCTCTCTTATGTTCTTTAGAATTGTAATCGAAATCCTATAGAAAATGACCCAAAATGTCTATAGAAGTGAAGAATATTAACCGAAGATTAAATCGGAAAATGGGGTGCGTAAAGTTGACAAGAAAGTATAAGTACGCCTAAAAACATTTCTATAGAAATTATGTAGAAGTGTAATAGTTCTCTATAAAAAAATGCGATAGTGCCTTTAAAATATTGTGTAATTTTTTCACAGCCATTGAAAACTCAGAAATTTGATTAAGGTGTTTTCTATAGAAATTGTTTAGGAAGTCTGTAGAAAAATTTGTAATGAATTACACAAGATTATTATTTGATTGCTAACCTGTTCTTCGAACAATTTGGACAAAGTACAACCAGATTCTTAAATAAAATTACTATTTTTGTTCAAGAATGTCGGTTAATATCAAGAAAATATTCTTTAGTTCTTATTATGAAATTCTTAGCAACTCTCGGTATGCGATGAAGTAATGCCATACTCGGAACAACTCCTTCTGCGTAGAGTTTGCAAGTTATCTCCCCACTGGTTTAAGGGGTTTTCCCCCGAGATCTTCGGTTTCCCCTTCCATAAAAACTTGTTGAGGTTAACGGTAATAGTTAGTGTAGGGAGCTGTTGGCTCGAACGCGTGGCATGCAGGGCTTGCCACCACCCTCCTACGCATTGTAACCCGGCCACCTGAACTAATGGCTTCAAAAGTCGCATGATGACTTAGGCCTAAGGTGGTGCCTTGGGTATTAGCTTAGCTGATGATGATGATGATGATGATGATGAGTGTTTGAATTTCCCAAACAATGCTTCTTATCAAGAACGTATTTAGGTTGCAGAGAATTGAAACTGCATCGCCATCTGTTGGGAACTTGTTTTTAAATATTTTCCTTAGCACAATCCACCAACTATTTTGATATTTATAATTCATAATATTAATTAAATCATTCAATTCGACATTTTATACACTAAATTAAGTTTCAAATATTACTTTTCTTTAACAGACGCTTTCTTGAAATATAAAAGTTGAAGTTCTCGAGAACGATACTAGATAAATTACACTACAGAATTTCGGTTTTCTTTAAAAGCTGGTTTCACACTCGACGGAAAATATGCCGGAAAGACGATAATAAACGCCGAGATGAAAATGGATTCCCATTCGATATACCGCTAACGTTCAACTTTACGCTGCTAATTTTCCGTCGAGTGTGAAACCAGCTTAAGGCAAAAACTTAGGTAGTAGATCATGTAGTCTTCTGTTTTTAGTAACCTGAAATATTTCTTATTATATTTTTAAATAAATATTAAATATCAATTGTTCGACACTTAGGACACGAAAAGTACTTTAACGGTATCAGTGAAATGGTCATTTCTGTATATTCTGTGAACTCTTTGTAAATGTCAAATCTTCGATTAGATAGTTTCTTGATCATTAACGTCCAAAAGCGTAGTCTTTCAAAGTCGATATCTTAACTTAGATAAATAGAAAAATTTTCTTTCGATATCTTCAAAAGTTAATTAAAGGAGAAACAAAAGTGACGTAGAGAGCACTGCATCTTGACGTAAAAGGTCGTAGCTCGCCAGCGCCTTAAGCGGACTCCTTCGTAACTAGATTCAGCCAAGGTGTTTCCTTTTCCCCAAAAACGCCACTTTCACTTCCCTTTAAAAACTGACATTATTCTAAGAATTTTAGCAAAAAGATTTATTATTAGACTAAAACTAAGAATTTGTACTTGGGAAAATGGCTATGTTGAGACGACACGGCACGAGGGGGGGAGGAAAAACGTCACCGTCATACGCTTCAGTTGCGTCTAAACATAATCATTCGCTAAAATGAAACCATAAATACATTTTGATAAAACATATTCTAGTCATTTTTAGCATCCCAGATCACGTCTCAGATAGATCAGGCAGGGAACTGGGCTGGGCAGAGGGCATTTGTCCTCCCAAAATATTTACCGGAAGGGCACCCAAGGTTTTGTTCGCTTCAAAACTTGAAATTTCCTAGATAATCATTTATTAAATATTCATAGAAATCTTCCCTATTTTAGTACAAAGTATGACTTTAAATGGACATAAAATTTCACAAATTATCGGGCCCTTAAAAAGCATTTCTAAAGCGCTGGAAGGTCACGCGCATAGATTGGCTTGCCTCTCCAATTTCCCGCGCATTCCAGCGATCCGCGCTAGTCTAATAATGTTGATACAGGTCCGGCATTAGCTAGTCTCTCGCGTAACTAAGCTCGATATCCCCCTGCGCTGTATCTAATTTGGTTTACCCATTTGATAAGACATTCTGTTGGCTGAAAACGCACGAACGTTGTCGGACCCCCGAAACGGAAAAGCTTCGGCGACGCGTTCCAATTTCGTTTAAGCCTAAAGACGAGGCCATAACGCTTTAGAACGTCGAGGCTCGTTTCGTCCGTACGACGGCCAAGGCCTAGGCTCGGTTGACCTCTCTATCGCGTCTCACTACCCGCCCCTATAATCGAGAGCAATGCCGCGCTATTGCCCGGCCCACCGTCAGGCACGCGAGCCAAGGCCCAAGGCCCGAGTTAACTGGGGGTAATTTCGCGAATCTACCGGTGAGAGAGGTACCGGCCGCCTCATTTCCGAAACTATGAGACGAATGAATTCGAAAACAGTTCTCCCGAAAACGATACTACGATTCCTGAATTGCCTCTTTTCGATTTCTTAGGCCTTAGTGTTTTTATTTCTTATATTATCGTCGTCCGCACGCGTGGCTATTTCCGAGATTCTTGTATATGGGAAAATTTATAGAGACGCTTACGTAGCGGTGGACAATTTACGACAAGTTTGTTGTGCAAACCTAAAAATAAATTATTCGGGCGAGCGCTAGGAATTCAGTTGGTCTTGATCGTCTACTAATTGCTAATTTTAATGACGCCAGAATTTGCCTTTACAAACGGGGTTTAAATGTTATTTTCGCGATGATGGAAAATCTTTAGCGTAATTAATTTTATTCAATATTGTGACTCCACGTTGGTCATTGTGCGTGTTCAATGAACAATGAAGCCAATTTCTGTATATTTTATAAACATTTTACAATTTTTACTAGAAATACCCGTTTAAAATTTCGATCAGTAGCTTTCAACTTCAACTTTGACAACTATACCCTTATTTCTTTTCAAAACCAAAGATAACTCAAATTTTCATTATCAGTTTAAGCTAAACAATACAATACCTGAAAAGTAAACCAATAAATCTATTAATCTATTAAATGAACGTTTATCGGTTATTTGCGTCGTGGTACGTGCTGATCAATTCAGATTCATTTAGGCCCCTATTTTGGGGGTCCGTCCGGGATTAAATGAAAATAGTTTAGTTTAAAAGTTAATCGCTGTTTTCCTTTCTTCGAAGGATTTCATGTTTTCAAAATCTGTTTTATTAGATTTATTTTTCGAGCATTCTGTTGTACAACTAGGTTGCTCAACCGAATTGCTTCGCAACCATACGCGAGTGGAACATATTGAGTAGGGCGAAAAAAGCCAACGTTTCCGACGTCAATTTCTGAATCCAGGGAGTTATTTTTCCAGCCCATTAGACTCGTCTTCTTCGACCCGTACGTATGGGTTTTTCGAACGAAAATATATACCTTTTGTCCTTAAAATATTTTTTTGCCCGGCACAAAACCATCTTCCCTATCTCTTTTTCCAAATTCCCTCAACCTATCTTTCCATACATATATGTTTTTTTTTTCAAGCAAACTCCACGACCCACTCGAAAAGTTTTCGAAGCGTAGAAAGAGGTCCCCCCCCCCCCCTAATAGCAATACGCACCAAGGGTTATCGTCAACTGAGCGGATCGGATACTGAGTAACGAGAGAAAGCATAATTTCCTCTAAAATTGCTTCGATTTGCGAGGCACGCGCGGCAATGCCGCAGTGAATATAATGTCTTCGATTTTTCTCTAAAAGGGCGCCGAGGCTTAGAACGAGAGAGGCTTTTTTTATCAATATCTCTAAACAGATCCTCAAATCGTCAACTGAGACAATAATGAGATATTTATTAAGTGAAAACTGCTGCGGTTTTAACGTACCGTCAAAAAATGATGATGTTGAGCGTGGCCAATGCACGCTGGCTTCGTTTAGTCGATAAGTAGTCTTGAAAAAATAACAAGAGTCTTTTCATTCTCGCCAACTTGACGCTTTTCAAATCGAAATTGAAATCGAATTGAGTCATTGCTTCTGATAGAGTTGTAAGAATTTTTAATCTCATTTGCCATCGGAATGAAGTTAACTGTTGTAACAGGACGTTTTTTATATAGAGGTCAGTGCACTTTCCCATCACGACCTAACCTGTTTGTCAAAGTCTACTACTAGTGGAGGAAAGGAAGTACATAAGGGTTAAATATATCGGTGTCTCGTCGTGCCATCTAACTACCGCTGGTGGAAACTTAATTTTTAGCCTCATCCCCTTTAGTTAAAGATGGGAAAGAGGCTGTTATTTTCGACGCTGTTGTTGGCGGTGGTGGTGTAAGTTCATTCAGAGCCGCGCTAGCACCGAATGCCACCCGCTAAACATTACATTATCTTCAACGGCTAGAGATTTAATTAGGGTGTAATTCTATAGGTATTAGTTCCCTCTCTCTAACCATGTCAGTGCCGTACCGTTTTTAAAAACCGAAAGGGGATTTTAGTCCCTAAAACGATAATTAGGCTCCGAAACATATGTGCAGTAATTGCTTTTCATTTGAGATGTGTCATTGTACATTTATATTGAAAACATGGCAATTTCAAACAAAAATAAATTATCGATTTTGAATTTCTATCAATTATAGAAAGATCTCTTACCAACTCCACCACGACCGTTGAACTTGTACATTTAAAAATTGTTCCCCTGGGAAATGAGATGGGGATGACACTAATATTATGGCCTGGGTCATTTAGTTTTTAAATTATGATAGATTTCATAAAGGTTGTACGATATCAATTGAATCTTAAATTTTTATAAAACAATATAACTTATCTTTAAATATTAAGATATTATTACAAATAATTAAGAAGACCAAATAATTTTACTGGTACCATCTGTGAGGGTGACTTTTTTTCGGCCCGACACTGACGAAAGAGTTAAAAAAACGGGGTTTGCATCGACCTCTTCATAAAAAGATCATGGTTCTAATATGATACATTTTTCGCAGACAATTTTAGCCCATTGACTAGCAATCCCTTATTCTTAAAATAACATATTCTGGTCAATTTTAGGCATAGTTGACCAATTACTTAATACAATTGACTAAATATTTGTTTTATAAAATTGGTTATCTGTTCTATACAACCGGTTATTGGTTTTATATAAGGTCACTCCGAAAAAAGTGATCAATTTCGTCCGAAAGATGTCTCTTATTCCCCTTCTACTATTTTGTTTATAGAACGATCAAAGGATTATAAATAATATATAAGGATTTTTATAAGACAATCTTTTGGGCAATGGTCTAATTGTTGACTCAAACCTCGAAACACGTTCATGCCCTTTAGCAATAGGTCTTCACCGTAATATATTTTTCTAACAAGCCCTTGCTTTCAAAATGAAATCTTGCTATTAATTTTGCGCGTGATATTATAATTCATATGAAATATTTTTAATTAAAATTTAAAAGATGGCGCTGCGATAATTGGGGCTTGTTTTCCTAGTATATTTCTGAATTAATTTAAATATGATTAAAGTGGTTTTCACGCCCTTAAAATATGAAAAACGTGATAAGACGTGGAAGATATATTTATAAAACGAAAGCGGCTGAACAAGGACGAAATCCCAGAACAATTTTGCAATGAAGACGTTGTGGCCAGCAGCACCAGCGAGAGGCGTGTGCCGCCAAATGTAGAGAGGGGTAAACCGCTAAGGGGAGCCACTGTAGAGAGTGTGGAATGACTCCGCGCGTTACGCGTGTTAGGGCACTATTAAAATCCGCTAATTCATTTGGCCGACCGTGAAATGATGGCCATCAGAGACCCCTTTCATTTGTTTCGCTAATGATCTCCATGCAAATAAGCGACAACCCGGAGTGGACAGCTTACTTAGAGCAGAAGGACAACGACCACCGGCCCACCCGCCCACCCACGCTCGGCCAAACAAATTGAAAAAGCAATATGCTGGGCTATATTGAGGGCTTCGAGGAAAGGCCAGTCACGGACCGTATCGGACAGGCTGAGTGTAATTGCTAATGAACCTAATGACGTCACAGATCGAGGCGCAGCCGCGTGACCTTTTCTCTCATAGTCACTGTCGAGTTACAAATTATTGGAAGTACCAGCTACAGTCGCGCCCCCTATACACTTTTGGAATATTTCAGTTTAAAGGTTGATTCACCAGTTTTACATTTGTTTAAATGTTTTGTCATTTGTTTTTTAAGCAAAGCTTCCTTAGCCTAAAAATTACCACATTAATATATTAATATCTCAACTGATGTCCTTTGATGAAAATGAAATGAAATGTTACTATTTGAAGCCCGTCATTTTTTCTCAAAATATACATTTGTTCTCGCTACCTGAGAGCAAAAGTCAAGTAAGTCGAGATACGTGACTATTAAAAGAAATTCAAAATAAGAATCCTTGAGTGTTTTTCAATTGAGGTGACTCAGTACAAAATTTTCAATATATATTTTCACTCTATTTTTTATCAATTTTCATTGTTAGATTAACATTGTTATTATGCTAGATTTCAAACTTAAAACTCGTTTTCCTCAAATAGGGGTTTCCAGACTTGCTTGACTCTTGCTCTAAGGTAGCGTTCTAATGTATAGTATTGATCATTGGCTAGATATAACCGGTTATTTAAAATAATTTACGCAGTATTTGAAATAGTCAACCGGTTGTTAGAAATAGTTCACCGAATATTGATTGTAATTAACAGCTCTTTGGAAGTAGTTAACCGGGTACTTCAAATATTTAACTTGTTATTCGAAATATTTCTCCGATTATTGCTTCGAAATAGTTCACGGGTTATTTAAAATAAGCAAATATTTGTTACAAAAGACCAATGAAATGGTTTCAGAAATCAATAAAGGCGTTAAAATACCACTCGTTAGCTTAAAAAGGTTAGTAAGACTACTGAAACCAAACATGCGTGCTAAAATGTTATTTAGCGATCGCTCGATTATATATTATAGTTTAACAGTTACTAACTATAATGGACCAATAAATTGCTTTAATTGAACAATTAATTTTTATAATTGAGCAATTAATTGGTATAATAGACCGATGATTTGTTGTATAAAACCCACTATTTTGTTTTAATGACCGGTTAATTAATTGTTATAATGGACCAATTATTTGTTATAATTGACCAATTAGTTGTTATAATTGATCAATAAGTTGTTATAATTGATCAATTAATTGGTATAATAGACCGATGATTTTTTGTATAAAACCCACTATTTTGTTTTAATGACCGATTAATTAATTGTTATAATTGACCAATTAATTGTTAAAATTGACCAATTAATTGTTATAATTGACCAATTAGTTGTTATAATTGACCAATTTGTTGTTATAATTGACCAATTAATTGGTATAATTGACCAATTAATTGGTATAATTGACCAATTAATTGTTGTAATTGACCAATTAATTGTTATAATTGACCAGTTAATTGGTATAATAAACTGATGATTTGTTGTATAAAACCGACTATTTTGTTTTAGTGACCGGTTAATTGTTCTATGTAATCAACTCTTTGTTCAACGCAACCGGTTATTTGATATTTGCTTTCGCTTTTATCTACACGATAAAAGCTTTCAATTTTATTCAAAAGATGTCGCCGATTGCCATTGTTCGTTTGGTTTATGGAAGGATCGAACGATTATAAATAATATACAAGGATATTTATCAGATAAACTTTTTTTTCCTTTGGTCTGATTGTTGATCGAAAGGCGAATACACTTTCAACGGGCACACACCCTTGAGCGCAACAAATACTAACTAATGACCATACACCAACGAGTCGGGGCCACTTAGTAGGTAAACAAGAGTGGTTTGCCTCTCTAAGTTTGACCTAGTTGGCAGCGATGCTCGCAAAAATAGGCCAATATCGCCGACGGCCAAGATGCTCCTAGGCCTTGGCTAGGAAATCATGATAAAAATAAATAAAAGCTTCGGAGGAAAGGTTATTGACAAATGGCCAGTCATTTACCTCGCTAAAAGACGAGAGGCCTAAATTGTTCAGCTAGGCCTTTGTACTTATCAGGTCGGATAAAAACTTTAGCTTTCATCCGGACTTATGCTTTCACTCGGGTTACGTAACTGGTTTTCAGTAAAACACGCAACTCGAAAAAGCGTAATATTATTTTAAAATCCAATTATAATATATTATTTTGATTTATTTTTTATAATAAGATTTTATTTTCTACATAAAACATTTACTCGTTGGGCAGCACTGGCATAGATACCAATTAAGTTTATATGGTAAAGGATTGCATATTAATTAAAATTTATTGATCTGTATATTAACCTTAGTAAATACGTCACAAAGATAACATTAACTTGCTTTTCAATTTACATTATAGCTGGTAATTTTAAATTTTAAACTAACATGAACTAACTTAGGTACAGCCAAAAACACACATTTTTGTTAAATATCTTCCCCACCTTTGATTTCCTTTTCATTATATAAAGACGAAATGCAGTTTTCAATTTAAAGAACTGGTTTTTGTATTATATATGTCCCTTCTTAAGACCGAGGCCTATCTGCAATATTCGAATCAATCATTTTCATACTCGTCCATGGACTAAAAAAGAAAATATCAATCTATTTGAATGAAAATAACACTTAAATGAAAACGAAAAGAAGTCCAACGTTTAGCTTTGAATCGATAGAGTATAGATGAAAGAATATCTGTGCCTCAAGTGAGCCGATTTCCACAGTCTCACTGTCATTTGTAATAATTTATAGTCGCCACTTATAAATAAATTGCCCTACTTCCCCTGCGTATTCCTAGTAAGTAATCACGTATGAACGTTAATAGAAAGTTTAAAGGGAATTTGATCTTCCATATTTATGTTGGATGAACGAATTTCTCATTTCTGCCACCAGGTTTAGAGAGGTTAGGGTAGATTGGCGCTATTTACGTTAAGAACCAATTGTAGAGCGTGTTAGTAGGT
This sequence comes from Leiobunum rupestre, assembly GCF_980474605.1. Classification (NCBI taxonomy): domain Eukaryota; kingdom Metazoa; phylum Arthropoda; class Arachnida; order Opiliones; family Sclerosomatidae; genus Leiobunum; species Leiobunum rupestre. Next base: position 17,507,839 of record NC_143394.1, read on the forward strand.
TTGGAAAAGCTGATTTCAGCTCAAAATTTATGAGCAAAAAGAGAGCTGCACCTTTTTGACCTCTCAACTCAGAGCGAGAGAAGTGGGGCGCCTTTTTCATCTCCCAAATGAGAGCGAGCAGAGAGGGGTGCCTTTTTCACCTCTCAAGTGAGAGTGAGCAGAGAGGGGTGCCTTTTCACCTCTCAAGTGAGAGTGAGCAGAGAGGGGTGCCTTTTTCACCTCTCAAGTGAGAGTGAGCAGAGAGGGGCGCCTTTGTCACCTCTCAAGTGAGAGTGAGCAGAGAGGGGTGCCTTTTTCACCTCTCAAGTGAGAGTGAGCAGAGAGGGGCGCCTTTTTCACCTCTCAAGTGGGAGTGAGCAGAGAGGGGCGCCTTTTTCACCTCTCAAGTGAGAGCGAGCAGAGAGGGGCGCCTTTTTCACCTCTCAAGTGAGAGTGAGCAGAGAGGGGTGCCTTTTTCACCTCTCAAGTGAGAGTGAGCAGAGAGGGGTGCCTTTTTCACCTCTCAAGTGAGAGTGAGCAGAGAGGGGTGCCTTTTTCACCTCTCAAGTGAGAGTGAGCAGAGAGGAGTGCCTTTTTCACCTCTCAAGTGAGAGTGAGCAGAGAGGGGCGCCTTTTTCACCTCTCAAGTGAGAGCGAGCAGAGAGGGGCGCCTTTTTCACCTCTCAAGTGAGAGCGAGCAGAGTAAGGAGATTTTTTCGTGTCTCAAAAAGAGGGGATTCTTTTTCGCCTATTAAAAGAGAGCAACCCTATAGGACACCTTTAAAATGAGTGCGAGAAGTGAGAGGTGCCTTTTCGTCTCTCAAATAAGAGCGAGAAGAGGCGGGCGCCTTTTTCATCTCTCAAAGAAAGCGAGCAGAGAGGGGCGTCTTCCCACCTCTCAAATGAGAGCGAGCAGAGGGGTACCTTTTTACCTCTCAAAGAGAACGTAGAAGAGAGAAGCTTCTATTTGGCTTCATAATTGAGAAGTGCCGATTCCGCCTCTCAAATGAGCAGGGCCGGATTAACCAATAGGCCGAATAGGCCTGGGCCTAGCCGCCTAGGGCACCAAGCCTACAAGGGGCACAAAGAGGGTTCGGAAAAAATAAAAGTACAAAACTTTAATCATTTGCTTTTCACAAAATATTTTCCGGAGTAATTTTAGTAAATGCGTCCACCCCTATGAACCAAAAACGTTTGATTGTCACATTCTCGGACGGACTGCCGTCTAGCCCCTGACGACATACTAAATCTTGCAGCAAAATGAATTTTCCTTCCATTTCTCAATTATAAATTGAGGAAGCGCCTAGCTCGCTATTGAAAGGGGGCGCCAAAATTAACTTGGGCCTAGGGCCCCATAAAGTCTTAATCCGGCCCTGCAAATGAGCTCCAAAAGAAAAAACCGACGATTACGCCTCTCAATTTAAGGCGAAAAGAGTGAGAAGCAGAGATTCCCCCCTTAAATGAGTGATATCAAACTAGCGAACGTGAGTGGTGCGAAATTTCCATCACTGCAAACAAGACCTTTGAATTTTCTGAGCTTCCTCAGGCGGTTTATCCAATAGGCTGACTAGGCTTAAGCTTTAGGGGCCCGGAATATATGGCCCACTAGTAAGGCTCGAGCCTAGGGGCTCAGGTGCTAGTTAATCCACCTTAGAGTACCTAACTAATGTTACGAGCTCGTTTCCTCGCCCAACTAGGATCCCTATACTATCTCTAGTGATCGACTAAATTATTGGATTTCTTTGAATTAATGATTTTGTTTTTATATTTAATTCGAATGCATTTGAAATGTACAAAAGTTCAAAGTTTGAAATGTTAGGGATCCAGTATTGATTTCGATCTAGTAGTCTATCAGATACGGTACAGGCTGCCAGAACTAAACCTACGACTATAGTCAGTTGCTGGCTAAGAAAGACAAAATATATAGTACAGTCGGCGTAAGGATACCTCAGACCATTTCCGGCCAGTCGACCGCGCGTAATTTAAATTTGACCACTTTACGGTCAATTTCAAATTTCGTGAGTTTCATCGTTTTTTCGCGCCATCTAGGAACCGAAATAGGAATCTATTTTTCAATTTCATGTTGTCATGAGTTTCATTACTGAATGCAGCTAAAGAAGGTTCGATAATTGAAGCTCCAAATATTTTAAATAGCCCAAGAGGTTTCTATAAAAAGCATGAGAAAGGTTTATTGTTAACAGGTAAAGATAAAAATATAATTTTAAACGTCTATAGCTCATTAAGACAACGTTACCCCCAAGAAAGCGTGGTAACTATTTTAAAAGAAACTGCCGATTTAACTGGTAAGACGTAGAAATAAATTTACAAAAATAAATAATTATACCTACTATTTTATATTTAAGAATGATAGGAATGCCTTATCTTTTAAATTTGCTCGCCACCACAATTATGAAATTAAAAAATAAAGATTCCAATTTCGGTCTCTAGATGGCGCTAAAAGACGACAAAAAGAGCAAAATTCGAATTTGACCTTAAAATGGCCAAATTCAAATTTCGCGCGGTGGAATGACCGGAAACGATCTGAGGCATCCTTGCGCCGATTGTACTATATATTTTGTCTTTCTTAGCCTGCAACTCACTATAGTAGTCTATCAGATACGGTACAGGCTGCCAGAACTAAACCTACGACTAGTCAAAGGCACGAGTAAAATGTTGAATTAAATTGTGAATATTAAGAGGTTAATACGTTAATAATCAACTTTACATTCGGATTCAATAATTCATTGTTATAATTTTCCCAAGTAACCGTTAGCGCCACTGTTAAAAGCGTTGATATTTTTCCGTTAGCCTCGGTCTAACTGCGAATAACAAACAGCGCCATATTCGTTCGCGGAGTGTTTGAGAAATATATTATTTAGTAGATAATTCAAAATGCGCAGTCGACGTTCGTAGCCCCATTGTAGGTTACCTGGGATGGCCTTTTTCGAGTAAAAGCCGAACTGCCTATTTGGATCTAGCCCAACTTACGCGTTATTTGGCAAAGCGATTGAAGATTTGGCTGGATTATTGGGTACTGACGAAGAGTTCGTAATAAAGCAGCCAGAGTGGTACGAGAAACAAAAGCTGGCCAGAAGCCTTTCTCAGCGGGATTTCGAGACGTATAAACCTAGTAATGAGTATGGATTTGGCCGACTTTTTTCGCTGGCTTTCGTTCATCCTTTCTTCAAGGCTTTTGTCGGTTCTGTAAGAATTCCCCGAGACCTAATTTCTCGATGGAAAACCCCCGCTCGTTTTGACGCCCAGCCAGACTAAAAGTACACTTCCAAACCAACGTCCCTTGATTAAATCCACTCACTAATGGCTTCCGGGTTTTTGGGCTCGTATTAAAGGTCAAGTTTTATTGTTTGTTCTTCGTCTGTTTGGATTTAGGTTTCATTTATATTTTCTAAAAGAACTTTGTGGTTATTGTATGGCCGGTCGTACACCACAGAAAACACACAGTTTTACCAAGAACTTAATGATTAATTCTTAGGAATAATGACTATGTTCGAAATGGTTGCGCCCACAGCGTAGACAACTAAAAACACTAGACTAGATTAGGAGCTCGTTGTGAAATATCACGTCTATAAAACAAGAATGGTAGAATTACTATATTCGAACGATCAGCGGCCATCAACCCATCATGGTCTAGTTCCAGCCCCCCCCCTTGCCCAAAAGGGGGAAGGAAAACCTTCGCTGGCGTGTGCTTCAAAAGCATCGGAAGACCTCAGTTTTATGGAATACAGGGTGTTTTAAAAGGTTATGCAAAAATTTGAAGGAGTTGTAGGGGGTGAGTTGAGAAGTATGCCTGTTTTTCCCCATTTTCCTACGATAAGTTGAAAGAGTGTGGTCCACTAGCCCCTGGAAATCGGCTGCAACAAGCGCAAAACCAAGCAGCAGGGACTTTAAATACTGTTTAAGTTTACTTTTTTACGCGGGTAACCTCGATTTGTTTACAAAGTCCTTTTTTACCTATCACACGAACCCAAACCGTAATGTTCGCATTTCCCTGCTGCTTGGTTTTTCGCTTGTTGCAGCGTACTTCCCGGGACTAGTAGGCCACACTTTGAAGCTCTCTGGCGCTCTTTTAACTCATCGTTGGAAAATGGGAAAAAACAGGCCTAATTCTCACCCCTACAACTACTTAAACTTTTTGCATAACCTTTTGAAACACCCTGAATATGAGATACTGGGTTGATTTGATGTATTTAGAGCTGCAACCCTAATAATCGTCTAAGTATAAATAAATACATTAGATTAATATTATTGATTATTAATTAAAAATTAATTATTAATTTGGGTTGGTTTGATTTTATTTGAGATCGTGTATTGACATAAATTTAGAGATTAGATCAAATAAACTAATAAGCGTGACACAGAACTAGTTTAACTTCATAGCTAAAAAAAATTTATGTTTTTGAAAAATTCACGAAATAAAAACCTTGCCTCCTTTAAAATCTCTGGACCATACTGTCGTTTCTTAACAATCTATGCAACCCTGCTCTTTTTCTTAACTTTCAGAACGAAGCAGAAATCACAGGCTCCCGTTCTTAAGATTCTAGAAAAATAATGTCCTTTCCGTGTCAATCTGGACAGTTTTTCCTCATTTCTTGACACTGTGGAAAATTCAACACTTCTCTTGACAAAACGGACAATCTAGAACGTTGCCAAATAAATGAGAATTTGCAAATAAAATTTATCAATTGTTGAATAGCAATTTCTGAAAGGTGGCTTGTAGCATTACAAATAAAGTTTTATCAATAACAAGATGACGCTAGTTATATCTGTTAATTCTTGAAATTTTTTAAAAATTATGTCAATGCCAGACGGAAGTGAATAGGGTCTATACAGAAAAAAATTACCTTAAACCACATATATTTTCTCCATTATTAAAATAAACTTGAAATATGGAATATTGTAAATAATTTACGTCTACTCCCAATATAACCTAGAATTTAGTGAAATAATGGTGGATGTATAGCGTGATAAACATTTAACAACTGATACAAAAAAATACTACACTTTGATCTTAGCAAGAAAGCTTATTAAACAATTTAAAATAAAATAGTTATATACGAAGTCATCTATTTTTAGATAAACTTAAAAATTACACGTCGAACTAGACTGCAAAGAATGGTAATTCAATTGGCACATTGCCCAAATTTGAACCTTTTCTAGCGTTAGTTATCGCGTCTGAACAAAACACGCAAAAGAGGTAAAAACAATCGCGAGTCTAGTAGTAGGAAATTACCCATCGAGTGTTCCATTTTAAAGCATTCAAATTTGGATGGCGTTATTTTAATCTAAAAATGAAAAATAGTCGTCGCTTTCGGTGATACCTACGCCTTCTCCGAGATTATATCCAATGAAGCAATCGTAAATAATTTGAAAAGCCTCCGCGTAAATAAATAGTCCGAACGCCTCGCCGAGAAAAGGGAGCGACAGAGGGCGCTACGGTACTCGAAGTTTCCTTTTCCGCCACCCTCCAACCTCCCTTCGAGAGAGAACAGAACGAACATCGTTGCCGCGTAGCAGACGCTTTGTCCGTTAAACGGATAAAACAACATTTTCCGCCTCCGCTTTTGGTTATAAACGAGCTTGTCCGACGAAAATCCTTAATAATAATTACTTACGAGACGAAGAGTTTTTAGTTACAGCTAACTGAAAATTTACGCAGTTGCTGCCCTCTTTTATCAACGAAAGGAAACGAGTTGTATTCTCTGCCGGGCTCGAGCTCTTTTAGCGATACTAGTTTTTTAACAGTCTTCAAACCCAAAACGAGACAAGTCCAATTTGAACCTATTTGAGAAATGATTGCTAGCTGCACGCGAGATATTCAGTGTCAAGTCTAATTTTCGTTTATTTTGAACAATCTTAGCTATATTAAATTTTTCAGTCTGCGGCAGCAAGTCAAAATTTTACAATTTCAGATATAACATAGACTACAAGAAGCTTATCCAGTTCAATCTTACTTAATATAATAAACTATTCCACCATTGGATGTTCAATTTTAACTCTTATTTGAGAAACTAATGTTATTCAGTGTACCATAAATCTACAATCAGCTAGTTCAGAGTACCATGTCAAGTCCAATTTAATATAATTTGAGACATTATTCCATGCACCAGGGGTATTCAGTCTATCGTACGAAGTCCAACTTTGATTCCTTTTTAGAAACTATCGGATACGCTTAGGATATTCATTTTGCCATGCTAAGTCAAATTTTGGTCTTTTTCGCATATTTATATCTGCTGAACAAGACATTGTCTTCCATATTTTTTAGTGTAGATGCAATTAACCAACGAGTAAAGTTAATTTAAGTGAAACTATAGCTAAATCTTTTCTTTTAGTATAATTTATCTTAAAAGTAACGAAGTTTGCGTTTCAAATTTATGTTAAAATAATTTGGGATTAAATGAAAACTAAATACACCTCAGAATAACAATTTAGTGTAGAAATATTTTTAGTGTTATGTATACAATTAGTGCACCAATGTTTTTGAAAAATATGGAACATTTTTGAACTAATACAATCTTCAAAATGGGACATACAACGTTTGTGGAACACGATTTATTAAAACCTGTTTTATGTATATAGCGCATTTACGCCTTAAGCTAGCTAGGATTTTTGTGGGTTTTACTCAGGTCCTAAAGAAGGGTGGAGTATTTCCAGAGGAAAGAAACATAAAAAATTTAAGATAAACGATGGCCAAAGATTAATAATATCAGTTCGTACACGTTTTATCACTGTAGCCTTCGTACAGAAGTAGTTTATGAAGAGTGAACCGGATACAACGTGCGGGAATATGCTGCTAGGTAAAGTTGGTACCGTATTAAAGGAAGAGAAATGTTAACATCATTTTAACCGTGAAATTTCTTTCTGTGAACTGTATTTAATAAACTGGAATTCTCAAAGATAAGTCTGCGAAGCGGGTGCAAGAAAAGTTCGATTCTTTCTCTCAGTTTTCGCCTTCTATTTGGGGGTCCGTCCGGGATAAGATGAATGTACTAATTTTTCTCTTTGTTTCTCAACATTTTCCTTTCTTCGCGAGTTTCGGCGCATTCCGTAAATCAGTTTTATTAGACAGATCTAATATTTCTACTCGTTCAATTCTTCTTTTCACTTTGTAAGAATTGCTATTTTTTAAAATGGAGAAATGTTTTGATTTTATGAAGTAGCCTTATTTCATTTAATAAAATGGCTCATACGTTGATTCTAAAAACAATATCTTACCCATCGGAAATATTTTTAATACAGTTTACTTAAGGGAAAATTAATCTTTTATTTCGCAATTTCATTAAGCGTACCACGCTGAACGTTATTGAGAGCTTGCCCAAAAAAAGTAGAATTTTCGTATTTCATATTTGGCTTTTTCGATGTAATATTATTTTTTAAACACTTTCCAACAAGGCTTGAGATTGTATGCCTCATAAAAAGTATTTTATTGAGACTGATAAAATTACTGTTTGTAAATATCTTAATTTAAAAGTTTCCGATACTGATACTGATACTGATACCGGATTTATTTGTCAATATGGCTACTAGATATCTGACATTGCAGTCGACCATGCAGCTAACGTTAACTATGTCATTTTCAAGGTTATTAGGACAAGCTATCACGCTCCCTTAAACACAGTTTTTAGTAAACGGTATTATAAAATGGTTAAAAATTGGTTTGTTAAAACGTAAAAATAATTTCTTACTACCCTATAGAAATACCTCACCCCTTCTCTAAGATTGAGGAATTTATACTACCACTATAACTTCTAAAATAGGTAGGTTAAGCTACTTTTCGAAAACTCGTAGAAGAAACTTGCAGAAGGGTATACGTAAATTTACTCGGTACAATCTACAATCATTCAAGTTCTACCTCCACGTTTTCGAGGGGTGATTTAACATGTCTGTTACATTGTTATACAACTATAGACTACCAAATGGTGAGAGCTTTTGAATAATTTAAATTATTGCTAGAAACAGACTCCATCGAGTTCTAAAAAAAAGAGAATATTTGGCAATAACGTTTCTCTCGAAACATTTTACCTTTTATTGGCTCTAAGCCCTCGTAATCCGCTTATTTATCCCTTCTCGGAAGATTCTCGGGAATCGGAGATAACACGAATGGAATGAAGAATAAGGCTACTCCGACAAATCTCGAGTGTCCTTTGTTACCATCTCCTTTCGGAACGGATGTTGTCGGGTCGAATTGGGTTTCCAAGTTTCCAGCCAAGACTAAACAAATTGGCCCAGATCGAATCGGCGAAATTGAAAGAGAAAGCCGAAACGATGTGGCGTCTTACGAGGACCATTTTAATTTGCTGGGTTGCCTCGTTATTTGCTTGTTCGCTACAGCTAGGGTACAAATCGGCAAACCCTTCAAGCGCTACAACCTGAACAAACGGTCTCTGTTGACTTCAACATACCTCGCTTCCTAGATACGAATATTCGTTAACAACTGATTGCGCTTTTCCTTACAACTAGTTAAAATCAAAATAAAGATTTCTAATAACAAAAGTACATTAATATATTCGTTCTAGATATGACGGAGTAGTCGGGCTGTGCGAGTACTTGAATAAGTAATTAGAGAATACTCGACGATTACCGAGTACCAAAAAAATTGCATATTCGGGTACCCGATTACTCGAAAAAGCTGATCTCTAAACTCGTCGAGTATTTGTTTGTTTTTTATCCTCGTTGCTTCAAAGTTCAAAGAGGTGTTTTTACAACTTTTGGGGGGCAATAAACGGTACCTACAGAAAACTGTGGTACTTTAAATTAAAGGAATATTTTTCAGCATTGAAAGTTACTTTCTACTCATATTAAATTGTATTTCATAATTACTTAAATAATAAAACCAGCTCCTAATCAAAAATATTACTCGAGGTTTTTTTTTAGTTACACGACTCGAATAAGATAAAGTTTCCCCTTAATTAATTACTCGATTACCCAACTTGACTTCAATATTACTATAATAATCAGCTAGGTACCACCTTCTATAAGGGCCTAAGTCATCAAGTGACTTTTAAAGCCATTAACTCAGGTGGCCGGGTTACAATGCGTAGGAGGGTGTTGGCCAGCCCTTTACGCCACGCAAGCCAATAGCTCCCTTCACTAACTATTACCGTTAACCTCGACAAGTTTTATGGAAGGGAAAACCGAAGAGCTCGGGGAAAACCCCATTAACCAGTGGGGAGAACACTTGCAAACTCAACGCAGATGGAGTTGTTCCGAGTTTTAACCCAGGCTACCCAGCTGCTCCTGCTGCGAGGCGAAAGTGCTAATTACTCCGCCACCCCACTCGGCTCAAATACTCGATGAAAACAATTGATACTCGATAACCGACTCGATTGCCTAAAAGCACTAATCGCACAGCCCTACGGAGTAGATATTTATTAAAGGCCACCAATCATTTTATTACACGCAAATCTCCATGTTTCAAATATTGACCAAATCATTTTTCTCGATTTTCAGTATCTATTTCAAAATTGCCTAATTTGATCGGCTACAAAAAAGTATGACGTATTCGATAAATCGAATTTCTAAAACTAAAAATACATCGGATAAAAATAAAGTGGACAAATAAGTAAATATTCGTAGCAATGGAATGTTTACATTTTACATCTCTAGGCGGGGTACTTAGAGCGGGAATTTTTGAACCTTGATTCTTTGTACCCTTTCGCCGTTTAGAATTTATTATGTTTCCTTAGTAAGATATATATTATCAGAATTGACTATGCATCTCTTTTGATATCTACGCCACAACAATTAAAGCAAATCGAAGCAATTCGCGACCAAAACGAGTCTAGGTGGCGTAACGGCGCTAGCTGCTCCGAGGTTGCGCCTAAGATCTAGCGTCTGCTACAGACAAATTAAAAAGTCATAAGAACGTGTTTTCTTAAATAAACTTATCAAAATATAAGAAAACCATGCATCATTATTTATAAAAAAAAATTTACTAATAACGACGAGGAAAAACTTATAGCGTCTGCCTTAGGCTCTACCTATTTAGGTTTCAAAGACGAAATAAAGGGGGCGTGGCTTTTTTTTTTTTAGTTTTCGGTCGCGAATAGTGTAATACCCGGATGGTTACGATAGAAGTCGTTTTCTGCCGCTCATTCAACCCAGTGTATTAGGGTGGATTGGTTGAGGTTTCCAAAGCTTACTAACGGGGACTAAATAACTGCTTCGATATTCAAGGTCTAGTCTCTCGAATCTAACGCGTTCACCGTCTTATGACCGAGGCTTAGCGTCAATTTTATTTCGTAAATTATAATAAACATCTTTTCGATTGAAATAACTTTAAGTGAAAATATGAATAGGTACATACCTTCATTATGTTTAACAAATATTGTTTATCAACAGAGATTTCAGTACCTTCATTATTTTTATCAACAGAGATTTCAGTACCTTCATTATGTTTATCAACAGAGATTTCAGTACCTTCATTATGTTTATCAACAGAGATTTCAGTACCTTCATTATGTTTATCAACAGAGATTTCAGTAAATTAAGTATTTTTTAAAAAGATAAAGGTAATTTTCTTCGTCGGTTATACCCATTGAGTTGGGAATATTAATCTAGAGATCCAATCAAAACGTCTATCTCTCAATGGTTCGTTCAAATAAGACGCGTTTTCCGGCAATTTTTTTTTTCAAAAATAATGGATGGCGCCACGGGTCATATGATATCGTTTTCTCGTCATTTTAGAGGAGACGGCACATTCGTAATTTTCAAAAACTTGTTTCGCGGGAAGCTGATTTGATTGGATCTCTAGATTAATATTCCCAACTGAATGGTTATACCATCTACTATGTATTTCTGAATGCCGGTCGGTGTGTATGTCTGTCTGGCTATAGTCGTTCGCACCGTTACACCTAGCTCACCAACACTTCGCACCGTTGTTCTTATTAATTAAAGGAAGCTAATCCCACGATTTGCGCGTGGGTGTTATCCCCAGTCAACCTCGCACACCCAATCTTAGCGCTTTTTTCACATTGCGCACCTTGCGAATAAAATCCCACACTCGATCTTTGTTCTCGTGAGGCGTATATGCTTTTGGTCTGCGGTCCGCCTAAGGCTATTAAAGAAAATGTTATCCACGGGATCGAAGTTCTACCCTGCTGAGCGCCGCAATTACCGGCTCAACTTCATATACTGCCTAGCTTTGTTGGCACTGTCTCGCTGTGTGCCCCCCCCCCCCCGTACCATCTAATATATATTTCTAAAAGTTTGTCTGTCCGCGTGGCTATAGGCGTCCGTGCCCTTTGCCCTAGAACGCCCAAATTGGCCACCTTTGTTTATAATGAGGAAAGTAAGCAAATTGCACTATTTTTGTGTGCTCTCCTAACCTGTGGTCCGCGGGCCACGTCATTCTGTCTGTCTGTCTGTCGGTCTGTCGGTCTGTCTGTCTGTCAAATATATTTCTAAAATTTGCCTGTCTATCTCGCTATAGGCATTCGTGCTTTTTGCCCTAGAACGGCCAAATTGGCCACATTCGTGGTCCGCGGGCCTCCTACTGTTGGTTTTCATGATTCCCACGCTTAGGCGCTTTCCACTCGCGGGAACTGAAGGTCCCAGGGTTGGTTTCCCCCTCTATCCCCCTCCATTCGCGGAGTAGCCCTGGGCTCAGGTTTCGGTTGTGGACCTGACCCATTCTTTAATTTTCAGAGGTTCAACGATAAAAGTTAATTGTTATTGTTACATTTGATATCTGAACTTGCGGGTTTGGTTTTTTTACGTATTTGAGTGTTGTAAGCAATATGTTTAAAGAAGTAATTTTTGCGTCCAATAACAACCAAAGCAACTAGCCGAGAGCCCGACCGATAATATAATATTTCACGCAGTGGCTACGATAGAGGGCGTTACCTTATGGCGTCCTTTTGTTGCTATACGGAAAAGAATTTAAAGGGGATAGAACCGCTGGTGTTTGGTGTGGTACACCAAGGCTTCCAAAATTGGCCGCTCCATTGTATGACCTTAAATATTTGTTGCGCTAGTTAGTGAATTCTAGCTCAAATTGTTAAGGTTCTTCCATAAAGAATGTGTTGAGGTTAAATTATTTTTAATTGGTTTAATTTGGAGCCGCCACTTGCTTCAAGCTTGCACCTACACAATTAATTAGATGTTAGAAGGTACATCGTATATATAACACCACATAACCATTAAATGCAGATAAAATAAACTGCGTAAAAATATTCACCTATTTATAAATTTTCTCTACATAATTGTTTTGAAAAAATGTATTTCGCCCCGCATAATTTTTCCATCTATAACTTATTTTAAAAAATCAGCAAGAACCTGTGAAGAGGCATATTTCAATCAAATAAAATTAACCGTTATACTTAACACTTTTGGAATTATATACTTCTGATGGTAAAAAAACATATAAAAAGGATAAAGACATTAGTAATTCTGTTATTGCTTTTTCCTAGAACTGAAATAAGCAAATAGCACCCAATCATGACGACGAGCAGGCGGGAGCCACCAACGTGGCGCCATCTCTAGATTAATTGCTGAACTAATAATTATTAAATATCTCTGGATTCTGGAAACTGTCGTCCGATAAATAGTGGTTCGAATCTAGAAATGACGGTAGTGTAATGAGCGAAATTTATCCAAGGAGGGATCGACTTATTTACTAACGAGTGAAGAACCGTTTGGTCCGAAACACTTCAAGCGACACACCCGGTACAATCTCCGGATCCAATAGCCATCTTTCCAACCGTTCTCCATCGCGCGTACAGTGTGGGAAGTCGGGCTCTTTACGATCCGACCATTTTAGTCCTAAATTGGGATAAAGATTTTTCGCCATTAGGTTTTCGCGAAATTGCGCTCGCTCTTTTAACGTGTATAAAGAGAGGAGACGCTTTTAAGGGTGAAAGATGGACGGGCTAATTTTATTACTCGCCGAGACCCCAGCCGAGAGTACTTTATACTTTATAGTCGCAACGCTACGGAGACATCAACCTCGAACGAGCCCGGGCGCGTTCAGGCCGGCCCGAGTTTGCCAACGATAGTTTCTAACAAAGTCATCGGAAGAGCCGTCTTCTCGCTCCTCCCGAAATTAATCCAAACTCTATTTCCTTTCCGCTGGCTTTCTTTGCTCCGCATTTGGCTGCTTTCTCCAATTTAAATTGTAATTTACCGTTGAAATTTGGTCGGCGAGAGTTTATAGGCCTAAAGAGGTCTCCAATAGGCGCCGAGAAGCCCGCGGAACTAATTAAATAGGTGTCCGAATACGGAGCATCCCGAAGCGCAAAGGCTTAAGATGGCCAGTTCCATTAACTTCGTCTACGCGAAATGCGATCAGATATACTTTTTAGATCTCTTTCGAAACTTATCGCGTACGTTTACCGCGCGAGTCGTCACGGATAGTGTCACCACCTTTCTATAGAAATTATCGAATTTAGAGATATACCCAATAAAAACCTTTAAAAAATACTAATAAGAACTTTTGAAAATAAACTTTGCAAAAGTAGATAATTCGCAAATAAACGTTCGCAAAATAAGGTCAATTGAAAATAAACGTACACAAAATAAGGTCAATTGAAAATAAACGTACACAAAATAAGGTCAATTGAAAATAAACGTACACAAAATAAGATCAATTGAAAATAAACGTTCGCAAGATATGACATTTCGAAAATAAACGTTCGCAAGATAAGACCTTTCGAAAATCAACGTTCGCCAGATTGGATCTTTCAAAATAAACGTTCCCCAGATAAGACCTTTCGAAAATAAATGTTCTCAAAATAAGATCAATTGAAAATAAACGCACGCAAAAAGAACTTACTCGAAATCGATCACAAAATAAGATCAATATAGACAGCCCACCAAATAATTATCAAAACTGAAACGCGTAGGAGCTTTCATTTACTCATCTATTGACACCCGGTAAATAACCTTTCTGAAAACAATCCTAGTACAGCAATGCTCGAAAGCCTATAACCCAACCCGCAAAAGCTCCGTTTAAAAGGATCACGCACCGTATTAATACGCTATAAGGAGCCAATCGCGTGTAATCGAAGGGTCTCTCTTAAAAACACCTAATGTAACACGTACTCTACGCCGAAATCCCCAAATCGAGCGAACATCAGAACCAAAGCGTTCCTTTAATATCGATAAATCATACCCCTCGAAAAACAAAAACGCGAAGACATTTTCGCCAAAACAAAAGTTCGTAGGTATTCTAGATGGAAGGAAAATTTAAAACGAAAACCGAAATCTTGGCGTCGACTAAGGCCTAAAAAAATCTTTAAACGTTCCTTTTTCTACTCGGAAAGAAAACTACGATTTTTTTCTAACTTTTCGCGAAAAGCGCACTTTGAAAAGGATCTCTAAATATAGATAAGTATAGATCTATATATATAATGGGGAGATAGGGGCTGGGTGCTCGGAACAATTTCCAATCCCGTTATCGTTTTCAATCAGAGTAATAGCAAAGTGTACGGAGCCAAAAGAAAATCGACGAACAGAAAAGGTATATTCCTAAATTAATAAAAGAAACCCGTTCCAAAAATCTGTCAAAACCGTTTCGGGGGAAACAATTACAGACGTTGGACGCGACCGGAGGGGAAATACTTAAAGTTCCATTCGACAAAAACGGCATAAAAAGAGTCGTAAACGACATTTAAAAGAAATTGCGAATGAAATGGACATTCTCTCTCCATAAAAACAGGAATAAACCTTAACAGCTTGTACCCTATTAAAATTTAAAAGTACATTCCGATTGATAAATTTGGTCTATTTTGGTCTACTAGCGCCTGTAGAAGTGTTCCCCTTGCAATACAATCGTGTTCAGGGAGAAGTCGACACCCCGATTTAGAAATTTCATATATTTTTACCCTACTGCGCCTGTAGAAATGTTCCATTTGCCATACAGCCGTGTTCAGAGTAAAACAAACATTCTTCCACGTTCATTTGGGGGTAGACGATCGCCTTAACATTAGAATAGGAAATGTTGTCTATTTTTAACCTATTTGCTCCTGTAGAAGTGTGCAACGAATGATTGAATATTTTATTTTCAAACTATTGTAACGGAATAATGTTGCTTAGTTAATGTGTATATGATGTTATTTAGGTACTGTGTATAATATTTATGTTACCAAAAAAAGAGTTAGCTCGGGGAGTCCGCACAGACGATATGAGGGGAGGGGGGCTTTCATGAGGACGTTGAAAGAATCTTCTCGAAAGGGGATTCCCAGGGTTTGCCCTACGGCCGCTTCACGTCACCAGAGCCCTATAAAAATTATTATTATTGCGTACGCACCATCAAATATAATATAACCGTGTTAATTCAGAGAAAAGTCAACATTACGACTGATAATTTTTGTCTATTTTTACTTCCCTTTGCAATGAATAAATGAATCTTTATTTTCCCACCCCAACTTGGGGTCCCTTTTACATCAGGGAGGAGCTGAGCTCACAGGATCATTTACATTTTATAACAAATATAAATCAAAATGGAATAAAATAAAAGAATAAAAGAGATATGTACAAATATTTACAAAAGATTGGTTCAAAAACCTTAGTTTAAGTTTGAGTTTGAGTTTGAGTTTGAGTCCCTTTTCTGACCACCATGTCTTCAGAATGGATTTTGTGTAGCTAACCGGCTAGATAGAGACACCGTTGCAGATATTTCATCGCGTATGTTGGAGAAACGTGGGCACACCATCAGGATATGTTCGATTGTCTCTTCTTGGTCGGCGCGAACCGGGCAATACAACCGTGTTCCAGGAAAAGCCAACATCTTTTTAGTTTGTTTCGGGTAAACGATGTCTCCAGAGAAAGTGTAGGTAAATAGACTTTGCAAGTACAGTCGGCACTTTTACACGCTTTCGAGTTCGGGATTAACTTAAATAACCCTAATTGAGTTATGATGGGAATCAAACAAAAACATAATCATAATAAAATCATTTACTACACTGTTTAAACAATTTTAAAATAGAATATAGGAATAGAATTTTAAAACCTAATTACAATGTACGCAAAGAACCATGGAAAATAGCTGTTGAATAATAGCGCGGGACGTAGCTAGATAAATAAGAAATTGAACAGAATCACCCCGACATTTTGCACTCTGAGTTTGAACAACAAATTCGGGAGTCATGTGAGCATTTTCAACGTTTAGCCGGCGAACTGAAGGCGTGCCTTACCGATTTTAAATTATGTTTCTCTACGAACGTCGAGGTACTCCCGAGTCCCGACGCTGTTGCTAAAACATCTAGAGCGCTTTGCATAACCTCTCTTATATAGCTAAGGTACGCTACGTGAGGCGACTATATTTCAAAATATAGCAACATTATTAATGACATATTTAAACAAACAATGCGATAAGCATTATTAAGCGGCATACAATGTTTTGTTTAAAAATATCTCAGTAAAACTTATATATTTAACCAAGCATCTAGGTTTGCAGGATTTCCAGATAAGTGAGATGTTTTTTCTCTTATCGAGCTTTCTGACATCCAGAAAAATCCAAAGACCTTACAGAAGGGTCTAATGTAATAAATGAGACGAATTTTAGCGTTGCAAGCTCCTTCCCCCTAAAACGTCTTATCAACCCAGTATCTCATTGGTTGCCTAAAACGAACGTCTCCGACCAAGGTGCCCACGGATCGTCTGATTAGAGAGGTTAAGCAAGACCCTCTAGACGTTTGAACGACAACGTCGGGAGTAGATTCACGTTCATGAAATTAAATTATATAAAATCAGTAAAGCACGCTTTCACTTTGACTGCTAAAGAAAACATGTTACGATAAAATTTTAACACATTTAAGAAATATTTGCTAAGTCCGGGTACATGACGAAAATAAAAAAGTGTTTAACCATTACTAATGCGTGCTTTATGTATAGCTCTGAGCATTGTCTAAAGACCAACATTTGCTTTAGTGTACCCTACTTTTCTTTAAATGCGTGTCCGTAGTCCGATTTCGCCTATAATATAGAACTCTTAGGAACATTTCAATTGAAACCAGTATTTACAATTGCTAAAACACACGTTCTAGAAAAGGAACATCCTGCTATAATTTTTTTTTTTCATTTATTTAGCCAGCAGATTGTAATATTTAGTATTTTTTAGTGCGGTTAATTTTCCGAAAAATAAAATGCGGAAAATTTTCCGCAAATTGGAAAAATAAAAAATTTAAACATAAATTACATTTTAAGGGTTTTTAATGTTTTTAACGTGTATCGATATAAAATGTCTAATAACAGTAAACATACTACAAAACATTAACAGCGTTACATTGTTAATCAGTTTAAACTAGTCTAGAGGTTCAGTTTTACTTTTAGATTCGGAAAAATGAGGCGAAAATGCCACTTTATTAAAATTTTCAAACAATATATTAGACTAATCATGGAATGAAAACTTTTTTATTTTGTTCGGAAAATGCGGAAAACTTTCCGGAAAAAAAAGCCTGGGTCATTT
Organism: Leiobunum rupestre; assembly: GCF_980474605.1. Lineage (NCBI taxonomy): Eukaryota > Metazoa > Arthropoda > Arachnida > Opiliones > Sclerosomatidae > Leiobunum > Leiobunum rupestre. The sequence continues at coordinate 17,525,243 of NC_143394.1, forward strand.
TCCGAGTATTTTTACTTAAACGCTATAGATATTATACTATATGTCAGGGAAATATGGTGTCGTCTTCAATTTATAAACGGTTCCGAAGTATAAACGATTACAACTATGTCAGACATGTTTACAGCTTTATGACAGGCTCACAAGTTCCTACTTCAAAAGAAAACAGTACAGAACAATCACATGCCTCTCGACGTTGTCGATCAAACTTCTAGAGCGCTCTGCTTAACTTCTCTAATATAATCACTATCCCAAAACCAAGCGACGGGGCCCCGGTAAAATACCAGCACCAGGCCTCCAGAGAGTCGTAGGCGGGGCCAATTCCCCAATTCTTACCATACGCGATACGCCAGGATAAGCATTCCAATTAGAGGTATGGATTCGAGAATGACTTTGGAATTTGAAGTCCACGTGCGAAACGCGCGTGCCAATAAAGTACTAAAAAGCTTAAACCCGTGACGCGGATAAAAACATTTTATACCTATATTAATTTTTTTATTTTATAGAAACACCTATTTAAAATAGTGCGTTGAGAAATACATCAAATAGTGACAGACTAAAACTTTTGCGTCGGGGAAAAATGGCTTACAAATAAGTAAATATCCCTACGCACTGTAATATTTACATTTTACATGAATAGGCGGTGTAATAAACACGTTTTGGGCGTGATGCGGTTTATGCTTCCGCGGCTTGAAAGAACTAAATTTAAAAAGCGAGATTTTACATCATAAGTAACATAAGCAATAAGTACGACACTTCCTATCTCTATAATGTTAATTTTCTGACCGAATCTTTTTTCGAAACTGACACTGTTCTCACCTCCAACTGGGACTCGCAACCGAACTGACATTGTGAGTAGTATATTATCGTCCTTGGTAACTTATATAGACATTAGGGAGCTCTGTGATGAATTAACCCTTGATTGCCCAATTACTTTCGAAATCTGTTCGGTTACAATTTTCATTAATTGTCATACTTATTGAAACTATGTAACTTATGATTACATTATTATAATTTAATTTGAATAAAAATCTTTAGGCGTGATCCCTTACAATAGTTGCGTCCCCCGTCCGTCAGAGGGAGCGAGCGAATGCTTCGAATGATCGAGCACATGGTGGTGCGAGAGCCGGCGTGCATCCTAATACACTTTCTTCGGAGATACGTCCGAGCGCGCCAGAAATGGGTTGACGACGTCATTTGACAGCGCCTACGAAGGCGCACTTAACGGTCAGGTCTGGGGGAATTGGCGCTGAAAGAAATGGTGAAATGAGCTCCCGACGTTGAAGGGAGTCACTCTCCCGCCACCATCTAGCGAGGGTTATTCGTACTCGAGTGCACCCCCTTTCTACGCCCCCCCCCTCCAGGCAGTAACAACGATCGACTTCAAAAAACCCTTTTTTCCGCGTTGTGTTCCAAAAAGTAAGAAAAAGAAATGGATGCCCAAAAGAGGTTTTTCCTTTTTCAACCTTTCAATTCTTCATTAAATAAGTGAAACTACTATATTCGTGCCAATTGGCTGAAAGAATGAATCCTAGAATACTGCGCTAAGCTAGTGCGATGAAACATAGCTGGTCCGACCGTCCGAGACTACATAGTTTAAAGCTACTGCGATAATACATAGCTGGTCCGAGACTACATAGTCTAAAGCTACTGCGATAATACATAGCTGGTCCGAGACTACATAGTCTAAAGCTACTGCGATAATACATAGCTGGTCCGAGACCACATAGTCTAAAGCTAGTGCGATAATACATAGCTGCTTCGAGACTACATAGTCTAAAGCTAGTGCGATAATACATAGCTGCTTCGAGACTACATAGTCTAAAGCTGGTGCGATAATACATAGCTGCTTCGAGACTACATAGTCTAAAGCTGGTGCGATAATACAAAGCTGGTTCGAGACTACATAGTCTAAAGCTAGTGCGATAATACATAGCTGCTTCGAGACTACATAGTCTAAAGCCCCATTTTCATGCTCGCTGGTAGCGGGTAAAAATTGACAAAATCCGCTTTCACCTTTTCACTTTCCGCGTCGATCTGTTTCAAACAGATATTTTAGATTAATTTTCACGCTTGCGAGTTTCGTAAGCGAATTTTGACGATTTTTATCCGCTACCAGCGAGCATGAAAATGGGGCTTAAAGCTGGTGCGATAATACAAAGCTGGTTCGAGACTACATAGTTTAAAGCTGGTGTGAAATTACTCCTAAACTGGCGCGAAACTACTTTTAAACTTATGCGATACTACATAGTTTTAAGCTGGTTTGAAATTACTCCTAAACTGGCGCAAAACTACTATTAAAAAACTTGCGCGATACTTCATAGTTTTAAGCTGGTGCGAAATTATTCAATCAAAAATAAATATTATGTACGCGGCCACCTTGTTTCTAAATCCTGCAGAAAAATATCAGCCATTTTTTGCAGTTTGCCAGCGTCGTGAAATAAAATAATAAAAAATAGCACTCTTTTTCGGGTCTTATTTTTACGTGATAGCGATTTCTCTGTTTTTATACGACGAAGTCCCTCTTAAAGAGTATCCAATAAACAGCGAACGAGACGGAGGGGCCGGAAGGGGAGGATCAAATGAGGATCAATTTAGGATTCGCGTTCGTTCACTTTACGATTTAGACGTTATTTGCTCCTCGTCCAAATAGTCGCCTTTATTGATAAACGTTTTATGAGTACGCGAGGTTTGTTTTCCATATCTTTTATTTCATTTTACGTTTTTTTTATCAAGCAAAAGTATAAATAAATAAAACAATATTCCAAAAGCGCGTTATCTTAATGATTTTTCTATAAAGCCATTCGAGGAATAATGTCATAGTCAACAACGGTTCATATGGCGCCTCAAGAATCATTTCATCATTTATAGATTCGACCACGCCATGAGCCGGCCCAACACAAACTAAAAACGTAAAAGACGCACTTCCGTAAAATACACTTATAGAGAAAGTGTTTATGTGGAACCGACGTAAAATAGCCTGATAAGATATGACTTTTAGGTGGCACATTTGAAAAATATAATTATAAAATATGGGTTCAGGTCGCACCTACGTAAAGTAGAATTTTAGGTCGCACATCCGTAAAGAAGACGTATAAAATAGGGTTTTAGTTTACACCTCCGTAAAATAGACTTATAAAGTAGGGTTTTAGTCGCACCTCTTTTAAATAGAATTATAAATGTTTTAGGTTGCACCTCCGTAAAATAGACTTATAGAGAAGGATTTTAGGTCGCACCTCTTTTAAATAGAATTATAAATAATGTTTTAGGTTGCACCTCCGCGAAATAGACTTATAAAGTAGGGTTTAGGTGGTACCTCTGTAAAATAGAATTAAAAAATATGGGTTTAGGGTGGCACCTTCGTAAAGTACCCTTATAAAGTATGGTTTGAGGAGGAACCTCGGTAAAGTACCCTTATAAGTAGGGGTTTAAGCCGCACCTCCGTAAAGTAGCCTTATAAAGTAGGGTATTACGTCGCACCTCCGTAAAGTAGCCTTATAAAGTAGGGTATTACGTCGCACCTCCGTAAAGTATTCTTATAAAGTAGGGTATTACGTCGCACCTCCGTAAAGTAGCCTTATAAAGTAGGGTATTACGTCGCACCTCCGTAAAGTAGCCTTATAAAGTAGGGTATTACGTCGCACCCCCGTAAAGTAGCCTTCTAAAGTGTGTATTACGTCGCACCTCCGTAAAGTAGCCTTATAAAGTGTGTATTACGTCGCACCTCCGTAAAGTAGCCTTATAAAGTAGGGTATTACGTCGAATCTCCGTAAAGTAGCCTTATAAAGTAGGGTATTACGTCGCACCTCCGTAAAGTTGCCTTATAAAGTAGGGTATTACGTCGCACCTCCGTAAAGTAGCCTTATAAAGTAGGGTATTACGTCGCACCTCCGTAAAGTAGCCTTATAAAGTAGGGTATTACGTCGCACCCCCGTAAAGTAGCCTTCTAAAGTGTGTATTACGTCGCACCTCCGTAAAGTAGCCTTATAAAGTGTGTATTACGTCGCACCTCCATAAAGTAGCCTTATAAAGTAGGGTATTACGTCGAATCTCCGTAAAGTAGCCTTATAAAGTAGGGTATTACGTCGCACCTCCGTAAAGTAGCCTTATAAAGTAGGGTATTACGTCGCACCTCCGTAAAGTAGCCTTATAAAGTAGGGTATTACGTCGCACCTCCGTAAAGTAGCCTTATAAAGTAGGGTATTACGTCGCACCTCCGTAAAGTAGCCTTATAAAGTAGGGTATTACGTCGCACCCCCGTAAAGTAGCCTTCTAAAGTGTGTATTACGTCGCACCTCCGTAAAGTAGCCTTCTAAAGTGTGTATTACGTCGCACCTCCGTAAAGTAGCCTTATAAAGTAGGGTATTACGTCGCACCTCCGTAAAGTAGCCTTATAAAGTAGGGTATTACGTCGCACCTCCGTAAAGTAGCCTTATAAAGTAGGGTATTACGTCGCACCTCCGTAAAGTAGCCTTATAAAGTAGGGTATTACGTCGCACCTCCGTAAAGTAGCCTTATAAAGTAGGGTATTACGTCGCACCCCCGTAAAGTAGCCTTCTAAAGTGTGTATTACGTCGCACCTCCGTAAAGTAGCCTTATAAAGTGTGTATTACGTCGCACCTCCGTAAAGTAGCCTTCTAAAGTGTGTATTACGTCGCACCTCCGTAAAGTAGCCTTCTAAAGTGTGTATTACGTCGCACCTCCGTAAAGTAGCCTTATAAAGTGTGTATTACGTCGCACCTCCGTAAAGTAGCCTTATAAAGTGTGTATTACGTCGCACCTCCGTAAAGTAGCCTTATAAAGTAGGGTATTACGTCGCACCCCCGTAAAGTAGCCTTCTAAAGTGTGTATTACGTCGCACCTCCGTAAAGTAGCCTTCTAAAGTGTGTATTACGTCGCACCTCCGTAAAGTAGCCTTATAAAGTGTGTATTACGTCGCACCTCCGTAAAGCAGCCTTATAAAGTGTGTATTACGTCGCACCTCCGTAAAGTAGCCTTATAAAGTGTGTATTACGTCGCACCTCCGTAAAGTAGCCTTATAAAGTAGGGTATTACGTCGAATCTCCGTAAAGTAGCCTTATAAAGTAGGGTATTACGTCGCACCTCCGTAAAGTAGCCTTATAAAGTAGGGTATTACGTCGCACCTCCGTAAAGTAGCCTTATAAAGTAGGGTATTACGTCGCACCTCCGTAAAGTAGCCTTATAAAGTAGGGTACTACGTCGCACCCCCGTAAAGTAGCCTTCTAAAGTGTGTATTACGTCGCACCTCCGTAAAGTAGCCTTATAAAGTGTGTATTACGTCGCACCTCCGTAAAGTAGCCTTCTAAAGTGTGTATTACGTCGCACCTCCGTAAAGTAGCCTTCTAAAGTGTGTATTACGTCGCACCTCCGTAAAGTAGCCTTATAAAGTGTGTATTACGTCGCACCTCCGTAAAGTAGCCTTATAAAGTGTGTATTACGTCGCACCTCCGTAAAGTAGCCTTATAAAGTAGGGTATTACGTCGCACCCCCGTAAAGTAGCCTTCTAAAGTGTGTATTACGTCGCACCTCCGTAAAGTAGCCTTCTAAAGTGTGTATTACGTCGCACCTCCGTAAAGTAGCCTTATAAAGTGTGTATTACGTCGCACCTCCGTAAAGCAGCCTTATAAAGTGTGTATTACGTCGCACCTCCGTAAAGTAGCCTTATAAAGTAGGGTATTACGTCGCACCTCCGTAAAGTAGCCTTATAAAGTAGGGTATTACGTCGCACCTCCGTAAAGTAGCCTTATAAAGTAGGGTATTACTTCGCACCTCCGGAAAGTAGCCTTATAAAGTAGGGTATTACGTCGCACCTCCGTAAAGTAGCTTTCTAAAGTGTGTATTACGTCGCACCTCCGTAAAGTAGCCTTATAAAGTAGGGTATTACGTCGCACCTTTCATATTCGTACTGTTTTTGAAATGACAGTTATATTAAAATTAACAATATGAAACCGTGGTTGACGTTTTACTTCAAAAATGCGTAAAATTTACCACACGTTGCTGTTTTTTCTGTTAGAAACGGCAAGCGCTAGTATATAAAACAACTAATTATTATTTAGTTGTCAAAACATTTTTTAAATCGCGCAAGTTTCATTTTAGTTTTAAATATAATAATATCCGAGAAAAATATTTTTATATACTCTTTTGTATAAGTAGCATTCCACGCAAAATGCTATATTAATTACAGCACTTGTTAATCGTGTGCTTAATAATTTCAAACCAAGTAAATAGTTTAATTTCCTTCGGTTTTCCCTATAACTCTAAACTACAAAGGCTCGAGCACTACATGATTAACTTCAATGTTTTTCATTTTTGATATTTTTGACAAGTTTTTCTATTAGATTATGAAAATATTTTAATAATTGATAAAAAGTCTTATTTATTTCTATCATGAATCGATTAATAAAATATTTGAAATTGTTTACTTAAACCAACGTGATAACGGTTTGATCCGTGAAATATTAAGGTTGTGAATAGGTTCTGTAGTATATACATTTGATAACTAAAACTACGGCAAACGCTGGAATTTTACAAACAGTGGATTTTACTGTAAAAACTGCATGCAGCATTTACCGTATTAAATACGTCTGGAATAAAGGTTAAATAAACAGCAATACTCTGTAAATATAACTTTATCGTGCTGTATTTTTAAACAGCAGAGTGTCCAGTAAATTTAACAGGAAGCATGACAATAAAAAAAACAGTCCGAGTTGGTTGTGAAATTAACAGCATTCTGCTGGCATCTATGCTGACCGCAGCTTACTGTCCAATTTACAATAATATTTTTCTGTGTGTAGCTCTACAAAGTAGGATTTTTGGTGGCACCTTCGTAAAGTAGCCTGAAAAAGTAGGGTTTAAGGTCGTACCTTCGTAAAGTAGCCTCATAAAGTAGGGTTTAAGGTCGTACCTTCTTAAAATAGAATTATATAGTAGGATGCTTAGACCGCAGCTCTTAAAATGGGATTTGTGTATCAGATAAAATATGTTATGATTTGAGATAAATGATTTTCGTCATTAGATCCTACAAACGGTGTCTCGACTTAACCTTGAATACCGCCCTAAGGATCATACGCAAACTAATCACACCGAACACGCATACCCAAAATTGTATCCAATTTGCGAGCCTTAAAACACTCAGTACACAATGGTATTAGCTTTGGCCCAAATACTAGAATAATGGCTTTAATAATAATTTATTTTCAACTAGAGGCACTTTTAAGGCGAGGTTCTCAATGTGCGGAATTGTTAAACGCGTGCCCACCGTCAATTTTCTATTTTGTGAAATACATCTATTTCTCACCAACTAAATAAATAAACGCCGGATGAAAATTATGGACCATTTTCAACAAGCTAAAAGGCAAAGCGCGATAATTTTCAGAGCAATGACTGTTTTGTTTGATATTTATTGGGGACGAATGTGAGTCGAATTGATAATGCGCTTTATCTAGAATTTAAACGAATTCATTACGTTTACAACGGGGCATACATGAAATACGGAATTGCATTAAATTTATTTATTTGAGGTGCCTCCCAGCTGAGCCATCGATCTGAATGCGCACTTACGCGATTTTAAAGAAATTGTTTTGAGAACGTCTAGCTTTAACCTTCGTTGGCTTTCAAACTATATCAATTATGAAATAGGTTAAGCACGACCATCTTGAAGTTTGAACGACAGCGTGGGGAGTAATGAAATTCTTTAAAATCGACTTCTAATAAACAGTACAGGTACAATAGCATTTTAGCACATTTTAGAAATATGTGCTAAGCCCGGGTACATGACGAAAATAAAAACTTGTATAACCTATAATAAAACGCAATGTCTAAACACAACTTTCGTGTACCCTAATTTACCGTAAATGTGTCTCCAATTTCGCCTTAGGCTTAGGAACATTTCAGTTTAAACCAGTATTTCCGATTGGTAAAATGCTTACTGGTAAAAAAGGAATAACCTCCCACAATATCAATTATCGATTTGTTGAGCAGGAAAATTGAAATATTCAGTATTTTTATTTAAACGCTACAGATATTATACTACGTGTCACGGAAATATGGTGTCGTCTTCAATTTATAAACGGTTCCGAAGTATAAACGTTTACAACTATGTCAGACATTTTTACAGCTTTATGACAGGCTCACAAGTTCAGACACGTTTACAGCTTTATGACAGGCTCACAAGTTCAGACACGTTTACAGCTATGTGACAGGATCCCAGGGTCACACACGTTTACAGCTATGTGACAGGATCAAAGTGTCAGACACTTTTACAGCTATGTGACAGGTTCCCAGGGTCAGACACGTTTACAGCTATTTGACAGGTTCCCAGGGTCAGACACGTTTACAGCTATTTGACAGGTTCCGACGGTCAGACACGTTTGCAGCTGTATGAGAAGCTCACAGGGTCAGATACGTTTACAGCTATGTGACAGGATCAAAGTGTCAGACACGTTTACAGCTATTTGACAGGTTCCGACGGTCAGACACGTTTACGGCTGTATGACCGGCTCACAGGGTCAGACCCGTTTACAGCTGTATGAGAGGCTCACAGGGTCAGACACTTTTACAGCTATGTGACAGGTTCCGACGGTCAGACACGTTTACGGCTGTATGAGAGGCTCACAGGGTCAGACACGTTTACAGCTATTTGACAGGTTCCGACGGTCAGACACGTTTGCAGCTGTATGAGAAGCTCACAGGGTCAGATACGTTTACAGCTATGTGACAGAATCAAAGTGTCAGACACTTTTACAGCTATGTGACAGGCTCTGACGGTCAGACACGTTTACGGCTGTATGCCCGGCTCACAGGGTCAGACCCGTTTACAGCTGCATGAGAGGCTCACAGGGTCAGACACGTTTACAGCTTTGTGACAGGCTCACAAGGTCAGACACGTTTACAGTTATGTGACAGGATCAAAGTGTCAGACACGTTTACAGCTATTTGACAGGTTCCGACGGTCAGACACGTTTACAGCTGTATGAGAAGCTCACAGGGTCAGACACGTTTACAGCTATGTGACAGGATCAAAGTGTCAGACACTTTTACAGCTATGTGACAGGTTCTGACGGTCAGACACGTTTACGGCTGTATGACAGGTTCCCAGCTACATCACAAACCCAGACATATTTACCGTTTTTCTTTCGAGTCTAAATAACGACAAACATAGCTTTTTTAAAAGTATCTAATTTAATTTTCAAACAACACCGCTAATTATTAACGCAACCAGGAACTTCCATTTTGAAAGAGTACATATTAGCTTTCGCCGAAAAACTAAACTGCACCAAAGTTCGCGAAAGGTTCTCAAATAAAATATTCAAATTTCCCAAATTTCCAGAAAGTTTTGAAGTAAAGAAAATGGAGTCACTTCACCGTGAATAATTTTCACTCATTGAGAAGAATTTGGGGTCGGATTTTAATTAAAGATTGAGGTTTCAGAACGGCGAGGAGAGAGAAGGAGCGGATCTGGGAAGACAAATTTGTTTGCGAACCTCGTTTTCCCAACCAACAAAATACCGTCTACGTAGGTGGCGCCATCTGAAGTAGTTTCTTCGCGACCAATTCCCGCGGGCGTTAAAGGTAGGAGCTTCGAAGGAAAAAAATGAATGGCGCGCTGGTGGCGGTCTCTGGAGGCAAAAAAAGACGAAATATGAGGTAGCCCAAAAAATTCGCTGTTTGCACAGGCTGGGTGGTACGCCCTAAAGACGGAGCTATCTACGGACGCGTTGAAGGCGGGGAAAAAATAATAGCGAAAAGGGTTGGGTGAGGCCGGACTCGCGGAGAGTGAGTAAAAAATGTCCCTCTAGCAGACCGGGGGAATAATCCGGAATATTTCTCTATTCTCGGGCCGAGAGATGGAGTTGCTTGCTTGGTTGGGGATTAAAGGCCGTCGGGATTTGCATCGCAATATTGAAAAATTACATCGAAAGGTTTGGAGAACGTCAAGGACGGCCAGCACCGTTCAAAGGTAACGACGGCGAAGAAAGAAGATGTAAACGTAAACAAGCTGGCCCCGGGGGTACAAATGACCGTTTCACAAATAGGGCAATATGTAGGTTACACGAGGGGGTCTTTTTTCGTTGCCTTCCCCAGTAGTTGAAGTGAGGTATAATTTAAAAAAAAATCTGGTAGTCGAAAAATCGTCTGTTTACGTCAGCCATTACTCAGTGGCGTAGCCAGGGGGACACAGGGGGCACATGCCCCCCCGAAACGTATGGTCGTACGTACAAATAGTTTTATTTTTGTACTTATTTTTCAATGGTGTGCCCCCCCCCCGAAACAAAATCCTGGCTACGCCATTGCCATTACTCTACCGCGGTTAAGCGTAATTATTATGTGATGCCACCTCAAATCTCCAAAAGTAAATGTTTTCGAAAATAGAAAAAGACAGATATTTAAAGAAAATAATTTTATTTTATTTTATGAATTAAACGTAGATATCTTGAGAACTTCGGCCTATAACCAAGGCCTAAGTTTAGGTTATAGTCATAAGCACAATAAAGAAATAGACACCTTACGCGGAGTTTGATTTGCCAAAAATATACGGGAGCGATAACTAGCAGACAACCGATAGTTGTTCCATATTCCTGTGGTTCTCCGTGTAAAGCGCCACCTAACGCTTAAGAATATTTATCGGGTTTAAAATCAGACGCCAAAACTTTAGCAATGAGTTTGAAAAACGGGTCTGACGTTTATGACTTAGATAACAAGTTTTATAATTAAATACCCAAGTTTTTGTGATTTTTTTATTTAAAAAGAAGTAGTAAAAGTGTTTTCTACTGAAAATCGGTTTTTATTTGGTAAAAATGGATAAAATTTGTGCTTTTACACATTTCAATAACTTTCGACAAGTAAAACAATACCGGGAAATTGTTTCATTCCATAAGTAGGATTAAATTATAATATTATTTAGATAAATATTCATTCTTATTTAAAATCTTTATATCTTTCCCTTAACTAAACCTACAATACTTTCTCTATGGAAAATTGCTATATACAAATTGTAAATGGTCAAAGGTGGCTCACGCAAAAAGCCATTCCAACTCCGGTTTTTTCCCATGTCATTAAAACAAGTAAAAATAGTCTAAATAATTTTTTGATTTAATGTAAAGAAATTACATCCACTTGAAATTGAAAAAACCGGTGATGCTAAACTCTCACAGCCGAAATATTGGCTACAAACACGAACCCAGATGATTTTTTATTTGCTCACCTACTCGACAGGCGTCGCTTAAACGTAGTACCCCGGGAATACGGAACAACTGCCAGGTGTCTACTCGCCGTCGCTTCCGTATTAACCGCCCATAGAATCTCGTGTCTATTTTTTTATTATGTCTATGGTTATAGTATTGATCTCTGGCCCAACGTTCCTAGGCCTCGGCCAAACAAAAAATACTCTTCCGCGGCAGTAAACAGACGATTTTTAAAATTATACCTCACTTCAACAACTGGGGGAAGGCAACGAAAAAAAAGACCCCCTTAGTGTAACCTACCTATAGGCGACAACATAAATTGTTTTGGTCTTAGCTACCTTTTTAAAATGTTCCCGGAAATTCGTGATCGAGGTTGGTCGTGGTCAAAGCATATTAGGGGCTGATTCACTAGGCCTACGTTAAAAACGTGTCCTAATATAACAAGTTGGCAAGCCAAAATATACCTCTCCTCGGAAGAATTGTCCCTAGCGGTATTAATTTTTCGAGATAACTCTTTAAGATATATCTCCGCAATTCCGAGTTATTTACTAAAAACGTAATCCCGGTTCAATCCCGCCCGGTATAAAATTTTAATTATAATTAAAATAATTGAGACGAAACAACCGAGTATAATTTATTCAGAATATTATAAATTAAGTAGTTACAACAGCGAGTTAGACGTACTAAAACAATGCGCAATTGAATTTAACCCTATTTACGGTACAAGTTTATCAGTTAAATATAATACGAAGCCAATTTTAATGAAAGAAATATCTACAGAGGGTATTTGTATTTTTCTCGCTTACGAAATACTTGCCGCATCTTAACGCTCATTTTATTTCAAATTAAACAGCTTACTCGATCGAGAAAACGTTTAAAATAAATTACGAAGTAATGACGACCCAGTTAAAAACCAGACCCACATAAGTGTAAGCGCACGATGTATACAACTCGATAAAAATATACGACTGAAAAAACGAAATAAAATACAAATAAAACGAAAGATATTTAAAATTAAAAAAACTGATCCTAATAAAACGTGAAAATACCCTCCACGTCACGCACATTCGAAATACGCATAAGTAACGTTATACTATATCCAGTTTAAAATATTAAGAGTATCAAAAAATAAAAATAACGAATAGAAAAATACACAATAACAACCCAATCAATCAGACTTCAGAAACAAAACTCATAGAAAAATATTACAACGCAGTCAAGCAATCAGACTTCAGAATCAAAATAATTCATAGAAAAATATTATAACGCAGTCAAGCAATAAATTAGTTCAAATACTTAGAAATCAAGCAATGGAAAATATAATATCAAGAAGCGCAACACCTTACCATTCACAAATACGATTTTTCATGTTATTATAATGAAACCGGATAAGCTTTTGGACATGACTTACGCTCTTAAAGGTTCCTCTAAGACTGGACGATTTTGCGGGAAAAAGGAAATAAACTTAAAAAATAGTAGATACAAATATAAGACAGAAAAAACCAACAATACCAAAGATTAGACAAAAAAGAACGTAATCTCTATCAGTTAAAAAACACAACAAACAAGATTTGACCTTTAAAATTTCATACGTAAAAAATGTAGACTTTAAAAACCATTAATATACTCTTCTGCTAAGCTGAGTTTATAATTTTCCAAGAAACGTTATATGCATCGGTGGTTCTGTGGTAGAACATTCGCCTGTCATATAGAAGGGCTCGGGTTCGAATCCTGGGCGGCGCATTCTTTTCAATCAACAGAGAAGACGTTACAATCGATGCAATAATTTAAATGGAACCCGAAATTTCGTTCTATTTTAAAAACTGAAATTTAATGCTCTGTTAATTTGTAATAAGATTCCGCTTAAGCTGAGCTTATAATTTTCTTTGGACCGTAACATGTATCGGTGGTTCTGTGGTAGAACACTCGACTGTCATGCAGGAGGGCTCGGGTTCGAATCCCGCTCGATGAGATCGCAAAATTGGTACTAAGACGAATACCGTAAACAATTGGTGGAAACCCTGCCATTTGGACGTTGAGACGTTTATCGTAACACTCAGCTTTCGGTCCGTCCCAAAAGTCAGTATGAAGAAGTTGGAGGGCAAACACCCATACATACAAAACGCATACACAACAAAAACATCACCCGCAACCGCCATAATTCAACATTCCCACACTACACATAAACATTACAATAATAATATTTCCAATGAAACTAAGTTGAAACCGTCACGCCGGTGAGCGTTAACCAGACCGTAGCAACCGTTAACGCTTACCGTCAGACGGTGGTTTTGCCAACTTTTAAATTCTGCAAAAACGGTTTTTCGACTTTGCTCCGGTAACGCGTTCGCAGAATATAGACACACACACAGACAGACACACGCACACACACACACAGACACGAGAGGTAAAAAGTCTAAGTAATTTTATCAGTCGAAAACAGCCTTAAAGGGAGAAAAAACTTTGGAAATTATTATGTTTAGATTCTTACTTACTTTACACGTGATAAATAAATTAACAGACGTTAGGGGTAATTGCCGCTATTTACGTTAAAAATGAGTCCTAATTAACGCGTATTAGAAAAGGATTTTTCGATTTATCTTCTACTTCCTTTAGGGTTTTAGCTATAACTACTCTAAATAATTTGTTCATTAATATTTATTAATGCAGTTGAAACACTTACTTGGCTTCGGGAGACACCGCTGATGAATTTATGGGTATACCATGATCCTAAAATCGAATATATTGCGCTTTGTTTACTATATTCTAAAAGAAATTAACGTATGTTTGCAGTTAAACTATTTTGAATAAACTAACATTAAAACTATTTAGAATAACTGGTTTTAAACGCAGTAACGAACTGCGGCTTTAAAGATTTTTTTTCTGCGTAGAAACTCTAATGCTTTTGTAAACTATTGAGACTTAAATTTGTAATTGCTGTGTAATATTTCTCTTAAAGGGAATATAACCTCAACGAATTCTTAATGGAAGACCCCGTCACAATTTGAGCAAGAATTCACTAATTAGCGCCACAAATATCTAAAACCATACAATGGAGCAGATAATATTGGAACTGTTGGTCGTCACCGTTAAAACAAAACCACGTATCTTTTCGGTGGCCTTTTTGAGAAAAAATTATTTTTAATTTTGCAGGGACTTGTGACATCGCGTGTTAGGTTTTTAAACGCGAGTTAATTTTATAGTTAAATAAGTTCGTTTCAATATTGAATTTATGAGGATTTTAATTTAAAAATATTTTGCTAAAGGGGAATTTTTAGAGATACATGGTCTCAGGGCATGTAGTGAGATAGGAGCTGACAATAAGCAAGATACGTGCTTTTGCGCGAAATGCGTTGTGAATATCAAAGATACGTTTAAATGTTTTCTCGATTTAAAAAAGAAATTAAATTTAAACCTATTAATGTTTTTAATGTTATATATGTAAATTGGGGTGTAGAATCTAAATATGTCAATTTTTACAAAACCCCGTATCTCGAGTTACGTGGTTTTGTTTTAACGGCGACGCTGGTGTTCCACACCAAATACCTGCGGTTTTATTGCCTTTAACCTGTTGAGCGGAAGTTATTTTTTTTTCGTGTCACAACATCGGCCAATTTTTGAATGGATTAGGAGTGAATTTCAAACCTATTTGGTCAGTTAGCTAAATTATTTGGTTTAAATTTATTTTGAAAAACCATAAGCTAAATGTTTTCAGAATAGGAAAATGAATACTTCTCTTTTTAAGAGGTATTTATATACTTTTGATGCCCTAAAGGCTATCTTTAAAAAAATATATTTGAAATTTAGCACATTTTCTACCCAATGAAAAAGTAATAAAAATTGATTAGACATTATTGATTACAAAAGTGATAAGCGTAATCTGTCTTGAACAGCCATGTAACTTGAATTACTTTATTTTTTTGAATTTAAACACTGAATTATTTCGTAACAAATATTCAGGAAGACAAGAACTATTTATAAATACTTAAAGGGACACTATATCGTTTGAATTTAAATGTTCCACGTGATATTCTCCAAAATATTATAGGTCGAATCTGCTATCAAGTGGAATTCTCACGTGAAATTCGAGTCATATTTTTCCAATGATTCTGTCACCCTTTAAACTAATTAGTGTTGTAAGTCGGAAAATTGTCCGGAAAATGACCGCGGCCTTTTTTCCGGAAAGTTTTAATTCCATGATTTGTCTTATATATTGTTTGCAAATTTAAATAAAGCGGCATTTTCGCCTAATATTTTCGAATCTAAAAGTAAAACTAAACCTCTAGACACTTTTAAACTGATTAACAATGTAACACTATTAATGTTTTGTAGTATGTTTAATGATATTAGACATTTTATATCGATAAAAGTTAAAAACATAAAAAACCCTTAAAAAGTAATTTTTGTTCCAATTTTTTATTTTTCCCATTTCCGGAAAATTTTCCGCATTTTTTTTCCCGGAAAATTAACAACACTAAAATTAACAGTAATATTTCTAAAAAATGGACTACTAAACGTTACTGCGTCTTATGAAACACTAATCGAGGTTATTTCGTCTACAACGTTCATCATAATATGAACACCTTTCCTCAGGTAACAAAAAGAGAGGCGCAGACTAAAGATTTATTTATTGAAAAGGGTCGATTTTAAAATGAAGTGAGATAGAGAAAACCGGCAAAGCGCGCGATTCCATTCAACACTGGCCTGTATTAACATAAAATCCCGCTCCTCCACTCTAGAATTATTATAATTCCCATTCTTCGGGGAATTTCTAAAAACTGCCCGAATATTATTAAGGATATAAAAGATGGCGCCTAAATCCTACTAGATTAAATACGTTCCGGGTCCGCGCCTCACCTGACACCGAGATTAAATAATGCGACCGTCGTATTAGGGCGCCCTCTACATTCGATCAACTCTACCGAGTGAGCCAGTACCTTAGTACGACGACATCGGCGAAGAATTTTTAACGACTTTGGCCACGAAAATAATGAAAACGGAGCGGAAAAAATTGCAAACGCGAAAAAAGAACAACAGAGGACGTCCCCTTTAAAAAATACTTTAGCACCATCTAGCGTCTTTATTGTGAAATAATTTTCGTCGTCTGTACTACGGTACCAGAAAAAAAAAGGATAAAATTTCTCGCCTCAACGAGTAAACTTTTAGGGGCATACCAAAGTAATATGACTCGAACTACGAGAAGATATAATTTAAAAATTACGCGAAAGTTTGGGAGTCTTATAATGAGAATTCCCGCGCAAGTACCGTGGCGAGATTAACATTTTGTACCTCGATGAAAGGATCCCATTTTGGAGCGCTAAAATTAAAGCTTCTTTTTAACGCGAGTTGCGTAAAAGTACTTATAACACGCGGTATCAGTGACGCTAAGCCGTGGAATTTCCAGACAATCTGAACGAAACTTAATCTTAATATACAAAAATATTTACAAGAATTTGCCTCGATCGGCTCCATTATTTTTTGAAACTACAAAAGCTATTTCCAAGTTATATTAAAAGCGAAAAGGGGAAAATTTAATTTTCAATTTTCAACAATTTCGGGAAATATTCTCAACTTTTTATAATAAAATTATATTATAGTCGCTAGGTGCTGGACAGACACTGAGTGGATATTGTTCGCTTAGCTGGGAAATTTAGGGCAATGCCGAAAAAGAGTAGAGGTAGTTTCGAAGATGACGTCAGGGGCTCGGAGTAAAAAAAAACCACATCTCTCTCTCTCTCTCTTTTGGTTCCCCCTCGAAGCCAAGTCGAGGTCATTCACCGTCACTGGAGGGAAAAAATTCGGTTGGTCGGTTACCAAATTAGAGTCACAGTGATGCCAAATCCAGGAAAAGTTTCCCATTTCTAGAAAGATTTAAAACTCGAAAATCAAGTTCTAAAAAAATTGTTTAAATTTGAATAAATAAATACACCAAGTTTAGCAACTTTTTATGTAACTAAACTGAAAAATCAAACAATATTAAAGATAAATTATGAGTATATCAGCTGGCTAATACCCTAAGTCATCGAGCGACTTTTAAAGCCATTAAACAATGCGTAGGAGGTTGGTGGCCAGCCCTTCATGCCACGCGAGCCAACAGCTCCCTACACTATCTATTACCGTTAACCTCCACAAGTTTTTATGGAAAGGGGAAATCAAAGAGCTCGGGAGAAAACCCCTTAAACCAGTGGGGAGAAAACTTGCAAAGTCAACGCGGAAGGAGTTGTTACGAGTTTTCACGATATTTATAATGCAGATGGCGTTTTATCTTCTAAACAGGGATATTTATTTTGAGAACAATAAAAACCACTTTGATCGGGGTTACTTGCGTAATTATTTATGTAAACATTAATATTTGTCGGGTTTTATTAAACTAGAAAATGTTTGGTCCCAAAATGGGAAATTTTAACGCCATGAAAGAGAAATTTCATGTTCACGATCTGGCAGCACGGAATTAGACTAGGAAGCCATCTGCAATCCATTTGGTTCGATATTCTCTGTATCGACGCATCTCCTTAGGGCTGGTTTTAACTTCGCCCAGCAAAACGTTACTTTATGACAAATGCATACAATCGTGCCTGATAAATGACACATAATTCGTCAAGATACTTTACTCTGGTTTAGACCCGTCAAAAAATGCGGAAGCTGACAATAATAGAAAACGGCATCTATCGGTGATAAAAATTAAAAATATGGGTCGTGACGTGAATAATGTAAGTATCAAGGTAGCAAGAAACTTTACCATAACAAAGCAAAACATCACGAAAATAACGTGGAACATTACCAAGACGATGCGAAACATCACGAAAATAGCGTGGAACATTACCAAGACGATGCGAAACATCACGAAAATAGCGCGAAACTTCCCCAAGACAGAGCAAAACATCACAAAAAGAGCGCGAAACTTCACCAAGACAAAGCAAAACATCACAAAAATAGCGCGAAACTTCACCAAGACAAAGCAAAACATCACAAAAATAGCGCGAAACTTCACCAAGACAAAGCAAAACATCACAAAAATAGCGCGAAACTTCACCAAGACAAAGCAAAACATCACAAAAATAGCGCGAAACTTCACCAAGACAAAGCAAAACATCACAAAAATAGCGCGAAACTTCACCAAGACAAAGCAAAACATCACAAAAATAGCGCGAAACTTCACCAAGACAAAGCAAAACATCACAAAAATAGCGCGAAACTTCACCAAGACAAAGCAAAACATCACAAAAATAGCGCGAAACTTCCCCAAGACAGAGCAAAACATCACAAAAAGAGCTCGAAACTTCACCAAGACAAAGCAAAACATCACAAAAATAGCGCGAAACTTCACCAAGACAAAGCAAAACATCACAAAAATAGCGCGAAACTTCACCAAGACAAAGCAAAACATCACAAAAATAGCGCGAAACTTCACCAAGACAAAGCAAAACATCACAAAAATAGCGCGAAACTTCACCAAGACAAAGCAAAACATCACAAAAATAGCGCGAAACTTCACCAAGACAAAGCAAAACATCACAAAAATAGCGCGAAACTTCACCAAGACAAAGCAAAACATCACAAAAATAGCGCGAAACTTCCCCAAGACAAAGCAAAACATCACAAAAATAGCGCGAAACTTCCCCAAGACAGAGCAAAACATCACAAAAATAGCGCGAAACTTCACCAAGACAAAGCAAAACATCACAAAAATAGCGCGAAACTTCACCAAGACAAAGCAAAACATCACAAAAATAGCGCGAAACTTCACCAAGACAAAGCAAAACATCACAAAAATAGCGCGAAACTTCACCAAGACAAAGCAAAACATCACAAAAATAGCGCGAAACTTTCCCAAGACAGAGCAAAACATCACAAAAAGAGCGCGAAACTTCACCAAGACAAAGCAAAACATCACAAAAATAGCGCGAAACTTCACCAAGACAAAGCAAAACATCACAAAAATAGCGCGAAACTTCACCAAGACAAAGCAAAACATCACAAAAATAGCGCGAAACTTTACCATAATAACTCGAAAGATCAGGAAAAAAGTGGGATATATTACCAAGATAACGCGAAAAACCACGAAAACAGTGGGATATATTACCAAGATAACGCGAACCATTACGGAAATAGTGAGATATATTAAGATAATGCGAAAAATCACGTAAATAGCACGGAACATTCCCGTGACAACGCGTTACATTACGAAATGTAGTGCGAAACATCACCAAGAACCTCACGGAAAGTTTTTGAAGGTTGGGTCGGTTAAACCGATATCGAATGTATGTTTTGGAACATGGGCGCTTTCGGACTTTTCGGGGGTTTGACAGTTTTTTTGGATTTCCAAATTTGTAATACCTTTTATTTTAGTTGGCTACCTGTTTCTGAATATTTAAATAGTGGGACCACCTACTCGGCCAAAAAAATCGGTACATCGATTTCAGACATATAAAACTGAGCTACGGTGTTTGATATTGTTCAAACTGTAATTAGTTAAGTAATCATCTAAATACAGTCAAAGATACAAGCTACGGAGAGCGATTAGTCCCCCCCCCCCCCCCCGTTGATGAATTTCCGCGTACGCCACTGACCCCGGCACTTCCCCATCCGTTAGCCGGTTAATATCGATTTCTTGTTTTGCCATTAAGTTTCAATTATAAGCGTTTTAACGTATCTAGAAAGAGAGGAAATTAGGAGGGACCAGAGAATCGGAAGGAAGGTTTTCGCGTTTTTTCGGTCCCTTCTCTGGCTTGATACATTCGTTTCCTCGTTAAGGCTTCGAAGCTGCGCTCCAAATTGAATTTCCCGGGGAACTTCAGATTTATAGGAGTTTAAAAGGCATCTTTTTCCGACGCTCGACCCAAATCTGATTCTTGACGATTTTACGTTTGTTGAGAGAGAGAAATGGATTTTTAGGGAGCTCTGAAAAAACAAAGCGCCACTATCTCCCGGAAAGGATGAACCTAAAGCGGATTATCCAGAAAGCCATTAATTTTGTTGCCGACCCATTGAGATGGAAATCGGAGGCGAGGAGGGGAGCCGTGATTGACTGTGACGCGCCAATGTCTTGTACGATTTGGATCACGGTTTACTACAAGTGCCATTTTTTAATATCATTTAGTCTTACTAGGAGACAACCCGAAGTGATAATCACCGATTTTGTTGAAACTAGGTGGGTATGTAGACCTTATGGCAACATGAAATTTCACCCAGGGAAAAGTTGCAATGGACATTAGTTTCGCCATGGCAACCGAAAATGTTTTTGATAACACAGTACGTATATTTTCTCATTGAAAATAACATGGGAATCTGAGCGCTTCTAAGGGTCCCCCATGTGAAAATTTTCAAAACAAAAAAAAATAGATCAAAATTGACAAATGAAATTAATTTTATGATATTTTGATGAATTTTGGTCAATTTGATCAAATTAAATCAGAATCGGTAAAAATGGAGAAAAGCGAAATATAAAAATAAAATGTTGTATTTACCAACTAATCGCCAAATCGACGGTAATAAATGAATTTTATCAAAATTAATAAAATATAATTTAGTTGTTTGAATTTGATCAAAATTAATAATTTTAATTATAATTATTATTTTTATTATTTAGAAGTGCTCAGATTCCCATGTCATTTTCAATGGGAAAATATACATACTGTGTTGTCAAAAACATTTTCGGTTGCCATGGCAAAACTAATGCCCATTGCAACTTTTCCCTTGGTGAAATTTTTTGTTACCATAAGGTCTACGTATCCACCTAGTTTCAACAAAATCGGCGATTATCACCTCGGGTAGTCTCCTCGTTAGTGACATAAATTTTTTGAAAAAATTAATCAATAACAACATTGATTGTATTTATTTGTTTAAACAAATCGTTCCCAATAAAAACTAGGATTAAAAATGTATACCATTTAAACCAAACATAATTATGTTATAGCAAATGAGTCGTATCATAGATAATTTTAGTAAATTTGGTGAATATCTGGGTTAGTTCGAGAACAAAAAGATCTGTTTGAATGCTCTAAATTTATTATAGTAATTTTTTCAGTATTTTAATTTTTGTACATAGTTTCCCCTTTTAATTTTAAACCCTAAAAGAAGTATGATAGTACTAAGTTCTTTTCTCTTACGCGTGTAAATACTTGTCGGTCATTCCTTTGTGTACTGTTTATTTACACGAAATAAACCACTATTATTATTATTATAAAGGTTATTGGTGACATAAAATATTCTTAATGTTATTTCTGATGTAAAGTGCTCGAAGGATTTTTTGTTACGTAAAGTACTCTTAAAGGTTATTTTTAACGTAAAATTATACAAGGGTTACTTATGACGTAACGCACTGTAAGGGTTACTTATGACGTTAGGTACTCTAAAGGTAATTTCTGACATAAAATATTCTAAAAAGTATTTGTTACGTGAAGTACTCTAAAGGTTATTTTCTACGTAAAAGAATCTAAGGGTTATTTGATACGTAAAGTACTTTAAAGGTTATTTCTAATATAAAATTACCTAAGGGTTATTTGTGACGTTAAGTATTTTATCTTACACTAAAAGTTATGTGTGACGTTAGATACTCTAAATGTAATTTCTGACGAAAATTACTGTAAAGGTTATTTGTGACGTTAAGTGTTTTATCTTACACTAAAAGTTATGTGTGACGTTAGATACTCTAAATGTAATTTCTGACGAAAATTACTGTAAAGGTTATTTGAGACAAAGTACTCTAAATGTTATTTCCGACAAACTACTATCAATTTCATGAAAAGTACTATAAAGGCAATTTCATGACAAAGTACTATAAAGGCAATTTCATTTAGGTACAATTTAATGACAAAGTACTGTAAGGGAAATTTCATTTAAGGACAATTTCATGACAAAGTACTGTAAGGGCAATTCAATTAAGGACAATTTCATGACAAAGTACTATAATGGCAATTTCATTTAAGGACAATTTAATGACAAAGTACTGTAAGGGCAATTTCATGATAAAGTACTACAAGGATAATTTCATGGCAAAGTACTGTAAGGGCAATTTCATGATAAAGTACTACAAGGACAATTTCATGGCAAAGTACTGTAAGGGCAATTTCATGATAAAGTACTATAAGGGCAATTTCATGGCAAAGTACTATAACGACAATTTTTAAAGTCTTTAGTTGAGTATTACCTTAATCGTCAAATCAAATAAACTCGGTATCTCATGGTGCCCTAAAAGCGACATCTTCCGGCGCGTGCTGGCTTCCCGGGACCATGACGCGTTGTCACTCTCCCCAAGTATAAATTCACGCATTCTTGCTAGTGATAAATAACGTCACTTCAACATAATCGTATTTAACTAACAGCTAATTATAGTTAATATTTTAACCCACAAAAACTCGATAATTAAAATTGGGGTGATTGCATTAGCAAACCGCCAATAAATCAAACGTAGAGACCCATTTTTAAACCGGTTCTAAAAATAAATCGGGGGAAAAGTCCCCAATTTTGTTTAAAATCGATAACCCGAGGCGAAAGGTGAAAAATCGTTTACAGCATTCCGAGCGTTTAGAGCGCGATTAGAGCAACGCTACCTCGTAAAGGCAGATTCGCCAAACAGAGCGTAGTAGCGGCATTGGCAGTCATTTGGCGGTTCAACTCATTAGGCGAATTTTGAGCGAATATAGGAATTAATCTGTACCATTAATGGACACGGCGGGGGGGGGGGGGGCAGGTACGGAAGAGCCCTTAAACCCTAATTCCGTCTCCCGCAGGTTCCGGCAGAACGGCCACGTCGCTCGATTACGTGAAAAGCGTGTCCGGCAACCGCTCTCAGCGCCCTCAGGCGGCCGTGGCCACATCCAGCCATCGCCGGGATCAATCCACCAATTCCGTCTATTCCAATCAGAGGTTACAGCAGAACCAGCGTCAGTCGAATCAATGGAGCAGCCACAGCGGCCAATCCAAGTAACACTTACACCCCCCACCCCCAAATCCCAATTTCGAATAACTTACTTCGCGACATTTACCAAAGGAGATAGCGAACCTAAGCTACGATGAATTATTGCGAGCCTTTAGGATTTATCACTACGGCGTTATGGGTCACAAAGTTAGATAATACAGGGCTTCCTATACTTCGTATATTTTCCTCTAATTTTTAGATCGTGTCCTATTAAATCCTCTACTTCCCATATTACCCTACAAAATCCTATAATTTCTCTTTCATCCAATACTTCCTATATTTTCCTACAATATCATGTAATTCCACTTTTATCCATTATTTCCTATATTTTTCTACAAAATCCTATAATTTCACTGTTACCCCATACTTCCAAATTTTCCCATAATTTTAGGTCCTATAAAATCCTATAATTCCACTTTTATTTTATACTTCCAATATTTTCCTACTTTCTATAATTTCCTATAAAATCCTATAATTCCACTTTTACCCCATACTTCCTAAATATTTCCATAACTTTAGAAAATCCAATAAAAACCTATATTTCGATTTTTATCCTATACTTCCTATAATTTTGAGATGTTCCTATTTAAATCCCATAATTACTCTTTTTATCCTATATTTACAACTTATTTATATAATTTAGAGATGGTCTTATAAAATCCTATTGTTTAACTTGTTATCCTATAACACCTATCATTACACTTTTTATCCTATAATACATATCACATCGTCTATTTTAACCCTGCGATTCCTATAAATCTCCTGTAAATTATTATTTGACTCCAATAAATATAGAATTAACTGGTTTTTTAACCCTAAAAAATCTTCTTTAAAATGGTATTTCATCCCTATAAAATATCCTATAAATTGGTATTTTACTCCTATAAATCTCCTAACAAATTGGTTCGTTACTCCTATAAATATCCTATAATTTTTAAATATGTGACTTATATTTGCCACATATTGGCCGTGAGCCCCGAGAAAAGGCAATTGAGTGCTAAACACCACTAGTATAATAACACTAGGGTAGTAACAAGATCATTTCAGACCACGCCCCCAATGCTAATTCCTATGCCCTACCAAAATGGCGGTAATGGCCAAAGCTACGGAGTGATAATAAAGAGCACTTATTATAGTTGTAATGAAAATGTCCCTTCTCGAGATGGCTTATGTTTTACCGTGAAAATTTAATGAGTAAAGAAGTGCGTAAAAGCTAAAAGTTTCCACCAACGGCACCTGGGTTTTGTAATAGTTTTTTTCACACCGCTACCCGTAGTCTAAGCTTTCTTCACTGGTCACTAGCCTATTAAAGTTTCCTGAAATTATACACTTTCTATGGTTAAAAATAGAAGCTAAATAAGCAAGTTCAGAAAAGTTATCAAATTCGAAATTAGGTTCTGTGAAGGTTACTATTACGCTCTCTCGATGCGCGGTGGTTCCATCTAGGAGCAACAAACACAGCACCCTACACAAGGAGAACGCAGCTAGCCTTTAAACACGCTAACGCAGTGTTGTGAGCCAGGAGTAGTGGCTCACTCCTGTAATCCCAGGCGTCCGGGAGGCAGAGTTTGTGGTTGGCCGTGTGAGGACGACCACCAATCCCCTAACGGGTGGTCGGAATACTTCCGCCAAGGGTGTCCCCACCCCTGTCCCCACGTATCCCCCGTTGGCGTGGCCGTTACACATATCTCGCCCTGATTAATCAGTTATTGTGTGTGTGCTGGTGTCTAAGGCCTCGGGTCGACACCGATGTGTGTGTATCTCAAAAAAAAAACGCAGTGTTGTGTACAAATTTCCTTTTACACTGAATGTTTTACGGAAAGGGGAAAGACAATTTCCCGAATTTTCCCCTTCCGACGGCAGCAGGGGCTAAAGCGTCTAACCAATGAAAACTGTACACCAGAAAATCCACGACTTTTGACGGGTTGCGTTCTCCTTGTGTAGGGTGCTGTGTTTGTTGCTCCTAGGTGCCACCTGAAACAAAGGCAGAGGTTCCCTTACAAGGCGACATCCTGGGTATTTATCCCCGATTTTTCAAACTCGAGGGTTAAGTAGACCTTCATGTACCTTGAAAGCGGCTTGAAAAGTTTCAATGGCCATTAGTTTTGCCATGCCAGCCAAAAATATTTTTCACAAGTCAAGATCAAACTTTCTCTAAGTAAAATAGCATGGGGAAATCACGGCTTTTTAACATTTTCAAAAAATTAAAAAATTTAAATTTTGCCAAAACAATTGGGTAAAATTGATAAAATTGGGTAAAATTGATAAAATTGATAAAATTGGGTTAAATCGATAAAAATGGGTAATATCAATAAAATTTCGGTCAAATCATATGGGTTTACAATTCGTGATTTTTCCACATTGCTATTTTACGTAGAGAAAGTTTAAACTTGAGTAGTGAAAAAAATTTTTGGTTGGCATGGCAAAACGAATGTCCGTTGAAACTTTTCCCTTTAGGAGTTTTCAAGGTACATGGAGGTACATGAAAAAAATCGAGGATAAACACCTCGGGATGTCTCCTAGTTAGTGTTGGGTGGCGCCATCGCGTATCGAGGGCCCGTAACAACAGTCTCAAAATGTAATTTTTCTTCCTTCCTTGTTTGTCCGTGGCCACGTTGTAGTTTTCTTCCGTACTCCGGGTCTTCCCATCGAGGAGAACTGTCCTCGAGGTTCAGGGCCCCCGCGCCCTTCAGCTCCGGCAGCGGTCACTCGGGGTCGTCCTCGGCCTTCCTGTCCTCATCCTCCAACTTCGCGGGGTCATCCTCGGCGGCCTTCAGCAGTCTTTTGAACCTGCACTACGAGCAGCCGACCTTTGACCCGGCCACGCCCAGAAACGTCACGGGACAACAGGGACAGACCGTTTACCTGCACTGCATCGTCAGGAGCCTCGGAGACAAAACGGTCAGTTCCGTATGTGTGTTCCACTTAATCAACGCCACCTAGAAATAGAAACCACGCCCTTGCAAAAAAAGTCTGAAAAGTTTTAAGGTTATGAATTTATTACTGTAGGTTTTCGGAGACATGTGCGAGCTCTATTTCCATTTTAGGAAAGTTTAGGTCCGGGTTTCGACACCATCCGTGCGTAACCATCTGCTAATTTAATAACTTCGTAAGTCCTGACCTTAATAAAACGAGACGATATTTAAATTAATTGGAAAAAGAGGTGGGAACTCCATACCAAAAAGCTACCAATACCCACCCACAATAATAAAAACAAATCCCTTTGAAAATACCCACTCGACTTGTCAGTAAAACGTTCGAGCAGAGTATATTTAAAATGTGTAAAGAGCTAACCTATTGACCTCGCATCCCTCTTTAGCTTCAAGCGGCGCAATTTACATTCTTCAAACTAGAGCAAGGAATCTATAATTGTAAATTAAAACGGAATATCTCTTCAATTTAAACAGTCATTGTTAAATAAATTTCAAATATTAGCAGAAGCAAAAACAGACTTTTCACAAGAGAGCAAAATGGAAATCTAAAGGAATTATTAAAAAACAAACCTCGTCTTCAGTCCGGCTGTAGCACACTCCTACTCCCCGGTGTGTCTACTAAAATCTACCATAGGTGCTATTTTTGTTCTACTTTATTTTCATCCTATTCCTATAATGTTCTATTGACTTTGAGCTTTTTAACGAGAGCAAGTCTTCGTACTCACCATAAACTAGCAGATTAAAAATAAATATATTCGCTTTTAAAAATATTTCGAGGCCGGTTATGAACAACGCCCCCAAACAAGTCTTCGTACTCACCACAAACTAGCAGATTGAAAATAAATATATTCACTTTTAAAAATATTTCGAGGCCTGTTATCAACAACGCCCCCAAAGCAAGGCTTACTAAGTGAAATACTAAAAGCGCGCGAAAACCCGCCCTTCAACATTAAAAACGACCCGCGTAATAAACACACGTATCGTATCGGTCTGGCGCGCTCGACGTTAAATCAATAACTAAAGCCTATTTAATACAAAATGGATGAAAGGTTGTACACGCAGATTCTTGTATAAAAAAAAATCGCGAGTGCAGCTGTATCCTCGACGGGTCTCGAAAAAAGTGTCAACGTGTTGTAGAAGTTGTGATTTTTACGTGCATGTTTGGTGAGCAATGAAGTAGCTCGCGTGACACGACTCCTTTAACGCTATAGTATAGTCTTTTGCTAGTTTCATTTACATTTACGCGTCTCGTATCAACAGCTACACCTCCCCGAAGAAAAACATTAATATTTCCCACAGCTCCCACCCCTCTCCAGTTATATTGACATAATGTATGTGTTCTTGTTTAATTAAACCCAAGCCTTGTTTCTTATTATAATACTAAATTGCACGCCTATTTGCCTACCTTAGTTTCCCAATCAAAGTTCTTAAGTAATTGCTGTTTTATTTATTGGATGAATTTGGATTAATGTTATAAGGCTTTCTATTTAGTACCGCATATAGAACTACTCGTTGCTAGTTAAACCACATATTAGGTGTCCGTTCGTTATGTAAAGCTGGCTAGTAACATAAAATAGGAGACGGCTGCAAATGAAAATGCTGTTTATTTTTTCGTCAGTTGCTAGACGTTCGTTATAATTATCGTTATAGCCAAATTTTTAGCAATACGATAATTTAAATGGCGTGTTATATAGATAAGTACGCTATATTCGATATAAAAGTTTAGCGGAAAATTCTGTTAAAACTCCGAACATATTTTAAACGTTAGTAAAATGTTTCATCTCTCACAAATATTATTAAAATTACAGGCCCGATAATTTTTGGAGATACGTGTATGGGTCGTAGACCCCAATTTACAAGATGACGAAATGCGTTCATTAGCTCGTCGGTGTTATAATTTTATCATTGCAATTACAAAACCAAAATAGTATGCCCAAAATGGAGTGTAGCTTTATTTTTGTCCAAACAGCGTATTGCGCCTTCGTGAACCCTGCTGTACTCAACAATGAAACAAAACAACTAAAGTGCGGCTTACAGCTCCGCTATAAGCAGAGAGCAGGAAGAGAGTTAAACAAGTTATTCAAAATCTATTAATTTCGTAGTTTGGTATCATTTTGAATTTGGAAGCCCTTTATTGGAACCTTTGGTAGCCCCCTTACTTTAAATGGTTGTAGGCAACTTCTGTAGGCAGTCCTGACTGTAAGTTGCTGGCGCTGCCACTCATCTGGACACAGGCGTTGCCAGATCGAAAATCTGAAATTATCGTATCTAGGCTAAAAAATTATCGATTTTCCTAGAAAATTATCGTACATTTCTTTTTGGCAATAAATTTTAATTCATACATAAATGCGTTGAATTTAGATGATTTTTAAAGCACTACAGGAGTTTTATTTCAGGGAAATAAACAAAATGTCTATTATCATTATTAACTGAACTTAATATGTTTAAAAATGTTTTAAAAAATGCGGTAATAGTTAGGAGTAATAAACTTACACTCTGGACTACGCGTACAGAAAATGTATATCATTCATTTTTAAGTAGAAAAGTTATATAAATTAATAATAAAATATAAATCGTTCGTAGGTTTTTAAAAAAATCTAATGATTATCGTACATTATAGTACGTTGAGGCAGAATTATCGAAATAATGGTACGATATCGTACGCCATGAAAATTATAGTACGCCCTAATAATTTTGATTAAATTATCGCACTGTGCGATAATTATCGTACGTCTGGCAACGCTGACACTGGTATTAGAATTCAATTTTCACGATCTGGCAGCGCTGTTTTGTCTTAATATCATACATAGGCCTCCAGTCTGCTCTTAATTTTCAAAGCATGGATTTAAAATTAAAATGTGTTGCCCTACGTATGAACGAAAAACGAGAATGAATTAATTTATACTTATGGAGAATGACTATGTTGAAACGATCCGTGGGCATGATGGCCTAGTTTTTAAACGGGATGAGAGGGTGAGAAGAAAGTACGTCACCGGCGTGTGCTTCAATAGCGTCGCAATACGTAAGCTTTAGGGATCCAATGAAATACTTAGCTGATTTTCTTAGGGCAAGGAGCTAACCGATAGAAGGTTAAATAAATAAATTCGCGCTTTAGCCATATAAATAGAAATGAGACTAGAAGCACGGTTAGATTGTGGTGAGATGTACGGGTTAGAAGGCTTCCATGAGAGTGGAATCGCCCGTATTCCTTGTGGGAGCACGCAATCTATTTTAAAATATTTGAAGTTTAAATTCTTTTTAATAGAGGACGCAATTCTGCGTGGATTAGTAGCGATTCCACTCTCATGGCAGCCTTCTAACTTGTCCGTTTCCTTGAGGTTACCGGATAGCGCAGTGGTTTTAGTCTCATTTCTATTTCTATGGCTTTAGCCAAAGGGAAATCGCTGAAAGCAAATTAACTAGGTTCGACAATCATTTTTTGATAGAGGCAATTTTTTCGTTGAGGCTAGGGCAGTGGCGGATACATGCGGGGGGCGCCTCCCCCCCCTTGACGTGGGCGGCCCAGCACCAAGCAAGAGGAGGGCGCGACCCCGCCATGTGACTTGATGATTTGTTATTAGCGCCCTTGAGTTTTTTCTGTATCCGCCACTGGGCTAGGGCAACATCAAAGCGACTACGAGAGCTGCAGCAAATAAATCTCAATTAGGCTTAACCCTTTTTTTTTTCACCCTGACTGTCACACTGGACAGTTTTTGCCCTGTTGAAAATAGCACTTATTTCAGGTACCGTTTTAAACACCAGCGGTAAGGACCATATAAAGAGTACCTTGTATGTCCAGGAGCTGTGTTTTAATACTTCCTGGTTAATCGTTGTAGCGCTTTTACTTTTTAGGTCCTCGTTAAAAATAAAAATATATATTTTATTTTTAAATTACAAAGATTTAAAAAAAAGTAATAGGCGTATTCTAATAAAACAATAAGTAAAAAAAAATATGTCTTTGTATTACATCTAAGGTCACAAAAATATCCATCATTTTATACGATGGTTATGGATTGGCGCCAGCCTGCGTGAGCTGAGACCGTAAAATATTTTTCTATATATATAATTCATTTTTTGAGGTGCAGTAGTATAACGACTAGACTAAATTTATTTGGGTTGAACGAAATGGTTTTTATTACATTTAAATATTTGAGAAGCGGGTTAGATTTATTATTAAAGCTTGCGTGCCTGAGCTCAGAATCTACCTTTTAAATGTGAAAAAAAAAACACATTTATTCGTCAACAAAATGAGAGTTATTGGTTCGGAAGAAAACCGTTATAGACCTTATAAGCTCCAAAAAAATTAAATTGAATGAAATTACAAAATGGAAATAGCAAAAATATATAAATATTAGCCTGCTGTCACCAGGAAAAGTTATCGAAGATGCGTCAGGCGTGACGAATTACACTTTTTTTGTTCTAGCCTTCACCGATACAGCCACTTTAGCCAACGTTCACCAATTAATACGGCCTCTGTAGCTAACGCTCACCTATACGGGTCCTCTAGCTAATTTTCGCCAATATTGCTTCTTTAGCTAATCTTCACCAATATTACTTCTTTAGCTAATCTTCACCAATATTACTTCTTTAGCTAACCATCACCTAAACGGATCCTTTAGCTAATCTTCACCAATATTGCTTCTTTTGCTAATCTTCACCAATATTGGTTCTTTAGCTAATCTTCACCATTATTGCTTCTTTTGCTAATCTTCACCATTATTGTTTCTGTAGCTAATCTTCACCATTATTGCTTCTTTAGCTAATCTTCACCAATATTACTTCTTTAGCTAACCCTCACCTAAACGGATCCTTTAGCTAATCTTCACCAATATTACTTCTTTAGCTAATCTTCAAAAATATGTCTGCTTTAGCTAATCTTCACCAATATTGCTTCTTTAGCTAATCTTCACCAATATTGCTTCTTTAGCTAATCTTCACCAATATTGCTTCTTTAGCTAATCTTAACCAATAATGCTTCTTTAGCCTGCTAATCTTCACCAATATTGCTTCTTTAGCTAACTTTCACCTTTACAGGTCCTCTAGCTAATCTTCACTATTAACTATTTTCACCAATACGGCTACTTTAGCTAACTTCTATCAGTGCAATAGCTTTATACCACCATTAAGGGACCTTCAGATACCCCAAATAAGGGCATCCATGATATCGTTATCCTACTAACACACTACCTTTAACTACCCTTCACCACTACATTTGAGCAATAAGTTAACTTAAGCTAACTTTACACTGACCCAGTGTCGCTATTCTTTTTATATCTACCCTGGAACGAATGCTCATTTAGTTTTCCATTAAATTTCGTTTAAGCCATACTTGAGACTAAAATTTCCGACGTTACTTGACCTATTACTTACAATAATAGGATTCTGAACTTCCATTTTTCCGTAATAGAAGGCGTATACCACGTTATGTTAACTTCGTTTTTCCTAAAAGAAAAAAACATTTTGCTTGTCAATTTAAGAACATCACAAAGTAATGAGATTTTTTTCTCGGTTGCTTTATTCGCGAAGAAAATTAATTAATTGTCGACTATTAATAAAAGATTACTACCCATTCTATTATATATTTAAATACTATGTTTTTTCGCTCTCATGAGGTTGAAATATCGCGTGATGTCGTGATAATGCAACGCCTATAACCCACCATTAGTGGCTTCGCTCGAAATGATTAGAATCGACTTCGCAGAAACTGAAACATCTGCTCGACGATGTTTTCTTTTCTGGTCACTTTGAATTGAAGAAGGAATCGAATCAGTCACGAAAAAAATCCTAATCGATTTATGGATTGAGATTTGCATCATTATTTCAATCTACCCAAAAATCGCACGAGAAAAACGTTTACACGATTGTTTGACTTAATTATCCTTTTCAGTTAACATAGAACCACCTAATGACCAATTAAATTACATTGCGTAGTCAAAAACATTAATAAGACTAAATTACATAGTTTAGTCGAAAAACATCAATAAGACTAATTTATGTAGCTTAGTCAAACACATCAATAATATTATATTATATAGTTTACTCAAAAAACATCAATCAGATAAATCATATAGCTTAGACAAAAACATCAATAATCCTAAATTACAGTTTAGTCAAAAAACATTCATAAGACTAAATTACATAGCTTAGCCAAACAACATTCATAATACTAATTGCATAGCTTAGCCAAGAAAAAAAAACATTCATAAAAATAAATAAATTAGCTTATTCAGAAAACGTTAATAAGACTAAATAGTCCATGGTTTTATGAGGAATGAAATTGATTAAAAGTTACATAGTGGGTCTAATAAACATTGTTTGACTAAACTAAGTAATTTTGTCTTATTAACGTTTACTGAAATTTAATTTTTTTATTTAATAAGGTTTTTTGTCATCGTTAAGTATTTTAGACTTATTATTAAATTTACTAAGTAACCAAGTAATTTAGATTAATTAACGTTCAATCTAATAATCATTTAGAACTAGATATTTTAAAACCTATTATTATTATAATCGATTCGAACTAAGCTAAACAATTTAGTCATACTATAGTGAGTTGCAGGCTAAGAAAGACAAAATATATAGTACAATCGGCGCAAGGATGCCTCAGACCGTTTCCGGTCATTCCACGGCGCGAAATTTGAATTTGGCCATTTTACGGTCAAATTCGAATTTTGCTCTTTTTGTCGTCTTTTGGCGCCATCTAGAGACCGAAATTGGAATCTTTATTTTTTAATTTCATAATTGTGGTGGCGAGCAAATTTAAAAGATAGGGCATTCCTATCATTCTTAAATTTAAAATAGTAGGTATAATTATTTAATTTTGTAAATTTATTTCTACGTCTTACCAGTTAAATCGGCAGTTTCTTTTAAAATAGTTACCACGCTTTCTTGGGGGTAACGTTGCCTTAATGAGCTATAGACGTTAAAAAATTATATTTTTCTCTTTACTTGTTAACAATAAACCTTTATCATGCTTTTTATAGTAACCTCTTGGGCTATTTAAAATATTTGGAGCTTCAATTATCGAATTTTCTTTAGCTGCATTCAGTAATTAAACTCATGACAACATGAAATTAAAAAATAGATTCCAATTTCGGTTCCTAGATGGCGCGAAAAAATGATGAAACTCACGAAATTTGAAATTGACCGTAAAGTGGTCAAATTTAAATTACGCGCGGTCGACTGGCCGGAACTGGTCTGAGGTATCCTTACGCCGAATGTACTATATATTTTGTCTTTCTTAGCCTGCAACTGACTATAGTTACTTAATTGTCTAAACATTGCCTGTGTTGAATCGATCAATCGTTTCGGATTTATTTCTGACTTATTCGTTTCGTGTACTCTTGGACTTCAATAATTTAGCTTATTGCGAATCAAACAGATTAATGAATGGATCAGATCGAAATAGAAACAATTAGAGGTCTTATGTAGACTGAAATGGGTGTATACAGCTAATACAATTGACCTCAAAACTAAAATTGTATCAACCAACAGACTAAATTTAGAAAACTAAATTAGTGTCAACTAACGGACTAAATTTAGAAAACTAAATTAGTGTCAACTAACAGACTAAATTTTGAAAACTAAATGAGTGTCAACTAACAGACTAAATTTTGAAAACTAAATTAGTGTCAACTAACAGACTAAGTTTAGAGATCTAAATTAGTGTCAACTAACATACTAAATTTAGAAAACTAAATTAGTGTCAACTAACAGACTAAGTTTAGAGATCTAAATTAGTGCCAACTAACAGACTAAATTTAGAAAACTAAATTAGTGTCAACTAACAGACTAAATATAGAAAACTAAATTAGTGTCAACTAACAGACTAAGTTTAGAGATCTAAATTAGTGTCAACTAACAGACTAAATTTAGAAAACTAAATTAGTGTCAACTAACAGACTAAGTTTAGAGATCTAAATTAGTGTCAACTAACAGACTAAATTTAGAACACTAAATTAGTGTCAACTAACAGACTAAATTTAGAAAACTAAAATAAGTGTCAACTAACAGACTAAATTTTGAAAACTAAATTAGTGTCAACTAACAGACTAAGTTTAGAGATCTAAATTAGTGTCAACTAACAGACTAAGTTTAGAGATCTAAATTAGTGTCAACTAACAGACTAAATTTTGAAAACTAAATTAGTGTCAACTAACAGACTAAATTTAGAAAACTAAATAAGTAAATTAGTATCAACTAACAGACTAAATTTAGAAAACTAAATAAGTAAATTAGTATCAACTAACAGACTAAATTTAGGAAACTTTATTAGTATCGACTAACAGACTAAGCTTAAAAATTAAATTAGTATCGACTAACAGACTAAAGTTTAAAAACTAAATCAGTATCGACTAACAGACTAAGCTTAAAAAACTAAATCAGTATCGACTAACAGACTAAGCTTAAAAAAACTAAATTAGTATCGACTAACAGACTAAAGTTTAAAAACTAAATTAGTATCGACTAACAGACTGAAGTTTGAAGCCTAAATTAGTATCGACTAACAGACTAACGTTTAAAAACTAAATTATATTGACTAACAGACTAAAGTTTATAAACTAAATTAGTATCGACTAACAGACTAAGCTTAAAAAACTAAATCAGTATCGACTAACAGACTAAGCTTAAAAAAACTAAATTAGTATCGACTAACAGACTAACGTTTAAAAACTAAATTATATTGACTTACAGACTATAGTTTATAATCTAAATCAGTATCGACAAACAGACTAAGCTTAAAAAACTAAATCAGTATCGACTAACAGACTAAGCTTAAAAAACTAAATTAGTATCGACTAACAGACTAAAGTTTAAAAACTATATTAGTATCGACTAACAGTCTAAAGTTTAAAAACTAAATTAGGATCGACTAACAAACTAAAGTTTAAAAAGGAAATTTGGATCGACAAACAGTTTAAAGTTTAAAAACTAAATTAGTATCGACTAACAGCCTAAATTTTAAAAATAAATTACAATGGGTACCGTACAAAGTGAAATTCGCTTTTTGGGGTAAAAACGAAGCAATCGAAAGTATAGCCGACCAAATCTATTAAAGATCGCATCGTTTCGTAAAGAGCCACAAAACAAAATCGATTTAAACTCCCATCTCGAGATCGCCCGTTTGCGCGAAATGCAGTTTGACGCGTGGAAACGTCCGCGACAAACCGAGACTCGCAACACGGCGCGCCGTGAGATCATCAAATGTACGATCAAGTGACCCGTCATCCTGACCTTTTGTTGAGGTGGCTTAGACCCCGAGTTAAGAATGCGTCCGGCCCCGCAACCCCGGCCCTCTCTGGATTCAAAGACCCCGGATTTACCGAAACTCATACATCAAACCAAGGCCGAACAAGTTGGGCCGGCTAACATGTCGCTAAATACAAAAGCTAGCTTCAATCACCGCCATCTATCGGTTTTAAAAACCATTATTTACTTTTCACAATAAAGGAACGTCATGGGTCACCAAGGTCACGCTTAGGTATGAAGTTCAAGTACCATCCTGGTCTGCTTTTTCGCCTAACTGCGCATGCGTTAGATATTACTGAAACTACAGACCAACCAATAGAAGTGGAAATATAATATTTCTGGTGGAACATCTAATTTGACATTTCCACCACCAGGTTTACCAGAACTAAGGTGACTGGCGCTAATTACCTTCAAAACCAATCGTAGGAGACGATTTTCATATATAGAATGTTCTGTATAAGAACATTTTTTTATTCCGCCAGGTAATGATAACTGAAACATTTCCTCCACCCGCTGGTTTACTTTTCAGCCGAGCTTTGTCAAAGTAATATTTCGAATTATTGAATAATAATAATTATTATATTTAAATAAAACTTAATATTACCAGAAGTAAATAAAATTTATATTAATTGAAAAGAATCCCTCTCTGTACTTATTCGAAAATTTTCCAGAATATTTTACGTTTGCGAACATTTATATCTTCGATTTTGAGACAAAACGGGTTTTTTCCCCAGTAATAATCGGTACCTACCTAATCTGTCAGTAACTCAGTCAACGAAGCGAGTAAAATCCTCAGCTGTTCCCAGAAGCTTAAGTGGAGTTGTAACGCCCATGTGGAGTTGAGCTCAATACCTAAATATATCAACAAGAACGTATTTAAGTTACTAAGACCGTACTTGTCTAAGTACTAGAATTTATCTCAAACAGAAACTCCCCATTTTCCCAAATTCCATCGGTTGTAATAATTAAATTAGTTAAGAAAAATTATTTTTTAGAATTAATTTAGCCACTTTATCGGGGATGTAAGACATTTTCCACTAGTTTCGCGACAGTCTTATAAGCAGACGTTGATTATTTCAGTTTAGAAAATATTTTCATTCTTTATAAATATCAAAACAGCTAGTTGATAGATTCTCAATTATCGTGCCAAGGAAAATATTTAAAAACACGCCCCTAAAATTCAAGTTTAATGACGACAATATTTACCTCGACTGTGCTGAAGATGGCGCTACTCAACATTAGGGGGGGGGAGGGGCTATAGTCGAGGTAAATATTGTCCTCGTTAGGTTACGTTTAGCTGTTATTATCACGTTCTCGATCGTCTTTATTATCCAGGGAGCAATTGCGGGTCTTGTAGGACCATTATATTGTTCAGTACTTAAACCAGGCCTACCGCAGTATTAAGCGTTTCAAGTCGTACGTTCTCAGCACACTGAGTACGTTCTTGATCTCAATAAGGTAAATTAACATATCTTATGAGAGCAGTACCTATCAATAAAGTCATTAAGTGTTTCGTGGTGCGTCTGACTATGTAAATTAGTCCATTTCTGGAAAGGTTGGCTGGTTGCACTGCAAATTTAGTTGTAGTCTCGTCCGTTCTCAGTAATCTAAATAGGTTCTTTGTGGCGCTAGCACTAAATCCCACACCCCTTTAGGCGCAGGGAGGAACGCTGTAAAAGAGTCCAAATCACCTTCCCCGAAATAAGCCACTAAAGCGTCTCGAAAATAATGGTAAACGGTTGTTTTTCGCGTCTTTCTGGTCGCAGGTGTCTTGGATCCGGCGTAAGGACTTCCACGTCTTAACGGTCGGTTTGGCAACGTACACGACGGACGAGCGATTCCAAGCGGTGCACAACGAGGTGACCCAAGACTGGATGCTTCAGATACGGCTGACCAATTTGGGAGATGCCGGCTCCTACGAGTGCCAAGTCAACAGCCACCCACTCATCAGCCTCTTTGTTAATCTGACGGTGCTAGGTAAGATCCCGCTCGTTTACTAGCCCATTACCATCAAGACGCGTCGCCCTATAACCAAGGCTTATTATTCACTCATCCAAGGCCTAACAGACAGACTAGTAGATATGATAGGATAGGTACAGGGAGCTTGCGAAGTCGCAACCCGGAAAAACGTCAATTGGCTCAATTGTTCGAAAGAAAATTTTCATGTATCACCACAAGTATATAATATCTCTGACGAGAAAAGTATCCAATTCTCTACACTGTTAATGCGCCATAACCGTGCTGCCGTTGTGGGGAAGCACTAAGCTTATTTTATTTTTTAAAGTTGACTGAAGCCTAATTAAGATTAAAAAACACTTACGTTAAACTACCAAGTACGTTTGATAGGAATTTGGCAACATTACGTAGATAATACGTCACTAACTCTTTTTCCGATTTGAAATGAAAAACATACCAGCATGACGGCCATAGTCAAAGTTACGGCGTGACGTAATGCTGCCCAGTCCCTATTGTTCAAAAATAGTTATTTCCATTTCAATGCAAATCGTTAAAAAACTCTTGAAATTTTATTTTAATTGGAATAACTTTGGACCCCTACCCGCAGCGCCACTCAGCGGAAGAAGCAAAAACAAAT
This sequence comes from Leiobunum rupestre, assembly GCF_980474605.1. NCBI lineage: Eukaryota > Metazoa > Arthropoda > Arachnida > Opiliones > Sclerosomatidae > Leiobunum > Leiobunum rupestre. Next base: position 17,563,139 of record NC_143394.1, read on the forward strand.
TTGCGTAGCTTAAAGGGTGAACACCGGCGTTTGAATTTGACCTGTTTAATACTGTGCCTCGCGCGCGGTTTTCATGAACTATATCACTTGGTTACCAAGTCCTCATGGTTACAGACGCGGTTTATTGTTCGTCAAAGTTTCGGAAGAGGGCGTTGCGGTCGCGGTGTGAAGTGAACTACAAACTTTAAACATTAATTACAAATCAACCGCTGAATATATTTTCACGGGGCTTTCCCCATATAATACATGTATAGATTTTCGTTGTCTCTAAGCTCTTGCTTGTCATTTCTGGTGCAATAAATAAATAAATAAATAAATTAATAAATGTTAACCTGCGAAGGTACATTTATATATCTAAGATGGGAACTTATCTCGTAAGAGTGATATTATATACTTTCGCTTTAACGTAGTTTTAAAACAAACTTTTGGACCATTAGAAATGTGAGTACTCTTCAGTTGGTTTTTTAAATGAAATTTAATTGAAAGGTCATCAAAAAAGGGTAGATAAGGTTAATTTTACAAAGAATTTGTTTTTCTAATTAAGGCAAAACCCTGTGGATTTAGTACTGCCACCTGCCACTAGATGGGGTAAGACATCCCTCAGCTTAACACTCTATTGAATAGTTGGGTTGATATAAATACTATCCAATGCAAGCGAAATAAGGACAATTGGGTAGCAAAAACTTTGACTTTTATTTAATTCATATAATAAAATCAATTTCAAAAGTGTAACGGGTTGTAGAAATATAACACCTATTTTAAATAATTGTTTTTAAAATGTTTTCACAGATAAGTAAATGGTTAATCAGAAATCTGTCCCAAAAAACTAAACGCTCATATCTTTATCGAAATGCTCAAAACGGAGAAATGTTAACTACAAACTACATTTGCATAGGGTTTCACCTGGAATCTTCGTTTAACACTCGTAATGAACAGGTGAAGACACCCTCTTGAAAAATTGTAGGGATAACTTGTAGGGAGATTAGATTGTACACGATAAAACTACGTCTAAACTCCTTCAATTTTCCCTAACACATTTACGACGGGTGTTTTAATGATCTGATTAAAGTTATTTGAAAAAGCCATCACATTAAAAACCAATTAACGGCCATCCACACCATCTATACGTTTAATTAGCTTATCTGGCGATGATTGACTTCCCCTACGTCACATCATCTCACCCACTCTCCCAAGCTAAAGAGAAGACGACGGAACAGACGACGTTATGACGTAGAGGAAGTAAGTCTTCGTAAGATATGACAAAGGGAATTTTTGCCCAGCCGTTCAACCCCCACAAACTATAACTTTCGAAACAAATTCAATTTGGAAGTAAAAATGTCCGTAGGATTAACGGTCTAGTCCTTGGACTAGTTTAAAGGGAGACATTGCAGAACCCTGTACAAACCGGGCGTCTGTAGAAGAGTAAGTCGCCGCTAAGAGCGTGGCATCTCTCTCAGCGCCATAACCTCGGAATGGATCGTCCCTCGAGACGAACCGTCGTTAATCTTCCATAGATAAGGCCGAGAATAAATAATTAGGCGAATGCATTACCATAATTTACTTAGCAATGCCAGCTCCTCGCGATAGATTCGAGCCAAAGACTATAGAGAGTCTAAGATTTCCAAGCTTCTTCTGCGATGAATCATGTCCAGAGTAAAGGAGGGAATTCTTAATGGCGTGGTTAGCTGAAGATGCTTCCCACGCTATTCAGAGCCAAGTTTAAATCAAACGGCGGACAGACTATAGTCTCCGAGAGGATGAGTAGGCCAATAGCTAGAAGTCAATGACGTCAATTGTCATTACCCAACCACTTCTACATTTCAGAACAGAGTTCTTCTAACAAGCTCTTATAGAAAGACTACTATAACATGGTTGTATACCATTGAACTGAATCCCGTTCGACCGAATCCCATTGAACCGAAAAGTATTTTCGTTTATAGCCCAACATGGCGGGATTCAGTTGAATGGGAAATTTAAATCTGGTTCGTTTTCACTTCGGGTAGGTTAGTTCAGGTTGGGTTAGGTTAGGTTAGGTTAGTTCAGGTTTTCAGTCGATTGGAATTCGGTTGAATGGTACATTCGGACGAATGGGATTTCGGTCCAATGGTCTACAAACCTATAACATCAAAGACATTATTTTACAATCAATTTTTAATAGAAGGGTTTTTTTTCCAACTAATTAGGTTACGCAATTGGTTAAGCAGTCGACAATTTCTATAAGGCTTAAGTCATTTAAATAAAAGAACCAATTACAAAATATGGGAGAAAATGAAATGGAATTTTGCTATTCTTAAATGCTTTTGGATTTAAGCCAACGCCGCCGAAAATAGTGCGTTTTCAAGATGACCGTGCACTTTCTCTATTTTCAATGTCTTCTAGGGCTGTGCGATTAGTGGTTTTAGGCAATAGAGTCGGTTATCGAGTATCATTTTTTTTTCATAAAGTATTTGAGTCGAGTAATTGAGTACTTGATTAACGGGAAACTTTCTCTTATTCGAGTCGAGTAACTAAAAAAAAGCCGAGTAATATTTTTAACGAGTAGGGTTATTAGGAGCTGGTTTTAATCAAGAAATTAGGAAATTATATTTAAAAATAGTTTAAAGTAACTTTCAATGCTGAAAAATATTCCTTTAATTTAAATGAACTACAGTTTCTACAACTTTGTAGGTACCGTTTATTGCCCCCCAAAAAGTTGTAAAAAACCCTCTTTGGCTTTGAAGTAACGAGGATAGAAAAAAAAACAAATACTCGACGATTACATAGAGCAGCTTATTTGAGTTATCGGGTACCAGAATATGCGCTATTTTGGTACTCCCTAATTAACGAGTATTTTCCAATTACTTATTCGAGGTCGAGTTCGAGTACTCGTACAGCCCTAATGTCTTCTTTCCATATTTTGGGGGAATATTTCGTACTTTGGCCGTTGAAATTACGTGTTTTGCTTTACCCTCCAATTGGCAGCCCTAAGTCGATCACGTATACCATAGATAGAAAATGCCCATATTGTTATAAAATTATATTTTAGTACATTTCCACTGAATACTTTTGACGCCCTCTTTCGGTTGCCGTCGAAAACTAGATAGATGGCGTAAAAGCAGACGCTATTAGCGTTTGGCAGCCAGTAACGTAAAAACTTTATATGGTACGCAATTTCTTTATTATGATGGATGAAATATACTGAGACCAATTACCACTCCTGGATTTAGACAGTTTACTCTCTGAATCATGGGTGCTACCGCGGAAGAGTATGACTCCCGCAGCGCCACCTAGACTCGTTTCGTTAGCGAATAGATGATAAAATTTGCTAATAAGTAGATTAGTCCATTATGAAAAGGGATAAAAAAAGCTAATCCCTGAACAAATTTGAAGAAAATTAAAAACTTACTAATAGCTCGTACCGATAGGTCTTCGAGCAAACAAAAAGACCAAATAGGTCTTCGAGTGAAAAACTAAATTAAATTAAATAAAATAAAATAGCCATAAATTCCAACGGTAGACCGGTTTCGTCCTATTTGGGACTCGTCAGTAACGTGCGGGAAATCTGGCTCGCGACTATAACAACGAAAAGAAAAACTAAGCCTAAACATTAAAAATTTCAAAACGCGTTGCGTAGCAACGGAAAGCCGAATGTTTAGGCTTAGTTTCTCTTTTCGGTGTTATAGTCGCGAGCCAGATTTCCCGCACGTTACTGACGAGTCCCAAATCGGACGAAACCGGTCTACCGTTGAATTTCTGGCTATTTTATTTAATTTAATTTAGTTTTTCACTCGAAGACCTATTTAGTCTTTTTGTTTGCTCGAAGACCTATCGGTACGAGCTATTTCTAAGTTTTTAAATTTCTTCAAATTTGTTCAGGGTTTAGCTTTTTTTATCCCTTTTCATAATGGACTAATCTACTTATTCGATAATTTTATCATCCTTTGCAATGCTGCGGTCCATAGGTGGTTCCTCGTAAGTGAATATACGAACATTCATAAATATTTTTGAGTTGAGCTTAGTAACGGCTAACATTCCGCATCCCGTATTCGAGAATAAATATCCTCCATTTGACGATGCAACGTGTCTGTGTGTCCGCAGTTCCTAAAGCTAATATCCAAGGGAGTCCGGACCTGTACGTCAAGACGGGCAGCGCCATAAATTTAACCTGCGTCATCCGAGACAGCCCCGAGCCGCCGGTCTTCATCTTCTGGTACCACGACGAGCGAATGATCAACTACGACTCGTCGCGAGGAGACATCACCATTCAAAAAGCGGGCGACGACACCACCCTGTCTCGCCTCTTCATTCCGCGCGTTCAACCGGCCGATTCCGGAAACTACACGTGCGGACCTTCCAACGCCGACGCCACCAGGATCAGCGTGCACGTCTTAAATGGTAACAATATTCACTCTCACAATTCATAATAAATATTACCATAAGTAACATAATAACAATAAGTATAACACTTAATATTGCTTTAATGCTAATTTTGTAACCGAACCTTTTTTCGGCACTGATACTCGCTTCAAGCTGCGACTTGGACTCGCGACTTACAGTTTTGGATGACTACTTTTTGATAAAAATTTAAGCCTAATATCGGAGAGCACGTTCTGGAGTCGCGAGGGGCTTTGGCTTTGTTTTGAAGCCCGAGTGAGAATCACGAGTGATACAAAACATGAACTCGTGGCGCCGAGAAAAACTTTTTTAATTTTTATCATTTTAGCCTAATATTCCGCCTATCTATAGGAAACCAGATATTCGGCTTAGTGGAAGTCTCGCGTATTTTAGACTCTAGAAGGCTCTGTGCTGAGAAAACATCTTGATTACGCAATAACTATGAAAATCCGTTTGGTTGTAAATCTCGGTAATTGTCATACTTATTCTTATTATGTTACTTATGATATTACATATTACCATAAGTCTATACTATTGTCCCATTGTTTGAAAGTTCTCTCCCCACTGGTTTAAGGGGTTTCCCCCGAGTTCTTCTGTTTCCGTTCCATAAAAACTTGTTAAGGTTAACGGTAATAGTTAGCGTAGGGGGCTGTTGGCTCGCGTGGCGTGAAGGGTTTTCCACCACCTTCCTACGCATTGTAACCCGGTCACCTGAATTAATGGCTTTAAAAGCCACTTGATGACCTAGGCCTATGGTGGTGCCTACTGCCTTGGGACTTTGGAATAAGCCTAGCTGATGTTTGTCACTTTGGGGAATATTTTACTGAGCGCTAATAACGGAGTTACGTCATTACAAGAAGAAAATCTCCCCCTAGCGAGGCGCTGTCAAAGGCTACGTGTGACGCGTTAGAAAGCGGACGCAAAACGGCGACGAAGCCCGTGAAGAATAGGAAGTGTCACACTTATGTAACAATATTATACACTTATGATACAGTGGTGGCTACGCATTTAGGGGCTTTTACGACTTTGCAATAAATAAGTCCTTATTTAACATTTATTTACATGTTAGAATAGTCAAAATACACATTTGGAGCTGTTGTATTTAACTATTATTTTTGGTATAAAATTGCTTTTTGTGCTTTTTCCGTGAACTACCCGTTGTAATCCTTACAATATACAAATCAGGAGACGAATAGAGAACTGCACACATAGTCTCGGCTCTTCCGAATACATTTTGTATACGACTGAAATACCCATGGTATAGGCTATCACAATTATTATATGCTTTTGATACCACTGAAACACCACTTTCTCTACTTACACCCCTGGTTTGGGTTATCAGCCATTTAATGACCTTTTCCAAAAGAGATAGGCGCTTAGACTGTACCGCCCTCTTTAATTTATACTGGATTCTAGCTTGATTTGCGTAACTATGGTATATAACATTTTTAGCTAGGTTCCGCTTACGACGATGCTGAGTGGGAAGATACTAAATCGGTGCATGTCGTAGCTGTAGTTGATAAAATATAATATAATTCTTTTTTTTTGCTTGATTGAGTTTCAATATAACCAATCAAACTCATTATATTATAATATAATAAATAATTAAACTTCACGGAATTAAATATTTGAACTGAACTGAACTGAACTGAAATTAATCTTTTCAGTTAGTACCAGGATTTTCATACGCTAAGCAGACGCTTAGTGTTTTATAATAGGATATCTTCAGCTTAGCAGACGAAAAGTTAGGATTTTGTGACCTTATCGTCGCTACGTGGCTCTATATAAACTGCAAATTTTAATCGACTTCTTATGTCCCACGTTACATAGATGAGGTTTCGATGTCAGAGATATAGCATTATCTGCTCGGCCAGCCTGTTCCATTCCAACATTTTGTTATACTACGCAAAAGCACGCTACGACCGTTGAACAAAAGCCATTCCTCGACTAAAATTTGCATGAAATACAATAGGTAAAAGGCGATTTCAGGCGGGCGGCCTGTCCATTGTTTAAACAAAGTTTCCGTCTGGTGACACTGGGCTCGTGTGGCGCGTTAAAGAGCATTTGATGCGGCGGAATGGAGCGGAAATTTATGGTTTTATAAGAGGCTGCTTTCCCTCCATTCTGGCGAAATTCTGGCAGCCACTTCCCTCAAAGTCTTTTAAAAATTAAAAACGCTTCCCCAGAAGTACCGCCGCTTTTCTCTCGCTGAAAGCCGGCGATATTTAATTTCGTCCAAATTCTTTTTATACTCCGTCGTTGGTTTAGCATTACCTACATAATCGCTAACGCTTCAAACGAACCGGGATAAGCTTTCAGGATTTTTTTACGCTTTTTAGCTTCATCGGAAATTTTTCGGGGAGTGAAAGAACGGGGGAGGGCGAATAATTATTGCTAAAACGGGAGAGCCTGAAAACCCAAAATGGGGCTACCTTTATTTTTAGTTTACGAGCCCGCGGGTTTCCCCATGTGGGTTTGAAAGATTAAAAGTACTGCGTTGAAAAGATAGCGCCATTTTCCACGATTCGCGATGAGCGCTTCAATTTGAATAAGCCTCGGTCCCTTTTTTATATTATTGTTTTTACTAGGAGAGAATACTCTCGTTAAAATCAAAGCTGTGGAAGTAATTTTCTCCGTGTTTTCGCCGAATCGAGGATATACGGTATACCGGCGCGGCGGTACAACGACGGAGCGGAAAAAATGAAAAGTGGGTCTAGGGAATAAACGGAATGTTTGCAATGAAGTGCCACGATTTTGGCCGCTTCTCCGTTAATAGATTTTTGTGTTATGTTAGTCGCGATATTCTCAAAAGGGCATAATGAAAATTATAATAAAAAGGATAAACATATTTAAAGACTCAACCTTTTGGCAGGTTTTTATGGATTCTTCAAAGCGAGTTTGTAGGGTATACTAGCGCGGGAAAAAAACTAGTTTAGAACACTAAAATTGTAAGGGAGTTTCGGATTAGGTCAGGTTATGAATATTTCTGCAGTAGTATTGTCCACAACACAACTGTCGTGAATAAGAATTCTGAATAGCCTTTTTTCTAGCACAAGTCTGCCAGTTATAGTACTTGATCATTGTAATACGGATTTTACACCAGCGTTTGAAATTTAACTAGTATCACAGGGATTCCGAAAATTGGGCTTGAAAATTCCAATATAAGGTTAGCCGTATCTACAATCACGAGATACGGAAGTCACTCGACTTTCACTCAGATTTATCAGATTTACTCAAGCCACTGTCAAAACTAGTTATTTATCGGTTTGAGTCATTAGAGAGGCTAAGTCAGCACCAGAAAACGTGTAGAGGGAACTTGTAGAAGGTGCAGGCTGTACACACAAAGGTACGTCTACAATGCTAAAAGTTCCCCCTACGCGTTTTAGGCTTAACCCGTCTATTATGTGATCAAAACGAGTTGCGAAGATACTTGTACACCAGGTTCGGCTGTGCTGGTTAGGAAACAACTTGAAAAAGGTTTAGCAGGTGCTTTCGATGGAAGTATTTTCTCGCTATTTTTGCAGGGTTAGAAATGTGATTGGATGAAACTAATACAAGGCTTAGCTTATAGAACCGCAGTCCATGCTTACAATATCATCGTCGTGTACAAGCACGTAGATATAGAAAGTCTAAGGGGGGGGGGGGGGCGGGTTATAACACAACCAGATGAAATCGCGAGCGCATCGAGCGCGAAATTTTTCGTTAGCAATAACGCATATTTCAAGTACTGGCTAGACTCGGGACGAGTGACAATGACATTTCCGCACGTGTATCAAACGAAGTTTTTTAATACATTTAATGTTGCGCTCCTTTCGTAAGAAAGGAATCAAGTCCTAAGGGGGGGGGGGTTAAACCCCCTACCCCCCCTTATATACGTGCTTGGTCGTGTACCCCACTGTAGCAAAATATTATAGTAGGTCACCTTGACGAATACCTCTACTAACCTTGGACGAATACTAGTCGAATTGGCTTTGAAACTATTTTCAATTGCTTATTTTAAACGCAGCTCTTTACCAAGCCCAATAGCTATTAAAAACTGTTTCAATGCTAGTTTGTTAGAGTAGTTCACAAGAGCTTTAAATAACTAGAGCGGAATTCACGGTCCTACGAGTGTATTGTTAGTACAAGTCGTTGTCACTAGGTGACGCCACTCTCCCAGCATCTTGTTTATATGTTTTCTCGGGTTATGTATACACTAAAAAAGGATGATCTCGCACTTGCCAAGCGGCTATCATAAAAGCAAGTAACATTGTTAATTATCGTCTCTTACTACTAGATTAAATACTATAGTTAAGTTAACCATACATAGTTAAAGCTAGGAGCAACAAACACAAAGAGGACGCTGCTAGCCTTTAAACACGCTAAAGCAGTGTTGTGTACAAATTTCATTGGACGAGCCTTTACGCTAAACGTTTTACAGGCGGGGGAAGACAATTTATGAATTTCCCCCTTCCGACGGCAACAGGCGCTAAAGCGTCTAACCAATAAAAATTGTACACAAGTAAATCCACGACTTTTCACCGGTTGCGTTCTCCTTGTGTGGGGTGCTGTGTTTGTTGCTCCTAGGTTAAAGTAACAATACAGTGAGCTTTATACACTGTTTTAGTATCGTTCAATCACTTTTCATTTCTTAATGTACCCAGGTATACCGCAAAATAGCAAGAAAATGTTATATATCTCAGAACTAGACGCTGGATCCTTTGTGTATTGCACAACATGTGAACGTGGGTTTAATGCTTGTTTTTGTTAGCTCAGCACGCTATCTAGTGGACTGTGGGCGACAGAAATAACCGGAAAATTTAATGAAATACGGAAATAGAAAAATCGGTAGTGACGGTTTCGACTGCCAGGTTAACTTGAAGGTAATTAATACGAATTAATGGACGATTTCCAGCTCAAATACGAAAATAATTCCCTTCAAAAAGGAATCGCAGATTTTGCAAAGTCAATTTAATATTCCTATTCAAAAATTCATTAACATTTTGTCGAAGAAAGCTTTATTTTCTACTTCGAAAAGAGTTTTAATTTTCCCAAAGCCGTAGTTAATGATGCCTCTGATCAGAGTTATTCAACTTTAGGAGGCTACATTTCGGAGGCTTTCGTATGGCGCTATCTAGATAACGTTTTTCTTAACTTTGTTAATTACAAAGTAAAGATAGCCAGAATGTTAAATAAATATTTACTGAAAATATGTATTATTTCTTAGAGTTGTTAATTTTCCGGAAAAATAAAACGCGGAAAAATAAAATATTGAAACATAAATTACTTTTTAAGGGTTTTTAACTTTTTATCGATATAATTTGTCTAATATCAGTAAACATACTACAAAACATTAATAGTGTTACATTGTTAATCAGTTTAAACTAGTCTAGAGGTTTAGATTAGATTCGAAAATATGAGGCGAAAATGCCGCTTTATTTAAATTTGCATACAATATATTAGACTACTCATGGAATGAAACCTTTTTTATTTTTATTCGGAAAAATACGGAAAATTGTCTGGAAAAAAGGCCTCGGTCATTTATCAGAAAATTTTCCGACTTACAACACTATTATTTCTAGTATAGTAAATAAATAATTTTTTTTAATAATTAATCGACTCCACAATTTTTTCTGATGTGTTTATCTACAATAGAGGGCTGTTAACAAGAAAATACCTTCCTCCCCCCACGGTGGGCAAAAGAAAATTATAATTATTTAAGACGAGCGTCGGAGCGAATCTATTATTGGCAAACTATCGGACCTCTTGGAAGTTGAATAACCCTGCTAAGAAGTTGGCTGGCCCACACTAGTAGAAGTGTCGAATTTATTTCACATTTTAAATCACAGTGTAACGGTAGAAAGCTGGCTGTTTTTGTGAAACAACGCGAAGAGGGTTCGGCGTGTAAATATGACGTTTAAGCATATTCCCAATATTTCTGCTATAAACCAGAGTACACGAAATACGCCAAAATTATAGGACGATGGTAAAAAGACCATTGCACTACAGTCCACGCTTACCATTTTGTTGTCATGTATTCTACTTTATTATAATAATAAGCTTTTATGAGGCTACTACACTGTATTAACTAACATTGAAATGGTTTTCAATGCTAGTTAATGCAAAGCCGTTCACTAATGACTTATAAAACAGTTAATATCAATGGTTGTATTTTTTAATAAAGCAAGATACACGACAATGAATCTGTAAGTATGTACTGCAGCCCTATAAAAGCTGTAGTATCGTCCAATTACTTTCGTACTGTTTTTTCGTATTCGTGTACTCTGATTTACTTCACAAATAGAACCGTCGATCCTTCTTCGTGTTGCTTCCCAAACGAGGATCAGGTACAACAAGTACCTTCTCATCTCGTTTTGAACACACGATGACTGAAATAAGTAACAAGTTAGTCATTGTATTTATAACTATCGCGTGACCAGCAAGCCTAAGAGAAACGTATTGATTGCTGGATGGAATTCTTCAAATGTTTGGCAGGATCAGAAGAACACATAACTCGTTGCAGATAACGCTGAAATTCGATTATAATTAAGTAAAGTAAAGGAAAGTATTAAAAAAACTGAGTATTCAAATGAGATGATTTTGAGTAATTAAAAACACGAGATCCCTAAAATTTAAAAAAGTATATGGATTAAAAGACAATACACTTCGACGTTTTTATTTCGGCGGGAAGAAGGAGAAAGTAATTTAATTTTCGCTCGGCGTCGCGGCTAATGCAAATGAGTCTGGAAAATGTAGGAAAACGGTGCGGCGAGACTGACGAAAACAGAAAATACCGAATCTTTCAGTTTGTTCCGTCGGGAACGCGAGAAAAGAGATGCAAATAAACGGACGAATGAAAAAATATCGCGATGGTGAGTCATTTTTACGCCTGGCTGTAAATTTCGAAACGGGGGGACATTTTTCGCCATTTCCGAGCGGCGACAGTAACAATAACTTTCCTTTTGCGATTTCGCATTTATCTTTCTTATTTCCAACCCTTTTTCGATATTATTTAAAGTGGAGAAACCAAGCAGCTATGTTGGAAACAGAGGTTTTCCATTTCTGGACTTTGTAAAAAGAGTACGAACTGTTCGGTTTCTAGAGCAAGCTTAACCGTTCAATTAAACCCCGTTCGTTTAAACGCGTCGAATAGGTTAATTCCTCTTGAAATTATTATGATAATTAATAATTTCCTTTGTGGTACTGTATCCTTATTCCTACGCGAAATTGGGCTACCATTTATGAAAACTGCGAATCGAAAGTTCGAGAGTTCATAAGTAAATGACTAAAAGCAGTAATCCATACTTCTACTTGGAATGTTTATCCTGCCGTATCGCTTATAGTAAGATCACTCTGACGGCTTGGCCCCGCGTACGAGAGAAAAAAATCCCCTCTGCGCGCGCTCCCCTCTCACGTATTTGTTTGATAAGTTAACATAGTGACGTCAAAAAAAACCGTCAGCCACATCCAGACGAAAATCTGCCTAAAAGTATATCAAAGCGCTAAACGTACAATTTACCAAAGCAAACGACCTTTAGTAAGACAAAATTTAACCTACCAAAAAATACGAAGATAATCATAGGTAATAATAATGGTACACGCAGATAATGCCATCTACGTTAGTAAAATCTAACTAGAAGCCTATTGTCAATTTCATTTTGCACTCCAATTTTATTCGTTGGCGAAAATAAGTATGTGAAAATATCGTTCTCCCTGTCTCGTGAAGACTCACTTCCGCTACGCCATACTGTCGTCCGTTCCGTCGTCTGTTCCCCTTTTATCCCTTGTTTAAGGACAGACGACGTAAGGGGCAAGATAGAGAGAAGGAAATTTTTCATCCACTGACTTTCGGAATCGTTCGCTTTTTAGCGTGGTTCATTTATTAAGGCCATGAAAATGACTAGAACGAGTGGAAGAAAAATTGGCCCTTTTGTAGCGTTTTATCGCCGCTGTATGTCGCTAGCGTCACCGAAATTTAAACTAGGCAGAAACTCTTTTTTTATTATTGTGGTCCTAAAAATGTCCCACATTGGTCAAAAAAAACCCCATCTAAATATTTCAACCCAGCTGCAGGTCTAGTGATGATGATTTTTTTCCAACTTTTCAAAGTGTAAGATCCGTCGTTTATTTCCCTTATTTCCAACTCTTTTCGCTTCATTTTAAAAAGGGGAGAAACCGGCAGCCATGCAACACGATGTGAGCCCATCCGGGGCCGCCAAGACGAAATCCTTCTCAACGGCGTTTTTATGGTGCTCGCAAATCATTCTGATACAGCTATGGAAAGCGGCGACTGTTCAATCGTTTTCCTGACGTCGAAAGCCAGACAGCTCCATCTTCCGGTAAAAAGAAGAACTTAAAAAAAAACCAAGAAAAACAACTATCCTGAATAACTGTAAAAAATAAGAAAAATCGAGAAAAATATAAAATACAATAAACGTTTTGACGACACGCGCATGCGCAAAAATATACCCCCGTTAAACAAAAAAACCTTTTAACATTTTTCCATTTATACCGCGTAGATGGCGACACCAACGTTGGAAAATATAAAAAATACATATAAAACTATACTATACACCGTGTTTAAAAAACGTTCTTACCAGGACCAAATCCAATTTACAGAACCGAAACGTTAAAAAAAATAATTTGGAAAAAAAAAGAGTGGTCAACCTGCAAAAAGAACAAAATAAAAAAATCTTCCTCGTGGACATTGAGGAGTAAATGACCAAAAACGCGAGAGGCGCCATCTACGGTGAAATGTGGGAGATACACGAAATTGTGTTGAAAAAAAGTTAAGAAAAAGTAACAGAAAAAAAAACTCGACAAAAAATACAATAAATAACTTGGCCGTTCAATTTGGCGACTGTGTATATAATAAAAGGGAGGGAGGGGCCTCGAAGGACTAGCGGACATTTTTGGACATCGTCGTGTGTCCGGCTTCACCAAAATGAAAGAAGAGTTTATGGTAGAGAGAGAGGATTGACGGAAATTGGAAGATAAAAATGCCTTGTAAGTATCTTTTTGGCTTTCTCTTAAAAATGCTCGTTTTATAAATTGCGTTATCCTAAATGAAAAGATAATTTGGTTTTATCTTTTTCAAGTCCCGCTTTTATCTTCTTTTCGTCCTGATCATTTTTAGATTCTTCGCACGAACTTTTTAAACTTTTGTTTCAAAATGGCTTTATAATATAATCAGGGGTCGTTCGCGAAGTAATTCCCCCGTCGCTCTTCATTCGTAGCCAAGGGTTCACTCGAATTTATTTTAATCTATATTTTATGAAATAAATTTTTAGTAACAAAAGTGAGCTAAGCAAAATACTTCAGAACAAAAATATACTATGCCAGAACCTATTTAGGCTACTGAGAACTTACGAATTTGCCTTCTACACTCGTTTGCAGGATCTACTAAGGAAAACGATACGTTTTCGCAATTGCACAGCGCCATCTAGTAGCCAGTCGTAACGTGTTCTTTATTTTTTGTCAACGTTCATAGAAGGCCAAGGAAAATTGAAATTGAACTATTAGTTTAGTATTAATGGTTATAGAACCGCAGTTATTGGGTTTGGACCCAAGATATTTCTGGTGCTAGTTAGTTAATTCTTGCTCAAATTGTTAGGGGTCTTCCATAAAGAAGTTTATATTCCCTTTAATGCTGAATTTAACAATTAAATTTTTTAATTCATCATAAATAGGTAAATTGTATTTAGACTACCAAATGTCGCGTTTGGAAAAACGTTTCCCGGCATATGGCGTTACTGTGTTAATTTAAATTTGACGGGTGGACCAGACGTTCTCAATAGCTTAAATACGTTCTTGATATCTCTTGAGTGACTTTGTAAATATTTCTCTGGGAAGAGATACTTTGGAGTAATGATAAGGAGAGCCAACTCAATCTTTGTCATGTAACAAGATTTCCTTCCACTGCTCTTCCAAATTATTGTCAATTCGCTGTTACTGATAGTCCCTCTAAATATTGGCTATCAATAATATTTCTTAAAACAGTCATCTATATTTCTAGCCAATTGCATATTTATTTCGTAACTTAGCTCTGAAATAAATATTATATATTTCTGTTTATAGTTATTGGAACAAAGTTGTTTTGATGGGAATGATAAATTTATCAATCAGAAAAAAATATTGTAGTCATTAAAGTGGCTTCCTTCAAATTTGGTACAGTGAGCTATTTAGCAGAATCAGAAGTATATTAAATGTACAGATAAGTATCCATCAATTTATTCTCGATTGAAACATGCACTATCGCGGGTTCCAACTGAACAAAAATAAGTTTTTTTTCTCCATATTTTACCCAAAAGGTGTTACAATTTTACCCCCAAAATGTTCCAATTTACCTTCCCAATTACCCAAATCGTGATTTTAAAATTTAAAAAAAAAATCGTAGGAGGTACCTAGTGAAACCGAAAAAATTGCAAGCTTTTTTTGAAATGGAGATTTTTTGTTTTAAGTGGTCAAAAAAAATTTCGGTTGCCATGGCAAATCGAATGGGTAGTGCAACTTGTCCTTTTGGGAAATTTCATATCTTATAATCGGCAATAAACACCTCGGGTACTCTCCTTGTAAGTATAAATGCATATATTCTTGATAACACATGGTATATATAGTTTTGGGTATTTTAGTCGAACCTACGAAGGATAATTTTTCGCTTTTTGGGCTTATAGATGGATACTTATTTTGAAAGAGATATATAATCCACTTCTGGCCGTAACAAATTCTGTAAACAGGACACTTAAATTTCACGATATCTTTACGAACGACCCCTTTTTTTGCCAAAGTTTTTTACTTTATCGACTTTATTTGGAGTAATTACTTATTGCTAAATATAAGCCCACTTCGTTTAATCATAAAAAATTAATTAGGTTGAAGCATGATTTTTTTTGACTTTGTACACCATTTGTTTTTAGATTTTTGTATATAGAGACATCTAACGGTGAAAAAGCGAACGAAGAAATATTATTGTACATGTAAAACGAAATATAGACTCTACAATGACAATTAAAAGCTAACGAAGAGATGAAAAATGTGTGGCTAAAAAACAAATACTTTTCTACTATATTATCCTTCACGAAATGAACTTACGATAAAAAATGATTACAAAACCACAAAATGAAAAACAGAAGATATTTTAAATTTGGTTTTCCTTTTTCCCAAGTTATGTAGAAAAATGAATTTTATTCGCAACTAGGTCGAATTTATTTTTTAATGTTTGGCTGTTAGTTACGCAGCGCCTCGATTACCAAAGCGGATTTTACTGGAACTATTAACCTAAAAAAAGGAACAATTTTTATGGTTTTAAATAAAATACCTCCGTTGTTACGAAACTAGTAAAAAGTTATCTTTTACAAAATAATTATATCTAACTGCGAAAAAAAGTTAAATTTTATAGTTTTAATATAGTTTGAAAACGCGCGTCCCATAACCTAAAAATGAGTATTATTTATACCTTGAGTTATTTTTTTAAAGCTTAGCGCATCAAAAATTCTATTATAAACCAAGTTTCCTTGTCTGAAATGTATCTAAAATTCTATAAATGTTTTATCGTAGTACAAACTACAAATATTTAACTTTTTTCCATTAAAGTTGTTTTATTTTTATTTAACGTTGTAATGAATTTCAATGCAGTTATGTAAGAACGAATTGTTAAAAAAATAATATGGAATTTTCAATAGGAGATCTTCGAAAGGAATTTTCAATTGAATTGATATTTCTATTTTTGCCGATGTTTATATACGAGAATGTTTCCGCTTTGAACAGATTTTTTTGATGATCGTTCATTATTAATCTAGAGTCGGTTGATCGCGCCGTGATCAATATCTGATTTTTTAAAAACCTCAGGTGGAAAAGATATGAATTGAAACCAAAAACAAACAATAAACTAAACTATGTGAAGAACTATTTTAACCAAAAATGAAACTACGAAACAGTTCAACAAAGGTGTCTATAAATCATATATAACGTCAAAATAATACGACCAAAAAAAGAAAATATATATATATAAATTTAAATTTGCGTTCAAAAAAGAATTAAATGAATAAAAAGATATAATATATAAACGAGTAAAAGAAATACAGGTCCACTGAAGGATTTTTTGCTCATTGTTACAAAAAAATAAAAAACTTGCTAAGAAAAAAAAACGTGTTTGTAAAATTTATTTAAATGCCTAACTAAGAATATGTTTATTTATACTTAGGGAAATTATTATCTTGAGACGATTATCAGAGGCTTTTGGCCAATCGAGGTCACAGTCTGCTAGTATGCTCCACCCATTAAACGCAATCAAATCAGCCCGGTATCTAATTGGTTCCCTTAAACTGACGTCTTCCGGCACACGCGGGGGAAAATTAGACCCGATGTCTCAACGTAGTAATTCTCTCGACAGCAGAATTACATTCATTCTTGACCTAATGTAAGATTTAGGCATATTTATATATTGGTTAAGGCGATAGTTACCTTATAATTATTAATACAAGTTTTAAAGCATTATGGTTTAAGTAAATTTAGTTTAAAGTTTTAATGGTTTCTATTCGTAGATGAAAATTATATAGTATAGCACTTTAAAATTCAGTAAATTAAATTAAAAATATATTAGGAATTTTCGAAAACTACTTGGCTGAATGATATTCACATTTCTTAGGGAAGACACACTATTTCGGATAACCTTGACTTGTGTTATTTAAGGTCATTGAGTTTTTATCACCATGATCGTTTTGTTTTCAGTCGTGGTTCTAATTGGAGTTGTTGCAACTTTCGCCTCGCAGTAAGAGAACCAGGGCACCATCTGCTTTGAATTTGCAAGTAATCTCCCCACTGGTAAAATGAGTTTTCCCTCGAGTTTGTAGAGGTAAATGGTAATAGTGAGTGTAGGGAGCTGTTGGCACCTAGGAGCAACAAATACAGCACCCTACACAAGGAGAACGCAACCCGTCAAAAGTCGTGCATTTTCTTGCGTACATTTTTCATTGGTTAGACGCTTTAGCGCCTGCTGCCGTCGGAAGGGGAAAATTCGGAATTTAACTTCCGCCTTTCAGTAAAGCTTTCAGCGTAAAGGCTCGTCGAATGAAATTTGTACACAACACTGCGTTAGCGTGTTTAAAGGCTAGCTGCGTTCTCCTTGTGTTTGTTGCTCCTAGGTGGCATGAAGGGCTTGCCACCACCCTTGTAACCCGGACACCTAAATTAATGGCATTTAAAGCCCCTATATGACTTGGGTCAAAGGTGGTTTATTCTCTTTCGTTAAAATGAAATACTCGATTTATTAGTTTTGTTGAACGAAATTTATAATTGACTGCCATCTTTCAAATCTTAAATATAACGAGTGCTTTTTAAATATTTTAATTTTGTGGTATACAAATATATATAAATAAACAGATAGACCATTACAATCCTCCCTTTGCAAGAGGTAAAAAGGAAAATTAGAATAAATCGTGAAATGGGGACCAATTAGTGCAATTTAATATTTCATAAAACCAACTGGTGGCTTAATATTGAGACGTAACTTAATTCTTCTGTTAGTGTTTTGTTGTATTTCAGGTGTACTGTTTCTTTGATGGCTTCCAGCTCCTGAATTTTCTCCTGGAATTGGTTGGATTCGTGGTCTTTGTGGGAGATTTTGGCTAGGCCTACTAGTTGTATCATATTAGTTTTGGTATATGTCAGATGGTGAAGGTTTCTTTTGAGCGTGGCTACTGAGCGGTATCTGTCGTTCAATTATCCCATTTGCCTGAGGCCATCGCTGTGGTGAGTGAATTGTAGTGCCATGAGTATTAACATAGCTAATTATTAATGGAAATTTCTGAAAAAATTTCGCACAGAACACTTCGAGATTTTAATTACAAATTTTAATACGGTATTAATCAAATGGCCAAAAGAGACTTCATTTGATATCTTAGATACCAATTAAACTTAAATTAATACCAATCGTCAGTTCACTTTTTGTTACCTTAATTGTAAATATGGTTTCAAACATTTTAGATAAAACCTTTATTTACATTATTTATTCTTTAGGCTTCGACTAGTCATTTGACTAACTCAGATAAATCAATTGATTTTTGTTAATTGTAAAGTAGAATAGCCAAGGCCTAATGGATATTATTTGCGACGACGCAGCGTTGGCAGCAGCCGGGAAGAAGGACACCAAACGAGTTCAGGTTTCTTAATCATTTCAACTTTTAAAAAGCTTTTACACACTAAATTACCCAACGATTTGTAAATATGTTCGGAGTTGTCAAATCAATGGAAATTGAACTGAAAATCTAGACGGGAACGCTTTTCAAATTGAAACCGAATTGTATTCAACGGGTCACAATATAATTTGCCTTTGAAGACAGAGTTCTATGTCATAAAATATATTAATCAAATGACCCCTGTCCAAGCTTTGAGACGTCAAAATTTAAATAGAAAATAATATTTGGGATTAGTACTGATTAGTTTAGAGAAACAAACAAGATTTTCTTTTTAGCCAATGACCATGTCTATGTGACGTCAAAATTTGAAATTTGAGGAAAATAGATTTTGAATCATAGCACTGTATTGTTTTTATTTAAAACTAGATGAGTTTCATTTAAGTCTCCCATTTGTGTACCAAAAAAAACACCGCTGACTTTTGTGACACAATGAATGAAAATAGGTTACCACCGAGTAAAATATTTACAATTATATTAATATTATAAACCTAAATAAAGGGCCTGCAATTATATTTTATGATTTTCGTAGTTTGAATATTATTAACCCATAAAAAATAAATACGCGATACAAAATAATCGCGGTATTATCCCCAAATATCGGTAAGTTTGGTTTTATTTCATACACCACTTCTACTTTGAAACTTATTGACGAGGATTGAAGGCAATATCGAATATCGAATGATTTGATCTTTAAAAAAAAACCAAATTGATCAAAGTCTAACAAGAACAGTTCATGAATTATTTATATTTGGGAAATTACCTAATATAATAAGCTTGTTAGCAAAAGCTCCCGATAGAGATACGAAAAGCATTTACGTGCAACGTGCCCTTTCTCAAAATTGATTTTTCTTCAAATTGCGCAGCCTAAAATAGCGATTAGATATAGGCATTCCTAAAAGAGACTGTAATTGCATTGATACGATTCAAAAGAAACCTTTTTGTTAAACAGACAGTATCGAACAATACGTATACGAAATTCAGCAAGATTTACTTGTTTATATTTGAGGCATTTGAAAGTCAATGTTTCACCTTTACAATTTTTTGTTTCAACCAAAAGATATGAGAAGAACTTTAAGTTCATGTGAAATCACAATTTGAAAATGATGAATTCGTAAATTTAGATTAAATAAAGCATGATTGAGATAATTAAATCGTGATTGAATCAATTAAATCGTGATTGAATCAATTAAATCGTGATTGAATCAATTAAATCGCGATTGAATCAATTAAATCGCGATTGAATCAATTAAATCGCGATTGAATCAATGAAATTAATTTTTTATATTAAATAATTTGGAAGCCCATATATTAAATTTGGGAGGCCCCTTAAGACGACTTTTGGAGGCCCTTACCAAAATTTCAAGTAGGCCCAGGCCTACGCCGACCTATTGCTGTCGCCGCTACTGGAAAGCACCTATAGCGTAGTTACCTTGATCAAGATTGTTAATTATTTTTTTATAGACACAGTTAATTGCTACCTCAACATTACTATTTGCTCTAAAGCCAAATTGTTTGTCATTTATAATTTTATATTTTGTACAGAAGCTATTAAGACGCGAGTAGAAAGCATTTTCAAAAATTTTGCCAGAGCAGAAAGCAAAGCGATTGGTCGGTAACTATTAGGTAGAGTTTTATCTCCGTGTTTGTATATAGGTACTATTATAGTCTGCTTTAGGGTGCTCGGATAAAGCCCGAGTTTAAAGGATAGATTAATTAAGTATGCCAACGGAATTTTAATATGTTCAGCCGCAAGTTTTAGGATTTTAGGGGAGATATCGTCAAATTTGTACGCAGGTTGTGAATTAGCTGTTCAACTTCTTTATCAGAAACATTTAGGAGAAACAGGGAATTTGGTACGTTTTTTATATTTTTGAAAGAGTTGTCGTTATTATCTATATTTGACTCAGCAGGGGTTCGATAGTTAAAGAAGTCATTAAGAACGGTAGGATCTATATCTATATTTTTTTATGTTTTTTTTACGATTTAATAAGTTATTTACCGTTTTCCAAACATCTTTGATATTTCCCTTATCGCCGTTCAATTTGGTGCGAAAATAGTGATTTCTGGCGTTTCTTGTAATGTGATTACAATGGTTTCTGGCATTTTTAAATTTTTTAAGATTATTCTCCGTTGGGTTCTTAGAATATATTTTTTTTTTGCTTGTTCTTGTCCTTAATTTGTTTTAGAATTTCCGGAGTTAACCAAAGGCTTGCTTGTTTGTAAGTTTTTATTTTCCTAAACGGGTAGTATTTATTGTGTAGGCTTAAGAAGTGGTTTAGAAAAAAGTCAAAGGCCCCGTCTAAGTCCCTAAAATCATAGATGTCCTTCCAATCCGTTTTGCTCGGCGCTGTTAGAAAGTTGTTGATGTTTCTTTGGCTGAAGTCTCTGCACATTCTCGCCGTTTTATTTACTGGGGAATCCTTACAGGTAATTGAGAGTGCGTAGTGATCAGTAATCGACCAGTCTGTATGAACCTTTACGTCAATGTTTATATTCGCGTAACAGTGATCAATTAGTGTACTCGTTGTCTGTGTAACACGTGTTGGGAGATTGACAAATTGTTTTAACCCTAGACTAATATGCAGGTCAGATAGGAGCTCTGTTTCGGAGGTTTTTTCTAGCAGGTTTATATTAAAGTCACCAAAGATAATTTTTTTATCGTTTAGGTGGCCCATGTTTTTTTAGAATATTTTCATATTCTTTAAGAAAACGTTTAAAACTAATATCTGCCGGGAGTAGTGGCTCACTCCTGTAATCCCAGGCGTCCGGGAGGCAGAGTTTGTGGATGGTCGTGTGAGGACGACTACCATTCCCCAACGGGTGGTCGGAATACTTCCGCCACGGGTGTCCCCACCCCTGTCCCCACGTATCCCCCCGTTGGCGTGGCCGTTACACATATCTCGCCCTGATTAATCAGATGGTGTTTCGCCGGGCTCGCGGTCTTCTCAGACTTAAATCGGCCCTTTCTTCCTTGAATAAAAAAAAAAACCTAATATCTGGTCTATATATTATACATAAGCAAGTATTTCCAATTTTTATGGCATAGGATTCAATTACTTCATTATTTATTATAGATTTTTCTAACACTTCAAAATTTAGATTCTGCCCGACACCACCACCCAAACCCTTTGGCCGACCTTTACCAGAAAAGTTATAATTTTCTAAAAAGTCACCATAGTCATGATTAAACCCCATTTCACATAAGGCATACACATCTACCTCCTCAGAAAGAGAATTGCCAACTAACGTCGTAAATTAAACAGATTTGCTGAGGCACTTCTAATATTGCAATATACAATTCTTACCATTAAGATGAGAAAAAATTTACTATAGTTGTACAAAAACAAATCCGATTTGAATAATTTTAGCTGATAGATAATCATATTTGTAGGTATCGTTTTCTATTTTAATTGAGTTGGTCGATAGCCATTTCATTTTTAATGGATATTTGCTCTTAGCGAAGGTTCTTAGGTGACAGCGAGCTAAAGATTGAATAGAGGTATAGTCGTGTTCAATATAAATAGAGGTACCCTTTAAATTGTTAAATTTTTTAAGAATTGACATTTTTGTATCATATGATTCCACTTTAACATTTAAGCCTATCAACCCTAAGTTTGAATCGAAAGGCAGTGTTGGTTCAAGCAAACGACTGGCGAAAGTACAGCGCTAAATCCACCCGGTGGCGGAAAAGAGAAACGTAACGCGTCCCGCAATGCATGATGCCAGCTGCTTTGGTAAGAGAGAGAAAGGGGGAAGGAAGCCGCTTCAATTTATCTCTACCAGCTAGGTGCCGATACTATCGTCTGATATCTTCTTTTTCGCCCGTCCAGTGGTGGTATAAATGGCGCTATGCTCGTTTCAAACTTAGAGGTTATAGGCTTATGACTTTAAGTATAACGACTTTTATTATTTGCTTTGAAGGGACCTTTACGGTAGACCTGATTTTAAGAGATCCCCTTTTCTAAATTTAAATTTTTATACAAAATATCACGGACCTTATGAACTAGTAGTTCTCTATTTTCGGTGTCTGAATCTGGAATAACTTTAAAAACTATATTATTACGTCTTAAAGTTACATCTACATTGTCTATTAGCATTCGATTTTGGTCGATCTTTTTCTCAGTTTCTATTCTAGTTTTATATATTTTGTCGTCGATCTCTCCGAGTTGAAATTTGATTCCCGGAATTTCTTGCAAAATGTTCTCCATTTTATTAATTGTGGTTTCTAGATTAGTTTGCCTACTATCTAGAATCGTAATCTTTTCCCCGTTCTCTTTAGAAGTTATGGTGAAGCTATCTATTTTCTTGGTCACCAAATCTATTTGGGATTTTAAGGACTCCCTACTTATTCTTATTTCATCCAAAATGGCTCGGGTTTGAGAGGGGGGTTCATTGTTTACTATCGGATTGTCAGTCATTAGTGAGTAATTTGATCTAGTTGACCTCAAGGTCATGATAGCTAATCTCTAAGAGGCGCTGCAGGCAGACCTTGGCGTACACAACAAAGGTAGAAATTAGAAAATGGAAAAATTCAAAGGTACCAACCTAAAAATAAGAAGTCGAATTAGATGGTATCAAAGCGGTCTCGCCTCAGTCTGCCTAAAGTAAAGTATTTCCTCCTAAATTAAAGTATTTCCTCCTAAAGTAAAGTATTTCCTCCTAAAGTAAAGTATTTCCTCCTAAAGTAAAGTATTTCCTCCTAAAGTAAAGTATTTCCTCCTAAAGTAAAGTATTTCCTCCTAAAGTAAATTATTTCCTCCTAAAGTAAATTATTTCCTCCTAAAGTAAATTATTTCCTCCTAAAGTAAATTATTTCCTCCTAAAGTAAATTATTTCCTCCTAAAGTAAATTATTTCCTCCTAAAGTAAATTATTTCCTCCTAAAGTAAATTATTTCCTCCTAAAGTAAATTATTTCCTCCTAAAGTAAATTATTTCCTCCTAAAGTAAATTTTTTCCTCCTAAAATAAATTATTTCCTCCTAAAGTAAATGATTTCCTCCTAAAGTAAATGATTTCCTCCTAAAGTAAATGATTTCCTCCTAAAGTAAATGATTTCCTCCTAAAGTAAATTATTTCCTCCTAAAGTAAATTATTTCCTCCTAAAGTAAATTATTTCCTCCTAAAGTAAATTATTTCCTCCTAAAGTAAATTATAATAGTATTAATCAGCTAGACTAATACCCAAGGAACCACACAGGCCGGGCTAAACTGGGTAGCAGGGTGGTGGCATGCCTTCAAGCCACGCAATACAAGAGCTCCCTGCACTCACTGTTATCATTTAATCTTAAAGTAAATTATTTAATCTAAATTTATATCGTTTAATATGTATTTAAATTAATTAATCTTAATTTAATTGTAATTTTTTTAAATTATTGAATCCTGATTTAGCTATTAAATCCTGATTAAAATTATTTCATCGTGATTAATAAATTTGATCATCTAGTTATGATTATGGGAGCTTACTAACCTAACGAACTTTTGGTCAAAGTCGATACTTATACGCGGAGGAATCCTAACGCAGTTTCGAAGTAAGAAGAGTCTCTCTCGAGATAATATATGACTATCGATCATTTGGCGTTCGAAGGCAGGACGCGTTGTGGTAGAATAAATTATCCCTCGGGAAGAAAGTGGAATTCGCCTCAGAAATGAAAGTCCTTTTGTTTATTATTGGATTCGAGACCACCTTTTCCGGAAAACTATACCTGATTCTTCTCCGTCGCGTTGGAATTTAGATATTTAAATATTTAAGTTTCAATTGAGAATTTTAAAGCTTCGGGTTTTCGTTTTAAAACAAGCAGATTTGGTATCGCGGTTGTTGTAAGATACGCTGAATATTTCAACGTTTCTTTCGCGTATTTTTCATTTTTCGTAACCCTAAAGGAATAATATCTGAATTTCGGATGAAGCATTTTCTTAAGAGAATTCAAGTGAGCCTCTCACATTATTTAATCATACGGATTTTTATAAATCATGACCATCATACGTGTACAAGATTTTGTCTCGAGTCTCCAGTCTAAAATAATAAAAATAATCAGCTAACCTAATACGCATGGCACCAACTTAGGCTCAAGTCATCATGCATTTTTAAACAGGTGGCGGGGTTACAATGCGTAGGAGGGTGGTGCCGAGCTCTTCATGCCACGCGAGGGCACCGTTCGTTGCACTTACTATAAAAGTTAACCCCATCACGGTTTTATGGAAGGGGAAACCTAAGAACTCGAGGGAAAACACCTTTAACCAGTGGGGAAAGAGAACTTGCAAACTCAACACGGAAATAATTGTTCCGAGTTTTCACTCACGAGGAGACGACCCGAGGTGGTTCTCACCGATTTTGTTCAAAGTTGGGGGATTGTTAGACCTAGATGTAACTTGAAACCCGTTGAAGGGAAAAGTTACGCTGGGCTTCCGTTTTGTCATGGCAACCAAAAATGTTTTTGACAACATAAAATGAGAAAAAGTCTATGTAAAATAACATGCGAAAATTACAAAACTCCAATAATTCAAAAAAAAATTATTTAAAAAAAAATTGTAAATTTTACATTTTTTGATTACATTGGACAAATAGGGGGGAATAAAAACCATTTTGGATGAACTCGAGCTAATTTGAAAAAAGGTCGAAATTTTAGGTATAATACCAAATATTTGTAAAACTTATGCCGTGATAACTGCCATATATTTTTGCAGATAAATCTTAAAATTTCTACATTACATTATCTGAACGATGTCAACAGATTTTTAGATTTCGATAGAAAAACGACGCCATTTTATAAAATGGCGGATATACAAATATAAATCATGGTGCAATAAGTTAGGTAATTTGTATCCGATTAACCTGAGATTTTCTACGTTACATTATCTGCCCGAATGAATTCGTACTATAGATTTTTTTAGAAATCCGACACCATTTTGGAAAATGGCGGATATCAATAATACTCATCGTGCGATAAGTTCCGTAAATATTCGTCGATTAACCAGAAATTTTCTACGTTTCATTATCTGCCCGAGTTAATTAGACCTATGGGTTTTCCAATAATAATCCGACGCCATTTTGAAATATGGTGGATATAAATATAACTTATGATGCGATAACTGCCGAAATTATTTGCCGATTTACGTGAAATTTTCTACATTACACTATCTGACCGAATAAATAAGCCCCTTTACACTGTGATAGAAATCCGGCGCCATTTTACAAAATGGCAGATATCATAATGCGATAACTGCCGAAATTATTTGTCGATTTACGTGAAATTTTCTACAATACATTATCTGACCGAATAAATAAGCCCCTTTACACTGTGATAGAAATCTGGCGCCATTTTACAAAATGGCAGATATCATAATGCGATAACTGCCGAAATTATTTGTCCAATTATAGGAAATCTCATATATATTATTTTTGATTAAACCAATGATATAAGAACTTACCCAATATTATTTGATTTTGTGGAAATGTATTAAAATTTACACATTATATATGAAGTTTCCTATATTTTTGTTTATAACAATAACAATACGGAATTTATCGCACCAAAAGATACATCGATATTTTGAAAAACGGCGTATATTTCTCAAAAGAAATAGGACTAATTTACTCGGTCAGAAATAGAAAATTTCTGAATAGTTGGCGAATAATTACGAAACTTCTCAGACATGCGCCATTTTGTAAAACGGCTTCGGAATTCTTTCAAAATAGAAAGGACTTATTTATTCGATCATTTAATGAAACAGAAAAATTCACATTTATCGTCAAATAATTACGGAACCTATATAACCGTGAGACATTTTGACATACACCATTTTACAAAATGGCCTCGAATTTTAATACAATTAATAGGATTAATTATCTTTAATAGGTAATGTAAAGTAGAAAATTTCAAGTAATTGGACAAATAATTTCGGCAGTTATCGCATTATGATATCTGCCATTTTGTAAAATGGCACCAGATTTCTATCACAGTGTAAAGGGGCTTATTTATTCGGTCAGATAATGTAATGTAGAAAATTTCACGTAAATCGACAAATAATTTCGGCAGTTATCGCATCATAAGTTATATTTATATCCACCATATTTCAAAATGGCGTCGGATTATTATTGAAAAACCCATAGGTCTAATTAACTCGGGCAGATAATGAAACGTAGAAAATTTCTGATTAATCGACGAATATTTACGGAACTTATCGCACGATGAGTATTATTGATATCCGCCATTTTCCAAAATGGTGTCGGATTTCTAAAAAAATCTATAGTACGAATTCATTCGGGCAGATAATGTAACGTAGAAAATCTCAGGTTAATCGGATACAAATTACCTAACTTATTGCACCATGATTTATATTTGTATATCCGCCATTTTATAAAATGGCGTCGTTTTTCTATCGAAATCTAAAAATCTGTTTACATCGTTCAGATAATGTAATGTAGAAATTTTAAGATTTATCGGCAAAAATATACGGCAGTTATCACGGCATAAGTTTTACAAATATTTGGTATTATACCTAAAATTTCGACCTTTTTTTTTTCAAATTAGCTCGAGTTCCTCCAAAATGGTTTTTATTCCCCCCTATTTGTCCAAAGTAATCAAAAAATGTAAAATTTACAATTTTTATAAAAATAGTTTTTTTTGAATTATTGGAGTTTTGCACAGGGGGGACCCTTAGAATTTGTAATTTTCGCATGTTATTTTACATAGACTTTTTCTCATTTTATGTTGTCAAAAACATTTTTGGTTGCCATGGCAAAACGGAAGCCCAGCGTAACTTTTCCCTTCAACGGGTTTCATGTTACATCTAGGTCTAACAATCCCCCAACTTTGAACAAAATCGGTGAGAACCACCACGGGTCGTCTCCTCGTCAGTGCCACCTATAGGAGCAACAAACACAAGAAGTACGCAGCTAGCCTTTAAACACGCTAACGCAGTGTTGTGTACAAATTTCATTAGACAAGCCTTTACGCTGAAGGTTTTACGGAAAGGGGGGAGAAAATTTCCAAATTTCCCCTTTCCGACGGCAGCAGGCGCTAAAGCGTTTAACCAATCGAAACTGTACGCAAGAAAATGCACGACTTTTGACGTGTTACGTTCTCCTTGTGTAGGGTGCTGTGTTTGTTGCTGGTCTCTAGTCTCCAGTCCTAACTGCACTGACAGATTAACCAATATGTTAAGAGGGCCTACGAGCCCGGAACTAGCGCCAGGTACTTGGCCGGGTGGTATATAATGTTTGCTCTACGACTCGACTCTTCAATATCAGTCGCATCATTTAAGAAACGTAGGTTTCACTTGACGCCACTAATATTTAATATTAAGTACGTCAATCAAATATATTCCACTTAATCAATTGACATAATGATTTTAACCTCGAATATTTCAGACTACAGATGATTATTTCAAATTTAGCCTTCGACACAAACGCTTTTCTTGGTCCAGTTTTGAATTATGGCTGTTTTATCAATGAAATAATTGTCATACACTTCAAAACTAAATTCAAATAATAATCAACGCAATACATTTTGTAGTAGTAGAGACTATACGAGTAATTTTTGAAGAATTGTAACGTTTTTGCAAACTAGTCGAAATTAAATTTGGACCTAAATAAGGACTAGATCTTAAGAGTTTACGTTATGAAACGATTCATTACCCGGAAATAAATGATATATTTAGTCAGTTTAATTCCTAAAGCTTACTACTTATTGTAATTCTCCATAAAAAAGTTAAATTTCTACGCTATCTGTAATAACATTTGGTAGAATTTTAAGTTAACCTCCAAATGTTTTTGCTATTTTTAAAAATGTTGGGACGCCTTGGTAGGCAAGGTAGATCATGTCTTTAGCCAATCAACTAATTATTAATAGTTAGTTAATAGTCGACAATTGTTAGCTAAGTTATTGACAAAAATGACCTAGGTACACGAAGTAAGGGCTTAGTGTCATCAGTTAGATGGCTCTGCCTTGGCTGAAAAAGGGCATAATTAAGAGTCTATATAAACACGTAATGACTAGATGCGAGTTTCTTAATTAGACTGTCCTCGTGTTAATAAAGCTTAGGTAGGAGTTTGTAAAGTATAGTAGTTGGGTAAATACTTTATACACTTAGGTTCGTCTCTTTAATCAGCCTCCCAATTATTTATCAAGGTATCGGTATTAGACCTAATCCCAAAGGGCAAAAAACCAAGTTCACGAAACAAGATCGGCCAGCCATCAGGAACTTCAACGATTCCGTTCAATCATTTCAGTTCTTCCGTATTAATGGTCATAGCAAAATAATTTAATATGCTTACCACTCGGCTTACCAGCATGAACCCACATTGTCTTAATAGGCTTTGGACTACGTCCAAGATACATTTACCTCTCTTTATTCGTTACGGAAACATGCTAAAAAGCGACTTCAAACTGGTAAGGGTCCCAAATAAAAGCAGTGAATACATGGACAAAGAATTGTGGCTGCACTTGCTCAAACTTTTTCATTTTACATGATCCACGTAGCGATGTTTAATATTCGCTGTGTGTTTCTTAACAACGAATCGACTGCTTAGCAGAAGAATATCCTCCAGTGATAATGTTAACTGAAAAGACGAATTGACGCAAAATTTTAAACCAGAGATGGATTATATGTTTAACATTCATTATGATTCAAAAACCCAGCGTATTACGGTCCCAAACTTTATAACATCCTTGATAATGAAAGTAAGGACCGTAAAAATTTAAATTTATTTAAAAATAGGATATCGAAATGGCTTAAAAAGTATGGGTACCATTATTTATATATATTTTTAGATTTTTAGGAAGTCTTAAAATACTTAAACAATCAAAATAAAATAGAAAATGCTTTAAGTTTCTTTGCGCTGTCTTATTTTAATTTTTTATTTTGCTTTGTTAGGTTGGTTTATAAAATTAATATGACCGTCTCATTTACTATGTTGTCTCAAATGGTTAAAGCTTGCTAATGAATTGTAGTCCCTCTCCACGCACGAGCTATAGTTTATGTGGAATCGGGTGGAGATGAAGATATATAGGTTAAAACAAAATGTAACAAATAATGTCATCGCGATTAGTGCTTTTAGGCAATCGAGTCGGTTATCGAGTATCAATTGTTTTCATCGAGTATTTGAGTTGAGTGGGGTGGCGGAGTAATTAGCACTTTCGCCTCGCAGCAATAGGAGCCGGGTTTTCTCCAAACTAGTGGCACTGGGTGAAAATCCAGAACCACTCCTTCTGCGTAGAGTTTGTAAGTTATCTCCCCACTGGTTAAAGGGGTTTCCCCCCGAGATCTTCGGTTTCCCCTTACCCTAAAAACTTGCTGAAGTTAACGGTAATAGTAGGTGTAGGGAGCTGACGATTGGCTCGCGTGGCATGAAGGGCTTGCCACCACCCTCCTACTCGTTGTAACCCGGCCACCTGTTACTTGATCACGAACAAGCAACATTACTTATGTAAGTTATGTGGTCGAAGGTGGTGCCTTGGGTATTAGCTCTATTTTTAAAAAAAATGTCATCAATAAATTATTATTATTATTATTATTATTATAATACCAATTTAAAGGGCCAAAACCCGCCTTCAAACGAACTTAAACTGGGCTTTATGGTCTAGTGACAGTGTGACCAAGATTACGCAGACACCGTGTGGCTGATCACTGAGCCGAAATCGGTGTACAAACTTTGACTGTCCTAAAGTGATTACTTAACTGATTCGCAGAATTAGCATTATCAAAGGCTTTGCTCAAGTTTCTAATACTTGCATTCGGACGGTGTGGAAGTACCTAGAAACCGATTCTCAAATTGCTTACAGGGAAACAAACATTAGGAGCAACGTACTTAGAGGTTCGATATTCATACATTTTTGTTCAGTTACAAGATGGCGCTAATTTAAACATTTTTACCAAAAATCGACTTCAAAATATTGATTGCTGTTTTACAAAGAATGTATTGATTTACACTAATAGCGTTTTCCATTGGGAACCTCCGAGCACTCCCGGAGTGCTCCAAAATCAAAATCGTATTCCATTGGGAAAAAAGGGGCAACTCCATTGACCAAGGTACTCCCTCCCGGAGTGCTCCCGGAGTGCTCCCGGCTGCCCCAACTCAAGAGTTGGAGGGAAACAAAAGAGTGCTCCGAAAAAGTTTCGTATTTCATTGGGAGCTACCAGGGCGAATGTTCCGAGCGCCTCCAACAGAGAGCAGTGACGTCATTCAACAAATCCGGATCACACTCGGAGGTTCCCAATGGAAAACGCTATTAGAGAGAATGATGTCGTTTTCCCTTAAAGGGAATTTCCACCACCCAAAAATTGCTTAAAAGCCATTTAAATGGATAGAGGGTTATACACAAAATTTCATATTAATATTTCCAGTATTTGATTTATTATTAGCAACCAAATTACGTGTTTTATCCCCCGACTCGAGAATCTCAGTATCGCTTGGTTGAACCTACCTGCAGCGCCATCTCGTCAACAAAATATATTTTCCCCGGTTTTATCGTTTTTCGGTCGGAACTGTCGTCTGCTACAACATTCTCCTTGGCTTTTCAACCGAGTTATACTCGTAGATTGTAGGTTAGCGCATGGATAGTAGATTTTAGAGGATCGGTAAAAAGCCTGGTTTTTAGCCCCCGTAAACCAATCACACTAAGGGAGTCGGCCAAGGTTATTTAAAAAAAACAAGTCTCGCTAAGAGTGGACGATACTGTTCGAAAAAAGAAAAAGGTAAACACGAAGTACATTTTTACACCAAAAGGTATTTTTCCCGTTTTTATAGATTAAATATGATATACTAAATATAAGTTGATAGTTTTTATTCAATTAAAAAACCCAAATTAAAAATTACTAAAATATAAAGCGCAAAAAATTACGTAACAATATCAACCGCATTAGATTGCCATTGTGCAATTTTAAGATCACGTGGTACAAACGACCTTGCAAGACTCCCTCGGAGTCACTCGAGCTGATTGATACGCGGGGAGAAATAAAATGCACTGTGGAAGGGTATCGAAAACTGTCCTCTTAATTTACTGTCCATGGTTAGCGTGGTTTTAAAATGCCTTACACGCCGTCCTTTCTAAAATTTTTGCCGCTTCATTCTTTTGACGCTGCACGTAGGTTCAACCGCGATTTCTGAAATTTTGGAACCGTTTGATGTAGGTTGCGGGAAAAGTAGCGTAACTTTTTAAATACTTTCCCAAGAACTATAAAATTTCGGGGACATTCTGTTAAAAAACCTCGTAAATTTTGGTTTTTGTGACAATTCCCCTTTAATATAAGTAAATTATTTATAGTTTTACGAAAAGACTGTTAACCAAAGATAAACTCATGAAAAATTTGGAAAATAAAGAAACCTGACAATTTATATTATTGTGGTTTTATCTAACTCAAAATGTCTAAGTTTCAGACTGTTGGCGCTATCTTGTAAGTATGTACTTCGTGGATTTATAAACTGTTTTTCAATGCATTGTCTATGGCCGCGTTTAACTCCCATTCAGAAATAGGACGCAATGAAAAGCAAATTAAAGGCAGACCGATAGAAAATAAACCCGAAATCTTTTTTTGCGTGACATTTCGGAGGATACGGAACTGCGCGTGCCTATTTGATCGTCCATATAAATTCATGGAATTTTGAATGGCTGCACTTTCCGAAAAGTGTCTTTGTCTAGAGAGAAACTTTGGTTTATTCTCAGCGCAGTCAAAGGCGGGACGAAACGACGCCGGTTTGCCATACTTCCCAGCCCTGGGCGGAGCTACTTAATACAACAGGCGCTTCGATCGGCGAATAAGGGGGTCAAAGGGTCATTTACAATTCAAACGAAGGTTTTCAACGCCCTATATATGTATGATAAGGCGATGGACGTAAAAACACCCCGCCAAACCGAGAAAAACGTTACGCAGAATCAAATCAGACAAAAAATAATATGAATATATAAATACAATATTTTATATCAAGTTCAAGCGATCCCGATAAGTTTGTTCAGGCTATTCAAATATTAATTGCCGAATGAAAAAGAGCTTGGTGCTACAAAGTCACGGGGAAAATGGTTGGTATCTTACCAATATACTCTTCTATCGTTGCCTAAGTTACCCGTGCATGCTTCCCAACGAGGGAGATACATTTGCAAATTGACTAGTGAAATATTTGTCGAAATATTCGTAAATAATGGTGAACATGGCGTATCATAAATTCATCTTTCATCAATTTCATTTTATTTAAAACATAATCTCAACGTGCTTGAAGAGCTTGTAGAAAATCAAGAGCCCTTAGAGTCCACTGCACCTCAGACAAGTTCTGATTAAGAATCTCGATCTCCAATTAAGCGTCATTTGATGATATTATCATATATTTTTAACTAGTCATTTAACTCTGACGGGTAAAGCAAAATGTTAGCTGTCCTTCTTGATTTAATACCCCAATTTTTACGCCCACTAGTCATTGTCTACTAATATAAATTAAGATAGGAGGCTCACAAGTCAGGCTGACTACAAAAACAAATATCCTTATGTCCAACCCTGGTTTGGAAACGACGATCCGTGATCAACAGATCCAAATATATTAAACTAGAAATTAAATGAATTACTTTTCCTGACAGGGTAAGCATTATTCATTGTTCTATAATTTCTTTTATCCATAAAGTTTCAAATCTTTTAAAATATTTTAAAAATTTAATATTGCGACCATGCGAAAAATTCCATTGTACAACTTCTTTTGATAAGAATCGAATAGTTTTCCCTCGCCTGGCGTTCGTTGTAGGTTTTTGAGTCGGTCAACGCGTGGTTCCTAGCTGATTATTATTATTATTATTACTTTTCTCAATCAGTAAAATGGGTTGTTTTTAAAGAAATTATACCGCAGACCTACAATGAGTCTTATGTTCAGATAATAAGATTTTAACGGATCATTTTGTATCAGACTTTTGACGCGATATGTCGAAAGGGGCTGTTCACAAATTACGTAACGCAGAAAAACCACTTTTTGGACTCCCCCCCCCCTCCCCTTCGTAACAAATGGAAAGACCCCTCTTCTTAAATTACATAACAAATATCAACCCCCCCCCTTATATTATTATAGTACGAAACAACTAATATGCTGGTAATAAAGTACAATAAGACCAGGTACTAAATTTTACTATTCGTTCTCGCACCTTTGTCCATCCCGAGCGTTTGAAAAAAGGCGAAACTGTAGATCAAGGTCATTTGAAATTCTTTTAAACGTGGGTAAACCAATGAAAATGCTTATGTTTTTAATAATAGACCCATGATGAAATTTGGGAGGGCCGAAAATTAAAATGTTTACCTGGCCACCCAGCATTTGGACGGACCATCCGTTTCCTTACTTCCGCCTGTATATTTCAATGGCGGTCACGTGGTTTAAAACGTCACAAACAGGATGTTCCGTCCAGAGGTCTCATTTAAGCCTCGTCTGCGGCCCCTCTTTTGTTATGGGTCTATTGCGACTTTTTCAGAAAGTGATGAAAATTTTATTCTACGATATGAAAAATAAGATGTGTTACGTAACATTTTAGTGAACCCTCCCCCCCCCCACGTAACAATTCGTAACGCTTGCACAAACCCCCTCCCCCCCCTACCACGTTACGTAATTTGTGAACAGCCCCAAAGTACCACTTTTTCTCGCTTTACTGAACTTAAACTGTTTATCAAAGTTATTTTTCAAATTATTTTACGGCCTTTTGGCAAATTGTACTGTTTAGTACAGGGGTGTCCACATGGCTCATCTTTTAATAAATGACAGTCTCCACCTTGGGAATGACCATCTTTACCTTCTAAATGGCAATCACGACCTTGGAAATGACGATATTTACCTTATAAATGGCAATCACGACCTTGGAAATGACCATCTTTATCTTCTAAATGGCAATCACGACCTTGGAAATGACCATCTTTATCTTCTAAATGGAAATCACGACCTTGGAAATGACCATCTTTATCTTCTAAATGGCAATCACGACCTTGGAAAGGGCGATCTTAACTTTTTAAATGGCTATCACGACCTTGGAAATGACCATCTTTACCTTCTAAATGGCAATCACGACCTTGGAAATGACCATCTTTACCTTCTAAATGGCAATCACGACCTTGGAAATGACCATCTTTACCTTCTAAATGGCAATCACGACCTTGGAAATGACCATCTTTATCTTCTAAATGGCAATCACGACCTTGGAAAGGGCGATCTTAACTTTTTAAATGGCTATCACGACCTTGGAAATGACCATCTTTACCTTCTAAATGGCAATCACGACCTTGGAAATGACCATCTTTACCTTCTAAATGGCAATCACGACCTTGGAAATGACCATCTTTACCTTCTAAATGGCAATCACGACCTTGGAAATGACCATCTTTATCTTCTAAATGGCAATCACGACCTTGGAAAGGGCGATCTTAACTTTTTAAATGGCTATCACGACCTTGGAAATGACCATCTTTACCTTCTAAATGGCAATCACGACCTTGGAAATGACCATCTTTACCTTCTAAATGGCAATCACGACCTTGGAAATGACCATCTTTACCTTCTAAATGGCAATCACGACCTTGGAAATGACCATCTTTATCTTCTAAATGGCAATCACGACCTTGGAAAGGGCGATCTTAACTTTTTAAATGGCTATCACGACCTTGGAAATGACCATCTTTACCTTCTAAATGGCAATCACGACCTTGGAAATGACCATCTTTACCTTCTAAATGGCAATCACGACCTTGGAAATGACCATCTTTACCTTCTAAATGGCAATCACGACCTTGGAAATGACCATCTTTATCTTCTAAATGGCAATCACGACCTTGGAAAGGGCGATCTTAACTTTTTAAATGGCTATCACGACCTTGGAAATGACCATCTTTACCTTCTAAATGGCAATCACGACCTTGGAAATGACCATCTTTACCTTCTAAATGGCAATCACGACCTTGGAAATGACCATCTTTACCTTCTAAATGGCAATCACGACCTTGGAAATGACCATCTTTATCTTCTAAATGGCAATCACGACCTTGGAAATGACCATCTTTACCTTCTAAATGGCAATCACGACCTTGGAAAGGGCGATCTTTACCTTCTAAATGGCAATCACGACCTTGGAAAGGGCGATCTTAACCTTCTAAACGGCAATCACGACCTTGGAAATGACCATCTTTATCTTCTAAATGGCAATCACGACCTTGGAAATGACCATCTTTATCTTCTAAATGGAAATCACGACCTTGGAAATGACCATCTTTACTTTCTAAATGGCAATCACGACCTTGGAAAGGGCGATCTTTACTTTTTAAATGGCAATCACTACCTTGGAAATGACCATCTTTACCTTCTAAATGGCAATCACGACCTTGGAAATGACCATCTTTACCTTCTTAATGGCAATCACGACCTTGGAAATGACCATCTTTACCTTCTAAATGGCAATCACGACCTTGGAAATGACCATCTTTATCTTCTAAATGGCAATCACGACCTTGGAAATGACCATCTTTACCTTCTAAATGGCAATCACGACCTTGGAAATGACGATCTTTACCTTTTAAATGGCAATCACGACCTTGGAAATGACCATCTTTACCTTTTAAATGGCAATCACGACCTTGGAAATGACCATCTTTACCTTCTAAATGGCAATCACGACCTTGGAAAGGGCGATCTTTACCTTTTAAATGGCAATCACGACCTTGGAAATGACGATCTTTACCTTCTAAATGGCAATCACGACCTTGGAAATGACGATCTTTACCTTCTAAATGGCAATCACGACCTTGGAAATGACGATCTTTACCTTCTAAATGGCAATCACGACCTTGGAAATGACGATCTTTACCTTCTAAATGGCAATCACGACCTTGGAAATGACGATCTTTACCTTCTAAATGGCAATCACGACCTTGGAAATGACGATCTTTACCTTCTAAATGGCAATCACGACCTTGGAAATGACGATCTTTACCTTCTAAATGGCAATCACGACCTTGGAAATGACGATCTTTACCTTCTAAATGGCAATCACGACCTTGGAAATGACGATCTTTACCTTCTAAATGGCAATCACGACCTTGGAAATGACGATCTTTACCTTCTAAATGGCAATCACGACCTTGGAAATGACGATCTTTACCTTCTAAATGGCAATCACGACCTTGGAAATGACCATCTTTATCTTCTAAATGGAAATCACGACCTTGGAAATGACCATCTTTACTTTCTAAATGGCAATCACGACCTTGGAAAGGGCGATCTTTACTTTTTAAATGGCAATCACTACCTTGGAAATGACCATCTTTACCTTCTAAATGGCAATCACGACCTTGGAAATGACCATCTTTACCTTCTTAATGGCAATCACGACCTTGGAAATGACCATCTTTACCTTCTAAATGGCAATCACGACCTTGGAAATGACCATCTTTATCTTCTAAATGGCAATCACGACCTTGGAAATGACCATCTTTACCTTCTAAATGGCAATCACGACCTTGGAAATGACGATCTTTACCTTTTAAATGGCAATCACGACCTTGGAAATGACCATCTTTACCTTTTAAATGGCAATCACGACCTTGGAAATGACCATCTTTACCTTCTAAATGGCAATCACGACCTTGGAAAGGGCGATCTTTACCTTTTAAATGGCAATCACGACCTTGGAAATGACGATCTTTACCTTCTAAATGGCAATCACGACCTTGGAAATGACGATCTTTACCTTCTAAATGGCAATCACGACCTTGGAAAGGGCGATCTTTACCTTTTAAATGGCAATCACGACCTTGGAAATGACGATCTTTACCTTCTAAATGGCAATCACGACCTTGGAAATGACGATCTTTACCTTCTAAATGGCAATCACGACCTTGGAAATGACGATCTTTACCTTCTAAATGGCAATCACGACCTTGGAAATGACGATCTTTATCTTCTAAATGGCAATCACGACCTTGGAAATGATGATCTTTACCTTATAAATGGCAATCACGACCTTGGAAATGACCATCTTTATCTTCTAAATGGCAATCACGACCTTGGAAATGACGATATTTACCTTATAAATGGCAATCACGACCTTGGAAATGACCATCTTTATCTTCTAAATGGCAATCACGACCTTGGAAATGACCATCTTTACTTTCTAAATGGCAATCACGACCTTGGAAAGGGCGATCTTTACTTTTTAAAAGGCAATCACGACCTTGGAAATGACCATCTTTACCTTCTAAATGGCAATCACGACCTTGGAAAGGGCGATCTTAACCTTCTAAATGGCAATCACGACCTTGGAAAGGGCGATCTTTACCTTTTAAATGGCAATCACGACCTTGGAAATGACGATCTTTACCTTCTAAATGGCAATCACGACCTTGGAAATGACGACCTTTACCTTCTAAATGGCAATCACGACCTTGGAAATGACGATATTTACCTTATAAATGGCAATCACGACCTTGGAAATGACCATCTTTACCTTCTAAATGGCAATCACGACCCTGGAAAGGGCGATCTTTACCTTCTAAACGGCAATCACGACCTTGGAAATGACCATCTTTATCTTCTAAATGGCAATCACGACCTTGGAAATGACCATCTTTACCTTCTAAATGGCAATCACGACCTTGGAAAGGGCGATCTTTACCTTCTAAATGGCAATCACGACCTTGGAAAGGGCGATCTTAACCTTCTAAACGGCAATCACGACCTTGGAAATGACCATCTTTATCTTCTAAATGGCAATCACGACCTTGGAAATGACCATCTTTATCTTCTAAATGGAAATCACGACCTTGGAAATGACCATCTTTACTTTCTAAATGGCAATCACGACCTTGGAAAGGGCGATCTTTACTTTTTAAATGGCAATCACGACCTTGGAAATGACCATCTTTACCTTCTAAATGGCAATCACGACCTTGGAAATGACCATCTTTACCTTCTTAATGGCAATCACGACCTTGGAAATGACCATCTTTACCTTCTAAATGGCAATCACGACCTTGGAAATGACCATCTTTATCTTCTAAATGGCAATCACGACCTTGGAAATGACCATCTTTACCTTCTAAATGGCAATCACGACCTTGGAAATGACGATCTTTACCTTTTAAATGGCAATCACGACCTTGGAAATGACCATCTTTACCTTTTAAATGGCAATCACGACCTTGGAAATGACCATCTTTACCTTCTAAATGGCAATCACGACCTTGGAAAGGGCGATCTTTACCTTTTAAATGGCAATCACGACCTTGGAAATGACGATCTTTACCTTCTAAATGGCAATCACGACCTTGGAAATGACGATCTTTACCTTCTAAATGGCAATCACGACCTTGGAAATGACGATCTTTACCTTCTAAATGGCAATCACGACCTTGGAAATGACGATCTTTACCTTCTAAATGGCAATCACGACCTTGGAAATGACGATCTTTACCTTCTAAATGGCAATCACGACCTTGGAAATGACGATCTTTATCTTCTAAATGGCAATCACGACCTTGGAAATGATGATCTTTACCTTATAAATGGCAATCACGACCTTGGAAATGACCATCTTTATCTTCTAAATGGCAATCACGACCTTGGAAATGACGATATTTACCTTATAAATGGCAATCACGACCTTGGAAATGACCATCTTTATCTTCTAAATGGCAATCACGACCTTGGAAATGACCATCTTTACTTTCTAAATGGCAATCACGACCTTGGAAAGGGCGATCTTTACTTTTTAAAAGGCAATCACGACCTTGGAAATGACCATCTTTACCTTCTAAATGGCAATCACGACCTTGGAAAGGGCGATCTTAACCTTCTAAATGGCAATCACGACCTTGGAAAGGGCGATCTTTACCTTTTAAATGGCAATCACGACCTTGGAAATGACGATCTTTACCTTCTAAATGGCAATCACGACCTTGGAAATGACGACCTTTACCTTCTAAATGGCAATCACGACCTTGGAAATGACGATATTTACCTTATAAATGGCAATCACGACCTTGGAAATGACGATATTTACCTTATAAATGGCAATCACGACCTTGGAAATGACCATCTTTACCTTCTAAATGGCAATCACGACCCTGGAAAGGGCGATCTTTACCTTCTAAACGGCAATCACGACCTTGGAAATGACGATCTTTAACTTCTAAATGGCAATCACGACCTTGGAAATGACCATCTTTACCTTCTAAATGGCAATCATGACCTTGGAAATGACGATCTTTACCTTTTAAATGGCAATCAAGACCTTGGAAATGACGATCTTTACCTTCTAAATGGCAATCACGACCTTGGAAATGACGATCTTTACCTTCTAAATGGCAATCACGACCTTGGAAATGACCATCTTTACCTTTTAAATGGCAATCACGACCTTGGAAATGACCATCTTTACCTTCTAAATGGCAATCACGACCTTGGAAAGGGCGATCTTTATCTTCTAAATGGCAATCACGACCTTGGAAATGACCATCTTTACCTTCTAAATGGCAATCACGACCTTGGAAATGACGATCTTTACCTTTTAAATGGCAATCACGACCTTGGAAATGACCATCTTTACCTTTTAAATGGCAATCACGACCTTGGAAATGACCATCTTTACCTTCTAAATGGCAATCACGACCTTGGAAAGGGCGATCTTTACCTTTTAAATGGCAATCACGACCTTGGAAATGACGATCTTTACCTTCTAAATGGCAATCACGACCTTGGAAATGACGATCTTTACCTTCTAAATGGCAATCACGACCTTGGAAATGACGATCTTTACCTTCTAAATGGCAATCACGAACTTGGAAATGACGATCTTTACCTTCTAATTGGCAATCACGACCTTGGAAATGACGATCTTTACCT
The DNA here is from genome assembly GCF_980474605.1 of Leiobunum rupestre. Lineage (NCBI taxonomy): Eukaryota > Metazoa > Arthropoda > Arachnida > Opiliones > Sclerosomatidae > Leiobunum > Leiobunum rupestre. Next base: position 17,603,533 of record NC_143394.1, read on the forward strand.
TCTAAATGGCAATCACGACCTTGGAAATGACGATCTTTATCTTCTAAATGGCAATCACGACCTTGGAAATGATGATCTTTACCTTATAAATGGCAATCACGACCTTGGAAATGACCATCTTTATCTTCTAAATGGCAATCACGACCTTGGAAATGACGATATTTACCTTATAAATGGCAATCACGACCTTGGAAATGACCATCTTTATCTTCTAAATGGCAATCACGACCTTGGAAATGACCATCTTTACTTTCTAAATGGCAATCACGACCTTGGAAAGGGCGATCTTTACTTTTTAAAAGGCAATCACGACCTTGGAAATGACCATCTTTACCTTCTAAATGGCAATCACGACCTTGGAAAGGGCGATCTTAACCTTCTAAACGGCAATCACGACCTTGGAAATGACGATCTTTACCTTCTAAATGGCAATCACGACCTTGGAAAGGGCGATCTTTACCTTTTAAATGGCAATCACGACCTTGGAAATGACGATCTTTACCTTCTAAATGGCAATCACGACCTTGGAAATGACGACCTTTACCTTCTAAATGGCAATCACGACCTTGGAAATGACGATATTTACCTTATAAATGGCAATCACGACCTTGGAAATGACGATATTTACCTTATAAATGGCAATCACGACCTTGGAAAGGACCATCTTTACCTTCTAAATGGCAATCACGACCCTGGAAAGGGCGATCTTTACCTTCTAAACGGCAATCACGACCTTGGAAATGACGATCTTTAACTTCTAAATGGCAATCACGACCTTGGAAATGACGATCTTTACCTTCTAAATGGCAATCACGACCTTGGAAATGACCATCTTTACCTTTTAAATGGCAATCACGACCTTGGAAATGACCATCTTTACCTTCTAAATGGCAATCACGACCTTGGAAAGGGCGATCTTTACCTTTTAAATGGCAATCACGACCTTGGAAATGACGATCTTTACCTTCTAAATGGCAATCACGACCTTGGAAATGACGATCTTTACCTTCTAAATGGCAATCACGACCTTGGAAATTACGATCTTTACCTTCTAAATGGCAATCACGACCTTGGAAATGACGATCTTTACCTTCTAAATGGCAATCACGACCTTGGAAATGACCATCTTTACCTTCTAAATGGCAATCACGACCCTGGAAAGGGCGATCTTTACCTTCTAAATGGCAATCACGACCTTGGAAATGACGATCTTTACCTTCTAAATGGAAATCACGACCTTGGAAATGACGATCTTTACCTTCTAAATGGCAATCACGACCTTGGAAATGACGATCTTTACCTTCTAAATGGCAATCACGACCTTGGAAATGACGATCTTTACCTTCTAAATGGCAATCACGACCTTGGAAATGACGATATTTACCTTCTAAATGGCAATCACGACCTTGGAAATGACGATCTTTACCTTCTAAATGGCAATCACGACCTTGGAAATGACCATCTTTACCTTCTAAATGGCAATCACGACCTTGGAAATGACGATCTTTACCTTCTAAATGGCAATCACGACCTTGGAAATGACGATCTTTACCTTCTAAATGGCAATCACGACCTTGGAAATGACGATCTTTACCTTCTAAATGGCAATCACGACCTTGGAAATGACGATCTTTACCTTCTAAATGGCAATCACGACCTTGGAAATGACCATCTTTACCTTCTAAATGGCAATCACGACCTTGGAAATGACGATCTTTACCTTCTAAATGGCAATCACGACCTTGGAAATGACCATCTTTACCTTCTAAATGGCAATCACGACCTTGGAAATGACGATCTTTACCTTGGAAATGACGATCTTTACCTTCTAAATGGCAATCACGACCTTGGAAATGACGATCTTTACCTTCTAAATGGCAATCACGACCTTGGAAATGACGATCTTTACCTTCTAAATGGCAATCACGACCTTGGAAATGACCATCTTTACCTTCTAAATGGCAATCACGACCTTGGAAATGTGGATCTTTACCTTCTAAATGGCAATCACGACCTTGGAAATGACGATCTTTACCTTCTAAATGGCAATCACGACCTTGGAAATGACGATCTTTACCTTCTAAATGGCAATCACGACCTTGGAAATGACGATCTTTACCTTCTAAATGGCAATCACGACCTTGGAAATGACCATCTTTACCTTCTAAATGGCAATCACGACCTTGGAAATGACGATCTTTACCTTCTAAACGGCAATCACGACCTTGGAAATTACGATCTTTACCTTCTAAATGGCAATCACGACCTTGGAAATAACGATCTTTACCTTCTAAACGGCAATAACGACCTTGGAAATGACGATCTTTACCTTATAAATGGCAATCACGACCTTGGAAATGACCATCTTTACCTTCTAAATGGCAATCACGACCCTGGAAAGGGCGATCTTTACCTTATAAATGGCAATCACGACCTTGGAAATGACGATCTTTACCTTCTAAATGGAAATCACGACCTTGGAAATGACGATCTTTACCTTCTAAACGGCAATCACGACCTTGGAAATGACGATCTTTACCTTAAAAATGGCAATCACGACCTTGGAAATGACGATCTTTACCTTATAAATGGCAATCACGACCTTGGAAATGACCATCTTTACCTTCTAAATGGCAATCACGACCCTGGAAAGGGCGATCTTTACCTTCTAAATGGCAATCACGACCTTGGAAATGACGATCTTTACCTTCTAAACGGCAATCACGACCTTGGAAATGACGATCTTTACCTTATAAATGGCAATCACGACCTTGGAAATGACCATCTTTACCTTCTAAATGGCAATCACGACCCTGGAAATTGCGATCTTTTCCTTCTAAATGGCAATCACGACCTTGGAAATGACGATCTTTACCTTCTAAATGGAAATCACGACCTTGGAAATGACGATCTTTACCTTCTAAATGGCAATCACGACCTTGGAAATGACGATCTTTACCTTATAAATGGCAATCACGACCTTGGAAATGACCATCTTTACCTTCTAAATGGCAATCACGACCCTGGAAAGGGCGATCTTTACCTTCTAAATGGCAATCACGACCTTGGAAATGACGATCTGTACCTTCTAAATGGAAATCACGACCTTGGAAATGACCATCTTTACCTTCTAAATGGCAATCACGACCTTGGAAATGACGATCTTTACCTTCTAAACGGCAATCACGACCTTGGAAATGACGATCTTTACCTTATAAATGGCAATCACGACCTTGGAAATGACGATCTTTACCTTCTAAACGGCAATCACGACCTTGGAAATGACGATCTTTACCTTATAAATGGCAATCACGACCTTGGAAATGACCATCTTTACCTTCTAAATGGCAATCACGACCCTGGAAAGGGCGATCTTTACCTTCTAAATGGCAATCACGACCTTGGAAATGACGATCTTTACCTTCTAAATGGAAATCACGACCTTGGAAATGACCATCTTTACCTTCTAAATGGCAATCACGACCTTGGAAATGACGATCTTTACCTTCTAAACGGCAATCACGACCTTGGAAATGACGATCTTTACCTTATAAATGGCAATCACGACCTTGGAAATGACGATCTTTACCTTCTAAACGGCAATCACGACCTTGGAAATGACGATCTTTACCTTCTAAATGGCAATCACGACCTTGGAAATGACGATCTTTACCTTCTAAACGGCAATCACGACCTTGGAAATGACGATCTTTACCTTATAAATGGCAATCACGACCTTGGAAATGACCATCTTTACCTTCTAAATGGCAATCACGACCCTGGAAAGGGCGATCTTTACCTTCTAAATGGCAATCACGACCTTGGAAATGACGATCTTTACCTTCTAAATGGAAATCACGACCTTGGAAATGACGATCTTTACCTTCTAAATGGCAATCACGACCTTGGAAATGACGATCTTTACCTTCTAAATGGCAATCACGACCTTGAAAATGACGATATTTACCTTCTAAATGGCAATCACGACCTTGGAAATGACGATCTTTACCTTCTAAATGGCAATCACGACCTTGGAAATGACCATCTTTACCTTCTAAATGGCAATCACGACCTTGGAAATGACGATCTTTACCTTCTAAATGGCAATCACGACCTTGGAAATGACGATCTTTACCTTCTAAATGGCAATCACGACCTTGGAAATGACGATCTTTACCTTCTAAATGGCAATCACGACCTTGGAAATGACCATCTTTACCTTCGAAATGGCAATCACGACCTTGGAAATGACGATCTTTACCTTCTAAATGGCAATCACGACCTTGGAAATGACGATCTTTACCTTCTAAATGGCAATCACGACCTTGGAAATGACGATCTTTACCTTCTAAATGGCAATCACGACCTTGGAAATGACGATCTTTACCTTCTAAATGGCAATCACGACCTTGGAAATGACGATCTTTACCTTCTAAATGGCAATCACGACCTTGGAAATGACGATCTTTACCTTCTAAATGGCAATCACGACCTTGGAAATGACCATCTTTACCTTCGAAATGGCAATCACGACCTTGGAAATGACGATCTTTACCTTCTAAATGGCAATCACGACCTTGGAAATGACGATCTTTACCTTCTAAATGGCAATCACGACCTTGGAAATGACGATCTTTACCTTCTAAATGGCAATCACGACCTTGGAAATGACGATATTTACCTTCTAAATGGCAATCACGACCTTGGAAATGACGATCTTTACCTTCTAAATGGCAATCACGACCTTGGAAATGACCATCTTTACCTTCTAAATGGCAATCACGACCTTGGAAATGACGATCTTTACCTTCTAAATGGCAATCACGACCTTGGAAATGACGATCTTTACCTTCTAAATGGCAATCACGACCTTGGAAATGATGATCTTTACCTTCTAAATGGCAATCACGACCTTGGAAATGACGATCTTTACCTTCTAAATGGCAATCACGACCTTGGAAATGACCATCTTTACCTTCTAAATGGCAATCACGACCTTGGAAATGACGATCTTTACCTTCTAAATGGCAATCACGACCTTGGAAATGACCATCTTTACCTTCTAAATGGCAATCACGACCTTGGAAATGACGATCTTTACCTTGGAAATGACGATCTTTACCTTCTAAATGGCAATCACGACCTTGGAAATGACGATCTTTACCTTCTAAATGGCAATCACGACCTTGGAAATGACGATCTTTACCTTCTAAATGGCAATCACGACCTTGGAAATGACCATCTTTACCTTCTAAATGGCAATCACGACCTTGGAAATGTGGATCTTTACCTTCTAAATGGCAATCACGACCTTGGAAATGACGATCTTTACCTTCTAAATGGCAATCACGACCTTGGAAATGACGATCTTTACCTTCTAAATGGCAATCACGACCTTGGAAATGACCATCTTTACCTTCTAAATGGCAATCACGACCTTGGAAATGACGATCTTTACCTTCTAAATGGCAATCACGACCTTGGAAATGACGATCTTTACCTTCTAAATGGCAATCACGACCTTGGAAATGACGATCTTTACCTTCTAAATGGCAATCACGACCTTGGAAATGACCATCTTTACCTTCTAAATGGCAATCACGACCTTGGAAATGACGATCTTTACCTTCTAAATGGCAATCACGACCTTGGAAATGACCATCTTTACCTTCTAAATGGCAATCACGACCTTGGAAATGACCATCTTTACCTTCTAAATGGCAATCACGACCCTGGAAAGGGCGATCTTTACCTTCTAAATGGCAATCACGACCTTGGAAATGACGATCTTTACCTTCTAAATGGAAATCACGACCTTGGAAATGACGATCTTTACCTTCTAAATGGCAATCACGACCTTGGAAATGACGATCTTTACCTTCTAAATGGCAATCACGACCTTGGAAATGACGATCTTTACCTTCTAAATGGCAATCACGACCTTGGAAATGACGATATTTACCTTCTAAATGGCAATCACGACCTTGGAAATGACGATCTTTACCTTCTAAATGGCAATCACGACCTTGGAAATGACCATCTTTACCTTCTAAATGGCAATCACGACCTTGGAAATGACGATCTTTACCTTCTAAATGGCAATCACGACCTTGGAAATGACGATCTTTACCTTCTAAATGGCAATCACGACCTTGGAAATGACGATCTTTACCTTCTAAATGGCAATCACGACCTTGGAAATGACGATCTTTACCTTCTAAATGGCAATCACGACCTTGGAAATGACCATCTTTACCTTCTAAATGGCAATCACGACCTTGGAAATGACGATCTTTACCTTCTAAATGGCAATCACGACCTTGGAAATGACCATCTTTACCTTCTAAATGGCAATCACGACCTTGGAAATGACGATCTTTACCTTGGAAATGACGATCTTTACCTTCTAAATGGCAATCACGACCTTGGAAATGACGATCTTTACCTTCTAAATGGCAATCACGACCTTGGAAATGACGATCTTTACCTTCTAAATGGCAATCACGACCTTGGAAATGACCATCTTTACCTTCTAAATGGCAATCACGACCTTGGAAATGTGGATCTTTACCTTCTAAATGGCAATCACGACCTTGGAAATGACGATCTTTACCTTCTAAATGGCAATCACGACCTTGGAAATGACGATCTTTACCTTCTAAATGGCAATCACGACCTTGGAAATGACGATCTTTACCTTCTAAATGGCAATCACGACCTTGGAAATGACCATCTTTACCTTCTAAATGGCAATCACGACCTTGGAAATGACGATCTTTACCTTCTAAATGGCAATCACGACCTTGGAAATGACGATCTTTACCTTCTAAATGGCAATCACGACCTTGGAAATGACGATCTTTACCTTCTAAATGGCAATCACGACCTTGGAAATGACGATCTTTACCTTCTAAATGGCAATCACGACCTTGGAAATGACCATCTTTACCTTCTAAATGGCAATCACGACCTTGGAAATGACGATCTTTACCTTCTAAATGGCAATCACGACCTTGGAAATGACGATCTTTACCTTCTAAATGGCAATCACGACCTTGGAAATGACCATCTTTACCTTCTAAATGGCAATCACGACCTTGGAAATGACGATCTTTACCTTCTAAATGGCAATCACGACCTTGGAAATGACCATCTTTACCTTCGAAATGGCAATCACGACCTTGGAAATGACCATCTTTACCTTCTAAATGGCAATCACGACCTTGGAAATGACGATCTTTACCTTCTAAACGGCAATCACGACCTTGGAAATGACGATCTTTACCTTCTAAATGGCAATCACGACCTTGGAAATGACCATCTTTACCTTCGAAATGGCAATCACGACCTTGGAAATGACGATCTTTACCTTCTAAACGGCAATCACGACCTTGGAAATTACGATCTTTACCTTCTAAATGGCAATCACGACCTTGGAAATAACGATCTTTACCTTCTAAACGGCAATAACGACCTTGGAAATGACGATCTTTACCTTATAAATGGCAATCACGACCTTGGAAATGACCATCTTTACCTTCTAAATGGCAATCACGACCCTGGAAAGGGCGATCTTTACCTTATAAATGGCAATCACGACCTTGGAAATGACGATCTTTACCTTCTAAATGGAAATCACGACCTTGGAAATGACGATCTTTACCTTCTAAACGGCAATCACGACCTTGGAAATGACGATCTTTACCTTAAAAATGGCAATCACGACCTTGGAAATGACGATCTTTACCTTATAAATGGCAATCACGACCTTGGAAATGACCATCTTTACCTTCTAAATGGCAATCACGACCCTGGAAAGGGCGATCTTTACCTTCTAAATGGCAATCACGACCTTGGAAATGACGATCTTTACCTTCTAAACGGCAATCACGACCTTGGAAATGACGATCTTTACCTTATAAATGGCAATCACGACCTTGGAAATGACCATCTTTACCTTCTAAATGGCAATCACGACCCTGGAAATTGCGATCTTTTCCTTCTAAATGGCAATCACGACCTTGGAAATGACGATCTTTACCTTCTAAATGGAAATCACGACCTTGGAAATGACGATCTTTACCTTCTAAATGGCAATCACGACCTTGGAAATGACGATCTTTATCTTATAAATGGCAATCACGACCTTGGAAATGACCATCTTTACCTTCTAAATGGCAATCACGACCCTGGAAAGGGCGATCTTTACCTTCTAAATGGCAATCACGACCTTGGAAATGACGATCTGTACCTTCTAAATGGAAATCACGACCTTGGAAATGACCATCTTTACCTTCTAAATGGCAATCACGACCTTGGAAATGACGATCTTTACCTTCTAAACGGCAATCACGACCTTGGAAATGACGATCTTTACCTTATAAATGGCAATCACGACCTTGGAAATGACGATCTTTACCTTCTAAACGGCAATCACGACCTTGGAAATGACGATCTTTACCTTATAAATGGCAATCACGACCTTGGAAATGACCATCTTTACCTTCTAAATGGCAATCACGACCCTGGAAAGGGCGATCTTTACCTTCTAAATGGCAATCACGACCTTGGAAATGACGATCTTTACCTTCTAAATGGAAATCACGACCTTGGAAATGACGATCTTTACCTTCTAAATGGCAATCACGACCTTGGAAATGACGATCTTTACCTTCTAAATGGCAATCACGACCTTGGAAATGACGATATTTACCTTCTAAATGGCAATCACGACCTTGGAAATGACGATCTTTACCTTCTAAATGGCAATCACGACCTTGGAAATGACCATCTTTACCTTCTAAATGGCAATCACGACCTTGGAAATGACGATCTTTACCTTCTAAATGGCAATCACGACCTTGGAAATGACGATCTTTACCTTCTAAATGGCAATCACGACCTTGGAAATGACGATCTTTACCTTCTAAATGGCAATCACGACCTTGGAAATGACCATCTTTACCTTCGAAATGGCAATCACGACCTTGGAAATGACGATCTTTACCTTCTAAATGGCAATCACGACCTTGGAAATGACGATCTTTACCTTCTAAATGGCAATCACGACCTTGGAAATGACGATCTTTACCTTCTAAATGGCAATCACGACCTTGGAAATGACGATCTTTACCTTCTAAATGGCAATCACGACCTTGGAAATGACGATCTTTACCTTCTAAATGGCAATCACGACCTTGGAAATGACGATCTTTACCTTCTAAATGGCAATCACGACCTTGGAAATGACCATCTTTACCTTCGAAATGGCAATCACGACCTTGGAAATGACGATCTTTACCTTCTAAATGGCAATCACGACCTTGGAAATGACGATCTTTACCTTCTAAATGGCAATCACGACCTTGGAAATGACGATCTTTACCTTCTAAATGGCAATCACGACCTTGGAAATGACGATATTTACCTTCTAAATGGCAATCACGACCTTGGAAATGACGATCTTTACCTTCTAAATGGCAATCACGACCTTGGAAATGACCATCTTTACCTTCTAAATGGCAATCACGACCTTGGAAATGACGATCTTTACCTTCTAAATGGCAATCACGACCTTGGAAATGACGATCTTTACCTTCTAAATGGCAATCACGACCTTCGAAATGACGATCTTTACCTTCTAAATGGCAATCACGACCTTGGAAATGACGATCTTTACCTTCTAAATGGCAATCACGACCTTGGAAATGACCATCTTTACCTTCTAAATGGCAATCACGACCTTGGAAATGACGATCTTTACCTTCTAAATGGCAATCACGACCTTGGAAATGACCATCTTTACCTTCTAAATGGCAATCACGACCTTGGAAATGACGATCTTTACCTTGGAAATGACGATCTTTACCTTCTAAATGGCAATCACGACCTTGGAAATGACGATCTTTACCTTCTAAATGGCAATCACGACCTTGGAAATGTGGATCTTTACCTTCTAAATGGCAATCACGACCTTGGAAATGACGATCTTTACCTTCTAAATGGCAATCACGACCTTGGAAATGACGATCTTTACCTTCTAAATGGCAATCACGACCTTGGAAATGACCATCTTTACCTTCTAAATGGCAATCACGACCTTGGAAATGACGATCTTTACCTTCTAAATGGCAATCACGACCTTGGAAATGACGATCTTTACCTTCTAAATGGCAATCACGACCTTGGAAATGACGATCTTTACCTTCTAAATGGCAATCACGACCTTGGAAATGACGATCTTTACCTTCTAAATGGCAATCACGACCTTGGAAATGACCATCTTTACCTTCTAAATGGCAATCACGACCTTGGAAATGACGATCTTTACCTTCTAAATGGCAATCACGACCTTGGAAATGACGATCTTTACCTTCTAAATGGCAATCACGACCTTGGAAATGACCATCTTTACCTTCTAAATGGCAATCACGACCTTGGAAATGACGATCTTTACCTTCTAAATGGCAATCACGACCTTGGAAATGACCATCTTTACCTTCGAAATGGCAATCACGACCTTGGAAATGACCATCTTTACCTTCTAAATGGCAATCACGACCTTGGAAATGACGATCTTTACCTTCTAAACGGCAATCACGACCTTGGAAATGACGATCTTTACCTTCTAAATGGCAATCACGACCTTGGAAATGACCATCTTTACCTTCGAAATGGCAATCACGACCTTGGAAATGACGATCTTTACCTTCTAAACGGCAATCACGACCTTGGAAATTACGATCTTTACCTTCTAAATGGCAATCACGACCTTGGAAATGACCATCTTTACCTTCGAAATGGCAATCACGACCTTGGAAATGACGATCTTTACCTTCTAAATGGCAATCACGACCTTGGAAATGACGATCTTTACCTTCTAAATGGCAATCACGACCTTGGAAATGACCATCTTTACCTTCGAAATGGCAATCACGACCTTGGAAATGACGATCTTTACCTTCTAAACGGCAATCACGACCTTGGAAATTACGATCTTTACCTTCTAAATGGCAATCACGACCTTGGAAATGACCATCTTTACCTTCGAAATGGCAATCACGACCTTGGAAATGACGATCTTTACCTTCTAAATGGCAATCACGACCTTGGAAATGACGATCTTTACCTTCTAAATGGCAATCACGACCTTGGAAATGACCATCTTTACCTTCTAAATGGCAATCACGACCTTGGAAATGACGATCTTTACCTTCTAAACGGCAATCACGACCTTGGAAATGACGATCTTTACCTTCTAAATGGCAATCACGACCTTGGAAATGACCATCTTTACCTTCGAAATGGCAATCACGACCTTGGAAATGACGATCTTTACCTTCTAAACGGCAATCACGACCTTGGAAATTACGATCTTTACCTTCTAAATGGCAATCACGACCTTGGAAATGACCATCTTTACCTTCGAAATGGCAATCACGACCTTGGAAATGACGATCTTTACCTTCTAAATGGCAATCACGACCTTGGAAATTACGATCTTTACCTTCTAAATGGCAATCACGACCTTGGAAATGACCATCTTTACCTTCGAAATGGCAATCACGACCTTGGAAATGACGATCTTTACCTTCTAAATGGCAATCACGACCTTGGAAATGACGATCTTTACCTTCTAAATGGCAATCACGACCTTGGAAATGACCATCTTTACCTTCGAAATGGCAATCACGACCTTGGAAATGACGATCTTTACCTTCTAAATGGCAATCACGACCTTGGAAATGACGATCTTTACCTTCTAAATGGCAATCACGACCTTGGAAATGACGATCTTTACCTTCTTAATGGCAATCACGACCTTGGAAATGACCATCTTTACCTTCGAAATGGCAATCACGACCTTGGAAATGACCACCTTTACCTTCGAAATGGCAATCACGACCTTGGAAATTACGATCTTTACCTTCTAAATGGCAATCACGACCTTGGAAATGACCATCTTTACCTTCGAAATGGCAATCACGACCTTGGAAATGACGATCTTTACCTTCTAAATGGCAATCACGACCTTGGAAATGACCATCTTTACCTTCTAAATGGCAATCACGACCTTGGAAATGACGATCTTTACCTTCTAAATGGCAATCACGACCTTGGAAATGACGATCTTTACCTTCTAAATGGCAATCACGACCTTGGAAATGACGATCTTTACCTTCTAAATGGCAATCACGACCTTGGAAATGACGATCTTTACCTTCTTAATGGCAATCACGACCTTGGAAATGACCATCTTTACCTACGAAATGGCAATCACGACCTTGGAAATTACGATCTTTACCTTCTAAATGGCAATCACGACCTTGGAAATGACCATCTTTACCTTCGAAATGGCAATCACGACCTTGGAAATTACGATCTTTACCTTCTAAATGGCAATCACGACCTTGGAAATGACCATCTTTACCTTCGAAATGGCAATCACGACCTTGGAAATGACGATCTTTACCTTCTAAATGGCAATCACGACCTTGGAAATGACCATCTTTACCTTCTAAATGGCAATCACGACCTTGGAAATGACGATCTTTACCTTCTTAATGGCAATCACGACCTTGGAAATGACCATCTTTACCTTCGAAATGGCAATCACGACCTTGGAAATGACCATCTTTACCTTCTAAATGGCAATCACGACCTTGGAAATGACGATCTTTACCTTCTAAATGGCAATCACGACCTTGGAAATGACGATCTTTACCTTCTAAATGGCAATCACGACCTTGGAAATGACGATCTTTACCTTCTAAATGGCAATCACGACCTTGGAAATGACGATCTTTACCTTCTTAATGGCAATCACGACCTTGGAAATGACCACCTTTACCTTCGAAATGGCAATCACGACCTTGGAAATTACGATCTTTACCTTCTAAATGGCAATCACGACCTTGGAAATGACCATCTTTACCTTCGAAATGGCAATCACGACCTTGGAAATGACGATCTTTACCTTCTAAACGGCAATCACGACCTTGGAAATTACGATCTTTACCTTCTAAATGGCAATCACAACCTTGGAAATGACGATCTTTACCTTCTAAACGGCAATCACGACCTTGGAAATTACGATCTTTACCTTCTAAATGGCAATCACGACCTTGGAAATGACGATCTTTACCTTCGAAATGGCAATCACGACCTTGGAAATGACGATCTTTACCTTCTAAATGGCAATCACGACCTTGGAAATGACCATCTTTACCTTCTAAATGGCAATCACGACCTTGGAAATGACGATCTTTACCTTCTAAATGGCAATCACGACCTTGGAAATGACCATCTTTACCTTCTAAATGGCAATCACGACCTTGGAAATGACCATCTTTACCTTCGAAATGGCAATCACGACCTTGGAAATGACGATCTTTACCTTCTAAATGGCAATCACGACCTTGGAAATGACCATCTTTACCTTCTAAATGGCAATCACGACCTTGGAAATGACGATCTTTACCTTCTAAATGGCAATCACGACCTTGGAAATGACGATCTTTACCTTCTAAATGGCAATCACGACCTTGGAAATGACGATCTTTACCTTCTAAATGGCAATCACGACCTTGGAAATGACGATCTTTACCTTCTTAATGGCAATCACGACCTTGGAAATGACCATCTTTACCTTCGAAATGGCAATCACGACCTTGGAAATGACGATCTTTACCTTCTAAACGGCAATCACGACCTTGGAAATTACGATCTTTACCTTCTAAATGGCAATCACGACCTTGGAAATGACCATCTTTACCTTCGAAATGGCAATCACGACCTTGGAAATGACGATCTTTACCTTCTAAACGGCAATCACGACCTTGGAAATTACGATCTTTACCTTCTAAATGGCAATCACGACCTTGGAAATGACCATCTTTACCTTCGAAATGGCAATCACGACCTTGGAAATGACGATCTTTACCTTCTAAACGGCAATCACGACCTTGGAAATTACGATCTTTACCTTCTAAATGGCAATCACGACCTTGGAAATGACGATCTTTACCTTCTAAACGGCAATCACGACCTTGGAAATGACGATCTTTACCTTCTAAACGGCAATCACGACCTTGGAAATTACGATCTTTACCTTCTAAATGGCAATCACGACCTTGGAAATGACGATCTTTACCTTCTAAACGGCAATCACGACCTTGGAAATTACGATCTTTACCTTCTAAATGGCAATCACGACCTTGGAAATGACGATCTTTACCTTCTAAACGGCAATCACGACCTTGGAAATTACGATCTTTACCTTCTAAATGGCAATCACGACCTTGGAAATGACCATCTTTACCTTCGAAATGGCAATCACGACCTTGGAAATGACGATCTTTACCTTCTAAATGGCAATCACGACCTTGGAAATGACGATCTTTACCTTCTAAACGGCAATCACGACCTTGGAAATTACGATCTTTACCTTCTAAATGGCAATCACGACCTTGGAAATGACCATCTTTACCTTCGAAATGGCAATCACGACCTTGGAAATGACGATCTTTACCTTCTAAATGGCAATCACGACCTTGGAAATGACCATCTTTACCTTCTAAATGGCAATCACGACCTTGGAAATGACGATCTTTACCTTCTAAATGGCAATCACGACCTTGGAAATGACGATCTTTACCTTCTAAATGGCAATCACGACCTTGGAAATGACCATCTTTACCTTCTAAATGGCAATCACGACCTTGGAAATGACCATCTTTACCTTCGAAATGGCAATCACGACCTTGGAAATGACCATCTTTACCTTCTAAATGGCAATCACGACCTTGGAAATGACGATCTTTACCTTCTAAACGGCAATCACGACCTTGGAAATGACGATCTTTACCTTCTAAATGGCAATCACGACCTTGGAAATGACGATCTTTACCTTCTAAATGGCAATCACGACCTTGGAAATGACCATCTTTACCTTCGAAATGGCAATCACGACCTTGGAAATGACGATCTTTACCTTCTAAACGGCAATCACGACCTTGGAAATTACGATCTTTACCTTCTAAATGGCAATCACGACCTTGGAAATGACCATCTTTACCTTCGAAATGGCAATCACGACCTTGGAAATGACGATCTTTACCTTCTAAACGGCAATCACGACCTTGGAAATTACGATCTTTACCTTCTAAATGGCAATCACGACCTTGGAAATGACCATCTTTACCTTCGAAATGGCAATCACGACCTTGGAAATGACGATCTTTACCTTCTAAATGGCAATCACGACCTTGGAAATGACGATCTTTACCTTCTAAATGGCAATCACGACCTTGGAAATGACCATCTTTACCTTCGAAATGGCAATCACGACCTTGGAAATGACGATCTTTACCTTCTAAACGGCAATCACGACCTTGGAAATTACGATCTTTACCTTCTAAATGGCAATCACGACCTTGGAAATGACCATCTTTACCTTCGAAATGGCAATCACGACCTTGGAAATGACGATCTTTACCTTCTAAACGGCAATCACGACCTTGGAAATTACGATCTTTACCTTCTAAATGGCAATCACGACCTTGGAAATGACCATCTTTACCTTCGAAATGGCAATCACGACCTTGGAAATGACGATCTTTACCTTCTAAATGGCAATCACGACCTTGGAAATGACGATCTTTACCTTCTAAATGGCAATCACGACCTTGGAAATGACCATCTTTACCTTCTAAATGGCAATCACGACCTTGGAAATGACGATCTTTACCTTCTAAACGGCAATCACGACCTTGGAAATGACGATCTTTACCTTCTAAATGGCAATCACGACCTTGGAAATGACGATCTTTACCTTCTAAATGGCAATCACGACCTTGGAAATGACCATCTTTACCTTCGAAATGGCAATCACGACCTTGGAAATGACGATCTTTACCTTCTAAACGGCAATCACGACCTTGGAAATTACGATCTTTACCTTCTAAATGGCAATCACGACCTTGGAAATGACCATCTTTACCTTCGAAATGGCAATCACGACCTTGGAAATGACGATCTTTACCTTCTAAATGGCAATCACGACCTTGGAAATGACGATCTTTACCTTCTAAATGGCAATCACGACCTTGGAAATGACCATCTTTACCTTCGAAATGGCAATCACGACCTTGGAAATGACGATCTTTACCTTCTAAATGGCAATCACGACCTTGGAAATGACCATCTATAATAATAATTATTATTATTATCTTGAGACTTGGTGATCTTGAGACTACTCGAAGATGCCAGTTTCAGGAGATTTGAATCCTAAATATATATTTATTATGTTGAGAAAGTAACTTCTTACCAAATAGATCTATTCCGAGGTCAATGGTTGAAAATTCTATATCTTGTGAAAAGTCACTTCCTCTACGTCATAGCTTTGTCTGTTCAGTCGTCTTTTTTGGTAGAATGGGAGCTAAGCCCAGCGATTTTGGGTAGGTTGCTAATCTCATACTTATCCTACTTATCATTATTTAAATATCTTGTACTCGATAAATGCTAAAATTATTATCCAATTTCGTTCTAATTTTATGGGTTGGTTATTCAAAAGAAGTTGATGAAACTTTTTCTTTTGGTTAAAAATCGACGCCATCTTGGAAAATGGTGGGTACCGTAATCTATAGTTCCCGTTGCTGTTAGCCGATTGGGGGGAAATATCTGCGTTGATTAGATGCGATTTATTATTTTTGATTGAAATCCGACGCCATCTTGAAAAATGGTTGCTACCATAAGGGATAATTTTTACCCTTGTTAGTTTAAATCCCACGCCATCTTGAAAAATGGTTGCTACCATAAGTGATAATTTTTACCCTTGTTAGTTTAAATCCCACGCCATCTTGAAAAATGGTTGCTACCATAAGTGATAATTTTTACCCTTGTTAGTTTAAATCCCACGCCATCTTGAAAAATGGTTGCTACCATAAGTGATAATTTTTACCCTTGTTAGTTTAAATCCCACGCCATCTTGAAAAATGGTTGCTACCATAAGTGATAATTTTTACCCTTGTTAGTTTAAATCCCACGCCATCTTGAAAAATGGTTGCTACCATAAGTGATAATTTTTACCCTTGTTAGTTTAAATCCCACGCCCGCCATTTTGAAAAATGGTTGCTACCATAAGTGATAATTTTTACCCTTGTTAGTTTAAATCCCACGCCATCTTGAAAAATGGTTGCTACCATATGTGATAATTTTTACCCGTGTTAGTTTAAATCCCACGCTACAAGTTAATCTGTTCAATCACAAGTTAATCTGTTCAATCACAAGTTAATCTGTTCAATCACAAGTTAATCTGTTCAATCACAAGTTAATCTGTTCAATCACAAGTTAATCTGTTCAATCACAAGTTAATCTGTTCAATCACAAGTTAATCTGTTCAATCACAAGTTAATCTGTTCAATCACAAGTTAATCTGTTCAATCACAAGTTAATCTGTTCAATCACAAGTTAATTTGTTCAATCACAAGTTAATTTGTTCAATCACAGGTTAATCTGTTCAATCACAGGTTAATCTGTTCAATCACAGGTTAATCTGTTCAATCACAGGTTAATCTGTTCAATCACAGGTTAATCTGTTCAATCACAGGTTAATCTGTTCAATCACAGGTTAATCTGTTCAATCACAGGTTAATCTGTTCAATCACATGTTTATCTGTTTAATCACGATCTTATCTTTTAATTGCGATTTAACCGACTAAATCGTGAATAAATCGATTTTATAACGATCAATTTTTTTAATATATTTTTAATCGCGATTTAATCAGCTTAATCGTTACTCGATTTAATCTTTTTGAATCCATTTAATCACCTTAATACAAATAAACGTATTCCAAGAATGTATACAAAATTAACTGAGAATATATGACTGTAATTATAACCTCTGTTTCCATGATCCCCGCCTACAATCAGAGAGGGGAGAAGGAAGAAAGTGGGGCCAGAAAACAAGAGGAAAGGTTGAGGGCGTGGTTTTTCTTCTGGAAATCACAAATTGAACCGGCTACATTCACCCGCAATAGGTCGATAGTAGAAGTATGGGCGCAATTATTTCAAAATCTGTAGTTTGCATTTATAACGTTCCTGGCTTTGATAAGAACCGGCAGTCACTGCCGTTTTCAATCAATTTAGAACAGTCTGAAGGGAAATTCTGAAGCTATCTGTATCGAAAACTTTCCGAGAAACAATTGCGGGACTTCATTTCAAGAGCAAATTCAATTTTATATTTGCTGAATATAAAACAAATATTCGGGAAGCAAGCCCCTTTCCCCGCTTTCCAAGGACCCCCCTGGGGAGCATTTTGCCCCCTCCCTTCAACAAAATCCGATACGGGCAAATCGAGTGTGATGAGGAAAATAGGGGGGTTCAAAAAGAGGTACCCTTAAGGCTTTCTGAAAATAGCATTAAAAAAAACTACATTTTTTCGCAATCTCCGATTTTTTTTCCCATTTCCTTGGGTACCTAGCCTCAAATAGTCTGATATCCTCCCTTCAGTTCCGAGTAGAATTACCCCCAAATCCGACAATAAAATCATGGCAATAATGTTTTTACGAAGTTTATATAGAAAAAGCTTAAGGACTTTTTTTTCAGATTCGAAAAAAAATTGGAAAAACTTTTAGTACTGTTTCGCCGAATAGAAAAAAGCCACGTTGTTATTTACGTTGCAGTGGAAAAAATATATAGCCGTGATTTTGGTACGGTTTTCTCTTTTAGATGTTAAATGGGGAAAGAGGAGCGTAAAGAACTTTGTTTTGGGTGGTACTCTAGTACTTTCAATACTTAATTCTTTCCCAAGAAAATTGTCAGATTGAATACGCCCTTATTTTTCAAACGGAGATTGTTTTGGTCTCGAAAAGCTCGTTTAATAATTTATGTTCCGTCCCGATTTAAAACAGCTGCTATTTGTTTTCGAATTTCCACAATTTATACTGCAGCAATGTAAATAAAAATAATCTTAAACGAACGTTGTTATATTTATATATAATAGCTTTCAAATATGGCTGCTAAAGGAGTTAACAACGCTGGCGCCATCCGACGACAGTGCGAGTAAAAAGAACGCTTTTTCACACGAGTTAAGAATATTGAAAAAGATTGTTGATAGATTTAACCAAGAACTGATTTATTTAACTTGAGACATGAATGGAATGGAATTAATACGCTCAAAATATTTAGAAAAATAATAAATTTATAATAACTATGAATAATGTTTGAAATGAGGCATAACGCCCGAGCTATAAGCCGCAGTCCCAGGTTCTTGATTGCCTAAATTAGTTCTTGATTCAACGAATAGAAAATTTTACTACATTTTGGGTGGCCTTTTTAAATTTTTGGTCTGAAAAGGTTAAGCTCCAAATATTTAAATCTATATTTAAGCATAGTTCGATTGAAAAAATATAAATGTAATGTAAACATTTCGAATGTAGACCTCTCACACGATCTCAATAGCGTAAATGAGTTCGTCGTCGAATAAAATTATCGAAATACAAAGATGTTAAAATTGTAAAAAGATTCTGCGCCAACTCGTCAGTTTTGTATAGCCAATCTCGTTCGAAATTCTAACAGAGAAGATATGTTAGAGGCGCGATAAAAACCGTTAGAAACAAGAAGTACCCTAAGTTAATTTTCATGTTTCACCCATATTTTTCACTCCCGATATATTCATAATTTTTTGCTTTATTTGTATAGCAAATTCCTTCGAAATTTCACGAAGTTTCTTCTGGAAATTTTCCGAACGGTTAAATCGGGTTGGTTAATTTCATACAATAAAGCGATTTTCAAAATTTTGTCCTTGACCCCTATTTTGATTCGCCGGTTACCCTTTGAACGATTCAACGTAATGACAAGAGGTTTGTCTCATTTTTTATACATTAAGCCACACACTGTCAGTTGAAACCAGTTTTAATCGTATAATTATCAAAATTGTATTGCGCAAAAATGGCGTTCAAACCAATCTAAGTATGTATCTATGTATTATCTAGTGTTACCGAAGCTTACTTTTGTATAACAGAGGTGTGGTCGTACATTTGAAAATTTTGCATCTCAGAGTGAACTCAAAAATCAGAAACTGATATTGGGATTTCAGAATACGATTTTCACGTTAATTTCTGGTTTCATAGGCTGATTTCAAGATTTCTAAAATTATTTTTCTCTAAAGTCTACGGGACGTTTAAGAATGTCGCCCCCTTGATTACTGAAGTGGTGCATTCATCTCAGACCTACATCTACATCTACAATAAAAAAACGCCACTACATCATCATTACACATCATTTTATTAACTTCTCACACCACACGCGGACGTAAGCGATCAGGATAAAAATTTCGTGATAGTCCAATTTCGAACGGAAGCCACCAAAAGATTCCTCACTGAAGAAGGGACTTCGATATGGTTTATAGGCCCGGGAAGTACTGGCGGGGGGGGGGGATGCGGAAAGAGGGGGGATAAATTGAGGAGGGGGGAGGAAGAAAAGGAGGAATAAGCTACGGTAATATGTTTTTATTAGAGTCCCGAGACTATATTCTTAGAGAACGGTATAAAGGTAGTTGGGCCTTGGACTGCAATGGCTGGTTTGAACGGCCAACGGAACCAAATTGCGCCATACGGAGCAGCGCTCCACGTTCGGCTGATACAGCAACGAAGTCTCTTTCTGGGAGGCTCGTAAAATCGCGGTAGCTCGATCCGAACGCTCGTAAGACGGCCAATTGCGAGCCGATGCTCTCGGATGTCTGAGAGATACGAAAAGATACAAAAAGAGAAAAGACACGCTTAGAAAGAAAGAAAGGAGATTGCGACGAAAGAAGCGACTCCGACCTCATTCGTGCCTGGAATTGCTTTCGCCCCGACCCGCCCGATCCCGCCCGCGGTGGCCCAGACACGCTCGACTCCGCCGACGAGAATTTGCGTCGAACCGAACCGATAAGGGCCCGTTCCTATCTTTTGCATTTCCAGAAGTTTATCATATTTCTCATAAGTGTAGCCGTAGGAAGTTCTTTATATCGGCACCGATATAGACCTTTATAAATTGCCGACCCACCCAGCAAAATTCACGTCATCGGAAACGCAGACGATTTTAAACCGAAATCGTGAAACTACGCAAGACAGGAAATTCGTCTCCATATAAATTCAAATTTCGTAGGGGGGATCGACATTTTTACCCACCTTTTAATAAAACCGGTATCCGACGACGAAACATATTTTGTTTGGACATTATTATTATTATAGTAATAATATAATAATATAATAATATAATAATATTATAATATTAGATTAATGTCATGTTCTTATAATGTTATATTATTATAATATTATATTATTGTTATATTCTCATAATGTTCGATTCATGTTTTATTCTTATAAAGTTCGATTCATGTTTTATTCTTATAATGTTATATTCATGTTATACTATTATAATGATATATTAATGTTATTATTATTATGTTATATTAATGTTATATTATATTATTGTTATATTATTATAATATTATATTATTGTTATATTCTTATAATGTTCGATTCATGTTTTATTCTTATAATGTTATATTCATGTTATACTATTATAATGATATATTAATGTTATTATCAGTGGCGGCGCCAGGAATTTTCGCGAGGGTAGTCAAACCAAATAAATGGTCCCCCGACCCGGGACCCCCCTTTTCTCAACGAAATGCTTCAATAAAATAAAGTAGCGATGTACATGACGAACAAAAAAGTTCAAAGTTCAAACAACTGTAAAACGAGTCCAAATATAACAGAACTGGTTTTATTTACTAGGAGATACCTCAAAAATTTCTAAATACATTATCGACAATTGTTTCATGGTTATTTATAAATAATTTTATCTCTTGGGACAACTTTGAGACCCTTTCTAGATCAATTTGGGGCCTCTTATAGGGTGATTTTGGGGCCCCTCAAAATTTTAAGGTAGGCAGTGGCCTACCTGGCCTACCCCCTAGCGCCGCCACTGGTTATTATTATTATGTTATATTAATGTTATATTATTGTTATATTATTGTTATTTTATATTATAATATATTATTATTGTTAATTTTATATTATGTTATATTATTATTATTATTGTTATTTTTATATTACGTTATATTATTATTCTCTGACCAAAAATTAATTTTTTTATAGTTATGGACAATGACTATTTGGAATTTTTTTTAGGATTGCTTCCCATTCCCATCACGTCCTTGCAGGAAACTCCCTTTCCCCTAAAATAATGAAATAGTACAAAATGATAAGTACTAACATGTAAGTTAAGGGAATAGTATTGTCCAAACAAAGCATTTTTTTCCTCGAGTATCCGGTTTTACGTCCAAACAGAACAACCGAAGATAAAAACTAGAGTACACTCTTATAGGTCTTCCACTAGACTGGATCGACTGCACGAGGCTATCGAGGTATCAATTATGAATTGTTGTACAAATATTTTCCTACCCAGCCATAACCCTTTGATGAGAAGATGAATTGCAACTGCATCTTTAAAAATGATTTAAAATGTATGTCTAGGTTCTAAGTTAGGGGTTTTCGGAAGGTAGTTTCTCCGCAACCAGATGGCGCTAAGTCTATATGACTCAAAGACACTCTCCTGGTTTAATTATTCCCTGTTATATTTTAGTGAGAGCTTTTCACGGAGTTACGTCATCACAACAAGAAAAAGGTCCTCTAGTGAGAGTCCGTTATAGTCTGTGTTGCAGTGGTGTAACGATTCAGTCTGAGTAAAGAATATTGTGTGTGATTAATAGTACGAGTCTAACTTTTGGAAAAATATTATGGGCTTATGGCGTTACTATGATTCTTTTTTTCAAAGATCGTTGAACCCGGTTTTCCGGAAAAATGTATTTGTGAATTTAAGGCGAGTTTTGAGTTTTTTGAAGTGCCGAAAGTCGGGTTTCGAAATATAGGTATTCGATTTAGGGGTATACCCGAATATATTCTTGGTATCATCATAAGCCTATAATTTTGTTTCATGTATTAAATTAGTTTGATAAAAATCAGCTACGATACGTCTTTGTTGTTTCAGTAAAAATTCCGAGCAAAATAATTACAAAAAAAATTTCATTTTCACTATTTCAGTATTGTTTTATATTGCCAATGCACGAACAATATTTTTTTAATTTGGGGTGTAAAATCTTTAAAAATAAATTAAAGTATAAAAAATACAAATAAGACTATTTTCAACTTTGTTAGAAATAAAAAAGCAACAACAGTGATTGTGTTTCATAGGTGAGCCAGAAATGTTTATCAGAAAACATTTTACACGTGGAAGATAGGATAACTGACACACTTATGTTAAACGTAATTATAAACTTATGATATCATATCTCAAATGAATTTTAATTATATATCGCGGGGCTTTGATCTGGGGTAAAATTAAATGAACTAGCATAATCAAGGTTATCAGTGAAGAAATGTTTTCTCAGCTCCGTGTGTTCGGAATTTGAATTGAAATCATGTTTCTTTGCTAATATTTTAGTAAACCTCCTTAAATTGTAATTAAAAAATATGAAATTATATTACGGTACATATTTTTCAATATTAAATGCAAATTTTTTGTTAATTTAAAAATAAAATTAGATTAAACAATATTTCACGCATTTGTTAATAAAATGATAATAAAATAACTATATGGATAGTATTTTTAAGTCGCTTGATGACTTAGGCCCAAGGTGGTACCTTGGGTATTAGCCTAGCTTCTTTTAGGGTTTACATTTCAGATATTAGATATTTAATTTAAAGTTTCTTAAGTTACATTGCTCCAGACCAATATTATTTAAACAGTCTCGAGTAGGGTTCTACTAGGTACATCACATTAATTGAACTCCAACTAACGACGTAAATTGTGAAATTATATACTAGTTACTCGGATTTAGTTGAATCTACAACGGAATTATTGGGCCAGACGACTATCCAATTCAGTTATAATCGTGGATATGTTTCACAGCTGATGCCTTTGCTGAAATGCTAAAAAACAATATTTTTCTCCAACGGCAATCAAATCGACTAGGTTTAACTGTCTGATTGAATAAACCATAATTATGGTCGTTTTCGATAGTTAGTTCGAAACTCAATATTGAATCGATTTAGCTCCTGTGACTTTTGACATTTTCACCGCTGATTGGTTGGGATCTTCCCTAAAGAACGCGATGGAAGATATATCCCCATTAAGATAAATATCAAATACTTAGAAATTATTACTTTAAGTCATCAAAGCGGTGTTCGATGTTTCATTACTTTACTAAGCCATTATAGCTTCTAAATAAGCGAAGCAAAGTCATTAAAGCCGCGGTTCGTTACTGCGTGGAAAACCAGCTATTGACCGAGAAACGGATTTTGTAGCAAGTGAGAATGCTTGGATGCGTTAAGCTGCGTTCAGACTATGTGAAAATATTACGTTTGCGTCGATCGTGTCGGTTCTTTCGATTTCTTACACCGTTCAGACTTCTCAACAGAGACTTTAAATTTTCGCGTGTGTCGTTTACATTTTTTCATTTCGTTCCGCTCAAAAAGTTCATAGCAGGCATATAGCCTTATGCCTCATCAGCGCTGACTCTAGGTAGTGGCGACCTTTAGAACCATCGAAATACTATAACCAATCTGAGGTGGATAAAAATTATTTCAATTTTTCCGCTGTCATTACTGAGCTCTGATTGGATGAACAATCACCTTTTATGTTAATCTATGTGCAAGGTTGGTTCCTTTCTGAACAGTGAAATGAACGAACCGACGTGACCAACATAACCGAAACGACACGACCGATACTAACGTAATATTTTCACATAGTCTGAACGCTGCTTTAGATCTTATACTTCTCAAGTGAACTGCAGAAAAGAACAACGTCACATCCGTTTGAAAATGATTGGGAAATGAGAATTCTGACATTCAAGTTGAAAATTCTCAGCTTCTTAACGTACCTTCGCCAGAACATTGACATCAGTCTCTTTTAATGAAGGTTTTAAGAACCATCAAGTTGTAAGAAATCTTAAATTTAATATAAGAAATCTTGTCACTTCGATGTACCCCAGGGCAGTACCAGATTTACTGAAGGTGGGGCCTATAGTTAGGTTTTGGTGGGATCCTATGTAATGAAAGCATAAGAACGCGAAACTCACGTGTCCCGAAGAAAAATCCATTGATCTCATCAGTGGTGGGGGCCTTCTGTTGGTAGGAGCCCATAGGCCAGTGCCTAGTAGGCCTAGTCCTTAATCTGGCAGCACTCGCAACGTTGCAGAGGGTATGTGTGAACGCGACTTTAGCACTCAACCGCGTAACGCCATACATGAACGACCCCCATAACGCAATCCATCTTTCTAACCGTCCTCGAAATTGCTCGAAACGGCGAAATATTTCCCCTTTTTTCACTTCAAGAAAAGGGGTAGAGCTCCCGAGAAGAAGAAAATAAAGAAGCGGGGGGGGGGGTAGTAGGCCTAATTTGTATGCCGGCAAAAATGTCCTCGAGTCTAATTAGGAGGTTGCTAAGCCTAAAGGGATAAAAAAGAGACGCATTAAAAGAACAAAATATGTTCTGGAAAATAAGGAAAAATGTCGCGTGGGGTGAAAGAGACGGGAGGGGGGTCTTAATGATATCCTACCGTCTTGAGCCAAGGCTTAAAATCGAGGCTTAGCACCGCACCCGTTCCATCCCATTGTACAGGGAGAAAAAAAAGCTACCTTATCAGCCATAACTGTTCCACCAAAAGTGTTGGACAGTTACGTCAAATATTTGTATAGTCTAATAGGGGAAGAATTTCCTCGCTTTCAAAAGATGGCGCTGTGAACTTTACGGAAGTGCGGGCTGACGGGGGCTTTTTTCGCGCCCTCTATTTTATTTTTCGGTTATTAGTTTCGCTCAAAATGGTTTCTTTGAGTGTTTCGCGATAGCTTTTGAGTATGATAAACAGGCAAGAAAATTGAAAGGCTGTTTTTTTTGTCATCTATTTTTGTAAGACGTTGATTGTGTGAAGATGCCGCTGTTGAGTGGCGCTTAAACCGGTTTTACCCTCAAGAGCGTTTTTAAAATAAGGACAAGAGTGAAAGGTCTAATATAATCTCAATCAGGCTCAATAAACCCCAATACAAATATACAGGGTGTCAACGTTTTCTCAATCGAGGTATTTTTCCTTCTAAAGCTATAAAATATGGGTGCACCGTAAAAGGTCGAGATGACCATTTTCAAGGTCGAGATGACCATTTTTAGTTCATTTACTTTTTATTATACGTTACAGAGAAACATTTAGAAGGTCGAAATGGCTATTTTTAATTTAATTAATTTATATTTTATTATTTGTTCCAGAGAAACATTTAGAAGGTCAAGATCACAATTTTCAAGGTCCAAATCTCAATTTACTTAAGACTGCCCTTTCGGGGACTCTGCTTTGAATGGTGTAAATTAGTAAGCTGTTCATGATTGTAATAAACATTAATTTTTAATTTCATCGAATACTGGAAATAAAAATAAAATGGTTGGGGGGGGGGGAAAGATTTTTTCACAGTAAAGAAAACTATTCGCGACCGAAACGAGTCTAGGTTGCATAACGGCGCTAGCTTCTCCGAGGTTGCGCCTATGACTTGACGTCTGCTACGGACAAATTATAAAGTCATAAGAACGTTTTCTTTTACGAACCTTGGTTTTTTCTTTAAAAAAATTCTTATGAAAATATAAATAAACGATGACAAGATTTAAATGCATCATTATTTATTAAGTCAAATTTACGAATAACGACGAGGAAAAACTAATAGCGTCTTTATAGCCGCTACCTATCTAGGTTTCAATGGCGAACCAAAGGGGGCGTAGCAATGGTTTTCGGTCGCAAATAAGCTAAAGTAATAATCTACCGTTATCTGAGATTTTACATTTAAATCTATAGTAAGCTTGTATAGCAAATTCTGTAATTATTTTGTAATACTAGAGGAAAATGTTTACACCGACTATACTGAAGATGGGACTCTTCCAATTAGCCATATGCCTGATCAGCGCCACCACTACGTAGTGGCGACCTTTGGAACCTTCCGGATACCTTAGCAAATTACGGGTGATAAATAATTGATTATCGTCTGCTCTTAGAACAATTTTTCCGGAATAGCGAGTAACTAGACAACAAATAACTTTTTTCTTAGCTATTATTTAACTAGAGAATATCAAATCAGATTGAAACGTGTTTCCCAAGTCTTTGAACACGATATTCACCAGTATTTAAAAGGTAAAAGCATACTTTTTACCTCTCCGAGGGGACAAAGTCCCCTAGGAGGGGTTATACAACGACCGTGTCTGTCTGTGGGTGGGTCTGTGGGTGGGTCTGTCTGTCAGGACTGCGAACGCGTTCGCATTTTCGGTGCAAAGTGTAATCACTGCGTACGCAGTTTCTCAAAGGGTTGGCAAAACCACCGTGCGACGGTGAGCGTTAACGGATGCATTTGCGGTTTGGTTTGGATGGTGTTTTTTCGCTCACCGTCGTGACGGTTTGGTGTATTACGTTTTTGTAATGTTTATGCGTAGGTTGTGAGTGTTGAATTTGTTGTGTTTGTGTTCTGATGGATGTGCATGTTGAGTCTGTTGTGTTTATATGGGCGTTTTCTCTCCAACTTCTTCTTAATGACTTTGGGACGGACCGAGTGCTGAGTGTAATGCTACCTCTCAACGTCCAATGGCAGGGTTTCCACCAGTTGTACACGGTATTCGTCTTAGTATCAATTTGCGATCGCATCGGGCGGGATTTGAACCCGAGACCTCCTGATTGACAGGCGGACGTTCTACCACAGAACCACCGACACTTGTTACGCCTTATTGAAAATTAGACCTTCAGCTTTATCGGAAGCGTATTTAATAGAGTACGAAATTTTGGTTTAATTGAAATAGAATTGAAATTGAAATTATTGCATCGAAGAAATTCTAATTTAGCGTTTCTCTATTGATTAAAAACAAATGCGCCACCCAGGTTTCGAACCCAGACCATTCGGCTTGGCAGTCGAGCGCTCTACCACAGAACCACCGATAGCTGCTTAGATTCACTGAAATTAAGACAGGCATCGTAAGCATAATAGGTAATAAAGTCTTTTTTTATTAATGAATTTATGAAGGCCTAATCTGGTATTTTTTAAAGGTTAAATCTTGTTTTAGCGCAGTCAGCCGAGATTAGAGGGTTAAAGGGTAGACCCTGTGGGTGGTCCACTTTCTTAACGACCTATATATAGTTCTGTTAATTCAAAGGAGATAATTTAACGTTAATTGCTTTAAAAGCTGGCGGTTAGTCAAGTGGCTCTCTGTGCTTTGTTGATGGTAAGGTTTTTGCTTCTTGTAAATACATTTGGTGTGGATATTTGGATATCTACGATTTCTAACGCAGTCAATGATTTCTTGGGTGTGCGAGTCATTATATGATATTGGAAATTGGACGGCATTGGTCTTTTTCATGTGGTATGCGTCACAACGTCAACAGGAAGTGAACGAGTCGTCCACTACCAGATATCTACGGTATCTTCATCAAGGGCGAGTGTTGAAATAAAATGAGCGTTAAAGATGCGGCAAGTATTTCGTAAGCGAGTAATTCCAAAAAGCCTCTGTAGATATTTCATTAAAATTTGCTTCGTATTATATTTAACTGATAAACTTGTTCTGTAAAAGGGTTTAATTCAATTGTGCATTGTTATAGTACGTCTAACTTACTGTTGTAACTACTTAACTTATGATATTCTGAATAAATTAAAATTGGTCGTTTCGTCTCAATTATTTTAATTATAATTTTATACCGGGCGGGATAGAAATGGGTTAATATTTTTAACAAATAACTCTAAATTGCGGAGATATATCTTTAAGGGTTATCTCGAGAAATTAATACCACTAGGGACAATTCTTCCGAGGAGAGGTATATTTTGGCTTGCCAACTTGTTTAAATTTTAAACCCTTAAATTTTATTTTACTTCATAAGCCTTGGCAAATTTTTAGTTTTAGACCAGTGGTGAGAATAAGCATTAATTTCAACAAAGGGTGAAACAAGATTATTTTATTTTAAAGGCCGACTACATAATCTTCGGTTTACTCTGTCTTTCACTGGAAGTAGGCTTACTGCAATACACGTGTGCTATGCAGTCAGCCTACTTCCAGTGAAAGACCGAGTAAACCGAAGATCAATTTCTTTGCCTAACAGCAAACGATAATAATTTTTTTTATTTAAGTTTAAGTTTAATCGTGTATATTTATGTTATATCAACATAGGTTTTACTTAAATAAATGTAAATATATCGTTATCGTGATATTTTGAACTGTTTTCTAAAAGGAAACTAACAGAGTTCCCAGAAGAAGTGATCATAACTAAGCCTTGGAGATATGCCATCTCGCTGTGTAGTGGGTTGCAAAAGTCACTACATATGGTGATAGTAATATTAAATTTCATCGAATTCCAGTAAAACGGCGTAAATTGTGGCAAAGACTAATTAATCGTTTAGAGTGGAAAGCTGCGTGGGATGATAAAGTTTGCAACAGGCATTTTGTAAGTGGGTATCCAGGGTGGGAACCATCGGATGTTGACTGAGTACCAACACTTTTTATGAAACCTATTATAAATAAAGTTACCCATAAAAATGCTGTATCTGAAAACAATTTAGAGAACGATTCTTTTGAAATAATTAACCCATGTGGTAAACAGCTTGAGCAGCAATGTCTTAGAGCAGCGGTTCCCAAAAGGTGTTCCGCGGAACCCTGGGGTTCCGTAAAAGGGTCACAGGGGTTCCAAGAATTCACAGCGCGGTCATCTTAAGATGAGTAAAAAAAATGAGTAGGGGTTCCGCCAGAATTAGGTGGATAATTTAGGGTTCCAAAGCAAAATAAAATTGGGAACCGCTGTCTTAGAGCGTTCACGAGAAAGTAGATATGAAAATCGGATTAAAAAGAAGGTATGCTTTTATATTTCTAAATTATTGACTCGAACTAATTATTAATGTAATATTTTATAGAAAAAATTGGAAAGAGAGTTATTTGATAGAAATTGGGAACCTGTATTTATTGAAAATAATGAAAAATCCTTTCGAAGTAATTTTTAAGTTGTTTCCGTAAAATATCAATAATCTCACTTCTTTATTTTGGTTAGGCTTTGGCTCACAAACCATGACTGATCCTGTTGTGGAAGAAAATGTTAAACTGAAGCAAGAAATACAGGAGTTGAATAATATCAATCGCTACCGAGTTGAGTTCGTGTTTAAAAAATTTTTAGCCAAAAAGTGATACTCGCACATTAACTTACTTAAAAAACCATAGAAATACAGAAAATGTAGGCATTCCTGTGTAGAATTTCGAAACATTATCATCATTCTGTATTTTTTCAACAGACCAACTTTTTTGCGATTGATATTATTCAACTCCTGTATTTCTTGCTTCAGTTTAACATTTTCGTCCACAAGAAGTGGGATTATTGATATTTAACGGAAACAACTTAAAAATGACTTCGAAAGGATTTTTCATTATTTTCAATAAATACTGGTTTAGACGGGTTGTCTCCTACATAGTCATGAAATGAAAGTGATGATTGAAGAGATAAATTTTCCCAATTTCTATCAAATAACTCTCTTTACAATTTTTTCTATAAAATATTACATTAATTTAGAAATATAAAAGCATACCTTCTTTTCAATCCGATTTTCATATCTACTTTCTCGTGAGAGCTCTAAGACATTGCTGCTCAAGTTGTCATCAGATGGGTTAATTATTTCAAAAGAATCGTTCTCTAAATTGTTTTCAGATACAGCATTTTTATGGGTAACTTTATTTATAATAGGTTTCATAAAAAGTGTTGGTACTCAGTCAACATCCGATGGTTCCCACCCTGGATACCCACTTACAAAATGCCTGTTGCAAACTTTATCATCCCACGCAGCTTTCCACTCTAAACGATTAATTAGTCTTTGCCACAATTTACGCCGTTTTACTGGAATTCGATGAAATTTAATATTACTATCACCATATTAAATAATTGAATTTAAATATAATTTTACGCTCCTCATCCGTCGTTAGCTCAGTTGGTAGAGCGGTGGACTGTAGAGGGCGAGTGGCAGAGTTATCCAGAAGTCGGTGGTTTAAATCTGGCTCGTCGGACATTTTTCATTACATCATAATTTTATGATGTAATTAAAACTAACGAACGACTGAAGAAGAGCCTCGGCTCGAAACGTCTTGTATAAAATAAGTTTTATCTTCTAATACCATGCCGTTTTCTCTGAATTAAACATAATTTCTACTAATATTCACCATGGTAAATAATAAGTTTAATACATATGTAGTGACTTTTGCAACCCACTACACAGCGAGATGGCATATCTCCAAGGCTTAGTTATGATCACTTCTTCTGGGAACTCTGTTAGTTTCCTTTTAGAAAACAGTTCAAAATATCACGATAACGATATATTTACATTTATTTAAGTAAAAACTATGTTGATATAACATAAATATACACGATTAAACTTAAATGGACCGTGACATCGAGTGGAAAAGCCCTCTAGGGTTGTGAAATTTGGTGAAATTTGTCAAAATAAATTACTATATTAATAATTACTACACCCTAAACACAGTTTGTTTTAAAAATATGTCAAAGATATAACAATTTAATTAACAAATTTAATCAAATTGGAGTTTAATTTTAATAATTAGGATCTAAAATTATTTGACCAATTTTACCAAAAAAAATCAACAAATCAGGATTTTCTAAAGGATGATAAAATTAGCGAATAAGTAGATTAGTCCATTATGAAAAAGGGATAATAAAGCTCAACCCTAAACAAATTTGAAGAAATTTAAAAACTTACTAATAGCTAGTACCGATAGGTCTTCGCGAAACTCGGACCAAATAGATCTTCGAGTGAAAAACTAAATTAAATAAAATAGCCAGAAATTTTTGACGAAATTCGTTAATTAAATTACGATCTTAATTATTATACACAATAAAAATATTTTAAACTTAATCCTTCAGACATTTTTTTAAATAAAAATTCGCGATCAGTCACAAAAAGAATGGGAAATAAACCAACCGTCGATTTTACAGAAGAATACTCAAAATTGCCCAAATGACACGCTAAACCATAATTTCTGACAATCTTGTCTTCCTTCGGTGCTCCTTGGCCGCTTCTCGATGTCAAAAAGAAACTGTCACAGCTTCGGGGTTAAGAACGATAGATGATTTCAGACTAATGATTTTTTGAACGCCTCCTCAATTTAGCCACGTATGAAAACACTATTTTAGAAGCCATATTACGTGGAGATTTGGGTTGGCAGGAACCCTCTAAATTGAAATATGTGTAGTAGAGTTGGCGAACCAAGTAGCGTGCCAGATATTTTTAGCCTCTGGGCCTGTCCCAGCTTGTCCAATCTCTCCTGATGCCGCCTCAACTGTACGGCGCGCTCAAAATGCCCCTTGATTAATAGTCTTCAAATTGTTCCTCTGAGAGACAATTTTCGCGCCTCCTGTAATTATGTTTAAAATGCTCTATCTTCCTAACACGTTTCGGGCCAAACGTGACACGCCACCTAGCGGGCATTCGCCGAACTATTAGATCTTTTATAGGTTTGTTCGCGAAACGCGATGTTTCATTTTGGGAAGTGTTATTACGTTTGCCGAGATAAAAAGCCGCACTTTGGCGGGTTTAGGATTCGGTTTTATCCGTTTCAGCATCTGTCAGAACAGCATGCAGTGTTACCTAACCTAACCTAACCTAACAGACTTAAAAATATATTAAAACGCTTTCATAAAAAATCAAAAGGAGTAGAAAGAAAAACTATTTTTTTTGTGAATATTGCGTCGGTCGATTAGAAAAATACCAAACCCGCCTTTGGGCTAATTTCATCAAAATCATTGGCGGAACTCGGTCTAATGGGAATTCGGTCGAAGGGGTTTCGGCGCAATGGGAAGATACCTATTTTTTGAACAAATTTATATATTTTAACTTTTTGGGTTGTATATTTAAGTTCAAAATTTATAGTGAATCAACTTCTTCCACCAGATTTATCAGACGCTAAGAATGGTATGTTCCCATTTATCCCAATTTTACCATCTCCCAAAGTTATCAGTTCTCCCAAAAACATGGTGTCCCATTTGTCCCAATTCCATTTCTCCGAACCGGAGTTCATTTAACCCAAAAATATGTATTCCCATTTTTCCCAACGATCAAGTTTCCCAAAAAAATGGATTCCCATTTCTCCCAACGATCAATATTCCCAAAAATATGGATTCCCCTTTCTCCCAATCATTATTTTCCAAATATATGGTAATTGCGCGGTTTTAGATCTCATCGGTACGAGTCGATATGTCGAAAAAAATACAGCGTAACATTTTGACGTCATTATATTTTTTGACGACATTGTCTAATAAAATAGGAAGGGGCCCATATGTGAATTGACTTGGCGTTAGGTTAGATTAGATTAGGTTAGGTTAGGTTTACCATATTCATATGGGCAAAATTTTATGTACTTGCATATTAAAATAAAACTTAGATTCATGTTTATACCAAGTGTAATTTTGGGACAAATGGGATTTGGGATAACTATTTTGGGACAAATGGGATTGGGACGAATAGGATTGGGGGAAATGGGATTGGGAGAACTATTTTGGGCGAAATGGGGGTAAACCCTAAGAATAACTGGCGCTAGTTAAATTAAAAATCAGTTTTGGCGCTTGTAAGCAGATTATTTTTTATTTAGAATATGTCCGCTTTAAAGGGCACTATACCATCTTGATTTTCTTACCAGGTAAAATATACTTCATAAATATGCCGCAAACGAATTTGGCGCGACGTTATTTAAATATGAATTTAATTTCAGCAAAGGCATGTGGAAAGTAAAAACGCTTTCAAAAGTAAAAAAAGCTTATTTTGAATCTGAACAAACAACTTGGAAACCAATTTGATGTGAAATTAAACCAATTTTTGTCCATTTGAACACAGTTGACAAATTGTATAGTATTTTTTTGAATATTCGAACTTGTATTTGAAATATATAAATATTGAAAACAAACTAATACATAGTTTACACAGAAGGGAGGGGCCTATGGTTCCCATGGCAACCGGCGGGGGGGTGTAAAAAATTCAAAC
This sequence comes from Leiobunum rupestre, assembly GCF_980474605.1. Taxonomy (NCBI): domain Eukaryota; kingdom Metazoa; phylum Arthropoda; class Arachnida; order Opiliones; family Sclerosomatidae; genus Leiobunum; species Leiobunum rupestre. The sequence goes on from NC_143394.1 coordinate 17,637,618, forward strand.
CATATCGCGCGTAGCTACGAAATAGGTAGCCATTTTGTTGGTAATATTATCGAAACGACATAACGTACGAAAATTAGATTTATCATTAATGCTTTAAAATTTTTAAATGAATATCGTTATGGGTCCTAAAAAACCCAGATAAGATTTTATTTAAAATGAAATTTAATGAAAATAGCAAATGGTGACAGAAATATCTTAGAAAAGAAGTTATCAAAATGTGGTGATCCCTTTTACAATTACCTTCGGTATCGAATAAAATAAAAAATTTCGGTATCCTTATAAAAATGTACTACTCGAACAATTTTTAGCAAGACCTTTTTTAACGTGAAACGAATTTTTTAATCATTTGAAAATAATTAAAATTCGCAAACAGACGATTGAAACTGTTAATCCCCGCGTTTTACTAAGAAATCTACACCAGCAAAATGGCGGCATTGTACGGTTCATTCTTGCTCAAATTATCATATCTCTATACTTGGAACTGCGTCATGGATGACGTAGGGATGCAAACTATGTATAGTATAAATAATTCTTTTTATTCTGTTTTTCATATAAAATATATTTAAATATCGTCATTCATAGGTTAACTAGCCATTAAGCTAATGAACTTTAATATGTTATATTTGCGTTTTTTGTTAAAATCTGATGCCATCTTGGAAAATGGAGGCTAACATTATATCCCTTAAGTGATAACTGGTCCATTTTCCAGAAATGTTCTGTATTGCTTGGAACCACGCCCAACAGATGACCCAAAATTGTTTTGATTAAAACCCGACGCCATTTTGGAAAATGGACGGTCATATATGCAATAACTGCGGTAATTGTTCACCGAACTGCTCGGCACAATAATTGTATCGCAAATTCAACTAAATCCAAGTTTCTAACAATCCGGATGACCTCATCGTGAATTAGCGTTTGAAAGACAAAAGGGGAAATTCAAGCGAACAAGAAAGACTGGCAACACTCACCCAGTTTTCAAAAACTCCACGACGTAGTTCATCATCTGTTTGGAGAAATCGACGAAATCAGAGTCGCTGGTGTCCAACATGACACCAGTCATGGCCAGAAAGTCAGACGCGTGGGGCGCTCCAGTCAACCAGGAAGGTAGAAACGCGTCGAACGAAGCCGGTCTAGCGTCGTAAATGTATCGGTACACCTGGCAAAAATATTTGGACAGTAACAATGTGGCGTTAAACACTGTCAAACATTAAATAATTAAGTAAACGATAATCCTTTTTGTTGACATCCACACATCGGTGTCGACCCAAGGCCTTAGACACCAGCACACAATAACTGATTAATCAGGGCGAGATATGTGTAACGGCCACGCCAACGGGGGGATACGTGGGGACAGGGGTGGGGACCCCCGGGGCGGAAGTATTCCGACCACCCGTTAGGGGATTGGTGGTCGTCCTCACACGGCCACCCACAAACTCTGCCTCCCGGACGCCTGGGATTACAGGAGTGAGCCACTACTCCCGGGACGATAATCCTTTTAAGATAGATATTAGAGAATCACTAGAAATAATGAAGAAAAGAAAAAATAACACCACTATTATTTTAAATAGAGACGACGCGATGGTTCAAAAAGCTTAAATGTACAATTCTGGATTAAAAATTGCAAACTGTAAATTGTTAATATTTTGACCTCCCTCCCTTTTTTCTTATCACAACCCCCCTCTTCTTTTTGTATTCACCTAAAAAACTGACAGCAAGGTTATATAAGCATGTAAGATACAGACCTGATGATGCACCCATGGACAGTAAATTAAGAGGACAGGTTTTCGATACCCTTCCACAGTGCATTGTATTTCTCCCCGCGTATCAATCAGCTCGAGAGACTCCGAGGGAGTCTTGCAAGGTCGTTTGTACCACGTGATCTTAAAATTTCAAAATGGCAATCTAATGCGGTTGGTATTGTTACGTAAATTTTTGCGCTTTATATTTTAGTAATTGTTAATTTTGGTTTTTTAATTCAATAAAAACTATCAACTGATATTTAGTATATCATATTTAATCTATAAAAACGTGAAAAAATACCTTTTGGCGTAAAAATGTACTTCGTGTTGTAGCGCGGGTGTCGAATGTTGGAGATCTCAACCTAGGGACAATCGACTTAAGCGAACCCCTCAGGTACCCGTCTACAATTAATAATAATGACTGAATACGCCCGGGACTACTCGCGTAACGTGATATGGTGGGGTTAGCGAGGGTCCTCAGTATTAAATTGGTGTCTAGGAGAAATTTGTTATTAAACGTATCAAGCCAGTTGTTAGATTGCCAAACACTAATTGATTTAATTTAAACTCAATATCCTAACCAAACATTTAAGCTAACTTAAAACTACCTAAACACTAATTAAACTAAATGAAATATTATCAAACTAAGCAACTGGCCAGTGCTCGCGGCATTAACGAAATGTAAAATCTAGGTTGCAACCATTACTTAACAAAGTTCATCCCGAAATGTTCAGTTGAACTGCGGAAACTTTATCGAAGTGGCAGAGTCCGGTTGGAGCCGTGGAAGAATCTGAGCGACGTTGTTGACGTTTCGGAACAGCGGAACACAGAATTTATGTTGGTGGCGATGGTATCTCGTACAATATGTTGAATGTAACCGCTGGATGGTTGGGCATAACGAATTGGCCAATATAGATTGTTCCTGTCCTTATCTTGAAGTCAACACGTTTACAGCTCGAAGGTTAAACAAAACACGACTTTAACGTCCAAAATTAGTTGAAATATCAATTATTTTGCTCCGATCATAAAATGGGAGTCCTTTTCAAATCAAAATCCGAACCGTTACTATTTCTTTTTTTAGCTCGCGTCCGAGCGCGCGTTATTAAAAAAACTCGCGTTATTTATCTCGCGTATTATTTTCCAACTCTTCAATTTTGAGAATAAATATAAACGTAAAAATATGTATAATACATGTAAGCATATTTTAACACAATAAATAATTTATAATATATATAATGTATAAGAAATATAAATGACTATCAAACAACTGGTCTTAGACACGTCGGCATATCAATAAGGGGTCAAAGGGGCGCTGTGATCTCCTCGCTATCCCACAAAAACAAAGATCTCCCGGTAAAAGGACGGGCCCTTCCCTTACCTGGGGTAAAACACAAACAACCGAATCACCCAATCACCAAAATATTCGACCAGCAATTATTTTGGGGGAAAGGGGATGGTATATTTCTTATTAATTTGATATTTCGCATTACAATTTTTATCTTTTTTCTTTTTTCGAACAGTATCGTCAACTCTTAGCGAGACTTGTTTTTTTTTAAATAACCTTGGCCGACTCCCTTAGTGTGATTAGTTTACGGGGGCTAAAAACCAGGCTTTTTACCGATCCTCTAAAATCTACTATCCATGCTGCACCCGAACTGGATTGCGAAACTAGTCGTCGTGGTATTTTTAATTTTTCTAAGTAAACGATGTTTCAACTGCTGTTATCATCTCAATGCTAAGTGGCTCCGTGTCATCTATGGGCGCCCGCGGGAATTTTTTAATGGGGGGGAAACTTTATAAATAGTCTCAAGGAGGTACTTTATACCTTTATTAGCTCGGCGAAGAGGGGCATTAGTCCAGTTTCCAAAAATCGCCTGCTAACACGCGATATGTCTTGTTTATTACGTAACTAGCGCCAATCACCTCTGGGTTCTGTTGGAAGTTCATACTTCCTTTAAACAAATTGTTTGAGACCGAATGGAAAGGAATTTTCCATTTGCAGCAGACTGTCGCTAGGTGGAGGGACAATAGGACATTTTGTGAGGTTTTTATTCGGCAGTGAAACATCCTTAGTTAAATAATAATATCGAATATTTTCCAATGCTAGAATCAGAAAAACTCGGAGCCTAGTCGTAGACGATACTCTAACCCTTTCTAGGAATGACAAAGGGTTAATCAAAACAACAGAAACACGCGTCTTAACCTAGATCTAAGGTCTCAAGGCGATATCTCAAACTTGAAAGGGACAGCGTATATATTACGCTAAGCCTTTGCCAAGGGGTTAAAGGATTAATAGGAACAGCAGTATGGACCTATACGTCTCAAATACGAACGCGAGCAATAGACCAGATAGCGAATTTCTAAGTTTCATCATTTATGTTAACGAAGCAGAGCCTGTTAGGAATTGGGAATCAGGAAAGACATTTAAAATTAAAATCTCTAACGGCCAATCAGGGTGCCTAATATGAATCTAGTGCATTTTTTGCCCAAAAATCATTGATTTAAACACTTTATTTTAGGTAAATAATTTATTTCTGGAAATATAACCTCTAACGGCAAATTTCGTTAAAATATCCCGAAAGTTCTAGAGGGGTACAATCAAGGTTGTCTAATTTGAATCTAGTGCATTTTGGTCAAAAAATCATTGATTTAAATATTTTGTTAAAGGTAAATAATTTATCTCTGGAAATATATAAAAGTCGGTTATCTAGCAATGTCAATTCAGAACAAACTAAATTGAATTTAGTTTTCAAATAGTAATTACATTTAATCATTACTAGTTTAAATTACTCACTTAACATAAATTATTAATCAATATTTCAAGAAAAATAAGCAATAAACGTTAAAAAAAACAATATTTAAAAAATGAATTAAAATCAATAAAAATCCGATTTGAATCAAATGAATCGATTTTATAAAAAAAATCATATATAATCTAAAATCCTGGGTTCAATTAACAGCGCAACCAGATCAGCGCTAATCAGTTTTAATTTTATTTTAAAGAATTAATATTTCAAAATAAGGAGCCGTATTGATAGGGGGAATGAACATCGAAATAAATTTCAGCTGACCAAATTTCCCAGAGCAAAAAACTATTAGGAATACTGTGGAGAACACATTTTAAAAATGAAGGGGATTCGTATAAAATGGCATCAAATTTAAATCTAATTTGATAAGGGGCGCGTGGTGGTTATAATGGGTTTAACTCTTAATAGGTTTTTTCATTTTAATTTACCAACCGGTGTACCGAACACGGGGGACTCAAAAGAAGACCGAGGCTTAAGAAAGTGAGGTTCATCTGACAACTTCAATTTCTTTCTTTTTTCGACCCCCCCCCTTCCCCCCCCCCCTTCTTTTTCGCGGAGAGGGGTTTTCTATTCCGAGTCTTTGAAACGAGAAATTTCTCTTAGCAAAAGCATATAGAGTTGAAACAAGTTGCCAAAAGGCCAATATAGTACGGCGCTTAAGTCGATATCTACATTCCGGAAACCGAACAAAGGAGAGAAAAGCACATTAATAATATATAAATTAATTGACGAATAATTCCAAGTTTTAAGATATTAAATTAATTCCAAGTTTTAAGATAATAAATTAATTCCAAGTTTTAAGATATTAAATTAATTCCAAGTTTTAAGATATTATATTAATTCCAAGTTTTAAGATATCAAATTAATTCCAAGTTTTAAGATATTAAATTAATTCCCAGTTTTAGGATATTAAATTAATTCCAAGTTTTAAAATATTAAATTAATTCCAAATTTTAAGATATTAAATAAATTCCAAATTTTAAGATATTAAATTAATTCCAAGTTTTAAGATATTAATTTAATTCCAAGTTTTAAGTTATCTATTTAATTATTAATTTTAATTTATTGATTTAGTTTTAAATTTCCAGTTATTAATTTAATTCTAAATTTCAAGTTATTAATTTAATTCTAAATTTCAAGTTATTAATTTAATTCTAAATTTCAAGTTATTAATTTAATTCGAAATTTCAAGTTATTAATTTAATTCGAAATTTCAAGTTATTAATTTAATTCTAAATTTCAAGTTATTAATTTAATTCTAAATTTCAAGTTATTAATTTAATTCTAAATTTCAAGTTATTAATTTAATTCTAAATTTTAAGTTATTATTAATTTAATTTTTAATTTTAATTTATTATTATATAATCCTTAACTTTAATTCATTATTATATAACCCTTAATTTTAATTTATTATTATATAACCCTTAATTTTAATTTATTATTATATAATCTTTAATTTCAATATATTATTATATAATCTTTAATTTTAATTTATTACAATTTTAATATTTAATTTTAATTTATTACTAATTAAATAGTTAATTTTAATTTATTACTAATTTAATAGTTAATTTTAATTTATTATTAATTTAATTCGTAATTTTCAAATAACATTATTTTAATTCGTAATTTTCAAATAACATTAATTTAATTCGTAGTTTTCAAATAACATTAATTTAATTCGTAATTTTCAAATAACATTAATTTAATTCGTAATTTTCCAATAACATTAATTTAAAGAGGCGGTCTATATAAAAAATCAGGGAAAATTAAATCAAGATAAAGGACAGATAGAAATAAAAAATTGGGGCAACTTAAAGATTAGGTCTAAAAAAATGCGTTAAGAGATAATGTCGGAAATTGTTAATTTTGTAAATTTCATTTATTCTAACTCTCGGCTTGAAAAGGGACCGCGGTCCGAAAGCTCGCCAATGTAAATAAACAAAAAAAATTTAACCATGAAGTATCTTGGCTTTTAAAATACTGTTGTTTTTATTTTTAAATTAATTTAATTCGTAATTTCCCAATAACATTAATTTAATTCTTAATTTTCTGTAATTTTAATTTTATTCTTAATTTTCAAATATTATTAATTTAACTCTTAATTTTCAAATAATATTAATTTAATTCTGAATTTTCAAATAATATTAATTTAATTCTGAATTTTCAAATAATATTAATTTAATTCGTAATTTTCAAATAAAATTAATTTAATTATTTGGCAATGGTGTCAACCCAAACGAAGTTTCTCCCTTTATCGCAGTATAGCACCTGCGCCATCTACGACGCGCCGGTCTAAAATCCATTTCCAGACTAACTGGAAAGTCTAGAAGGCCGCTAAAAAGTCTTTTCAGCCGAAATATCCATTGTTTCGCTGGTACTGTACGGCGGATATAATTTACAGTATTTTCGGTCGTTTTTCGGGTTCTAGGACCTCAAAAACTAATTTAAAACAAACACAGAAGAGGGTATTAACGTGAGACGGGAGGTTTTAACTCGGGCGTCACGCGTTTCATTGTGTATTTTTATTTGAAACGCGCCCCCTGGGGGAGGGGAAATGAGGCAGGGGGGTTTGGGTGGTATAGGTCGCCTTCTTAAAGTAGAAAATGTCGTGTCGTTTATGTTTAAATAATTTAAGTTAACAATGGTGGAGTATAACAATGGGAATTTAGCGGTCAAAATGGGCAAAAAATTGATTATTAAGTACGTCTTTCCGTGACTCCTCGATTTAAAAACAACCGTGGGAGGGGGCTACTGGAGTGTGGCTTGCTGAATGCGGAATGCACTAACTGCAAGAACCGATTTACGCGAGGGAGAACTTATAACTGGTGCTATGCTGTTATAGCGACGTCCCGTCTCAGAGTCCATCTTGAACGGAATTCATAAATATTATTATAATAATTAATGATTATAAATATTTTATTTCTTACGCTATATTCTACAGCACTACAGTTTGGTGTTGTCACTTTGCGTGACGATGCCTGGAATCTAAGGTAGCTATGTATGACCATTGCTCATTGGACCTCAAGCGGAAACCATTTTAAACTTTAGTTACATTAACTGTCATAGGATGGAGCTGCTGTCTTAAGGGTCAGTGTTGGAACAGTTCGATCGTGTCGTGTTGGATTAGCGAGAACATTCATAAACCAGTTTTTGAGAAACACCGATATTTGTACCTCGTGATAGCAAATCCAGCTAATCATATTCGACGATTTCTCCAGCCCTATTTCTTGAGCCCGTGCGTGAAACTAGTAACATTTAAATAATACTTGATTCACAGTAGCTAACAGTAGGTTAACAACATAAACAATACAAACCCTACAGGGGTGCCATAATGGACCATCTTTATTGGCGATATCGACCTTCTAAATAGTGATCTCGACATTCATAATAGCATTCTATTAAATTCACAGCACGTGGTTGTGGCTTGTGATCGTAACCATGGTAACGCGTATAAGGTTGGCCATGAGATTAAGACGCCCATCGCCGTCACGTGATTACTTCGCAAGATCTTGGGGTGATTTTCCTCGTTATCTGTGACACCGCCAACATTGACACTCGCGCAATAGCGGCCAACTAATTCGTTGAAGTTTCTATGTTAACCTACGAACAAAAATATCTCCCGGCGTTGAGCGTCCCTAGCGGAAAATTATTTTTAGTATAGTTTTTGCATTGAAGCCAATATAAAAACGAGCGTGGCGCTGAACGCCGATAATTTATAGCATGGTTTATAGGCCTCGTGCGTAGTTTAAACTATGGTCAGAAGTATCGCCGCTTACCGACTGAGTTTTAAATCTAATGTGTGAAAGCTGTCTGCTCATTCAAAATTATCTCGATATTAAAGCTGAACGTTTTAGTTCAATAATATTCATATTCAAAAGTTGTCTGCTATTCATAGATAAATTTCGGGGCGTCTAAGCCTAACATAAAATACGGAATTGACACCTAACAGACACCGAGGAAGGCTCGTGACCAAGAGCGCGAGCTCTCTTAGCAATTTAGTACTAAGTGCTTGACCTTTCCGCAGGCTGTAGTCCTTAGACACCATCTGTTGGTGACTTTTAGAATAATTTTTAAGCAGGAGACAATGGCTCTCGCGACGATAGCACGAGCTTTCTTACCGATAGATAGCGCCTTATAAGGATAGCCTGCAGAAATTACGCGTTTCTGCTAGCTGTCACCTCCGTATTCACTCCCTTTGAAATATTTTATTTAGACCTTTATATACGTTTCCTATATCTATGCTGCTATTTCTTCACACATTTAGTGGATAGGTATTAAAGTAGATGGCGCTATCTTTTCTAAGCTCGAAGCCTATAGCGGGAAAATCCTTGTTCATGGAATTTCGGCGAATGGGTTGGCCGCTATTGCGCAAGTATCAAAGTTGGCCGTGTCTGTGACGTCGATTTAATGTGATGGTGACCGTTTCAAGGCGGGACTTAGCTAGGACGTGTGCCTACGACGCTACGAGCAAGCACCAAATATGAACACCTCCGAGAAAAGAAAAGCTAACGTTTGAAATCGCAAGTGGATAGAAATCTAAAAGATTTAGCCAACAATCATTATCTAAAAATCCGCCTATTAACTAATGGATCCACGTTATCTAAAGACCCGACTTGTAGCCCAAAGATCCACCTTCTCTAAAAATTTAATCTTATAAATGGGTCTAAGAAAAATAATCTTATAAATAGGTCTAAGAAAAATAATCTTATAAATAGGTCTAAGAAAATTAATCTTATAAATGTTTCTAAGAAAAATAATCTTATAAATGGGTCTAAGAAAAATAATCTTATAAATAGGTCTAAGAAAATTAATCTTATAAATAGGTCAAAGAAAAATAATCTTATAAATAGGTCTAAGAAAAAGAATCTTATAAATAGGTCTAAGAAAATTAATATTATAAATGGGTCTAAGAAAAATAATCTTATAAATAGGTCTAAGAAAAATAGTCTTTTAAATAGGTCTAAGAAAAATAATCTTTTAAATAGGTCTAAGAAAAATAGTCTTTTAAATAGGTCTAATAAAAATAATCTTATAAATAGGTCGAAGGAAAATAATCTTACAAATAGGTCTAAAAAAATAATCTTATAAATGGGTCTAAGAAAAAGAATCTTATAAATAGGTCTAAGAAAATTAATCTTATAAATGGGTTATCCTAGTGATGTGTAGCGCCATCTTCAGTTAATTAGGTGTGTTTCGAAGGTATCAAATTTCAAGAATATTAAAATTAAGACTATGAAAACTTAAAGTGGATAGAAATCTAAAAGATTTAGCCAACAATCATTATCTAAAAATCCGCCTATTAACTAATGGATCCACGTTATCTAAAGAGCCGACTTGTAGCCCAAAGATCCACCTTCTCTAAAAATTTAATCTTATAAATGGGTCTAAGAAAAAGAATCTTATAAATAGGTCTAAGAAAATTAATCTTATAAATGGGTCTAAGAAAAATAATCTTATAAATGGGTCTAAGAAAAATAATCTTATAAATGGGTCTAAGAAAAATAATCTTATAAATAGGTCTAAGAAAATTAATCTTATAAATAGGTCAAAGAAAAATAATCTTATAAATAGGTCGAAGAAAAAGAATCTTATAAATAGGTCTAAGAAAATTAATCTTATAAATGGGTCTAAGAAAAATAATCTTATAAATAGGTCTAAGAAAAATAGTCTTTTAAATAGGTCTAAGAAAAATAATCTTTTAAATAGGTCTAAGAAAAATAGTCTTTTAAATAGGTCTAATAAAAATAATCTTATAAATAGGTCGAAGGAAAATAATCTTACAAATAGGTCTAAAAAATAATCTTATAAATGGGTCTAAGAAAAATAATCTTATAAATAGGTCTAAGAAAATTAATCTTATAAATAGGTCTAAGAAAAATAATCTTATAAATAGGTCTAAGAAAAATAATCTTTTAAATAGGTCTAAGAAAAATAATCTTATAAATAGGTCAAAGGAAAATAATCCTATAAATAGGTCTAAGAAAATTAATCTTATAAATAGGTCTAAGAAAAAGAATCTTATAAATAGGTCGAAGGAAAATAATCTTACAAATAGGTCTAAAAAAATAATCTTATAAATGGGTCTAAGAAAAAGAATCTTATAAATAGGTCTAAGAAAATTAATCTTATAAATGGGTTATCCTAGTGATGTGTAGCGCCATCTTCAGTTAATTAGGTGTGTTTCGAAGGTATCAAATTTCAAGAATATTAAAATTAAGACTATGAAAACTTAAAGTGGATAGAAATCTAAAAGATTTAGCCAACAATCATTATCTAAAAATCCGCCTATTAACTAATGGATCCACGTTATCTAAAGAGCCGACTTGTAGCCCAAAGATCCACCTTCTCTAAAAATTTAATCTTATAAATGGGTCTAAGAAAAAGAATCTTATAAATAGGTCTAAGAAAATTAATCTTATAAATGGGTCTAAGAAAAATAATCTTATAAATGGGTCTAAGAAAAATTATCTTTTAAATAGGTCTAAGAAAAATAATCTTTTAAATAGGTCTAAGAAAAATAGTCTTTTAAATAGGTCTAATAAAAATAATCTTATAAATAGGTCGAAGGAAAATAATCTTACAAATAGGTCTAAAAAAATAATCTTATAAATGGGTCTAAGAAAAATAATCTTATAAATGGGTCTAAGAAAAATAGTCTTTTAAATAGGTCTAAGAAAAATAGTCTTTTAAATAGGTCTAAGAAAAATAATCTTTTAAATAGGTCTAAGAAAAATAGTCTTTTAAATAGGTCTAATAAAAATAATCTTATAAATAGGTCGAAGGAAAATAATCTTACAAATAGGTCTAAAAATAATCTTATAAATGGGTCTAAGAAAAATAATCTTATAAATAGGTCTAAGAAAATTAATCTTATAAATAGGTCTAAGAAAAATAATCTTATAAATAGGTCTAAGAAAAATAATCTTTTAAATAGGTCTAAGAAAAATAATCTTATAAATAGGTCGAAGGAAAATAATCCTATAAATAGGTCTAAGAAAATTAATCTTATAAATAGGTCTAAGAAAAAGAATCTTATAAATAGGTCGAAGGAAAATAATCTTACAAATAGGTCTAAAAAAATAATCTTATAAATGGGTCTAAGAAAAATAATCTTATAAATAGGTCTAAGAAAAATAGTCTTTTAAATAGGTCTAAGAAAAATAATCTTTTAAATAGGTCTAAGAAAAATAGTCTTTTAAATAGGTCTAATAAAAATAATCTTATAAATAGGTCGAAGGAAAATAATCTTACAAATAGGTCTAAAAAAATAATCTTATAAATGGGTCTAAGAAAAATAATCTTATAAATAGGTCTAAGAAAATTAATCTTATAAATAGGTCTAAGAAAAATAGTCTTTTAAATAGGTCTAAGAAAAATAATCTTTTAAATAGGTCTAAGAAAAATAATCTTATAAATAGGTCGAAGGAAAATAATCTTATAAATAGGTCTAAGAAAATTAATCTTATAAATGGGTCTAAGAAAAATAATCTTATAAAGAGGTCTAAGAAAATTAATCTTATAAATAGGTCTAAGAAAAATAATCTTATAAATAGGTCTAAGAAAAATAGTCTTTTATATAGGTCTAAGAAAAATAATCTTTTAAATAGGTCTAAGAAAAATAATCTTATAAATAGGTCGAAGGAAAATAATCTCATAAATAGGTCTAAGAAAATCAATCTTATAAACAGGTCTAAGAAAAAGAATCTTATAAATAGGTCTAAGAAAAATCGTCTTTTAAATAGGTCTAAGAAAAATAATCTTTTAAATAGGTCTAAGAAAAATAGTCTTTTAAATAGGTCTAATAAAAATAATCTTATAGATAGGTCGAAGGAAAATAAGCTTACAAATAGGTCTAAAAAAAATAATCTTATAAATGGGTCTAAGAAAAATAATCTTATAAATAGGTCTAAGAAAATTAATCTTATAAATAGGTCTAAGAAAAATAATCTTATAAATAGGTCTAAGAAAAATAATCTTATAAATAGGTCTAAGAAAAAGAATCTTATAAATAGGTCTAAGAAAAAAGTCTTTTAAATAGGTCTAAGAAAAATAATCTTTTAAATAGGTCTAAGAAAAATAATCTTATAAATAGGTCGAAGGAAAATAATCTCATAAATAGGTCTAAGAAAATTAATCTTATAAATAGATCTAAGAAAAAGAATCTTATAAATAGGTCTAAGAAAAATAGTCTTTTAAATAGGTCTAAGAAAAATAATCTTTTAAATAGGTCTAAGAAAAATAGTCTTTTAAATAGGTCTAATAAAAATAATCTTATAGATAGGTCGAAGGAAAATAAGCTTACAAATAGGTCTAAAAAAATAATCTTATAAATGGGTCTAAGAAAAATAATCTTATAAATAGGTCTAAGAAAATTAATCTTATAAATAGGTCTAAGAAAAATAATCTTATAAGTAGGTCTAAGAAAAATAATCTTATAAATAGGTCTAAGAAAAAGAATCTTATAAATAGGTCGAAGGAAAATAATCTTATAAATAGGTCTAAGAAAATTAATCTTATAAATAGGTCTAAGAAAAAGAATCTTATAAATAGGTCGAAGGAAAATAATCTTACAAATAGGTCTAAAAAAATAATCTTATAAATGGGTCTAAGAAAAAGAATCTTATAAATAGGTCTAAGAAAAATAGTCTTTTAAATAGGTCTAAGAAAAATAATCTTTTAAATAGGTCTAAGAAAAATAGTCTTTTAAATAGGTCTAATAAAAATAATCTTATAAATAGGTCGAAGGAAAATAATCTTACAAATAGGTCTAAAAAATAATCTTATAAATGGGTCTAAGAAAAATAATCTTATAAATAGGTCTAAGAAAATTAATCTTATAAATAGGTCTAAGAAAATAATCTTATAAATAGGTCTAAGAAAAATAATCTTTTAAATAGGTCTAAGAAAAATAATCTTTTAAATAGGTCTAAGAAAAATAATCTTTTAAATAGGTCTAAGAAAAATAATCTTATAAATAGGTCGAAGGAAAATAATCTCATAAATAGGTCTAAGAAAATCAATCTTATAAACAGGTCTAAGAAAAAGAATCTTATAAATAGGTCTAAGAAAAATCGTCTTTTAAATAGGTCTAAGAAAAATAGTCTTTTAAATAGGTCTAATAAAAATAATCTTATAGATAGGTCGAAGGAAAATAAGCTTACAAATAGGTCTAAAAAAATAATCTTATAAATGGGTCTAAGAAAAATAATCTTATAAATAGGTCTAAGAAAATTAATCTTATAAATAGGTCTAAGAAAAATAATCTTATAAATAGGTCTAAGAAAAATAATCTTATAAATAGGTCTAAGAAAAAGAATCTTATAAATAGGTCTAAGAAAAATAGTCTTTTAAATAGGTCTAAGAAAAATAATCTTTTAAATAGGTCTAAGAAAAATAATCTTATAAATAGGTCGAAGGAAAATAATCTCATAAATAGGTCTAAGAAAATTAATCTTATAAATAGATCTAAGAAAAAGAATCTTATAAATAGGTCTAAGAAAAATAGTCTTTTAAATAGGTCTAAGAAAAATAATCTTTTAAATAGGTCTAAGAAAAATAGTCTTTTAAATAGGTCTAATAAAAATAATCTTATAGATAGGTCGAAGGAAAATAAGCTTACAAATAGGTCTAAAAAATAATCTTATAAATGGGTCTAAGAAAAATAATCTTATAAATAGGTCTAAGAAAATTAATCTTATAAATAGGTCTAAGAAAAATAATCTTATAAGTAGGTCTAAGAAAAATAATCTTATAAATAGGTCTAAGAAAAAGAATCTTATAAATAGGTCGAAGGAAAATAATCTTATAAATAGGTCTAAGAAAATTAATCTTATAAATAGGTCTAAGAAAAAGAATCTTATAAATAGGTCGAAGGAAAATAATCTTACAAATAGGTCTAAAAAAATAATCTTATAAATGGGTCTAAGAAAAAGAATCTTATAAATAGGTCTAAGAAAATTAATCTTATAAATGGGTTATCCTAGTGATGTGTAGCGCCATCTTCAGTTAATTAGGTGTGTTTCGAAGGTATCAAATTTCAAGAATATTAAAATTAAGACTATGAAAACTTAAAGTGGATAGAAATCTAAAAGATTTAGCCAACAATCATTATCTAAAAATCCGCCTATTAACTAATGGATCCACGTTATCTAAAGAGCCGACTTGTAGCCCAAAGATCCACCTTCTCTCAAAATTTAATCTTATAAATGGGTCTAAGAAAAAGAATCTTATAAATAGGTCTAAGAAAATTAATCTTATAAATGGGTCTAAGAAAAATAATCTTATAAATGGGTCTAAGAAAAATAATCTTATAAATGGGTCTAAGAAAAATAATCTTATAAATAGGTCTAAGAAAATTAATCTTATAAATAGGTCAAAGAAAAATAATCTTATAAATAGGTCTAAGAAAAAGAATCTTATAAATAGGTCTAAGAAAATTAATCTTATAAATGGGTCTAAGAAAAATAATCTTATAAATAGGTCTAAGAAAAATAGTCTTTTAAATAGGTCTAAGAAAAATAATCTTTTAAATAGGTCTAAGAAAAATAGTCTTTTAAATAGGTCTAATAAAAATAATCTTATAAATAGGTCGAAGGAAAATAATCTTACAAATAGGTCTAAAAAATAATCTTATAAATGGGTCTAAGAAAAATAATCTTATAAATAGGTCTAAGAAAATTAATCTTATAAATAGGTCTAAGAAAAATAATCTTATAAATAGGTCTAAGAAAAATAATCTTTTAAATAGGTCTAAGAAAAATAATCTTATAAATAGGTCGAAGGAAAATAATCCTATAAATAGGTCTAAGAAAATTAATCTTATAAATAGGTCTAAGAAAAAGAATCTTATAAATAGGTCGAAGGAAAATAATCTTACAAATAGGTCTAAAAAAATAATCTTATAAATGGGTCTAAGAAAAAGAATCTTATAAATAGGTCTAAGAAAATTAATCTTATAAATGGGTTATCCTAGTGATGTGTAGCGCCATCTTCAGTTAATTAGGTGTGTTTCGAAGGTATCAAATTTCAAGGATATTAAAATTAAGACTATGAAAACTTAAAGTGGATAGAAATCTAAAAGATTTAGCCAACAATCATTATCTAAAAATCCGCCTATTAACTAATGGATCCACGTTATCTAAAGAGCCGACTTGTAGCCCAAAGATCCACCTTCTCTAAAAATTTAATCTTATAAATGGGTCTAAGAAAAAGAATCTTATAAATAGGTCTAAGAAAATTAATCTTATAAATGGGTCTAAGAAAAATAATCTTATAAATGGGTCTAAGAAAAATAATCTTATAAATGGGTCTAAGAAAAATAATCTTATAAATAGGTCTAAGAAAATTAATCTTATAAATAGGTCAAAGAAAAATAATCTTATAAATAGGTCGAAGAAAAAGAATCTTATAAATAGGTCTAAGAAAATTAATCTTATAAATGGGTCTAAGAAAAATAATCTTATAAATAGGTCTAAGAAAAATAGTCTTTTAAATAGGTCTAAGAAAAATAATCTTTTAAATAGGTCTAAGAAAAATAGTCTTTTAAATAGGTCTAATAAAAATAATCTTATAAATAGGTCGAAGGAAAATAATCTTACAAATAGGTCTAAAAAATAATCTTATAAATGGGTCTAAGAAAAATAATCTTATAAATAGGTCTAAGAAAATTAATCTTATAAATAGGTCTAAGAAAAATAATCTTATAAATAGGTCTAAGAAAAATAATCTTTTAAATAGGTCTAAGAAAAATAATCTTATAAATAGGTCGAAGGAAAATAATCCTATAAATAGGTCTAAGAAAATTAATCTTATAAATAGGTCTAAGAAAAAGAATCTTATAAATAGGTCGAAGGAAAATAATCTTACAAATAGGTCTAAAAAAATAATCTTATAAATGGGTCTAAGAAAAAGAATCTTATAAATAGGTCTAAGAAAATTAATCTTATAAATGGGTTATCCTAGTGATGTGTAGCGCCATCTTCAGTTAATTAGGTGTGTTTCGAAGGTATCAAATTTCAAGAATATTAAAATTAAGACTATGAAAACTTAAAGTGGATAGAAATCTAAAAGATTTAGCCAACAATCATTATCTAAAAATCCGCCTATTAACTAATGGATCCACGTTATCTAAAGAGCCGACTTGTAGCCCAAAGATCCACCTTCTCTAAAAATTTAATCTTATAAATGGGTCTAAGAAAAAGAATCTTATAAATAGGTCTAAGAAAATTAATCTTATAAATGGGTCTAAGAAAAATAATCTTATAAATGGGTCTAAGAAAAATTATCTTTTAAATAGGTCTAAGAAAAATAATCTTTTAAATAGGTCTAAGAAAAATAGTCTTTTAAATAGGTCTAATAAAAATAATCTTATAAATAGGTCGAAGGAAAATAATCTTACAAATAGGTCTAAAAAAATAATCTTATAAATGGGTCTAAGAAAAATAATCTTATAAATGGGTCTAAGAAAAATAGTCTTTTAAATAGGTCTAAGAAAAATAGTCTTTTAAATAGGTCTAAGAAAAATAATCTTTTAAATAGGTCTAAGAAAAATAGTCTTTTAAATAGGTCTAATAAAAATAATCTTATAAATAGGTCGAAGGAAAATAATCTTACAAATAGGTCTAAAAAATAATCTTATAAATGGGTCTAAGAAAAATAATCTTATAAATAGGTCTAAGAAAATTAATCTTATAAATAGGTCTAAGAAAAATAATCTTATAAATAGGTCTAAGAAAAATAATCTTTTAAATAGGTCTAAGAAAAATAATCTTATAAATAGGTCGAAGGAAAATAATCCTATAAATAGGTCTAAGAAAATTAATCTTATAAATAGGTCTAAGAAAAAGAATCTTATAAATAGGTCGAAGGAAAATAATCTTACAAATAGGTCTAAAAAAATAATCTTATAAATGGGTCTAAGAAAAATAATCTTATAAATAGGTCTAAGAAAAATAGTCTTTTAAATAGGTCTAAGAAAAATAATCTTTTAAATAGGTCTAAGAAAAATAGTCTTTTAAATAGGTCTAATAAAAATAATCTTATAAATAGGTCGAAGGAAAATAATCTTACAAATAGGTCTAAAAAAATAATCTTATAAATGGGTCTAAGAAAAATAATCTTATAAATAGGTCTAAGAAAATTAATCTTATAAATAGGTCTAAGAAAAATAGTCTTTTAAATAGGTCTAAGAAAAATAATCTTTTAAATAGGTCTAAGAAAAATAATCTTATAAATAGGTCGAAGGAAAATAATCTTATAAATAGGTCTAAGAAAATTAATCTTATAAATGGGTCTAAGAAAAATAATCTTATAAAGAGGTCTAAGAAAATTAATCTTATAAATAGGTCTAAGAAAAATAATCTTATAAATAGGTCTAAGAAAAATAGTCTTTTATATAGGTCTAAGAAAAATAATCTTTTAAATAGGTCTAAGAAAAATAATCTTATAAATAGGTCGAAGGAAAATAATCTCATAAATAGGTCTAAGAAAATCAATCTTATAAACAGGTCTAAGAAAAAGAATCTTATAAATAGGTCTAAGAAAAATCGTCTTTTAAATAGGTCTAAGAAAAATAATCTTTTAAATAGGTCTAAGAAAAATAGTCTTTTAAATAGGTCTAATAAAAATAATCTTATAGATAGGTCGAAGGAAAATAAGCTTACAAATAGGTCTAAAAAAAATAATCTTATAAATGGGTCTAAGAAAAATAATCTTATAAATAGGTCTAAGAAAATTAATCTTATAAATAGGTCTAAGAAAAATAATCTTATAAATAGGTCTAAGAAAAATAATCTTATAAATAGGTCTAAGAAAAAGAATCTTATAAATAGGTCTAAGAAAAAAGTCTTTTAAATAGGTCTAAGAAAAATAATCTTTTAAATAGGTCTAAGAAAAATAATCTTATAAATAGGTCGAAGGAAAATAATCTCATAAATAGGTCTAAGAAAATTAATCTTATAAATAGATCTAAGAAAAAGAATCTTATAAATAGGTCTAAGAAAAATAGTCTTTTAAATAGGTCTAAGAAAAATAATCTTTTAAATAGGTCTAAGAAAAATAGTCTTTTAAATAGGTCTAATAAAAATAATCTTATAGATAGGTCGAAGGAAAATAAGCTTACAAATAGGTCTAAAAAAATAATCTTATAAATGGGTCTAAGAAAAATAATCTTATAAATAGGTCTAAGAAAATTAATCTTATAAATAGGTCTAAGAAAAATAATCTTATAAGTAGGTCTAAGAAAAATAATCTTATAAATAGGTCTAAGAAAAAGAATCTTATAAATAGGTCGAAGGAAAATAATCTTATAAATAGGTCTAAGAAAATTAATCTTATAAATAGGTCTAAGAAAAAGAATCTTATAAATAGGTCGAAGGAAAATAATCTTACAAATAGGTCTAAAAAAATAATCTTATAAATGGGTCTAAGAAAAAGAATCTTATAAATAGGTCTAAGAAAAATAGTCTTTTAAATAGGTCTAAGAAAAATAATCTTTTAAATAGGTCTAAGAAAAATAGTCTTTTAAATAGGTCTAATAAAAATAATCTTATAAATAGGTCGAAGGAAAATAATCTTACAAATAGGTCTAAAAAATAATCTTATAAATGGGTCTAAGAAAAATAATCTTATAAATAGGTCTAAGAAAATTAATCTTATAAATAGGTCTAAGAAAATAATCTTATAAATAGGTCTAAGAAAAATAATCTTTTAAATAGGTCTAAGAAAAATAATCTTTTAAATAGGTCTAAGAAAAATAATCTTTTAAATAGGTCTAAGAAAAATAATCTTATAAATAGGTCGAAGGAAAATAATCTCATAAATAGGTCTAAGAAAATCAATCTTATAAACAGGTCTAAGAAAAAGAATCTTATAAATAGGTCTAAGAAAAATCGTCTTTTAAATAGGTCTAAGAAAAATAGTCTTTTAAATAGGTCTAATAAAAATAATCTTATAGATAGGTCGAAGGAAAATAAGCTTACAAATAGGTCTAAAAAAATAATCTTATAAATGGGTCTAAGAAAAATAATCTTATAAATAGGTCTAAGAAAATTAATCTTATAAATAGGTCTAAGAAAAATAATCTTATAAATAGGTCTAAGAAAAATAATCTTATAAATAGGTCTAAGAAAAAGAATCTTATAAATAGGTCTAAGAAAAATAGTCTTTTAAATAGGTCTAAGAAAAATAATCTTTTAAATAGGTCTAAGAAAAATAGTCTTTTAAATTGGTCTAATAAAAATAATCTTATAGATAGGTCGAAGGAAAATAAGCTTACAAATAGGTCTAAAAAATAATCTTATAAATGGGTCTAAGAAAAATAATCTTATAAATAGGTCTAAGAAAATTAATCTTATAAATAGGTCTAAGAAAAATAATCTTATAAGTAGGTCTAAGAAAAATAATCTTATAAATAGGTCTAAGAAAAAGAATCTTATAAATAGGTCGAAGGAAAATAATCTTATAAATAGGTCTAAGAAAATTAATCTTATAAATAGGTCTAAGAAAAAGAATCTTATAAATAGGTCGAAGGAAAATAATCTCATAAATAGGTCTAAGAAAATTAATCTTATAAATAGATCTAAGAAAAAGAATCTTATAAATAGGTCTAAGAAAAATAGTCTTTTAAATAGGTCTAAGAAAAATAATCTTTTAAATAGGTCTAAGAAAAATAGTCTTTTAAATAGGTCTAATAAAAATAATCTTATAGATAGGTCGAAGGAAAATAAGCTTACAAATAGGTCTAAAAAAATAATCTTATAAATGGGTCTAAGAAAAATAATCTTATAAATAGGTCTAAGAAAATTAATCTTATAAATAGGTCTAAGAAAAATAATCTTATAAGTAGGTCTAAGAAAAATAATCTTATAAATAGGTCTAAGAAAAAGAATCTTATAAATAGGTCGAAGGAAAATAATCTTATAAATAGGTCTAAGAAAATTAATCTTATAAATAGGTCTAAGAAAAAGAATCTTATAAATAGGTCGAAGGAAAATAATCTTACAAATAGGTCTAAAAAAATAATCTTATAAATGGGTCTAAGAAAAAGAATCTTATAAATAGGTCTAAGAAAAATAGTCTTTTAAATAGGTCTAAGAAAAATAATCTTTTAAATAGGTCTAAGAAAAATAGTCTTTTAAATAGGTCTAATAAAAATAATCTTATAAATAGGTCGAAGGAAAATAATCTTACAAATAGGTCTAAAAAATAATCTTATAAATGGGTCTAAGAAAAATAATCTTATAAATAGGTCTAAGAAAATTAATCTTATAAATAGGTCTAAGAAAATAATCTTATAAATAGGTCTAAGAAAAATAATCTTTTAAATAGGTCTAAGAAAAATAATCTTTTAAATAGGTCTAAGAAAAATAATCTTTTAAATAGGTCTAAGAAAAATAATCTTATAAATAGGTCGAAGGAAAATAATCTCATAAATAGGTCTAAGAAAATCAATCTTATAAACAGGTCTAAGAAAAAGAATCTTATAAATAGGTCTAAGAAAAATCGTCTTTTAAATAGGTCTAAGAAAAATAGTCTTTTAAATAGGTCTAATAAAAATAATCTTATAGATAGGTCGAAGGAAAATAAGCTTACAAATAGGTCTAAAAAAATAATCTTATAAATGGGTCTAAGAAAAATAATCTTATAAATAGGTCTAAGAAAATTAATCTTATAAATAGGTCTAAGAAAAATAATATTATAAATAGGTCTAAGAAAAATAATCTTATAAATAGGTCTAAGAAAAAGAATCTTATAAATAGGTCTAAGAAAAATAGTCTTTTAAATAGGTCTAAGAAAAATAATCTTTTAAATAGGTCTAAGAAAAATAGTCTTTTAAATAGGTCTAATAAAAATAATCTTATAGATAGGTCGAAGGAAAATAAGCTTACAAATAGGTCTAAAAAATAATCTTATAAATGGGTCTAAGAAAAATAATCTTATAAATAGGTCTAAGAAAATTAATCTTATAAATAGGTCTAAGAAAAATAATCTTATAAGTAGGTCTAAGAAAAATAATCTTATAAATAGGTCTAAGAAAAAGAATCTTATAAATAGGTCGAAGGAAAATAATCTTATAAATAGGTCTAAGAAAATTAATCTTATAAATAGGTCTAAGAAAAAGAATCTTATAAATAGGTCGAAGGAAAATAATCTTACAAATAGGTCTAAAAAAATAATCTTATAAATGGGTCTAAGAAAAAGAATCTTATAAATAGGTCTAAGAAAATTAATCTTATAAATGGGTCTAAGAAAAATAATCTTATAAATAGGTCTAAGAAAAATAGTCTTTTAAATAGGTCTAAGAAAAATAATCTTTTAAATAGGTCTAAGAAAAATAGTCTTTTAAATAGGTCTAAGAAAAATAGTCTTTTAAATAGGTCTAATAAAAATAATCTTATAAATAGGTCGAAGGAAAATAATCTTACAAATAGGTCTAAAAAATAATCTTATAAATGGGTCTAAGAAAAATAATCTTATAAATAGGTCTAAGAAAATTAATCTTATAAATAGGTCTAAAAAAATAATCTTATAAATAGGTCTAAGAAAAATAATCTTATAAATAGGTCTAAGAAAAAGAATCTTATAAATAGGTCTAAGAAAATTAATCTTATAAATGGGTCTAAGAAAAATAATCTTATAAATGGGTCTAAGAAAAATAATCTTTTAAATAGGTCTAAGAAAAATAATCTTTTAAATAGGTCTAAGAAAAATAGTCTTTTAAATAGGTCTAATAAAAATAATCTTATAAATAGGTCGAAGGAAAATAATCTTACAAATAGGTCTAAAAAATAATCTTATAAATAGGTCTAAGAAAATTAATCTTATAAATAGGTCTAAGAAAAATAATCTTATAAATAGGTCTAAGAAAAATAGTCTTTTAAATAGGTCTAAGAAAAATAATCTTTTAAATAGGTCTAAGAAAAATAATCTTTTAAATAGGTCTAAGAAAAATAGTCTTTTAAATTGGTCTAATAAAAATAATCTTATAGATAGGTCGAAGGAAAATAAGCTTACAAATAGGTCTAAAAAAATAATCTTATAAATGGGTCTAAGAAAATAATCTTATAAATAGGGCTAAGAAAATTAATCTTATAAATAGATCTAAGAAAAATAATCTTATAAATAGGTCTAAGAAAAAGAATCTTATAAATAGGTCTAAGAAAAAGAATCTTATAAATAGGTCTAAGAAAAAGAATCTTATAAATAGGTCTAAGAAAAAGAATCTTATAAATAGGTCTAAGAAAAATAATCTTATAAATACATAAAGGCCTAAAAAGGCTAAAAATAATCATCTTAGAAAAATACGACTTTTAGTTAATAGATCTAAAACCCATTACTAACAATTGCAATATCAGTCGCAGAAACCTAACAATTGCAATTGCAGCCTCCCCGATTTAAATTGACAAAAGAAATTCTATCTCCAAAAATTTAACATTACAAATTTCCAGGCTAGACCAATAAAACTAACAAATCGAAATATCGTTATATCTAACAATTCAAAATCCTGGGCCTCGAAATATAAAAATTCTAATTTCCTATCACCCTAAACAATAAAATTCTATATTCTAGCCCATTAAATCTAACAACCCCGAATCTAACTTTAAAAAATCTAGCCCAGATATTAGGTTTAAAAATAGGGCATCGAAAAAGATCTATAAAACTTTTCGAAGAGACTTCACGGTGGTATAAAATAACCTTGAAAAGGCGTCAAACTGTCGGAGAATCTCACTTTTGGAAAATATCGGGGTAGGCGTTGTAGAGATTGAAGGCCATCTCGTCAGAGGCCGTGCTAATCATAAAGGAGAAGTTGTCGATCTTTCTAATTCCAGTTTTGAGCTCCGCCTGGTGGGGGACGAAGCGGCCGTCGCTAATGGGCCCGAAGTAGGCCTCGGAAAGAAGGCCCGATGGCGGAGAGTCATTGGCAGCGTCGATGATATCTCGGGCATCGGCTCGTCTCAAAAATGAGGCCACTGATTCGTTGGACTCTCCCCGATAGCCCAACTTCGTCGCTATCTGCGGAATTCACGGGAAAATGTTAGCATCATGGCTCGGCACAAAATTTTATAACGCTAGTTTTAGAAAAGAACTAGATCGGGTGGGGAGCGTCAAAACGGGGGTGAAATTATTCTCACGAAAAAGGGGGCAAGTTTTACGGTGATAATATTAAAAAGTTGGTCTAGCTATAATTAAAGGAGACCAGAATCGTTTGAATGCCGAGTGTAGAGCTACGTAATCATGTGTTTTGAGGGAGGAGTTATATAAAATTAAGTCCGAATTTGTCTAATGATTCTGTGGGCCTTTAAAGGATGATTTTTCACAATAACGGCGCGACGACCCACGTCGACGCAAAAAAAACATGTATTTGGCCAGGATTCCATACCTCTACTTGAAATGCTTATTCTGGCGTATCGCGTTGTTGTTTGTTAAGTTAACATAGTGACGTCAAAAAAAACGCCAGCATCCCAAGTAGAGGTATGGATTCCTGATTTGGCCTAAAGGTTGGTGAGCGTCGACACAAAAAATTACCCAAGCGAGATTTTTGGTACAATTTTTTTTATATACTGGTGGCCTTCGGGAAACAATTAGAGGTCGTTGTTTAAAAAAAAAATAATAATTTTGATTTTTAACTGAACTCAAAACCAAGACAGCACAGCGCATAGCAGATTTTCTAATATTTCGAAAATGGTTAATTATAATATCTAAGTATCAGCGGCAGGGGCGTAGGAACGTTCTAGAAGTTAGAGGGGGCAAAGAGAAACGAAAAGGGGTCTGGAGAATGGTTTTTAATTTTTAATGGAGTGTAGATTCTCCGAATGCGTGTGTACTTTTTAGTACTATGTAAATTTGCGGGAAAATACTGAAATTTAAACACAGTTGAGATTCTATAAACTGTACATACTTTTAAAATGAAAATTTGAGCCTTTTGAAGATTTCAACAGACCAAAAAGTTGGAGGCGGCAATAACATTAGTTGCCCCTCCCAGCCAAATTCTAGGGAGGGGCATTGCCCCCCCTGCCCCTCCCGGTTCCTACGCCCCTGATCAGCGGACACCATGGTCAAAATTCCCCAGTGTGTGGTTTTATCACGTTCGAAGACGTAAGTTTGGGAGAACCAAAAATAAATACATTCTTTATATTATCAAATTTGTATTTCTAAGCCTTGGCGCGAAAGTAAAACCTACAGATACTCATAACAGGGCGAACCACTAAAAGCAGGGTTGAGGAAATCCTTCACTATTATTAAAAAACTTCGCGTCACATCGACCCGAATTGAAAATATATATATACCCGAAAACCTATTTCATCTTAATGATGCTTCTCGATTCATATGTAAAATAAACTCGTCGTAACCTGAAAACTCTGTTGGAAGGCGTAGACCAGGTACCACATACGCCTTTTCATAATACCCATCCCGACAGCTTCGTCCACCGAATTGCGAGCGACCTATGCCCAATTTCACACGGCGATGGATAGGTAACCGTGCTAAAAATAGCGTTTATATGGGCGGCTAACTCCATCTAGCGGTGAAAGTGAAAGTTGCAAAGTCCATTAGGCCTTGGACCCTTCGCTTGTATGTCCTTTTTTTACCTTTTTCAAAAGGAAGTATTCCGGTAAAGCATCAAAGAGCGCCGCGAACAGATCGAAGAGGACTTTTAAGTCTCGAAACGCGTGTCCAAATGGGAAAGTCCAGAATGATATTACGTTAAAAAAATAAATATATGAAAAGTTGGAACAAACTTTTCCCCCCTTTAAAATTTCAAGTTATTGAATGTAGTAGTCGCTAAATACGTATACGTGATAAAAAAAACCTAGTTATAAGTTACGAGAAAACAAGTATTCGTTTCTGAATTTATGTATTTTACGAATTTTTAATGCCTGGACGCGTTTTGCCTCGCATTTATCGGCATTACCTGGCTGTAATTATACCGAAAAGGAGATTATTAAATTATAGCTAGTACCAGAAGTATATTTACATTCCCTTATGAGGGAAGTATCCATCTAAGGTTTCAAAATTAAACATTCATCTTAGCAATCTCCTGAAGGTGTAAAAATTGTAACCTAACAAAGTTAAGTATGACCATTAGCAAAAATTATCACGAAACTGATTTTTCAGAGTTGGCGCGAAATCAAAGTTTAGTTCAGCACAGAGCCCCTTAGTGTGTAATTATGTTTTCATATAAAAGTTTTAGAGAGTTGGTATATGATGTATTTCGGCCTGCACTTTTCGATCGTTGATCTCATTATTTTTTGCGGCGACGCTCGCCGAAGTCATGTCATTTTTGCCGTAGTACATACCACCCTTAATGGGGTTTCTTTGAGTCGACGTCATGCCATTTTGTCCTAGTGCAAACCAACCGTAACGGGGTTTCTTTGCGTCGACGCTCGCCGACGTCATGGCATTTTTGCCTTAATGCAAACCTGCCTTAACGAGCTTTCTTTGCGTCGATGCTCGCCGACGTCATGGCATTTTTGTCCTAGTGCAAACCAACCGTAACGGGGTTTCTTTGCGTCGACGCTCGCCGACGTCATGGCATTTTTGCCTAAGTGCGAACCAGCCTTAACGAGGTTTCTTTGCGTCGACGCTCCCCGTCGTGGCATTTTAACCATGGTAAAAACCAGCCTTTACAGCTGAAATTCCTATTCCTCAAAAACGGATCTCTCCTAGAGCATAGCGCCGAACCAATTTTCAACGGCGGCGGCGGGAACGATAATTAGTTCGGCGGCGGCGTGGCGCGCCGATTTTCAGAAAATAATCGGCGGCGTTGAAAAAAATCGGCGGCGGCGGCGCCTAAGGGGAAAAACTGCCCCCCCCCTCAGAAATAGCGCCAGCCTTTTAATAGACCGCTAGAACTTAAATTGCTAAACACATTTAAAAAAATACATGTTTAATAGAATGTATTTTATTAAAATAGGAACCACTTGTTTCCAAAACAAAGAAGAGGTAACTTTGGTTACATACTATCAGATGTAACTTATTTAATCATAAGTGTGCCTGAAAGAATTTTTTCATAATGATACCTTGTTGCAAGGATATGACGTTATTGACGTCACTTCCCAGTCGATGACGGTTTTATCGTCATCAAAACTAGTTCTCGCGTAGGGGGGAAGGAAGTTAAAACCAGTTTTACGCGACGTTAGTGCTGTATTTTCTTTGGTGGCTGTCAAAGACTATATAAAGTTACGCGTAGTTTTATATAGTCTTTGGTGGCTGTGAAACAAGGTCTCATTTAAATTTTTAATACAGATATGTTAAACAGAGGCACACTTATGAGTAACTATGTCACATATGATACTATTAAACTAAAACATTTACGCTAGTAATAACAATACTGTACTAATTTACTACCATTTCACTAGTATTATTATCTATACACTCTTTTTAGAAACTTTTGCTAGGCACCGCCATTATTGTACAGGCAACCAACGAGCCAGCCCTCTACCGCATAAATTTCATCCCCCAAATCCGGTTTTTCCCCGCGCATTTAAGTCTATTATCTCAAATTATTTTATCTTTGTATCAAAATGTAATAGAATAGTTATTGCTGAATGCAGCCAATGCAGCTGATACGTTTCTGTACTTATTACAAAATACGAGGCGAGGCAACTCCAAAGCCGTTTTCGTTTCTCTCTCTCCGATCCCAGCTATCTGCTGCAGAAAATCTTGGTGCGCGCGGTGCAGTGGTGCCAGATCTTTTGGAAATTATTAATTATTTTTAATTTTATAACGCTAGTACGGTGCACCCAACAGCCTAGGAATCGTAGCACTACCAAAAGAAAAATCTATGTAGTTTAGATCTCAAAACGTAATTATTATACTTTATTAATGGAAATTAATTCGGCGGCGAAATGAAAATGTTTCGGCGGCGGTGGCGCCGCCGAAATTAAATTTATCGGCGGCGGCGTTTCGGCGTTATCTAAATAATCGGCGGCGGCGGCGTTTGATCGGCGGCGCTATCCTCTAATCTCTCCTTCTGATGTATAGCTGCTATGGCTTCCCGTATGAATTAGCGCATTAAAGATTCATTATATATATGACCTAAGTAAACGAAGTTAAACGCTCTTTTAACTAAATTTTTCCTTATTTCTGAAAGGAAATTAAGACATTGTTATCGATTTAAGAACGCCTTAGGTTAAAACTTAATAAGAACGGCGAAATAAAAGAATGCTTCAATGGTATTGCTCTATTGAAAAATTAGCCAAGAGAAAGAATGTTTGAAGAAGCCTCGATACTGGGTCACCGGACTTCGCGGTCGCCTTGGTCGAAGGCAGCCCGTACGTTTCTAAGCGCTGCCACCGGACGAGTAAGTCTAAATAAACAAGACGGGAGAGCTTAGTTAATATCAAAGTTAAACCTCATTGTAACAAATTTAGAAGTAGAACTCTTATTTACATTCGGTCGTGAACGGTTGGTTAAGGTTTAATCAAATAAACGAATTACAACCCTGGCAGAGAATTTTCCTCCAATCTATATTCAGTTGCCGCCTCAGTGGTTCAAAAATACTTCTACACGTTTGACAAAGGAAAAGATAAATTCACGGCGGTACTATCGTCAATAGATAACGATTTTTAAATACCCGAAGTCTTATCAGATGGCGCCATTATCTTGCAATAGCCCGCTTATAAATAAATATATGTTTGAAAAGTAATAATTCGGCAGTTTTGATTACCGGTAAGAAACTTTTAAAATGCAATTGGTAAGGATCCATGTACTTTGTCCGATACAATTATTCTACGAATTTTCCTTTTTTAAATATATAATTTGCCTCGAATTTCTTACCGCTTTTGGTCGAAATTTTAAATATATAATTTTTGCAATCGACTAATTGGAATAATTTCTAAGAAATATTCGGAAAATTCTGGATATCCATTTACATCTTTGGAAATAATGAGCTCAAAAATTTAATTTTAAAATCGAAGTTGTGCGAAGTTTCATATTCTCTTATACAGTATCTTCCTATATTTCTAATGTTATTCGCTTGGAATCTGCGACATGTACTTAAAATACTACATCGTTAAAAATATAAATTATAAATATATTGTCGTGCTGTTAATTTTCCGGAAAAATAAAATGCGGAAAAATTTTAATTTTTTAACTTTTATTGATATAAAATGTCTAATAACAGTAATCATAATAGAAAACATTAATAGTGTTACATTGTTAATCAATTTAAAGCTAGTCTAGAGGTTTAGTTTTACTTTTAGATTCGAAAAAATGAGGCGATAATGCCGCTTTATTTAAATTTGCAAACAATATTAGACTAATCATGGAATGAAAACTTTTTTTCGGAAAAATATGGAAAATTTTCCAACTTACAACACTACTATACATGTATCGTATACTTCTACATAGACTGATACTTCCCTTGTAAGATATATATGTAATTCTTTTGCCTAGACTGATACTTCTCGAAGAGTTATATTATAGTATTCTTCTGCCTAGACTGATACTTCTCGAAAGAGTTATATTATAGTATTCTTCTTCCTCTACTGATACTTCTCGAAAGAGTTATATTATAGTATTTTTCTGCCTAGACTGATACTTCTCGAAAGAGATATATTACAGTATTCTTCTGCCTAGACTGATACTTCTCGAAAGAGATATATTACAGTATTCTTCTGCCTAGACTGATACTTCTCTCGTAAGATATATATGATATTCTTCTGCCTAGACGGATTTTACTATCGTATTAACTTCCGGTTGTTCTAATTTATATAAATTATTAATTTTAATGGGTTTATTATCAATCAACAAACCCATACAAAACAACTAGGAATGACCAAACGGATGAAATAAAATTCCTGGCCTAGAAACTGGAGCCCAACAACGGCGCGAAAACGACTTTAAAGGCCGACTTCGCTCGTGGTTCGGTTTACTCCGTCCATTCGTTGGAAGTTGGCTGGCCGCGTGACACCCGCGCAACGCGAGCAGCCCACTTCCAGTGAAAAGAGAGAGTCAAGCGGAGTCGGTCTTTAAACGAACAGAATGCAGATCGATTAAAGAAGGATTCCTACTTTTATTGATTTGTTGAAGAGCTCGATTTTGTCGTTGACAGCCCAGGGATTAAGCGGCCCTCCGCCGACGAGAATGGCCTTGTTAAAGAGACCTCTGGTGTCCGGGTTCAGAACTAGGTAGGCCGCGCTAGCCGCTCCGGCGCTGGCACCGGCGACCGTTACGGAGTTGGGATCCCCGCCGAACGCCTCGATGTTCTCCACGACCCATTTGAGGGCCATGGCCTGGTCGGAGAGGCCAGCGTTCCCCGGCGCCTCTTCGCTGGCCAAGGTCAAGAAACCCAGAGGGCCCAGTCGATAGTTGACTGACACGAATATGACGCCTTTTTCTGACGCTAATGCCGAACCATTCGTGAACATGTGGACTGACGAGCCTCCTTGGAAACCTGCGTTGAAAAACGTGTCCAAGAGTTTAAAACTTCGTATTTTCTTTTTTTAAAGATAGTACTTGCTGGAGTAGCCAACGCGTTTGGTTCGGCTTCATCATGAAGCTGAAACCACACCCAAAATAGAGGTTCAAATGACCTTGGCGCCGTCACTGACGAAAGATATAACTAAAGGAAAATACGCACATGGTAGTGTCCACCGCATAGAGATGGCGCCAGTGCCGTTTGAAGTCCCATTTTTAAAATAATAATAATAATAATAATATTAATAGTCCATTCTGAAATCAATCATTTCAGTATTTTTCATTAGGGTTTTAACGTATTATATACGCTACGAAATGTTAAGTCGCTCGATGACTTAAGCCTCAGGTGATTATTTTTAATATTATTATTAATTTATATAAATTATTCTCCAAACGAAATAGTTTTTAAATATTCGAAAACGGTAGCTTAATGCTTTGAAACTATTTTGTACAGAAATGTTAATATATGCATTATATGGAGAATAGAAACTGCTTTACAAATTATCACCTTGAGCATCCACGATAATGAAATTACCATAATTTATCAACATACCAGATGGAACTACGGGCGAACTATCAATGTAAAATGTATAAGAGCATGAACCCTCAATAGTCTTGTTTCAGTCATACAGGCAAGATCATGAAATGGAATTGAGTTACAAAGCAATTTTAGAGCGTCACAGTGATTGGGGGCTGACAGGAAAGGGCTAAACACCAGGTTTTTTTTAACCCATGAAGACTGTAGCGGGGGACGTCATAATGTTATGTTGCCTACCCCTATTCTCCCACTGTCTACCCCCATTTGGTCTACCCCATTTTCCCACTGACGACTCACATTTTTGTCAGCCCCCGTTCTCCCACTGGCTGCCCCCATTTTCCCACTGTCGACCCCCATTTTCCGCCTGTCGACCCACATTTTCGTCAGCCCCCGTTCTCCCACTGTCTACCCCCTTTTCCGCCTGTTGACCCACATTTTTGTCAGCCCCCGTTCTCCCACTGTCTACCCCCTTTTCCCCACTGTCAACCCCCATTTTTGTCAGTCCTCGTTCTCCCACTGTCTACCCCCTTTTCCCATTGTCAACCTCCATTTTCCGCTTGTCGACCCCCGTTCTCCCACTGTCTACCCCCATTTTCCGCCTGTCGACCCACATTCTTTTCAGCCCCCGTTCTCCGACTGTCAACCCCCATTTACCGCCTGTCGAACCACATTTTTGTCAGCCCCCCGTTCTCCCACTGTCTACCCCCATTTTCCCACTGTCAACACCCATTTTCCGCCTGTCGACCCACATTTTTGTCAGCCCCCGTTCTCCCACTGTCTTCCCCCATTTTCCCACTGTTGACCCCCTTTTTGTCAGCCACCATTCTCCCGCTGTCGTCATAGTGATTCTGGAAAATAGTTTTACAACTCGACACCTTACATTTCCTCCATTTTAAAGGTTCAGTGTTATTAAGGACCTTAATCCATTCTCGGTTGAGCTATAACACGGCTTAATACGAATAGGCGTGTATAATGCAAATGAAAATGTGAAGGCATACCTCCGCCGTGAATGTAGAATAGAACGGAGGCATTATCGGGTCTCGGAATCGGAGTATAGACATTCAGTTTGAGACAATCCTCACTATGCGGGGTCGGTACTTCGAAACCGGTCGTGGCGTTACTGGGATAGTACAATTGGTGACAGGGTTCCGGAGGAGTATCGGCCCGGAAGACACCGTCCCAAGGCGACAGAGGCAGCGCGGGCCTGAAGCGCAGTTCCCCGACGGCCGGTTGCGCGTAAGGAATGCCGAAATAAACCGCCACGCCTTCGCCAGTTTGACTTTTAATTCGAATTCCGCGTACCTTTCCCGATAGCGTGGTTACGTCCGAGCCATCGAGCCCTTCGCTACGCGACAGCACCAAGGCGCACCAATTGACGCTCAGCGACAAAAACGTCGACAGCAGTCGCATTCCGACGCCTAAATGAGGCTCGCTTTCTTCTACTTGTCAAATATCGTTATAAAATTGCCAAGGCCTAGATATAAACCCTTAGCGCGTATTGACGCTGACACGGTACGAAATTCCCGATACCTTTAATCGATAATAATAATGAAAATGTCTTAGATAAGCGCGCCCGTTGTTACGGCTAATAAAATCTCAATGTGAAAGATTTTTCGCGAAACCAGCCTCGCTAACCTTAAGAGAGAGTTTAAGCGTTTGACGTTACGGACGGGAAAGTCCAGACTTGAAGCGTGGTTTTCAGACGTTTTCTCTAGTGAACCTAGGAATGCTGTCGAAGCGTCTTTCTCAGCTCTGTTTCGCTTAAACTCTCTATTATCAATAGATTAGGGAAAACCTTGAGCTGTTGTTATGGCAAATGCTTTGGAAGATAATGCCGATGTAGTAGTCTTTTTCGATTGAGGAAAACTTTGATTTTTATACAAAGCGAGGGTAATTGAAATTGAAGAATTAATTATTATACATTTCTGTATGGGTAGTTTTTATTTATAGGATTACAAAGTTGGTCTTTCGCTGAAGTACAAACCATGAGCCACAACAATGCAAGCTCCCCGATTACCCTAACTAAATCTGATTTGTTAACTAGCCTATAGTGAAGCCTGCTCGACAAAAGTCTCATTATTCTAAGAAAATGAAGGGTTTATTGTAGGAAATTAACTAGAAGGATCACTTATTCATAAAAATAACATTAATATTTAATTAAAACTAATTGAAGTGATTATACAAAATAGTAATATTGGTATAAGCCTATAAAGTGTCCGCTTGATGACTGTTTGAATTGGCCTCAAACTATACATATAACGTTAATCGATCAGTGCACTGCCGCTTCAAAAATGAATTTATAATAACAATAAAAGGTTAAAAGTCAGAGCTTATTATTTCAACGTGCGTCTAATTTAAGCAGGTTAGTTATGTCTAAGCATTAAGTGTTGAGGTCTTAATTCAAGCAGACTCGGAGCAACTCTGTCCTTCTCACCTGATCTACGGTTCCTCGAAACCTATATACTGATCTCTCGGGTACAAACCGGATATTAGCCCGCGCACACACAATCTACGTCACGGGTTTTTACTTAACTTTGAATACCGTAACAGAAAGTTTGGAAAGTTTTGGAGAAAATACAGTAATGGCACTAACAATAGAATAATATACAACAATCTGTAGAGATCCCTCTAGAAATATATGGAAAGGATATTATTTTGGGTATGGTGCTATAAGCTTTTGGAGAATATTAAACTGTATTTGAGTGTATTCAATAATTCGTCACAAAAGTCAAGCAGGTCTAAAACTTCAAGTTTTTGTTTTAAATCTATAATTATGACAAACTTAAACAAAAATGAAAGTACACAAAACAACGGTTAAAAATACTTAGAAAATTTAAGTAATGAATAATTCTAATTTATTTCAGATTTTTATTTCTAATTTCTTTGAAAAGTCCCATATTTCGATTTTCTTGACTGTTGCTCTCAGGTAAGTAAGAAAAGTATAATATAATTGGGTATTTTCTAAATAGCCAGTCAGAAGTTCGATAATCTGTGTATAGCTAAGGTGAACTGAATAATTTTTTTTAATATAAAAATATTATAAATTTAATAATAACACAACATTGAGATATCGTTATTTCACTGCGAACTGGTTTGTTTTAGAAAATTTCAGTGATAAATGAATTGGGTTTCTTGACTCGAAACAGGTTTT
Organism: Leiobunum rupestre; assembly: GCF_980474605.1. Lineage (NCBI taxonomy): Eukaryota > Metazoa > Arthropoda > Arachnida > Opiliones > Sclerosomatidae > Leiobunum > Leiobunum rupestre. The sequence continues at coordinate 17,671,272 of NC_143394.1, forward strand.
TGGTACTGACGGGATAAATAAAGAGAAATTTATCCAACAAGATTAGCAATAAATCAATTGATATAGACCGCCATTTGGTACCAATTTTGACGGACAACACTGTATTATTGTAGTTTGTTAGTAGGGAGTATATTTAATATACGACCCAAAAGCTTTCTCTTAACATCTCGGTAATCATTATAATTTGTCATTTTGAATTTTGCAATTTAATTGTTAATTTTTTCTTATTCGTAGATAAACAAATTCAAGTTTAACTTATAAATATCGAAGTCTGAAGAGCAGAGTAAATATTTAACTTCAAATATCGATTTATTTTGGAATATAAATACACTGTTTATTCCAGAAATAATAATATCGCTCAACAACTAGAAATTTCCAACGGAATGAGGTTGAAAATGTATAAAATCACCATCTGCAATCAACTACTACTTGCACAAAAGTGAGCCGCAATGGCGGAACCTACACTTGGCATGTTGTCAGAATTTATAGCCCGGTGTACCGGTAAGAAAAGAACCACACCACCGGAGGCCTATCATCAGAATGCCCTACGCCAGCGTCCACAAGCCCAGACAGGTGACAAAACCAGCACGGGTAGCAGAACCCCACTACTGATGGTCGCACCCTTGACGCAAGCCGCTCAACCCAGCAGAAGGTGCAACAATGGGACGACCAGCCCACCACTTCGCACACAGCAGTGGGATAGAGAACGGATTATCTAGCAACCCCGGCCGACACCCCACCTAGAAAGGCAGGGAGCCAAGCCCTTTGGAAAGAGCTCCTAAAGGGGAACGGCGGGCACACAGCAGCCCACATAACCCGGCACAGCTGGCACCGGAGATCCCAGCCCACACCTGACCGAAGTCGGAGGTTGGAGATAGGACCCTTTGGACGGAGCTAACAGCTCCCAGCGCGCCACCGCCCGTATGGGTTACAAGAGCCGGACCCCGACTCCCCGGTAAAGCCGCCAGTTAGTGCACACCCCGACCCCTTGAGAGCCACCTACACTTGGCATGTTGTCAGAATTTATAGCCCGCTGTACCGGTAAAATCAAGAAACCACACCAGCGGAGGCCTATCATCAGAATGCCCTACGCCAGCGTCCACAAGCCCGGACAGGTGACAAAACCAGCATGGGTAGCAGAACCCCACTACTGATGGTCGCACCCTCGACGCAAGCCGCTCAACCCAGCAGAAGGTGCAACAATGGGACGACCAGCCCGCCACTTCGCACACAGCAGTGGGATAGAGAACGGATGCTCTAGCAACTCCAGCCGACACCCCACCTACAAAGGCAGGGAGCCAAGCCCTTTGGAGAGAGCGCCTAAAGGGGAACGGCAGGCACGCAGCAGCCCGCATAACCCGGCACAGCTGGCACCGGAGATCCCGGTGTGATCCAAAAGGCCGGGAGATGGGTCCGCCGCGCCCTCATACGGAGGCCCGCAGCCCCACAGCAGGCAACCCAAACCGCCGATGCGGCCAGTTTGCCCGGCCCCTCTCCATTAGCCTGGGCCGAAGCCCAGTATCCAGCCCACACCTGACCGAAGTTGGAGGTTGGAGATAGGACCCTTTGGACGGAGCTAACATCTCCCAGCGCGCCACCGCCCTTACGGGTTACAAGAGCCGGACCCCGACTCCCCGGTAAAGCCACCAGTTATTGCACACTCCGACCCCTTGAGGGCCCCTACACTTGGCAGCGAAATAAGTCTATATCTTTATTGTAACCCGGCCACCTGTTTATAGGCATTAAAAGTGGCAAGATGACTTGGGCCTAAGGTGGTGCCAAGGGTATTATTTATATGTCAATCGAATTTCTGGTGTATTTATAAAACATAATTTTCTGAAAAACTAAGTTAAATCATTTAAACGTAGAAAGCGCATCTAACATATTGTATCAAAAAGATGTTTAAAACGTTTTATGTAATAAATAAGGAGTTCTTGCCTTTTGACTAAGATCAAAGTGTAGCATCGTTTTCCATCAGCAAGGAAACATGGCCACCACAAAATCTGCTTTGATCTCTGTGATCACTAGGTCCCAAAATATTATCGAACATTCAACCAAATCCTAAATAATTTGATTTCAGTATTTAAAGCATGGCAGAGATAAGTGGGTGTGTATACCGATAAGGGGCCCCTGCGGGCGGGGGAAACGGGGGTGAAACGGGCCCCTGTAGGGGCCCCATTTTGCGGCAATATTCGGCAGGTCAAAAGGTCAATAGCTGGAGGCACCCCATTTTAGGGTCAATAGGTTAGATGATTTACGATGTTATAAAACCTGGGTCAATAGGTTATCTACCCCTATGGCGGTGTGGACAACGATGTTATGCAAACAGCTATAGACCGTTAAATAGGGGAAACGGGCCCCTGTAGGGGCCCCATTTTGCGTACATTTTCGGCAGGTCAAAAGGTTAGCTGATTTACGAGGTCAATAGGTTAGATGATGTCGCTATTCGGCAGGTGGTGTGGACTGACACGATGTTATGCAAACAGCTATAAACCGTTAAATAGGTCCGTCAAAACCTATCCGTCATAGTGAATGTCGGGCCTAGGGCACCTGTCTTTCGAGCTGGTAATAAATAGTTTAATGGGTTTTTGCCGACAAACACTTTCAAACACTTTCGGGCCCCTAAGGGTTGTAAAAGGGTACCGTAAAATAGCGGCTGGTCATCGGTAAAAGTGTTTTGAAAAAAAAAGAGCAGAGTGTATACAAATTATAAGGTTTTATTATTGCTCCCAATCGCTAGAAATTGGCTTTTTTTCCCATTCACTATAAATCGCAGCAGTTTGCCAGAATTAGTTTTATCTCTCCGAAATAATTAATGTACCCAAAATTGGACCACCAGTTTATTATTCTTTTTAGGGGGATCTCTATGGGCGTTTAACATTACAATAAAGCTAAAAGGTCCAGTTTGGGGTACATTTGGTCCAAAATGGGGTACATAGGGGCGAAAATGGTGACTTTGGTCGTTTTTAGGGTACATTTGGTCCATTTGGGTCCATTTATGGGTACATCCGAATTGCAATTGGAAAAACGAAGAGCCGTAATTTGTTCCACCCATCCCTAAACTCCTTAAATTTATTGCTATAATTTATTTATCGCTGGCGAACCCTAGAATATAATTAATAAGGACAAGTTATTTAAATTTAATTTAGAACTTTTGTTTACATGATTACGACTAATCCGATATGATATATAATCCGTTTAAATCGTAATTTATCTATATAATTGTAATTAATTCGACATTTTAAAGGGTTGAAACGAACTACCTTCTTCAACTTGTATAAATAATTTAATTAAAAGTTCTAACTCAGGTATTTGTAGTGTCTAGCCCCAGTATCGTCTGACATACGAGGGACAGCGACTTCCCACCCCACCACACCCCACAGTCGCATTCGAATCTTCTTTAACTAAGAACTCTCTGCATAATTAATTTTTATAAAGTAAAAAAATAACCTTATTAATAGTTAATTAATAAGATATATAAATAATTACGCTTTATATGCTTTACGTAATGTGTTTACTTCTATATTAAGCTATTTTAAATACCATTATTGTCTCAACTACATACCATAAATATAATATAGCAAATTTGAGTGTGTGTATTGACAATATAAATACCAAAATAGTAAAAAAAATTACCTTGTTTAGCGTTTTACGATTAGAAATTTATTATCAATGATCGTTATATAGTGATATACCATTTCTTATCTTGATAAGTTTAAAGATAGAGGTAACCATTATTACGTTACAATGCGGTTTTTGTTATGGAACCAATGACAATAAGCTTTAAAATTTGCTTATCTTTGAAAAAAGTATCTTATTTCCAAGAACTATCTTATCGTGTGTAGATGCTCTAGAATTTTTAAAGAGGAAATGGCTGTGCGATATAATATTATTTTGGCGTATTTCAATAGGTTTTTCTATAAAATGTTCAACGGCCGGTCTCCGTCACGCAACGCCAACTTCACTAATAAAAGTTGGCAGTACTTTTTTATTTCCTCTTGGCCATCGAAATCTCATATGTATCTAGAATGCTGCCGCCTAGGGCCGAGCTTGTCGCCAGTTCGTTTTGAACCTTCACCCAATGAGAGGCCGTAGAGTGGTGCCACCAAGGAGGATAATAATTCTCCTTGGTAAATATAATAAAATAAAAACTTACTTTTTTTTTCTCTTTGACGGTACAAAGGGATACAATATTTCCACCAACGCGACTTCCCACCCCCACCACACCCCACAGTCGCATTCGAATCTTCTTTAACTAAGAACTCTCTGCATAATTAATTTTTATAAAGTAAAAAAATAACCTTATTAATAGTTAATTAATAAGCTATATAAATAATTATGCTTTATATGCTTTACGTAATGTGTTTACTTCTATATTAAGCTATTTTAAATAACATTATTGTCTCAACTACATACCATAAATATAATATAGCAAATTTGAGTGTGTGTATTGACAATATAAATACCAAAATAGTAAAAAAAAATAACCTTGTTTAGCGTTTTACGATTAGAAATTTATTATCAATGATCGTTATATAGTGATATACCATTTCTTATCTTGATAAGTTTACAGATAGATGTAACCATTATTACGTTACAATGCGGTTTTTGTTATGGACCCAATGACAATAAGCTTTAAAATTTGCTTATCTTTGAAAAAAAAGTATCTTATTTCCAAGAACTTGTATAATTATCTAGAATGTACTAGAGCTATTAGATATTTTGGATGAAAGGCGATCTAAAATTTATGCTTGTTTACTTAATTATTTCATTTAACCTCATTTTGGGTATGATCACTCTAGTACAAACATTGATCACAATTGATATCCTGAAACAATCATCAAATTGATAATATTATATTTTTAATGATTAATTAATCGCTTGTTTTATTTTTTTATTACCTTAAGACATTTTCACGTTATTTAATAAATTAATTGTACATTATTTATCGTTATTTAGTTTTTCGTTGAGCAAAGATTTTTGTCTATGATTATTTGATAAAAAACGTCTCTTATTCACAAGAACTTGTATATTTATCGAGAATGTACTAGCGCTATTAGATATTTTGGAGGAAAGGCGATCTAAAATTTATGTCTATTTACTTAATTATTCAATTTCACTCTAGCCTTAACCCAACCAGTGTTTATTCTTTATATTTAAATAAAGCATATGATGTTTTTTATATTGACAACATTCAGATTAAACAGAAGCGAAGATATAAGAAAAGGTTTTTATTGGAATATCCATTTCAGAAGACCAACGTCAGTGAATGAATTGGGCTAAATTTGGAATGATGTAATGAATAAGGGAATTATACATAACATAAAACTGAATTGTTGGAAGATACAGGGTTATATCAAATGAAGGTGCTGAATAAGTAAACGTTATCTGAAACACTTAACTTGGAAGAAAATCAAAATAGGGCTGATATTATTTCTACCCTCAGAACCCACATTTTATACTTTATATACGGAGATCCCTCAAAAATCGAGAACAGTTTATGAATAGACTCGGTTCGAGTAAAACGTATGTGTTTGTCTTCTTCGAATATAATCCAAATGGGTCGAAACAAATATATTCAGTGTCCAAGTTGCGAGAAACGAATACGTGGCTATAGATTAAGAACCCATAAATGTAAACGTACATCGTGTACAACATGCAATAAATCGTTTAAATCACAACTGAGTCGGCATATTAGACGGTGCAGTCTAAGCCCTCACAAAGTAAACTTAGGTAAAGTAGAAGCGGAAATTGATAAACAACGAGTCCGCGCAGAAGCCGTTGCTCGATCGGGACTACCATCGCATCTTTTTGGAAATTTGACTTGGGTGGAACAAATGAAAGCCCCTAAACGAATAAACAAAGATATAGAACTTACACCATGGCAGAAACGTTTATTGGAACATTTAATTCTCTCAGACAGAAAAATAATATTTGTAATAGGAAAAGATGGAAATGAAGGAAAATAGTGGATGTTAAATTACTTGAAATCCCGTAAGCCCGACTTTGTACATTGTCAGCAAGTGACAGTTTCGGGGAGTGAAATGCTTTTTCAATTGAAAAAGGTTTGCTCTGGTGTGAACCACTTTTTCTTTAACACCTTGAGAAGTATAAAAATATGCGACGAACACTTGGCAGTATTTGAAAGTTTAAAAGATGGTGAAATTGTTAGTACGAAATATAATTGTGTGAGTATAAATATTAGTACTCCAAATGTAGTTTGTGTGAAGCTACTATTGTCTGAATGGGTGGGTTCTGCGAGGGGAGGAATTGGTTTTTTGTGTGTGTGTGTGTGAGAGGGTGAGGACCATAAACACGTTTTAAAAAGTGGAGAAAACGTGTATAAGTTAAAGGGACCATCGTCACGGTTTAAACATTGCGCAGATTTATTTTTTAAATTTCGATGGATTCACGTACCTTAAAATTTGTTTTATATAATTTTGGGTCGAGCTAGTATGTCTATTGAGTCCCACCTAGCATTATGGCCAACCAAAAACACGAAGGTGTTCGCTAAGGGGGAGAATTATTGGATGGGTTGTTTATATTTTTGGGGCTCTTTACGCCTTTGATGAAATGGGCTACGGCATTGCCCCATGTAATAATCACCACAATCACGGTAGATTTTATAAATGATGGCCTTGTCGAGGAGGGCAGTTGGTTCTTTGTTATTACATAATAAAGCTGACAATTTGGGCGGTGGGTGATAAATAGGATCGAGACCTACTGGTTTAAGATTTTTGGCTATTTTTTGGAGAGAAACCATGATAAAAGGGGAAACATGCTGAGATGAAAGAAGGAGGAACAAGGGGAATCCCAAAATAGGCCTCACTTCAATTTAAATGCACTTTTTGAAACTTAATACTTTCATATGCTACACTGCCGAAACGTTGGATTTTTTAAATATATATATTAAGATTTTTAAAACCGTTTAAAGTCTCTTTTCATTTGGTTTTTCACAATGTGTTTTCTCTTCACTTCTAAAAATACTTAATTAAGTTAGTTTGTATGAAATACTTACTAATACCCGAACGATGAACTTTAGATTGGATAAGATTTGTAAATATCATTTCGAAACTAATAATTTTCACGCTTTATTTAAATCAAGCAATTACATTTTTAAAAATGAAAGAAGTTAAACAATACACATGTAGTCAGAAAGATATTATAAAAACACTAAAATTAAAATTAAATGAAAAACTCTTTATTCAACTTTAATACGTTACGCTATTTAAGAAACGTAATTTTAGAAAACAGACATAACGTAAAACCAATGTGATGAAACAAAAATAATATTAAAACGACTTATATTTTCTTACACACGATTTTTCGGTACCACACATCGATTTTGTGAGATTTCACAACGGCGCAATTATTATGGTCACGGTGAAAATGACAATGTTTAGGAGCACTTATACAAAGAATGGTAGATAATTTAGGGCAGCCTAAATCATCGACGTTCTTGACGTTAACTCCTATGAAATCCGATAAAACTTTGGCCTTTACTAAACCTTTCCAAAAAAAAAACTTTAACCCTTGTTCTTTTATATAATTCGCGAGGGCTCCTAGGCTGTTGTATTCTTCCTGTCCGTCGTCCCAACGGAGATCGCAAATGTTCCAATACAACCATCTACAATGCCATTTATCGTCTTCCGTAAGACTGGAATATGGATATGGTGGTTTAAAGGTCCAGACGTTATGCTTCTCCGTTTCCGCATCGTAAATAGCTAACTCTTTAATTATCATTTCTCCATTCACACGGAAAAAGTTTGCCCCCCCGATAAAACATTTCCTTTTCATTTTTAGAAATAAACTTATTTTTAAAAAAACTTAGAATATGCAATTAAGACTTCGCTCTGAAAACACTGAAGCTTCCATCAGTCCAGTAACTTTATCATATGAAAATTTTTCATCAGGTCAATGGAACCCCCAAAAACATTTTCTACGTTATTAGTACTTTGCACAGCTATTCTGACTTGAACCGGGTTTTTTAATGCTTGTTGAATTGAATGGATAAATTACTTCAGCTTTTATATAAAGGATATCGGTTGGATAGAAAAAAATCTTATTCAAAAGCTGAAGTATATTTTATTATTTAACACCATCAATTAAAAACCACTTTGCCCAAGTCTGATAAGCTAAGTTTACTCGCTTCTTCAAATGTATTGAAATCCATATCGTTATAAATAATAAAACATAATTAATATAAAAAGTTCAGAAATGCTTATTTTATTTCGTTTAACAGCTTTCATTTTTAAAAATGTTATTGCTTGACTTAAACAAAGCGTGAAAAAACAATTGCTAAGACTACATTTCTAACTCTAATAACTTGTAAATCAATTATACAATTATCTATTCATAAGTGTTAGAGACTTTATTACAGTGAAATAAAAACATGTAGAAATGTATATGAAATAAATTTAAGAGCACTCAAACATTTGACCGACATACCTTTTCTGGTTTAAATCAACAATTTTATTATTCTTTCTTTTCATTTTTTTATACAACCATTTGTTTTTATATAGATAACCTGAGGACGGCTATAATATGAACATATACCAAAAAAAATCTGGAATTAAACACAAACAACCTTAAGTTTACTATTTTTATATTCACACGTCCTCAATTATGCAAATTTTATATTAACATTTCTACTATACATATTTCATAATTAATATTTACATAAATAATTATTTTTTATATAAAATCGTACAATTATATCAGAACTTAAACCGTAAGATTCAGGCATATAATTTCCAAAAACACAAACTACATTTGGAGTACTAATATTTATACTAACACAATTATATTTCGTACTAACAATTTCACCATCTTTTAAACTTTCAGATACTGCCAAGTGTTCGTCGCATATTTTTATACTTCTCAAGGTGTTAAAGAAAAAGTGGTTCACACCAGAGCAAACCTTTTTCAATTGAAAAAGCATTTCACTCCCCGAAACTGTCATTTGCTGACAATGTACAAAGTCGGGCTTACGGGATTTCAAGTAATTTAACATCCACTATTTTCCTTCATTTCCATCTTTTCCTATTACAAATATTATTTTTCTGTCTGAGAGAATTAAATGTTCCAATAAACGTTTCTGCCATGGTGTAAGTTCTATATCTTTGTTTATTCGTTTAGGGGCTTTCATTTGTTCCACCCAAGTCAAATTTCCAAAAAGATGCGATGGTAGTCCCGATCGAGCAACGGCTTCTGCGCGGACTCGTTGTTTATCAATTTCCGCTTCTACTTTACCTAAGTTTACTTTGTGAGGGCTTAGACTGCACCGTCTAATATGCCGACTCAGTTGTGATTTAAACGATTTATTGCATGTTGTACACGATGTACGTTTACATTTATGGGTTCTTAATCTATAGCCACGTATTCGTTTCTCGCAACTTGGACACTGAATATATTTGTTTCGACCCATTTGGATTATATTCGAAGAAGAAAACACATACGTTTTACTCGAACCGAGTCTATTCATAAACTGTTCTCGATTTTTGAGGGATCTCCGTATATAAAGTATAAAATGTGGGTTCTGAGGGTAGAAATAATATCAGCCCTATTTTGATTTTCTTCCAAATTAAGTGTTTCAGATAACGTTTACTTATTCAGCACCTTCATTTGATATAACCCTGTATCTTCCAACAATTCAGTTTTATGTTATGTATAATTCCCTTATTCATTACATCATTCCAAATTTAGCCCAATTCATTCACTGACGTTGGTCTTCTGAAATGGATATTCCAATAAAAACCGTTTCTTATATCTTCGCTTCTGTTTAATCTGAATGTTGTCAATATAAAAAACATCATATGCTTTATTTAAATATAAAGAATAAACACTGGTTGGGTTAAGGCTAGAGTGAAATTGAATAATTAAGTAAATAGACATAAATTTTAGATCGCCTTTCCTCCAAAATATCTAATAGCGCTAGTACATTCTCGATAAATATACAAGTTCTTGTGAATAAGAGACGTTTTTTATCAAATAATCATAGACAAAAAACTTTGCTCAACGAAAAACTAAATAACGATAAATAATGTACAATTAATTTATTAAATAACGAGAAAATGTCTTAAGGTAATAAAAAAATAAAACAAGCGATTAATTAATCATTAAAAATATAATATTATCAATTTGATGATTGTTTCAGGATATCAATTGTGATCAATGTTTGTACTAGAGTGATCATACCCAAAATGAGGTTAAATGAAATAATTAAGTAAACAAGCATAAATTTTAGATCGCCTTTCATCCAAAATATCTAATAGCTCTAGTACATTCTAGATAATTATACAAGTTCTTGGAAATAAGAGACTTTTTTTTCAAAGATAAGCAAATTTTAAAGCTTATTGTCATTGGGTCCATAACAAAAACCGCATTGTAACGTAATAATGGTTACATCTATCGGTAAACTTATCAAGATAAGAAATGGTATATCACTATATAACGATCATTGATAATAAATTTCTAATCGTAAAACGCTAAACAAGGTTATTTTTTTTTACTATTTTGGTATTTATATTGTCAATACACACACTCAAATTTGCTATATTATATTTATGGTATGTAGTTGAGACAATAATGGTATTTAAAATAGCTTAATATAGAAGTAAACACATTACGTAAAGCATATAAAGCGTAATTATTTATATATCTTATTAATTAACTATTAATAAGGTTATTTTTTTACTTTATAAAAATTAATTATGCAGAGAGTTCTTAGTTAAAGAAGATTCGAATGCGACTGTGGGGTGTGGTGGGGTGGGAAGTCGCTGTCCCTCGTATGTCAGACGATACTGGGGCTAGACACTACAAATACCTGAGTTAGAACTTTTAATTAAATTATTTATACAAGTTGCAGAAGGTAGTTCGTTTCAACCCTTTAAAATGTCGAATTAATTACAATTATATAGATAAATTACGATTTAAACGGATTATATATCATATCGGATTAGTCGTAATCATGTAAACAAAAGTTCTAAATTAAATTTAAATAACTTGTCCTTATTAATTATATTCTAGGGTTCGCCAGCGATAAATAAATTATAGCAATAAATTTAAGGAGTTTAGGGATGGGTGGAACAAATTACGGCTCTTCGTTTTTCCAATTGCAATTCGGATGTACCCATAAATGGACCCAAATGGACCAAATGTACCCTAAAAACGACCAAAGTCACCATTTTCGCCCCTATGTACCCCATTTTGGACCAAATGTACCCCAAACTGGACCTTTTAGCTTTATTGTAATGTTAAACGCCCATAGAGATCCCCCTAAAAAGAATAATAAACTGGTGGTCCAATTTTGGGTACATTAATTATTTCGGAGAGATAAAACTAATTCTGGCAAACTGCTGCGATTTATAGTGAATGGGAAAAAAAGCCAATTTCTAGCGATTGGGAGCAATAATAAAACCTTATAATTTGTATACACTCTGCTCTTTTTTTTCAAAACACTTTTACCGATGACCACCCGCTATTTTACGGTACCCTTTTACAACCCTTAGGGGCCCGAAAGTGTTTGAAAGTGTTTGTCGGCAAAAACCCATTAAACTATTTATTACCAGCTCGAAAGACAGGTGCCCTAGGCCCGACATTCACTATGACGGATAGGTTTTGACGGACCTATTTAACGGTTTATAGCTGTTTGCATAACATCGTGTCAGTCCACACCACCTGCCGAATAGCGACATCATCTAACCTATTGACCTCGTAAATCAGCTAACCTTTTGACCTGCCGAAAATGTACGCAAAATGGGGCCCCTACAGGGGCCCGTTTCCCACCGCCCGCAGGGGCCCCTTATCGGTATACACGCCCACTTATCTCTCATGGCTGGTTTAAAATTAGGCAGGTTACGCCATCCCTCGAAAACGTGAACTGTGAACTTGTAGGAGTGTAGAATGTAGAGTTTAACCTACACGTCTACGAAATTAACCAACGCGTCTACCAGTTTATCCTACACGTCTACAAGTTTATCCTACACGTCTACAAGTTTATCCTACACGTCTACGAGTTTATCCTACACGTCTACGAGTTAATCCTACAGGTCAACGAGTTTATCCTACACGTCTACGAATTTATCCTACACGTCTCTGAGTTTAACCCACACGTCTATGAGTTTATCCTACACGTCTACAAGATTAAATTACACGTCTACAAGTTTATCCTACACGTTTTCGAGAGATGGGTTAACCTGTCTATTAAGCCTGTTATAGACTTTTAAATATTAAAACACAATTCATTTTAATTCATTCATAATATCTAATTTTAAATATTTTACATTATTTTACTAGTGCACAATCCCACCGAAATCCGTCAAATAATTATCGAATAAAATCTTTGCAAATATGAATGCAACATGGACCAAATTATATCTTATATTTGAACTAAATTGTATTCAAAACTGACTTCTTTTTTACTTATCGACAGATCTGACTCGCGTAGTAAGTTAGTAACAATAACTATTGAGTCTCGATAAGTCTCAGCTTTATCCATTTTGCAAAACTGCCCTTGAACAGAACTTACAGAAGTATAAAAAATATTTTAAATCGATGAAGCTTTTATCGGATATATCGAAAAAAGGTTATTTTAGATGTATAATCAATCCCAAGTTTAGGGTGGGCTAAGAAACTTGTGGGAAAAAAATAAAGTCCTTTAGGCGGAAGCCCATTACAGGTAAATCGTTAAATTTCATAGACCCCTAGTCCTAATTGATGAGAAACATTTGCACTAAGCTTCCCAATGACACGAAAAATTGAGCACGTACAGTTTCATCTAAATCTGTCAAGGGATTTTCGAAAGAGTACTGTCCTAAATATCTACCTGGGCTAAACAACAGATAGATGCAATTAGCACAGTGAAGCGTAGACACTGACATCCCCAAACATACAAATCTAGATATATGATAAAGTATAACAACATAGGCAAAATTGAAATAGTGTTCTTCGAAAACAGAACCGAATGAATAATTTCCCATTGTTTTCATCGCTCCACGGAAATTCCTCCTTGTAACCTTGGAGCGTAGGACCGTGACAGAGTAGAAAGCGACCTAAGTATTCAATATTCAAGAAGATTTTCCCAATGGTTAAAAACCGCCAGCGGAAGCAGTTTTAATAACGCTTTTTTATGTAAAGTCACACCTAGCTGATCACCATCATGAAACAATCCGTTTTAGTTTCAAAGCGGTTAAAGGATTAACGGTGGTATTTTCTTTCAAATTCCAACAACATGGGAAAATATAGTAATAATAATATGGAAATGCAACAGAGGTCGGAAGGTCGCGATAACCCGGCTTTCGAAGGTGACAACGGTAGCGTGGCCAAAAAGACCAAGGGGCCTTGTAAAAATAAAGTGCCCAAAATAGTCATCGTGACCGCCGAAGACGTTTACGGTCAAATCGCCGATATAAACCGCGATATTTTGGAGACCAAATGTGATATTTACAAAAACCTGTTCGTATTGAGTTTCTCGTTCGATATTTTGTTCACAGCTTTCATGTCTCTGTCGAATTTGGAGAGTAGCGTTAATTCTGTTGACGGTAAGTTGAAGATTTCAATTTCATACGCGAATATTTTACAACATCGTTAGACTGGTTGTGAGAACTTGAATACACAACTTAGAACTTGTAAGACAGTTTGGGAGAAACTGATCTGTTTCTAACGTATAATATCCTTTATTCATTAGATATATCCTGATAATTTTCATGAAATATTCTTAACAATAGCAGTAGCATATCGTTAATTTTACCTAAAATCTTTAATAAATCGAACGGATTATCTGTTGAACACTAATCAAATAATAAATTGAAAAATATCTCACTATATTACGAACATATGCCAGGATTTGGTTCAATCCACGAAAGTACTGTTCGACAGAGTGATCTTTTACACTTTGATGATTCAAAACGATGAAGAAGCTATATTATTTTATCTTTCTGGCAATTTTCTAGAAACCTATTTGCCCTAGAAATCTTAAAATTGAAGGTATATTTATTGGTACGAAAACTCTTCAATGTCGAAATTTAAGAAAAAACGGAAGTTTTAGAAAAAAATAATTTTTCCGGAAGGTTGTAGACCAAATATTTACTGAGAAAGTTGTACTTGCAATTAAATTATTTCTGTTCAAATATATTTATTTTTAACTCTGTTTTATGGTCATGAAACAAAAATAATTTGGTACTACCCTAATTAAAGTTTTGCGTGGATAATTTTTATCTATTACGTGTCAGATTTGAAATTTGAGGGAAAATCATTTTTGAAAAAAATGGCCTGATTGAGCAAATTGAAACAAACATATCAACATATTTTAGAGGGCTTCCTATCTACACAGAAGGTTTAAAAATCATGTTAAAGAAGTACACCAAACCCTATACAGCAACAAAATATGTTGCCTAAACCCGAATTAATTAAATTTAAAACCGATGAGCCAAACCCTCAGGAATTTGGTGTACATTTAAAATCTAAAAAACTAAAAAAAATACATAACATTTCCAAATAGATTTCGAAAACTCAAAAAAAAAAATCGAAAACAGTCTTAAGATAATATAAAAAAATCCATAAAAATCCGGAAATATTTAAATAATAAACTCATTTAGAACCAAGCGATATATTTATAAAGACTCTAAATATTTGGAAATCAGTAAACAATCTGGAAAATAATGGCTAGGACAAAAAACACGGGACACACCCTGTATATTTCTAAGTATTGGATAAAAGTTACTATACTATACTTCATATATCGTAACCCGGCCACCTGAATTAATGGCTTTAAAAGTCGCTTGATGAGTTAGGTCTAAGGTGGTGCCTTAGGTATTAGCCTATCTGATTATTAATATTATTTTATAAAACGTTTATATGTGACGTATTATATGACTGGCTCCTCCCCCCCCCCCCTTGTAAATTTATTAATGCTTGTACAAACCCCTCTTACTGCTTCACGTAATTTGTAGACGACCTTTAAAAATGGCTCTCAGTAAAAATCTAACACTCACAAAAATATGGAAGTGGCACACTTACGTTAATTATAATTATAAACTTATGTTAATGGGGTGACTACCCTACTAGACAACGTTCTCAGTTACGTAATTAAATTCGCAGAGTTATAAAGCCGTATTAAGGAGGTATTTCAAAATGAGAACGTTAATTGGCGGTTTCACGTCGTTGCGGTGCAGGTTTGGGCACTTTGTCACTGAGCGTGATTTACGTGGTGCTTGTGGCTTCGAGCGTGTGGGTACCGAGTGCGGTCATCGGCTGGCTGGGTCTCAAGAGGACCATGGTCTGCTCCACGCTGCTCTTCTGCCCCTACTTCCTGGCCAACATCTATCCCCAGTGGTACACCCTGCTGCCCGCGTCGGTGTTGGTGGGGTTGGCGGCGGCGCCCCTGTGGACGGCCAATTGCGGATACATCAACCAACTGGCCCAGTCCTACGAATCCGTCATCGGGGAATCGATTGCTACCGTCCTCGTTCGCTTCTTCGGTCTCTTCTTCATGGTCTTCCAAACCAGTCAGGTACTGTCTCTTATACCTATATATAAACCTTGTATTCCTACAAATAGCAAACTCAGCCGCAAAAGGGGAAATGACAACGTGATTCGATGCTACGACCAGTAAGTAGAAAATATTCATTGTCAACTACCCTTTGTGCCGAGTTTGTACAAACTCACAACTGGTCAGTTTGTATTTTAGTATAGCACTAACGTCACATTATCTTTTATTATCAGTTAATTATTTTAAAGCACTATGCGCGAAACCTCAGAGCTCTTTAAGAACCAAAATTCAAACGACTATATGAGTCTTGATTCAAAGCCCTATGTATCAAGATTTTAAATCGTACGAATCAAAATTCAAAGCCCTATTTATCAAAATTTTAAATCGTATGAATCAAAATTCAAAACACTATTTATCAAGATTTTAAATCGTACGAATTAAGATTCAAAGCCCTATAAATCGAGACTCAAAATTGTTTTTAATCAAGGTTAAAGCCCTATAAATCGAAACTCAAAATTGTTTTAATCAAGGATAAAAGCCCTATTTATCAAGATTTTAAATCGTATGAATCAAAATTCAAAACCCTATAAATCAAGATTTAAAACTTTATAAATCGAGATTTAAAACCCTATAATTTAAGATTTAAAACCCTATAAATCAAGATTAAAACCTTATAAATCAAGATTTAAAACCCTATAAATCAAGATTTTAAACCCTTTAAATCAAGATTTTAAACCCTGTAAATCAAGATTTAAAACAATATAAATCCAAATTTTAAACCCTATAAATCAAGATTAAAAACCCTATAAATCAATAATTAAAACCCTATAAATCAAGATTCAAAACCATATAAATTAATATATAAAACCCTATAAATCAAGATTCAAAACCCTATAAATCAAGATTCAAAACCCTATAAATCAAGATTCAAAACCCTATAAATCAAGATTTAAAACCCTATAATTTAAGATTTAAAACCCTATAAATCAAGATTTAAAACAATATAAATCCAGATTTTAAACCCTATAAATCAAGATTAAAAACCCTATAAATCAAGATTAAAAACCCTATAAATCAATAATTAAAACCCTATAAATCAAGATTCAAAACCCTATAAATTAATATTTAAAATCCTATAAATCAAGATTCAAAACCCTATAAATCAAGATTTAAAACTCTATAAATCATGATTTAAAACCCTATAAATCAAGATTCAAAGCAGTATGAAGTTCACACTTCCCAGTTTATATAGGAGTTGAAGTTCAAATCCACATAACTCGTTATGATTTGACAAACCAAAATTACTCCAAGATTTGTCTAAGATTCAAAATCAGATCGTAATCCAAAAAAAAATCGAAGCGCTTTAATTCTAATTTTGAAGTCCCGTGCGAGCTAGGAGCAACAAACACAACACCCCACACAAGGAGAACGCAACCCGTCAAAAGTCGTGGATTTTCTTGTGTACAGTTTTCATTGGTAAGACGGTTTAGCGCCTGCTGCCGTCGGAAGGGGGAAATTCGGAAAATGTCTTCCCCTCCCCCGTAAAACGTTCAGCGTAAAGGCTCGTGACGCTCGTCCAATGAAATTCGTACACAACCCTTCGTTAGCGTGTTTAAAGGCTAACTGCGTTCTCCTTGTGTTTTGCTCCTAGGTGCGAGTGACAAATTAAGACAAATTGAAGGTAGAAATTGAAATGCCTACAAGAAGAAACACTTATTAACGTAAATTAGTAAAGAAGCGTAAATATCTTTTAGCGCTTTAGAAGTGGCAAAGTTTAATAGTAATAGTTACAAACCGGGCTTACGCTTAATTTGGTTAACAAAAATTAAATTTTATGTATGTACATTCTTTATAAATCGTAAATTCTGGTTTGCCAAATGGAGCCTAAATCGGGTTATATATTCATTCGTTATATATTCATATATAGCTGCCGTAATTTCGAAATTGCGGATCAAAAATGTTCGGCGCCAGTAATCTGGAAACCGCAGACATATAAATTTACCTAATTAGGATTTGGACGTATTAGAAATATTTAAACCCCTTTTAGCGGTTCTCCGAAGTCGCTAATTGAAATAATTAGAGTCAAAGGAAATCTAGAAAGCAATCAATAAGGAGCGGGTATTGAAATTACAATATTTAGTCCAAAAGCTTTCGCGAAAATGGAAGCTTTTAAATTCGAATTCTAAAACGCATTTCACGGAAACTGAGCGGAAAGTGGACGAGCTAATGCGAAAACACGCTATCCGATCTTTTTCGGATGTTTATTCATTCAAATGCACCAATGAATGAGACGTTTTCCATTGCGCACAATCTCTCGCCAAATTAGTGATTCCAATGACAAGGGACCTCACGCCATACAAGTTTCTAACTTGTCACAATATTATCTCGCCAGTTATAGTGGAATTAGAATGATTGATTATGATTCATCGGACGATCTTCGTGTAATCTTGCCGAACGTCACGTAACCAACATGTACTCTGCGCGTACACTGGTGACTCTTCACGTAATCTTGGCGTTCTCCGTGTACTATTCGCGTACTCCGTGTACTCTTCGCGCACTCCGTGTACTCCTCGCGTACTCCGTGTACTCTTCGCGTACTCCGTGTGCTCTTAGCGCACTCCGTGTACTCTTCGCGCCCTCCGGGTTCTCTTCGTGTAATCTTCGCGTACTCCGTGCACTCTTCGATTAATCTGGGTGAACTCCAGTTACTCTGGACCTTCTCCGTTTATTCTTTGCGAACTCCGGACACTATTCGCGTACTCCAAGCACTCTTCGCGTAATCTTGACGAACTACATTTACTGTGGACGTATTCCGTTTAATCTTCGCTTACTACGGGCACTCATCGCGTACTCCAATCTTGGTATACTCCGAATATTTTCTACGTACCTCTCGTACCCCTCACGTAATCATTCAGCGTAGTCGTGGCGTACTCACAAGGAGACGACCCGAGGTGATAATCACCGCTTTTGTTCAAACTTGGGTATAATGTACACCTTCATGTACCTTAAAAAACCTGCAAGGGAAAAGTTGCGACGGGCTTTCATTTTGCCATGGCAACCGAAAACGTTTTTGACAACATGATTTCGAAATATTTCCATTGAAAATGGCATGGGAATCTGAAGGATTTTAAAAAATAAAACATTTTGAATATTTCCAAAACGTTAAAAATACATTTAAATTTATTTTAAAAATTAAAAATTAAATGCAATTTGGTTAATTGGATCAAAATTAGTAAAAAACGACCAAATTGAGTAAAATTAAAAATAATGAAAAATTATAATTAAAATGGACAATAATTTTAAAAATATTGAAAATTTTATGTAAAACAGCAATATTTTCAAAATTGAAAAACATTTTAAAATTGATCAATTTTGATCAAAATGTATTAAATTTTAAACTTGATTATTTATTTAAATCGGGTAAAAATTTATAAATTTAATTTATTTGTTCAAACTGGACATATTTGGATCAATGTGATCAAAATGAGTTAAAGTAAATCAAAATGAGTTAAAGTAAATCAAAATGAGTTCAAATGAAAAATATATAAGAGAAAATTAATAAAAATGCCTGTAATTGGCTAAAGCGTTTTGTAAAACAAAATATTTTTTTAAAAATAATATAAAATTTGAAAATTTATTTATTTTATTAAAATTTATCAAAAAGGTTAAAATGGTAAAAAATTATTAAAAAAATAAATATTATATGAAGAAAATGATATAATTGTCGTACAAACATCAAATTTTATATTTATTAAAACAATTTTAATAGACGAAATTGTTAAAATAGGTTAAACCCGATCAATTTTGATTATATTTTTATCAATTGGATCAAAATTTATAAAAATAAATTATTAAATTTGAATAATTACTTAATATTGGGTAAAATATTTATGAATTTAATATATTTGATCAAATCATAATGAACTTTGATGCATTAATTTGATCGAAATGGGTAAAAATTATTCAAAATGTTATATAATGAGAAAATAGAAAATGAAATGGGTAAAAAGAGCTATAATAATTAAAAATTTCTCAAACTTTATTTTAAACTTTTTTTTGGTTTTTAAAAAATTATAAAATCGACCAAATATAAACCTATATTATCATTTTTTTTAAATTGCTTTTAAATAAAATTAGATGTTTGTTCAACAATTATATCATTTTCTTCATTTTCTCTAATATTTTAGATTTTTTCTAATTTTTAAGCATTTTAACCTTTTTGATCAATTTTAATCAAAAAAATAAAATGTTTCAAATTTTATAATTTTTTTAAAGTTTAGAATATTTAGCCAATTACAGGCATTTTAATTCATTTTCTCTTATAAATTTCATTTTAACTCATTCTGATTTACTTTAACTCAATTTGATCACATTGTGTAGGGAGCTGTTGGCTCGATCTCGTGGCATGCAGGGCTTGCCACCACCCTCCTACGCATTGTAACCCGGCCACCTGAATTAATGGCTTCAAAAAGTCGCTTGATGACTTAGGCCTAAGGTGGTGCCTTGGGTCCAGATTTGATCAAATATGTTAAATTTATCCATTTTTACCCGATTTAAAACAATAATCAAGTTTAATCTATTTTTATCAAATTAAATAAATTTTTATCAAAATTGATCAATTTTGAAATTTTTTTCAATTTTGAAAAATATTGCTGTTCTACATAAAATTTTAAATATTTTTAAAATTATTGTCCATTTTATCATTATTAATTTTTTTTCATTTTTACTCAATTTGGTCGTTTTTTACTCATTTTGATCAAATTGGCCAAATTGCATTTAAACTTGATGAAATTTAATTTTTAAAATCAACTTTAAGGTATTTTTAAAACGTTTTAAAATCCTTCAGATTCCCATGTTATTTTCAATGGAAAAATTTGCAAATCATGTTGTCAAAAACATTTTTGGTTGCCATGGCAAAACGAAAGCCCATCGCAACTTTTCCCTTGCTGGTTTTTCAAGTAACATGGAGGTGTACATTATACCCGAGTTAGAATAAAATCGGTGATTATCACCTCAAGTCGTCTCCTTGACGTACTCCCCGATTACGTAATCGGTGTACAGGAAAACTCGAGTTACCTGGGCGCTAGTTCTAATCAGATTTGTAACCGTGTGGTATTTAAAATCAGGATAGGTGTATTATTACAAGTAAAAGTAAAGCAAAGTTTCATACCCTTCCCTTCAATGCTATTATCCAAGTCTTGTATTGGAAAAAATGTTTTTACGGCTACTAATGCGTGACACAAATGTACGGGATTTAAAACTGTATGAATTTTACCTGGATTTGTGGATTCTTAAAAAAATCCTACTATATCCTTCAAAAATACAGAAATTTTTAATCTTTGGTGATAAACGGATTGGTATTTTTGGTGGATTTGTTTCGAGAATATGGTATTTTGTGGTTGAGATTTTGCTGTAATTGTAGATTTTTCTGTTGTATTTTGTGGATCTATGGATTTTGTCGAGATGATTACAAAGTCATGACCGAATGGTTTCGTGGATTTTGTATTTTTCAGTGAGTGAGCGGGAGTTTATTGAATATCTGATCCTCGCTGCAGATAAAGAGCACGTGGTCAATATTAAGTCCAATGTTCGTCACTTATTTCTAAATATAGGCAGCAAAATGTTAAATTCCCTTAAATTGGATTATTGGCGTAAAGTACTCTCAGAATTGTATGACCGTTTAAGTAGCCCAATTTTCGTGACTTGTTTCTGAAGAGCAGCCTTAGCTATAATTAGAATGAAATTTAGAGTTAAGCCATCTCTAACGATAGATAGTTGGCGCCCGCAACTGGTGGAAAACGGTAAATATTATCTCGATTTTTGTCACGAAGCGAAGCTTTGAAAATTTGTACACACGTACCCTGTAACTATACTATAAAATAGTTAAAAATAGTTTGGCAAAATTCCTATTGATTCACTTGTTATAAGAAATTTAAACAATTGGTACCGAGATCATGTTGATTGGTTTCAAATCCATAACGTACGATACACCGCATTTCGACCTCAACAATTGGAAAAACGCTTTTAACTCCGGTGGTAAAGAAGGTAAAGTTACGAACTTTTCTGAAATGATACTTTGTATAGTAATACTTAAAACTGGATACAACCCCACTTCCAATTTTTTGGCATTTGGTTTTTAATAATCATTTCGATTTTGTTTTCGCCAGTTCATGAAAAATATTTTAAAAGCTAAGACCGAGATTCAGACGTATTTCCATGGCAACGACTAT
Source organism: Leiobunum rupestre (assembly GCF_980474605.1). Taxonomy (NCBI): domain Eukaryota; kingdom Metazoa; phylum Arthropoda; class Arachnida; order Opiliones; family Sclerosomatidae; genus Leiobunum; species Leiobunum rupestre. The sequence goes on from NC_143394.1 coordinate 17,692,992, forward strand.
TAGGCAATTTTGGAGTGAGTCGTTAATTTAATGAACTATCGCACGTCCAATTTAACGTCCATGAAAGATGCTGGTCAATATCTGTTGGCGCGCAACAGAGAACGGTGGAAAATATTCCACCTACTCATCAAAAATTACAAGATGGCATCTAGGAGCAACAAACACAACACCCCACACAAGGATTTTCTTGTGTACGTTTTTCATTGGCTAGACGCTTTAGCGCCTGCTGCCGTCGGAAGGGGAAAATTCGGAAATTGTCTTCCCCCCACCCGTAAAACGTTTAGCGTAAAGGCTCGTGACGCTCGTCCAATGAAATTCGTACACAACCCTTCGTTAGCGTGTTTAAAGGCTAGCTGCGTTCTCCTTGTGTTTGTTGCTCCTAGATGGCATAATAGACGAATGAAAAAAACCATTCAAATATTGTAACCGTCGAAAACTGAGTCTAGAGGAAATCGTAGAGGGAAGGGACACCTAGAATGGTTTGCTTTAGATCGTAGTACACGCATTAACGATTTTTATGTTTTTATTTTAATAAACATGGCTGCCCTTCAAAACATATTCAGTTTATTCACGAAAGGATCTTAGTCATTGATCTATTTTATTTGTTTGTACACTTCAATGGATTATCGATCATTATTTTCAATAAACTGAAATAGACGGAAAACCATCATGTATCAAAATAAAGCAGATAAAAGGCAATAATTGCTATATTTTGGTCTAATTTCAAACTAAGTCAAAATTAACGTTTAAAAGAGCTCTAAGCCTTGGAATTTGTTAAAGCAGACGCTGCGCTGACGAACTTTCAAAAATCGAATTTTAAAGGAAAAATCCTTGAAAATAAATATTATTTTGGCCTTAGGTGGCACTAGCGTCGAGTCAACGTCACATTTCCCCCCATTTTAAAAAAAGCCTTCTTTTGGGAAGAGGACTGGCGAGCTTGTTTATTAATTTTTAACCGTCTATAGGGGGCACCGTCATATTTCGAGATTAAAGCTGACTGAAACAAGTGAAAAATAAGTGTCAAGCTGTTTGGTCAACCCTCCCAGAAGCGACGTATAATTTGCCTTATCTTATAAAATGCGACTGAAAAACGTAAAACTGTACGACCTGCAAAAGAACAACAAAATACCAGAAATGCATCGTTATGTGTGCTCGTGAAGGAAATTTAGATTTTATACATCTTTTTAAATTATTATTGTTACAAAAGTCGTGTATTAAATAAAATTATATTATTTTACATTTCTGTCAACTTACAAAAATAAAAAAAATTGACGAAATGAAATTTTTATAAAGCAACGATTTTATATGTTTTGGCAATTTTGCTAATATTTAGAGAGTATCCGCGAGTTTTAACTAATTTTATTTCCTTAAGTTGATTTTTTTAAATAAAAAGTGTTTATGCGAAACTTGTTTAAATGTTGCTCTTACGTCACAAGACCCAGTTTTATTAGTATATTCTTCGTACGAGCGATTTGCACGCGAATTAGAAAAAGCTATATTCCGCTCGTTAGCGCACGCTCATAGACTTGTAAAAGCGTTTTTCCAATTTGTTTGCCGACGAGTTGTCGAGATTTGGTGTACCTTAAGGAATTGTTGGAAATCGTCCTAAATCTAATCTCGATACCAATTGGTTAGATTGCTTATAAAAACCGAACCAATAAGATTTCAGTCAAAATGTTTTGCGTTATTTTAAAGTATAGTTCAGGGTACGTGTGTATCAATCTTCAGAACTGTATGACAATTCCGAACAAGTAGGTGGTTTTTATTAGCCATGCGCTGCCACTACTTGTTGGCTTTCGAAAATCACTCCCCTAATAGAATTTTCCTCCCACCAACAACGTTTCACTCCCCCCTCCCCGCCTTCACCTGTGCCCGGCCCTTTAAGTGTAGCCAAGAATGTACTAAAGTTCTGGGATTTTAAGTTTTAAGGTCCGAAATGAAGTATTAACTTTTTTGTCACTTATAGCTAAAACACTACTCGTCGTAGGCGAATTTTGAAATAACCACGAGATTTATTAAATAATAATCTAATTTCCTACTTACATTTTATGATTTTAAGTTAATTCATGTTGGATTTATTTACAAAATCAAACCATCTGTTTCAAATGGATAAAATAATTTTTCTGCAATTTCGACGTAGCCTGGAAAAACCGTTCGGGAAAAGACATGGGGTGATTACAACTTATGTATACGGGCAAGTAAATCAAAGAGAGGAAATCCCGCCAAGCCCTGAACCAAAGAGATATAAAATAGTACTCAGCCACCTAGTACGCTATGCAGTCTCGTATGCTAATATTTTAATTATTGCAAACCTTTAGGGAATCTTTTTAGGCATCATTTTGAGATCGTTTCCACGTTTGAAAACAATTTGAAAAAAAATTCACGGTTTGGTTATTTTATGGTTCAGTTAATTAGTCACTAATTCAGATATTGGTTTGTACTTATAATTGTTAGAGAAAAACGTTCTGTGGAGTGTTACTAGTTTGACTATAGCGGACTAAACAATACAGAATGTTTTGATTTGATCGCCCCAGGCATTTTTCTCAAAAACTATAGATTATGGAAATGTGAAATTTTCAGGTGTACACTTGGGAGAGATGTTTGCATTTTTTAAATTTCAGAAACATCAGACGTGGAATTTTTCACGGTTTTTTTAAGTAATTTTTTTACCGTAAGGTGGTACACGAAAACGTTCAACGAAAAGTAGAGACTACTCACAAACTTTAATTAAAGTTGGTTTGATCGAAAAAGGACAAATTTTCAGGGATATATTAGGTCATGACAAGTTCGTAGTAGGTGGCAGTAACTTCCTTCAACTAAATTTTAAGTGTAGCCAAACGAAATGTACCGAAAGTTGATCTTTTTTTTTTCAACAAAAAAGGTAATTCTTAAAAAAATTAGTGTTCAAAAACGTTTATTTATGTCTACTGAATTTATCAAATCACTTTTGACACTTCTTTTCTGTAAAAGTTGGTTTTCATTCCTTATTTAAACTGCCACCTTTAGATTTTAAAATCATTCTCGCAATTTACTCCTGTCAAAAAGTATGCCTCGATTTTCTGGTAACCGGCGCACCTTGATGTTACAGGTGAAGGTAAACGAAACGCACGTCTAGTAAGTCAGTTATTTCTAATGTACTATCCCAAAAATCAACCAGAGCACAACACTTTTTTCAGAACTGATCGTTACCTCGAAAATGACGGCAACGTTAATCCTAGATTCCGTGGACATCGATATCACAACATTAATTTGGAAGACACAGTCCTCGCCTACTGTGTTGCCTGCGTTCGAACAAGATTAATAAGAGCATGCTCCGATTTGAATTTGTCAACATATTATATCTGGAGCGTCCTTGACTTCCACAATTTTCATCCATTTCACGCAACGCTTCACCAAGCGCTTTACGATAGTGATAGACAACTCAGATGGGATTTTTGTACTTGCTTCAGTACCATGACCGATGGACATCAAGATTTCCTTCGTTTGCTTCTGGTTTCTGATGAGTGCTCTTTCTCTAGGAAATCGCTTCTTTTTGCTTTTTTTCTACCAAATCGGCTTAATGGGCAGAGCTACCTAGCATTCCTTCAGAATGAAGTTGCAGATGCGTTGAAAGACTTACTTTTGATCGATATCCCACACATTTGATTGCAGCATGACGGAGCGCCAGCTCACCAGCAACGAGATGTGGTTCAGTATCTTAACACCTGGTCATTGGATTGGAAGGAACAGTCCAGATCGAAGGAATAATAGGATTTTTCCTGTGAGGATTCGTTAAGGAGCAAATTTATCAGACGTCAGTCACTATCGAAGAAGACTTGCTTCAAAGAATTATTGCAGAGTTCTAACTTGTAACACCAGCCATGGATTAACAATAACTCACAGGGACTCTTACATAGAACTATCATTGCCAGCCAAAATTGCGTTTGCTACAAACTCAAAAAATGAGGCGAAAATGCCGCTTTATTTAAATTTGCAAACAATATTAGACTAATCATGGAATTAAAACTTTTTTTTAATTTTTTCGGAAAAATACGGAATATTTTCCGAAAGAAAGGCCTCGGTCATTTTCCAATATGAAAATTTTCCGACTTACAACACTATACAAAAACCAGTTCTTGGAACTAAAAAAATTGGTTTTATTCTTTGAATTTGTACGGCTAAGAAAGGACAGATATCCAGATAGTTACGGAATTCCAGTAGCTTTACAACGCAACAATCTGCATTGAATATTTTTGCAGCCAGATGATATTCATTGCAAGGCTTAAGGCGGATCAGATTATGTAAGAACTACAATTTGGTCAAAAAGGATCAGATCCGGAAACTGTCCGTGTTTACACCATTAATTGTAGTCACAATCGCTGAGCCTTTTATTTGTTAAAGGACAATAATATGATTTTTTTGTTATTTTTATGAGTATTTGTGTTCAATTTTAATTAAACAGTGAAACTATCCAACAGCTGATAAAATTAAATTGAACATTAATACCCATAAAAATAACAAAACATTATAGTTAACATTTTTGGTGTTGCCAATAAATCGGGCTGAGTGTAGGAATCTTTTTCCGAGTCTAATTATGAATAAATAAGGCTATCCAGAGTCACGTTACACGGCAGTCAATAATTGGAACCCCGGCCAGAGTAGCGTAAATAGCGGTGATGCATCAAATGGCATAAGCGGCCAATTTAACGCAGCCAGCGCTGCTTGGCGGCCCTGTCAACGCGCCGACGAATAAAATAAGTCCCTGGGAATCGAAAGCGCCTTAATCAAGCAGATTCATATCGACGAAAAGATTGCCCCGTTACCCCCTTCGTTCCGTCCCCCAACCCGGGGACACCTCGGAAGGGACAGAGGCGTTCGCTGTTGCCGTACCAGCGTACAGGGTGATAGTAATCTACCAATTTATATTGCAATTTTTGTTCTGCAATTTTGAAAAAAATTCGAATACGGTAATCACAAGTTCAAGTATGGTACTTCCACATTATTATGGCAAGTTACAAAAATTAAATTAAAAATAATTAAGGTAAGGGCAATTATAAAAATTAATTAGTGTAATAGCAAATATAAAATAATATTAGAGCAATAATAATTAAAAAATTATTTAGGGTAACGTTAATATTAAAATAATATTAGAGCAATAATAATAAAAAAATTATTTAGGGTAACGTTAATATTAAAATAATGAATTGGGATAATGGTAATTATAAAATAATGAATTGGGATAATGGTAATTATAAAATATTGAATTGGGATAATGGTAATTATAAAATAATGAATTGGGATAATGGTAATTATAAAATAATGAATTGGGATAATGGTAATTATAAAATAATGAATTGGGATAATGGTAATTATAAAATAATGAATTGGGATAATGGTAATTATAAAATAATGAATTGGGATAATGGTAATTATAAAATAATTAATTGGGATAATGGTAATTATAAAATAATGAATTGGGGTAATGGTAATTATAAAATAATGAATTGGGGTAATGGTAATTATAAAAAAGGAACATAAATGGGAATGAAAAAATCAGAATTAATAAATGGCAATATTTAAACTATATAAAACTAATATGATTACCATTATAAAAACATGAATTAAAATGATAATTATTACTACTAGGAAATGAATATTATTAGTACTGTGTGGAAATTATTATTATAATTACTGTGTGAAAATTAATATTATTAGTATTGTGTGGAAATTATTATTATAATTACTGTGTGGAAATTAATATTATTAGTATTGTGTGGAAATTAATATAATTATTACTGTGTGGAAATTAATATTGTTATTATTATTGTGTGGAAATTAATATTGTTATTATTATTGTGTGGAAATTAATATTATTAGTATTGTGTGGAATTTTTTATTATAATTACTGTGTGGAAATTAATATTATTAGTATTGTGTGGAAATTAATATAATTATTACTGTGTGGAAATTAATATTATTATTATTATTGTGTGGAAATTAATATTATTATTATTGTGTGAAAATTAATATTATGATTACTGTGTGGAAATTAATATTATTATTACTGTGTGGAAATTAATATTATTAGTATTGTGTGGAAATTATTATTATAATTACTGTGTGGAAATTAATATTATTAGTATTGTGTGGAAATTATTATTATGATTACTGTGTGGAAATTAATATTATTTGTATTGTGTGGAAATTAATACTATTATTACTGTGTCGAAATTAATATTATTATTATTATTATTGTGTGGAAATTAATATTATTATTATTATTATTGTGTGGAAATTAATATTATGATTATTGTGTGGAAATTAATATTATGATTACTGTGTGGAAATTAATATTATTATTACTGTGTGGAAATTAATAATTATTATTACTGTGTGGAAATTAATATTATTATTACTGTGTGGAAATTATAATAATTATTTAAGTGTAATTTAAAATAATAATGATAAGTATATTTTAATTATAAAAGTTATTACTGAAGTGGAGGGCAATTAATTTAAAGAGTATTAATATAATGGCCAGAAATAATACAATTGCCAAATTTTGACGACCACTTTTACAAAATTTTATTTTGGTCTGCCAAATTTCAAAAACAATTACGTTTTGTAAGACGTAATTTATACCAATCTTGGTTCAACAGTAAAAACACTTCGATTGAGGTATTTGGGGTCAATGGGAAAACGTACAATCTGTATAAAAAACGATGGAAATAAGGCGAAGGGGAGGCCTTGTACATAATTCAGTGGATCTCAGGGGGAGATATATAATGAATTTTTCTTTCTGCAGATCTGGGGCAATCTCATCTCGTACGGTGTATTTGACAAACCGGAGAAGCAGCCGAAAGCCGAGTCGACTAATAAATTAAATAATTCCGCTCAGCGAGAGAATAACCGCCTTCTTTACTGCGGACTGAGATATGCCGGGATTCTGCCAGAGTCCTTAAATTCCAAGAGGTTAGCGACTTACTTCTTCGAACGCCTGACCAGGTTGTCTAATAACGACAGTGCTTCGCATTTAGTGGGATTTCTATGAAAAGTCTAGTTGTTTTACCAAGTTTATGATTGCGTTTCACAAAATTTGGTCGGTTTCCTATCTTCTAAGTGTTAAAGTTTACTTTTGAACAGCCACTTAACCTCGTCTTAAAGAGCCGTGCAGTGGCGTAAGCCAACGCTTGATAATTTATTTTTAAATCGCGCATTTCTGTCACTAGAGGCGCTTAACTGTTTGAGTGTGATGTAATAGTAACAATAATTATTAGCTAGACTAATACCTAAGTCATCGAATTATTTTTAAAGCCATTATCGCCGGTGGCTGGGTTACAATGTGTAGGAGGGTGATGGCAAGCCATACATGCCACTCGAGCCAACAGCCCCCTACACCTAGGAGCAACAAACACAACACCCCACACAAGGAGAACGCAACCCGTCAAAAGTCGTGGATTTTCTTGTGTACATTTTTCATTGGCTAGACGCTTTAGCGCCTGCTGCCGTCGGAAGGGGAAAATTCGGAAATGGTCTTCCCCCCCGCCCGTAAAACGTTCAGCGTAAAGGCTCGTGACGCTCGTCCAATGAAATTCGTACACAACCCTTCGTTAGCGTGTTTAAAGGCTAGCTGCGTTCTCCTTGTGTTTGTTGCTCCTAGCCTACACTAACTATTACCGTTAACCTCGACAAGTTTTTATGGAAAGGGGAAGCCAAAGAGCACGTGGGAGTTTTTCCGAGTTTTCACCCAGTACCACAATCTGGGATCGAACCTGGCTCCTCTTGCTGCGAGGCGAAAGTGCTAGCCGCTCAAATTCAACGTCACTCCACACATAGCTACAAATAACTATTTTGACTAACTGACTAAATTTTATGGAACATAATTATACAATCAATATTAGACTAAATTTAACTAATTATCAACGCAGAATTGGCGTGACCATGATATTTCTAAAGTGACCTTAATATTTGTACGATTTCTTTTTGTAAACAATAGAGCCAAAATCAAACATATCGAGATACGTGACTTTTGAAAGAAATTCGAAATAGGAGTCCTTGAGTGTTGTACATTAGGCTGACTCATTACTTTAGTATTTTTTTTCTTCTTCTCGCGCACTTTCATTTTTAGTTTACTGTGGTCCTAAATGCCCATTTAAAACAAAATAAACCTTTTTTAAAATAGGGGTTTTTAGACTCACTTCACTTCTGCTCCCAGATAGCGACATAATCTCTAACAAGCAGCGTTCCCAGCCCGAGCGAAAATTGAAGTATTTTATAATCGCATAACGTAAACATGTCAGTGTGGCGAAGTGGCTTGCGGCACTGGGTGAAAAACACGGAGCAACTCCTTACGCGTTGAGTTTGCAAGCTCTCTCCCTGGCTGTTAAATGGGTTTTCCTTCGAGAACTTCGGTTACCTTTACCATAAAAACGGTCGAAAATCCAACAGCTTATGAGTTTATCTACGTGGCTCTATGTAAACTGAAAAGCTTAATTTCTATTTTCGTGTGTTATTGGTACTTGAATTAATTCTTGCTAGTAGTGATATTTGGCAATCTCGTTGGCTAGTTTCCATCGTAAAATAAATTTGACAAATATACGCTAATTTCCGGTTTCCCATACTATAAACCATAAGCCTATCAAAAGGTCCCCATAAGAAAAGGTCTACCATAGGGTCCCCATAAGCAAAGGGCCCACGTTAACGGCGTTGTCCTGGATGTAAGAAAATTAACGTACGACGACAGGGCAGCAGCGCCATCTTCGTTTTCAAAATTTCTACATTTAAAATATTCTCTTACTTAGTAGAGCAGCCACGCTCGAGTTGATAAATGCCACACAAAACGCGTCTAAATCTAAATTTTGAAAAATAAATATCTTCAGAAACCAGTTATCTTAATTCTAAAAGCAAGTTTTAGGTTCTGATGAATAATTTTGCAACGATAAGTGTTAATTTTAAGTTTCAAAGCGATAAAATTGCGAATAAGCCTTGGCTACGGTGCTAAGGGCTGGCGGCGGAGACTTCTCCCGCGAGGTTCTAGGTTTAAAAACATTCGCGCACGCCTGCATCATGCAACGCGCGAAATTCATTTGGAGAAATGCCTAGTTGAGAACATAACCACTAGGAGGTCACGAGGTGCAGATTTTGAATACCTACCTCTTAATAACGGGTATGTAATCTTCAAAAATTTGGCCTAGACTAGACCTTTGCTTATGGGGACCTTATGATAGGCTTATGGATAAACCTATCTGGTTGGCAACGCTACTAATTCACACTAACAAAAGCACGATTTCGTTCTTAAACAGCGACGGTGATTCTCGAAAGTCGGCCGATGTCGAGGGCTCATCACCTCAAAATCCGGATTGGGACAGCATCAGCACCGAGATGCTTCAATTATGCGTAATTTTCTCCGTTTGCTGCCTTATCGCGGCGGCGATCATGGCCGTCTGGCTGGACCCGCTGCGCAACGAGCGGAGGCCCGAACAAAGCGGCGGCTCGGAGAGGTCGACTCGTAAATCTATTTTATCCTTCAAATTGATAAAGGAAACGGCGCGCCACGCCAAAAACCCGCTACAAATGGCCTTAATTCCATTAACCGTGTTTAGCGGCTTGGAACAAGCCTTTCTATTCGGCGATTTTACCATTGTAAGTGTCAAGTCTGCCTTTGTACATTTCCACCCTAATTCTTTCATTTCCGCGGACAGCTAGGCTTCCTAGTTGATATTACCCGCCGAAGTTCAGTGGCCGGTAACGTTTGTACGCGTTTAAGGCTCCGTCTAAGGCTACTAAGGCTTAGACGGGCCTATATATTATCCCCTTAGCAAATAAATAGGCTTATTAGGGTTATTCGTAAATGAAACGCAACGAGCGCCCTCTAGATTAAATAACGGAACTACGTACATTCTCAACAAAAAACACATCAAGAGGATCTGTAGGAATTCACATTTTGTTATTTTTCAGAAATGTAATTTAATTATTTAAAGTAGAGCCTAGCGTCTGCCGCCACTCATTAAATTACCAATTCCGGGAAGATCTAAAAATAGGGGACCTCTGAAATTTTAACGAAGTTTTGGCGTATTTTTGATCTACTACCGCGGCTCGTAGAAGCATTCTTAAATTATACAATAGAGGATTATCGCGGCGACGAAACTATTTGGTTAATTTATTTCGAAAAAGAACCGCCCTAGTTTTAGTTACGATTGAAAGTGTCAGATGTCCGTGTGGAGAAGAGAGGCTAAATTACTTTAATTAACTTATTTAAATCGAGAGTAGAAGGTTTATTTCGGGTATAGATAGTATACGTTACGAGTATTGAAGTATTATTGAGTTTTTCGTCGAATTCATTTTAGCAAGTAAAAGATCTAATAGCGATTGTACAAGTAGGATCTTTTTTGATGGACCAGATCTAGAACTGTCAGTTTTTCAGCTTTATGCTGGTGTAAAAATAAATTATATAACACAATTTATTTTATAATACCAATATAACTAGTTTAACCTTCTTAATTATTTGTAATAATATTCTAATAATTAAACAAAAATTATTTAATATATTAGGTCAGCTGTAATTTACATGCTAAAAATCATATTAGTTCCACTAGCGGTCGTTAGATGACGCAACGAGACACAGTGATATGGCGAATGGGTTACAGAGTTAATGCCCTGACATCTCCATTAAACGATACCTACTACTATGGGAGGTAATAAAGACTACAAACCACCCCAAAAAGGACCTTTTACGGTCAGGGCCGTCTGTACATTTTAAGCGCCCCTGGCCTAATAATATCAAGCGCCCTTTTATACAATTAAATATATAATTATATAAAGGGTTAAACGGCGCTCTAGGGCTTAGCCCTACTTAGCCCAATGGTAGAGATGGGCCTGGTTACGGTAGCCCATCACGTAATAGGTTTTTTAACCATATAGTCACGACGTTTTTCCTCACGTTTTTCAAATCGCTCGACGTCATAGCTGTTACTTAAATATTGCGAAGGATTTTTCTCTATGGCAGGGTTTCCACGGTACCTGGAAAACCTGGTATTCCTGGAAAATTCAGGGAATTTGAATATGGGTATAAAAGTCAGGAAATTTGAATATGGATATAAAAATCAGGGAAAAGTCAGTGAATTTTAAAAATTAGTCTAAAAATCATTAAAATTCAGGGATTTTTAAAAAGTAGTCCAAAAACCGGAAAATGTCAGGGAATTTAATTTCGAATGCAAATAGGAAACGTTTACTAAAATATAGATTAAAGAATACAAAATCTTGGCACAAAATAAGTCAGGGAAAATCTCCGGAGATGGTCAGGGAAAACCTGAAAAAGTCAGGGAATTTGATGGTGAAAAAACGGTGGCAACCGTGTCTATGGTGACGTAACCCGGTAATTGCTATTGGAAGAATGTATGGTTTTCTTAAAAATAAAATATCTAATGAAGGAAGTACTTTAAAGCTCCCGCTTTAAAATGTAAAACGGTAAGAAATAAACATTTCGGAGCTTACAAATATTTTAGAAATGCTTAAACCTAACGGCGGTTTTTACGGACGACGTATTACCCGTCGTTTTTAAATTCGTTGAGTGCCACCAGAAGGCGTCGGAATCTCCCATTCTGCGTTATGGAACAATACCTTTTAAAAAAGGTCCATCTTGAAGTAGTTTATCCGTTACTTAAGTTACTCCAAAAACATGTAATGTAGATTGAAAAAGGGACTAAAAATGAACCTTTCAGACATTCTTTGATACTTTAAAAGAAGTTTCGGTTTATTATTTTTGGTGGAGAAGAGCTGTTCTATAACGAAATCCATATAATGCGTAAGAGCGTTCGGTTCCTCCATAAGTTCATTCTTCAGAGAAGCCTTGCCTAAAAGCCACCACAATCTTCCGTTTATTTTTTGCGTCCTTTTTTTAAAGCAGAGAGAGAGAGAGAGAGAGAGAGAGAGAGAGAGAGAGAGAGAGAGAGAGAGAGAGAGAGAGAGAGAGGGAGGCGTAGAACAAGATAAAAGGATAAAGAGGAGCCGTATACTATACTCTATATGGCTTTAGGCTTAACATTTCTAGGCGCGGTCTCTCTTTGAGCCTTAAGCCTTGGCCATTGAAAATACGTAATAATATCAGAGACGCTATCAACATGTGTGACGACGGGAAATACTCAGAGAAAATGACAAAAAATACATATGCAGAGTCCCGATAAAGTACGCGCCCAGCCCCCATAAGCAATATTTAACCGGCACACCCTGTTTTTGTCGAACGACGAAATGTGGCCAGGTACCGCTGGCCCCTACGCCTTGTCATTTCACTATAAAAAAACGGTGATCGTAGGAAACGTAGGAAACCTTTCGACCATAGGGTTTTGCGGAGTATCTAGCAGACGATTTGTCACGTTCAATACGTGGTGACACTTGAAAAAATACTTTTTACCTTGAAATATAGTACACATTCATAAATTAATGGATTTTATTTCTTCACTACAAGCCCAGCGCATAGAACATATAGCGCCATCTGCATTCATAAAATCGTATTCGATTCTGTAATTCAAGGGGATCATATGAAACCGCATATTGTTTGTGGAATATCTAGCAGACGATTTGTCACGTTCAGTATTATCATTATTATGGTGCCTCTGGAAAAAAGTTTAATCTTGAAAAATAGTGCACATACATAAATTAAGTTTTTTTGCACTACTAGCCTAGAGCATATAGCGCCACCTACATTAACAATATCGAATTTCAATTCGTAACTCTATAAAATTAATATGATTGATAGAGCGAGAAAACGAAAAAAATATTGTTTCTTTCATGGCCCCTTTAGCGGCAGTTGGGTATGTGGTCTAGAATACCATCAGCTGTTCTCAATGATACGTTTAATAGATTTGAATTATAGTTGTTTATTTGTAAAAAAATTGGGAGAACTGACAACGCCATCTCATTATTTAAGGGTGAGTTAAATAATTTTAGCAGTGCTACCGGCCGCTTTTCAAGAAGTTAGCTGAGTTTGCTAATCTTTCTTATTCAATAAATCATCCTCCCATTATATAATGAAATTTTTTCACCTTTACGGCAGCAACATGCGTTCCCTTTTAACCAGGTAGCTTTTTTACCAAAAACACGACGTTCTGTTTACGAGTGAAAAGTTTCCATTATTTTCACAAGCACTATATAAACAGAAACTTGTAGGTCCTGGCTCTCGGAAATATTTATCCTTGGCGACTTCCTGGGAGGATGATTTATTTAAGCGCTTAATCCTCTCACGCTGGAAGACGAAGCTCCTTCACCTTAAAAATAAAACCAGGCCGGTATCTCTATGGTCCCCAAAAACTGACGACTTCCGACGAGATTGACGCGCACACTGGTGACGTTTTTCCTTCCCCCCCTCCCGTGGGGACAAAACTCCACAAAAACGATTTCCTCTCTGCTACTAGTCCTCACTCACTCGGCCAATTAAAGAGAACTTTATCTTTAATCATATTTTCTATTTAGTCCTTCGTGACGTGTTACTGGGGCGTGGCCTACGTCGGTTTCGTCATGATCGTCTTCGGAGTGGTCAACGCCATATTCTCGTTCCTTATTGGCGGACCTTTGACCCGGATGGCGGGCCGCTCAGTGGCAATTTGCTTAGGCGTGCTGTTCACCGGATCAGGCATCGCTCTCATGTTCTTCTGGGCTCAGATTTCGGCGTGGCATCCGGTCCTGGCAGAAGGGCGCCTCATCTTCGCCGTGGTGGCGCTTTGGGGCGCTGGAGACGCCGTCTGGAAGACGCAGATCAATGGTCTGTTACGAAGTAGTACAAAGTGGCGCAATCCATCAAAGTTTAACCAAACTAAACGATCTTTGCTTAGCCACAAGTTATTTACTGATTGATCTCAGATTATTAGCTTAGCTAAACTTATGTGATATATCCCAGCTTATTAGCTTAGCTAAACTAATGTGATAGATCTCAGCTTATTAGCTTAGCTAATAAGCTGAGATCTCAGATTATTAGCTTAGCTAAACTTATGTGATATATCCCAGCTTATTAGCTTAGCTAAACTAATGTGATAGATCTCAGCTTATTAGCTTAGCTAAACTAATCTGATTTATCCCAGCTTATTAAACTAGCTGAACTAATCTGATGGATCTCAGATTATTAGCTTAGCTAAACTAATCTGATGGATCTCAGCTTATTAGCTTAGCTATACTAATCTGATTTATCCCAGCTTAATAGCTTAGCTAAACTAATCTGATTCATCCCAGCGTATTAGGTTAACTGAACTTATCTGATGGATCTCAGCTTATTAGCTTAGCTAAACTAATCTGATGGATTTCAGCTTATTAGCTTAGTTAAACTAAACTGATTGATATCAGCTTTTTAACTTATCTAAACGAACTGATTGACCTCAGATTATTAGCTTAGCTAAACTAATCTAATGGATCTCAGCTTATTACCTTAGCTAAACTAATCTGATCGGTCTCAGCTTATTAGCTTAGCTAAACTAATATGATTGATCTTCGCTTAGCAAAATTAAAGTAAACTGATTAATGTTAGCTTAACTTAACCAAACCGAGTGAGCTTAGATTAACAATACATTGATAATATAAAAGTTACCCCGTTAGTCTAACCTTACCGAATCTGTCTGACCTTAAATTAACTTTACTTAACTAGTTTCACTGATTTCCATTTATTAGCTTAACGTAAGTAACCTAACCATAAGTATGATACTTCTTTTTGTTTTAATGCTAATTTTCTGACCAAACCTTTTTTGACAATGACACTCTCCCGCAGTTCAGACTTTGGAATCGAACTGAGTAGTATATTATCGTCTTTGGAAGTAATATATTTCACCTTGCCATATTTAGACAATAGAGGGCTCTGTGCTGAGCGAAACCATAATTGTGTATTAATAATATGATAATTTTTGCTAATTTTAATAATTAATATATTATAATTATGTTGCTTTCGACTAAGCTAAGTTTATATGAACGCTCTTACCTAAGCTAAATTGGTTGATCTTAGGTTAGGTAAACAAAACTAAATCTATTGAAATTAGCTTTCCTGGACTAAATTAGATTGGCTGATTCCAACTTAGCTGCTCTAACCGATTGATCTTACCTTAGCTTAACTAACCCTATTGTACATAGTTTAAGCATTAATTACCGAACATAATTGCTTGTTTCACTAAAATGTGGATAAGATAAACAGTATGTTTTGATCAGGGTTCTTAAACTTAAGGAAGTTGGATTACAGAAACCTTCAAATGGCGCTTATAAGTCAAGACTCACTTTCTTCAGATTCTCCACCATTTCCCTTTATTCCGCCATCTAGCTTAGTTACATTGAATACAGATAGCCTTAATTTTAAATATTTACTGAAAATATTAATTTATTTTTGAGGTTGTAAATGATATTTTATTAGATTATTTTCATTATTAATTGACCCCACCATTTTCTTAATTTTCTGGCTATTTTATTCATCCGCAATAGAAGGAGCTCTTAACCAATCAACATAAAAATAAATAAATTACAGTCCATAAGTGGTTCCTTTTAACGCAGATGTGGGAAAAGATAGTCTGACTTATCGCGGTATACGCGTTTAGCGTCGTAATCCAACCAATTGAAGTTGAATAACCCTGATTTAATATAAGCCTAATAACAGGCAATCACCATTTTCAAGAGCGGTTTTCTCGTTTCGCGTGGTTTTCCAGGGCTGTACGGCGCGCTATTCGGAGAGAACAGGGACGTGGCGTACTCCACGTATCGTCTGCTAGAATCTTCAGGTTTCGCGGCGGCCTTCGCCTACAGCGGATATCTCGGCACCAGCTCCAAAGTTTTTATTGTGTTGGCCTTCTTAATCGCCGGTTTCCTGGGATACGTCTTTGTGGAAATTAGAGTGAAACTAGGCTGTCAACCGAGGCCCGTAGCCAAGGCCCAACTGAAAGCCGAGAAATAACAGATCAGGAAGATCCGATTGCTAACGCCGCCCCTCTAGCGGAGCATTTTTTAAGCCTTTAAATCCCAATCCGAGATCGGCCATAACGAGCGGATCATTCTTCCCGTGGCGATATAAATGTATTCTTTTTTCTTTCGATTCTCGATGCTCCGTAGTATTTATGAACCTTGAAGGCTGAGAAAGAAAGTTTTGGGCCTTTGGCTGTTTTTTGTTGGTTTTTGCGTGCTGCAAGAATAAGACGAAAATCTCGAGTTAACGAGATCATTTTACGTTTCTTTTTGTCTTTGCAAAATAAAGTTATTTGACCTATCGGTGTTCTAAGTTTCCTATATTGACAATGAAAATAATAGGCCTACTTTTATAATAGCTCTTAGATTATTAAAAATAATGAGCGTGGAAAAAACGAACGATATGTGACGAAATCCAATAGCCTTGGAAAATTGGGCTTAATCTCGTACGAAGTTAGGAGACCTTTTTGTCCGCCATCTATAGTCACTTGACGTTGGATTAATTAATGGAGGTCAAAATTTAAACTTTCGACGCGTTTATGATGTATCTGCGGTAGGAAGTTTTTGCACGTAAGCTACAAAGTTTTGTTATTATTTTCTATTTTATTTGGAAAACGAAATTTGCATCCAGTGAAATATATATAAAACCAGTGGAGGCTCTACTGTAGTACCTGAATCATCTCATCTAACTTAGTGCATTAGCTCCGAATACTTAAGATTTCCAAAGCCTACGAACGGGGCCTAATTAAAGGCAGTATGTTTGCAACGGAGCACGCGACGTCGCTATTCAAGTCCTAGGCGTATAAATAGAAATTAGACTAGACTAGAGCCACGGTCGGATTGGGGGAGATGTACCTGCTAGAACGCCGCCATTAGTGGAATCGCGCACATCCGCGCCATCTACTAAACAAATTGAAACTAAATATGTTCGATCGGTGTTCGACATTGTTGAGTTGTAAATTAGACTGATTTATTATTTCAACAACATCATATAAGTTACTTAAACAACTATAAAATCATTACGTTCACAAGAATCTACATGACCGTAAATTACAGATAAGACACTTTTTTAAACGTTTTAAATATACTAGCCTTGAAATAAAATAAGTTTAGAAAGCTTATGTCTAAGTGCTTTCCCAACTCAACGTCTTGAAGTTCACTGAAAATGAATAACACTTATATTCCAAGATTATTATAAAATAATTCCTGTAATATTACATTCTTATGAAATGAGCATTTTATTTCTTTCCGTAATCGGTTTTTACAGTACAAAAAAAAACGCAATTTTTTAACATTTTTAATTTTCCGCGGTTATGCTTATAGACGCGAAAAACGCAAAAACAAAAGTACCGTCACTGCGCACGACGCGATGCGTAGTGGCTCGCCGCCTTCAAAATTTCCGCCGTAACCATGGCTACAATGTCAGATGGCGCGGATAATCCGATTCCACCCTAATGGCAGCCTTCTAGCTTGCCCGTTTCATTTGGGATTGGCGGAAAGCGCAGTGGTTCTAGTCTCATTTCTATTTCTATGGTCCTAGTCTCTACGCGCGATCGAAGTTGGCCGTGCTCAAATTTAACTCGTTCAACGTCGTGTGACCGAGGCTTAGAGTCAGTTTTATTTCGTAAATTTTAATAAAAATCTTTTCGATTCAAAAAATAAGTAAATATATGAAGAAGTACACAACTACTTCATGTTTATCAACGGTGATTATAGTAGATTAAGTATTTTTTAAAGAGTGACAAGTAATTTTCTTAGCCGGTTAAACCAAGATATCTCGTTGGGAAATGTAATTAAAATGTTTCCCGCTTCAGCTACGATAGGGGGCGATTACAGGTTTTTTTTGGTGTAATATTGAGAAGCATTTAAGGGGTTTCTTTGGAACTACTACTCTCTTTAAAATATTAAACATTTTTTACGATTCTTTAATTTGATGTTTTTCAAAATTCCCAGTTTGAAGGTCGAATTATTTTACAGAGCAAAGTTAGCTTACGTAAAGAGAGTACATTTTAAAAGATAACAATATTAGAAAAATTGTACGTGAAACTTGTAGACGTGCCGGGAGTAGTGGCGTACTCCTGTAATCCCAAGCGTCTGGGAGGCAGAGATTGTGGATGGCCATGATTGTGGATGGCCGTGTGAGGACGATCACCAATCCCCCAACGGGTGGTCGGAATACTTCCGCCACGGGTGTCCCCACCCCTGTCCCCACGTATCCGGCCCTAAATGGGTTAGAGTGTGCAATAACTGGTGGCTTTACCGGGGAGTCGGGGTCCGGCTCTTGTAACCCATAAGGGCGGTGGCGCACTGGGAGATGTTAGCTCTGATCAAATGGTCCTATCTCCACCTCCGACTTCGGTCAGGTTTGGGCTGGATACTGAACTTCGGTTCAGGCTAACGGAGAGGGTCCAGGCAAACTGGCTGCCTCTGCGGATTGGGTAGCCTGCTGTGGGGCGGCGAGCCTCCATATGCGGGCACGGCGGTCCTGTTTCCCGGCCTTTTGGGGCCCACCGGGATCTCCGGTGCCAGCTGTGCCGGGTTACTTGGGCTGCTGTGTGCTCGTCGTTCCCCTTTAGGAGCTCTTTCCAAAGGGTTTGGCTCCTTACCTTCATAGGTAGGGTGTCGGCTGGAGTTGCTATAGCATCCATTCTAAATCCCACTGCTGTGTGCGAAGTGGGGATTGGTCCACCCATTGCTGCACCTTCTGCTGGGTTGAGTGGCTTGCGTTAAAGGTGAGACCATCAGTAGTGGGGTTCTGCTACCCATGCTGGATTTGTCACCTGTCCGGGCTTGGGGACGCTGGCGTAGGGCACTATGATGATAGGCCTCCGGTGGTATGGTCTGTGTTACTAGGTACACCGGGCTATAAATTCTGACACACTGTCCCCATGTATCCCCCCGTTGGCGTGGCCGTTACACATATCTCGCCCTGATTAATCAAATGGACGAGCAGACTGAATTGTCCCACACGTCGCAATCGACTAAAAAAAACAGAAAACTTGTAGACGTAGCTTTATTCTGTACAATCTACACTCTAACAAGTTCCCCGTTCACGTTTAGGCTTAACCTGCCTATTTTAAACCAGGCATGCTTTACATACTGAAATCCAGTGTAGACACCGCTTCATTGTGTACAATCTAATATCATACAATCAATCGGATTTCGTTAAGCTTATTTCACAGTGTATACCACCATCAAGAATTCACCCAATCCTATTCATGCTCTAACTGAAAGCTCCTTATCCCTAAATATTTCATTGGTTCCCTAAAACATCCCCCTCTTCGCGCGGAGGAAACCTAGACCACGGCGCAAGCCGATCTTCTCAACACATACCGTTTTCCATTTGACTGCTCTCGAGCGCTCTAGATCGCTCTGATCAACATTTTATGTTCCATTTGCGTGCTCGGATCTGCGCCGATCAAGTTTCGCGTGTTCCATTTCCCGCTCTCGGGTGCTCCGAGACACGGCCAACTTCGATCATGCGTACCGCGCTTTAGCGGCCCCGTCAATCGCCTGAATTTACCGTGTATATATTTTCCCACCAAAATTTTACGTTAGTCAGATAGGAAATATCCACAAAAAACAATTATTTTTAAATACATTTTAAAAAACATTGAATTAAACCGAATGTAGGTTAATATTTAACTAATAGTATAATATTTTTTTAAAAATTATAATTTTTTAACGGTGTTTATAAATTATTAAAGAGTTAAACAGAAACCAAGAACATCCTCTAGATGCTGCCAGCAACATAGTATTATTGTTTAATACTTGAAACACATGTAAATAAATAAATAAAACAAAAGTGAAAAGAAGATTAACTGTAACTTCAGGGTAAATATATTATTTTTAAATATTTTATTAAATAATATTAAGTTAAAAATATATTATAAGCGCAATAAATTATAATTTAAGGTTTCAACAAGTTTTAAGCTTTCGTCTTTTTAAACCTAGAATAATAATGTATATTTAGTAAGGGCTGGTTTGTAATTTTATCTGACTGAATTTTTTTTCCATAACAAAGGTACAGACCTGAACAGAAATCATCCTCCTTGAAATGCAGGCTGAAGACCATCTATCTTTTACCTATTTAGTTCCAAAGATGTACCTAAGCATCTTTTATCTTAATTATATTAGTTTTATGATTCTTACTCTTAAAACTAATTAAATTTACAGAAAATACTACCTAAGAACGGTTATAAACTCGTGAATTTGCTATATATATATACTATTAATAAAGATTTGTTATTATCAAAGATTTATAAATTTTAAGAGATACATTATTTACGCGTCAAAACGCTCTAAACACCTCTACAGCCTTCACAACTATCTATTCTTATATGGCGCCTTCGCGTAAAAAACGCGTCTCTTTTTCTTCATTTAATATTTATAAGATAATATTTTTTTAAATTATGAATTATACATAAATATATGTTTAACTTACTATACCTTGTTTTTTCTAATAGGAAAGTGGAAAACCGAAGAAAAAACATTTTTCCGCGATTTCGCTTGTATTCCCCGCCTTTGGTGATAGTAGGTTTTTGGTCGTATGTAGCGCCCCTATCGGGATTATTCATACACGCAAATTAACATTAGATTCGAGGCGATTGATGGGGCCGCTCAAACGCGGTACGCGTGATCGAAGTTGGCCGTGTCCGAGATCGCCAAAAACCGATCTGCTGATATCGACAGATCAACGGACCGATATCGAGATCGGAGCAAATTTTTGCGTGTTCCTTTTAGTTTTTTTGGCAAAATGGCAGACCAAGACGCGAAAATTAAAATTACTAGCGGACGAAAAACAACAAAGCGCGGGAATATGTTCATGGAATGTTCCATTTGCGGTTTTACTCTAGTCGATTGGGGCGAGATCTATGACGTCAGAGATGGATTTGGAGCGAATCTCGAGCAATCAAATGGAAAACGCTAACAGTGATTCTCCCCAAGTATAAATACATTCCTTTTAAAATTTAAAAAAAACAATGAGTGAAGTAAAAAGTTTCATTAATTAAAAATGTGACATACTCAGAAGGTAGCTAGCCCTCTTAGCAGAAGCCTACAAGATGACTTAATGAACGTGGAAAAATATTATTATTGATGATGTCATGAAATCGTCCACGTTTTAGCGCGAAACAAAGCTTATTGTCGTAAGTAAAAAAAGGACCGATAAGCCTTTGTTCGAAATACCGTTTGGACTTTTGGACGCATATTTAATAACTAATTGGGAAGCTAATTGTTGCTATATTTACAAGGAGACATCCCGAAGTGTAACCCACCGATTTTGCTCAAACTCGGGGGATTGGTAGACGTACATGGATGATGAAAAATCGTAAAGGGAATTTATTCAATGGACAACCGTTTTGCCATGGCAACGAAAAATGTTTTTGACAACAAAAAAATGAAATTTTCCCATTGAAAATAACATGGGATTCTGACCGATTCCTAGCCCCCCCCCCCCCCCTGTGAAAAATTTAAACAAAGGACCCCGCACACGGCCTATGGAAAAAAAACTTTCGGCCAATTTTGTAGAAATTTACAAATTATGTACTACCGACCACGGTGAACTAATATACGTTTGGATTATTGAACAAATATTATTTGTTTTTCCGCGAGCTACCTTCGAAAAAACCGATTTTGCCTTTGGAAATATACTGTTAAGTTGTCCACGGTTAGTGTCATCCAATTTAAAAAAAAATCTTTCTTCGCGAGGTTGACGTTACAATATAATGATTAAAACGTTACACAGCCTATGATATTGACTATTTTTCAGACCATTTTTGAATAACACATCCAAAATGAATTTTAAGGCTAAAGCTGGGTACGTGACAATTGTTTAAGTGATTAGACGTAAGTAAAGAGTTTAATTGTAGTATTTCTTTTAATTATTATAGTAGCTGCCATCCCCCTTTTCTTCCCCTAATCAGTTCGCCCCCTGGTTAGAACTCGGTGTACTTTCGTATGCACTAAAGAAGGGGGACCATTTCGTACTGCTGGACTTTAACCGATTGGAATTTAAACTATCCAAGCGCCACCTTGATTGTGAAAATAATTAAAAATTATTACTATTGTTATTTTAAATGTAAATATAATTTAATCATAATTAATTATCAATACTTAAAATTCGAATGCAGATGGCGCTACTAATGGCCTCAATTGCCAAGGCGCAAATAGTGCGAATTTTTAAGAAAAAAAATCCACAATTCATAAATAGATGGCGCGTCGAGCGCCATAATTATTTGCAGTTCGCTTTTGAATTCTAAGTTGTGTAGATAAACCATGGCCATAGCTATCGCTTAGATAATTTTAATTAATTCGCCGAAAATTCAGGATTTTGGGGAGCGAAAAAGGTCAGTTTCGGACTCAAAGATAATACACTTATTCTTGGAAATTTGTTTCGGCAATGACATTTTTGGAAAGAGAACGTCCTGGGCTTCAAAACAAGCCCGCATCCATTCGTTTTTATTACTATCGATTCTTCGTGCAACCAACACTTTAAGATCGGGGAGAGTCTACGCAAAATGTTTAGTAAACATCCCTTTTAATAGAGGTCCCTGGCAATCCGATAATTTTCACTTTTAGTTTGGCAACTGACGTCTCTCTCGAAAATGCCACGTAACGTTGGTAAAAACACGCCTACGTTGGTTTATACCGGCGTCTTATTTATGGTTATGCAAAATGCAACCCTAACCGGAATTCAATAATTGATTTTATAAAATAAAAAGTGGTCTTGCATAACTTGTTAAAATGTTGCTCTTACGTCACAAGACCCAGCTTTATTAGTGTATTCTTCGCACGAGCGATTTGCACGCGCGCTAGAAAAAGCTATATTCCTCTGGCGACGGTAGCGCGCGCTCGTAGACTTGAATAAGTAAGAGGCTAGCTGTGACGTAAGAGCAACATTTAAACAAGAAGACCACGTTACTTTATAAAAAGAACTATACACGATTCAATAAAACATCCTCAAGGAAATTGCCAAAAAGTAATATTTCCTAGAGCCAAGACCGGCAGGTTACTGTTTATAGAGTGCTGGTAGAAATAATGGAAACTTTTCACTTGTACGGAAGTGTTTCCTTTTAACCAGGTAGCTTTTTTTTACATATTAAGGTTTAGCAAAAACACGATGTTCTTATTACAATTGAAATTTTCCGTAATCTCAACTAGCACTATATAAACAATACCTTGCGGGTCGTAGTTCTCGGAAATATTTCTTCTTGGCGATTTCCTTAAAGATGTTTTATTGAAGTGTGTATGGCCGTCATGAATAAAACACTAAGTACTTTGAATTAAACACTAATTACATTTAATGAAACACTAATTACATTTAATTAAACACTAATTACTTTTAATTAAACACTAATTACTTGTAATTAAACTCTTATTATTTTTAATTAAACACTAATTACATTTAATTAAACACTAATTACTTTGAAATAAACACTTATTACTTTGAAATAAACACTTATTACTTTGAAATAAACACGAATTACTTTGAAATAAAATTTTATTACTTTGAAATAAACACTAATTACTTTGAATTAAACACTAATTACTTTGAAATAAAATTTTATTACTTTGAAATAAACACTAATTACTTTGAATTAAACACTAATTACTTTGAAGCAAACACTAATTACATTGAAGCAAACACTAATTACATTGAAGCAAACACTGATTTAATTGAAGTAAACACTAATTACATGGAAGTAAACACTAATTACATTGAAGTACAAACTAATTACATTGAAGTACAAACTAATTACATTGAAATACACACTAATTACATTGAATTAAACAATTATGCACTTGAAATCGAATGAATAACTAATTACGTTGAGATAAACAATTATGCACTTGAAACCGAATGAATAACTAATTACGTTGAATTAAACACTAATTACATTAAATTAAACCCTAATTACATTGAGTTAAACACTAATTACATTAAATTAAACACTAATTACATTGTAGTACACACTAATTACATTGAATGAAACACTAATTACATTGAATGAAACACTAATTACATTGAATGAAACACTAATTACATTGAATGAAACACTAATTACATTGAATGAAACACTAATTACATTGAATGAAACACTAATTACATTGAATGAAACACTAATTACATTGAATGAAACACTAATTACATTGAATGAAACACTAATTACATTGAATGAAACACTAATTACATTGAATGAAACACTAATTACATTGAATGAAACACTAATTACATTGAATGAAACACTAATTACATTGAATGAAACACTAATTACATTGAATGAAACACTAATTACATTGAATGAAACACTAATTACATTGAATGAAACACTAATTACATTGAATGAAACACTAATTACATTGAATGAAACACTAATTACATTGAATGAAACACTAATTACTTGTAATTAAACTCTTATTATTTTTAATTAAACACTAATTACATTTAATTAAACACTAATTACTTTGAAATAAACACTTATTACTTTGAAATAAACACTTATTACTTTGAAATAAACACGAATTACTTTGAAATAAAATTTTATTACTTTGAAATAAACACTAATTACTTTGAATTAAACACTAATTACTTTGAAATAAAATTTTATTACTTTGAAATAAAATTTTATTACTTTGAAATAAACACTAATTACTTTGAATTAAACACTAATTACTTTGAAGCAAACACTAATTACATTGAAGCAAACACTAATTACATTGAAGCAAACACTGATTTAATTGAAGTAAACACTAATTACATGGAAGTAAACACTAATTACATTGAAGTACAAACTAATTACATTGAAGTACAAACTAATTACATTGAAATACACACTAATTACATTGAATTAAACAATTATGCACTTGAAATCGAATGAATAACTAATTACGTTGAGATAAACAATTATGCACTTGAAACCGAATGAATAACTAATTACGTTGAATTAAACACTAATTACATTAAATTAAACCCTAATTACATTGAGTTAAACACTAATTACATTAAATTAAACACTAATTACATTGTAGTACACACTAATTACATTGAATGAAACACTAATTACATTGAATGAAACACTAATTACATTGAATGAAACACTAATTACATTGAATGAAACACTAATTACATTGAATGAAACACTAATTACATTGAATGAAACACTAATTACATTGAATGAAACACTAATTACATTGAATGAAACACTAATTACATTGAATGAAACACTAATTACATTGAATGAAACACTAATTACATTGAATGAAACACTAATTACATTGAATGAAACACTAATTACATTGAATGAAACACTAATTACATTGAATGAAACACTAATTACATTGAATGAAACACTAATTACATTGAATGAAACACTAATTACATTGAATGAAACACTAATTACATTGAATGAAACACTAATTACATTGAATGAAACACTAATTACATTGAATGAAACACTAATTACATTGAATGAAACACTAATTACATTAAACTAAACAATAATTAAGTTACATTGAATTAAACCATTATGCACTTAAAACCGAATGAATAAGTAATTACGTTGAATTAAACGCTAAGGACCCAACGCGATCACACAACAATGCGAATGATTCACTGAGATAGTTAAAAACGACCTTCGACCTTTTCGCCCAAACGCTTACGTTGTAGTGTCTACCCGCAGCCAGGGCCGGCGGATAATGTGGGTATGGTGGGTAGAAGTACCCACCCGGGAAATTCCGGGTGGGTATTTTACCCACCCGGAATTGATGTCATCAAAGTCGGTACTATGGGGATAGAGCCACGGCCATTGTCACAGAATAGCTAGGTTTCCACAATTTTCCAGGGACTACGTATTTTTCCTATCCCCTCCTTGATTAAGTTAATTCATTCAGTATAAAAACTGCAGAAGTAAATTTGTAAAATAGGTTATTAAATATTAGTTTTTAATTCTAATGAGACAAGCGTGAATAGTAAAATGCAGTCTTCCCAAAAGGGCAAATCACAACTTAAGCATAGACCTTTTCATTTCCTTCGCGTCCATCCCCTTTCTATTTCTGAAAATACGGTAAAGACTGACTTCTATCGGGAAGTGATGCAGAAGTTAAATACAACACTACCTTTATCTCATGCTTTAAATATCGGTGCTGTTGAAAACTATGCACGCGGCACTGCCCCGATTGAAATAGATTAAAGTAAATCATCAAAATCAAAATTTAAAAATACATAAAATGACAAAAGCATAATATTCATAAGTGTTTTTAAACGTTAATGTTTGTCGTCATTAGTCTCTTTGTATCAAACATTTATATAAAATAGTTATTAGCTACCTCCCGTTGTGAAGTAGGAATTATAAGTGCATATGCATACACTATAAATTTTAGAAGGTAAACGATACTAAATGTATATTACATATATGATATTGAGTTGATTATTTGGTTAGTAGTTGGCTTTAATGTAAGTGTTCAAAAAATAAATAACTGATTCTCCCTAAACTGCTTATTTGACACCAAAGCCATAAAGTCTCCATTTATTTTTTGAATAATTGTAATTTAAATAATCGGTGCCTAATTTTAAGGAACGAAGTCTTCTACGACAAATTGGGGTAGTAAAAGTACCCACAGTTGTCAGTACTACGTTTTATAACGTTGTCTCTACCTTTCTATATAATTGAGTTTAAATATTAGTACTCAGATCCTTCAAACATCGTTACACGTAGCCATATGAATTTTAATAGCTACATGAAATCACGCGTCAAAATATTTGGAAAAATTGTTGAATCAGTTCATTTCCGAAAATGCAAAGCGCAGTACAGTTTTTGCATTGCGCAATTAATACTATGTAATAATAAATTTGAATAATACTAAATTTTTGTAGTTTTTACCTCTATCAATTTCTCTTAATTAGTATTATATAGGCCTATCTTTTTATGTAGGATAACCCAATAAATCCGCCCCCCCTTCTTCTGACTACCCACCCGAGATTAACACGATCCGCCGGCCCTGCCCGCAGCTTCAGCTAATTACAACGAAACAATATGAGGTAAGATAATTACCATAAATTATTATTGTTTGTGTTACGGGGAAAATTGGATACGGGAAATTTATATCACATTTATCCCAAATTATAACAAATTAAAACAAAAGTAACTTAGAGCCAGAATGCATTTATTTATATTCTGGGAGCATTATTATGTGGAGACGATTTTTTGGGTTGTTTCTAACAGTAAATTTCTTCCCCCTTAACAAAAAGAAATCAATTCTCAAACATTTATTCTTATAATTGTAAATAACAAATAATACTTCAATCAGATAATCCAATAAAAAATTACCATTTAATCAGAGCAGTGCCGCATTTACTGAAGGTGGGGCCCTAGGCAACAAGTTGGTGGGGGCCTATGCAAGGAAAGCCTAAAAACGCAAACTCGCGTGTCCCGAAGCTGAGCTTATGTCACGAGAATAAGGATTTTTCAAATAATAAAGCAACAAGCCTGATATGTTTTTCTCTTAAACCAAATCAGTGAAAAATCCATTGATTTCATCAGCGAGTGAAATTTTAACTGCCAAACCAGTGAAACAGTAAAAGTCCACTGATTTTTAAGTACACAAATTTTTATTTGCCGTTGGTGGGGGCCTTCTGTAGGGGCACATATACCGGTCCTAGTAGGCCAAGTCCTTAATTCGGCACTGAATCAGAGCATATTCCAGATGGCGCTAGAAACAGATTTATGGCAGAATGGGACAATATAATCGTACATAGATCTTGATTACTTCCACAAGAAATTAGGTGCTCTACGTCGGACCTAGTAACATCCCAGACTACAATAAGCCTTTCCAATTTACATAAAGCCACGTAGCGGGCAACTCGAGAAGTTCATAAACTGCTGAATTTTCGTCTGCTAAGCGGACGATTTACGTTTATGAAACACAAAGCGTCTGCTCAGCAGACGAAAATCCCGCAGTTCGTGAGCTTCTTGAGTTGGCCGCTACTTGTCTCTATGTAAACTGAAAAGGGTAATTGTAAACGCAATTAGCCTTTTCCGTTCGCATAGAGCCCCCTAGTGTCCAACGGTAAAAGCTTCTTAGCAACTGGATGTTTATTTGCTAAGCAGACGCTTGGTCGTATTAAAACCAGGGGCTCTGTTTCCCAGGCCAAAGTTAAACAGCGAAGTGAACTTCTCGCTTTAGTCGTAAGGTGGTTCCATCTTAACTGAAAAATTCAATTTACCTCCGAGAACTGCTCTCGAAACCCCAATGGGACAAGCAAAGACTTTCCGAGCACTCCGTCAGTAGATAGAACATCACAAAGAATCCATCCGCTAACACTAGAAATTAAAATTCGAATACAGTGTTTTTAATAATAAATTAGGACAAATTAATCGATAGTTTACGTTTTTAAAGGTTTTTAATTTCACTAAGACTTGGCTTGATTACATTTCCGCAATTAAAGTCCCTACACGTAGATCATACGTATGGTATTATGTTACTTATGGGACTTCTATAGAAGTTTTTTTTATGTTTATGGTAATTTTGGCTATCCAAATTTAGTCAGAAAACGGTACTTTTCCTGAGATAAATATTAATTATATACTTATTTATAAGTTATCGATTATACGGGATTTATAAGTATTATTATTTCATCATTACTGGGCCTATCATTGCAAATTTGCGCGTCTCTCCAAATAAAAATAAAAATTAACGATTGGGACAATGGTCATTATTAGCCCGTAATAGAATTTACCGGATATCGGGGAAATGGTGGTATTCTAAATTATTCGGAGGCGGACATAAGATAAATTAATACTTCGCCTAAATCTACTATTTAAATCCTATTGTGTTCTGTTAGGCTGGAAATTTTATTAACGTGGAACGTCTAAGGAGCACTGGTGTTTTGAATGATTCCCATAGAATCAGACACACCGTGGTAAGCTAAGATTGCTGATTGGCGCGTTATAAGCTTTGGCTCGAAAAAGAGGTCGCTTACCTAATCTGTTCTGTTTTGATCATCTAAATACGTAAATGTTAGAATGTATTAATTTAAACCATGAATGTCGACATTTGTTTCTACCATCTGGGGCTTGGGTGGGCGGTGCCTTTACGTGGTTTACGTAATCATTTGAACCAATCAGGAGACAGGCTTTTGTTTGTCGTTGAATCGATCTTCAAAACGTTTCCGCAATTGCGAATTTTAACCGAAGAAGAAAATTACTTGTAATTCTTAAAGGGGAACGGTCACTTTTACCAGTTAGATAGCCATATAGCCCATTAAAAACTAAAATTTATGGCGAAAACCGCATCAAAAAACATTGAGTTGTTAATTTTTAATAAAATAAAGAAATTTCGGGAAATCGAAAAGCGCACGTCCGCCGCGACACCTGGTGAGAAGTCGGTGAGACCGAAAAACAACGTAAAAGTGCGCGCTACTGAAGACGCAAAAAATTTGGTTTGCACGAGCGGCGCGTTCCAGTTATAAGAGACTTAAGCCTAAATTGCGCGATTTTAAAAGTTAGGATAGTTCGCAAATCGCTCATACGGGGTTAGGGGCGCTGGCGGCAGCCCCTAAGATGGCTGCGAAAATTCAAACCCAAACACCTGGCGTTATTTTTCGTTTCAACTTTTTGGGTACGTGTTAGTATATTGAACGTCTTGTTAATCTTTTGATACGGAAATAAGGCCATATTTGGAAAAGCTTGGCTGTTCCCCTGTATTACTACAAAATCAGTTGATAATCTAAAATTAAGGTATTTGCTGTTAGTATATTTATCAAACCCTCCCATCCTAGAATGTATGTGGAGCTAGAACAATTAATACATTTTACAATACTTGTTACGTCTTACACGCGACGTAGTTTAAACAATGTCTCTAGATCTATATACATATAACTGTAGTGGTTATAAATGGCAATATCGACCACAATGGATAATATTTCCTTTTAAAAATATTTCTTTTTATCACAAAAGGTTTGCAAGCTGCTTTTCTGTTGTTTTAAAATCGAACTTGGACTAACTTAATACAACTATTCTTAAATTGCTTTGGCATGATGACCAACAAATAGAACTGATTATTAAAAATCGTGTAATTGTGTAATTGTAAGACTACGAGCTCGGTTTGGTTCTAAAAATACTCAAAACTTTCAAAATGGGCACAGTTTCGCCATCTAACAGCCAAAAATTCAAAGTTATAGAAACATAATTATATTACTTTCTAAAGTCGTGGGTAGATGGCAACAGTATACTCGAAATCAATATATTACCTAACTACTAAAGCGGTTGACATTTAACGTTAATATATAAATAGAAAACCTTTGGCCGAAGTACTACGATTTTAATTTTATTAAAGAAACGGTCTTATATTCAATATATTTTTATTTAAACTTAAAATAACTGATCAGTAAAACTTAGTAGATGGCGCTAGATGTTTTAGCGGCATTATTTTTAAATAAGAGCACCAACACTGCACTAAAGCTCACAAAAAAAATCAATGTGTCAAATGTCATAGAAATATTAAATGTTTGCTTTTGGTTATTTTTTGCATTTAAAGTGTTGCCACTTTTTTTGTCGTACTTTTAATGACAATTTTATTTAGGGTATTTCAAGTCGATCGTAGGAAATTATAACTGAAAGTATTATGTTTTTAGAAAACATTTTAATTAACCCTTGGATTATTTAAACACAGGGATATACCGCTCCAGCTTAAAACTCCATTATGTAGCAGAAATCGGCGAATAAACGGAAGTAACCATTGGGCATGCACGAAAAGTGTGTCAAACGTTATCATCTTCACATTTTGAGCCAAAGCTTAGTGCACCTAAATACTTTGGTAATTACTCTGAGGCTACAAATTTCAAAAATGATAGAGTTTTCTTGCTAAGATTCGTGGGGCTTTTCCAAAACAGAGCCCTGGATTTGGTTTCGTTCTGATGAACCAACTCAATAAATAAATAGTTAAATATTGAGTTTCAACTGTCGTGTGACCGTGACTTTGGACGCCTGTGTGACTAAAATCTATAAATATGTGTTTAATCTTTTGTGGTGGGACTGCTTTTTACACACAATCCTAAGGATTTGTGTGTATTAGTCTCACGTACAGTGTAGCCGTTGCCGCCAATGCCGATGGCGCCATGTCACGCATACCTCTTCAACGGTTAAGGCTAGAAATTGACATGTCACCCCATTTTCTTATCTTGCATTTGGCCCAATTTTCCTAGCTACGCCACTGGTCACTCACGATTGGTTAGTAAAGAGGGCTTATCTACCCATTTTGTGTGTTTTTTTTCAAATATAGTCCAGTCCGCCGATCATGTATTAAATGCATCGGAAAATTGAGGATTCCGACTACAGTATAATAGTGTGAATTTAATACCAAGGTGGTCAGAACATGATTAAATATCCAATACAGACCAATCTGTAATGCAATCAGAAAGAGTGTAGGAGCATAAGGTAATATCCATCCAGCTTCTGCCCATAAAATTAACAAATGCTGGACCAGCAAGAGGGTCATTAATACCAAAAAAAGATCCTTCCTATTTAAGAAGTCAATAGTAATATCAACCCCATAGTTGATGCTTTTAATTTAAATCACTGCATAGGAGGAGATTAGTAGAATAAATAACGGCACTGAGATCCGATAGAAAATTTTAAAGATCACAAATAGGGGACGCATACACTGAACAAACACGATAACAGAGAGCACAAAAATGTAAATCCACACCAACAATGGGTACGTTTAGTAACGCAAATCTGGGAAAAATTGATTTTTACTTGGAGTGAAAAAGGTCCTAAGAAACGTTTTCCTAAATTGAACCGTATCCGAGTAATTGGCCAGCAAAAATCGGCCTCCAAAACGTCGAAAAACGCGCAAATGTTCAGTTTCTATTATTCCGTGGACCCAATTGTTTCCTTTCATTAAGCATTGTTTTCTTATTTTTTTCTATAAAAAACAAAACCTTTATCAAAAGTACGTTATTGAAATGAAAGAAGTAAGTTACGTATATAAATATGTTTTAACAATAAAAAGGTATTTCTAAGTGACTACGCCTATTAAAAAAAGGAACTATTGAATATCGTTTTTTTATTGTTCTAATGCCATAAGTAAGTACAAATTAACTCCTTTTGAAACGTTTTGGAACGTATCTAGCTCATCTCCGTGTTTTTTCAAATGCTTGTTCACTAAATGTAGTTAGCTTGTGTAATTAATGGTCTCATTAAATAGTCACCCACAGGTTTAGTCTACAACACATGTTCTAATAGTTTTTTGGATGGGTAAGAGGCTAGAATTTGTAATAAATTGAGGGGCCTCAATAATTAAATTAACATGTCGTATCTTAAACCTGCTATGCTATGGCGTACTTCACCAATGCAGAATATGCCGATATGCATCTTATGTATGGACTCGCTCAGGGAAATGCGGTGGAAGCGCGGAGCTTGTATCAGGAGGACTTTCCTCAAAGACAGCTTCCAAATCAACAAACGTTGATAGACGCTTAAGAGAAACTGGAAAAATACAACCCACGGTACCTGCTATTGCAGAAGGAGACTTTCCAGAAGACGTGGAGAAACAAGTACTTACTATTTTCGAGGATGATCCTACGATAAGTAGGAGGCCAGTTGGACGTCAATGGCGAGTCAACCATGTACTTGTCTGGCGTATCCTACGAGGACGCCAGTACCACCCATTCCATTTACGAGAGGTTCAATCTTTAAATGACGCCGATTATCCCAGACGAGTCGAATTTTGTCAGAGGTTTCAGGAGAAGACTAACGACGTCAATTGGTTAAGTTCTCTCCTAGTTTCTGACGAGGCTAATTTTTCCCCTTAACGTAATCTTCGATTTACATAATCGCCATGAGTAGCAGCAAGAAAATCCACACGTGACTACCGTTAGGTTACATCAAGTGCAGTTTAGTCTCAACGTCTGGTGCGGAATTGTTGGCGACCATCTAATTGGACCTTATTTTCTACTACCAAGACTAACGAGTGAGTTGTACTTAACCTTTCTACAAAACACTT
Source organism: Leiobunum rupestre (assembly GCF_980474605.1). Classification (NCBI taxonomy): domain Eukaryota; kingdom Metazoa; phylum Arthropoda; class Arachnida; order Opiliones; family Sclerosomatidae; genus Leiobunum; species Leiobunum rupestre. Next base: position 17,725,896 of record NC_143394.1, read on the forward strand.
TACCAGAGCTACTTGAAGACGTACCGCTAGCAGTAAGATAATGAATGTGGCTTATGCACGACGGAGCACCCCCTCATTTTAGCCTTCGGGTTAGAGCTCATCTGGATGCCGAGTTTCCTTAGAAGTTCATAGGTCGAGGCGGAACTGTTGGATGGCCAGCCAGATCTCCTGATTTGAACCAATGTGATTTCTATCCTTTGGGCCATAACAAGTACTCGATATACAAGACTGAAGTTCGAGACGTTGAAGACCTACGTTAACGCATAATTCACGCCTGCGATACAATCCGAAACACAACAGAAATCTTTCGTCGTGTTCGAGAATCTTTCCGAAGACGAGTTCAATCTAGCCTACACGCCAATGCGGGCAATTTCGAACAACTTTTGTAAATACAATGATCAATGTAATGTTATTAGGTAACAGTACATGTTACCCCTGAGAAACCATAAAACAAAGAAATGAATTTTTTACTGTGTCTCTTGGTGATTTGAATCACCATTACAATATTTTAAATCGTAACGATAGCATACTTCTAGATGCGAAAGCTTTTGCTAGAAGAAGTTTTTATTCACTTATCTCATAAGACGTTTTTGCTCCTTTTTACTCAAACAAAACTTAATTTCTACCCATACCCAACTTTTAATTCTGGGGACATCTTGAAAAATTAGTAACTTTCTTTCAATTGGCGTGGTCACTATGAAACACCTTGTCATTGTTAATTTCTTCACGTAGAATACTTATTTCAATTAATAACGAACTTTTGATAAAAGTGATCGTTTTCTTATCTTTTTCGATAAAAAACCAATTGCTTAGTAATAGGAAACAATTGGGTCCAAGGAATAATAGAATCTGCACATTTGCCCTTTAACGACGTTTTGGCGGCCGATTTTTTACTCGGATACGGTTCAATTGCGCCAGAAACACCCTGTAGAAGGAAGTTTAATGTATTTGTGTACAAAAAAAGACCGGTTGTGAAGCAATTATTTATTCACTTTTAGGAGCTGAAAAAGGGCGACCAAAAGCGTGACTTTTAATTTCGACGCTTTTTAGTAGATCACAGTAGACGTGACACGCACTTAGGATTTATATACCCCGTGCACCGCCTAAGCATTACAGGGGTTTTTCATCATATTTGTCCCGGCTGAGCTGTCGACCTGTATACAAATTTAGGAATCGCTTCCTAAACGACGTACACAAACAAGTATACACCCGTATACTTGTACCACCTACTCATGACTCACTCGTGAGTTCGTCAAATTTTACAACGACGTAACGCATTACACGATCCAACACGTTGATCGTTTCGTTATCCAGATTTAGGAGCCCATCCGCTTATAGAGGTCTTCTTTTCGTGTGGTTCGTTTTAGGACAGTTACGAACGTAGTGCTCTGAATTTGCTTCCAGAGCACCGCATATGCATTTGGGCGATGCAATATGCCCTAAGTTGTACAGGTAAAGTTGGATTTTACCATGTTCACTTAGGATTTGCGTCAAATAGTAGTTCGTGTTGAAACTACTTTTAACCTTAGTAACTTTACCTTTTTCACTTACCTCCCACGACTTCTGCCACCTTTGAGTTGTCACCTCATTTAACCACAACCTAGTTGGCTTCATCTCCTTCACCTCCGGAAGATCGGTTGCTGACTTCGCGAGAAAGTCAGCCCTTTCATTCCCTACACACCAACTGTGTGACTTTGTCCAAGTAAACGTGACCTGCGTCACCATCCGTTTCAACTGACCATGTTATAGACTTCCACACCGTTCCTATACACAACGAATGCCACTCCGGCACCACTTCTAGACAACGAACCGCCAGTAAACCCCTCTACCCCCTTACCATTCGGAAGTTGCTCCTCGATGTTTATATTGCCCCTGACCGCTGGGTGGTCCTCCCATGGGTCACCTGGGTACAGGTAGTTACCACCTCGTAACTCCACCTCACAGTGCTTGCTGTCTTCTCTGAATGAGAAGGACCTGAAAACAGAAGCTTTCTGACTCACCACCAGGTCTAACGGTTGTATAACAGCAAGGACCCTTAGCGCATTGCTTGAGATAGACCGCTAAGCACAAGTTATACGTAGTGCAGCAATTCTCTGTATCGAGCTTAACTTCCTCACCATTACACTGTTCTGCGTGCTTTTCCACCATGCACCGCAAGCGTAAGCAACCACTCTTACAATGTAGCCATTGTAGATAGTCTTTAACCCTTTATGGTCGAGGCGCCACTCAATCTTTGCAAAACAAACAATGTTTTGCACAAGCTTTGCCACCCGGACACTGACTTCCTCGAGGGGAGGAAGAAAGGTAAGCTTGTTGTCGATGGTGACACCGATTACGTTTACTTTGTCAACATTAGCAATGTTGACCACTCCTAGCTTATAGATTGGGAGTCTTTTCATAACACTCTTTGCGGCGAAGGTGATTGCCGCCGACTTCTTTATGGAAAATCTCAGCTTATAGACTTGGCTCCACTCAATCATCCACGAAAGCCTCGATTTGAGAATCCCCTGGATGCTATCCATAACCACATTGAATAGCAGAGGTCCACTGCACGAACGCTGAGGGCAGCCGCGGGTCAGTACTTTCCGTATGCAGGTACTGCCCGCCCTCACCACTGCCACCCTATCCTTCAGATAGTTAACATACGTCTCGTATATGTTTTTGGACAATTAAAGTTCCTTAAAGATAAAAGACTGGTGTGACAATTATTCCCCTTTTTATCCCGGATACGGTTCACCATATTGTTAAGACAGTGAGTCGTTTGACCGACTATGTCTAAACCCATATTGCTTCTCACTAAGCAATCTGTTGCTGTGTAAGAAGTAGTATAACCTTCTGGACAACAGTTTATCCAGCATCTTCCCTACCACTGGAAGTAGCGAGACATGGATTGAATCGATTGTTTGCATTTTAGATCCAGGAATCCTTACTGCTTTATTCAGGGCTTTGTGGTCGAAACACAAGCGCAGCTGGCCATTTCAAAAAACTAATACCAAATTGCTTATCCAGGAGGTTGGTTTCATCACTTTTTGAATAATTCCTCGTTGCGTCAACTCTTAAAATTTGCTAATCTCCTTGGTGCATGTTGTACGGCTGGATTAGTCGGATCTATAGGTCTGAAAATTTCTCAATTACGGCCTTTGCCTTTGCTTGTGCTTCTTTCACGGGACTTCAAATATTTACTGGCCTTACGCATGCCTGTGTTGCTGCCTGATAAACGGTGTGGATTTTTACTAATCCTATAAGATGTATTCAACGAAAGCAACAGAGACACGCGTGTTTGTAGTACTTGGAAACATATGGTGTGCATCTCGGTTTTCATTCTCCCCTAGGATAAAGAATTGACCCAACGTATAATCTCAACTGAGCAACTGAAGTAAGCAATGGTGTTTTCTCATGTAGCTTAAGAACACAATAATTATAATATGATATTATGTTGCGTGTGGCTCCCGTATATATTTGACAGCCCCAATTCATGAATTCATGTGAATAGTTCAAAAGCATTTCTCCGGTTTATCTGCGTGTCTATCAAAATTCCCTATGCCTTCAATCATTAACCATAACATCGTTAGGTTGATACATTTAATTACATCCTCGTTGAGGTGACGGGACATGCATGCTGCCATACGTCATGATTAGAAAGTTGATTTGATGATCCTTTTGTCGTTTTTAGCATGCGGCACTATTATGGTGGGTTATTTGGCAATACCCACATTGTCTTCCATACGCTGAACAATCTTTCGGTCGATTGGCAATATTTACATCCTCTATGTCCAAAGTGAATATTTGAAGATGCAGATGTGAAACCACGATAGCCACTACCTTAAATTGTCAATTTTTCCCCGACCTTTTCGCATCTAAGTGACTTTGATCTTCTCGAGGTCTGAGTATCTATTTCAATTGCTCATTTGAATGTCCCCTTTCACTGATCTGGAGCGCGTTCAAAGCTAAGTCTGTCGTCACTAACTGATCTACTCTATACAATTTATTCCTTTTTTATATCTGTGCTGAATAAAACTAATTTATCACGCATAAACTCATCAGTCATTTCCGTTGAATAGTTGCAATGTCTTACTAGTTGTCGCAAGCGGACATAAAATTGGTCGATTGTTTCAAGTGGTAACTGATGAGCTGCCAAGAAAAAATCCCATGTACACTATATTATACTTAATGTTTTTCGTGTATTGACAATACAATGATTGAGAACAAATAAGAAAAATACGCCCATAGTAGGAAATATAATACAACAGCTAGAGTCAAATGTGTTTTCATCAATAATGTCATAGATTGTTAACTGAGTATCAACATCAAAGGGTAGACTACATTCATATTTCTGCGCTCTCAGTCTCGGGTAAAATTGATTACGTTCAAAGTAATCAAACGCGCATGCGCGAACCCCCCTTGAATGTCCCGGTGCGAATGTTGATAAATCTCTCTTTCCAAATGTTTTATTGGTTGAAGCGCAATAAGCAATCATAAAAGAAGCTGCCCAATTCCGTATTTTTAGGTCGAAACCTTTTTCAATTCTGATCGCCAATGTTTTCGTCGCGTCCTTTAAACGTGGTTATGAAAAATAAACCTTCCACCAACAACGTAACTTTTTATTCTAGTACTTAATTTCGAGTTACTTTAGAAAATTAAAACTATTAAAGCGGAGATAACTGCGGATAAAAATTCGGCGCAAGCTGACGAAGAAATTGTACCAACAATGACAAATAGTTACGATAAAATCGAAAATAATGTGGAGCTGTTTAAAAGCTTCAAAATGTTCACTTCATATCAATACTTCATCGGTTTCCCGTTCGGACAGGGTTCGCCATTCAAGGCGTCGGCCATTTTAAGGTCTTTATGTTTGACTGTAACGTGCCTGTTCTTCGTAATTTACGTCGTTTCGAGTGGCATAAAAAATAAAACTCTTTTCGAGAGTGAAATCGACAAGATTAGAGTGTCAGCTCTGTTCATACTCTCCGGTTGCGTTTACCTTTTCCATGACATGGTCTACCCTCTGCTACTGACGATTTGGATGTGGCGGAGCAGAAAAGACTTCCACAAGTTTCTGAACAATTACCTCTCCTTACAAAACCAGTTAAGTAACTGCCGTATTCCCAAAGGGACGTCTATTTCAAGAAGAACTGGCCTGAAACTGCGCTTCGTAGTCTGTTTTACTTCGTTGTTTACGTCAGTTCTAAACGTAGGTCTGGACTTCGTGGTGATGCCTACCAATTATCCTTTGTGGCTATTTATTTTGGAGAAAGTCGCGAAATTGCATTCAATCGTCTCCTCCGTCATGATCAAAACGTCGGCGTTATCGCTGTTCATATTCACGGCTTTGCGCTTTCGGCTTCTCGCTGAAAGTTTCAAGGACAATTTAGCGTCTATTTTGTACTGGAAAAGATTGGAGTTTGACGATGGACAGACCGCCAAACGTCTTCAAGAGTGGCGGATTCTTTTGTGCAAATTTCAAACGCAAATAGCCACGGTAAATAAGACTCTAGGTAAACTTATCGTCTTCGATGTTACCCTGAACGTGGTCATCATTTCTTGCTGCATTTTTTCGATGATTAAAGCATCGCCCATCGTTACGCGCAATTCTATGGCCTTCTCGATCTATATGCTGTCTGCCAATGGACTGTTGATACAAATAGTGTCTCTTGTCATGTATTGCTTTCCAGCCGAACGTTTCTACAAAGAGGTTCGTAAACATTACGAAATTATTTTTCTTTGGGATTATTGAGATGAAATGGAGTATGAAACTACATAAATGTATTTGAGGGACCAACGAAACTAAAACCAAATAACTGGAAGCCTTTTTAAGATTATAAAAATCGGACAAGATATAGAAGTGTGCAAATAACATTTTTGGGGCAACGAATAGAACATAAAATATTATATTTTTTCCACGTCAAATACTAAATCGAATATTTAAATTGTTTAATAGTTTGGTCGAATATTTTTAATAAAAAATGGAGCAAAATTAACTGATCCAATACCAAGACAATAACTGGTGACTTAACCGAAATTTGTAAACCAAAAGGTTGGTGGCGCACTGGGAGCTGTTACCCTTAAGCCACGGTCACACTAGAGCTTAAAACCAAGTTAAGGTCGGTTTGAATGCCAGTTTTGACCACCGACAACTCCCCCCTCGATACGCCACTGTGCGGAGGGCTCTGGGACGCAGTGCTCCCGTTTTACCCCTTTTGGTTCCTTCATTTCTGGCTGTTGACTCCTGCGCTACAGTATCCATCCTTATTCCCACGACTGTGTGCAAAGTGTTGGGTGGTCGTATCATTGCTGCGCCTTGCGGATGGTTGTATGGCTTGCACGTCAGCAGTAGCGTTCTGTCACTGATCATCGCCATCCGGGCTATGAAAGCAAACGGGGGCATTATGATTAGACCACGGGTTATTATAGGGTAATACGATAGCTCTGGTGCACCGTTATATACATTTCTGACCCAATGATTAAATACCACATAGTTTTTCTAATACCCATAATTATATATTTGGTTTAGCAGTTTCAGTTTGAGTTTTAGAAAGTTCCATAAAAACGACAACAGCACTACACTATATGTGTCACTATCAATAGCGTTCTCTGCTGACAGCTTTGAAACTCAGCAATAAAAAACCCCGTGATAAGTTGATCAGTTTTGCCAAATTTTTTGAATCATCAAATAATTTCTACCACCTATTTCGAATATTCAGTCATTTGATTAGAAAAACCAGATGTCATGGACATTTAAGTATACACAATCTCCCGATGTATTAATTATATTTTTAATTTTTAATTTAAATTTGAACAATTTTCAATCATCTTATATATTAACTTAATAAACGTACTATCAGAAATACATGAACCGAAATTATCAACGACCTCCTTTTTATTGGGGGGGGGGGCATTTTCCCATAGTACAAGGAGAGGGAGGCAATAAAAACCAAACTGATTTCAGCCCGCCCGCGGGAGAGGAAAAATTCTAGTGCATCACGGGTAGATTACTTTGACATCTAGTGAGAGGAAAGATCAATAGCCAGGTGGCGTACTCAAGTAGCCTTGGTGAAATCGGGAGAGGTGGAATTTCGAGGGGGGTTTTCTCCTCCTTACTAAATAGAGGGGGGGGGGGGGAATGGGAACTTGCCTCCCGTGTTAGAGGAATAGGAAGTTGATAATTTCGGTTCATGTATTTCTGGTACTATAGTAACCCAATTACAATTTGGTCGAAAATGAGCATTTTCTCAACCACCCTGTATATTAAAAACATTATCTCAATCACCCTATCGTTTAACATAATTAACCAACTAAGCATTAACCACCATAGAGTAATTTTAACTCAAAGAAAAACTCATGATCACTCGTTACTTATCACCCTATCCATTGATTATGAACAATATTTCAATCACCCTCTACATTAAATGAATAAGCGCACTATAACAACCTAAGTGTAAAATTCACAAAATATCAACCGCTCTGCACAATAACTCAATCAACCTGTCCTTTATCATAACAACCAAAGAGTAACTTTTCCACAAACAATTAAATTACCACGCTTTCTCAATCACCCTGTTTATTTTTAACCATATTTTAATCACCCTGATTAGCATAATATAAAATAATTTTTTCCAAAAGCAGCACTTTCTCAACCACCTAAAACATTAACAACGATCCTAATCAATTTTATCATTATGAAAATTGGTGCCATTAAAAATAAACTCCGAAAGTACCCAACATAACATAACCAACTCCCTGTATACTAATACTAAAGATATTATAACATCGTATAGGCAGTTTATCAAACCTATCAGTTTATCAAACCATAGTCTAGACAGCGTCATGTAGCTAAGTCAACAAACATGCGGTGCCCTAAAAGTACGCCGAAAGTTTCCAAAGCCCTGTAGAGAACAATGGACACCTTTCGTCGAGCAATTCGTAGAGGTTTCCAAGGTCGAAGCTCAAATATTTCGAGACACTTGTATTCTGAATCTTGAAATGGTACGATATTCAAACATCACAATAGTGCGTACGCGGGTTGTGGGGTCCCACGAATTGGCCAGAAATCTCACTTAAAATTATAATTTCTTAATTCAACCATAAATGTGGTTCAGAAATAGACAGCACTTAGTAAAATTATAATTGTCAACAAAATCGAACTACTTTTAGAAACATATGAAGATTCGAAGCCAAAAATCGACCAATCTCTAAAATGGTCAAATGACCAAATTTTGGACCCCCGATTACCAAACTTAAAAACGGGCTACTGAGGGCATTATATTATAGGAGAGTTTTGTGTGTAAAAACGAATTTTCGCGAATATTTTAAGTTTATTCGATTCGATGGAACATATTTGGTATTCAATCGAATAATTTGGTGTAAACAAATATCTTGCAAGCCCCTACCAAAATGAAATATTTTTGCCTTTTGAAGTTTTAACCGTATTTAAGATAATAAATTTAATCAACTTGAAACTTGAACTTATCAAATTTGTGATATTTGCACTTGTGTATATTAGATTATAATGAATGTGATACAGTTTAGTAAATTTGAAATATATTTTAGTAATATTTTTCCTAAACTAAAGACTTAGCACTTATCATGAAGTTAACGTAATGTTTATCAAGCCTTTAATACCTTTAAATCGTCAATTTTAAATTTTGAGCCAAACGAAAACGTTTAAGGCGTCAAATACGAGGGAGAGACATTGCCTCCTGCCTCCCTGGTTCGTACGCCCCTGCTACCCCCTAATTTCACATTTTTTCCGCCAAATTTATCAGAAGCTTTACTGATAAAATCAATTCGCAGCGTATGGTAGCGGACGAATTTCCGATGAAGAATATGTTCCCGTTTAATTTTATGGGCTTAATAGACAGGATAACTCGCGCTAGAATGTGTAGGGTAAACAGTTTGCGCGCGATGAAGTTACGGGTGCACATCGAAACGTTGCCCCTTCACGTTTCCCGTCGAAGGCTCAATCTGACACATTTATTATTCTATATTTGATTTTTCTTAGTGGTAGAAATAATAATTATGTAACAATGTAGCTCAAAGGCGTCGCCACAGGTAAGCTGGCACACTGGTGTACATAAACACAATTTACTCCTCTGCAAATTTGAAAGGAGGGTCTAAAGCTAAAGGCCTTCAAATTCAATATTCAAACTCTACCCCTCTTAATCCAAAACGTTCCTACCCCTGGGCTAGTAGAATGTGGAAGAAATGGCATTTATGGAGGTTGATAATTTTAGTACAAGATAGGAAATTCCATTCCTATCCAGATATTAAATACTTTCACGAGGAGCTGACAATCTGTTCAATTCAGTTTTAACTAGTTATTAATATTAATGAATTTTTTTTAAATAATTTCAAAATATCTTCAAAATTTTGAGGTTGCTAATCGAACACCAGGAGACGCCCCGGCCGTACACCATTAGTGTTGTTTACAAAATGATTGATCGAAACGAATGATTCTAGAGACCCGCCCATCAAAAGTAAAACTATTGGTTCTTAAGAATACAGGAGTTGTAAAAGACCCGGGTACGGCTAGAGTTCTTAAATTACCGTAATTTAGGAAATCAGTAAATTACGCGGTAATTTACCGTGTTGCGGTAAATTACCGTAATTTTATTTTTTTTAAAAAAAAGGTTTTTTTTACGATTAAAACAAGGAATACAAACAAGAAACGCTTTTGTTGGGTATTATACATTTTATAAATTACCACAATAGGTTATAAATGCCCAAAAATGTTCAATTATCTTCATTTTGAGATTAATTATCAGTATCATCATATTCCTCATGGTACTCACTATCGTTTTCATCCTCGTCAGATTCATCGATAGTTAATTGAACCGGTATAAACAGGGCTAGACATAAGTATTCTTCCTATTAAACGTATCAAACTATTCTAACACGGCCTTCGACTCCTTGGAAATTCGCAACCAAAACGAATCTAGGTGGCGCAGCGGTGCCTAGCTCTTCGAGTTAGTGCGTTACGCGGTTTACGCCTATGATCTAGTGTTTGCTGGAGTGAAATTACATTATTAAACGATGCAAAAATACACTAAAACGCGAATAACGTTAGGTTTTGAGTTTTGTAATCTTGTGCGACGTATTTTTGGTACATTTTAGCCCGAAAGATCAAAGAAAATTGAGAAACAGTGAAACACGAATACGATGGTAATTTACCACAGTAAATTACCCTGGTAATTACCAGGGTAATTACCATTTTCGTAATTTACCTGAGAAAATTGTAAATTACTGTTACCAGGGTAATTTCCCGCGTAAATTACCAGGGTAAATTACCGATTCGTATCTCTAGGTACGGCGTGTTCGCAGATCGTAACGACGGGTCACGGCGGTCGAAGACTCTCGAGCGGGCGGCGGCGTTGACGGCTGGGTAAGCGGCGGTAGAGGTTCTACGACGGGTGGCGTTGGTGGTCGAGGAAGCGGTGAAGTGTTCCCTCCTGCTGACGGCGGCGGTTATGGTCGGGGCTGGCTACATCGTGGTCGGTTGTAGGGGTTGTTCGAGTCCCACTCCTCTTCTCTCCCTGATGGAGCGGCGACAGGGGCCTTTATACCCCAGTAAGTGAGCGGGGGAAGTCCGAGTGGGGGGAATTGTCGGCTCCGGGACTTCCAGGCCAGTTCGCGGTGTTTTCCACGGGCCCCGGATGATCGTCCCCGGGATTCCCCCTCTGGGCTGCTGGCGTTTCCCAGGTGTCCGTTACATGGGTCCCTCCGTCGGAAGTGACCGTCTCGGTCGCAAGTAATTGGACAGGCTTCAGGCGAGAAACGTGAACGACTTCCTTCCTGGGACGTCCTCTGACGGAAGCAGTAGCGAGCTCGTAGGTTACTTTTCCGGTCTGACGTAGAACTTCGTAAGGGCCATGGAATCGATGAAGTAGTTTCTCGGCTCTGTCGCGTCGGCTGGTGTGTCGATGAAGATAGACGAAGTCTCCGGCGTTGAAGGAGCAGTCCCGGTGGGTCTCGTTGTAGAGTCTTGTCCGGCGTTGTTGAGCCTGGGTGATGTGCAGTTTGGCAGTCTCCCGGCGGGTGGTGACTTTTTCGGAGTTGTATTGGGCCGGCGTAATAGTAGGGAGAGTGCGGTCCATGGGGCGAAGTGCGGTGCGGTTGTATAGCAGCTCAAATGGCGTTGTTCGCGTTGACTCTTGACAGAAGGTATTTCCTTGTTGGGAGCGTGGAAAGGGCCCCCGGAAATCCATCCCGACCCGTAAAAACGGTGAATCGGGGCACGGCAGTGGCTGCATGAGTCCGGTGGGAGCGAATGGTGGTACAGAAACATGAGCGGTGAGGAACGGCTCGTCATTTGGAAGCTCCACTCGAGTCACGGGAGTGGCTTCTTCTGGTGGTTTCGTGAAACTGAGGATGGGCTCTTGGCTAAAGTTCCGGACGACGTTTGTTTGTCGACACCAGTCGATGCCTAAGAGCACATTTGCCGGGATGGTCGGTACAATGAGAGCTGATAGACTGGATTCGTGGTCTGGCTGGGCGACGGTGAAAGTAGTCTTTCCGTTGGTGTTCAATAAGTGTCCGCTGGCTGAACGTATCACGTAGGACATAGGTTCCAAAAGGGGGTTGGGGATGGTCTCGAAAAAGTTCTGGTTGATGGAGGAGATAGCAGCTCCCGGATCGATAAGAGCTGTGGCCGGAATGCCATTGATTGTGCATGGCAGCCATAACAAGTTGTCGTTCGGGGAGGGTGGTGACGATGGGTTGGCGACAGTATGCTCCACTACGGCTGCCGAGTAGGAAAGCTGAATTCCCCGTAAAGCATCGTAATACTGGAGCGCTTGAGAGACCGGCTGGACTGGTTTTGCGGGGGCCATGTCCCGAGCTCGTCGTTGGTTGACCGTGTCCTGGGCTTCGGTGATGATCCGCACGGCATCGCAAAGTTCTTTCAAGGTACTGGGCTCCTCGCGATAAACGGCTTCGTTGAACCAAGAATATAGCTTTTACTCTATATTTGAGAATTCACTTGTAAAAACTGCGGAGCAACTTACTGAAGCTGAATTGACTGTTTTCAAATGGCTTAAGATAAAAGCCTGGGGTTTGATTAAACACTGTAAAAAAGTATTACTGCTCGGGGATCTCGGCGAGGTTTATTATTTTGGGCGTGATATAGAGGTTGTCGTCTGAAACCCTGCGACGTCACCATTGTAATTTGCCTATTGATAAAAAACGGTAACTGTCATGGCGGCCACTATTAACACTGCAGCTGTGACGTTACAAGAGTTCAAAATCGTATCAGACGACAACACTCTATTCGTTTGGCAATAAGGGAGCCAGGAAAAAGGTTGATCGACAATGAATAGGATTATCAAACGAAATTTTATATAAAACCACTCTTTATTGGCATACACAAAATTATTTACATTAACAATAACCTCCAGGATTGGCTACCATTTGGGGGAGGTTAAACAAACAATTTTCTTTACTAGGGGGTTCGGATATTTACGCGACATTTCAACTGACAAAAGCTGGAAGTGGGAGAAGCCCACTTCCTAGAACCCGTATCGCCATCTATCTTGATGGCGATGTAATATCGTTACATCTTTCTTCTTTAGTTTCTTTTTTTTAAACAAGTAATAAATTTTAATTTATAATGACACAACTCTAAAACTACAATATCCTTTAAAGTTAAGCTAAGACTGAACAAATAGTAAAGAACGTAAAAAAAACTTTAACGTTCATAAATTTAGACGTGTTGACCCTCTAGTTTGTCTTAGCTCTTGCGGATTTATCGCGAGTTGGGTTGCGCGTCTTGGAGTTGCATCTTGAACGAAAGGTCCTTGTGGTGTATGCACTGGTTCCTCTGCACTAAACGATCCACCTGATGGCGTTCTTTGTCTAGGCGACTGATTCGCCGTATTAGGTGTGCACGGGATGATCTCGCTGACGATTCGGTTGATTCAAGGGGGATTCTCTTCACTTCAATTTCTCTCTCGGACAGTCTTACACGAAAAGTTCCTTAACTTTGGTTTCACTAGATCGAAAAACGTTCCGATATGTAAAATTGCATCTTTTGGGGATTGTTATTTGTGCTTTGCATCTGTTATTCAAGTTGGGGAAAAATCGCGGGAGTCCAATTTTAATATTTCCGGAGAAGGTTGTCCCGTCCTCGGGATGATCTCGTTTTCTTGTCGGCTTTCTCCAGCCAGAATTGGAAACGTCAAATTTTTCCTTGGTCTCTTGGTTATTTTCTCCTTCTATTTGAGGAGGGTTGAAACGTAGGGTGCCGGAAGCTTAGGCTTGGGTGCACTAGCTACTTTTGGTTGTGGTCTTGGATGACGCGAAAGTAGAACCAATTTTCTGATTGACTGGAGTTGATCTCAATCCGTTTAAGACTCTCTGTTGGGCTTAGCAGTCTATCTATACACTTGGGTGCGTGGGTGACAAACGGATAATGTATCCCTAGTGCTGTGAATCTGGGCTCGGATGACAGATGGCTGTAAAAAGGTAAAGTTGAGTTTCGTGTGGCAATCGTCGTTCAAAGTAGTTTTTCCGTTTCTTTCGCTGGTGGCAGTTTGGCGGGGTTCGGGGGAGATGTAAAAAGGATGAACTATGGGTCTTATGGGAATGATCTCTTTAACTAAGCCTTAGATGGATAAATACTTAACTAGGATATTTAATGTATTTAACTTTATAATTGGTTTGTAAAGCACTTTAGGGATACCAAATATCAGATTAAAGAGTTCAATTATAAAAGGTTGTTATTTTATTTATATCACATTTAATTGAGTTTTCAACCTTTCCGTAATAGGGGAGCCAATCTGTAAAGGTTATTCATACGTAATGCGAGAAATTTAAACACAATGGTAATAACACTGACACAAAACAAATATTTTCAACAGACAAATACACTTGGAAACAACATTAATTGGGATATTTCCGGTTCTTAATCATTAATAATGGAAAATATATGCACTGAGAATATAATGAAAATATGAAAATAATGATTATTAAGTGTCCATTTAAGTGAGTTTTATATTTTATCTCATTTCTGGATCGCATTGATAACGATTTGGGTAATCCTTGGGAAACCACACAATCTTGAAAGTAAAAAAGGTTTTTCCGGGAAATCACCGACAGGGGGTAACAATAGATATAAAACTGATTCGGATGATAAAACATCTTCATTGTGGGCTCTTAATACATAATTTTAAATAACTTATTAAATCTGGGAAATTTGGTAAGGTTTGACTTACTTTAAAGTGCTTAAAACATTAGGTTTACTACTAGGCTTTGAGCCCAGCTAAACGGTTAACCACCCTAACTTTTCAATTTACTTACAAGGAGACGACCCGAGCTGTTACACACCGATTTTGTTCAAACTCGGGGGATTGGTAGACCTTCGTGTAACTTGAAAAATCCTAAAGGGAATTTATTTAATGGGCAACGGTTTTACCATGGCAACGAAAAATGTTTTTGACAACATAAAATGGAAATTTTCCCATTGAAAATAACATGGGATTTGGACCGATTCCTAGGGTCCCCCCTGTGAAAGATTTTAAAATACCACATTTTGATCAATTTGAACCTAATGGGTGAAAATGAACCGATATGGCTTTAATAGGAAAAATTTCAATTTTATGTTGTCAAAAACATTTTTCGTTGCCATGGCAAAACCGTTACCCTTTGAATAAATTCCCTTTAGGATTTTTACCTCTCCGAGGGGTTATACAATCTGTCCGTCTGTGTGTCTGTCTGTCTGTCTGGCGAACGCGTTCGCATTATCCGTGCAAAGGTTAATCATTGCGTACGCAATTTCTCGAAATTTCTGCGTTCGCAGTTTCTCGAAGTTTTGGCGTTAACGGATTGATTTGATGTTGGGTTTGGTTCGGATTGTCTTTTTTTCGTCAACGCTCATTGAACGTGACTTGTAGGTAGTAATGTAATCAGACAATGGAAACAGTTTCAAAAAATAAAAACATTTAATTTAAAATTCAGATATATTTACATTGTTGGAATTATCGTGAAAAGGCCAGCAAATTACAGTGAGCATCGCTCTTTTATACATTGAGTTAAAGATAAAAATAAATATCTAGGGTTTTTTTTAGGTCATAGAGAGGTAAACAAGTTGGCAAGCCAAAATATACCTCTCCTCGGAAGAATTGTCCCTAGTGGTATTAATTTCTCGAGATAACCCTTAAAGATATATCTCCGCAATTTAGAGTTATTTGTTAAAAATATTAACCCATTTCTATCCCGCCCGGTATAAAATTTTTATTATAATTAAAATAATTGAGACGAAACGACCAATTTTAATTTATTCAGAATATCATAAGTTAAGTAGTTACAACAGTAAGTTAGACGTACTATAACAATGCACAATTGAATTAAACCCTTTTACAGAACAAGTTTATCAGTTAAATATAATACGAAGCAAATTTTAATGAAATAAATATCTACAGAGGCTTTTTGGAATTACTCGCTTACGAAATACTTGCCGCATCTTTAACGCTCATTTTATTTCAACACTCGCCCTTGATGAAGATACCGTAGATATCTGGTAGTGGACGACTCGTTCACTTCCTGTTGACGTTGTGACGCATACCACATGAAAAAGACCAATGCCGTCCAATTTCCAATATCATATAATGACTCGCACACCCAAGAAATCATTGACTGCGTTAGAAATCGTAGATATCCAAATATCCACACCAAATGTATTTACAAGAAGCAAAAACCTTACCATCAACAAAGCACAGAGAGTCACTTGACTAACCGCCAGCTTTTAAAGCAATTAACGTTAAAATATCTCCTTTGAATTAACAGAACTATATATAGGTCGTTAAGAAAGTGGACCACCCACAGGGTCTACCCTTTAACCCTCTAATCTCGGCTGACTGCGCTAAAACAAGATTTAACCTTTAAAAAATACCAGATTAGGCCTTCATAAATTCTTTAATAAAAAAAGACTTTATTACCTATTATGCTTACGATGCCTGTCTTAATTTCAGTGAAACTAAGCAGCTATCGGTGGTTCTGCGGTAGAGCTCTCGACTGCCAAGCCGAATGGTCTGGGTTCGAAACCAGGGTGGCGCATTTGTTTTTAATCAATAGAGAAACGCTAAATTAGAATTTCTTCGATGCAATAATTTCAATTTCAATTCTATTTCAATTAAACCAAAATTTCGTACTCTATTAAATACGCTTCCGATAAAGCTGAAGGTCTAATTTTCAATAAGG
Organism: Leiobunum rupestre; assembly: GCF_980474605.1. NCBI lineage: Eukaryota > Metazoa > Arthropoda > Arachnida > Opiliones > Sclerosomatidae > Leiobunum > Leiobunum rupestre. The sequence continues at coordinate 17,742,084 of NC_143394.1, forward strand.
CGTAACAAGTGTCGGTGGTTCTGTGGTAGGACGTCCGCCTGTCAATCAGGAGGTCTCGGGTTCAAATCCCGCCCGATGCGATCGCAAATTGATACTAAGACGAATACCGTGTACAACTGGTGGAAACCCTGCCATTGGACGTTGAGAGGTAGCATTACACTCAGCACTCGGTCCGTCCCAAAGTCATTAAGAAGAAGTTGGAGAGAAAACGCCCATATAAACACAACAGACTCAACATGCACATCCATCAGAACACAAACACAACAAATTCAACACTCACAACCTACGCATAAACATTACAAAAACCGTAATACACCAAACCGTCACGACGGTGAGCGAAAAAACACCATCCAAACCAAACCGCAAATGCATCCGTTAACGCTCACCGTCACACGGTGGTTTTGCCAACCCTTTGAGAAACTGCGTACGCAGTGATTACACTTTGCACCGAAAATGCGAACGCGTTCGCAGTCCTGACAGACAGACACACCCACAGACCCACCCACAGACCCACAGACAGACACGGTCGTTGTATAACCCCTCCTAGGGGACTTTGTCCCCTCGGAGAGGTAAAAAAACTTATAGTAAAAAATGTGTGCGATTGCTTGATTTACGTAAAAATACAAAAAAATAAAGAAACCAAACATTCCGACCACCTTGAACGAAGAGCTTCAATTTAATTATCTAATGGTAGCGGACACAGCTTAGTGATTGGTCGTTTGATTTCGTTGTCCGAAGTCTTGACCGTTACGACTCGCACGCATTCGTCTGCACCTTTATGGGTTTGAATTATACGACCCATTTTCCACTCGTCTTTAAGGAGTACGAGGTCGCCGATGTTGAGGTTGGGTTTACTCCTTCTCCACTTCGGTCTTTGTTGAAGACGAGCTAAGTATTCGTTGCTCCAGCGTTTCCAGAAGTGCTGAAGGAGTTTCTGACTCAGTTGCCAGCGGGATAAACTGTTGATGCGCTCGGATATTAAGTTTGGTTCTGGAATTGCTGTTAATGGGCCTCCGATAAGAAAGTGTCCCGGAGTTAGAGCACTTAAATCATTTGGGTCTGAGCTGGTTGCTACCAATGGTCTTGAGTTGAGACAGGCCTCGACTTGGCACAATAACGTCTGGAATTCCTGGTAGTTGAGAGAGGTAGCGCCAACGACTCGCTTGAGGTGGAACTACAACGACTTGACCCCCGCTTCCCAGAGTCCTCCGAAGTGTGGTGCAGCAGGAGGGTTGAAATTCCATTTGATTCCTTCTTCCGCCGACCAGTTTGTGATTTTGTGACTACTGGTCGTACTTTTGATGAATTTAATAAACTCTTTCAGTGCACGGTCAGCTCCAATAAAATTTGTTCCACAATCACTGTAAATATTTGAACATTTACCCCGTCGAGAAACAAATCTCTTTAATGCAGCCAGGAACGCCTCTGTAGACATGTCGCTCACTAGGTCAAGATGACGTGAAACCGGACAGCGTCTCGTATCCCGATGATCCAGAACCGTTGTTGAAGGACTGCAGTGAGAAGCTGTGGCCCACCATGCAATTGTTTGATATGCTCGTGATTTATGAGTAGATCGGTTAGCTTGTGTCTTCTTGGTAGTGGCATAGGATGTTTTTTATCTGGAGATATATTCGCATGATGTAGTTGCCCTCCTACTCGAATTATGCTGTACTTGTCCAAGAACGGATGCAACGAACGCAGTGGACTCTTCGATGGAAGTTCCTTGCCTTGTCAAAGATGTTCGAGTTCCTCGGGAAAATGCTCCTGTTGTGCTACTCCGATCCAACGTACGAGAGCGGTTTCACGTTCTGCTGTAGTGAGAGGTCCGATGATTCTTGTACTTTTAGCTTCCTTGGGAATTTTGACGTTATTCTTGAAACGTAAAATGTATGCTGTGACATTGACCAGGGTGCGAAGAGACGAGTAGTTGGAGAGGATTGAGTTTGCTACTTGGCAGTGAGCTACGACTGCACCGAGAGGTTTTTCTTCAAGGCTCCGTTACTGGTTTCTCTTCCTTTGAAGATGTGAATTGCTTCAGCCACTCTGGTCCATGCCACCATAAAGGATGTTGTGCCAATTCAGTCGCATAAAGTCCACGAGAAGCGCAATCGGCAGGATTGCTCTTTCCAGAAACGTGGTGGCAGTGGACGGTAGATAGCGTATCTTGTACATCCGATACTCTATTAGCCACATAGGTTTTCCATCGATGAGGCGACGATGTCAACCACGCCAACACAATTGTTGAATCAGTCCAACAATAGATATCAGAAAACGTTTGCTTCATTGAATCTTGAATTAGTTTGATCAATTTGACAAGGAGGACAGCTCCACAAAGCTCCAATCGTGGCAGAGTCGTTTTCTTCAAAGGGGCGACTCTGGTTTTTGCTGCAACTAGTTGAATGAGTATTCGTCCATCGACAGTGATTGTTTGCGAATGCCTTTTCAGAAGCGTCGCAAAAACCATGTAAGCTTTGGACTTGAGCATCCGGTTGAGAGATGTAACGCCGAATTGTTAATTTCTCGATTTCTGGAAGTTTTTCTCGAAATGCGTGCCATTTCTCGACCAATTGAGTGGGTAATTGCTCGTCCCAGTCAATCTTGAGTTGCCACATCTCTTGAAGTAGAAGCTTAGCGAGAATCGTAATTGGTGCCAGTAAGCCAAGCGGATCAAAAACCTTCGCAGTGTCGGACAAAATGGTACGTTTCGTAATCAGAATTCGATCTTGAGGAGAAGTAACTGAGAACGTAAAATGATCTGGTGCTGGTGTCCAAAGTAGCCCCAACGTCTTTATCATTTCGTCGTTGTCAATTTGTAGCGGTCCTTGGATTTCTCGTAATTCGGGTGGAAGAGATTCCAATAAGTTTATATCGTTGGATGTCCATTACCGAAGCTCGAAACCAGCATCGCACGTTGCTTTTAGTAGCTCTGTCTGAAGTTTACGTCCTTCTAATGTCGTCTGAACTCCTGCCATCAAGTCATCCATGTCAAAATCTCCCCTTAGAGCAGCGGCCGCCATCGGGAGATCTTGTTGAACATCTTGAGCAAGTTGTTGTAGAGTTTTGGTAGCCAAGTAGGGAGCAGCCGCTGTGCCGTAAGTCACTGTGAGTAATCGATATTCTTTCAGTGGTTGCGAGGATTCTTGTCGCCAAACAATTCTTTGCCAGTCTGCATCAGCTCGGTGTATTAAGACTTGACGGTAAATTTTTGCAATGTTGGCGGTCGTAACGATTGGAAACGACCGGAACCGAATAATTAAATTGATTAAATCGTCCTGTAGTTTAGGACCAACCATTAGGATATCATTGAGAGACAGACCAGTAGATGTTTTGGCAGACGCATCGAAGACTACTCGGAGTTTAGTTGTTGTGCTTGATTCCTTGGTTACAGCGTGATGAGGTAAATAGTAGGCAGCTCTGGCATCCTGGTTTTCAGTTACCAGTTCCATATGCCCCATTTCTAAGTATTCGTTCATGAAATCATGATATTGGTTATATAGCTTTGGATCGTTTTGTAGGCGTCGTTCAAGAAGTAAAAACCTTCGGACTGCGGCCTTCCTTGAATCGCCGAGCTGCTTCGGATCCTTGTTGAACGGTAAACGAACAATGAACCTTCCCGTAGGTTGACGAGCGTACGTTCGCTTGAAGTTGCTTTCGCAGGATCTCTCTTCGGATGTCAGGATCCTTTTTGATGTTAATTCTTCTAATTCCCAAAATTTGGATAATTTTTCGTCCAAAGTGCAGGTATGAACCTTAACCAACTGTAGAGCTGTTGGCGATTTTTCAGTGTTTAGTGGTCTACCCAGTGCCCATCCGAAGACTGTGTTGAACGCCACGGGAACTGGTCCTCTTCCCAAACGTTTTTCTTCGTGCACGATTTGGAAATATATGTCCGCGTCCAATAGGGCGTCGATTGCGCTAGAGATATAGAATTTTGCGTCGGCCAATTCCAGGTTTCTTAGATGTGGCCAAGACTTCGGTTCCAATGATACATTTGGAAGATTCTCGGTAATCTTGTTAAGAATTAATGCTTTGACTGCTATTGTACTGTCTTTTCCTATCTGGATGTCTAGTCGAACACTTCCCCGAGAAACACCGCTACCATTTGCTCCAATTCCACCAATAGAAACATTATAACGACTGCGTTTCAATTGAAGTTTTCGTATACCCTGTTCGGTAATGAATGTCGCTTGAGAAGCAGAATCCAATAATGCGCGAAGAGGTTTGAATTGTCCAGAGACTTCTTGGACTTGAATCAGAGCTGTTGGTAACAGAACCTGGTATCCGTCTGAATTTTTTGAGGAAGCTCGAGCTGGCTCTCGGGAGACATGCGTCTTGATTTCTGAGCTACCCGGAGTTGAATCTTGTTTAAGACGATGGAATAATGAATGGTGTTTGAGACGGCAGATTCGGCAAGTTAGACCTTGACAGTCACTGCTCTTGTGATCAGGTCGAAGACAATTATAGCATACACCGTGTTTCTTGATTAGAGCCCAACGTTCGTCTATGGAGGCCTTCGTCAACATCGGGCATTTATAGTGGAAATGTTCTTCGGAACAAAACTGACATTTTGACTTGATCGCCCCATGATGAGCGGCTATTTGTCTTCGTGCTTGAAATGACTCCTTGGATTTTACGACACCCGACGTAGTTTGTGCTGCAGCGGCTAACGCTCTAGCTCGTTGTTCCAGGAATTTGGAGAGTTCTTCATATTTTGGACGAGCTGTTCCTGATAAAGACAGCTCCCATTGGCGTCGTGATTCGGGCTCCAACTTCTCCTTGACAATGTGGATCAGTATTGCGTCCCAGTGTTGTACCGGCTCTTGTAAAACCTTCAAGGAACTGATGCATTCCGACGTTGTGTCAATCAAACGTCTTAAGGCAGTTGAAGATTCTTCTTTTAAAGCTGTCTGATTGAAGAGTCTTTTCACGTGAGCGTCGACGATTTCTCTAGAATTGTGGAATCTATTCTTTAGAATATCCCAGGCTTCCACATAATTGCCGTCTGTCAATTGGAGTGATTGAATCAGAAGAGCGGCGTCTCCATATGTGGCATTCTTGAGATAGTGTAGCTTTTGAGCTCCGGATAGCATCGAGTTGTTGTGCACTGTGGCCAGAAACAAGTCATGCAAGGGAAACCAGTCGATGTAATTCCCTCCAAATTTGGGTAGGTCAATGGGAGGTAATCTTATGTCGGCCGTACGCGTTGGTTTGGTTGATGGAACAATGTTCATAGCTGCAGCTGCCCTTTGGTGTTTGACATCCCCCAGAAGAATCTCCAGCGTCTCCAACCTTGTTCGAAGTAAGTTATATTCCTCGTCATGATCGTCAAAGTCTTCTACTTTGCATTTAGAGGCGATGATGTCTTGTAGTATATCCAGATCTTCACATAGTTTCTGAATCCGGTTCATGTACGAAGTCATTGCGAAATCTGTCAAAGGAGCAAGTCCTTGTGATGGTTGTGGATTGATAGTGTTTTCCATACGTGTAACTTGACCCTTTATAGTCTTGCGTTTGGTAATTAGTGCGTCCATGGTGACCACGTGCTGATGACCAGTAGCTTGAATGCGTGCTGATGACCAGTGGCTTGAATGCGTGCTGATGACCAGTGGCTTGAATGCGTGCTGATGACCAGTGGCTTGAAAGCGTGCTGATGACCAGTGGCTTGAAAGCGTGCTGATGACCAGTGGCTTGAAAGCGTGCTGATGACTAGTAGCTTGAATGCGTGCTGATGACCAGTAGCTTGAAAGCGTGCTGATGACCAGTGGCTTGAAAGCGTGCTGATGACCAGTGGCTTGAATGCGTGCTGATGACCAGTGGCTGGAATACGTGCTGATGACCAGTGGCTGGAATACGTGCTGATGACCAGTGGCTTGAATGCGTGCTGATGTCCAGTGGCTTGAATGCGTGCTGATGTCTGACTACAGTCCTGAAGACCTTCAACTATCTTACGTATAATGATTCCGGAACTGAAGAGGTTGATTTGTAAAGGCAACCACGGCGACGTATCCGGCTCGACGGATCAAAAATGAACGTGACTTGTAGGTAGTAATGTAATCAGACAATGGAAACAGTTTCAAAAAATAAAAACATTTTATTTAAAATTCAGATATATTTACATCGTTGGAATTATCGAGAAAAGGCCAGCAAATTACAGTGAACATCGCTCTTTTGTACATTGAGTTAAAGATAAAAATAAATATCTAGGTCTTTTTTAGGTCATAGAGAGGTAAAAAAAACTTATAGTAAAAAATGTGTGCGATTGCTTGATTTACGTAAAAATAAAAAAAAAATAAAGAAACCAAACACTCACCGTCGCGACAGTTTTAAATCAGTTTGATTGGATATTTCGTTATTGTAATGTTTATGTGTAAGTTGTGAATGATGAGTTCGTGTTGTGAATGTTGAGTTCGTGTTGTGAAAGTTTTGGGTGTGGAGTTTGTTGTGAATCTTGAGTTCATGTTGTGAATGTTGTGGGTTTGGAGTTGGTTGTGTTTGTGTTATGATGGTTGTGGATGTTGAGTCTGTTGTGTTTGTATGGGCGTTTTCTCTCCAACTTCTTCTTAATGACTTTGGGACGGGCTGAGTGTTCAAATCAAATCAAATCAAATCAAATCAAATCAAATCATTTTATTTTAAAATTGTTACATATTTTTGTAGTAAGAGGGCCAAGTCAGCATGTGACTTATAGCCCTCGCTTTTTTGAGTAAATATAATAAATAACTATCAAATGAGGAAAAAAAACTCGTAAAATTAACAGTTAAATGTAAAGTTAAAAAAAAGAATGTAGTTACATAACGGAACAACATTAAAAAGTAAGCATTATTTTTAGATTGGAGCTAATTACACAAATTATCGTTTGAGATTTAAGGACTCCTTAACATTATTTGAAAAAGTCTTCAAAAGCTTGTTTTTTAAAAATTCGTTTCACAGAGGAGTGATTTTTTACATCTTTTATCGTTTCATACATTTCATTATACATTTTTACACCGCAATAAAATATTGAATTAATTGATTTTGAAGTTTTACATATTGGTAATTTCAATAAATCATTATTTCTGGTGGTTGTGGTTAAATTGTTAAGTGTAAATAATTTTTCTTGGTCAGTCGTAATATTTTTGTGTATAAAATTTAAATTTGCATAATTGTATAACTGGTATATATTTAACAAGTTACTTTTTTGAAAGAGTGGTTTTGTAGCGGATAACCAGCTATTATTATAAATCGATCTAAGCGTGCGTTTTTGCAGTACTGTTATTCTTTTAATATCGGTTGTTATGCAACCTCTCAATGTCCAATGGCAGGGTTTCCACCAATTGTACACGGTATTCGTCTTAGTATCAATTTGCGTTTTTTTGGCGCCGGCCGGAAATTGAACCCGGGTCTGCCTCGTGCAAGAGATGTACTCTAACCACTCAGCCACCAACGCTTGTTAATTTACGGTGTTTTTCTAAAAAACAGCTTTGGCGAATGTCCTTTACAAAGTTATAACGTTAGGTACTATAATTTAATCTACATCATTTTAAATATTTATAAATTAAATTAATCTTATATTTAATTAAATATTTATAAATTAAATTAATCTTATATTTAATTAAATATTTATAAATTATATTAATCTTATATTTAATTAAATATTTATAAATTATATTAATCTTATATTTAATTAAATATTTATAAATTATATTAATCTTATATTTAATTAAATATTTATAAATTATATTAATCTTATATTTAATTAAATATTTATAAATTATCTTAATTTTATATTTAATTAAATATTTATAAATTATATTAATCTTATATTTAATTAAATATTTATAAATTATATTAATCTTATATTTAATTAAATATTTATAAATTATATTAATCTTATATTTAATTAAATATTTATAAATTATATTAATCTTATATTTAATTAAATATTTATAGATAATATTAATCTTATATTTAATTAAATTTATAGATTATATTAATCTTATATTTAATTAAATATTTATAGATTATATTAATCTTATATTTAATTAAATATTTATAGATTATATTAATCTTATATTTCATTAAATATTTTAGTATTTTAATGTAAAATTTTATCTTGATCAGGAATTGAACTCGGGTCGCATTGTAACATGGAGAAAGAGAGAGTGGCTTTATGAATAACCTTTTTACCCCGGGAGCTTGATGCCAACTCCCACAGGGTAGGAGAGTGGGGGCTGACAAAAAAGGGGATCAGCATCCGTCGGTTTTCGTGTCGTCTCACGCGTTCCCTATTTGGCGCCCTCTTTTAGTGTTTAGGCGTACTCGGTGTAATTTCACAATGGGCAACAATTTCAACAAAAATGGAGGGAGCCAACTAGAGAACGCGCAGCCAGGCCGTGAGAGTTGACGGATGCTGATCCCCTTTTTGTCAGCCCCCACTCTCCTACCCTGTGGGAGTTGGCATCAAGCTCCCGGGGTAAAAAGGTTATTCATAAAGCCTCCTCTCTCTTCCTCCATGATTGTAACAATGCGAATAGTTCACCGCCGAGCCATTGACTTCCTTAGGGAAAATATTAAAGTAAAGGAACAATTATGATAAGGCGGGTTTTTTTACTAAACGGATTAATACAATATCTGTATATATTGTTTATTGAACTTTGTTTGTTTATTCTTTGGTACGGTTTTTTGTTTTGTTTTAAATTTTTGTTAAATTCTTAACAAAATTTCGTTAAAACACCAAAAGTAGATTTTACATTTTAATATCGCTTAGAAAAAGGATAATTATTCAAAACTTCCGCGGAAACTCTATCAAAGTAATAAATATAGCGCCACCGTATGGAGAACTATCAATCAAACCGGGTAAAAAATATAATTTCTTCAATTTTTCGAACTTTAGTCAAATCTCGACGGGTAAAAAAAACACAAAATAGACGTATATAGGGCCGTTGCCGTCAATATAGAAGATTTAGTCTTTCTTAGTTCTTGGCTGGCAGACGAATTACTACAGGACGGGGTCCTGGTGTCCGTCAAAAGTTATGAGGAAACTTTGCGGTTTTAATTAGTATGTTCGGTCTTCGGTCAAGAAAAGAGATAAATTGTGTTTCGCGTTTGGAACGTGAGTGAATTGACTTAAGTGTATGAACAGTGCGTGTTTAAGACTGAAAGTGTTAAAGTAATTGTGAACTAACTCAAGTCAGCTGTAAGATAAAATTGATTGTTATTATATTTTGAATTGGAATAACCAAATTATACCCTTGAAATTATCAACTCAACCTGTGAGGGTAATTAAGTAGATTGGAAGTAATTAGTAGCGAACAGCTCTCAGCTGTTAATTAAGACAGTTTATAGTTAGGTAGTTTGAATTTAGTTAAAATTACTCAGTATAATTTATGATATTTACTTAAGTGTAAGTGTGTTTTGGTTTATTTTTCAATCACGATGAACTAAGACAAATCTAGTCTTAGACACTTGAGTACCACTCTGTACAATTACGTAGAAGGGATATATATTGTTGGGTTATTGATGAAAGTTAAATCTAGAACGTTCCATAGACTGTTCTGAATAAAAATAAACATTTATAATTTTGCATAATTCTGGTTGTCATTTTATTTTCTAATCACTCGCCCACAACATTCTGGCAATCCCGAATCAAATAAATTTTCGATATAACGGCAACGGGAAATTATTCTCGTAAATTAATCGCGCGGCCTTAGGGAATATTCTTTTAACAAAATTTCGATAAACTATCGTTTAATTAAAATCCGTTAAAATTATAAACCTAAAAGCGAACGGTCGTTATAATACCCTCTGTAGATATTTCTTTCATTAAAATTTGCTTCGTATTATATTCAACTGATAAACTTGTACTGTAAAAAGGGTTTACTTCAATTGTGCATTGTTATAGTACAACTAACTCACTGTTGTAACTACTTATCTTATGATATTCTGAATAAATTAAAATTGGTCGTTTCGTCTCAATTGTTTTAATTATAATTAAAATTTTATACCGGGGGGATAGAACTGGGATAACATTTTTAACAAATAACTCTAAATTGCGGAGATATATCTTTAAGGGTTATCTCGAGAAATTAATACCACTAGGGACAATTCTTCCGAGGAGAGGTATATTTTGGCTTACCAACTTGTTCAAGTTACATGAAGGTCTACCAATCCCTCGAGTTTGAACGAAATCGGTGTGTAACACCTCGGGTCGTCTCCTTTGTAGTTTACAGCCAAGTTATTATTTAATAAAGTGTTTCTATAAAACAACATCATAGACAGTTTTAGAAACTCATTTCTAGGCGTATACGCGAACGTGTACGTTTGTGTTTTTGCTCGCGATTGGGTAAGTGCACCATTGTGATTGGTTGTAGGGTATCGTAGACAGTGCCGTCTTTCCCATTGGGTCCGTTGGGCCAGGGCTCAGGGCCCCGAGTTCGAAAAGGGCCCCCTCGGGCTTAAAACAAAACCATTCAACATTAAAATTTCATATTTGCAATAATGGCTAAGCGAAGGAAAGGTTTATATTCGCATCACTTGTTTTATTTCACTGAGACATTTTATTGCAATTGGCGAGCATATTTAGTCGGAGCTGATTTCTACCTTCGATAAATTGTTTTCTCTTACCAGGGCCGGCGTTAGGGCATGCGGGCCCCCTTTCCACCCTTAACAAATTTGCCGAGGAAATGTTCTAAACAAATAGGGTTCGCTCGCTCGGTGAGCAAATTCATAAAATTGCTATACACCTGATTCCAATATTCCAAATCACAGGAAACTGACCGATAATCTTAATTCTTTTCGGAATCAAAGAATCATCTTCGAATCTGGAATCGAGTCCGAATCATAAAAGTTTACCCGGAATCAAATTCGAATCATTGAATCGTCTCAGGGCCCCTGAAGGCAGCGCTTCCCGCGGGACCCTAGGCGGGCGCCTCGTTTGCCTTGCCCTAAGACCGGCTTTGTCTCTCACCAACAGTTTTCCGGACACAGCCAAACTTTAAGGGTGACTATGTTTAGAGTGCGAAGTTGACCAAACAATGAATTTCAGAAAACCGAATATTTTATTTAAACATTTTTACTATTTGATTTTGTCGAATTTACAAAAATGTTTTGGCATTCCCATAAACTTTTCGCCCGTAAGCCCTGAAACTTTTTCAGTGTTTGAGAGAAGGCGTTATCTTGAAGTGTTTCTCTCTTTAAGGAATGTGTATGAAATAATAATAACAAAAAGAAAATATACTGTATCCTAACAAAAAACTTTTAGCTTCTGTATCTTTGCTTTTGTTTTGTGTGAAATTTCCTTAGCTCACGATATTACTTATAGCATAAATCGCATAGTACGAATAAGTATTACACTGAACGATTTCTGCGAAGGAAAGTATGTGACAGTGATTGTGTAATCGAAAGTTTTGGAAGGGGAGACTCTTCCTATACCTAAACTCTTCGCCGATAAATGCCAGGTTAGTTTGATGGCGATAGTAACTATCGTAAACGCATTTAAGTTTCAAATTCAAAAAGAAATACTCTAAGGGGAATATAACCTCCAACGCGATCTGTATGGGAGACCCCGCAATTTTAAGGATTTCCTCTCAAGTAAACCATTAAGCAGCCACGATGCCTCTAAAGCCATAGGAGGAAGCGGTCAACAGCGAAACCGTTGGAGGCGACCAAAATATCCCCTTTAAAGAATTAAGCGAGTGTTTATAATTCTGATATTTCACTTCCGATTCAATAATACATCATTATTTTTCCAAAGTAAGCGTTATTTATATTTGCAGTAGTTAATTTTCTTCAGATACTTGTGAAAGTGTTTTAATTTTCAAAGGGTCTGGGCTCGTTTATCAAAAGTTGAAAATGGCTAACAGCAACGATTTCCCGCGCGTTGTTACCTGGAACTTACAAAGACTAAGTAATTCTAGGCCCGGTGTCAGTTTTTAGCAACATAATGATTTAGGTTGTCATTGACGAAACAGAATATCAGTAAAAATGTTGCATTGGGTGATAGGAAATATAATATTTTGTTACTTATGCCTTTAGGTGTTTATTAACCCAGAGCAAAAGCCAATGGAAAAGACGTAAGAGAATTATATCAGCAATGCTGGTAGCACGTTTAGAAAGTTGGAGGGGAGAAAGTCACTGAGGAATTGTTTTAATATCGTCCTACGATTGATGGGGCCGAGAAGTTAAAGCTATTCCATAACGTTATCTTTTCCCATTTTATGCTGTAGTGTTATATACCATTATTTAACAACTTTTCCCATTTTATATCATGTTATTTGCCATCTGTTAAATACCACGCTTTCATAGTCAATGGAAATTTACTCCTCAAGCTAAAACGTTAATATTTGGTTTATGATAAAATGTTCCCTTTAGTTAAAATTTTCAAACCGGGCGGTATTTGTTCGAATATTTCCGGTCATTTTCGAAAATAAATTTGAAAAATGATTTCTAAGAACCGAAATATTTGGTTTTTGACCAATAGCCAACATGGCCAACATGATATAGCGACCTCACTCGCTTCACTCGCTCGGCGGTCGCACAGAACGGTTTTATAAATGATAATGAACGAGCTTTCCGTAAGTGATATAAGACACATTTGAAGTAATTACTCTACTGCAGTGTATTCCCCAAAACGAAGAACGACAGTTCAAGTAATACGTTGGTGCGGTTCGTTTTTGGGTATTAGCCTAGTCTCCGACAATTAATCGAAAATAACTGCGGGAAAAACTTAGACCCAAGAAGGGCAAGGGGGAATAGCTCATTGAAGGGGGGGGGCGGCAATTTCTCCCACCCTGTGGCCGTACATAATACCCAAAATAAATGATAAATTTCTACTCGCCCTGCCCTACCTTGAAGAGTACTCGGCTACAGCCCATACTTGCTATCTCGTCGCATAGGAGGCCCCCAAAATAATAAGTGCCAGTGCCTCACAATATGTAAAGACGGCCCTGATCGTAGATTTAGTCGGGAAAGCTTAAGACTAGTCAAAAACGTTTTCAAGCGTCACACATCCGAACTAGTGCCGAGCTCTTGATGTGATTCGAGTTTTAGACATGTATGAAAATTTTCGACTAGTAAAATCGCGTTAGATTTCAATATGGGAATTGAGACACCTTTGGCGTAAGCGATTACAGTTTTTAACTAGTCAGAAAGTTTTTGACACGTTCAATCTAATTCACGTGTCACGAAAAGCACAATAGAATGTCTTTTTTCAATAATTATGATAATTTTATTCCAGACCAATTACCTTTAAAAAACTTGCGACCATCAGGAAGCGTGAAGAAATTTTCTAGTCGAAAGGAAAAGCACTAAAATTGATTTGGACGTGTATTAATTGTATCGAGTCACGTAAAAACGGGTCTCCTCCTACGCCGAATGAAGCAGCGAATTTCTAATAGTTGAATAACTAATTAGTTTAAATCGTCAATGTTTTATTGGTGGAAACATTACATCTTCGATTCAGTGAATTAAAAACCATACACTCTTAAAAAAAGGGTGTATTTTCAAACCTTTAAGAGTTTTTTCTTGTCCCATATTTAGCACCTTAACAGGTTTATAAAGAATGTGATTCTACACCTTAAAAAGCAGTTTTCCTGCTAGGGTGTTTATTTACACTGTTTGGGGTGCTTATGTCCTCCGTTTTGGTTCCTTTGTTAACAGTTTGTGGTATAAAACTATTCCCTTCAGGGTTATTATCTACTCCCTCTAGGGTACAAGACCACTCCTTTAAGGGTACCAAACGACTCCCTTCAGGGTGTTACACTACCCCCTTCAGGGTTCTGCAATACTCCCTTAAGGGTTCTATAATACTCCCTTTAAAGTTTTTAACTACTCCCTTTAAGGTTCTAAACTACTGCCGTAAGGGTGCTACAATACTCCCTTTAAAGTGTTAAAATACTCCTTTTAGGGTACTAAACTACTGCCTTAAGGGAGCTACACCCTTACGAGGTGTTAAATCACTCAATTTACGGGGTAATATAACACCCTTTATACACCTTTTCAAGTTTTTAATTTGGGACAATAAAAATCCCTTTAGAGCGTTTAAATTAACATTAAAGAGTCTTTTTTACAGATATTACACCCTTAATATACCATTAAAACACCCATTTTTTAAGAGTGTAGGGTTAAAAAACCCCTTTGATCAACAACAAAGCTTAGTTAGATAGCGGAAGCCATAAGTCCTTAATATTGTTTCATAAGTTTGTCACTTTGAGGAATATTTTACTGAGAGCAAGTAACAAAGTGACGTCATCACAAGCAGAAAATCTCCCCTAGCGAGGTGCTGTCAAAGTCTACGTGTGACGCGTTAGCAAGCGGACGCCAAACCATGCCGAAGCCAGTAATGCAGTATGTCTTGTGAATAGCTCTCAGTAAAACTTTTGCATGTGAAGAATAGGAAGTGTCATACTTATGTTGAAATATTATACACTTATGGGGAAACTAATGCTGATTTAACACCGTATCAATTAAATCGTTGGTAAGATATGGTTAATAAACATTCAGAGTGCCATATATTTTTACTTTTGATAAGATATGGTTGTTTCGCGGGGAGCCGAGTTGAGCTAGCACCACTACCATGCCAACATCACCATTGATAATAACAGCTTCTCTTCCCTCCGGGTGTGAGGCTAAAAAGAAGGACGTTTGATTCCGTAAAGTGGCATCTGGAAAATGTTAGCATCGGTTTTCTCTTGGAACTGAGCATCAGAAATGAACAAATTGATTTAGGTTTAGGAACGATATAGTTCTTTTCAACTAAACTCGCAGAAGTGTTTTCATTTTTTACGGTTATTTTAAAGAGTTACGGCTTGATTTGAGAATTTGTAACGTGGAATTCTTGAGATATTCCAAATTTAATTACATTCGTCCTTAACTTCTACTTTTCTATTAATAAATATAATATTGATTCCAAGAATCCCACGGTTAACTGGGTTAGGCCTAATAAAGGTTTTCGAGTGCTGGTCACTTGGTGACGTTAGCTTGGGTTTACCCTGTCCGGGATTCTGACGTATGCCTGGCCAGGTGCGCCGGTCCCCGTTCGACCATGGTATTCTCCGTGTTTTTCCACGCTTTCGCTAGGTTCGCATCGCCCCCTTTCGCTTTTTACAAATTATTTCTGTTGAAGGTTGCCAAGCCCCTTTTTAAAATAACTTCTTTGTATTGTTGTAAATAGAGTGTATATATTTGTATTGGGTTAAGCTTTTCGCGATACTCTCTTTCGACGGGATTTTCACGGGACGTACTTGGTTCGTGGGCAACTGAGCTTTGGTAGAGACGGGTGCGCGGTCCGAGAGAGAGATGAGTGCGGCCTAGGAGGAATAAATTCTTTTTCGGTTATCGGCTAATAAAAACAGTGAAAAATGTTGAGCAAGAGATTCAAGTGCGCGACGATGAACTCTCGAAGTCGACCGTCGGGCAATTCCTCGACATTATAGCCGTCGGAGAGCAAAAAGTTTGACGCCGAATGGTATCAACCACGGACTCCGTGTATCAACAGCCGTGTATGCCACCAGGGGTCGCCGACAACCACATCTCGCCAGGAATGATGTCCGCCAAACCACTTAAGTATCTTATTCGATATAGATATTCCGAACTCGGCACGAAAGCCTTGATGAACTTCACTTCCTTTTTAAACAAGGAAACGACAAGAGTTAATTCGATAAAAACCACTAGTGGTGTATTAAGTATAAAGTCTCTTAAAGACTAGAGTCAATGTTAAGTAGTTTGAATGTGTAAATATCTTAGTTTTTAAATTAGCGTTAGGAGTTATATCATAACAGGTGCACCATAGTTTTAGGTATTTCTTTTGTAACTGTAAAATTAATCAGTAACAAGAAAATTAAAATTTAGTTTATTTGGCAACCTTCACAACCAAATCTCTTTATTAAGTCATACCCCTAGACAGCATTTTATATTTAATTTAGTTTGAATGATTATCTTGGGCCCCACTAGTGTAACCCTGGCGGAGTTTATTGTAGTTGTAGCGTGGGACCGTTTCTCCATGGTCAGTCTTACGCGGACTAATTATCTAATTTTATTTAACCCTGTTTCTCTCTCGCTACAAATTGGCAGCAGCCAGCCATATCGACAAATAAATTATTGCTTCGAAAAAATCTTATCTTCCTTTTAAAATTTTACTGGTATACCACAAGTTTAATGGGGTATTTATTTTTCAAATTATTTATTGTAAAATTTATTCTATTAAATTAAAGAGGCTACTTTCTTCCAGGTGCGAAAATGCTTTCAAGAAGTGGCTTCACTGAATCAAGACATCCCTAGCAATCCTGATGTCCAACATCAGGTAGGATTGTGTTCTGTCATATCTAGATGGGAAGAGTAAAACTCCGGATAACACGGAAAAAACCGACCTATATAATGAGTATCAGCTAAAACCTGATATGTAACCTACAGACTTGAATTTTTGGTTTTTAATTATCCCAAGCTACGCAATGTATAGCCTTGCAAAAAACGTATTGTCCTATTTATATTCAATACGCATGCAAGAATGTATATATTAATTTTTACCATGAATATCGAGCTGCTTTAGGTAGTCTGTTCTCCGTCGCTAAATTTACTTCGTGAAATTTTAATATAGATCTTTTCGACTAAGAATATTAACAGCAAATAATTTTGTAGTAGTATAGGCATCTGTCTTAGAATTTCAAAATAAAATGCATGTTTGCTGATTGGTTGAAGAAATTGGCTAAAACGGAGAAAGGTAGAATTAATGGTAGAAATGAATACATTCATGTTTATACTTCGGGAACATGAATATTAAGAGAAAACTAGCCCATGGTGTCCGCGTATTGTCAAAACATTGTAACGTTCCTCCCGAAGTATAAATAAATTCTTTGTTCTTCTTCCACTGTAGATGAATCTACTTTTGGTCATGGAGAAATCAGGCTCGTTCTTATTCACCGCTGACGGGTTCTTCGAGTTGAAGAAATCGCTTTTGCCAACTGTGAGTTTCGTAGGCACATTACCGACAGGGCCGTCTTTACATATTGTGAGGCACTGGCACTTATTATTTCGGGGGCCCCCTATGCGACGAGGTAGCAAGTATGGGCTGTAGCCGAGTACTCTTAAAATTGCGGGGTCTCCCATACAGATCGCGTTGGAGGTTATATTCCCCTTAGAGTATTTCTTTTTGAATTTGAAACTTAAATGCGTTTACGATAGTTACTATCGCCATCAAACTAACCTGGCATTTATCGGCGAAGAGTTTAGGTATAGGAAGAGTCTCCCCTTCCAAAACTTTCGATTACACAATCACTGTTACATACTTTCCTTCGCAGAAATCGTTCAGTGTAATACTTATTCGTACTATGCGATTTATGCTATAAGTAATATCGTGAGCTAAGGAAATTTCACACAAAACAAAAGCAAAGATACAGAAGCTAAAAGTTTTTTGTTAGGATACAGTATATTTTCTTTTTGTTATTATTATTTCATACACATTCCTTAAAGAGAGAAACACTTCAAGATAACGCCTTCTCTCAAACACTGAAAAAGTTTCAGGGCTTACGGGCGAAAAGTTTATGGGAATGCCAAAACATTTTTGTAAATTCGACAAAATCAAATAGTAAAAATGTTTAAATAAAATATTCGGTTTTCTGAAATTCATTGTTTGGTCAACTTCGCACTCTAAACATAGTCACCCTTAAAGTTTGGCTGTGTCCGGAAAACTGTTGGTGAGAGACAAAGCCTAGGGTCCCGCGGGAAGCGCTGCCTTCAGGGGCCCTGAGACGATTCAATGATTCGAATTTGATTCCGGGTAAACTTTTATGATTCGGACTCGATTCCAGATTCGAAGATGATTCTTTGATTCCGAAAAGAATTAAGATTATCGGTCAGTTTCCTGTGATTTGGAATATTGGAATCAGGTGTATAGCAATTTTATGAATTTGCTCACCGAGCGAGCGAACCCTATTTGTTTAGAACATTTCCTCGGCAAATTTGTTAAGGGTGGAAAGGGGGCCCGCATGCCCTAACGCCGGCCCTGGTAAGAGAAAACAATTTATCGAAGGTAGAAATCAGCTCCGACTAAATATGCTCGCCAATTGCAATAAAATGTCTCAGTGAAATAAAACAAGTGATGCGAATATAAACCTTTCCTTCGCTTAGCCATTATTGCAAATATGAAATTTTAATGTTGAATGGTTTTGTTTTAAGCCCGAGGGGGCCCTTTTCGAACTCGGGGCCCTGAGCCCTGGCCCAACGGGCCCAATGGGAAAGATGGCACTGATTACCGAGCGATAATAAACACGTGTAGGGACAACGCGTAGTAAGTTCAGAAGTGTGCGAAGTGAGGGTACGTTTCCCTTGTATTGATTACGTCTGCTAAAGTCAA
Source organism: Leiobunum rupestre (assembly GCF_980474605.1). Taxonomy (NCBI): domain Eukaryota; kingdom Metazoa; phylum Arthropoda; class Arachnida; order Opiliones; family Sclerosomatidae; genus Leiobunum; species Leiobunum rupestre. Next base: position 17,760,409 of record NC_143394.1, read on the forward strand.
AGTGATACCACTATCTATACCCCTTTATTTATAACTGAAATGTTTTTAGAAACTCTATATCAGGGTTGAGTGTACCTTTAATAAAGAACTTGTGTAATCTAAGTAAACATGGTGAATGTAGTTAAAAAGAACTTGCCTAAACGCCTCATTTTTGTGTGGTTTCATTTTCTAGATTACGGGTGTTATTGTGACGTACACTGTCATCCTGATTCAGACGGGTTGATTCGTCTTGTGCAAATTGTAACACTACGATGGAAATGACTTTTAATCTATTACGTTTTTGTCATCACTCTGAAGTTCAATGTTATCTTAAATTTTCAGTTTTCTACTTTCAATGCTAATTGTTTAAACGTCCTGACAAATAATAACGTTATTTATTCAAAGATCAACTTTGCAAATTCAGCGAAAATAAAATAAGCAAATAATTAACTTGGGTGTTTCATTGTTTTTACAGATATAATACAACTCGGGTTAAGCTCGTAAATGTACAGTGTTAATAATATTTCATAAATTCGAAATTAAAAGTTTCAATTCTCTACTTAAGATTTTTTAAGATTACAATTTTAACAAAACAAAAGTGTAGATTTGACCTACCGAAATATAGTCTTTCTATACTGTTCCATTTAAATTTTCAAGCTAATAAAGCTTATTCCATTTTTCAGAAAATACAAGTGAGAAGTTCGTGGATTTTTAGAATGACGTGAAAGCTGTAGTTACCAAGGAAGATTAAAGTTCTGTCTTTAAACGTAACCAGTGTTGGGGTACAAAACTAAAAACATTGGATAATCCTCAGCACACCGAGAAAATCATGTGCTTTTCCATCAAGGGGTGAAATTTTTGAAGCGATTTCCCAGGGTGTCTTGGTCCGGCACTTGTAAACCTCAAGGTTGATTGCGCACTGGGAGATGTTACCCTTGGCCACATGGTCCTAACCCAACCTCCGACTTCGATCGGGTAAGGGTTGGGAACTAGCTGGGGGCTCTCTTGAGTGTTTGTCGGTGAACGTCACCAGCGCTAGGCACAATGAATGATCAAGAAATTGTCTTTATTTATAAAAAAAAATAAATATTAAAGTATGATGCTCTATTACTTTTATCGTAAGATCGCCTCCGATCTTATAAAAAATCTATCAGAGGCGGATTACATTCCCGTAAGTATACCCATATGATATATCGCAGTGACGGAGGAGGGGATTTGTGCGTTACTAACTTGTAAGTGTTGCAGGGGGGCTGCTTAAGTGTTACGTCAGTTATCATAATTATATATTGGAACCTACATTATAAATTATTTTAAGGAACGTTAGTAATTGAATTGAATGAAATTGAATAACTAAGATTGAAGGTGCTATTACAATTCAGGCGGATTTGAATATTTGTGACGTAATTTGGGGGGTGGAGATTTATTCATTGTCTACGAGCGCGCGAGCTTGCGCTACAGCTGCGAGGAATATAACTTTTTCTAGAAGAATATACTGTTAAAGCTATGAGTTGTGATGTAAGAGCAGCGTATTATATTTTTTGACTTTTTATTTATTTTCTTTTATAGAATCAACTATTTTCATACTTTCTTTTACATGATTAATGGGGTTTTCCCTTCCATAAAAACCTTGACGTTAACGGTAATAGCTAGTGTATGGAGCTCTTGCCTCGCCTTGCACGAAGGGTTTACCACCACCCTCCTACGTCAGAGTGATCTTACCATACTCGATACGCCAGGATAAGCATTCCAAGTAGAGGTATAGATTCCTGACGGAACTGATACACGTATTTAACGCATTTATAATCGAATGATGAGAAGTTCGGCTTGGTTAATTAGTTGTCAAGGATGACCAAAATATCAAAATTGTTTAGCCGAAATAATTATTTTAAAAGATATGATTGAAATAAAATGGTATAACAATAATAACCGGGTTTGTACACTGAGAGAAAAATATTGCGTAGAAATTACATGGAACTTCTGGACGCACAGTAGCCAGGAATGTTCTGTATTTTTTACAGAAAGTTTCGTAAATATCTTTTACTTGAGATTCCTGTAATTTATACAAATAGCTCATAGTAAAATTTTCAACCAGAATCATTGTAATGTATACGACTGAAATAATAATTAACATTTCTAACACGCCTGTAAATTTTACGGAATTTACATTTAAAAACTGCGTGAGTATAGCCTTTAAATATTATATATTTGATTTGTTCTTACTACCCTTTTTAAAAATAAGTTTATGTACACTTAACATTTCCGTAATTAATTTTTAACCAATAAGGTACTTTAATTGTAAAAGATATTCAACACATTTGCTAAAAATATTCCAATAAGCTCCAGCAGAACTAGAGTCCAAAGCAAGAGACATAAACACGTGCACAACATAGTAATGCAACTCATCGGCTCGGAATCCAGACACGTATTAAACTTAGTTCAAACCACAAACACTAACGCGATGAATTTGCATTTAAATGTATAAACATTAATTTGTTTTCATTTGATGGGTAATTAAAAATATTACTCCATTGGTGCTTTTACGAGATGTCACTAAAAATCTTTTCTTCATATTAGTTGATTTACAACAAATAATGCATTTTTATGGATTATTACTGTTTGGTAGCAATTCAACTTCGACCACAATAACTACATATATTACATTTCTACCATAGAAACTACACGGCTGTCGTTTATTACAAATATCTGAAACAAACCTCTAATTTTTACTATAAACAAATAGTAATATGTACTGAAAATGTATGTATATAGTACAATTCAACGATAAATACTACATGAAGCCCCTTTATTTTAAATACCTAAACCATCCTGTAATTTATACTGTAAAACAAATTGTAATATATACTGTAAAACAAATTGTAATATATACTGAAAATGTATGTATATATTACAATTCAACGATAAATACTACATGAAGCCCCTGCATTTTAAATACCTAAAAACATCCTGTAATTTATACTGTAAATATTTCTTGAATATAGTAATTTAAACAGTACAGTACTGTATTAAAAAAGATACAGAACGGGTGCTGTAAAATATTTCTGTAAATTCTACAGTTTTTTCTCTCAGTATATGCTTCGAGGTACGATTTTACTTATTACTATGTTACTATTTACGATTTTACTTATAACAATGTTAATAGGTACGATTTTACTTATAACAATGTTAATAGGTACGATTTTACTTATTTCTAGGTACGATTTTACTTATTACTATGTTACTAGCTACGGTTTTACTTATTACTATGTTATTAGGTACGATGTTACTTATTACTATGTTACTAGGTACGATTTTACTTATTACTATGTTACTAGGTACGATTTTACTCATTACTATGTTATTAGGTACGATGTTACTCATTACTGTTGTTACGGTAGGATGAGACGACAACAAGTTATTCAATACAAAATATACTTTATTTATAAACATACAAAATTAGCGTGAAGCGCGAACTGGTAGACGGGCCGACCGACGAAGGGCCAGCCGAGGGAGTTAGATTCCCCGCCGTAGGAGGCTTTTCACAGGAGGCTGCGCTTGTTCAGCGTTAGTCCACGGACTGTCGAGTAAAGCGTTGCCTTCCCCTGTAGAATTTTGGTTTCCCCGTGCATCAATCACTTCGAAATAAAGAGAGAGTCCGTCAAGGTCATTTGTAGAGCTAGTCTACTCCCCCCCCCCCCCCCCCCACGCATGTTATCTGGAAATCTGGCCGACCGAAATACAAGCGCTTTAGTTAATGACCTTGAGCGACTTCCGTCAGCCTGATCGGTGAACGGGGCGTAAAATACCTCGGGAATACCTCTCGCTATTACCTAGACGTCTGGAGCGAGCTTTTGCAGCAGGCGGTCCAGTCGTCCCGTCAGAGAAGGCTCAGCCTATTCGGCTTATGTCTCTTCTCTTCGGCCTACACCGATAAACGTCGCCCTGACTTCGGAGAGACCCGGCCTTTTATAGTGGACGGTGACCTTTGGCCCCTTTGTTATGAAGGACTATAAAGGGTACGTCCTATCGATGATTCTTGGTCGGTCCGTCTACCTATCCCTAGTTACGCCTGACAGCTCTCCCACTAAGATTATTCGACGTCGAAGATCGGAGTGGTCTGTGAACAGCAGAGGTAACTTATACAGCTCACGACGAGCGTATTCGCAGATGAGAATGCCATCATCGTGTGGATGGGCTGGGGCCGTGAATTCAGGTGAGATGTTGGCAGAGACGGTCGTGAAGTCAGATGGCGTGATGTCCAGTACCCCCCGTAGTCGGACTTCCTGACAGAGATACGCGCTGGTTGACGCAACGGGTGACAAATGGGTGATAGTTTCACTACTGATGTCGATCACGATGAGACTCCATTGGGAATGGCGAAATAGCGGCATTAACAAAATGTCGCAAGCGAATAGGTCAGACAGGTGCTATCGGTGTTAACCAGACTCCGAACAAATGCGGTAGCGAAGACGAACGCCGTACGAGAGCTTGAGACTAGTAGTGTATAAGTTACATCTCAACAACGCTCGCCAGCAATGGGCCCAGTTCCGGATCTCGAATGCGTGATAAATCCGTCGTTGTTATTGCAAATTCGAAACGAGAGGTCGGATTGCGAGGAACATCCTGCTTCCGTCGCTCCCGTCGCCGTTCACGGAACTTTTTAACGCCAGAGGGCCGCATTCCGTTAATTTTAACGAAAGTTCAAAGGTGAAAAATTAGATGACGGCGACTGTGAGTTTTAGAGAAGTGTATGTAGTGAGAGCGTTTAGCAAAATGGCGAGTCTTCGTTTCTTTTACAGTTTTCCATGGTTCCACCGCGCGATGGGGTTGCTTATGACAAATGTTATTTATGGTAGGCACGTATCGAAGGATAGAGGAGAAAAAGTCGTGGCAATCGTTAGTGGGTCTCTAGGGAGTCATTTGGTGGGGAAGGGTTTAAAACGCCGCGTAGGTCAGCCGGTCCGGGCTTCAGCGCAGGCGTGTAGATCGGCGGGTATCAGTTTGTAGGGAGGGAGGAGTTTGTTGGCATGTGGCTAAAGAGCCTGGAGCGTCCGAAAGAGAAAATTCGCAAATTTCTGGTTCAGAATGGAATTGAACTTTACGAAGAGGGGGAGAAGGGATGTTATCTTCCGAATCAGCTCGCTGACAATATGGTTTTAGCCTCTCAACTGACACTATGTCCGTCTTTTTCCCCGAAGAGTCCGATATCTCGAAATCATTTGGAGCAGTTTTACGAATTATCCGGTAAGGGCCAGCGTATTGGTGGAGAAGTTTTTCGCACCGTCCTGGGATGTGGCGTGGCGTGCGCAATAATACGAGGTCACCTTCGTTAAGATCTGCCTCCCTACGTTTCGAATCGAAACGATGTTTATGTTTTGTTTGGAAGATGGCGTGACGGTCAGCTGCTATAGCATACGTGATGTTTTTGAATCCGAACTGGCTTGCAATAGTAGCAGCGGGTAGGTTCAGAGCGGCATCAATCATCAGGTCGGCTTCATAACCGTGTAGTAGAAAGAACGGTGTGTAGCCTGTGGTGTCATGTATGGAGGTGTTATAGGCAAACACTAGGTGGGGAAGAAAACGATCCCAATATCTGTGGTTGTCAGACACGTACCGCGATATAATTTCAGGCAAGCTTTTAATAAATCGTTCGACTAGTCCGTTGGTTCTAGGATGATAGGCAGGTGTGCGACGGTGTTCCACGCTGAATAGTTGAGTTATTTCAGCCACAACTTTGTTTAAAAATTCAGTTCCCCGATCACTGATGAGTTCTTTTGGGCTTCCGTACTGAAGTATCACCTTGTATACCAGAAAGCGAGCAATTTCGTCCGCTGTACATCTTGGGATTGCAGCGGCCATTACCATTCTGGTACAGTAGTCGGTGCAGACAATGATATGGACATTTCCGTCGTTTGAGACGGGAAATGGTCCCAATTTGTCAATTCCCACCCTCTGGAAGGGTTTCTTTGTAGGCGGAATAGGCTGTAGTAGTCCCGCTGGCCTAAACGGGTACGTCTTACGTTTCTGGCAGGCCATACAGGATGAAACGTAGTTGGACACGTGAAACAGCATTTTAGGCCACCAGAATCTAGTACGAACTCGTTCCCAAGTTCTTCTAAGGCCGAGGTGGCCAGCCTGAACGTCATCGTGAAGGTAATAGAGAATGGAGGACCTCATGGTTTTCGGAGCGACTATGGCGTAATGGAATCCGGTCAAAGCCAGTATCCGTCGGCCAAGGAGGCCGTCGCGAAGCGTAAAACATTCGCTAGCACGGCGAAGCTTACGGGTAGGTTTGACCGAGTGATGGTTGTTCTCTAAATGCCGAATGATGGGTTCCATAAATGAGTCTTGTAACTGAAGTTGGTGGATGTCGTATTTGCCGAGGTCGTCATCAGATACTGGTAATGGAGTAGCGAGGAGCGAATACTGAAACGCCGGGTCTGGCTCGTGTGGTGCCCTAGACAGTGCATCAAGGTGTTTTCTACCTTTCTAATGTTTAATAATGGGATTGAACTCCTGGAGGGTCAACGACCATCTGGCCAGCCGGCCGTTTGGATTTTTGACAGTCGTTAACCAGCAGAGGCCGTGATGCTCAGTAACGATGGTGACGGGGTTCCCATAAATGTAAGGCCTACACTTCTGCACCCCAAAGTCGATAGCTAGGCACTCCCTCTCGGTTGGGCTATAATTTCGTTCTCCCACGTTTCAGAGACGGCTAGCGTAGGCGATAACGTGCTCTCGTCCTTCAACGCGCTGCTTCAGAATCGAACCTATTCCGTATGCGCTGGCGTCCGTGTGAATTTCAAAGGGTAGCTCCCATCTAGGGTGTTGGATAATGGGGATTGATATTAAGGCGTTGCGGAGGAATTGGAGAGGTTCTTCCTCTCCTGCTTCCCACGTGAATGGCGTGTCTTTCTTCGTTAGGTTGATTAATGCCAGTGAACATTGACCGCAGCTAATCGTCTTATCTATTTCAGACTTTAAACCCGGAGTCTCAATTTCAACCGAGTATCATTGACGCTCAACACTCCTTGCCACGATCATTGTCCTCATGCATTATTTTAGCAACTATCGTCTGGCGTGCAACAACCTCTATCTCCTGTTTTTTTTTTCGCCTAACGCCCGATCACAACCGACGTGCGCGGTTTTTTTTATCTACTCCATATTGCGAACAACGCAAAGTACTTTTTTTGTTTTTTATCTGATCACCGAAAGTTATAAATATATCGGACCTAAGAGGATTGATCCCAGAGCGCCAGTGAACATTGACCGCAGCTAATCGTCTTATCTATTTCAGGTAATAACGAAATATCTTTTTTTATGTATATAAATTACTTGTCTCACTGGTGCTCTGTAGTAATTACGTTTAAACCAAGTTAAGCCTATTTAAAATGTCGACTGAAGCCACTCTTAAATTACTTCTGACGGAGTTTAAGTCTATGAAATCTGAAATCAAGGAGGACTTGGCCAAAATTTCAAAAGAAATTCAAGATACCAATAAAAAGTTAGACAATGTCTTAGCTCGAGTAGAGAATCATGAATTAAGACTCACGAAAATAGAAAAAGAAACCCAAGAGATACCGACGCTTAGATATGATATAGACCAAATGAGCGAAATTATGACAAAAAATATCAAGATAATAATGCCACAATTAAAAAGCTAAAAACCGATATAGATTTCTTACAAGCTGATGCTAGACGCTTAAACCTAATAATATCTGGTATAGAAGAACCACCTACTGAAGACATTAATTCCTTAGCACGGAACGTTAATAATATACTTAGTGAACTACTTGGCTGGCAGGGCATAATAAAGCCACACCAGGTCAGACGCCGCGGTATTGTCTCGCCTAACAATAAGCAAACAAGGAAAATTGTCCTCAAACTTGAGAGCAGCTCAATTAAAACTGAAATATTGAATTTGGCTTACAAATTAAAAGGTGTTAACATATTTATTTCCCACCTTTTCACCCCGGCCCAAGATAAAGCTCGTTATAATCTAAGACAATTTATAAAAGAACAAAGCCCGGATAGGAAAGCAAAATTTGTCTCTCACTTTGTAGTGCAAGTAGGTGAAGATAAATATATTTTCGACGACGACAAACAGTGTGTAATTAAAAAAGACTAGACCTATCTCTAATTTTTATTATTATTTAATCTATAAATGAAAACTGTCTACCAAAATGTCTGTAGTGTAAATTGTAATCTCCATCCGCTAATATCTTATTTCCAACATGACAATGTAGATGTATTTGCCCTTGTTGAAACCTGGCTCTTAAATGACACCGCACCGTACTTACCTAACTTCGAATTTTACGGAATAGGTTCCAGGAGAGGGGGTGGGGTAGGAATATATATAAATAAAAAGCTTGATTACACAATTCGAAATGAAATCTGTTTTTTTAATTCCGATATCGAGAGCTTTGGTATAGAAATTGGTCCGGAAAAAGTTTTAGTTCTAGTGATATACAGACCTCATTCTGCAATATTTCAAAATTTTATTGATAAATTAAACGAAATTATCAGCAATATTGGAATACAGGCGGAGCGGCGCTTATTTGTGGGAGACTTTAATTATCATTTCGACGCAAATTGCCCATGGGCTCTCTCGATACTTGACCTGTTCCAAAGCACTGTCTTATTTAAATTAATTTCGGGTCCAACTCGGGTGGGAACCGAATCAGCGAATTGTATCGATAACGCCTTTTCGAGCTGTGATGCTACAGCGCATCTGTCTACTGACATCGATAACTCTGATTATGCGGCAATAACTATAGAAATTAAAGACTATAATCCTTGCCCCAAAGTGCTCCAAACTCGTGACTACTCTTTACCTAATATTCAAAGCTTTGGTAACGCCTTAAAAAAATTAAATTGGGAATCCCTATTTAAGCTAACCGACATAAATACTGCATACAGCTATTTCGAAGAAACTGTAACCAGATTATATAACCTTAGTTTTCCAAATAAAAATATTATATATTCTTCCGCGTCATGGATAAACAATGATCTTAAACTAGTTATCAAACAAAAGAGAAAATTCTACAAAATTTCGAAAAGGAACCCTAGCTCGGAAAACCGTAGGAGATATATCGAATACCGCAATTATTGCAACAATCAAATTCGTAACGCCCACAGTACTTTCATATTCAATAAAATAAAAAACGCCAGATCTGCTAAAGATAAATGGAGAATAATTAACGAAATCACCAATCGGAATAGAAAAACAATAACAAGATACCTGACAGTCTTACGCCAGAACTACTTAACTCACATTTTACTAATAGCATTGATTCTAGAACAATATTAGATTCACCACTAGATATCCCAAGAAACCCAGCTACATGCGCTCTTTTCGAGGCTGAAGCGAAGGAAATTGCTGAGATTGTCGCGAATTTACCTAATTCCTCAAGCCCCGGAATGGATGGCTTCCACCCAAAACCGATAAAACAAGTAATACACCTATTGTTAATCCCCCTAGTTAATTTATCATTTACATCCGGCGTCTGTCCAGAGCGCTTAAAGGAAGCCACAATTAGCCCCATTTTAAAAAAAGGGGACCCGGGAGTCTCAGGGAATTACAGGCCGATCTCCGTACTTTCCTTCTTCGCCAAAATCTTCGACAAATGCTTTCATAATAGATTAACTTCATTTATAGATAAGCACAAATTATTAGCTGATGAACAATTCGGATTTAGACCTCGAAGGGGTACCGAACTAGCTATTGCTACAGTGTATAACGTAGTACTAAGAGCCCTAGATATTAGTGAATATTGTTTGGGAATCTTCATAGACCTTGAAAAAGCATTTGACAGTGTACCCCACACATGGTTATTGAATAAGTTAGAACGGATGGGTATAAGTGGTATCACACTTAAATGGTTAGAAAGCTATATTTCTGGTAGGTAGTCTTTGTAAAAAACTGACCAGTGTTTGCTATCTTATCGCCCAATGTAAAGAATTTTTTCCTAGGAAAATCCTATGTGAATTGTACTATTCTTTATTTTACTCCCACCTAATATATGGTGCCGTTGCGTGGGGAAATACCTCCCAAAATAATATAAACAGAATTTTACTTATTCAAAAGATAATAATTAGAAAAATATTTAATGTAAATTGGCGTCACCCCACCGCCGAACTTTTTCAAAAACACTCGTTGTTGAGAATTAATGAAATCATCGATTTTTGTAAACTAAAATTTATATATAGTAATTTATTGCACGAAAGGCAGCCATTGTTCGAACTTAATCAAACCTTAAAAACCACGATAAATTATAGCTATTTGTATGTACCTTATTGCCTAACTACGAAAAGATTGACTTCAATCTTCTATGATGGAGTTAAAAAAATTAATTTAATTTATAAACATATGAAAGATTGTCACACTTTGTATTCCGTTAAAAAATTATTAAGGCTTTCATCCGTGGTAAAATACTCAAATTTTATTTTATTTATTTATTTTTTGTTATCTTTTTTTCTGTTTGTTTTTATACTATACATGTTTAGATTCTTGTTCTTCATTAAATCTTAATGTTTAAACTTAAAAACGTGCGAGGGCTATAAGTCGCTAGATGACTTGGCCCTCAATATCATGTCTGTATCTCTTCTAGAACTAATAATAAAGATAAATAAAGAATAATGGCTTGGCTACCTGAGAAAATCCCTTCACAAAGCGCCGGTAGTACCCGGCAAGGCCGAGGAACTGCTGAATTGCACGTTTTGTTGTTGGACGTTGAAATTGCCGGACAGCTACCAGAATCCGACGCCGTTGATGATGTGGCCCAAGAATCTAATTTCCGTTTTGGCGAAGGAGCATTTGCTGGGTTTAATTTTCAAATTCGCGCTACGCAGGCATGATAAGACCTGCTCGAGATGACCTAGATGGCTTGTAAAGTCTTTGGAAAATATGATGATATCATCCAGGTACGCAACGACCACTTTCCACATTAGAGCACCAAGGGTCCTATACATGAGCCGTTGAATGGTACTCGGAGCGTTACAAAGGCCCATGCCAAGAACGTTGAACTCGTATTGGCCGTCCGGAGTGACGAAAGAGGTCTTTTCCCTGTCTTTTTCAGAAACTTCAAACTGGAAGTAGCCGGAGGCTAGGTCGAGAGCGGTAAAAAGGGTAGACCCGGCGAGGCGATCGAGTGCATCGTCGATTCGCGGTAAGGGATGTACATCTTTTTTGAGTAATTCCATGACAAATGGTCACAGCATGTCAACCCTACCTCAACCGATTTTTTTTTGAGATACACACACATCGGTGTCGACCCGCACACACACAATAACTGATTAATCAGGGTGAGATATGTGTAACGGCCACGCCAACGGGGGAATACGTGGGGACAGGGGACCTCAACCGATTTGGTTCAAATTTTGTATAGGGTTTTTTCAATACCGTAAAATATGAATTCTTGATTATATTTAAAATCGTATCAGCGGTTTCGGAGATACGGCAGGTCAAAATCTTTCAAAATGACCTTGACCCTTAACGTTGAGTGAGATATAAAATGACGAGTTTTCAATCGATTTTCAAATTTCTTACGCCATTTTCAAGCTATTGCAATGTTCTTTTTACATCATTAAACCATAAAAATATTTGACAAATTTTAATGGTCAAAATTAAAGGTCAAACATTTTGACCTTTGGCTTTAACAGAACTTTTAATTTAAAAATAATGGTCATTTTCGAATTCCCTGCCCGTGATTTACCTAAAAATGTTAAAATCCCAAAGTAATATTACTAGATCACGAGATATTTAATTATGAATTTCACACAAGAAAATAAGAATTTAATATAAATTTAATGTAACTCACGTTTTGCAGAACCATATTTTTTAAAACTTAAAATCTGTTTTTTTTGTTATTAACATTACAATTATTATTTTAATTATTATTTTTATTAGTAATGTTGTATGAATTATTAGTCTTTTTAGAGAATTTATTATTTAAAATCTCATTATTTGTATATATATTGTTTACGCAAAGGGGAGGGGGGAGCAAAAAGGAGGCGGTCTTATTTTTGGCGTTCTCGCAGCAGCAATTTTTAAGAACCAATAACATTGCGGTATTATTTGATTTTATTAAAGCGGAGGAGCATACCGGGGGCCACAACGGGTGGAAATGGAGAAACGCTAAAAATAATCTCGACATATTCATTCTCCCTGAGTATAAATAAATACATTCTTGGTGCTACCATATCCAAAACGTTTATCTTTGAAACTTTTACGCAGAGCCCAGGGAATATGGCTCTAATTACCTGCGAAAAACGCAACAATCGTTTATAATAGGTATTTATATAGTCGTCTGCTTTTTGTTCTACCATTTCAGCTTTTCAAAATATAAAAAAATTAGGTTACAAATGAAGAAATTAATAAAAAAAAACAGTTTTCTGGATTACAAAAGCTAGAATTTTCACAAATATGATTTGAAACTAGCCGAACTACTCCGCTATACTATCAGTTTTTAAACTTAAACGGTAATTTCTAAAATATCAAATCTTCAGGGCTCGAATGCCTGAAAACGTACATTTCAAAATATTTTTAAAAACCTAAATGAATTTCGTTACGCCGAATACCCATGTATATAAATATTTAACACCTAAAATTGTTAGCCAACAATTTTCAAAAATACTCTTAAACATTTAGGGCCGCGCAGATACATCTTGGGGCTTGGGCATTGGGTCAAATTATGTCAGCGGGGCATGAAAAAAAGAATGTGTGAAACTGGGCCTTCTGCCAAGGGCGTATCCAGGATTTTATTTCAGGGGGGGTTTTGAGGGAAAGTTTCAAGGTGGGGGGGGGTGCTGACGGAAGTTTCACTGTATTTTATTAGGCACCCCCCCCCCCCCCCGGTCATCAGCATTTCGGGGGGGGGGGGTATTTTGCATATTTGGATTCCCCAGAAAATTAGGATGACCCCTACAGTAAAAATTTTCAGTTACGCCCCCTAGCGGCGAATATCGTTTCCTACTGCGTTTTATACTATTTTGGTTATGGAATCGGGTAGGCAATACGATTCTTAGCAAATACTAAAAATTTTATCGAAAAATCTTATTTAGAAAACGACCCCGTGGTTAAGTTATCGGCAGCCCTCGGCAAAAGTGACCAAGGCGTAGTTCATTTTCTAGTCCAGTTGTGTGGGACCCAGTCCATTTTTGTTCCCAGGCCTAATTTCTTTCGGGGTGACTACGCGCAGGGCCGGCTCAAGAAATATTTTTCACCCGGGCAAGAGGGGTTTTTGACACCCCTCTTGTTTTGAGACTAAATTAAACTACCCCCCCCCCCCGTAAAAAACATTACCATGTCCATGTTATAAATTTACCGTTTTCATAACAATAAATAATCCCTTAATCACTTTATAAATACTTTGTGTAAACATATTTAATACCTTCTTTATGGTACATGGTCATTTTACATGGAGCTTGAAACACTAGGTAAGGTGGCCAGACTAGTATACCTTAAAGTACATTAATTGTAATGTCCATACTGAATAGAATCACGGTTAATATGTAAAATAAAATAATTAAGTTTACGAAGAACCCGTGAGTTTAAGATAAAAATAATGGATATTTTTATTTTTAACTCACGGGTTGTTCTTAGCAAACTTTATTCTTTTATTCATTACATTAATTGCTTTAACAACTTAATTAAAAAACTTTTTTGCGGGATTTTTTAAGGCCTACACTTATGAACTTTTTTAAAGCTGTCGCTGGCTTTTCTGCTTCAACGGCTTCTCTCCATTTCCTTTTTTTATCAAAAGAACCAGAATGCTTCTTTCTCTCGGACATCTTAATTCAATTCAACGTGACTCTAATTAATATCTATCTAACTAAAACTGTAATGATTACGTATTCTTTTGCACTTATTTGTAATCCCGTTATCATTTGTAATCTTCGTACTCATCTGTAATAACCCGTAATCATTATGAAATCACGCGTACTCATCTGTAATCACGTGTAATCATTTGTAAAGCGCGTAATCATCTGTAATCACGCTTATTCATTGGAATTATCCAGTACTCAATTACTCATCTGTAACAATTTTAAAGTTTTGGGTTGCCTGTGTACTCATCGTAATCATTCTGTACTCATTGTAATCATTCTGTACTCATCGTAATCATTATGTACTCATCATAATCATGTGTATTCATCGTAAACATCTGAACTCATTAATGATTACGTAATCGGTGTAGAGGCAAATTCTTACTGGCAAGCCCCACGCTACTACCCATGCTGGATTTGTCACCTGTCCGGGCTTGGGGACGCTGGCGTAGGACACTATGATGATAGGCCTCCGGTGGTATGGCTACTGTTGCTAGGTACACCGGCCTAAAAATTCTGACACACTTCTATTCTTGTAGTATCGCCAAACCACTTTTCCTTCTTCATATTATATACCATGGTTTATAATGAAAATACCCGGAAAATGCTTTATTCGTCAGAACTATGCACCGTAATTTTATGGTTTATTTACTATTGTAAAATAAATAGTCTCAAAAAAACATTCATCGATGATGTTGGGCATTTTGGTTGGGAAAACGGTTTGTATTTCTAATTAACTAAAGATTTTTCAAATTATGTTATGCTTTCATTAAAAATTTTATAAACAAATCCAATTCTTGGTAAACCAAAAAGGCCCACAACTCAATTTCGGCGCCCCGGGCAGTTGCCCGGGGCGCCCGGCCCTTAAGCCGCCCCTGACTACGCGTCGTTTTCTGCCTTCCTCGCCTCCGTCGATTGGTCACTTGTTTTGGGCTCTGATGACTTATCTGAATACTGGTCTGCTTTTCTTAGTGTCATAAATACTGGTATTGCCCAATATATTCCGTTACGTAACTTACCTCTGAGCCCAAACCCAACCATCGTACGATTCGTAGCAGAGATTTTAAAAATGTAGCCTGGACTCGGTTCTTTAAAGCTTAACAACGTTTGGCTCAGTTGCGTGTTTTGGATACCCTTCACAATCAGTACCGTGCTGCTCGCAATGCCTATACTTCCTTTTTCGTGCTCCCAATCTCAGAGCTTAAAAAGCCTGATGGTTCTGTTACTGCTTCGTTATCCGAAGCGGCTTCAGTCCTAAACGATTTTTTTGCTTCCACTGTTTGTTCTACTGTTTCTTCTGTAGTTCCGAACCCTTCTCTCGTGGTGTTGGAATTCACTCACTTTTGCTTATGTCCCTATCTAGTTTTCAAATTACGATCAAAGGCAGAGGCGGCGATCGGAAAATATTTCTGTGGGGGCACAGGCCATAATTTTTCATCCAAAAATTCATATACTTAAAACTTAAGCACGAAAATGTACAGCTCTAAATTTTTATTACTATACATATTTTTTTAAAGCGTTTTTTTTTAATATCTCATCCGTCAATGAATACATCGATAATATCGTAATTAATTTCACGGTTATATCATCTTAACGCTACTCGCATCTGCAATCTCAAAATATCTTCTGTAAAAAGACTGAATTCGGACCCAAATAAAGGCAGTGAGATAATAAATATTTCCCTGGTTGCCATTTTTTCTCAATTTTATTTCTGTGGGGGCTCAGCCCTCGTTGGTTTTTCCCTGTGGGGGCTCGAGCCCCAGAGCTTAAAAGGGCACGAATGGTCTCGTAGCGAGCGACAGGCTGTACGTCTCGTGGTAATCGACGCCTTCTTCCTGAAGAAATCCACGAATGACGAGTCGGGCTTTGTAACGTTCGTCGATACCGTCGTGACTCGGCTTTATCCGATATATCCAGCGGCTGGAAAGTATTTTCTTATCTTCCGGCACAGATTTGGACTCCACAAGATCCCATGTATGATTTTCAGACAGAGCTGGCATCTCGTCGTTCATTGCGTCTACCCATTTGTTTGAATCCTTGGAGCTAAGTGCTTCGTCGTAAGTCTGAGGTGCTTCTGCTTCGCATAGCAACGCAACGTATGACTGGGGAGTAGACTTCGTTCGTTCTTGAAGCTTGATCTGATACTCTTTGACTCTTGCCTCAGGTTGTAGAGCAAGCTCATTTGACGGTTCGTCCTTTGTTGAAACCGTCTCACCATCCGTGGCTACATTTGGCTAGACTACGTCGGATTCTTCAGTGGGAACTGGGCTGGACGAATATGGGATTTCAATATGAAAAATGATATCCCTGCTTAGGACCAGTTTGTTTGTTGCTTCGATCCAGACCCGGAATCCGTCAACATCTTCGTTGTAGCCGACCATATTCCCTTTAATACCCTTGGGGTCCCATTTCAATCGCCTTGTATTTGGAACTTTTACATAGCATACAGATCCAAATACCTGGAGCCGTTGAACCCTTGGTCGTTGAACCCTTGGCCGTTTGTTGTGGAACAGTTCGTACGGGGTTTTGTCATCTACTCGAATCGTGCCGACTTGATTCAAAGTAAAAACCGCAGTACTCACGACTTCAGCCCAAAAACTCTTTGAAAGATTCTTTGAACGCAACATTGTTCTTGCTAGATCCAGAATGGTACGATGAGAACGTTCTGAACAACCGTTCTGTTGCGGCGTATAGGGATTTGACTTTCGGAACTGAGCTCCGATTTGCGACAACATTTCCTTAACGTCACGACTGTCGAATTCGCCCACTCCGTCTGTGAGCACCGCTTTTATCGGGTAGCCGCTTTGGTTTTCCACAAAACTGACGACGTCGGCAACCGCATTACGGACTTCGTCTTTACTTTTCAAGAAAAAAACCAGTCGGTAGCGAGAGAAATCATCGGTGAAGCAGACGAAGAATCTTGCGCCGCCGAAAGATGGTTTTTCCATGGGGCCGCAAACGTCAGCGTGAAGGATTTCGCCAATTTTGGTTGCTCGTTGTGAGCGACTTTGAAACGGACGATGAGTCATCTTCCCTTCTAAACAGGCTCCGCACATGACATCGTTCACTTCATACTGAATGCCAAGTTTGTTAAGAACCTCCTTGACTTGTTGCTTGCTAATGTGGCAGAAGCGTTCGTACCAGAGCTGTAAAGAAGGAGTATAAGATAAGTGAGCTTCATGTCGTCGAATCCTTACGTTCAAAGTGTAAAACACGCTGTTATAATCCGCAATGAGCTTCGTAGAACCATTTCTAACGAAACGCATCTGACTGCCAACATCGATGAAGCGGAGACCCCTTTCCTTTGCTGATTTGATGGAATACAGATTTCGCTGAAGATCTGGTACGTAGAGAACGTCCGTTATCTGAGACAGTTGCGAATCTGTGCCAATAATAGCGTCAACTTCTATAGAGCCTTTTCCAAGCGCTTGTATCTGTGTCCCATTTCCAAGGGTAACTGGAACAGGCGTGTCGAACTTCTGATACTCCGTGAACCATGTAAAATTGTATGCCATGTGAATCGTGGCTCCGGTGTCCACAATGAATCGATCACCCAAATCTGAATTAATATTTGCCTCTCCGACCAATAGTTCCGCAGTATGTGCCATATTTCTGGAACCTGGTATCTTTCGTCTTGGAGCCTTGCACTCGCTTCGATAATGTCCCCATTTTCTGCAGTTGAAGCATTGGACATTTTTCCGATGGGAAGATTGCCGACTCCCGGTACTACTTGTTCCCGCCGCTGAATCCACTTCGTACGTGCTTTTATCCAACTTCTGGGCTTTATTGGGTGAACGTCTGGACGAAGAAAATAAAACTTCATCTTTGACTGTCGGCAACTTCGATCGCTGACTTGCCCGAAGACTGTGTCTCTTCTCTGCTGTTATTAGGGTAGACGATAGGACGTAAAGTGTACGTTGTGCGGCTGGTCTAGTAAACCAAAGTTCATTGATTGTATCGAACTCTTCAGGAAGACCATGGAGAATTTTGACAGTAATGCTGGCATCATTAGGTTTGACCCCGAACTTACCCATTCGGTCTGCAAGTTCTCTGATACGCGTTATGTATTTTATCATCAACTCTGAAGGACTCTTAAACATCGACTTCGACCACTCTAACTGTAGATTTAAGGCCCCCTGGTCGGTTTTCGGCTCATAAGCGTTATGCAATGCGATCCACATCTCGCTTGCGTTGGAGTGGACTCCTATTAACGGAAAATCGCTTGAATTAACCATCTTCGCAATTATGACCTTCGCAGCCTTGTTGCCCCTTTCCCACGCAGCACACTGCTTGGTGTACTCAGCCTGCTATACTGCTGTCGGAGTGCCTCCTAGTGGAGTTGAGAAGATAAATTATCCTGTAACAACCTCATGTGCACCAGGCTTCTCCATTAACAATATCTCGACGCCAAACCTCCAGTTTGACCAATTTGACGATCCCCGCAATTTCTGAAACCCAGCTAAGTCCTCTGCCATCATTTCACCTTGTTGAAGGAATATCGCTCGAACCAAAAGAATATGGTTCAGGAACACCAGCAAACCAGGTAACAGCTTCAGCACCCGACCTCTGACTACTCCTATCCTAACCACACTCGGATACCATGATAAAATACTTGGTCGATAGAAGTAGAGGAAACCAGTGACGGCGATCCCATGGGGGCTCTGGGGCTCGAGCCCCCACATGGAAAAACAAACGGGGGCAGAGCCCACACAGAAATAAAATTGAGGAAAATGGCAATCGGAGAAAAATTTATAATCTCACTGCCTTTGTTTAGGTCCGTATTCAGTCTTTTTGCAAACGTTATATTTTGAGATTGCAGATGCGAGTAGCATTAAGATGATATAATCGCAAAATTGATTACCCTAAACATTTGTAGCATGTGTATACGGGAGAAAAGTATACATTACTATAGTAAAGGAATATTCAAATGTATATGGCGACTACTTAATTTCTTTTATGTAACCACAATTTAGTTCTTCGAATTATATTTGGCCAGTTATTAAGGACGAATGTTTGGTATTACCAGGAAATGTATTGTGTAGAGTTGAAGATTCTATTGTGCCACCAATAAATAGCTCCAAATATTTGTTGCAAAATAGCGACAAGGTGAAAGTTGAACTAGCTATTGAAAAACGTGAGTTCCATTAAATTTATATTAAATTCTTATTTTCTGGTGTGAAATTCATAATTAAATATTTCGTGATCTAGAAATATTACTTTGGGATTTTAACATTTTTAGGTAAATCACGGGCAGGGAATTCGAAAATGACCATTATTTTTAAATTAAAAGTTCTGTTAAAGCCAAAGGTCAAAGGTCAAAATGTTTGACCTTTAATTTTGACCATTAAAATTTGTCAATTTTTTTGTTTTAATGATGTAAAAAGAACATTGCAATAGCTTGAAAATGGCGTAAGAAATTTGAAAATCGGTTGAAAACTCATCATTTTATATCTCACTCAACGTTAAGGGTCAAGGTCATTTTGAAAGATTTCGACCTGCCTTATCTCCGAAACCGCTGATCCGATTTAAAACAAAATCGAGAATTCATTTTTTACGGTATTGAAAACCCCCTATACAAAATTTGAACCAAATTGGTTGAGGTAGGGTTGACATGCTGTGACCATTTGTCATGGAATTACTCCTTTGGTAATCTGATTCAGACGCCTTCCATCCACGCAAAACCGCCAGGAGCCATCACGTTTTTTGACGAGGATAACCGATGCGCCCCAAGGGCTCCAAGACTCTCGGATGATGTAAGCCCTATGTAATTTCTCAACTTCATTTCGAGGTACTTCCCGTTCCTTAAGCGATTTCCGGTACGGATGACAACGTACTGGCGCGGCGTCCCCGGTATTTATTTGGTGGGTTATCAAAGAAGTACGTCCTAGATCATTCTCGTGTTTGGAGAACACGGATGCGTGTTTTTGGAGAAGACGGCGGATGGACTGCGTTTCAGATTCAGACAGTTGCTCACCGATATCTAAGTGCTCCGGAAGGAGGGTGTCGACAGTGGGTTTCACTGGGTCCAGAAGTTGTAGTTCCAGGACGTCATGAACGGTGGCGATATGACAATTACGCGGTAGAACAATAGGGTGATGGGAGGGATTGGCAGCCCGAATCAACGCACGTCCTTTCTGAAATCGAGCTAGTGTTTTGCATACTAGAATTCCATGGCGCTCAAATGTTTCCGGTGCAGTTTGAATAAGTAGAGTATCGCCAGCCCTTGGTACGGAAACTTCGATTGGCATCTCGGAGAGAGGCGGGATGGTAACGTCGGAGAAGGATCGACGGTTGGTATACTGATCGAAAAGACGGTCGGGCAAAGGAAAGGTGTCGTTGCCCAGGGAAACCGTTCGATTTCGGAAGCTAATCTCGACGTTGTTGCAAGAGCAGAATTCCAGTCCCAACAGCAGTTCGTGATGGAAGTTGTCGATGACAAGGGCGTCAATTTGAAAAGAAGATTCGCCGATCCCCAGTGTGAGGCTAGTTGAACCGACTGGAGTAAAGAGGCTACCATCGGCTACTCGTAGCATTATTGAGCCGGGTGGGCGGATGAGAAGACCAGTAGATCGGCAAATTGTGAGATTAATTATGTTTTTAGTACTTCCAGAGTCAAGAATAATGTTAATGGTGGTGTCATTTAAAAGTCCAGGGAGAGAGATAAGTTTATCGGGAGAACTGAGGAGGAAAGGTTCGTGGGTAGCAGACGCCAGGGTCCCTCCTAGTACCGCCGTCGGTCCCCGTTTCCCGGATGGGCGTTAAACCGGCTGTTGGGATGAGGTGAGCTATTTCGTCCACGCCACGGCGATGGGCTCCGACCACGAAACGGGGACTGGGACCGTCGATCTCTAGACTGGGATTGGAAACGGTCTTGAGACCGAGACCCGTTCTGGTCTCGACAATAGGAAGAGCAATGTTCGTCTCGTCCACAAATATTGCAGTGGTGTGAAGGGTTAGACTCTCTGCGGCGCTTGAGATCGTTAACGTCTTTTTGCAGACCTTCGAGCAGACGACGAAGGGATTGGATTTCGTCTTGTATCGGTGTCTGGTAGAGCAGAGGAGAGGTGTGTCGATCAGTGTTTCTTTCAGAAAATTTTCTTCGGGGGGGTTTCCCAGACATCCGGGGGTGCCGGTATCCAGTGGCGTCGCAAAAAGGGGAAGCCCCGGGGGGCGGTAGACTTTTCCCGGGGGGGCTTCGCCCCCCCCCCCCCCCGCGGAGAGATGCCTGAAAGAAACACTGGTGTCGATCCTCAACCGTTGAAGACTTACTGGCTAGAGCGGGTGTCAAGAGCTCGAGAATCTTACCATTAGCAGTGGCGTCCTCCTCGGGAGTGGGCTTAAGCGTCGCGAGTAGGTGTAACTT
Source organism: Leiobunum rupestre (assembly GCF_980474605.1). Taxonomy (NCBI): domain Eukaryota; kingdom Metazoa; phylum Arthropoda; class Arachnida; order Opiliones; family Sclerosomatidae; genus Leiobunum; species Leiobunum rupestre. The sequence continues at coordinate 17,781,572 of NC_143394.1, forward strand.
GTCAAGAAACTCGGCCGACGTGGACGGGCTCATTAAAACAATTTTCTCCCGTAGTTGCGGGTTCAACCCTTTAAGTAAAAAGTTGACTTTTTCGGCTTCCGGCATAGAATGATTGGTCAAAGAGCAAAGTGCCAAGACGTCGCGGTAATATTTGATAGGGTCTTCGTTGGATTGTTTTTGGTAAGAGAGAAGGTCGTTAAAAATGGAGCGCGAAGAGCGCCCAAATTCTGATTTGATAGCTGCCTCCCAATCAGTCCATGAGTATTGGGAAGTTGAATTGACCCGCAGCAACCGAGAATACCAATCGAGGGCTTTGCCTTGGAGGACCGTGGTGAAGAACGAGATCTTCTCCGCATCAGTGCGCCCCAATGTACTCTGATTGAATAAGGCGAGCCAACCGGTTGCTTCCTGAGTGTCGGGGTCATATTTGGGAAGGTGTTGGCGTAGGTTGACTGCGCCCATAAGTTGGGCCAGGAGCGCTGGCTATTCCGCAGCGTTGGCCATGTGGACGGTGTCTGCATTCGCCACAGAGGGACAGTCGGAGAGTTACGCGAAATGGCGTGAGCGGGTAACAGTGGGCCGTATTCAGGTTGAAGACGGAGAATACGCCGTGATTGCCGATTGGGAAAACGCTGGTAGGCAGACGTTTGAATGAATGGAAAGCCGGATCGACAGGATCGGCGAGTCCGGAAGCGTTGGAGTTGAGGGAATTGGAGGCCCAGTCGACGTGATGGGCGAGGGCGTCCTTGAAAAGGTCGGTATCCGAGTAAATCTCAGTATCAGACGAAGTGCTCATGCGATGGAGGGATGGGAAAGACTCGGCTCACTCCACCAGTTGTTACGGTAGGATGAGACGACAACAAGTTATTCAATACAAAATATACTTTATTTATAAACATACAAAATTAGCGTGAAGCGCGAACTGGTAGACGGGCCGACCGACGAAGGACCAGCCGAGGGAGTTAGATTCCCCGCCGTAGGAGGCTTTTCACAGGATTCTGCGTTTGTTCAGCGTTAGTCCTCTCGCTATTACCTAGACGTCTGGAGCGAGCTTTTACAGCAGGCGGTCCAGTCGTCCCGTCAGAGAAGGCTCAGCCTATTCGGCTCTTTTTTTTTAACATTTCCCCTTCAACATAATTATTTGTAACAACATTAGTAAATTATTTAACGTTGATGATTTTTTAGGGATATTAACCCTATCAGCATTCTGCATGTCTGGAACGCTCCCGTGGCTGACGCCTTGGTGAGAATGTCGGCAACCTGTTGATCTCGTGGAACATGTATCACTTGAAGTCTTCCCGATTGATATCGTTCACGGATTGCGTGATACCGCACGTCTATGTGTTTTGTGCGTTTATGAAAAAACGGATTCTTGATGAGACGTATTGCGCTTAGGTTGTCGATTTGCAGGATGGGTGCCTTCTTTAATGGGGCGATATCATGAAAGAGTGCTTGTAACCATACTAGCTCTTTGACGGTCTAGCTTGCTGCGACAAACTCTGCTTCCGTCGATGAAAGAGCAACAACACGTTGTCGACGGCTGGCCCAAGAAATAACTCCGCCACTGAACAAGAACGTCATGCAACTGACCAATCGACGACCATCTGGTTCGGCGCCGTGATCTGAACCGCTGAACGCTTCAAGAAGACCAGGTTAAAATGCCACTTTGTACAGGATCCCCCAATCCAATGTGCCGTTGAGGTATCTCAGGATTCTTTTCACGATCTCCCAGTGCTCAGTGGTGTAGTTGTCGAGATAGCGAGAGACAACGCCCACTGCAAAGGCAATGTCTGGACGGGAACAAAGGCGATATAGTTGAGGCTACCCACCGCTTCGCGGTAAGGTATGTTGCTACGAGCGGAAGGTTCAGATCGGGAGGTTGTAGACGGCAGCTTCTCGATGGGAGTGGATACTGCTTTGGCATTTTGCATCTGGAGACGCTCCACAATTTTCCGTGCATACTTCTCTTGATTAACAAACAGAGAACCATCGGAAAGCTTCAGAATCTGAAATCCTAGATAGAGGACCGGAGGTTGTATTGTAATGCCCGCAATTTCTGAAACCCAGCTAAGTCCTCTGCCATCATTTCACCTTGTTGAAGGAATATCGCTCGAACAGGAACAACCAAAAGAATATGGTTCAGGAACACCAGCAAACCAGGTAACAGTTCCAGCACCCGACCTCTGACTACTCCTATCCTAACCACACTCTGCTACCAAGATAAAATACTTGGTCGATAGAAGTAGAGGAAACCAGTGACGGCGATCCCATGCGGGCTCTGGGGCTCGAGCCCCCACATGGAAAAACAAACGGGGGCAGAGCCCACACAGAAATAAAATTGAGGAAAATGGCAATCGGGGAAAAATTTATAATCTCACTGCCTTTGTTTAGGTCCGTGTTCAGTCTTTTTGCAAACGTTATATTTTGAGATTGCAGATGCGAGTAGTATTAAGATGATATAATCGCCAAATTGATTACCCTAAACATTTGTAGCATGTGTATACGGGAGAAAAGTATACATTGCTATAGTAAAGGAATATTCAAATGCATATGGCGACTACTTAATTTCTTTTATGCGAGTAGCATTAAGATGATATAATCGCAAAATTGATTTCGATAGATTCGTCCAAACAAAAAATCACCCTGTCGTGTACCCTTTTTTACCTAAAATACCTTCGTAATGTATTTGGCCAAGAAAGGCTTAATTATCTAGCCATGTGCACAGATATTTTTCTAAAGATATCGACTTAACTTTTATTATCAATATATTCATTAAGGAGGGATGAGATATTAGAAAGAACACTTTAAATATATATATAGTATTACAAATTTTGAGGTGTACATGTTCTTGCTTAAGTTATAAGTATATGGATTTTTGTATAAAAAATTAATTGCTCTAGCCTACACAGAAATGTTTTACGATCGCCGCCGCTGGAGGAAACAATAAGAGGAACAACTGTATTCAGGAACTCAGGGCCGGTGGATAATGTGGGTATGGTGGGTAGAAGTACCCACACGGGAAATTCCGGGTGGGTATTTTACCCACCCGGAATTGATGTCATCAAAGTCGGTACTATGGGGATAGAGCCACGGCCATTGTCACCGAATAGCTAGGTTTCCAAAATTTTCCAGGGACTACGTATTTTTCCTATCCCCTCCTTGATTAAGTTAATTCATTCAGTATAAAAACTGCAGAAGTAAATTTGTAAAATAGGTTATTAAATATTAGTTTTTAATTCTAATGAGACAAGCGTGAATAGTAAAATACAGTCTTCCCAAAAGGGCAAATCACAACTTAAGCATAGACCTTTGACAAGTCTTTTCATTTCCTTCGCGTCCATCCCCTTTCTATTTCTGAAAATACTGTAAAGACTGACTTCTATCGGGAAGTGATGCAGAAGTTAAATACAACACTATTTTTATCTCATGCTTTAAATATCGGTGCTGTTGAAAACTATGCATGCGGCACTGCCCCGATTGAAATAGATTAAAGTAAATCATCAAAATGTAGGAATTATAAGTGCATATGCATACACTATAAATTTTAGAAGGTAAATGATACTAAATGTATATTGAGTTGATTATTTGGTTAGTAGTGGGCTCTAATGTAAGTGTTCAAAAAATAAATAACTGATTATCCCTAAATTGCTTATTTGACACCAAAGCCATAGTCTCCATTTATTTTTTAAATAATTGTAATTTAAATAATCGGTGCCTAATTTTAAGGAACGAAGTCTTCTACCACAAATTGGGGTAGTAAAAGTACCCACAGTTGTCAGTACTACGTTTTATAACGTTGTCTCTACCTTTCTATATAATTGAGTTTAAATATTAGTACTCAGATCCTTCAAACATCGTTACACGTAGCCATATGAATTTTAATAGCTACATGAAATCACGCGTCAAAATATTTGGAAAAATTGTTGAATCAGTTCATTTCCGAAAATGCAAAGCGCAGTACAGTTTTTGCATTGCGCAATTAATACTATGTATTAATAAATTTGAATAATACTAAATTTTTGTAGTTTTTACCTCTATCAATTTCTCTTAATTAGTATTATATAGCCCTATCTTTTTATGTAGGATAACCCAATAAATCCGCCCCCCCCCTTCTTCTGACTACCCACCCGAGATTAACACGATCCGCCGGCCCTGCAGGAACTGTCAAACCACAGAATCGTGCTTTATTAAAGAAGACCCAAGATATTTATATATACAATAAAAAACTAGATAAGATAAGAATTAAGCATTTACAAAAAAATAAATAAAAAAATAAAAGTAAAAAAAACAAATTTATGTTTACGTTTGTTGTTTTTTAACATTTCCCCTTCAACATAATTATTTGTAACAACATTAGTAAATTAGTTAACGTTGAAGGTTTTTTAGGGATATTAACCCCATCAGCATTCTGCATGTCTGGAACGTTCCCGTGGCTGAAGCCTTGGTGAGAATGTCGGCAACCTGTTGATCTCGTGGAACATGTATTGATATCGTTCACGGATTGCGTGATACCGCACTTCTATGTGTTTTGTGCGTTTATGGAAAAACGGATTCTTGATGAGACGTATTGCGCTTAGGTTGTCGATTTGCAGGATGGGTGCCTTCTTTAAAGGGGCGATTTCATGAAAGAGTGCTTGTAACCATACTAGCTCTTTAACGGTCTAGCTTGCTGCGACGAACTCTGCTTCCGTCGATGAAAGAGCAACAACACGTTGTCGACGGCTGGCCCAAGAAATAACTCCGCCACTGAACAAGAACGTCATGCTACTGACCGATCGACGACCATCTGGATGTTACTATATTACTAGGTACGATTTTACTAATTACTATGTTACTAGGTACTATTTTACTTATTACTATGTTACTAGGTACGATTTAACTTATAACTATGTTACTAGGTACGATTTTACTTATTACTTGGTACGATTTTACTTATTACTTGGGGTGGCGGAGTGGTTAGCACTTTCGCCTCGCAGCAAGAGGAGCCGGGTTCGATCCCAGCTTGTGGCACTGGGTGAAAACTCGGAACAACTCCTTCTGCGTTGAGTTTGCAAGTTCTCTCCCCACTGGTATAAGGGGTTTTTCCCCGAGTTCTTCGGTTTCCCCTTCCATAAAAACTTGTCGAGGTTAACGGTAATAATTAGTGTAGGGAGCTGTTGGCTCGATCTCGTGGCATGCAGGGCTTGCCACCACCCTCCTACGCATTGTAACCCGGCCACCTGAATAAATGGCTTCAAAAGTCGCTTGATGACTTAGGCCTAAGGTGGTGCCTTGGGTATTAGCCTAGCTGATTATTATTATTACTATGTTACTAGGTACGATTTTACTTATTACTACGTACGATTTTACTTATTACTATGTTACTAGCTACGGTTTTACTTACTACTATGATACTAGGCATGATTTTACTTATTACTATGTTATTAGGTACGATTTTACTTATTACTATGTTATTAGGTACGATTTTACTTACTGTGTTATTAGGTACGATGTTACTTATTACTATGTTACTAGGTACGATTTTACTTATTACTATGTTACTAGGTACGATTTTACTTATTACTATGATACTAGGTACGATTTTACTTATTACTATGATACTAGGTACGATTTTACTTATTACTATGTTACTAGGTACGATTTTACTAATTACTATGTTACTAGGTACGATTTTACTTATTACTATGTTACTAGGTACGATTTTACTTATTACTATGTTACTAGGTACGATTAGACTTATTACTATGTTATGAGGTACAATGTTACTTATTACTATGTTACTAGGTACAATTTGACTTATTACTATGTTACTAGGTATGATTTTACTTATTACTAGGTATGATTTTACTTATTACTATGCTACTAGCTATGGTTTTACTTATTACTATGTTACTAGGTAAGATTTTACTTATTACTATGCTACTAGCTATGGTTTTACTTATTACTATGTTACTAGGTAAGATTTTACTTATTACTATGTAACTAGGTACGGTTTGACTTATTATTCTGTTAGTAGGTACGATTTGACTTATTATTCTGTTACTAGGTACGATTGGACTTATTACTATGTTACTAGGTACGATTATACTTATTACTATGTTACTAGGTACGATTTGACTTATTATTCTGTTACTAGGTGCGATGTTACTTACTATTCTGTTACTAGGTACGATGTTACTTACTACTATGTTACTAGGTAAGATTTTACTTATTACTATGTTACTAGGTACGATTTCACTTTTTATTATGTTACAAGTACGACTTTATTTATTACTATGTTACTAGGTACGATTAGACTTATTACTATGTTATGAGGTACAATGTTAGTTATTACTATGTTACTAGGTACGATTTGACTTATTATTATGTTACAAGCATGATTTTACTTATTACTATGTTACTAGGTACGATTTTACTTATTACTATGTTACTAGGTACGATTTGACTTATTACTATGTTACTAGGTATGATTTCAGATGGCCCATCGGTGATTATAGAGAACGCTGTGTACCCCCCCCCCCCCCCGGAAAGAAAGGGGCACGGGGCCGAACACCCACGATCAATAGAACACGTTATTTAACTTTCAATTGGGTTTTCTCTGACCACATTCTGCTATTTGGGAAACTCTTTTATTTTTTAATATTTGTGCCGGATTACATAAATTGTATTTTTCATAGAAACCCTATTCACTGTGTTAGGGTAAACAAAATTTAAAAAATAATTTGTTTATTTTGCGCCTAATGAAACGGTTGTTTGAAATCTTAACTATTAAATATTACCTTTATGTTATTTTAGGTGTTTATATACGTTGAAAGTTTGTGTTTGTTTCTTTCATTGTTATACCATTATTTTTATATCCGTTGTGTTACGTATCGTCAACATTCAAGATTAGCTCACCTTTAATTGTAAAAGATAAGATAGCGTATAAATTTAACGCAATTAGCTCTACCATGTATAAATGTTAAATAATACTTGCAGGCTGAAACTCGCCAAATTGGTGCCAGTGAAAAAAAGAGAAAGTCGAAGAAAACAGCTTGAAGGTCGATTGCACCAGCGCGCCTACACCCTAAGAAATTACTGTAAATTTAACGGTCAAATTAATGGCAGCTAGCTGCCAGTAATTTGAACTTAAAAACAATGTCAAATTGATCATTTAAATTCAATGCTTTATTCTAGTAAATTATACGGTAACAATGAGATTTATATTACTGTGCAAAGAGTGTTAAACTCGAGGGGTAACCACTTCGTGTAGTATGTGTACACTTCTATTTGTATTACGAATAAATACTACAAATTACTTCGTAATACATCGTAGTATTGTAATATGGTGAATTATTGTGTAATACGGTGAATTACCTGGTAATACCGTGTAATACAGGAAAAGTTTTATGTTTATTTCATGAAGTATTTAAATACATAGAAGAACAAAAAATGGCTTTACAGGTAATAAAGATATTCCGCGAGCGAGGAGCCGGGCGGAAAAGTGTTCAACACCGACGCGGCATTACCCCGCTGTATTGCAATTGCTATCCGCTGAGTTAAAAATGCCGTGGAACGCGGCTCCCCGCAGCCTCCCAAATTCGACGAACAATAGAATGGACCAAAACCAAACCGTCGCGGCCGAAGGAGCCGAGACATTCTACCGCCACTGATTTAAACAAATATCGGTGTTCAAGCCCGGAGTACTTCACTTTTTTCTTCGACTCAGCCTGGGTGGCGGCCCAGAGAGGGGCTGCAGACGAAGACGCCAAATATGACGGAGCCAAAGGGTCAGTGCAGGTAAAGTCCCACACCCACGATTTTCCGCCAGTCCATCGAACAAGGGACATTCCATCAGGCCGCTTCCCGTCGTCGCGGGAGAGACCCGGAGGCTCCAGAATGGATGGAACACCCGCGGAAACCAGAGCACGTTTAAGAATATTGTCACGCGATAAATTCACGAGACGTGGGTTAAAGGAAAACTGTTTTTTATTTATATACAAAGAATAATTATTTACAGAAATATATACACTACACTGGATTTACAACGCGAACGTAGGGTGGTGATAGCGATTTGCTGGGGAACTCATGTTCTTCTCTCCGCAGAAGCAGGTCTCTTGCAAGAGGGGCTTTTCAGCCTTAAGATCCCGCAAGAGAACTAAGTTGTCGGTGTAGCTTTTGCAGCCTTTCCGCCGAGCAACTAAACCCTAAGTAGGCTGGACTTTATCAGTCTTAAGTTCCCACTAAAGGTTTACCTCTACAGAGAGGGGCAGAGAGATTGCCCGTTTCCCCGACGCGACCCTACTTTTATAGCACGGGCCGTGGGGGTAAAACGGGGAACCCGACCCCATAGACCGAGCGCCCGCGGGAGGGAGAGCTGGTACGTCCGGTTTGTGCCACGTGTCTTGTGTATTTTGCCAGCGTAGTCTGTCCGTGACAGCTCCCCCGAACGAAAAGAGCCGTCCCGGCGTAAACTGAAAATATGGTTTTATGAGGAAAAAGTGATCCATTTGTTAATTCCTTGAGGATGCGACGACGAATTGCTGGAGCATCGAGAGGGGCGTCGAGTCTGGAAGAGTGCTGCAGGTAGCGGGCGACACATGCACACATGTAGATACCACTGTCGAAACTATGAATCGAAATTCCTGGCGACGCGAATTCGGTGGGGAAAGAGAAGACGTCGAAATCCAAAATTCCTCTAACAGCAGCCTCGGCGTGGAGATACTGTTTGAGACGGTCTAGGATCCCAAGATGAGGCGTCGTGGTATGGCGTCGAAATGATGTAAAAGAGAGCGAGAAAGGTCGACGATAATCAATGCCCAATGGTGAAATGCGTAAAGCGGAATGAGCAGGACCTTATTGGCGAAAAGATCACTTGTGGAGGAAGAGAAGTGTAGCGCTTGGCGAGGTGGGTTCCTGAATAGAAACTCGGAAAAGGCAACCGGATAGGCGAATACGGTGTTTGGTGGTTGAGCGCTGATAGGATGTTGGATATAAAAATCCACTAACGAGGTTGAGAGCTCGTAAGGCGATAGATCGGCAGCGTCCGTGGGTGGAATTTTCAGGCACGCGATATCTCTAGGAATGAGTCCAATACCAAATTTCCGGCTGCTGAATTCCGATGAAAGTGTTGAAGCGGCCGCTTGATGAGTGGGAATATTGCGACTTTGCTGAGTTTGCTGACGGCACTCGTTCCGGCGGTTTTGTTTGTCTACTCTGCGAAGGATGTTGGGATGAAGAGGGTCAGTGGCTTGTAGTGACTTGGTTCGTGCTTGATAAAGTTGGCGACGACCCTGCTGCGAGGGTTTCATTGTTTTGAAACGTGAGCTAAGAGATGAACGTCTGAGATCGAGAAGGTCGAGGAGATGAAAACGTGACGATAAAGTGGCGGCCGGCTGACTTCTGGTGTTGTTAGGGGCGATATGAGAGTCGATCAGGGCTAACTCGCTGACGAGTAGAGCGGCGCAGCCCCAGGGGACATGGACATGCGTCAGATTTATAGCCCGGTGTACCCGGTAAGATTGAAACCACACCACCGGAGGTCTGTCATCATGATGCCCTACGCCAGCGTCAACAGACCCGGACAGGCGGCAAAACCAGCATGGGTAGTAGCACCCTACTACTGATGGTCGCGCCCTCGACGCAAGCCACTCAACCCAGCAGAAGGTGCAGCAATGGGTCGACCAGCCCTCACTTCGCACACAGCAGTGGGAATAAGAGCGGATGCTCTGGCAACGCCAGCCGACACCCTACCTAGGTAGAGAGCCAAGCCCATTGGAAGGAGCGCCTAAAGGGGAACGGCGGGCACACGGCAGCCCGCATAACCCGGCACAGCTGGCACCGGATATCCCGGTGGAACTCCAAAAAGCCGGGAGATGGGTCCACCGTGCCCTCATACGGAGGCCCGCAGCCCCACAGCAGGCAACCCAATCCGCCGAGGCGGCCAGTTTGCCCGGCCCCTCTCCGTTAGCCTGGGCCGAAGCCCAGTTACCAGCCCACACCGGACCGAAGTCGGAGGTGGAGATAGGACCATTTGGACGGAGCTAACATCTCCCAGTGCGCCACCACCCGTGCTGGGTTACAAGAGCCGGACCCCGACTCCCCGGTAAAGCCACCAGTAATTGCACACTCCAACCCCTCGTGGGCCAAAGCAGCCCCAGGGGGTCAGGAATGCCAGAATTTGGCAAGGGAAGGGAATTTGCAGGTGCGGTCGAGTGGGTTAGAGGTTGGGAAAGATGGTTTGCGGAAGCCGAACAATGAGCGTTATTTCGTTGAAACTCTAGGCGATTTGGAGGATCGGTTGACGAAAATTCGACAATCGTCGGGGTTTTTTTAAACGTAACTCGCAAGGTGGCGCTGGGCGGGCCAAGCGTTTCAAAATCTTTACGCGCGAAATACGGTTTTAGGCGCTCAACGGAGACGATATCGGTCTTTGAACCCTCGGAATTGCAAACTTCATAGTTGTTTGGGGCGGTTTGTCGGATGATTTGATACGGGCCGCTGAACTGATACAACAATTTTTCCGAGAGACCAGGAACACGCCGAGGTGTTTTTAAAAAAACTAAGTCCCCTTCGTTGTACGAAATCTCCCTGCGGGTTTGATCAAAGCGCTCCTTGTCTTTTTGTTGCGTAATTGCATGACGTGAGGCAGCCAAATCCCGAGCGCGTTAGGCGTAAAGGATGTTTTCGAAACCCCATTGGCTTTTTACCGTTGTGGCTGGTGGCTGGAGTGCTGCGTCGAGACGGAGATCGGCCTCATAACCGTGAAGGAGGAAAAATGGCGTGTATTTGGTGACTGCGTGAAGTGACGTATTGTACGCGAATACGAGAAACGGCAGGAAGCGGTCCCAATCGCGATGGTTGCTAACATTTCAGCGATGGTTTTGTTAAATCGCTCAGTCTGTCCGTTAGTTCTCGGGTGGTACGCCGTGGTGCGTCGGTGCTCGATGGTGAATAACTTGTTGATCTCCTCCACAAGTTTATTTACGTTTTCGGTTCCTCGGTCCGTAATTAGTTCCCGAGGTGCCCCGTATTTCAAGATGACATCTTTAGTGAGAAACAGGGCTGTTTCTTCCGCAGTACCACGAGGGATCGCTTTTGCAACGACTGTCCGTGTGCAATAGTCGGTGCAGATCAGTACGTGGACGTTGCCATCGTGCGATTGAGGGAATGGTCCAAGTTTGTCGAGGCCGACCCGGGCGAAGGGTTTCATCGTCGGTGGTATGGGCTGTAATAGCCCGGCCGGTTTGAAGGGATAGGTTTTTTGTTTCTGGCAAGACTCGCAAGACTGAACGTAATGGGTTACGTGCTCTAACATTTTGGGCCAGAAGAAACGACACCGGACTTTTTCCCACGTCCGCTGAAGACCCAGATGACCGGATGTGACATCATCGTGAAGGCCGTAAAGGATTGCAGAGCGAAGCTCTCTGGGTGTAACAAGAACAAGTTTAATGGCATCATCCGTCCGAATTTTGCGATAGAGTAAGCCGTTGTGAAGTTCGAAACACCGAGCGGCGCGGATGACTGGTTTTGGCGCTCTGATGGGATGGGTTTCAAAAAACTCTATGATGGCCGCTGTGTACTTGTCCTTGCGTTGTAAGGTAGGAATATCGTATTGTGACAGGTCCAGGGTGGAGCGAGACGAGGCGTCGGACATAAGCAGGGTGTCATGGATTTGTGGCGCTGGCTCGAACGGTGAACGAGAAAGTGCGTCGGCGTCGAGGTGTTTCTTTCCGTTTTTGTATTTGATGATTGGATTGAATTCCTGTAGGGTCAGCGACTTTTGACCGACGTCAGCCAACAAAGGCCGTGATGGTCCGTGACCACGGAGAGCGAACGACCATAAATATACGGACGGAACTTTTTCACCCCGAACACAATTGCGAGACATTCCCGCTCAGTAGGAGTATAATTGCGTTCGGCGGCGTTAAGCAGTCGGCTTGCGTATGCGATCACGCGTTCTTGGCCATTGATCTTTTGCTTGAGAATAGCTGCAATGCCGTAAGCAGAGGCATCGGTGTGAACCTCGAACGGCTCCTCCCATCGAGGATGTTGAACGATGGGTGCGGAGATGAGACAATCACGAAGTTGATGGAAGGCATCCGCTGCAGCGGTACCCCACAGGAAGACGGTGTCTTTCTTTGTGAGTTCCGTGAGCGGCTTTGCAATCTGGGCGAAGTTGGCGATGAAGCGGCGGTAATACCCAGATAGCCCCAGAAACTGCTGAACGTTTTTGACAGTTCGAGGAGTGGGGAATCGAGCGACGGCCTCCAAATTGCGGGGATCTGGCGAAATGCCGAACCCGTCGATGACGTGCCCAAGGTAGACAATGCGGGGCTTTGCAAACGAACATTTGCTAGGCTTAATTTTGAGATTAGCCCGCCGAAGGCAAGTAAGAACTTGGTCGAGGTGGCGTAAGTGGGACTGGAAGTCATGGGAAAAGACTATAATATCGTCAAGATAGGCCATGGTGATCTTCCACATGAGCCCCCAGAGAGTTTTGTGCATAAGTCTCTGGAAGGTGGCCGGAGCGTTACACAGTCCCATCCCCAGAAGGTTAAATTCAAACTGGCCATCGGGAGTGACGATGGCCGTTTTTACTCTGTCAGACTCGTCGATGTCGACTTGGAAGTATCCGGAAGCCAAATCTAGTGTCGTGAACAAGGAGGCCCCTGCCAGACGATCGAGAGTGTCGTCGATACGAGGGAGTGGGTGTACATCCTTCTTCGTGACTAGGTTCAGCTTTCTCCAATCGACGCAGAAACTCCAAGAGCCATCACGTTTCTTGATGAGGACGACCGGGGACGCCCATGGACTATTGTGCCGTTGACGAGCAACTTGTCAACTTCCCCCTGCAGTATTTCTCGTTCCTTTAGTGATTTGCGATAAGGGTGGGAGCGAACTGGCGCAGCATCCCCCGTGTGGATTTGATGGCTGATTAAAGATGTTCTGCCCAAATCACCTTCGAACTTGGAAAAAACAGCGGCGTGCTTGTGGAGAAGATCGACGAGTTCCAGTCGCTGGGTGCCAGATAGTTCGGTCCCAATGTCCAGATCAGGAGGGATAGTACGGACTGCGCGGGCGTCATCAGGAGAGTCCCATAAATGGAGTTCCAAGATGTCGTGTGCCCGTGCGATGGTAGTTTTATGGTTGAGGATTATGGGACGGTTGTGAGGGTTAGCAACCCGGATAACCCCATGGCCATTGTCGAAGGATGTGAGAGTTTTGCAGATCAGTAAGCCATAGCGTTGGAATGTGGACGACAAGGGTTCGACTAACATAGAACAAGACGCCGTAGGAGCGATGATTTCGAGTGTGGACTGGCCGGGAATAGTGACGTCGTGAGCGTTTCGAACGAGATTGGAGTGCTTAAAGATGGTGTCTGGGAGAGGAAAGTCGTCATCTCTGATCGTCACAGATCGAGTGCGAAAGCTAAGTTCTACATCGTTGCGATCGCAAAACTTAAATCCGAGGAGCAAGTCGTAGCCGAAATTCTGGATGACCAAAGCTTCGATGCGGTGCGTAGTTGTGCCGATAGTAACGTCCAAACGGCACGCACCCAGCGGAGGAATGAGTAACCCTTCGGCTACACGTAACCGGATTGGGCCGGCGAATGTGTTGGAAGACCCAAAGAGCGAACCAAACTGGGGTTGATGATGTTTTTAGTACTCCCGGAGTCGAGAATGACTTGAATGGAGTGGTGGTTGATTGTGGCGTGTAGAGAGACTAGTTTGCTGGCCGGATTCAGAAGTAGAGGGACGAAATCTGGGGTGGACGGTAGAGGACCCTCCCTTAATACCGCCGTGGCCCGTTTCCCTGGTTGTGAGACTGAGGATGGGGCGAAGGACTGTTGTTGAGGAAATGACGATGGAGAGCGAGGACGACCACCGGAGTAGTCGTACCGGAAGGGCGAACGACTTCGACTGTCGCGACTATAGGAGGGCTCACGACAGTATGAAGCGAGATGATCACGGCGGCCGCAATTGTAGCATGAGCCGTATGAACTCAAGTCCCTGCGCTGGTATTGAGGAATAGGGTCTCGGTGAGAGCGTTGAACGTGCATACGGTCCATATCGCGACGAAAGCCTTCAACCTCTCGTCGTAGGGAATCGTAGTCGCTTCCAGTAGATGGTTGGAGAAGCGCAGGAGTGACTGTGCGAGCTTCCAGGTGTGCGGTACGGGTAGCCAATGTATTCAGGAGCTCCAAGACCTTAGAATCGGTGGAGAGGGTGGAGCCCGACGGAGGAAGAGATCTTATCGTGCGGACCTTTGTCCAAAAAATCGGACGTAGACGTCGGGTGCATGAGCGTAATTTTTTCCTTGAATTCGGGAAGGAGACCATGGAGAAGGAAATTGACCTTCTCGGGCTCGGCCATGTTCGGGTTGGCGAGAGAACAAAGACTAATAGTCTGACGATAGTAGTGGACTGGGTCCACCCCAGGCAGTTGGCGGTGACCGAGTAGGTCGGTGAATATGGCGTGAGAAGATCTCCAGAATTCACTGGTCAAGGCGGACTTCCATTGGTTCCACGTGGTGCGAGGAGCGAGTGCGTGGCTGCGAAGCTGCACTGAATACCAAGAAAGAGCGGTACCGAAGGAAAACAGAAGGGAGAAGGGCGAGGCATTCCATATCAATTTTTCCGGCGGTTTTGGTTTCGAAGATGCCCATGTAGCACAAAGTAGTCGGCCCTACTGCTACGAATTTCGTCGGGAAGACGGTGTCGGATGTGCTGTCCATTCAGTGGCAACTGAAGAGTCGGGATGTCCTACCCAGCCTACTGTTGGCCGACCGATTTTAGATATACTGTCGGCCCGACCGTATAACGACCCTTTACCGACTCAGATTTGTTAGGTTGGCCAGCAGTCGGCATCAAACTTTATTTTAAACGAATTGAAAATGCCCTCATTACGACTGCCGAGCCGACTTAAAAAACGAGTCGGAAAAGGGTCGTTTTGCTGTCGGGTCGACTGTATAAGTAAAATCAGTCGGCCAACAGTAGGCTGGGTAGGGCATCCCGACTCTTCAGTTACCATTAAATGGACTGCACAACCGACACCGTTTTACCTAACAAATTAGTGTAAAATTAATATGCCTTATATAGTTGGTCGACCTAGTAAAGTTTCCCTTTCACAAATAGCGATTTCTACGTCGGCCTACTGCAGTTTAATACCAGGTTTTCAGTCGTCGGCCTACACTACTAAACACAAGTCTTTTGGTCTTTGGCCCTAAATGGATATTTTGAACCGTCGAATTTATACAATCCGGTAACCCTAATTTGTCTTGCAGATTGTAAGGTCAACAATTATCTTTATAGCTACAAGGTATTGCCAAAACTGTATATATAAATTCCAAACTTACAAAAATAAAATTTATAATACAAAATATATTTATTAAAAAACGTTTAAAAAGTAAATATGGTAAGTTAAAAATTTGAGATCTTTTGATAAAGGATGCACGTGCATTTTCTTTACAGAGTGCTACTACAAAAATGTTACGTTTAATTATCTAAATTATTTAAAATCATTTTCTTAAGACTTTAAAGAACAAAATAGTTAAAATAACATGAATTATGGAAATTTGGCAAATCCATGTAAATAAAACTAAGATTTAAATAAAAATCCACTATTGCACAGTTTTAAAATAAATAGTGGATTTTTCTTAAAGACTTATATACATTAGCAATAAATCGCTTAGTTTGTGATTGCCACTGTCGAATTTTATATTCGATAACAAATGATAATTTCAGCAAATTTTAAGTTACTTTCTAATAAAGGATTATAAATATTATTTTGGATATGTATCACAGGTGTTACTTTCACCATCCAATTAAAAAATAAGAACTTAAGAACTACAAGAAATGTATAAATAGTTCCCGTGAGTTCGGAGTCTTAAAATAATACTCATTGAATATATCATGGGGTTCATAACAAATCAAATTAGAACTAAGAACTTAAAAAACTTAACGAAAGGGGATTTCAAAGAACTATTTAGGGCGTGTTTTTAAAATTATCTATTCCTTATCGTCTCTATTTTTTCTTTCATCCCTCCCTCCTTCTTGATCCTTTGTTTCACCCAAGCTTTCATAACTTGTTCGACATCATATTCCTTTGCGGAACTGAGCTTGGGGATGTTACGCACTGCGTCTGAAATTAAATAGAGGCAGACAGCTTGATTATTTATCACATTTTGACAGATCATATTACCAATGATAGCGGCCTTTAGTTTTAATTGCCGGAAGGGAATTTTGCCATTGGCACCGTTCCAATTCATTTGAAGAGCTAGTTCACGAGCAATGGTGTTTTTAAAATATATTCTTCTTGCATCATTTAAATGTCTTCCTCCCCAAGATCATAATAACATAAGCTAAAGATTTAAATTTTATTTATTAACAAGTTAATACTATAACCATATTCTGTTAAATATATCGGAAATCAATTGTCCAGTTGAAAATAGGAATTAATTATGGGATATATTTCCTAAAGTTTACGTTAAAATACGTTCTAAAGAGTTGGCGTAAGTCGTAACGGGATTTTTTAACAATAGGTACTTTTGTTTTTTTTTGGTTTGTTATTTGTCAAGGATTACAGAAATGCAAAAAGTTTTAACCGCAAGTTATTATTTAAAAAGATATGATCAATGTAAAATTGCTACTTGCTAACAATTTTTACAACGGAAAATACGACATATTTCGAGATTTCTGTACGTGTTGGATAAAGTAGGACTAACTTTTAAGGGTTGGGAATTTTTCCTGTATTTCAACGCATTTTAGCCTTTTTTTAACCATACTATGTCATATTATATGTCTTCTGTGTGATGTTGACTTATACAACGTCGAATTTATTCTAAGTATTGGCGCCTGACGGCGACGCGCACTCACTTTGCTCGAGCGCTGGGGGCGCGCGGCGCCTCCCCAACCCCATACTAAAAAAAGCTATGGGCCATCTATAACGCAACCTAGAGGACAGTACCAAGCCTGACACATCAAGTATCGTCAACCCGATATTAATCCAACTAACCTAATAAATAAATAACCTAACCTATTATCCGCGCCAAAACCCCTAAAATGCATTGAAATACGGCGAAAATACCGAAAATTAAAAAGTAAGTTAGTATGTTTTGCATTTCTACATTTTATTTTTCGTCATCAGCCACACGTTATCCACAACGCATTAAAATCTAGGAATTTAAAGAATCGTCCTAGGGAAAATTCACTGCAAAAGGCCAATGTTTAAAAATTCATATCTTTGTTAATATTCATTTCCGCCAAAAAAATAAAATTAAAATAATCCCCATCTTACCCTCTATCCAAAAAAAATATATAAAAAAGTCAGGTGGGGGGCAGCTATTCTACACGTAACCCAAAATTGCTTTCAAGTAACAATTTTAAATTTATCATATCTTTCTAAATAATAAATTGCGGTTAAAACTTTTCGCATTACTGTAATCCTTGACCATTAATAAACAAAACCAAAAAAAAAGCCGTATTAAAGTAGAAAACACATTTTCGGTTTGCACACGTTTTAAAAATTTAGTAATATCTTGTCGTTAAATCTAATTCGTCCTCAGTCCTACCTCATCCAACACTGACAAAAATCTCGAAATGTGTCATATTTTCCGAGGTAAAAATTGATGGCAAGTAACAATTTTAAATTTATCATATCTTTCTAAATAATAAATTGCGGTTAAAACTTTTTGCATTATTGTAATCCTTGACAAATAATACATCTAAAAAAATAAACAAAACCCAAAAAAAACAAAAGTACCTATTGTTAAAAATAGCCGTCGTGACTAACGGTTAGACTAATGACTACACGTTGCCCGTTTTCAAAATGACACCGATTAAGCCTGGTTTTCACTTGGCGGTTTTTGGGCGAAAAAGCCCGGCGTCGACGGAAAATGGGCGAAAATTTCCGTCGACGCCGGGCGGAAATTCCGTCGGTTTTCGGTTTTGTGTGGCGATTTTCATTTCTATTTTTTTCGCTCAGTTGGGCGATTTCGCTCTTTTTCAGCCAATCAAAAACTATTTTCGAAAGGTGACTGTGACGTCAGGGGGATGGTTAATGCTTTTCTGTGAATTGTTTTAACGTGTTTTTTTTTCATGATACCCTTGTTGCCTTCGGAACGCAACGGTTTTCCCTCGAAAGTGTATCACGTGGTATATGTACGACCTTGCCCTTCTAGCTGTTTAGAAGCACGGCCAACTTTGATCACGCGCTGTTCGCGCTACTACGGCCAACACATTCGTCGAAATTCCGCGAGCAAGGATTTTCCCCCTATAAACTGTACTATAATGTGTAGGAGTTCAGCGCCACGCTCGGTGGTTATATTGTCTTCAATGTAAAAACTATACTAAAAATAATAATCTGCTAGGGGCGCTGACGTCATACACATCTTTTGCTCATAGGTTAACACAGAAACGTCAACGAATGAGATGGCCGCTGTAGCGCGAGAGATGCGCGAGAAATCAAAGTTGGCCGTGTTAGAAGTGTAGCTGCGTAGGTCATAGAGATAGAAGTAAGTAGAGGAATTATTGAATCTGGGAAAGTGAAGACCGCGCGTGCGGTCTTGCGCGTGCTCTGCGTTAAATGGCGTCATCTATAGCCGTGATAAAATAAACTAAAAACGTAAATAAGGCAACCAGCTGGTTGTCACGTGGGGGAAGTCTACGAAAGAAAAAGACGTTTTAGAAAAATAATTTAAATTAATAGTCGTAACTTGGTGAGTAGATATTTTACTTATTTTTCTTTAATATCAAGTTTCAGATAATATTTTTTAAAATTAATAGAAAATCTAAACATTTTGTAAAAAGAGAGAATTGAATACAAGGCTGCTGATCTCATTGTCCCTGAAAAAGAATTAGCTTGGTGAGCTTTTTCCTAACAAGTTCTTTTTGTAATTGATGATTGATGTCTCGGCTTATGTTTACATAAATTTTATGATCTTTTTCATTAGAACATTTACGTGGTGTTGGGAGCCAAGCTCATCATCAAACATATGTTCATGTAAAGTTGGAAAAGTATCCACTGCAACTAACTGACTCAGCACCAAACATTCGATTTTCAAGTTTATGTTTTTAGCCGCAGTTTTTATTGGTATGAAATACCTCACTGCTTTCTCGGTTAAACTACAAATTTTAACAACACTAGCAGAAGGACAACATAATCCACCATTGTCCTTTAAAAGTAATAGAAGTTTGATTTGGTCAATTGCGTGATAGTCATGATTTCTTAGTGGGGAATTCTTATCATCCAAAGCAGCTAAACATGTTTGGCATTTAAGTTCCCTTTTAAGCTTTTTTACTACAAATCCACTCATATAATAAATTATGTTATCTCTAAAGATGTTGGATGTTGATGTTTCATCAGTAAGGAACAAAATGAAATTATCTAATTCTTCATCTAGTGTTTCAGGCAAAATGAGGATGTCCTTGCTTGGAACTGTAATCTCGCATAAATTTGGAACATGAGTGTTATCCAATGCAATAACGTTACCACTTTGTGAAGTTTCAATTTTTGTAACTAAAGTGTTTTTGTACGCAGTTGTGAATTGTCTACAGGTAGGATTGTTGTTCCACCCTCCTCTCTGACGAATTGTATTAAAGTACAATTCTAAATGGTCCTGAGAAAGCTTGTAGGTTAGAAGGTACCTTTAAAGTAAATATTTAATTAAAAACTATGTTGATCAAAATAACAAAATTTTTACTTTAGTGGAGCATTGGGTGGAACAATGTATTTCTCTGCGATACTCAAAACACTATGAATTGTCACAGCAAAACCCATAATAGCCGTTTTTCGTGGGCTTTCGAGAATGAAGTTGCCATCTTGGTCTGTCAAATTGAATAGAAGGTCTTTTGTCTTCAAAATGTCCCTTTTAGTTACTTCCATGTTCGAAAGCCGAATTGGTGACTTGAAACCTTTAGCCCAGGGATTTCTTGAGTTTAAAACATCAAACAATCTGTGCAAGAAAATTAAGTAAAAACATTTTAAAATTTTCTAGAAAATCCTGCCTAAAAATTAAACACTTCTAGGTACCGATCAATTGATGATATGAGTTTGGATGTTGGTTCACTTCCCTCAAATATTGGATCGCCAGCCTCTCTCAAGAAGGCTAGACTCTTTGCCACTGAACTGCTAACTGTTTGTAACGCCAAGCTAACCTTCATTTTTTGGGTTTTAAATTTAATGTGAAATTTGGAAAGTTTGTTGGCCAAGGTTAAACCCTCAAATTCTTGGTAGCTTTGAAGGGTAGTGATGTAGACCACTTTATCAGCTAGTAAATACGTAAGGTTATTAGGAAAGTGAACCACATTTGTATTGTATTTTTCTTACTTCACCATTTCGCCGGTCTATCAAGATACCAAAGTGCTCAAATAAATTTCTAAAAAGTTTGATCATATGGCAAGCGTCAAGGATGAAGTGAATCGTTTCACCTGGATCCGCTAGAAGGTAAATATAAATTATAGTCATGTTTAAATAAGCAGTGTTGAGTAGTATTTTAAATACTTTTTCAGTATTTAATATTTTATTTTAAATACTTTTTCCAGTATTTAGTATTTTATTTTAAATACAATTTTTTTTGTATTTGAACAAAATACTGAATATTATTCGCGAAAATACTTTATCCATCAAATAGTCTCTATACAATTAAATTGTCCGGGACAAAACACCATCAAGTCGCAAGTGAAAGAAATACGCGTAATTCATATTAACCCACAAACTCGTGACAAAATTCCGCTTATCACCCGTGGTGACTTTGGAGTACGAGACAATCCGTCTTTTAGATAGCACGTAAAAATGGAATATTCTCCATCTTTCGAATATTTTGGCATTTTTTCGGCTTTTCAAGAAATTACAGTATTTTGAGTATTTAGTATTTTAAAATACTAAAATAAAGTATTTACGTTAAAAGTTTTAGTATTTCATTTTAAATACCGAAAGTAAAGTATTTAACCCAACACTGGCAATAAGATGGCGCACCCAGATACTAATTCCCTCTTGAAACACTACTTTTAGGGAATGGGCCACCAGAACCCCCATGTAGCGAAGAAATTCCTTAAATTTTAACTTTCTGGGTGCCCCCACGAAACATTTCTTTGTTTGTACCAGGATTTGGGAAACGGCATTCAATGATTTCTTCAGTTATTATAATACCAAGTGATTGAGCCATGGTAATATTGCTCCTGAGTCCGTCACAAACCAATGCTATACATTTGGCACCGGGTTTTTGTAGTTTAAATATGCATTCTGTCACAAGATTCTTAAGCAAATAGCTTGGGGTTCCATGGACAAGGAAATATCCAATCGGTACTTTCCAATGCCCATTGATGGCTACCGCCATAAAAACCAGTGCTGAAGTGGCGATTTTATCTGTATCTTGTGTGTCATGATCTAACCCGACGTTTACGTATCCAGAAAATTCCTTGCCCGTCCATTCTGTGTGCTTTCTTATAGACATTTCGTCCAAGGATAGAGCAATCAGAAGTGAGTGTTCAATTTTGTTAACCTCATTTTTTATGTATTCAAAGCTCTCAAAAGTAAATCCTGGTTTACCATCAACTTTATTTGACCATTCACGTAATGTGCTGACAAGCGGAAGACATAGATGTTTTCTTAGAAACTGGTATGCTTTTGGCGAATAAAAATGCATTGTCATAGCAAAACTTCGAATTAACTGAGGATATTTTTCCTTCTTTTTATTTTTTAGTCCTGTTTGGTGCAAAAGTTAAACAACTCAATTGAAGTTGATCCAAACCTCTGTTCAATGTCAAGCGCATTTTCTTCTAAGAGCAGATTTTTTCTCGTAGTTTGATGAAGCATGTGCTTCAGAGAAGACAATTTTAAATTTTTTCTTTTCTTTGCTTGTTTAACTATTTTGAGTTGTTTCCGAAGAGTTTGGACTTTGTTCCTTTCAATTTCCAAACTTCTTTGGAGCGCTAAACAGTGCAATGATGTTTGAGTCGATTTATTTTCAACCTCCACAGTCTCCATTCCTCCAGTTTGAATCTCAAGAGTTTCCTTTTCACGAATCAGCATTGGAGATTAAATACCACTGAAATATGTCTGTAATTCATAAACAGAATATTTGTTAATTTTAAGCAGGCATGTATTAAGTTCTGCTTCAATTGCCTACATGATCATGATTTGTTTTTTCCCTAAGGACTTATCATTTTCAATATCCGTTGTTTCAACACCAAGAACTTTAATCATTTGGTCATCTTTAGTCAAATTCATTTCAGTAAATTCATTAGGTGATTTGTAATTTGAGGTCTCCACTTCCATCCCTACATACTGCGGATTTCAAAAATGTAATATAATTTCAAGTTATTTACCAGTCATTTGGACACTGACTTTTTGACCCTTGTGCAAATTTTTGTTTATGACTGAAAACTTTTGTGTTCTTGCGTTAGTTCAATTAAAGTGTGAATGTATAAATTGAATATTCACCAAAATAGGGAAATAACTACATTTCGATTAAAAAAAATTACATTGATGCATTTTTGGCATTTAAAAAAAAGGTGTTTTCTGGAGCACTGAGTTCCCCCCCCCCCCTTGTAAAATCTGGAAATGACGTCCCTGGACAACTACTTACTTCTGTGAGATAGTCTGTTTTTACTTCCAACTCAAGACCACAGAAGTATTCATTTTGATCCAAGAATGCAGAGATTATGGAAAAATCTAATGTCTCTGTACTAGGAAGTGCACTGTTGGTTCCAGGCATCTCGGAAAAAGTCTCCATGTCATTATGCTCGCTATAGCTCCGCTATAAAGCCGTTTATTATGTAGCTACCTATTACTACTTTAATTTAACACTAAATAATTAAATACTTTTGTTCCAGTTTTATTAAATTTTAGGTTTAAATCCGAAATTCTTTTTTCCAAAAAGACAGAAGGAATTGCGCATTCTTTTAGTATTTTCCGCAGTTGATCATGGCTCCCCTTTTGGCCAACGCGAAAGTCATCATCTTTGAAGTGTTTTCCACACACAAAATGGTTATTACCAGGTTCGAAGTTTAACCAGCTTATAGCATTTAGCCACTTTTTGCGTTGATGTATGTTAGATTGAGGAAATCTTAACCATAAAAAGTTTATATGAAAAATTATTGAAAATAAACATAACAATTGAAACTTATACTTATGAAAAGATATTTTACGTTAACGTTTCGGTAGGTGGTATTCTTCCTCCAACGATTAGTAGGCCGTCTTCGTTCAGGCTGGGTGTCAAGGACAGGATCTTCGAATCTCGGTTCAGCGACTCCTTGATGGTTAGGTTAGCGACCTCTTCTGGGTAGCTTTCTCTTTGCGCTTGTAGAATCCAAATACGCTCGGCGTTTGAAATCTCCTCGGCGGTCAGTGGTCCTGAGCGTACGTTCTTTGGTTCCCGGAGGTACTTTGTGAACCGGACGAACCACGCGGTGTTTCTGTATAGCTTCATCAGGGAACTGAACTTCTTTAGCTCAAATAGGGGGGCGGGCGTTTTTTCCACAGCGGCGACGGCGGATGAAACGGATTTGTACACTGCTCTCAGCCCCTCTTCGGTAGCTGCTCTGTCAACGTCGAGATCCTTCAGCGGCGTGTTAGGTTGATGCTCCCGGCTTAAACTAAGCCAACTCGGTCCTTTCCACCAGAGTCCGTTATTGGCGAGGGCGTCGATGCTCTGACCTCGGGATGGTACGTCTGCTGGATTCTCTACTCCCTTGCAATGGCGCCAGTTTTGCGGGTTGGAGAGGGACTGAATTTCTCTAACTCGATTTCCTTCGAACGGTCGTAAGTGACCTGGCTCCTTCTGGATCCAATTCAAGGCTATAGTTGAATCTGTCCAATACTTGACTGCACTGGGAGGCTTGCTGAATGTTTTCAATAGATGAGCGACGAGTCTCACTCCTAGTACTGCTCCCATGAGTTCCAGTCGCGGCAGAGTCAATTTTTTCAGCGGCGCGACTCTTGTTTTTGAGGCGACCAGAACGGTTCCTACACGTTCGGAAGTTTCTTCGAACCGCAAATATACTACGGCAGCAAAGGCGCGAATAGACGCGTCGACAAAGCAGTGGAGTTCGGTGTACGACGCTGAGCTTTCGTTCGTTCCGACGTAATAGAAACGGGGAATGCTGATTTTCCGTAGGTCCGCCAACTCTCTGGTCCAGGCTTCAAACTGCTTTGCTAGTTCGGGGGGTAGCTGATCGTCCCACTCGAGGGGGCACGGCTTCTCCTTTTCGCTATCTTCCGGTTTCTTCCACGTCCACAAGACTTGAAACAGCATTTTTGCCCGGATGGTATACGGCGCCAAAAATCCGAGAGGATCGAAGATTCTGGAAACGGCTCGCAGCATCCATCGCTTGGTGTTTTCTTTCTTGACCAAGAATTCGAGAAGAGAATCAACGTTGTAATGCAAACAATCTGTTTGGTCGTTCCACCAAAGGCCAAGGACTTTTAATTCTGTTGATCCGGAGAGGAAAACCTCGTTTCTTTCATCTTGAAAGTGATCTCCCCAAAGATGACGTAACTCGGCTGAGTTGCTCTTGAACTTCCTTAGATTCATCCCTGCATCCCGTAGTACTTCGGCGGCTCCGGTGGAGAGCTCGAAGGCGGTGTCTATTTGATCCGCTCCGGAAAGAAGGTCGTCCACGTATAGACTGTCGTTGAGCATCTGGCAAATTGCGGGTTTCTCCTGACGATATTTCTCCGCGTGGAAACGAATCGTGGCAGCTAACAGGAACGGACTGGGCCGGAGACCAAAGGCGACTCTCGTGAAGCGGTAAGTCTGGAACTTGGGTTTTCTAGGATCATCAGCACTCTCCACCCACAGGAACCGCAGGGCATCTCGATCTTCTTCATTGATTGCGATCTGAAGAAACGCTTTTTCGACGTCTCCAGTAAATACTATCCTCCATTCCCTGAATCGAATAAGGACGTCAAACATGTCAGGATTCATATTTGGTCCGATTTCCAGACAGTCGTTTAGCGACGGCTTGCCAGATGATCCATCGTGTACGATTCTCAGCTTGGTGGTCACGCTCTGATCTCGAAGTACGCCCCTGTGCGGTAGATAGAAGACTGGACCGACGCATTCTTTTGTAATATCCACCTTTTCTATGATTTCTGCCTCCAGCTGTTCTTGAATAATAGCGTCGTACTTCAGAAATGATTCCGGATCGGCTTTGAGTTTCTGAACTAAGGTGGTGGTTCTTTTTCTGGCTACGGCGAAGTTATCTCCCAACGACTTCTTCATTTCTTTCCACGGTAGCGGGACAGAATATCGTCCGTTTTTAAACGTGATTGATTTTTCGAAATCTTCGAGGACGAAACTCTTCGCTTTTTCCGTTTGCTGCGCATCCCGTATTCCAATGGAGTCCATCTCCCAAAATGCTCGTAGCTGGGTTGAAAGTGGATCTTCCGTTGCCACCCGCATAACCGCGACAGTGTTAACTCCGATGAGAGAAGACGAAACTAGAGTGGGTCCTTGTACCGTCCATCCAAAAATGGTTTCCATGGCGACGAGCGCGCTTCCAAGTCGATCAGTTTTTCCGGACGCAACTTCCCAAAAATAATCGGATCCGATTAAAATGTCTACCGCGTGATTATCTTTCGAATCTTTCGCGGACGAAGGGACGTCGGCCATTAGTAGCCCTCTATTGTTCATTTCTTTCGCGACTTCCGAAGACGGGACCGAAAACACGGCACCGCAAAGTTCAGGAGTTTCGACGGCCTCTATGATTACGCGTTTCACGGGGTTGTGAACGCTCCTTAATTCGAGCTTCACCTTTCGACGTGAGACGTGGACGGGCTTCTCACTTCCGAAACTGTGGATGTTGAGTGTTTCTTGGCCGACGACTGATAGTTTCAATTGACGAGATAGTTCTTCCTTGATGAAGGAAAGGTGACTTCCGCTGTCTAGCAGACAACGTAGCTGAAGAGTGGTGACTTTATCTGGGCTGTCTACTAAGGCTTTTGCGGTCTGCAAAAGTACGGGTCCCCTGGCTAGTCCTGAAGCGGCTGATGACAGCAATGCCGTTGTATCTTGGGCGTCTTTTGGCAGGTCGGACGTGATATTTCTTTGATCCTCCGTAGACGGCTTCTCTGCAGGGTCGCAAAGCGTGGTGTGATGCCTCCTTCCACATTTCCTACAGTTCTTATTTCTGGCTCGGCAGTCTCTCGCTTGATGTCTCTCTCTTAAGCAAATGAAGCAGCGTCTCTTCTTAATAACGGCGGTGGTTCTCTCTTCCTTCGTCAGCGGGCAATCGAAGTTACTGTGCGTGGTTTTGTCGCAGAAGACGCAGGTTTTTACTTCGATCCCGGTGTTAAGGGCGGCTAGCGACGGTGGGCTAGGCTTAACGCTGCGGTGATCCGAACGACTGTCCCTCCAACGATCGCTACGGTAACTGCTGGGCTGGCTGGCGGAGGAGCTGGCGACTGGATCCGGATTCCGCCGACTCATGGCGCGCGCTTTCTCTCGACTTGAAATTTCTTTACGCAGGAACTGGAGAAGGTCTTTCAGTTTCCATTCCTCTTCTGATTCGTGAGTTCGACTGAACTGCAAGGCTAGTTCTTCCGGTATTCTTTTTGTTAATATCGCCATTAACAATCCACCTCCGTACGTGTCGCTTTCCACACCGAGCGCTTCCAAACTGCTGATTTGAACCTCGCACGTGTCGTACAGGTTCCTTAGCGCGACTAAATCCGTCGCTCGACTGACGGGATTTAGAGCGAGTAGAGCATCGAGATGAGCGGCGATTATTGCTTTCTTGTCACCGTAGCGTTCTTTAAGGCGTTTGATGGCTGGCTCGTAGTTGGCGTCCGATAGCTTGAAACCGGCGATCGTCATCGCGGCGGGACCTTCCAAATACGACCGCAGGTAGAAGAATTTGTCAGCGCTCCGTAGTTCCTTGTTCTTATGAATGGTGGACTCGAAGAGACTCCAGAAATGGCTCCAAGCGTGGGGCTCACCTTTGAATTTGGTGATCTCTAGTTGCGGCAATTTAACTTTGGCGGTACGTTGTACTTCTCGAACGGGCGTCTCCTCCTTTGTTTTATCCAGAAACAATTTGGCGGCGGATTTGGCGCTGATCAGTTTCTCTTGAAATATTAAGGCATCCTGGATCTCTTGATCGAAATTCTCTTCGTCGACCAAATCCTCGAGCTGAGCGTCCACTTGTAGTAGGAGTTTTTCTTTGGCTTTCAGCTGCTGAATGGCTCCTTCTAGAACGTCTGTGTCCGGGTCGTCACGATCAAGTTCATCGTTTACAGAGTTTATAATACGCGTCGTTAGACTACGAATGGTTTCGCGTTTTCGCGTTTGTTTGTCTAGTTCGTTAGGCATTTTACCGATAATTTTAACCGATTGTCCTTCACTATCCGAATTTTCCGATATTTCCGATTGTCCGGTACTAGCCAACGGCTCTACCGATAGCACGGAACTTACCGACTGGGCGTCCGACTCGTCTCTCCGCGAGGCACTCCGTGTAAACCGACCGTACTTATCCCGGGTTCTCGGCACCATAAACGTGTGGAATAAAGCGCCGAAATAGCAGGGTGGGAGAGCCTTAGACTATACTTTAGACGGACTGAAACATCTAAAGGGGCAAATTCAAATTACTGGGTTCGGGTATACGTGGTAGGGCGAGTGAGTGCGAAATATTAAGTCGACGTAATAAGGGGATACGAGGATTAATAAAATAACAACTTTATTAATGAAGAAAATTAGTATTAACTACAAAACGCGACTGTACAAAAAACTAAAGGGAAAGTACCGCGTACAAGCCAAATCCAAGAAAGGTTCGCGAACTTTCACGGGTACAGCCACTCGTGACGATATCCAAGAGATAGTAACCAAAAAATACACTCCCCCTTTTTAGGGGCTCAATATCCAGACGAGTAAAAACCCCAACTCGAGCGGCGCCTCGGCTTTCCCGAAACCAGTTCTAAACCAGAAAGCCCAAAACTTTCCGTCGCTGCTGAGGATTCGAGAAAGGGGGGAATTCATACTGGTCACCAAAGATGGAATTTCTCTCGGCCGGATATTGAAGTAAACACAATGGGAAAATACGTTTGAAAGAAAAAATACAAAATACATGATACAAAATTTCCGCAACCGCTTTTAAACCAAATTCCATTATACATTTATGAAATTAATATTAATTGTTAAGCAATTAATTATACTCTTAATTAAAATAAGATAAACATTAAATTTATTCAACACGCGCTCTTCCTGACTATCAATAATTTGTCTAGGTTATTCTTATTCTAATGTCTATGGCGTCGGTGGAACCGTGGAAATAGTGTTTCGGCCAATTCCGATCGGGACTTTCTATGGGAGACTTTCTAATTTTAAAAGTGAATGCGCTAGCCTTCGTTGCAGCTCTAATATAGTCAAAACATGTCTCTTAAATAATAATATAAATAAATGGTGATATTCAGATGTCTCTTAAGTATAGTTTACAAAATATAACTCTCTATTTCAGAAGAACTTAAGATCAAAAACCGTCAAATATA
Source organism: Leiobunum rupestre (assembly GCF_980474605.1). NCBI lineage: Eukaryota > Metazoa > Arthropoda > Arachnida > Opiliones > Sclerosomatidae > Leiobunum > Leiobunum rupestre. Next base: position 17,810,035 of record NC_143394.1, read on the forward strand.
AGAGGCCGACGTAATTCAACGGAATAGCACAGTAGCGTAGACAAGGGGGGTTTCCGTGTCAAAACAACTCCCTTGGGCCTACCTTTGACTCTACTAAATTTCCACTCCCTTTTCAACCCCCCTCTTAATATTTACATACATGAGCCTGTCCCTTTGCAAATTTCTGGCTACGCCACTGGAATAGCAAATACCAACCCAATTTTAACCACTCAAAGAAGTATTGTTGTAAGTTCGGGCTTTAAGGCGAAACGTCGTGTGTGAAGTCTTCAGTCGGTAAACCCTACAATATTTTGACCAGAGTATTGCCTAGACGTAATTTTACATTCTTATTTCTACAGTCGGCAAAGAGTCGAAATATTGGACCAATATTATTACCTGTAATAAAAATATTGGTCGGTATTACCGACTTTAAATTTAGAGGTGGAAAAAAGTCGGCAAATGCGACTTATCTGAAACTGACGGTCGGAGAGCCCGACTCATGCATAACTATTTGAACAACAGACGGCAAAGAGTCGAAAAATTGGACCAATATTATTATCTGTTATAAAAATATTGGTCGGTATTACCGACTTTAAATTTAGAGGTGGAAAAAAGTCGGCAAATGCGACTTATCTGAAACTAACTGTCGGAGAGCCCGACTCATGCATAACTATTTGAACAACAGACGGCAAAGAGTCGAAAAATTGGACCAATATTATTATCTGTAATAAAAATATTGGTCGGTATTGCCGACTTAAAATTTAGAGGTGGAAAAAAAGTCGGCAAATGCGACTTATCGGAAACTGACTGTCGGAAAGCCCGACTCATGCATAACTATTTGAACAACAGACGGCAAAGAGTAGGAAAATTGGACCACATTTTTTCACGTATTTCATATGTCGGGCTTGAGTTGGTTGCAGTCAGGAGAACCAACCTGACTGTTATCCGACTATCAGACTCTTAACCGACTACTAACCGACAGTGCTGTGCTACATGGGTGGTGACGAAATCGTGGACATCTTGACTTGCCGGATCAAACTTTGGAGTGGTGTTGTGAAGAGTGAGCGCAGAGAGGGCGGCGGATATTTCTGCTGCCCTGGCCATTGTGGAAGCTGACGGCGAAGAACACGAAGCGGTTGGCGAAGTCCGGAAAATTCAGGTGGAAAATTGCGAGTCCGAAGAGAGACACGTTGCGGATCGCTAGCTGGCGGGATGACGACGTCAGGAGAAGCTCGAACTAGCGGAGCTGGGATATCAGGCAACGGAGACGAAATCTGCGTGTTTGGCAGCGAGTAGAGTTCGGTAACGGCAGAAGAAGAGGAAGGAGTTGGAGACAGCGATGAACGCTCGCTCATGAGTGGGGACAGTGGCAGAAAGGTAGGGAGCGAAACCGGCGCCTCCACCACAATTACACATGTGAGGCACGCAGATGTGGGCCCCCAAACGCAGATCGATCGCAATCCGAAAAGAAACATCGTCGAGGTCGGTTCCGAGAGAAGGTGACGGAAGCTTGTTCAGCCAAGAACCGGATTCGTTCGAGCTAACCGAGAGAAGACGGGCTTTATCGCGATCATTGACTGCGCCATTGGAAAGTAGCTTCGCGGTACTGTCAATAACCGGTCGTTCCCATACTCTTTGATGACTCCAATGGTCTTGAGAAGGTAAAACAGCCTCCGTCAAAAGTTCCCAATGGCGAAGAGAATCGCGAAAAACCGGGTCCGGAGAAGAAGCAAAATAGGACGGAAGAATATTTTGCACCAAATCAGCGACGCTGGAGGCCGACGACAAAAACTCCGGAAGCGCGAGTTTTGAGGCATGACGAATTCCAAGGCCGCCTTTAGCCACGGGAAGTGACGATTGTTCCCAAGGAGCCTCATGCATAAGGGTATTGGTGACGTCTTGAAGTGATTTTCGAAGAGTTCCATCGAAAGACCTGAGGCCATCTTCACAAAGCCACACAGGAGCGCTGCGGAGAAGATACGAATGGCCAAGGAGTTTTTAAGCAGGAAGAAACCGTGATGGGCTGAGATGTGCTCGAGGTTTCTCGCCATCACCTTTAAAGCCTCAGTCTTACTAGCTAAGCAATTATAATATCGCGTAATATCAAGTAATATTGCGCGTAGTAAGTGTAGTACGTTGTCTATTAAGATGTAGTATTATATAGTACAGTGCATTATTGCATAATATTTTGAACTCATGTATTAACAAATGATTTTGCGTAATACCTAAGTAATATTGGAAATATACGGGAAAATAATTTTCTAATTCGATTTAGGAAAGACAGAGGGAACAAGTAGAACTCTGGGGCAAGGGTGAAGGTGGAATTCTAGTCGAAATTGAAGAGGGGACGATGACGTTTACTCGCATAGCCCGAGCGAGGAAATCACCGATGGTCGAGCCGATGGTATGACGTTGTTTATGCCTCGGTTTACGCGTACAACAAGTTCCGACAACAACTGAGACAACAACCCATCATCTCCCATTTGATGGCAAAATTAGAAATGGGTTAGTTCCCGACGCACGGCCTCTTTATTTCATTTAAAACCAGAACCCTTTTCTTCTTTGCGGCTTTTCTTTTTCTCCAAATAATTAAATTAGGAGGTTTTAAGCAGAAAGATCGAGGCGAGAAGGTTTGAGTTCCTGAGAATAACTAGTAAATTAGAAAAATGCCCCGGACGCGGCCTCCAACCGAGGGGTAAGACCCTCTGCGAACTCGGTGTACACTGCCGTACCTTTGACAGTGCTAAATGGAACTCGCAAACTCTTCAAAATATTTACCTTTAACAGTGCTAAATGCACGAACTCGGTGTACAGATTATCTGAGACTGTCTTACCCCTCGTCTCCAACATGGAATATAAAGCGTTTGATAACATTATTTACTTCTGGTATTACCAAGAATGTAATAAGTTATATTTAGGAAGAATGATTATGTCGCTATCATCGGCGGGCACGTTGAACGCCTTACCTCCCGTCGCGTGGGGGGGGGGGGGCAAAGGAAACGTCGCGTCAAGTGACGTAAATATTACCCACCAATGAAATACCAGGACTTTTTGATTTATTTTAAGCGGCGGAGCGTACTGGGGGACCAACGGGTGGGTTGAGAGAATCGCTAAAAAACATCTCGACATAGACATTCTCGCTAGGTATAAATAAATACATAATAGAATTTAACGGTATTACGCAGTACTACAAGTTTTTAATGGTAATATCAAGAACGTATATATGTATAAGAACGTTGAACAAAAGGCATCGCTTGGGCCATGATGCAATCGGTTTCAGAATAACTCCGCCCTAAAATCCGTGTGGAGCGCGCACTTGAACTAGAAACGGTTTTAACCTTTAGCGCGCGCCGCACGCGGTTTTTTGGGCGGGGTTATTCGGTAACCGATTGAATCATGGCCCAAGCGATGCCAATTTGATCGTTTAACGTTCTTATACATATATACGTTCTTGGTATTACCATTAAAAATTTGTAGTACTGCGTAATACCGTTAAATTCCTTTCAGAAATTGTAGTATAGTGTAATACTGTGCAGTAGCTGTAATACTGCGTAGTACCGTGTCATTCCGCGTAGTACCGTGTAATACAATGTGTAATATATGGCAGAACGGTGTAATAATTTTTAATACAATTAATATTCAGTAATACGTGTAGTACAAATAATATTTCTGTAGTACCACGTAATCTGTAATCCGGTGTACACTAAAACTAAACTAACATGGAATTTATTTATTTATAATGCAATACCTGGGGTACCCGGTATTTCCCGGGGTAATGTGCCTCGTTATAATATAAGGAGTCGTATCACGTCTTGTGAAATTTAAACAAATGTTACAATTTAGCTAAATTGACCGTAGTCGTAAACTCTAACACATTCCGTACGAAAATAGAACTGTCTCCACGCATAGCACCGTAACCAATTTAACCAACTGGTTAATGACCATATTAACCAATTATACGTTGATTATATAATAATTTGCCTTTTATTTTACGGCCTAGTGTCTATAGAAGAAGACTTTAAAAAAATGCAATAATTTAAGCTTTTTTCGTGTGTGTGCCAAAAGAATTCAGAAACTCGGTCTTTTGGCTAAGACCAAAGTGTAGTATCTTGTATATAGTGGATATACCAAATTATAAAATTAATTCATTTAATTAAAATTGTTTTGGGGACCGTAACTGTCGAAAACCACAGGCAGAGGCAGGGTACCATGAGATAGTATACCAAATGTGTTCGACCTAAGTTGGAAACTATAGCGGACTAACATAGATATATATTTATACAAACACACAAAGTAACAAACACTCTTCTTTATACATGTATATTAGATGGCAGCTATAGCTGTAAAGTTAATTGAGCGTAAAAACTGAAAAACATAACTTCTGAAAAAAATCCGTCACCATTATAAACTTTGTCTATTGATTCTTGCAAACCTAATTTTGAGCTAAAGTTATTCAATGGAGATCTAAGGACAAACTATTCGCGTTGTTAAGACTACTATAGAGGAATAAACATCCGTCATCTGCTTAGAGGACCCCTAGCTGGGTCGCGCATTCGTGGTGAACAGATTATTGGATCCCCATTCTACCATTATCAACATACGTTTGAGAACGTTGATTATGAGGTCACCACTTACCTCCCCTTTTTGGATGGCGTCACCACGATCCGGTGCACAAACTAGCGAATTTGAATTCAATTTCAAGGAGTTGCTTCGTGTGGTTCCTTCGTTGTTTATATCAAAATATTTGAGATTTTTTGGCACCAGTAAGTCAAATGTTTTCTATAAAATACGGGGGTCACGTGTAAATGTTTTTATACGTCACTAGCTATAGAACGTTAATTATTTAAAGTGCATTTAATGCCGGGAGTAGTGGCTCACTCCTGTAATCCCAGGCGTCTGGGAGGCAGAGTTTGTGGATGGCCGTGTGAGGACGACCACCAATCCCCCAACGGGTGGTCGGAATACTTCCGCCACGGGTGTCCCCACCCCTGTCCCCACGTATCCCCCCGTTGGCGTGGCCGTTACACATATCTCACCCTGATTAATCAGATGGTGTCTTCGCCGGGCTCGCGGTCTTCTCAGACTCAAATCAGCCCTTTCTTCTTTGAATAAAACAAAAAAAGTGCATTTAATTATATTCATATGACATACTAATATGGCAAATACATAATCCACCCCTTGTAAGTCTCACAGCCGCTACATTCTTCGCGGTTTTTATGTCTTTTCGCGCTTTGCCCCATAAACGCTCGCCTCTATATTGAAAACGAAACCAAAAGTTTGGCTTGAGAAAAAAAGGTTAGAATCAGTAAACAACTAAACTGAATGCATCAAATATTCCCGCGCTTGTAATAATATTTTTAATAATTGTATTTAAGTAATAAATAGTTAGTTCTGTATCTCGCGAATTTTTCAGTCTGCATACGTTAATACACGAACATAAAGATTTTGATGTCCACGTGCGTTTCGCCAATAAAGTATAAAAAAGCAACCCTTGACGAAGAGAAAAATATTTAATGCTTTAATTTTTTATGGTTTTAATTTATTTCAATAGATATTTCTATAAATTAAAATGAATAAAAATAAAACATAAAATGTTGCTCTTTCGTCCCAAGACACAGCCTTGATAGTATGTTCTTCGCACGTGCGAAGCGCAAACTCTTAGACTTGTAAAAGTTAGAGACTGTGACGTAAGAGCCACATTTAAACAAGAAGGCCACGTTACTTTATAAAAAGAACTATTTAATGTTCTTTCAAAACACAAGCTTATATAGTTTCCTTTAAACGATTTTGCTCGACGTTTGAGTGTTTTATTTAATGTGGCGTTACCGTAGAAAAACATTTTCGCACCAGCTCGAGGGTTAAAATCTTATTTCAACGGTCAACACTTTTATTTAATGTTGTGTTATTGTAAAATTAAAAATATATATTATCACAGTTTATTTAACGATAAAAAATTCCAAGTTCCAATTCACCGTAATTTTAAATATCAGATTACCGTTAAGTAACATAACACTAATTTGACGATTAATTTTACGACAAAATTCGATACGTTCATATGCCTGTAAATTTTAGGGTGAAATTACCGTTCGGTTACGGTAATTTCTTAGAGTGTAGAAACCTGGTCACGAAAAGAAGAAGCCCCAAACATCACCCCCTTGGTCGAATCTTTACCGTTTCTGCAGCCTTCCCTTTTTGGAGACCAGATTCAGGAGGCCCGGAAAAGCCTTCCGCTCGCCGTCCAAAGACAAGAGAGTAAAGAGAGACTACGAGGCCTATTAGAGAGTCTTTGCCGACCCAAACGAACTGAGATCGTCCCCGGTGAATCAGAAACTTGGTTAAACTTTCACGTCACCCCAGAACGGAACCAGAAGTAACTACGTTTCCGTCACTTATCATTTCCACCCTCTACAAATGGAAGGATAACGAAACCACCAGACGGAAAGAAAAAATTAAGGAGAAGAGCCCAAATTCTGCTTTAGTTCCTGGTTGAAGAAATTTAACAGAGATACAGCGTAACCGAAGAGAAGCGAGAGATCAAACCGAGAGATATCCTGGAGAAGCTGAAAGGGTTCCATTTAAATAAACCCCCCTGACAAGTAGTCAGAAGAAAACCTAGTTAGTGATTTTCCCCAAAAGTTAAATGAAAAAATGTAAAGTGCACAAATAAATAGCATTTTGCACATCGTGTCGCTGTGTGATCCCCAAAATTTTCATCAAAACGTTTCATCAAGCTCAATTCGCCAAATTGCCTTAATTTTGGTTCGATACCTTCTTTGGGGAGTCAAAGTCGTCTAAGGTCACTTAGAATCCAGAAATAATCCCAAGAACGCCAGAAATCAAACCGTAATACAAAAAACCTTTCCTAAGCCCTCCCTTGTATGGACCAAAACTAGCCGTAGCCAAAATAAACGAAATTCATATTGAGTATCTCCCCTATTGATTGTTAAAATTCGCCCTTGTGCTAAGAACCCCAAAAAAGAAGAGAAACCAACCTACACGTTACATTTTATATTTTGCGCCCATCATTGCAAATCTTGATATCAAAATAGATGTTTCTAGTTTATTATATATTCATATTTTGGTGTCAACAAAGAGTTGTTACATTTAGAATTTCTATTGAGAATCCTATTCATTGTCAATCAACCCTCTTCCTTTCTCCCTTATTGCCAAACGCATCTCGACAACCTCGAGGTCATCGTGCGCTAATCAAATTTTGCTTAGAGGATTTTAAAAAGTTTATTTGGTAGTTAATCATCTTCTCGGTTTGTTTTATTCAACGCAAAACTTAAAAAAGCTCATAACACCAAAAAGAAAGACCTCTAAATCTCATATAGATAGTAACGTATTTAGGTGACTGAGAACCTAGGAGTCTACTATCCCTTTAAATGTCACTCTTAAACAGGAAATATCGTGTAAATTCAAGGCTTATGATTATATTCCCCTGTTTAAATGGTACACTGGCAACGAAATAATATTCTCGCCTTCTTGGTGAACTTGTTTAAACTCGTTAAACCTTGCTTATCGGGAGTAAAGGTACATAAGTCTTTCCCGTTTACACGACCAACGCGAGAATTTCACTTAGCTGCTGGATTTCGTCTGCTAATCAGATGCCTTTGTCATTTTAAAACACAATTCACAGTTGTCGAATTTCAATATCACAATCTCATGCGATTTAAAACTGAATTTTTGATTGTTAACAGAACAAAGCCCTGATCTTACTTCGATGACGGATTTCGGCCTTTTTTAGTTTTTCCAAAGTAACCTTGTTCCACTAGCGCGCCTAATGACGCGTTTCTTAACTTTGAATGTGTTTACACGCGTAAAAATACATTATTCGCAGCTAAACCCCATCTTAAAACAAATGCCATGACATTTTGTTTGGATATTTCGTTCTTTTATGTTATATTTTGGGAACGAGTTGGGATTAACCACTCCGATATCTATTTCCTTTGCCACTTTGAATGCCTCAGCCCACTTTTTTCCGCATTTCTCATACCTTTTAAAGATTTTATTGTTCCTTGACATAGTTCAACTGCCCTCGAATACATTTAAGCTGTGGATTTTGTAGAACCACTGACAGTGAATTAGTGTTTTCGATATTTTTGTATAAGACGACAAGCGTTAAAATATTTAAAACAAATTGTAATTAGTAGAAATTATGTTTAATTCAGAGAAAACGGCATGGTATTAGAAGATAAAACTTATTTTATACAAGACGTTTCGAGCCGAGGCTCTTCTTCAGTCGTTCGTTAGTTTTAATTTCTACTAATATTCACCATGGTAAATAATAAGTTTAATATATATAAATTGTAATTGTATTGTTCAAAATGGGAATGTAAGGGATACCCTTACATTCCCATTTTGAATAATATTTTCAAGAGCCAAAACTACCGCATCTACTCTACTTCTAAAATAATGAATCCCATTTTTTTAGTTTAACCATCTCCTCTTTCAGCTTTGGGTAATTTAAAAAAAATTGTAGGCTTATTATTTTTCCTCATCTAGGAAATATTCACAACGATGTACCGAATTGCTTTGAAAATTATACACTGCTTGAAGAAGTCCAACCAATTCTATTATTTCGTACCGCTATCAACTAGCACTAAATTCGGTGTGCGTAACAGTGAACAGAAGCGTATTTCCCCACCGCGCATTCTATTTGTACGTGATATTACGCGGGCACCATCGTAACTTTGAGCAATGCAATTTCAAATGACTAGACAACTTTCACTTTAGTTGAATAATAACTGATTTAATCGATATCTAATCAAAATTATGATATCTCAATGACAATCATTTTTTGGACTCAGCTTCCAGCAATGCGAATCAATTCCTTCTGTATGAGTGTATTTTCCATTGTTAGCCATTGTTTCGCAATTGGCTTTTAAACTCGGGCATTTTCTCTTAAAAAGTTCCACAATTTCTATGAAATGTCACCTGTTAACCGTTTCACTATTTTGTCTGTGACTTAGGTTAAACTAATATCAGGCCCTGACTAATAGTACTTTGTTAACTCTTAGTTTCAAACTTTGGGTTTCCAATGCTGGTCGCAAAGGCTTACACGATAAACGCTCACATTTCTTAAATAAATCGTACACTGTTCGTGGAAAACATTTTCAATCAAATTGTTTTATTAATGTATTTATCCAAAAGCTTGTTTGGGATGCAATTCCAACAATAAAAACTAGGAAAATGGGATTCCCTAGCTCTTTAGTTCCGTGTGATGGTAAAAATTTAAAAATAATTTATTTTTAAACAAGAAATAGGTAACTAAAGAAACTTTTTTTTATAAAGTACAAGATAATGCGATGGAAAGTTCCACCACAGAAACCATAATGTCGTCAACACCTTTAAATAATTCAATTGATTTAACAGGTGACTCTCTTAAAAATCAAAAACAAAAACCTATAATTATTATTAATCTTTTTATAAAACATTGTATGGCTAGTTAGTGAAATATTTGACAACATATGTACATAATAGCAATGGCCATCTAGTTCGCGAAAACTGGAAAACTTTAATTAACGAGTTACATGGAAGGCCTACACAACAAATTGGTATAATATCATGAAGTTAAAATTGAATGGTTACATGAAAATCTTACTGTATCTACCGTTATTAATATTATGAATAACGCTTCTAAGACAATAAACTTAGAGAGTGTGATAACACTACGCCTATCTACAACATCAAAATACTTAATGGATGAGGATCAAGTAAAAACCTTCACAGAATAATATCTAAAAAATAACCGATTTGAACACATTGCAAAGTCTCACCAAGAAAATGAGAACTGCAATACCTTTAATCAATAATTAATTAATGATAACTGAAAAAATGAAGGCTGAAACCGCTTCACCTTGTGATTTAATGGACAAACACCCCGCCCTGTACCTTTTAGCGGCTAGGTGGGAGAGCCCGATATGGGCATGAATATCATCGTAAAATCATGAAAGTAGAGACTAAAGGTGCACCTTCATATTCTCATCTTAACATTAATTTATTTTTGCTATAATATAACATAATTAGTAAAAGTTCATTAAGTAAATTTTATTATATTATAGTTTTGCGAGAGCCAAGAATTCCAATTCGTATTTTTACCTTCCGAGGGTACTATGTATCCTAGGAGGGGTTTTACAATCTCCGTGTCTGTAGGTGGGGTGTGTGTCTGTGGGTCTGTCTGTCTGGGCTTGGAATTAGGGAAAAGGTTTTTGCAAATGAGCCCTCTTTTTGTTATTGGGTATAGTGTAATTTTCTTTTGTGAATTGTGATTGTACGTGACGGATCTTTGCTGAGGGTTACGGAAAATGTCTCAACGTCCAAATGGCAGGGTTTCGACCAAATATTCACGGTATACGTCATAGTATCATTTTGCGATCGAAGCCGAGCCCTAATGCATGACAGGCGAGTGTTCTACCACATGTTACGCTTCACTGAAAATTATAAATTCAACTTAAGCGGAAGAGTATATTAATACTTTTTAAAGTCTTACATTTTTTACGTATGGAATTATAAAGGTCAAATCTTGAGATAAGAGACTTAAAGGGTAGAACCCGTGGGTGGTCCACTTAGTTTTTTTCTCTATCGGTACTTTTGAACCGTTAAGGGTCATTTGTTAATACAATTTCAAGTGGTATACAACGCGCTTTTTTCGTTTTGCTTAATTTACTCGTAACTTCGTAATTTCTTTTACGTGATACATTTTCATTAATGTGGTTACGTTGGTTTTATTTATTTTGAGATATGCGCTGTTGTTTAACCTTCACTATTCATGCAGTTAAGGGTTTTTTGTGTTCGTTATAAGCCGGGAATTGTTAACGGTAAGGTGTTTTTTTCTATTACAATTGACATTTTCTGGATTTCTAATTATTTGAATTACCTTGTTGTTTGATTGGGTTATTATTATATATTTTATTGCATATTTCTGCTAATACAATGTTTATTACTGTGGGTATTTAGATTGACATTTTCTTGATTCCTAAGTATTTTAAATAACTTGTTACTTGGTTGGGTTATTATTATATACTTTTCTTGTTTTATTTCGTCTATCGAAAGTGTTGATAGTGTGGGAGATAATTCATGTCGACGATTTTTTATTTGCATTGATTTTTATCGGCTTAGTTAGGTTGTCGTCATGAGTTTTAGAATAAACACAGTTTAACCGAAACCCCACATTTTTTGGTATATCGTATCTCGATTTCAGTACCCCTTCGCTTTAACTTTAATTAATACCAGGTTATTGGATGTCAGAATTGTACATTTTTATTTTTGGGGGGTCTCATTCGAGGGGATAAAGGGTCATGTGGGCGATTGAAAACACGAAATATAAATACACTATCAGATAGCTCTAGAAAAGAGCTTTCAAATAAGCTCTTAAAAAAGGGGTATTTACCTTGTTTTTATTTAATATATTAATAACTATTTTCTTTACGAAGTGAGAAACATAAGCCGCTGAGTATTATTTTAAACACATATTTAGTTTGGTTAAAAGTAATATTGTTTTAGGGTTAGTAATTGAAAATATTTCAAAGAACCACTCCTGACTATATATATATATATATATATAAATTATTTTTATTTCTTTAAATTGTGAATTCCGCCTAAGATTCAGTGAAAAATGAACTGGTCACAGCCGAGGCTGCCCCCTAAGAAAGTTAAATTGAACCTACCACACATTATAGATGATATAAAATGAATCTTTTGCAAGTGTTGATACTTTTGGGAGCTTGGTATTGCAAAAGGTAAAAATAAAATTCAGAAGCATTTATTGTACCATGTGTTTCTTAATGTATTTTCCAAGCTAACCAAAATTGTGGATTACAAAACTTTAATACTGAAGGGTATAAGGTTTTTTCTAGGTATTTATAGATTAGGCTTAATTTTCAGTTACAACAAACATTACAGGCGACACTAAAAAGTTCAATGCCTCTATTTAACACGCAATTATTTTCAATTTAATATTTTATCAATTTACTACTCAAAATTAAGGGTTGAAAAATATATACATAAGTTAACAGTCTGTCATGGCATAAACGGGACGACAAATGCCATGTACCTCTTAACTTGATTTTGCGACTGATATCAACGCCTACAGCGACTGCTTCCAGAGCTAGATCCTTTATTCTTAAAGATTATGATTTAGAAAATATTAGAGCATTATATATCACACATCGTTAAATACGTAGTAATAATTTCCAAAAGATTTAAACCAATTTTTGTATGATATCAAAAATATAAAATTGCAAAAGTGTTGAATTTCAAGAAAATAGTTATTGATATATTAAATAAGAACGAGATAAATACCCCTTTTTTTAAGAGCTTATTTGAAAGCTCTTTTCTAGAGCTATCTAATAGTGTATTTTTATTTCGTGTTTTCAATCACCCACATGACTCTATAACCCCTCGAATGAGACCCCCCAAAAATAAAAATGTGCAATTATGACATCCAATAACCTGGTATCAATTCCAGTTAGGACTATATAAACCCCACCATTGAATTGGCCTTGCCGAGATGTGTAAGATTGTGTTATTTTGTTAAAATAAAATATATTTATAAAAAGTTATTAAACTTAAAGCGAAGGGGTACTGAAATCGAGATACGATATACCAAAAAATGTGGGGTTCTGGTTAAACTGTGTTTATACTAAAACTACTTAATATTTTCAGCTAAAACCTTGGATATCACCGTTTTTTAGGCAAATCTATCAGTGTTTAAAATTTAAAAAAAATCGATTGATCCATGGTGACATGATTGGTCGAAATCGTATGGAATGACCCATTTATAATATTAGACAGTTTGAAGATTTTTAATTATTTCATAAATTAACATTGATAACAGTGCCATTTTAATCAACATTCAAGACACTTATTTTAAATCACCATCTGAAAAAGTTATTGCTGACGGTGGGTACTATAAAATTTAAAATGTATTCACCACTTGGGCCTAAAGTGGTGCCGTGGACATTAGCCTTATTACAACCTATTTTAGATGAAATTGGTACTCCGAATCGCACCAGCACTGTAAGATCGGGGAAAAAAGACGTTCAAAAAATTTTATTGAAAAGAAGCAGGTTAAATATACTTTACTAAGCCGAAGCAAAAAAAACGATATTAACACTAAAATCAAACTTCCTAAAAATAGAGCTGAGAAAATTAGATATTTAACTCTAGCTACTAACGAATTTCTTTCTGAAGAACAGAGATGCTTTTTTCATTGTCAACTTCTGAACAACCACCGTTCCAAAAAAACTAGGTAGAAGATGGTCTGATAATGGTAATTCCGTCGACATGAACACATTATCCTACATCACCGGCAGCATTATCAGCAAAGTGAAAAACTCTCTTAGTTGAGCAAGTGTTAGTGACAAGACAATATGCCAGTTCTTTACGGAATCTGACTACTTGGAAACCCAAAGCCAGACATTCACTCACCTACAAAAAGGGAAATTTTGGGGTTTTATTTTCACCCTCGTACATTGTAACTTCGTTTATGTTACAATTTGTAAAAGTGTTTATAACAGTTTTTAATGAAAAAATGCTTATAAAAGAAACCCAATTTATTGAAGTCGATATTTGACCAGTTTTTTTTTTAAAAATATTAATGTTTAAGTTTGAAAATTATAATTTATTATTCTATTATATTTTTAATGGAAGAGGAAATCAAACGTAATAATAATAAAAACAAATGTAACCAAACATCGTTAAGAGTGACACATCAGTAATAAACTTTTATTATTGGTTTAAGCAAAAACTCTTGTATTTTTGGTTTAAATGACTAGGTCTCAAAAAGTGGTTTATTTTACTTTCTAAGTTCAATACTGCCTGTCATTATTTCACTAAATGTTATCAATTATAGCTACAAAGGAATGTTAAAATTGAAAAATTATGCTCATCTGGTGGACACTAATTTTAACCCATGTAGCACAGCACTGTTGGTTAGTAGTCGGTTAAGAGTCTGATAGTCGGATAACAGTCAGGTCGGTTCTCCCGACTGCAACCGACTCAAGCCCGACATATGAAATACTTGAAAAAATGTGGTACAATTTTCCTACTCTTTGCCGTCTGTTGTTCAAATAGTTATGCATGAGTCGGGCTCACCGACAGTTAGTTTCAGATCAGTCGCGTTTGCCGACTTTTTTCCACCTCTAAATTTAAAGTCGGTAATACCGACCAATATTTTTATTAGAGATGATAATATTGGTCCAATAACATAGAGATAATTTTAATTTTATTATTACGCAGGAATTAAAATAATTCGAAGTTTCATTTAAATCAAGGAATACTTCTGCGTATTGTTCCATACCAGAGTGACTGAGAAAAATCATATCACCTCGGTAGTCCAATGGTAGTGGCGTTGGGACGGTAACCCAAAGGTCGTAGGTTCGATTCCTACCCGAGGTGATATGATTTTTCTCAGTCACTCTGGTATGGAACAATACGCAGAAGTATTCCTTGATTTAAATGAAACTTCGAATTGGTCCCATGTTTCGACTCTTTGCCGACTGTTGTTCAAATAGTTATGCATGAGTCGGGCTCTCCGACAGTCAGTTTCAGAAAAGTCGCATTTGCCGACTTTTTTCCACCTCTAAATTTAAAGTCGGTAATACCGACCAATATTTTTGTTACAAATAATAATATTGGTCCAATTTTTCGACTCTTTGCCGACTGTTGTTCAAATAGTTATGCATGAGTCGGGCTCTCCAACAGTCAGTTTCCGATAAGTCGCATTTGCCGACTTTTTCCCACCTATAAATTTAAAGTCGGTAATACCGACCAATATTTTTATTTCAGATAATAATATTGGTCCAATTTTTCGACTCTTTGCCGACTGTAGAAATTAGAATGTAAAATTACGTCTGTTCAAAATATTGTAGGGTTTACCGACTGAAGACTTCACACATGACGTTTCGCCTTAAAGCCCGAACTTACACCAATACTTCTTTGAGTGGTTAAAATTGGGTTTGTATTTGTTATTCCAGTGGCGTAGCCAGAATTTTGCCAAGAGACGGGTTCATGTATGTAAATATTAAGAGGGGGTTGAGAAGGGAGTGGAAATTTAGTAGAGTCAAAGCTAGGCCCAAGGGAGTTGTTTTGACACGGAATCCCCCCTTGTCTACGCTACTGTACTATTCCGTTGAATTACGACGGCCTCATATATTTGACGGTTTTTGATCTTAGGTTCTTCTGAAATAGACAGTTATATTTTGTAAACTATACTTAAGAGACATCTGAATATCACCATTTATTTATATTATTATTTAAGAGACATGTTTTGACTATATTAGAGCTGCAACGACGGCTAGCGCATTCAATTTTAAAATTCAAAAGTGTCCCGATCGGAATTGGCCCAAACACTATTCCCACGGTTCCACCTACCGCCTACGCAGCTACACTTCTAAACATCTAGAAGGGCAAGGTCATACATATACCACGTGATACACTTTCGAGGGAAAACCGTTACGTTCGGAAAAATCAGGAGTCCAAGCGCAGTCTTTGTTTCGGGAATCGGGTGGATTGTCGCGGAAAGTCGGACTATTTTCTTCTCGAAAAAGTTTAATTTAAAATTATATTTTTGGTTCCAATACAAGACTAAAGGTAAGACGTTTTTATAATTCAAAATAAAATAGATGTGGGAGATAAGATTTAAACGGCGAAAGGCTAATGTTTAGGCCTTTGCTCTCTTCCTTAAAATAGTGTCATTTTGAAAACGGGCAATGTCTAGTCTTGGATTAATAATAGAAGCAAGCGTTAGCTTCTATTATTAATCCAAGGTCTAGTCATTAGTCTAACGTTAGTTACGACAACTCTTTCGAACGTATTTTAACGTACACTTTGGGAAATATATCCCATAATTAATTCCTATTTTCAACTGGACAATTGATTTCTGATATATTTATAAAAGAATATGTTTATATTATTAACTTGTTAATAATTAAAATTAAAATCTTTAGGTAATGTTATTGGTATCTTGGGGAGGAAGATATTTAAATGATGCAAGAAGAATAATTTTTAAAAACACCATTGCTAGCTCATGAACTAGCTCTTCAAATGAATTGGAACGGTGCCAATGGCAAAATTGCCTTCCGGGAATAAAAACTAAAGTAATATGATCTGTCAAAATGTGATAAATATTTAAGCTGTCTGTATCTTTTTAATTTCAGACGCAGTGCGTAACATCCCCGAGCTCAGTTCCGCAAAGGAATATGATGTCGAACAAGTTATGAAAGCTTGGGTGAAACACATAAAGGATCGAGAAGAAGGGAGGGATGAAAGAAAAAATAGAGATGATAAGGAATAGATAATTTTAAAGGAGCATGTGAAACACGCCCTAAATATTTCTTTAAAATCCCCTTAAGTTAAGTTCTTAGTTTTAATTTGAACTGTTATGAACCCCATGATATATTCAATGAGTATTATTTTAAGACTCCGAACTCACGGGAACTATTTATACCTTTCTTGTGGCTCTTAAGTTCTTATTTTTTCATCGATAGTGAAAGTAACACCTGTGATACATATCCAAAATAATATTTATAATCCTTTATTAGAAAGTAAATTAAAATTTGCTGAAATTATCATTTGTTATAGAATATAAAATTCGACAGTGGTAACCACAACCTAAGCGATTTATTGCTCATGTATATAAGTCTTAAAGAAAAATGCACTATTTATTTTAAAACTGTGCAATAGTGGATTTTTATTTAAATCTTAGGTTAATGTACATGGATTTGCCAAATGTCCATAATCCATGTTATTTTAACTATTTTGCTCTTTAAAGTCTTATCTAAATTATTTAAAATCATTTTCTTAAGTAAACGTAACATTTTTGTAGTAGCACTCTGTAAAAAAATGCACGTGCAGGCCATATAGGACAAAGATTGTTATCCTTTATCAAAAGATCTCAAATTTTTAACTTACCATATTTACTTTTTAAACGTTTTTTAATAAATATATTTTGTATTATAAATTTTATTTTTGTAAGTTTGGAATTTATATATACAGTTTTGGCAGTACCTTAACTATATAGATAATTGTTGACCTTACAATCTGCAAGACAAATTAGGGCTTACCGATTGTATAAATTCGACGGTTCAAAACATCCATATATGGCCAAAGACCAAAAGACTTGTTTTTAGTAGTGTAGGCCGACGACTGAAAACCTGGTATTATACTGCAGGAGGCCGACGTAGAAATCGCTAGTTATGAAAGGGAAACTTTACTAGGTCGACCAACTACAAGGCATATTTTACACTAATTTTTTAGGTAAAACGGTGTCGGTTGTGCAGTCCATTTAATGGTATCTGAAGAGTCGGGATGTCCTACCCAGCCTACTGTTGGCCGACTGATTTTAGTTATACAGTCGACCCGACAGCAAAACGACCCTTTTCCGACTCGAATTTTTAAGTCGGCTCTGCAGTCGTATGGAGGGCTTTTTGAATTCGTTTAAAATGTAGTTTGATGCCGACTGCCAGCCAGTCTAACAAATCTGAGTCGGTAAAGGGTAGTTATACTGTCGGGCCGACAGTATATCTAAAATCAGTCGGCCAACAGTAGGCTGGGTAGGACATCCCGACTCTTCAGTTGCCACTGAATGGACAGCACATCCGACACCGTCTTCCCGACGAAATTCGTAGCAGTCGGGCCGACTACTTTGTGCTACATGGGAAGTCACCATCCACAAATTACGAGATACTATTCATCTGCCTTCTTAGTTTTGAAATACCCAGAAACCGCATTTGGGCGAATATATTAGATGTGATAGTTTAAATCTTTATTATTAAGGCATTTCATTTTATATCCGCTTTAAACTTGAGTTTGTAAAACATTGTAAAGCTAACGTATAGCTTCGACTGAAATGTTACGGAACTAAATATAAAGGTCCTGGTTGGAACAACTTATGTGTATTGTTATTATTTTATCAATAAGTTATAGCTTATCCTTGAAAAGAAAAAATATAGCATAAATTATATCACATAAAATAATTATATTTATTTATTTCTTTAATTAATTAATAATCATATGTAACAATGACTATTTGTATTACGTATGATTACATTAATAGTTAATTAATATAATATATTTTTTAGGCATACACGAGTTAGAAAAATGAAGAAAAATATAATTTTCTAACTCATCAATTCAAATTCTATATATTAACCGACTATTTCTATTTCTCCAGAGAAGATAGATGGCAGAGCAGTGAAGTTATTTTAGTTGCTTCCACCGATACTAAGGGTAAAATTGTCAACCTATGTACAGCACTGAGTCTCCGTCTATGTAGCGATAGCTTCTATTGTATTTAATTTATTTAACCTAGGTGTATTTTTATACATTTTTGTTATAAGGGACCAACCCCTGTAGCATTTTAGAGTCGGGCCGACGTCGGCTAGTGTCTTAAAACAGAAAGGTCGGCCTACTGTCGGGCCACCCCACTCTGAAAGGTCGAAATGTCCTAGTAGAAAAGTAGTCGGCCGACCGTCGATCGACAAGAAAATTCGACTCACTTCCGATGTATGTCCTACTCAGAAAGGACTATGGACCGACTCAGAAAGGACTATGGGCCGACTCAGAAATGACTATGGACCGACTCAGAAATGACTATGGACCGACTCAGAAAGGACTATGGACCGACTCAGAAAGGACTATGGGCCGACTCAGAAAGGACTATGGGCCGACTCAGAAATGACTATGGACCGACTCAGAAATGACTATGGGCCGACTCAGTAAGGACTATGGGCCGACTCAGAAATGACTATGGACCGACTCAGAAAGGACTATGGGCCGACTCAGAAAGGACTATGGGCCGACTCAGAAAGGACTATGGGCCGACTCAGAAAGGACTATGGGCCGACTCAGAAAGGACTATGGGCTGACTCAGAGAGGACTATGGGCCGACTCAGAAATGACTATGGGCCGACTCAGAAATGACTATGAGCCGACTTCAAATAGGCATATTTCCGACTCGGAAACGACGTTGTGCCGACGTCAAATTAAATCGCACTTCGGAACTCCCACTTAATACCAATTTGATGCCTTAACAGTAATTTAGCTGAGATTGAATCGATAATAATTTTCAATAAAAATGAGCTATTTATATTAATAGAACTAATCCAAACAATATACAAGTCTGAAAATCTTTTGGCGAAGTACATAGAATTAATAAAGTAGTGATATAGAAAAGAAACATTTTAATTAAGCTTCTAGATTTTAATACGTAAAAACAATTACAATTCAAATACTTTTAACAAATATCATTATCTTTTGATGTTGTAGTCTAATTATATTTTATTTATAAAACACATGACCTTGTAATTGCCAAGGCCTAACAGCTCATGCAAAACATTGTTCACAAAGCTATAATTAATTGATATAGATATTCTTTATATTGATATATTATTGAAAAACTTACTTTTTTAGTTTAGATTTAATGTATTTCTCAAGATTCCAATGATTTTCCATTAATTTTGAATAGAAAATTAAGCGCACAAGTCAACAATTACACCTCCCATCTCAAGCGAGTTCGCCAATAAAATTCTATAATGCTGCTAGTCCGGAGATGGCGCTGCGAAAGTATTAACTGGCGCGTGCTTTTGAATTTTTTAAACTATGAAGCGTTTGTGATCGTATCAATAGGCCTATTTATTAATACATTTTAAATTTTTTAATCTATTTAGAGTATAATTAATCAATATAAATAAAAATCAGGAATTAATATTTTGAAATAATATCGTAAATCGCAAACCCCTGTAACACATGAAGTCGGTTTAGAGCAAAGACTATATACGCTTCGCTTACTAGACAGGCGTCTCCATACAAAAAACCTGTTAACACTTTCGAAACACGGGAGAAGCCTTTGACCAGCCGTTAGAGGCACCACTAGTAGCACTCTGAAGCGCGAGGAAAATTTTGACCAGCGTCTGCTATCGTATGCAAGTTGAGCCATTGAACACGCCAATCTATTTATATATAGTCTTTGGTTTAGGGTCGGGGTACGGTCGATAAGTCGGTTTATAGCATTGAGTTGGGAATAAATAGAGGTACAACTAAATCTGTCTGGCGCGGGACCAATTTCGTTCCAAAAGGAGACTTTATCAACTTTATCGTTCAACCGTGGGGGCATCTGTCTTTATTGGTGGCAACTATTGCAATTGAATTTTTTCGCGAATCTGATGCGAAATTGAAATCTATGATTTCTCGTAACAAACAAACCTTTGAAGTTGTTTAAAAATAATTTTATTCTGTCAACACGATTCTTTTTAACTCAAGTTACGGTGAGTTAGCTAATAATTATTTATTTTTAGCCATATAACTTTACAAAATATAGATGGCGCTACCGCCTAGTTATAAAGATGAATTTCGTACAGTCTTATCAGATTAGGCCCCGCGTAACCATGGCAACTGGAATCGTAATTTTAATTCTAGCAGTATTATTTCGACACTAAAACCGTAATTTTTTTTGGGACTATTTATGGTCGGTATGCCGACCATTATCCAACTTAAAATAGACCTTACATTTAATTATTGGATTCGACATTAACTTTATGAAACCGACCATATTTATTTAGGAAAAGGGGATATTTTAATTATTTTCTGACTATTTGATGATGATGAATTTTTTATTCACTTTTATTTTTTCTTCAAACTTATTTGTATTCGAAAATCTAATAATGAGATCAGTTTTGGGTCAGAAATAAGCATTAATATAAAGTCGGCCCGACGTCGTTTCGGAGTCGGTTCTTAGTTCTATTAATTGGCGGTAAAGAGTCGACGTTTTGCAGTCGGCCGACCATTTTACCCCTACGACATTTCGACCCTCAATCCAAAGGTCGGCCGACTTTAGCGTTTAGTACCTTTTGCCGACGTCGGCCCGACTCTAATTTGCTACAGGGAAGTAACTTCTTATGCAAATTAATTTCTAAAAATTAATTAATCATAATTAGTAAAAATGAACTTCAAGTATAATTATAATTATACAATAAAATACAATTATTTTAAAAATATGAAAAAAATACGTGTGGTCCTTATCAAGTCGGCATATCGACTGTACATTAAAGTCGACTTGCCGACTTTATAAAGTCTCAAAATGGAAATTTGTAATTTTTGGGGTAAAAAAATTGAACAATTTGAGTCGGCATACGGTCGTCGACCTGAAAACGACTTTTAGACCCATACCCGACTCTTGACCGACACCCTAATGCTACAGGGGAAGTCATCTTGCGACTTTTCGTAATTTTTTGTATTTCATGCCCACCTGTAGCCCCTTTCTGCAACCGACTATGACATCCGCATTTCTTGGAATATGACCCGCTAAGACCAGTGGCGGATACATATGAAGATTACGGTCACGTTTAGCCTCAAACACACCACCAGATGTACAGGCAGAAGCTAGCACGTCGTCAAAACTTCTGCAACATAGTTCATCGATTATTTGTACTGATTCCTGTAATCAAACGGATATTGGAAGTTATATAGATATATTATCGTCGGGAAAACTTAGTGATGATATAATATACAAGCTTCTCACAGCTCCAAGGAAACCCAAAAAAGGTTATATCTTTCCTACTCCCGAGAACCACAAGAGAGGCTGGTTAAGAAAGTACTTTTTTGCATTAACTGCTCAATTTTTGTGAATAATAAAATGGTTGGAGGAAAGAAATTCAATATCACCCAGAAACTTGTGACTGAACCACTAACAAAGTTTGTCAAACTCACTGGTAAAATTGGTGACCTTGAGACCCATTCTCATATCATGTACCATGTACGTTGAAGCGTCAACAGATGCAAAATTTATTTTTAACCACACTAGACAACCGCGAGCTTGAGGTCATAAATCAATTGTCAACAAAGAGAATAGAAAGTATTAGAGAAAACAGAGCCCATCTTGTACCTATAATAAATACAATCATATTTCATGGAAGGCAAAATATTCCTCTGCAGGGGCATAGAGATGATGGGAGACTATTAGAAAACGAAACAAATGATCATGAAAATATAGCGAGTAACGAGGGAATCTTTAGAGCTCTTCTAATTTTTGAATCGACGCTGGAGACTTGCAACTATAAAACAGCACCTCAAGACCAACGCCACTTACGTAAGTAAAACAACGTGTAATGAACTTATTACATGCTGTGAAGAAATGGTGTTATCAAGAATACTAGAGGAAATTAAAGAATCTCGTTATTACAGCATCATCTTCGATGAGACTACGGTCATAACGCACATCGCCCAACTGAGTTTAGCTGCAAGATATGTCGATGGTGGCGGCCAATTACACGAAAGATTTTTGTATTTCTTTGACATCCATAAAGACAATGATTGTAGTAGCAAAATTGACGATGAACCTGAAGAGCGCAGCATTACTGGTGAGCTATTGGGTACTACGATTCTAAAGAGAATGGAAAGCCTTTCTCTGTCCCTGGAGAACTGTGTGGGTATAGGCTGTGATGGATGCTCTGTTAATAGGCCGGAATTGAAAGGAGCTGTAACTACAATAAAAAAGAAAGCTATCAATGCGCAAGTTGCAGAGTGTGAGAAACGCACTTGGTACTATTGAAGAAGTAGTAGCGTTCTTCACAGCGTTTAGCAAGCGGTTCGCAACATTGAAGAGTCACCTAAAACACTCGCTGCAGTCACATTGTCAAACGAGATGGGTTGAGATACATGAAGCTGTTTTTCAATTCGCAGCTGATCTCGGAACAGTATGTAAATTTCTTAAAGATATACATCATTGGAGAGACAGAACAACGGCTGCCAAAGCCAATATTCTCCTTCGAGATCTCTCTAATTGCGCGTTTAATATCACGCGGTTTTAACTGAATGAGATTATGAGTATAACATATCTAGTCAGGAAAAACTTACAAGACCCTAGCTTAGACGTCGCGGTGGCAAAAGTAAAATGAGATTCGACGCTCAAGGTGTACGATGATATGAGAGCTAATGCTGATAGCCATTTTGCTCGTATTGTTCAGGAAGCGAAGACAGTTATGGAAGAGTTAGACGTGGAGATGAGTGTTCCTCGTCTTACAGGCAGGCAAAGCCACGGGGCAACACTGGACCAAGAATCACATTTTGCGATTAAAAGTGACTAATGGGAGAGATTCTTCAATACAAGCAAACGAGCATAAACGCCTTTTATGATCTTTATTCGGTTCTGCAAGCGTTGGCTGTTCAATATACAGCTTAGACAAATTGGAATTGGGGACCCACTGGAGATTTCCACGTAGGCTGTAGCTTACTCAGCCTACCCCTAGTGCCGCCACGATCACTAAAATAATGGTGTCTAAATTATCATATTTCATCTTTATTTCGTTCAAACGAAAAGTATTTTATTACAATTTACCGAATAAAATTTGTCGCTTAGCCTCGGTCGTACTTAATACACTAGGTCGAACTCACTAGCTGACAATGACATCTTTTGAGACATCAGTAGGTAGAAATTGTCAGTTGAAAGCCAGAGGCGGAGGCGGAAGAGGCGGAGGTGGAGGCGGAAGAGCGAAATGGGGAGAGAGAGGGAGATTCTAAAACAACGCACAGAGATCTGAACTAAATATAAAGGGTGATGGACAGAGAACTCAACTAAATATAGGAAGACACGCGGCGGAGATAGCGGACAGAGAGAGGGTGGCGCCACTACCTAACACCTAACGTTAATTATAGGTAGTTACACTGTAATGAAGCAGGTACGTTTTACGGATCCAATTGTTTACGTTATCCCATACGAAGATAGAATTAATTATAATTTAAGAAATCAACTATATTTTAAAATGCAAATCAAATTAAAATATGGAGCATTAATTTCACCGATATTAGCTAAGCATATCCGGAAATTGAGAGTTCTGACTGAAGCTAGCTGTTTTGAATATTAACCCGTCAGAAACCCTAATTTCCACCGGAACTCCTTGTTTCCGTAAGAAATACGAATCTTTGCATTTTTATTGGTTACTAGTTGAAATCGGAAATTAGGTACCCTATAAAACGCTAGCACCCCGAGACCGAAACATCATTCGAGCTGAACAGAACTACAAGACCTCTACCACAAGTCCTCTGCCGCAAGAACCATCCAATATGTAAGTATATTTTCTCTTAGTGTCTTTTACGTTCGCTTATAGGCGATATAATTACAAAGTATCTTTTACAGAATGGATACTGTTGTAGTTTTCCCCTTATCATCAGAAAAGGTCGTTGAAGTCACGTCGTTGTGTGAGATACGACTTGGCCTGAGGGACAGAGGTACAGGCATCACCTTATCGGAGCTTGAATTCAGTCAAATTTGTAACAAGAAGGATGAGATTTTATCTTTCTTGGTTCATCGCTGGATCGGAGACCAAACGCGTCGAGCTTCGTATCTATCAGAACCGAAAGATCTTGGACATTCGAGAAATGTTCCCAGGGACTGGAGTACACTTAGGAAAGCTTCTACCCAGCAAGAGAGGTTTTGCAGTAGGACATCACCTAAGTAAAACTCTTTTCGACCTTAGCGACGAGGTGAAGACATACCTGAGTGAAGTAATCAGGGTTCGGAAACTTATAAAGAAGAATATTCATGAACAACTGCGTGCTGGAATTAGTTACTGTTATGGTTGTGATATTGCTCACCCTTCCCAGCTACAACACGATTGTCTTAACGAGTGGGAGATGCGGGTTGAAACGAATTATTTGTTAGCAGTCGAGAAATTAAACTACGAAGAGATCAGCAAAACATATTCTTTCAAAACATTTTTAAATGATGTATTTTGTAAAAGAATGATTAATCAAATTGTATGTACTGCTAAAAGAGATTTGATGTAATAAATAGAACTTGATTTGTAAATATTTTGTCATTCTTAAAAATGGATTTCACCTTACAGCACCCTTCCAACGGGCTCATCGTTGGTGCGACGCAGTCCGGAAAATCTTTCTTCGTAGCTAACCTTATCAAAAATAAAAATATTTGTATTTCTCCACCACCAGAGAGAATAATATGGTGTTATACGGAATATCAACCCAAACTATTTAACACGGTATTAGACCATACACCTACGGTTGAATTTCACGAGGGAATACTTAACGTTAACATTTTGGATCCTAACGTAAAAAATTTTGTCATTCTCGATGATTTACTTTGCGAAATTTCTAATAACAAAGAAGTTACGAATTTATTTATCCGGGGGTCCCATCACAAGAATACGTCAGTTTTCATTTTAATGCAAAATTTATATTACCCTGGAAAGGAAATTAGGACTTTAAACTTGAACTCTCACTATTTGATAATATTTAAGTCTCCTCGTGATAAGTCAGCGATTTTCCATTTGGCGCGTCAGATTTCACCTACTAACAGTAAATACGTCATCGACGCGTTTCATCAAGCGACGGTCAGAAATTTCGGATATTTATGGATTGATTTAAAGCCAACCACATCAGATCAACATAGACTACGAACCGGACTACTACCTGGAGAAGAGGCTGCCGTTTTTATTCCAAAATAAATCATGTCTAAGAGAATACATGATCATCGTGACTTTTTGAAGTTCCTCACCACGTGTAATTCCTGTCAAAGGAACGCTTCTATCAAATACGCTAATAATGACGCGATCAAGGCGATTGCGGAATGTTGTATAAATGTGTTACGAGGGAACGTCAAACTGACAGATGAACAAAAGCAGCGGTTGAAGAAACATTGTAGCCATTTACGGAAGCTATCACGGGCCAATACCACAGCGAAACGAAGGAAGATTTTGGTACAAAAAGGTGGATTTCTACCTCTACTGTTAGCCCCCCTTCTATCTATCGTGAGCAGCGCAGCCGGCGCGGCAATTAGTCGAGCGATCAAGAATGGCTAGGAAAATGATTTTAGTCCCCGAAGAAGTTTACAAGCGTTTGAACTCTCAACCAAAAATAGAACTTAACGGTGATCAGGATACAAAGACCGTTTTGAATAATCATAAACTAAATCAGTCACAGAAAGTAGAAATGTATATATATTATTATATATTACAACGGAATATAAATAGCACTAACGATTCCAGATTCGCACCTCAAACCTGCCATTGCTTTGTATAAGTGGATTGAAAATAACACTAAAAATGAATGGTCTTCCAGCGGCGAACTTATGTATAGAGGACGTTCAGTCGTCGGATCCAATATCATGGACATCTTACACGAGACTGTTAAAGGATATAGATTCAAGCCGAAACACGATACTGTTGGCATGGACCACTTTTACGAATTACTTACGAAAGAAAATGTTCCCAAGACACTTGTAAAAAATAAATTTCCTTTTGATACCGAAACTGATTCTCTTACCGACATATTAAACGAATCAACAGATGTAATCCCTTTTAACGTATTACCTTATAGTCCTCAATCTATGAATGGCGATGGATTACCTAATTGGATATCGTTGAAATAAATATAAACCATATTTCGTTTCTTTTTCTTTCACATACGAAATACAATCCACCATGGAAGGTTGCGTTGAATCTGCTCCCTCTGGTATCTTAACATATTTATCCGTGTCGTACTTTAAATCTCCGAAAGTCATCACAGCATTTTTACTTTTATTTATTATTATTATTTTTGAACTCTTTGATTTCTTGTACTGGTATCAAGAACGGAAAATGAACTGCACGAGCAATGGACAATCTTGAAAAAATATACTTTAATGTAAAGGATCCTGGAAGTTACGGCGGTGTACAAGCCCTTTATCGCGCAACCAAAGCAAAGGGTCTGAAGGTTTCCATAAATGACATTAAGGAATTTTTAAAAGGGCAAGATACCTATACTCTTCACAAACCAATTAGACAGCATTTTCGACGGAACAAGACGATAGTGTATGGAATAGACGAACAATGGCAACTTGACCTGGCAGACCACAAAAGACAAGAAAGGGACAACGATGGTTACGGCGTTAAAAGCGATTTTAAAATCATGTAGAAAACCAAATATTGTTCAAACTGATCACGGAAATAAGTTTCTTTGTAAAGAGGTTCAACGAGAATTGAAACGTAGAGGAATCAAGTTTTTCGCGACGCATTCTGAAGTAAAATCGAGTGTCATCGAACGTTTCAATCGCACTTTGAAATCGCGCATGTACCGTTATTTCACCCAAAACAATACGCATAGATATATCGACGTACTGCCGGATTTATTAGATTCTTATAACAACAACTTCCATAGATCTATAAAATGTAAACCTGTTGAAGTAACAAGCGGAAATTCAAAACAGATATGGGATAATTTATATGGGAAAATTGATTTTTCTCCTCCTGTCAAGTTTCATTTTGAAAAAGGCGACTTGGTTCGAATCAGCAAAAATAAAAGAACTTTCGAAAAGGGATATAAATCTAACTTCACCGAGGAATTATTCAAAGTAGTAGAGCGAATACCGAGAGACCCACCGGTATATAAACTCGAAGATTTGAACTCCGAGCTCATTTTGGGAGTATTCTACAAAGAGGAAATACAGAAAATAGGGAAGGACCTCAACAACTGTATATTTAAAATAGATAAAGTTTTAAAGAGGAGGACAAAACCTGACGGAACTAAAGAATTTCTCGTACGTTGGCGTGGTTACAGCTCCGATTTCGATTCTTGGGTGCAAGAAATCGTGACACAATGAGTTTCTATATTACGCTCCCCTCGGACTCTTCCATGCACTATTTTAAAAATAACACTATAAGCAAGTTCAGAACGTATTTACCAGAACCGGTAAATCTCGATGATGCTTACGAAGTTGGTCTTGCTGAAATAAGTTATCCCAGAACTTGGAATAACGTTGAAGAAGAGTGTGTTGTTCGAATTTGGAAAACAATTTCGGAAGAATCAAAAGGAAAACTAAAAAAACAAATGAAACAAGTTTTGACTAACTACGTCAAAAGAAATCTCAGCGGAATAATGGATTTCGTAAATATCGTAATACCTCCAGGGTATTATGGAGTTGAGGATTTACTAGAAATTTTGTCGGTTGACGATTTTGGTCAAAATATTAGCTCTAGAGTCAAGTTTCATTATAACAAACCGAATCGCAGGGTCGTGGTTACATTAGAGAAGATGAACCAAATACATTTCCCACACGAAATTGCCTCTATATTAGGGTTAACGAGAAACCCCGGAGAAGATGTAACTGTTGACAACTCCATGACTGCGCCTTTCAGCTGCGACATGGACGCGGGTTTACATTCCCTGTTCATCTACTCGGATATCGTTCAAAGCCGATCGGTCGGCGACTCAGACGTACCCCTTTTGCGAATTATAAGTATTCAAGGGAAAGACGGCGATATTGTTGAGAAGGAGTTTTCGAGACCTCATTATATGCCTATAGCGAAAAACAATTTTCAAACGATTGAAATTAATATTATGACTGAAATAGGTCGTCCGGTACATTTTGAACGAGGAAAAGTGCATGTTACGTTACACTTTAGACCACGAAGAACTTGGACTTCCCTATAAAAACCTAAGGAAAATCAGATTTATCTTCATTTACGACGAGAACGTCAAAGAAGAAACATGCCGTCTCGTAATTTAGATTACGTTTCCGTAAGCGACTTTCAAAATTATTACTTGAATCAAATTGGACACGGATCTATCCCTGTATATCGGGGTGTCGCTGTTCAACGAGGGTATGGACTCGGAAGTATATTGGCTTCCGCATTTCGATCTGCCATGCCCATCTTAAAAAAGGGAGCCTCCTTTTTAGGACGGAAATTTTTAAACACAGGTGCTAAAATCGCTTCAGACATCTCCGGTGGGGTATCACTCAAAGAGGCTTTATAGACTAGGGGGAAAGAAGCGGGGAAAGAAACTTTGAGGGGAGCCGCTGAGCACGTGAAAGCTCTCACCGGTAATGGTAAAAGGAAACGAAAAGCGTGCAAAATCATCAGTTCAGTTCGAACCAAGCGTAAGAGAAGATCTGCTCGTCCAAGCTCCGATATTTTTTCATAATGTCACTAGCACACCCCAGCTCTCAAAACAGCATTAGCTCGGAACTTGATTTATTTCGCGTACCGTATACTCAAACTGGAATAATAGGAAGTCAGTGGGTAGAATATAACCCTACATCAAACGTTAATGAAAATCAGACGATAACTTTCTCCATCGCGGGAAACTCGGAAACCTACATTGATTTGAAAAAAACGCTTATTCAAGTTCAAGTTAAAATCGTAAAACCGGATGGATCTTTACCAATAGACGAAAATATCACCGCAAAAACACCCGCGGACAAAGTTGGACCAGAAAATTTATTTTTGCACACCCTGTTCGGAGAAGTTCACGTCTCATTAGGTGACAGATCAGTTACCTCGTGCGCTCAACAGTACCCTTACAAGAGTATGATCCAAACTCTCTTGACATTTGGAGGACCGGCTAAAAAGAGTTTTTTAACGGGTGCGCTCTTCTACAAAGACGAAGCGGGAAAATTTGATGGGTTTTTCGACAACAATGGATTCAAGAATCGTGCTAAATTCGCTCAAGAAGGGGTAATAGATATGATTGGAGTGGTACACGCTGATATTTGCCATCAAATTCGATTTATTCCTAACATGATTGACGTGAATTTTAAGTTCATTAAAAGCCCAAATGAATTCTGTTTACACACTGATGGTACGAAATGCAAAGTCGTCTTTTCCCACGCGTCAATGTTCGTCAGGAAAGTTAAATTGACACCCGAGATAATGATTGCGCATGCTAAGACGATGGAATTGACCAACATGAAATTTCCATTTACGAGAACAGAATGCAATTCCTTTTCCATTTCCAGCGGAAACAAGATAGCCGTCAAGGACAATTTATATAGTGGTCAACTACCAAATAAAGTAGTCATTGGTTTAGTCGACCAGAATGCCTTTTTAGGTGATTTCAAAATGTCTCCGTTCAACTTCCAAAATTTCTTGCTGACTCAAATAGCTTTATACGTTGACGGGAGTAGTGTTCCCCAGAAACCTTTAAACCCAAACTTCAAAGAAAACCTTTTTATACGCTCTTACGCTAATCAATTTCTTCAAACTGGTCAATGGTATATCGACGAAGGCAATTTTATTGGACGTGATGAATTTGCCAATGGAAACGCTCTTTTCGTATTTGATTTAACCCCGGATCTCAACGGAAGCTAAACCGAATGTTTCAACCTTTTAAAGAATGGGAGCGTTCGCTTAGAATTAATCTTCGGAGAAGCGTTACCGTCAACGGTTAGCGTTGTATACTATTCGGAATATCAATCATTGCTTGAAATAGACAAAAACAGAGCAGTTTTATTCGATCAAAGCTCATAATGGACTCGCGTCAACTCGAAAAAATCCTGAAGCGTGACCCTTACGTCAAGAATATATTCAGGGGAATCTACCCAGCAGATAAGCTACCCAAAATCGTCAAAACATTCCCCTCGCTATACATCGTCAACACCGACACATCGAAAGGGCAAGGAGAACACTGGACTACTATCTACATTTCAAGGAAAAAGAACACCGAATTCTTCGAAAGCTATGGAAACCCCCCAGATTTATTTAAATTTAACGATTTTGTGGAACGAAACAGCCTAACTGTTACGTATAATTCTTATCAATTGCAAGGGAATGTTAGTAAAACATGTGGCGGATATTGTGTATATTTCTCCATAAATCGGTGTAGGGGTATAAAAATGTTTAAAATATTACAAAGATTTTCTAAAGATAAAAATGTAAATGATCGTATGATTACGGAATTCATGTATAAAAAATATGGAATAAATATTTTGAAATAATTTATTTGTTTTCATTTCTCAATACGGTAATGTCCGTGGGACAACGTTCTTATTCCGTCAGACAAAATGTAACGTTTATCGTCACACGGATTAAGGCACATTTTGGTTTGACGCACCGTTGATAATTCGTGTTTTTTACTGACAATACGCTTCATTTCTTCGACGGTTACTTTACTGTTTAACAGACAATCGCGGTACTGTTCATGACGCACGCGCTTTTTGACTACCCGCTTGCAGACCCCTTTGCAGGTTCGTTTCTCTCCATTGGTCGACAAGATTGAGTACATTTTTGGACGTAATCCGCAGAATTCAATGACTGGAACTCCGTCAAGCTCGTCCTTAAATTTCCCCAATTTTTTCTTGTTAGCTTCACTGGGATAGCCAGAGAAGTCATATTTATCAGCGTGCGCAGAAAAATCTTCATACAAGTCCCCAGTCTCAATATGATACGTTAAGCTGTCTGTAAAATTATACTTAAATATTAGTTTATACGTAAAATGTGTGTTTTTTTAAAATGTCTTACCAGTGTCCGTAAAAAGAAGTTTAGCCTTTTCTTTGTACTGTGTTTGAATCACTTCGTAATGGAATTCGTACATTAGAAGCTTTGAGAGGTCTAATATCGAAAACCCTGTGTATATTGGTCTGTTTAACAACAGCTTTTTCTTCAACATGTGGATTCCGACGAGATCCTTATCGAAAACAGTAATCCTCTCAAAAGCGGGGGAACTGGCTTTCTTTACGGCCTTTTCAGGAGTTTGAACAAGATGAAAGTCGATACGGAGTCTCAGGTTCTCCATCGTTTTTCCTCAAAAAAAAAATAAATAAATAATACTAATAATTAAATAATTTTATTTTAATTAAAATAAATTTAAATACTTACCGAAGACTGCGTTGTTCATTAATTTAAAGTAGTCCCGTTCAAAGCTATTCGTCGCCATTTTACGCTTTTCTGTATTAAAGTCAATATACGGTTTCAACCAAGGTCCTTGATCAAACCGTAAAATTCGGTGGACATTGCTAATTTTAAGTCCTTTAGATACGTAAAATTTCAGATTTCTGTAGTGTACCACGTATCTCTCTTTGTTGCGCAAATTGGGTACGAGTTTCGGTAAACTCTCCTTGATTGGGATTTTCAGTTTTTGTAACTGTCCCTTGGAGAACTCCGATAGGTCTCCAGGTTTAATGGACATTTTCTCGGGTGCTAGAGGATAACAGTTATGCTCATCGTGGAGTGACTGCGGATATTCCAAGTCGACTTCGAGAATAAAACCTTCCGATTCGTCATCGGGGTGGCACAGAATGATGTTTTCAACGAAATCTCGGCATGGTTTCATCCATCTGAAGTTTGACATCGGTAACGCATCGCACATTACTGTACCGTATAAGTTATTCATGTCTTGAATATAATTAAAATTAATAACAATAAAATTAATAAAATTAATAATTAAAAAAAAAAAAAAACGTACCCAGGTAACAAATGTAACTGTCAGGTTTTGAAGTATCATACGACTCTAGATACTTATTATTCGCTCGTGCGAACCGATGACTGATCATGGAAACCCCACCTCTGATACCCTTCTCAATGAAGAGGTGCATGTCTACATCTAGAAGTAACTCGAGTTTGACCTTGGTCATGCATAATGCAGCTTCCCACGCAAACCCGGGCCCTGTGAAAGCGTACGCGCAGTCCAGTTTATAGTAGTTTAGGCACATTGTCCTAAAATTCTCAAAGACATCGGCGAGTAGAAGCGTATCAGACTCAACATAGGTGTCGTGGTAGTTCCCTTTAATAAAACGAATTAGTACCAGTATTTTTAAAATAAAATTTGTACACATCTTACCAAGGTTTTGCATCTGGAATGTTTGCCAAACATTTTGAGCATGTTCGTAATCAGCATCCGAAATATCCTCTTCCGTTAAAACGTTGAAGAAAGCATTTTTAGGTGGGAGTTGGGTTTCCTTAAACTTATCCTCACTGTCGATGTAATCGTAACAGTAAACTCCTTTGCGGAGCAAAAGCTTTACTTCATTCGGTTGGAAAGCAGAGTTTAAACATGGAAACATTTGAGGTCCGCCTTTCGCTAGATTTGCCACGAGAGTTTCCAAAGACGCGGGCATGAAACGAACACTGTCAATAAATCGCAGCCACCCGAGAGAGAATGATATGTAGGTCTCTTCGTTAGACGGGATACATTTAATCTCCTCATTTTTAATGACCCCAATTGTTTGCATTATCAAATGCGCGTCGTATCTACGGGTATTATATGTTTAGTTAAAAGGAAATATTTAAATAAATTTTCTTTTACCTTGAGAGGTTATGAAAAATAACTGGTATATATTTTGGCGGTTTTAACTTGAGGTTGCACGAGTTATGACACGGACCCCTATACGAACCTGTATAGTGGCAATGATCTCGGACTTTATAGTCTTTCGCGGAGAACGATTCCGAGCAAACGTAACATTTAATAGCGATGCGAAATGCTGTCTCCTCCGCGGCTGACAAAATCATTGGTCGGTTTTC
This sequence comes from Leiobunum rupestre, assembly GCF_980474605.1. Taxonomy (NCBI): domain Eukaryota; kingdom Metazoa; phylum Arthropoda; class Arachnida; order Opiliones; family Sclerosomatidae; genus Leiobunum; species Leiobunum rupestre. The sequence goes on from NC_143394.1 coordinate 17,843,241, forward strand.
CTTAAGTTTGTCCTTTATTTTTTGTTCCTCTATCTGGAGGTCGCTAAGAAATTGTAATGCAGCACCTTTTCCCCTGTACGTTACTGGTTTCTCAGAAATACCTACATTAGTGAAAATAAAATATAAAAAACTACATAAAATATACGTTGGAGTTGAACGTACCGGTTGGACCCACGACGACGTAGGAATATCCGCACGTGACATGCAAAGCGAGTGTGGTGGACGAAGATAAAGATGAATCAGGTAGACATGTTGAAACCTTATTCATTAAAGCTTCGAAGTCGGCGTATATGACGTATGGACACTAAAATCGTAAATTTTAATATATATTCAGGCTAAAAATGTTAAATTAGTACCTTTTGATGCCATCCAAACTTCTTGAACGACAATATAGGCTCATCCAATGGCATTTCGATACGTTGCGGCCCGTGGACACTACAATCTTTCACGTGATCGTCTCGGTTTTCCTCAGCATTTCTACCAGTAAATCGATGTAGACAGTACCGGCAGTAAAATTTTGTATGCTGATTTTTAGTAAAACTACTGAGAAGACGACTTAAACTGTTGATCAAACAGTAATGTTTTTCTTGACCGTTAGTAACCAACAGCAAGTCAATTTCGCGTTCTTTGGGTACTCTCCTCTCACTGACGTATCGCGGGAAGACTTCTTTTTCGTATGCAAACACGTTGATGGATAAATTGTTAACCTCCTCGAACCTTTTAAGTTTGTGGGAGTTTAATTCAAACGGAAAAGTTATTCCCGAAACGTCAATTTCGTGAGCGAACTTTCGATATTGGCTTACACGGTTAGGATGATTTTCGGGAGGATGAAGACGGGCTATTATCGACCATAAAAAACACTTATTGTCCACTGACTGAACGTTCACGAGAGCTCTTTTCTTATCAAGACCGTCTGGTAAAAGGAAAAAATTGGCTCCACCTACGAGTGGTAGGTACTGGATAATGTTGACCTGAAGAAATAGGATCCTATCTAAAATCCAACCGCTACCTCTATTTTCATACTCCGCCATAGATTCGGCAATTTTCTTTATGCTAGAATCTATTTGGCCCAGAATAACGTCTGCCATCAAAGTAGCGTGAGTGTATCCTCTAAAATATGGAGTAGATTCAGCTTCGGCTTCAGAGTTAGCGAGTTGACGAGTGTATCGAGTCCGAATGGTTAAATACCATTTTATGCCGGCTTTCTGCGTGAGTTTATTCCGGAGGTAGTTTTCCAAGATTGCAAGGTGCTGGTTAATGAATAACGTAGGGTCCGTAACGTCATCAGGTGCTGTGATTCGAGCGGCGAAGATAGCGTCGCCTAACGCGTTTATTTCTTCTAACTGTCCAGGTTGATAAACTTCGGGATGGTCTGCTTCAGGATGGTTTCCTAGCTCCGGATTATCTTCTACGATGGGTGGGACGTCTGGTTGTGGGGGTGGTGGTTGAACTGGCGCCAGTTGATGGTCAGGCGGTTGAAGTTCGGTGCCTTTTAAGGTATCTAAATATTCGGATATCCCCTCGTCATCTTCGCTAAGAAGTTCGGGGATTTCGTCGTTTCGTGTAGCACCGTCTGTCTCTGGTACCGCGGTTTCTAGGGTATCCAAATATTCGGGTATTCCTTCGTCATCGTCGCTTAGAAGTTCGGGGACTTCGTTGCTTCGTGGTGGGACGTTTAATGAAAACTTACCAGCACGAAGTCTTTTTAGTTCATTAGGGATTGGAGACGCAGATCTTTTGCGACGTACAGTGAGGAGTATCGGTACATCTTGACCAGAAGTAGTAGATACCCTAGGTAAAATCTGTGGTGGTCCGACGGATCTCGATGGGTCGGTAACCGCGGACGGTGGTGCAAACCCCGATTGGCCGGCAACCGCGGACGGTGGCGCGAACCCCGATTGGCTAGCAACCGCGGACGGTGGCGTGAACCCCGATGGGCTGGCAACCGCGGACGGTGGCGCGAACCCCGATGGGCTGGCAGCCGCGGACGGTGGCGCGAACCTCGATGGACCTGCAACCTCGGACGCGAACCCTGACGGCTCGGTAACCTCAAGTCGACTTTGAATAACCATGGGTGGTAGAGATACAGAGGGGGCATGTGTCCGACTATGACGGGTTAAATTATCCTTTCGCGTAAAAGACATGTCACATACAGAACATTTAAAAGAAAAATTACCGTGCTTGGACTGGAAATGTCGATCGAGGCCCCATTTATTGGTGTAAGATGAAGAACAAACGTTGCAAGCGAACATGGTCACGGAGAAGACTCAGAGACTGAATACGCCAAGTTGACCATCACCTCAACTTTATATAGATAGGGCACTCGGATACTTGTTTCCGATTGTATCCGGTGAGGTGTAAATATGCCTGAACTTGTTTCCGATTGAATATTTCCTACTATAGTAGTTAGCATATCTTGTTTCCGATTTAATATACTATTATAAAAGTTACAGATGCTTGTTTCCGAAGGAATATTTCCTACACTATATTAGCTTCTAGTTCATGTTTTACGTGCGCCCCTTTCCTGCTACAGGGAAGGATTGTGGGTGTGTACATTATACACTTTTAATTATGAATAATTACATAAATAAGTAAATACATAAAATTGTCGGGTTATTGTAGAATAAGTTTTAATAAGTAATAAAAATTTCTCAAAACAAATACTAATTCTTAACTAGTTAGCACCAAGAAAAAAAATCATTTTACCCCTGTCAAAAGATGTTCACCACTTATTATTATTTAAAAATAAACGGCTCGGTTTACTGTTCGTTCGATGGAGAGTTTCCTTTACAGAGGTACGAATTAACTAGTTACTAGGAAATGTTTTTGTTTCTTTCAATTGTGTGATAGTGTCAATAGTTCTTAAATTACAGCAAAAACGTTCTTGTATCGCCATCTGTCACAATGGGACTTTCTTCCTAGTTATAAGTCAGTAAATCTGCCTATAGACTCTTAAACACGCCACCCCAATCGACCGCCATTGCCTTACAGTCTACGGGGAGGGTGATGAAAAAACCGGTTTTTGGGGGATGAAATGTCTGTGGTAGAGCGCTTGCTTGTCGGATGCCTAGTACGATAATAGCGGCACCCAGTAAACGTTTCTAAAAAGAGTGTATACTTCCCTATTTTTATGTAAAATATATTACGTATTTGTAGGATAGTGTGCTTATAACAAAATATAATTCAGGGTACAGTTATAAGATATTTTTATTTAAAAAATCTTCGAAACCACTTCAACAATATTTTCGTACACCCAGTCGGCGTAAATGGTACATTTTTCTAGTGCGCAGTAACGTGCCGTTTGATGATCGAATAAGCATTTAACAATAGGCGATTTATCTAAGATGATTGCTTTTGGACAACCCACATCATTAAGGTCCTTCACTTCACGCTGGATAATGCTCGACAAAAGGGCGCACTTCTCGTTACCTTTCGAAAATACGACGTCGTAGTCTCGAACCATCATCTTAACGCACTTAGGCATCATCCTATATGAAGTGAAACCATCATTCCACGAAACTCCACTGATGTTTCTACTCGTCCATGCATTCTGTTGACGGCATTTGATTGAAAGCATTGCTTCGCTGTATGGTGGTGCAAAGGTAAATGTCGCTATTTTTGGGATAGCTTTGACCGACGCACCCGCAACCTCCTTCATTATCTTCGTCGGTCCACCTTCATCTGAACGACCAGTCAAATATTCCGCATCTACTATGATTGCTTTCATGGTTACGCTGAAACAAGAAATATATATATGAGATATTTATACAGAGCAAATTTTTACAAAAATAATTTCTAAGCACTTAAGTTAATTTAAAAAAGTAAATACTAGGTGTATTAAAGTATGGAAAAAAAAATAAAAGTAAAATGCTAAACGAATAATTTAAAGAAAAAGAAATGTTTATGAAATATACTTACTTAATAGAGAAACTTTTAGGGCGGCAGAAATCGCAGGAGTGGTGTGAACTCGAAGTCTTTTGCACGAATCTTGAAGACTGATGCCCATAACTTTGGTTCGCTCTTTTTATACCGAACGACCGGAACCCTAATATCCGGTAGTGCTTGCACGCCAGGTGGATGGTCGGAATTTCCAATTTTCCGAGTTACCTGCTCGAAGCGACAATATCCGGGTAAACAGGGTTGCCAGTAGGAACATCCATCTTGCAAACATGATCGAAACCTTCAGTTTACCGGAACTGCTTATATCCGAAAATATGTGATTATAAACCTGTGGTCAATCTGAGAAAACCACAAAATCTACAACTTAGATCGAGGGATTTATTACTACAAATCTTCCGATGGACGTACCATACATTGAAGTGGATGACGACGCTAGTACGGTCGCAAACTCCGATTTGGGAAATGTGTAAGATTTCTTTTGTTAATTTTTTTTTAATTTTTATTTATTTTTTAAATAACAATTATTAATTTTATTTACTTTTTTTTAAATAACAATTATTAATTTTATTTACTTTTTTAATAACTATTAATTTTTTATTTATTGAATTTTATTCATTTTTATTCATATAATTTACTATCTTCGTTAGCGTTGATGATGTAGACGAACAATATACGGCTACCAAGAACTGCGATGGGAGGTACGTAACCCGGAAATTACGCGCTTTTTTGGAGCCATGGCCACGATTTCGGAAATTACTGGACACAATGTGTAGGATTGTCTCTGATCACATGGATTTTGAGTAAGAATTTAAAAGGAAAAAAAATATATATATTTATAAATATATTATTATTTTTTTTTTATCTCTTATAGCCCCCATTTAACTCCTAACGCTGACGGGGTCGCTATACTGAATGACGTTATGACACTAATGATAACGAGGCGAAACGAATATCGTGACCTTCAACTTTCAGACTCCGAGTTTTCCCGCCTTATAAAAGACGAGCAAGCAATTTTAGATAATGTCGGTAAAATCATAATGACCAGTATAAATACGCATTATCTAAATGCGTATTTTGTATAAATATTTTGGAGGAGTTGAAATAAATTTGTTTTAAAAAAACCATGAAATTAATAATTAGTTTTCAGACTTATGTTTTCTCCTCCCTCTATATTTAGTAATCGGTTCTCTGTCCATCACCCTTTATATTTAGTTCAGATCTCTGTGCGTTGTTTTAGAATCTCCCTCTCTCTCCCCATTTCGCTCTTCCGCCTCCACCTCCGCCTCTTCCGCCTCCGCCTCTGGCTTTCAACTGACAATTTCTACCTACTGACATCAAGGGACCATTTGTGTTAAGACAGTCGTTGTGGACGATCCATCGCGGATTTGCTCGTGAATATTCGCGTGTTCCAATTTTGGAAGGATCTAATTTTGAAGGTGATTTTTCGGAACCGAATCGGAGCGTACGTTCAGGAAATCTCCAATGGCGTAATAACCTGTTGAAAATGGTGGCGCAGGGGTTTTTAGAGGCGCCAGTTCCGAATTCGTACACAACTATTTAGTGCTAGTGTTCCTTTGGAAAGTGTCGCCGCGTATGATCTTACTGCTGTAGGTGACTTCGTCACCTCTGATGATGAAATTCTACAGAGTGTCCATTTGGTCGAACCAGTGCTTGTACTGGTCTTCGTCCACTCGCATCATCGCAACAAACAGCTTTTCACTCATCTTGGGATTTCACCTGAAATATTTATCGCGCAAAAGATACCCATAATTTTTTTTTAAATCAGCGCTTCAGTTCAGCTGTTGAAAGGACGGCGAAGGAAGTAGAGCATCCAGCGAAATAGCTCGCGCTCTTTAAAGGGAGTATGAATTTCCATGTTTACGGTGCATCAACAACTTTCATATTTCTGTCACCAGGTTTTATGATGAAAAGAACTATCGTATTGTAAATTATTAGAACTTTATATATTTATAAATTTTAAGATTTAAAACGTTATTAAATTTTAGTAATTATTTCCGCTAGCCGAAATTATATTAAAGCATTATACCTTAATTAGAGGAATGCATTTTTTGGGGATCGAATCGAATATCAAACTTTTGTACTCTAGCGACGTGAAATACCAAATCAAATATTTAAAACGTTGAATAGATGCATCGAATATTTTTGTGGCCTAACACAAATACCAAATACCAAATAATATGACTGAGCGGCACCAAGAGTTACTTGCTATCACGTTATCTATTGACTGCCTTGGAACTCAACGATTAAGAAAACCTCGCGATAATTCGACCAGTTTCGCCAACTTTCTGAGATACAGAATATTTTCAACTGGCCTATTCGAAGTCTATACAATCGATTGTAAATGGAAATGTTGCTGGTATAACAATCAATAATAAACTACACGAAAAATACCAATCAAGAGACTACTGTAACAACCGGTTTAGAGTTATAAATATACTTTTTCATTATTTTACTAATTTATATAAAATTATTAACACTTATAGTTTTTAGTATCCGTTCTCTTACGCGTTGAGCCCGAGTTGTGTTTGAATGGAATTTTCATGGATATAAAAATGGAGAGATTTAACATAATACATTTAAATAATATAATATAATGTCATGTAATGTAATATAGTATAAGAACAATAAAACACTGGAGAAAAAAGTTTGCTAATTTTATTTTTTAAATAAAATAAAAATTTACTTAGTCTATCTTTAAAGGAATAACGAAATTATTTAAATCTTGTCCAGTTAAAGGAGAACTATAGAACTTAAAGATAACATTGAACTTCCGAGTTATGCAAATATTTTAAGGAGCTGTAGGGGGTGAGTTGAGAGGTATGCCGGTTTTTCCCCCATTTTCCTACGATGAGTTAAAAGAGCGCCAGAGAGCTTTAAAGTGTGGCCTACTAGCCCCTGGAAGAAGGCTGCAACAAGCAGCAGGGAAATGCGAACATTAAGGTTTGGGTTCATGTGATAGGTAAAAAAGGACGTTGTAAACAAATAGAGGTTACTAGCGTAAAAAAGTAAACTAAACCAGTATTTAAATTCCCTGCTGCTTGGTTTTGCGCTTGTTAGCAGTCTACTTCCAGGGGCTAGTAGGCTACACTTTAAAGCTCTCTGGCGCTCTTTTAACTCATCGTAGGAAAATGGCATAATTCTCAACTCACCCCCTACAACTCCTTAAAGTTTTTGCATAACCTTTTGAAACACCCTGTAGATTAAAAATAATTTCCATCGGCCTGCTGCAATTTGCACTAGACGAATCAACCAGTCTGAATCAGGATGACAGTGTACGTCACAATAACACCCGTAATCTAGAAAATGAAACCACACAAAAAATGAGGTGTTTAGGCAAGTTCTTTTTAACTACATTCACCATGTTTAAATCGATTACACAAGTTCTTTATTAAAGGTACACTCAACCCTGATATAGAGTTTCTAAAAACATTTCAGTTATAAATAAAGGGGTACAGAGAGTGGTATCAGTGGGACGTTACCAAACGTAATCCATGCTAGGGGAAACTTAGTCTCATTACGCACACTTCTGAACTTACTACGCGTTTATTATCTCTCGGTAATGTGCCTACGAAACTCACAGTTGGCAAAAGCGATTTCTTAAACTCGAAGAACCCGTCAGCGGTGAATAAGAACGAGCCTGATTTCTCCATGACCAAAAGTAGATTCATCTACAGTGGAAGAAGAACAAAGAATTTATTTATACTTCGGGGGAACTTTACAATGTTTTGACGATACGCGGACACCACGGGCTAGTTTTTGTATTCATTTCTACCATGAATATGGAATTTTATCAATAACCTTTATATCATCTGGGGCTATAGGTAATCACTCAAAATTCATGGTAGAAATGAATACATGCATGGTGTAAATAAATACATGCATGGTGTAAATAAATACATGCATGGTGTAAATAAATACATGCATGGTGTAAATAAATACATGCATGGTGTAAATAAATACATGCATGGTGTAAATAAATACATTCATGATTTCATATTAATGAATATAGATTATAGATCAATTGAATTTTTGTTTCAAAGGCTATATAGTTTTGGATATGTTGGAGCCGATTATATCATCTAGATGAGACTAGCTTGTTAAGCTCACATCACTGCTTAGCTCAGGAAAATGAAAATTTGCAACATCTGTAAATCAAAGAGGTATCTGGGGTTTAAACTATGCACCCCTTTTTTACCTAAAATTCAGTTACGTTTTGCAACCCTCTTGATTATTAAAAAAAATATAACGTTCTGCACCCATTGGAATTCATATCGGTGGAGTTTTGAACCCACAAAATACCTTTTAAATACGCCCTTGAGATATCAGGTTTAGGCTGTTAACCACACAACCCGACCAAGCCCGAAATGTTCACCCAACTCGCGGCTATTTTTTTCGTGTGACCCGGTGTTTTAATCTCCCATCTAGATATGGCTGAACATGATCCTACCTGATGTTGGACATCAGGATTGCAAGGGATGTCTTGCTTCAGTGAGGACACTTTTTGAAAGCATTTTCGTACCTGAAACAAAGTAACTACTTCATTTTAGACCAAATCTGAAAAAAATCTAATTTCAAAATAAGTACACCAATCAAATGTGAAGTGCATCAGTATTGGATTAACAGGAAGATAAGATTTTTTCTCCCTAAGCTTAAACACCCATTTTTGCCGTGGCGCAGGCCAGTATGCCTAATAATAAAAATTAACTTATTAGAAATTTAATCGTAATTCAATCATTCAATCATTCAATCTAGATTTAATCATTTAAATCTAGATTTAATCATTTAAATCTAGATTTAATCATTTAAATCTAGATTTAATCATTTAAATCTAGATTTAATCATTTCAATCTAGATTTAATCATTTCAATCTAGATTTAATCATTTCAATCTAGATTTAATCATTTAAATCTAGATTTAATCATTTCAATCTAGATTTAATCATTTCAATCTAGATTTAATCATTTCAATCTAGATTTAATCATTTAAATCTAGATTTAATCATTTAAATCTAGATTTAATCATTTCAATCTAGATTTAATCATTTCAATCTAGATTTAATCATTTAAATCTAGATTTAATCATTTAAATCTAGATTTAATCATTTAAATCTAGATTTAATCATTTCAATCTAGATTTAATCATTTCAATCTAGATTTAATCATTTAAATCTAGATTTAATCATTTCAATCTAGATTTAATCATTTCAATCTAGATTTAATCATTTCAATCTAGATTTAATCATTTCAATCTAGATTTAATCATTTCAATCTAGATTTAATCATTTCAATCTAGATTTAATCATTTAAATCTAGATTTAATCATTTCAATCTAGATTTAATCATTTCAATCTAGATTTAATCATTTAAATCTAGATTTAATCATTTAAATCTAGATTTAATCATTTAAATCTAGATTTAATCATTTCAATCTAGATTTAATCATTTAAATCTAGATTTAATCATTTCAATCTAGATTTAATCATTTAAATCTAGATTTAATCATTTCAATCTAGATTTAATCATTTCAATCTAGATTTAATCATTTCAATCTAGATTTAATCATTTCAATCTAGATTTAATCATTTCAATCTAGATTTAATCATTTCAATCTAGATTTAATCATTTCAATCTAGATTTAATCATTTCAATCTAGATTTAATCATTTCAATCTAGATTTAATCATTTCAATCTAGATTTAATCATTTCAATCTAGATTTAATCATTTCAATCTAGATTTAATCATTTCAATCTAGATTTAATCATTTCAATCTAGATTTAATCATTTCAATCTAGATTTAATCATTTCAATCTAGATTTAATCATTTCAATCTAGATTTAATCATTTCAATCTAGATTTAATCATTTCAATCTAGATTTAATCATTTCAATCTAGATTTAATCATTTCAATCTAGATTTAATCATTTCAATCTAGATTTAATCATTTCAATCTAGATTTAATCATTTCAATCTAGATTTAATCATTTCAATCTAGATTTCATCATTTCAATCTAGATTTCATCATTTCAAACTAGATTTAATCATTTCAATCTAGATTTAATCATTTCAATTTAGATTTAATCATTTCAATCTAGATTTAATCATTTCAATCTAGATTTAATCATTTCAATCTAGATTTAATCATTTCAATCTAGATTTAATCATTTCAATCTAGATTTAATCATTTCAATCTAGATTTAATCATTTCAATCTAGATTTAATCATTTAAATCTAGATTTAATCATTTCAATCTAGATTTAATCATTTCAATCTAGATTTAATCATTTCAATCTAGATTTAATCATTTCAATCTAGATTTAATCATTTCAATCTAGATTTAATCATTTCAATCTAGATTTAATCATTTCAATCTAGATTTAATCATTTCAATCTAGATTTAATCATTTCAATCTAGATTTAATCATTTCAATCTAGATTTAATCATTTCAATCTAGATTTAATCATTTCAATCTAGATTTAATCATTTCAATCTAGATTTAATCATCTCAATCTAGATTTAATCATTTCAATCTAGATTTAATCATTTCAATCTAGATTTAATCATTTCAATCTAGATTTAATCATTTCAATCTAGATTTAATCATTTCAATCTAGATTTAATCATTTCAATCTAGATTTAATCATTTCAATCTAGATTTAATCATTTCAATCTAGATTTAATCATTTCAATCTAGATTTAATCATTTCAATCTAGATTTAATCATTTCAATCTAGATTTAATCATTTCAATCTAGATTTAATCATTTCAATCTAGATTTAATCATTTCAATCTAGATTTAATCATTTCAATCTAGATTTAATCATTTCAATCTAGATTTAATCATTTCAATCTAGATTTCATCATTTCAATCTAGATTTCATCATTTCAAACTAGATTTAATCATTTCAATCTAGATTTAATCATTTCAAACTAGATTTAATCATTTCAATTTAGATTTAATCATTTCAATCTAGATTTAATCATTTCAATCTAGATTTAATCATTTCAATCTAGATTTAATCATTTCAATCTAGATTTAATCATTTCAATCTAGATTTAATCATTTGAATTTAGATTTAATCATTTCAAACTAGATTTAATCATTTCAAACTAGATTTAATCATTTGAAACTAGATTTTTTTAATATTTTGTAACAAACTTTATATTTTCATAAAATAGAATTGTGTTTAGATTAATCTACACAGATTTTGTTAATGGAGAAATGATATTCGCAGTCAAACACAATTTACAAAACCAAAAATTAGTTTAAATAAATTTAAATTAGTTTTTGAAATTAAACCAGGTTTAAGCCAAAACCATGTATTTTTTTTTGTTATTTTTTTAAATTCCAACTCTGAGGTTTAACGATAAATAATCGTACCTGTCTATAGTAACATTCAGCAGACACGCAATAGGCAATTATTGTACACATTTCTTTAATGGTACCGTAAAGCGATTGGGCCAAGATTGCGCTTTTCACTGAGTATTTCAGAAAAAGCAGAGTTCCTTGTTGCAGTGTGTAGATGGTGGACGACACGAAGATTAGACTCACGACGAAATCGAAAAGAATCAGTTTTCCCAACTCTTTATTTAAGACGTATGTCTTTCTTTGCAGTTCTGTTAAACTAAGTCTCAAATTCTGCAGATTCGTCACTAGTTCGTAGTTACCCGAACAATCATTAAGTAGCTTGCAATGTTTTGCCAGTCGTTTCGAAATAGAGTAAAAACTGAACGTGAAAAACAAATGCAGACCAACTGGCGAAATTTTGATCAATCTGATCATTATTATCGTGTAAAATGCGGATACACTTTCAAACAGAGATAAAATGATCGAGGTTACTTTAATATTGAAAAACAGCCAGTCGGTGATTATAATCAAACAAGCCGCGCAAACCGACCAAAATAGCAGAACAAAACTGAGTATCATTCCGTATTTACGAACCAGGTTTTGGTAATCAACATCAACATCGAAAATTTTAAGGTTATTCAAACTGTCTACGCTTTCAATCAATTTGACGTGCTTTCTTCTGTGATACCATATGTAAAACGAAAGTGCAACCGGGTACGCGAAATCGTAAAGAATGTAAAACACACCAGCGAGGTTAAATAGAATTCCGGGATTGGTAACGTCGTCTTTAAAGTCATCTGATATCGACGAAAGGTCGAATAAAGATTGGAATTTGTGATGCGCGTACAAAATGAACCCGACAGTGAACGTGATGCCAAACGTAATTGAAATGAGTCTATGTATTCTGTCGGCTTCTAATGGTCTCCTGTGACCGTATGGTAATCCAATCAAGTAGTTGGAGAACTGGTAGAATTTGAAACTTGCGAAAGGATCACTGTGATTTTTCGACATGTTTATGTCCCACATTCTCTCGATATCGTAAGACTACCACATTGCAAATGAGATAAATATCTTTCATCACATTTCATGAATTCAAAATATTCTTAAAAAGGGAACATACGGTTCAATTTTGATTGACATAGACAAATACAACAATGAATTCGTTACAGGGTGTGTCCAATAATAAAGTTGATAGAAATAAAATGATTTATCGAAAATCATTAAAAACAAATTGTTGTTAAGAAATATTTGGTGCCACCTTGGATGCTTCATTCCTCGTCTGTTTTTAATCACAAAATGTTAACATAGATGGTAATCGTCAGAGTAAAAGAGTTTTGGGAAAAATCAAAAGCAGTCGAGCTTTTGATACACAATTGATCTCCACCAGGAAATATATTTTCCTTCATAGGAGAGGTTAAGCTCGTCCAAGAAAACGGGTAGCAAGAATTAAGACCAAACAATCTACTCACAACGAGACTGGATCTACATTGAATTAGGCTTAGTTTCCAGAAAGCTACATGAAAACGTTAATTTTCAAGTCACCATGAAATTATCGTGTTAAGGAAGGATTTCAGATTCAAATCTTTCATTATGGGAATGGATGGAACTTTATATAGGTTGTTGTGATTGAAATGGAAACGGCAGTTAGTAGAACGGTAATTGTGGGTAATGGTTGTTTTCTTTTTCAAAATTTAATTGTTCGAATCGTACAAAAATATTAGGTTCCCATATTTTATTATTCGTTACGAAAGTTTGTGAAAATATTAATGTTGACAATAGAATAACGCCTGAAGATGGTAACCACATTCCACTACTGGTGCACTTTGCTCTATGATTGTTTACCTCTTCATTAAAGACTTTTAGAGAAACGCAGAACGAAGCCATTAATTGACTGCACGTACGTAACAAGCGTCGGCACAGGCTCTATGAACGAAAAGATCCTGCAACAGGACGGGGTTATGAGTATGTTGTGTATGCGTTTTGTATGTATGGGTGTTTTCGCTCCAACTTCTCCTTATTGACTTTTGGGACGGACCGAGTGCTGAGGGTTACGATAAACGTCTCAACGTCCAAATGGCAGGGTTTCCACCAATTGTTTACGGTATTCGTCTCAGTATCAATTTGCGATCGCATCGGTGACAGGCGAGTGTTCTACCACAGAACCACCGATAGATGTTTCAGTTAATTGAAAATTATAAGCTCAGCCTAAGCGGAAGAGTATATTAATAGTTTTTAAAGTCTAAATTTTTTAGGTATGAAAATTTAAAGGTCAAATCTTGTTTTAGCGCAGTCAGAAGAGATAAGATGCTTAAAGGGTAGAACCCGCGGGTGCTCCACCTAGTTAGTTTTTTTGTAATTTATTTGGTTTTTTCTGTCGTATATTTTTATCTATTGTGTGTTTAGCGTATTTAGTTTTCAAGCGTAATCGTTCATTTATGAAGAAAATTTCGAGTTGTATACATCGTGCTCTTACACTTATGTTGGTCTGGTTTTTAACTGGGTCGTCATTGCTTTGTAATTTATGTTAAACGTTTTCTCGACGGATTAAGATGTTTAATGCAGTTCATCAATTGGGTTCGTTTGTTTTTATTTATAAAGAGCCCTAACTATTCCGTCTACAGTCATTTATTGATATACGAGCTGTCGTTTAGTCAAGTGGCTTTCTGTGCTTTGTGAATGGTAAGTTTTCGCTTCTTGTTAATACATTTTTTATTGGTGTGGATATTTGGACATCTACGATTCCTAATGCAGTCATTGATTTCCTGGGTGCGCGAGATATTGGGAATTGGATGGTATTGGTCTTTTTCATGCGGTATGTGTCACCACGTCAACATAAGGTCTACGAGTCGTTCACTAGCCAGATGTCAAATACGGTATCTTCATCAAGGGCGAGTGTTGAAATAAAATGAGCGTTAAAGATGCGGCAAGTATTTCGTAAACGAGAAAATACAAATACCCTCTGTAGATATTTCTTTCATTAAAATTTGCTTGGTAATATATTTAACTGAGAAACTTGTTCTGTAAATAGGGTTAAATTCAATTGTACATTATTTTAGTACGTCTAACTCACTATTGTAACTACTTAATTTAGAATATTCTGAATAAATTAAACTCGGTTGTTTCGTCTCAATTATTTTAATCAAAATTAAAATTGAACTGGGATTACGTTTTTAGTAAATAACTCTGAATTGCGGAGATATCTTTAAGGGTCGTCTCGAGAAATTATTACCACTAGGGACCATTCTTCCGAGGAGAGGTATATTTTGTTTTGGCTTGCCATCTTGTTTGTTTTTAAAATTCTGAGCGTACGGTACTATTACAATCAATTATTTAAAAATCTAAAAAACGATAATATTTTCTTGACAGTATAATAAAATGATTGTTATTAAAAATAAAACCTTTCTTTGAAAGTTCAGATATGTTTCTAGTGTTTTCGTATAGTGTCAAAATGGAGTTGGAATATGTTTGACGTGTTTTCTTTTCACATCACTGTAGATTTTAGAATGGGCGTTTTAACTAAACATTGTGTCTATATTGATAACTTTTATTTTATGTTTCTTACAAATGACACGACTAACATTTTGGTCTATCGGTTTTGATTCGAATAAAAGTGATCTAAGATTTATTTAATTTATTCGAACCACTTTGATTTTACGATTTGAATCTATTGACCATAAAAAATAAAACTTTAGCACATCTGCGCAGTGCTGATAAGCCTTGTATCTTGATGAAAAAATAAAACTACAATGTGTAACAATGAACAGTAAATATTAAATATATATTTCAAATAAAAGATTAAATGAACAGTAGTTTCACCAAAAGTTAATTATATACTCCTACCAGAGAAGTATCCAGCTAAGACATTAAAATAAATCATACACCTTTCAAGCTCGGCGCAGATTCCATTGGGCGTGAATTACCCCCTAAATCGCGAATATGTACATAGCGTCACGTCTCAAAAACAACACTGGAGCCGGTGAAAATACATGTTTGAAGAGAATAACATAGTGTTGTTAATTTTCCGGAAATATAAAACATTTAAACATAAATTACTTTTTAAGGGTTTTTAATGTTTTTACCTTTTTAAATATCAGTAAACATACTTCAAAACATTTATAGTGTTACATTGTTAATCATTTTAAACAAAACTAGGCGAAAATTCCGCTTTATATTAATTTGAAAACAATATATTAAGACTAATCGTGAAATGAAAACCTTTTTTTCTTTTTTTCGGAAAAATACGGAAAATTTTCCGGAAAAAATGGCTCGGTCATTTCCCGGAAAATTTTCCGACTTTCAACACTAGATTAACATTAATTAGCAAGATAGGTCGATGAATACTTCTCTAGTAATGGATACTAAACACTTTTAATATAACTCAACTTCGTTGTCCTAAAGTAATTCATAATGAAAGAATTGAAGACCCTATATACCTCGTTGATCCTCAATAAAATTATCGACTTGCTTAGCGGCGCCAGCAACAGGCCGGGGTAGGCCTGGGCCTACTTGAAATTTTGGTAGGGGCCACCAAAAGTCGTCTTAAGGGGCCTCCAAAATTTAATATACGGGCCTCCAAAATATTTAATTTAAAAAATTCTGTAATTTGTTTGTGAAATAATTTATTTAATAATTAATTTCCAATATTCAATGCGAGTGATTCGCTTAACGACACTGCTGTTTTTATTCCTTTCAAAGGTACGAGTAACTTTTCTTTGACAGTAGTTTATTTTTTAGTTTTAATTTTTCGCGAGCGCTACTATATCGAAATTGTATATTCAATTTTATCTTTACAAATTAATGGTTCTTAAACTTACTTTACCTACAAGGAGACGACCTGAGGTGTAACCTGAATTCCAATGAAAACAGACACCTAACCTAACCTAACCGAACCGAACCGAACCTAACCCTAACCTAACGGAATCAAATTAACACCAAACCCAGCCAATTTTTATGCATATACGAAACACTATTTTGGCGATGGAAATTCGAACAAATGCTACTACTCGTTCAGACAAGGTCATTAAATTTGTACAAATGGAACAATTTCGGTTTTCGAGTTCGGACAAATGAGTATTCGTACAAACGCCACACTATTCGGACAAATGCTACTACCCCTTCTATATTGATCGATACAAACGTTTTTCGCAAAAACTATGTATTGTGGAAGTACTAAATTTTCAGGGGATATTCTATGACTAGTAATCGTTTTAAATTTTTATTTTAACGAAAATCGTAGCATTTTTCATGGTTTTGGAAAACATTATTTTTACTGGTATGTTGCAGACAAAAAGTTTCAATGTGAATGTAAAAGAGCAGGCTCTAAAGGGTTAGGATAATCTTGGTTTGGTTAAAATCAGCCTATTTTTCACTGAAATATGAGGTCATGAAAAAACTACTTGATCGTAGAAGACAATAGCTTTTTATTACATTTATTTTAATCGAAAATTGGCAAAAATGTTTCATGTTGGAATTAACCACTTAGAATTTCCAAAAAAAAAATAACATTTGACATTTTTAAATGAAGTGAAGACCCAAAGTCATCTGTCTTTCTTTCTGATGAAAACTCTTAAAAAAATTGTAATTTAGTATTTAAAGCTGTACCATTACGAAATAAAATAATTACTCTATATTATCAATGTTCTTTCCTGACAGTCTACCAGATCACCATCCGTGCTATTCGTGACTTTGAAGATGATGGCAAGGTTGGTGCATCCTAGATTCCGTGGACGAGGACATCATAACATTAATATGGAAGACACAGTCAACGCCTTCTTTGTCGCCTAACCTCGAGCAAGTATAAGAATGGCATGCTCCGATTTAGACTTGTCGACATATTATGTCTGGAGTGTCCTTGATCACCATTACCTTCATCCATACCGTATCACGCTCCACTAAGCAGTAAGCACTTCACGATGGTGATAGGCGACTTAGATTGAACTTTTGCAACTGGTTCAGAATTTCCTCCGTTTGCTCCTCGTGTCCGACGAGTGCTCATTCTCGAGAGCCAGCCCATTGAACAGACAGAACAACGACACGAGGAGCGATGAAAATCCACACTAGGGATTTCCTCACCACATTCAGGTCCAATTTCGCTTCAACGTCTGAGCTGGTCTACTAGGAGATCGCGTTATTATAACTTTTTTTTCTACCGAATCGGCTTAATGGGGATAACTACTTGGCCTTACTACAGAATGAAGTTGCAGAAGCGTTGGAACATGTACCTTTGATCAACATTCCACACTTTTGGTTCCAGCATGACTGTGTGCCTCCTCACCAGCAAAGAGGTGTGGTACATGTTGTCAGAATTTATAGCCCGGTGTACCGGTAAAAGCAAGAAACCACACCACCGGAGGCCTATCATCAGAATGCCCTACGCCAGCGTCCACAAGCCCGGACAGGTGACAAAACCAGCATGGGTAGTAGAACCCTACTACTGATGGTCGCACCCTCGACGCAAGCCGCTCAACACAGCAGAAGGTGCAACAATGGGACGACCAGCCCGCCACTTCGTACAATTCCTAAACACCGAGCTCCCCTGGCATTACATTGGAAGGAACGGTCCAGTGCGATGGCCTCCTAGCTCCCCAGATTGGACACCGCCAGACTTCTTCCTGTGGGGATTCGTGAAGAAGGTAGTATATAAGATGCCAGCCTGTAGCGAAGAAGACTTGCGTCAGAGATTTATTGAAGAGTTTCGACTCGTATCTCCAGCTATTTCAAAATATTCTGTATCGCCCACGAACGTGTATAGCAGCGGATGGTGGAATTATTGAACCTTATTTAGTATAATATTGCTTCATTGGTAAATTTTGTAACACTTTCGGGTTTTGTTTTTTCTATCAAAACATTAAAAAAAAAATTAAAAAACGTTCGTTTTTAGCAGTTGTGAAATTTCTATAAGGCCACCTACTACCAACTTGTTTTATGACCTAATATCTCAGTGACAAATTGACCTATTCCAACCAAACCATTTAAATTAAAGGTTATAGAGTATGCTCTGCAACTTGTTCACGGACAGTTTTCGTCTACCACCTAGTGTGAAAAAAACTAAAAATTAAAAAATCGTTAAAAATGTCACGAATTTGCTGAAATTTACAAATAACATGATGACGTACAGTTTGTCAGTTACAAGATAATGTGATGACTACCTAATGGAAGAAATGATTGTCCCTGAAATAATATAAATTTTGAGTATTTGTGTCTGATTGCTTTGCCCTTCAATTCCATGTTCTTGCCTTTAGCTAATTTGTGTAGCCAAACTTTGCAGTATAAATGAATACATTTTTGATTGAAATTACGCGATGATGATCAATGTCAGAGGTGGGCCTATTGGGTTTTCTTCGCTTGCTAAAATCTTTACCGTCAATTGTATTATTTTTTAATAAGATTTAAATCTTCAAAATAAAGAGAGAATAAAAGAACTCCCAGGTAAAATAATTCACGGTGATCTTTGAATGTTTCGAAGAAATATCAGTAGGGTTTTCGAGTGGGTTCTAGGGAGTATACAGTGGAAGTCCTCCTCCCGCGAATATACAGTGGAAGGGTTCGTGACGCAATACTTAGGTGGTGAACAGTCTAAGGTAGGGGTGGTGAACTTACAAAGTCAGGGTGGTGCTGGGTGGTGAACCTACAAAGGCTCATGTACCCAAAATTGGACCGCAAGTTTTTTTTCTTTTTTGGGGAATCTCTATAGGAGTTTAACTTTTGGTCCATTTTTGGTTACATCAGAAAATTAGTTGGAAAAACAAAGAGCCGTAATTTTACCACTCCTCCACCCCAATATCTATAATTCCCAGCAATGCTTTTTCCCTGTTACTATGATCTTGCAATCCTATTGTGACAACTGTTTAGAAGACACGGAAATGCGTGTGGTTATTATAAAAAATATCGACTACATTGAGATTTATAAAAAAAATTACTTTAAAAACCTTTTTAAATGAGGAATTTTGTAAATGCATGGTCGCTAGAATAGTCTGTAACGCTAAACAACTTTTGAAAATAAAAACTAGTGGTTTTAGGAAAAATGTGTCATTCCTTAAAATGGATTTCAGGTTGCAACATCCTTTTAAAGGTCTGATCGCAGGTGCGACTCAGTCTGGAAAATCCTTTTTCGTGGCTAGTCTTATCAAATATAAAGATACGTGTATTTCGCCCCCACCCGAGATAATTATATGGTGCTATACGGAATATCAACCCAAACTGTTTAATTCGGTATTAGATGATACACCCACAGTTGAATTTCACGAAGGATTATTAGACGTCAAAATTGTAGACCCAAATGTCAAGAATTTTGTTATTCTTGATGATTTACTTTGTGAAATATCATATAACAAGGATCTCACGAATTTGTTTATAAGAGGTTTCCATCATAAAAACACGTCAGTTTTTGTACTTATGCAAAATTTGTATTATCCTGGGAAGGAAATTGGAACGTTGAATTTAAACGCGACCTATCTGATAATTTTCAAGACACCCCGTGACAAATCGGCGATATTTCATTTGGCTAGACAGATTACTCCAACTAACAGTAAATACGTCATCGACGCCTCTCATCAAGCAATTGCTAGAGACTTTGGGTATTTATGGGTGGATTTGAAACCAACTACGTCAGATGATTACAGACTACGAAACGGACATATACCAGGAGAAGAAGCTGCTGTTTTTATTCCAAAATGAAGATAATTCATAGTCATAAGGAGTTTTTAAAATATCTGTCTAACGTCGTAAGTGTAATTCGTGCCAAAGAAATTCCGCCATCAAATATGCTAATGACGCGATTAAATCTATTGTGGAATGTTGTATAAATGTTCCGCGTGGCAATGTGAAACTATCAGATGATCATAAGAAGCGATTGAAGCGACATTGTCAAATTTTGCGGAAGATATCAAAACCGAATACAATCTCAAAACGGAAAAATATTCTAATACAGAAGGGCAGGTTTTTACCGTTAGTCTTAGCACCTCTTCTTTCAATTGTGAGCAGTGCAGCTGGTGCGGCTATAAGTAGAGCTATTAAAAATGGGTAGAAAGATGATTCTAGTTCCCGAGAAGTTTATCGACGGTTGAATTCTCAACCGAAACTCGATGAAAACTTGGATACCCAAAACTGTTTTAAATAATCAGAATCTTAATCAGTCACAAAAAGTGGAGTTGTATAACCACGTTTTGCAACGAAACAAAAGGACCAAGCAAAAATCGTTGAATAACCGAAAAGAAAGAAAGATTGTTATTCTGAAATAGCTATCGTAATACCAGATTCTCATCTTAAACCCGTTATTGCTTTGTACAAGTGGATTGAAAGAAACAGTAAAATTGAATGGTCTTCCAGCGGCGAACTTATTTATAAAGGACGTCCTATAGTTAGATCAAATATCATGGACATTTTACACAAATCTGTTAAAGGACATATAACCAAACCAAAATACAATACTATTGGGATAGATGAGTTTTACGAATTGCTTAAAAATTAAAATGTACCCAAAACTCTTTTAAAAATAAATTTCCATTTTCCATCTCCATTGATAATATTGTCCCTACTGGTAAACAAAATGAATCGGGAAGGGTTCCCCAAACTGAGAAACCGAATGACTCGGAAGGTTAATATTATTTTGATTTACCACAAAGTCCCGAGTCTATGGATGGAAACGGGTTATTGAATTGGTTAAAATTGAAATAAACTTATATTGCGTATCATTTTCTTTCACTTACGTTTTCGACTTCAACATGGAAGGAAGCATCGACCCCACACCCACTGGGTTGCTAACCTCTTTATCTGTTTCTTATTTAAAATCACCTTAAGTTATAACGGCGTTTCTGCTATTATTTATTATTATCGTTTTTGAACCATTTGAGTTCGCGTTCTGGTATCACGAACGGTCCAACGGAAACTGAACTGTACGATGAATGAATAGGCTTGAAGAAATATACTTTAGTGCAAAGGACCCCGGAAGTTATGGTTCAATGCGAACTTTACTGAAGAATTATTCAAAGTAGCGCAGTGCATAGCGAGAGACCCACCAGTATATAATCCGAACTCATTTCGGGTGTGTTCTACAAGGAGGAAATACAGAAACTCAGGAAAGACCTCGAAAACTACTTATTTAAAATCGAAAAAGTTCTAAGGAAAAGAACAAAACCAGACGGAACTAAAGAACTACTAGTACGCTGGCGTGGTTACGGTCCAGATTTTGACTCTTGGGTGCAAAAAATCGTCACATTATGAGTTTCTATATCACGTTACCGTCCGACTCTTCTATGCGCTATTTCAAAAACAATACTATAAGCAAGTAGTATTTACCGGAATGTATAAGGCTCAAGGGAGCTTTCGAAATTGGACTTGCTGAAATCAGTTACCCAAGAACTTTAAATAACGTTCAAGAAGAGTGTATAGTTCGAATTTGGAAAACTATGTCTCTACCGGATTCTTTAGAAGAATCAAAGACTAAAACACCTAAGACACTGAGAAAACGCACTGACATAGAAAATTTCAATGACGTAATGGATTTCGTTAATATAGGAATACCACCAGGATATTACGGAGTTGAAGATTTACTGGAAATCATGACTACTGATGACGACGGGCGAAATATTAGCTCTAGAGTCAAGTTATATTACAACAAACCAAAGATAATCTAGACTACGTACCCTGGATTGGAAATGCGGCGAGACTCCTACGGGCTCCCGTCTAACCACGCGATTCCCTAGTTGCGGGGGGCAATGTTATAGCGAGGGGGTAAAAAGTCTGATAAATTCAGTTCGGTTCAGTTTTAAATCTCGTATTCGCGGTCGGTGCTGGCTGCTGGCAGTCTAAACAAAAAAATCGGGACTGGAGGACGAGGCCCGAGCCCCGAGGGTTCGACCAAGTTTGATTTGAAGCGTAAATTTTCTTTATTTTACTGATTGGATTTCAAAGGTATTTGTTTTAAGTTACTTTAACCAGATATAATATTAAACTAAGGTTTATTTTATTTTAGCAAGGTGTAAATTAATTATGGGAAAATCTTGCCAATTCAAGAGTTGTAAGAACTATCACAAGTCATCTTTAATCATAAGTTGGGTTAAATTGAAATTGTATCGAAGTTTATTAATACGTTGGTGCCTTCAATTGTAAATATGGACTAGTAATTCGTTTTTATTAGATTTGCCTTAATATTTTCTAAAAGAAGCTGTTTAAAAAGAATAAAAATATAGAAAACATTTGAAATTAAGCATTTAAAACTAATTTTTACAAAAGGTAAATCAGGAGATTCAATCTCTTCATTGGGCAAAAATATTAATTTTAGAGTTTACCCCTGAAATTATATTTAAAACAAACAATTTATGACTACATCGATGATAATTAAAATTGTAATACTAACCATTCGGCTTTTTAGATTTGGGTTGTTTCTTTTGACCTTAAGCGTGATCCATTTTTAGCCCGAGGCCCGAACGAGGTCCAGATACCGAAGCAGACGAACCCGCTGAAACTTTTCAGACTAAACTTCCACCCCCACCTCTCCCACTAGGGAATCGCATTAGACAACGCATTTCGCGTACGTTTCTACCCCCTGAACAAACCAATACGTCGTGTAATTGTTGAACTTTATGAAATGAACCAAATTTATTTCCCCCGTGAAATTGCCCTCATATTAGGGTTCACGAGAATACTGAACAAAGATGTTACCGTGGTTACGTCAACAACGGCTCCTTTCAGTTGCGATATGGACGCTGGGTTACATTCTCTGTTCATATACTCGTGTTTCCTATTCAGATTTTCATAGTTCCCGCCTTACCTTTCAAATCTCCCGCCTTAAAGTATTAACACTCTAGTCCCTAAAATTCATTAGTCTTTTGTATGTAGAAAACTAAAACCAAATAAAGCCAGATGTTATTTTTGTATAAACTTTCACATCGTTAATTTACTTAGAAAGATAAAACAAATACAAAACATGGTGTCAGAAGTGACTACGTGAGCCTGGAACCTGGTATTGTACTTTCAATATACCGTTTTTACGTTTCCATCTCTCTAGTACGGTACACTTCGTTAGTTCTTTTCTCCGCGAACAAAGGCTTCGTTATCCGTTACTATGGCCGCGCCCGCTGTTCACATACCGCCTCCTGCTGCTGTCAGTGCGTTTTTCACATACGAATCACGGAATCTCGTGTGAATCACGGAATCTCGGACGAATCACGGAATCAAAGATGAATCACGGAATCTAAAATTGATTTAAGGAATCACAGTCATAAGCCTCGGTCACACCGCCTTCGATTTAAATTTTAAACTGACGTAGACAATTTTTAACTGGTCCTTTGCCTTGTCGCACCACCTTTTCTATAAGACTCTGATAGCTAGATTTGTTTTGATTGCGTATAGATGAATCAAGGAATCTTGTACATGTACACTCTTTTTCGCGCCTTCCCCCCCCCCCCCCCCTCCGCGTGGTCCCCATTACCTACACCCTCGGCATGGTGTCCAGGCTTGGCTCTTTGGACGGGAGAGAATGGGGCTAATGGGGAAAACCCGAATGGACGCCCCCAGCAAAATACCGCAAAAAATAGTGTATAGACGATTGTTCAAACACCCACAAAAATACTGAGGAAGCCTAGACGGCGAGCTAGACGTTCACATTCAAACGAATTTGGCTGAAATTAAACTGAAACTGAAAGAAACGGAATGGGGTACATTGAAAACTGAAATAAAAACAAATAATACCTTGTTAAGACTGACTAGTTATTTTCGCGGCTTTTTCGGGAAAAAGGCGCGAAAATGCCGCTTCTTGATCGAGTCTTGATGCAAGCGCATTCTCTGGCATCCTCTCTATCTCTCCGTTTTGGGTAAAAGATTGTCTTTCCGGTCAGGTATTTGTAAGAAACCAGGTGGAAAAACTTATTGCCGTTGTTTAAAAACTTTGCGTAAATTCCGAGGGGCTGATCACTCCGCGTAATCGGTGTACAGAGCCGTACCTTTGACTGTACTAATGGGATTACGCGTAATCTTTGAAGTCCCTGCCTTTGGCAGTGGTAATCTAAGCGTAATCCAGTGTACAGATTTTCTAAGAGTGGTTAGCCCCTCCGTAAATTCTTTTGAGTACTCGCTAATTTCGTCTCGACCGATCTACGTACTGGCGGGGGCGAACGGGCGGGGGCCGCGCCGAAATATCTCTTGTCGGACATCGGCCGTGTATAAAGTATACTAGGGACTGCAGTCGTCTGGCGAACGAACGATCTTCAAAGTGACAGGAGTTTTCAAAACTCGTCTACATATTTCCAAGTGAAGTTTCACGTTTTAGTTCGAATATTTGGGAAAAATACGAAACGAAACCAGGTTTGTAAAATATGTTTTCCGAACTTTAAGGTTAGCACGTGTAAATACTTATACCCTTGCTTATTCCTTTTGTTATAAATTTTCAGTGTAAATTCTTGCGTGACTATTTTCTATCAACTGCATTTGTCCACGAATATCTCGACGTTTCGTTTTAGGAAGATACCGTACATTTTCTTATTTGACAATGGAATTCGATGAACTAAAATATAAATTGCCTTTCCAAGTTTTAAAATGTTTAGAACTTACGGGCTTCAATAGCGAAGAATCGTTTTCGATGTTAAAAGATCCTTCAGAAATAGAATCGTTTTTCCGTGAAAACGGAAAATTTATGTTATCAGTTAAAAGAGAAGAAGCCAAGGCGGCTCTTGGAATATTTGCTGATTGCCCAGAAAAATTTATGTTGCTACCGGGACATAAAGTATCTCTAGAATTGTTCATTAAAGGGATGAAGGTAATGAAGAATCCGTTGACACCACCAAATGAAAAGCGGCCTAGATTAGGCGAAACCAACCTATCAGTACGATCCAAAGACGGAGAAATATCCGGCTCGATTTCTGGACAACTGTTGAATGAAGAAAATGGTTTCAACCACTTTAAAGACAAAGTTGTAAACAATTTAAAAGCTTGGTCCGAAAAACAATGTGAGCAACATTTAAAAGATTTAACGGACGGTGTCCATTACCGTTTCTCGACAAGTTCATCGATACCAAAACTACATTGTCTTTGTTGTGGATTTAGCGCCAGTCTTTCATCATTTCCGTTAAAACTTTCGAACTTCACAAGACATTTAAAAGTGTGCGCCAAGTTGAAAAGTAAGGAATTTTTTTATCAGCCTTTGATCGAACATGCATTTGAAAAATCCAAGGAAGGACATCAATTGTCATTAGATTTGTCGAAACCCAACGATTCCATTACCAAAAACACGCAGGAAGATCATGCTAAGAATGAAACCCTTGATGAAATCGTACCTACTAAAGTGGATGTAAAACGCACAGAAATAGGTGGTAAGATCAGAGTTTAATATATTTTCATTTTTTCACCCGTAGAAGAGATGGTTCACGCACAGAAAATATATTTGTCCCAAACTTCCCCCATAAAGAATGCTCGCCCAATCCATTTGACTTCCTCGCGGGTCTGTGACCGTCACGAAAAGTTAAAATGGATCAAAAAAAATCTCTATATCCAAGTCCAATTATTTTGACTTCAACTCTGACCCACCCCTTCCGCGCGCTATTCAATTGATTAAAGAAAGTATTACATCCTGGCTTTTGATAGGGTGCGCCAAGATTTCAATATTTAACGCTCCTGTTCTTCACTTAACGACTTAAGTCAAATTTTCGATCGCAAATTTGGCGCTACTTAGTTGTTTTCTCATGGGATTTTCCATATAAACGCCTTGGAGGTTATATTCCCTTTAATGACGGCGTTTATTTTAAAGTCTTCTACTACCAAATATTTATTTATTTGGTCCGAGTTTCGCGTCTTTTTGTTCGCTCGAAGACCTATCGGTACGAGCTTTTGTAAGTATTTAAATTTCTTCAAATTTGTTTAGGGTTTAGCTTTGTTATCCCTATTCGCTAATTATATAAATATTTACGACACTATATAACCAAAATTGCGGTGTTATAGTTAAACTATTTTTTTTAGCTGGAGAAACTACATCAAATGCAGAGACTGTTAATGAAGTCGCGTCACCTTTTGCTTCTGACGATTCGAAAATTTCAAAGTAGGTTCATGCGATGTAAATGAGCTCCATAATAAAAACAATAAGAGTATTGAAATTTAAGTATTGTATTATTTAGATGTATAAGAGTTGAAAATGTTCCATTTACCATGGTCCTAAAATGTCCCGTTTGAGAGACGAGCTCTCAAAAATCGACCTAAAAAACGTGTAAATCAACGCAAATGTGAAGTCTTTATTCTTTTTTGAACCCAATTGTTTCCATAAAATGATCGGTTGTTTTTAGCGATAAAGTGATAAACAGATTGTCGAATATCAAAAGATCATTCAGATGTCTGCACCGATATAATTTAAATTATTTATTAAATTCAAGCTTCAAAGATTGACAAATTATTAAATCTTTCAAGTTAATGATATCGTCAGATAGACCCTAGTCGTTAGTGATCCGCAAAAACCAGGCACACGTAATAAACGGTGATATTTTTTTTAATAAATAGCAAAATACAACATTCTACAGCAACTGATTAAAATGTCCACCTTGGGCTCTAATACACAAATGACAACGTCTCAAAAATGATTGGCGAACGACTTCAAAGATTTCTGGCGTATCACGGAAAGTCTCACATCCATCAATAATACGCTGGCGCAAGTCGTCGACACTCGCGTTGACAAATTTGACATCTCGGACTTTGGTTTTATAAACTTAATTTTTCAGATGTCCACAAAGATGAAAATAGCAAAGGTTTAAATCAGAAGTTCGTGCTGGCCAAGGAATTGTTTATCCGCGTCCTACCCTCCTTCCTAACTTCGTAACATTTCTACAAGGTAGAAATTTCTCGTAACTCTTAAACGGGACATTTTAGGACCATATCTCTCCATTTAAGTGCTGAGATTAGTGATACATTATCAGCTACGGATACGCATTTTCTCACTATTTTACTTAATTTTCAGGACATGTAAAATTTTATCGGTGAATTCCGATTTGTTAAATATGAAATGGTCACGAGTTGAGAGAGTTCAAAGAAAGCTTAACGAAGATGCGAAAAATACGCAACAAATTACGGTTTTCTACCCATATCTAGACGAATTAGGAAAGTTAATAAGAGAAAATAAGCATCTTAAAGGGGAACTTAATCACGAATTCGGAGCAAATGGATTTATGAACCATAATGATTTACCAGTAGAAAATATTTTGCAACTTTTATATCAGAACAGTTTGAAAAATTCATTTGGTTCTTCTAGCTCAATTTGACACGACGAGAAACTGAAACATCTCTCGAAATTACTTTTAATTTGGGGTGGTCCTAACTGTTACAAATTTATATAAAAAAACTTGTGTCGGGCTTTGCCCAGCATAAGACAAGTTGAAAGATATTTGTCAACGGGAAAGAAAGCCATGGAAGGCGAAATCAGAATCGAGAGTTTAAAAGACCATTTAGACAACTACGGAGATAAAGAAAAATTAGTTGTCATAAGTGAAGATGCCACTAGATGCACCGCAAAGGTGTCATATGACAAAGTATCCAAATAATGAATTGGATTTGTTCCCCCACTTGACGATAACGGTTTACCGATTACAGAGCAATTTCCCTTTGAATCTTTCGAAAAGGTTGAAACATATATGCTAACTATAATAATAATAATAATAATGGTGCAAAGTTTGAAAGTAGGAGTTCCGCCATATTGTCTGACAATGTTTGGTACTGATAACAAGTACGGGAAAAATTTAATTAAAAGACGATGGTTGTACTTAGCAAATGTGTTGAAAGCTAACGGAATAACCGTTTTGTGGTTTTGCTCAGATGGCGACCCCAAATATTTACAATCCATGAGCGACAGTCACAACGCGAACGCGGTAGTTAAATTGGCAGAAAGCATTTCAAGTGCAAATTCTAGTCATAAAAATATGCCGTTGCTTTTCTTTCAAGACGCCACTCATTTAGCTGCGAAATTACGTACTCGGCTATTACAACCCAGCATACTTCTTCCGATAGGAAGTGAAGTATGCAGTCGTGGATTTTTAGATATTCTATTCGATCAACATTCAAAGTTAGACCATGGTTTAAGAGCCAGCGATTTAGATGTTAAAGATCAACAAAACTTCGACGCGGCGAAACGAGTTTTCTCAAACAGGGTCATGGAAATTTTAGAGAAAGTCCCGCAATCAGTTGGTACTAGAATGTATCTGAAAATGGCACATTATTCTGTCGAGCCATTTATGAAGGGAAATTTAACGCCTATTGAAATAATAAATATGTGTTGGTGTTCCATGTTCTTTTTCAGAGGCTGGAAAGCATGGCTTAAAACCCAAAAGGGATTAACACTTAAAGACAATTTCATATCAAGAAACGCGCACCTTTGCATTGAAATTAACGCTCATTCGTTGCTCATTTTGTACATTTACACGCTACACAATGACCAAAAAGAAGCATTTCTTCCAACTCTATTGGGAAGCCAACAGTGTGAAAGCTTTTTTAGAGCAGCTAGAAGTTTGTCATCCGTTTTTTCTACTGTTGTCAATTTTTCAGTCAACGAATTACTATATAGATTGCGCAGGCTAGATGTCCAAATGGAAACTTCAAAAAATGTTCTGTTGTGTATCCCAAAAGACAAGAAGAAAATAGAAATCCAAGCTTCAGAAGCAAGTGTTTTTCCAGATATAGTTGAAATCCATTTAGCTATTTCCGAAAGCAAAGCTTAGGCATTAAGCTATTTAAATGAGGTTGGAATAACAGTTTCTCTAAAGAACTTAGAAAGTTCGGAATTTGGTTCGGTGGACTCCGAGTTCACCACGGACTCTGCAATTGAGAATGACAATTTACCGGAATTAATCAACGAAGAACCTGATCCAGACGACATTTTATTATTAAATAGCAGTAGTTTATTGCCTGAAAATATTGTTTCTTCTCAAATCAATATCAGTACAAACGGACCATTCGTGGAATACTGTTACAAAAATAAAACGACGGTAATTAGAAAAACCACTGCCCTTTGGTTGTTACAAGACCCTGATCGCTTGTCCAGCGACCGAATTATCAGAGTTCGCTCATCTACTGTGAAAAACGACCATTGTTATCAAGAGAGCAACGAAGGCTTGAAAGCTAAAACAACAATTTATGTAGGTGATTTCTGAATTTTCCGCTCAAAAAACCAAATCCTACTTGGTCGTGTTTTGCAGTTTAGCTACATAAGTGGGAAAAATAAGACTGAAAAATCATACAGTAGCCTCTACGTCCACCGAATCCCCGCTCCTAAAAAGCAGTTAGCGCTTTATGTAATTTTTTTGAATTTGAACCCAACCCTATCGATGGTTTCCAGATACTAAAGACATCAGCTAGGTCATTATTTTATTTAGATATTAAGAACTATTGTGTATCTGTACCAAAAGAATTAATTATTTTTGAAGATGACCATGTAAAATTACCAGTAGAGCTCTTCGAACATTTGAAAAAACTTATGTAAAAATTCGTGTGGCCGGCAAGGAGCCGTTTTATTTTGTCTGCCTGTTTATAAACCTGGTTGAAGTCATAGAAATTAAAAAATTGTTTCACTTGAAAGTAATAATTTCTTAGATTTAAATTAATTTGAGCGATTTCAAAAATGCGTTTTTGGGGGTGACATTGCTACCTGTATTTTACGGAATTGTTTTTACATACTTTTACAGTATATTATGAAACCTCCTAAAATTAATGATCACGGAATCGAACCTGAATCACGGAATCGAACAAGAATCACGGAATCAAATAAGAATCAGGGAATATTAAGGAATCATGGCGGAATCCCGGAATCTGGCTAGAATCTAGAATCTTAGGAGAATCAAGAATCTTGATTCCAGATTCCTTGATTCGGAATCTCGTACACGATTCCTCGAAGTGACGGACCCCTCGATTCGAAGGCATAAATCTATAATATCAATCGTAATTTATATTTTGTTTTAAAATTACCAAAATTTATGCCTGGCAGTTTACGGACGCAGCCTTAAATCACAATATTGCATAATTATCGCCTATTTAGTCGACGATTGTTAAGAGCTTTTATTTCAGCGTTGCCAGACGTACCATAATTATTGTACGAAACAATAATTTTAGCCCAAAATTTTGGTCGTACCATAATATTTGGCTTGTACAATATTGTACGCTTATTTACAATAATTTTAAAGTTGTGTACCATAATTTCAATAATTTTAGTTTAAGGAGGTTTTTTCCAGTCTCGTCAGTTTTTTATTTGGTTATGGCAGTTCGGAGAACTTCGGCTTCGGCCGTAAGCCCGGGCCTCGCCCATAGAATATGCATGGGCCAAATAATGATAAATCCAGGACATGACTCTCGTATCTTCACACGTACTATATCGGTCGTCCACCAAAAGATACAGGCGGCCATTTTAGAAGGGGGGAAAAAGAGCAAATAAAAAAAATTGGGAGCAAAATCAAGCAGAAATTATATAAGTATATATATTTTACTAATTACGAACTTAGTACGTATAAAAATAAGTACAGTACTTACTTTAATAACCACACTATCTATGACAACTGTGAATAAATATCCCAGGATATTTACTACGATGGCCACGTGTATTATTTTTGAAAACCATCC
Organism: Leiobunum rupestre; assembly: GCF_980474605.1. NCBI lineage: Eukaryota > Metazoa > Arthropoda > Arachnida > Opiliones > Sclerosomatidae > Leiobunum > Leiobunum rupestre. The sequence continues at coordinate 17,874,083 of NC_143394.1, forward strand.
CTAAAAATTTGCTCCCAAAATGACGTAGGTCCGCGATCGCGCAGTTTTCCCAATAGGGGCAATAGTGGTCGGGTGTTAGCGCTGTTGGACGGATTTTTGGCATAGAGTCATGTCCTGGATTTATCATTTTTTGGCCCATGGACTATGGTAACATGTTCACTTTCAAAAGAATCCTAATTTCCCACCCTGGTCTCAGTTCGCTTGTTCAGTGCGCCCATGGATATTCTATGTACCGCGCCAAATCCTATCGTTATCTGCTTATCACTTATCATTGGGTTTGGAGTTCTTTGGACAATGGAGAAAGAAACTACGATACCTCTAGCACGGGCCGATTTTTCGAGGTGCGGCACGAAAATCCGCTAGAGGCGGCAGGCGTTCAGCTTGGTTCGTAGGCTTTTAGCGACTCCTATTTTAAGACAGTCATTACGGAATTTTTATAAAGTTATAGTTGTTCCATTCATTAAAAGGTGGTGACACTCTACTAGGCACAAAGGTGTATTGAGCCGCTGTTCGCGCGCCTGCTTTTCTTCTCCAGGATAGTAGTTTGTTCCTCCATGTTTGGACAAGTCTAGTAATCTTAGGTTAGTGGTTGAGAATCACGTTGAAAGCAGATTAGGGATACATGGGTAACATTATACCAATTATTATTTTCTAAAAAGAATGGTGACTTCTAATAACGGTAAGTTTTCATTTTGGAATTGGTATTGAAACTCTTTCTTAAAACAAATTAATATTTACAGTTGAATTATTGTCTGAAGAATCTGGCCCACGAGGGGTCGGAGTGTGCAATAACTGGTTACTTTACCGGGGAGTCGGGGTCCGGCTCTTGTAACCCAGCACGGGCGGTGACGCACTGGGAGATGTTAGCTCCGTCCAAATGGTCCTATCTCCACCTCCGACTTCGGTCCGGTGTGGGCTGGTAACTGGGCTTCGGCCCAGGCTAACGGAGAAGGGCTAGGCAAACTGGCCGTCTCGGCGGATTGCGTTGCCTGCTGTGGGGCTGCGGGCCTCCGTATGTTGAGAACCAGCGGTAAGTAGTAATTACGCGATGTGTTTAAACCCGCGCTAATCTACCCTAGTGTAGAAATCACGACACTATATTATTTGGAAAGTGAAAACTGAAACATTTATTGTACAAAATTTACAGAAGACTATAAAAAACCGTTTGACCACTGTGGGTCTTTCCTTGGAACTGCCCGTTCCTTTCGGGCTTCGAATTTTCGTCCCTTCCAAAAAGAGGAGTGCCCGGTTGCAAACCCCCACTGTTTTCTCGGAAAATGTCCCTTTCTCGGCTAGGTACCAGAGCAGATACTCTTAAACAAAGGCACTCTGCCCGAATACCAGCGCTTGGGGTTTTTCCACGTTCGGGAATGTTCTAGTCGCGAAAAATATTGGAAGGGTGAATTTCTTTCTATTTCGCAACACCCTCCCCCCGAAATGAACTTGATAGTTCATTACCTAATCCTCATTGACATCAATTTCTAACGGATACACTAATCGAATAGGTCTTTTGATTACAATACGATTGGGTATCCGCAGATCACATGAACGTACAACGTCGTCGCGTCCTATGTGCAACTTGACGATCTTCCCGGTCTTCCACATCAAGCGTGGGACTTTGTTTTCAATTAACGCTATGTCTCCTACTTTAAACCTCGTGCCTTGTTGTACTGGTTTCCGTTCGTGTGCGGACCTCAGCTCCTTGAGGTAATCATCCCGCCAACGATTCCAAAATCGTTCCAGCAGAGTCTGCTGGTGTTTGTACTTTCCAAGCAGCTCCGCCCTGGAGCTCCGAACTTCCTCCAGTTCCGTCCTGCTGAAAATCCTTGATGGCAGGGTAGTCAATCTCCCTTGAGTAATGAAATGCCCTGGCGTTAAAGGCATGGGTTCGTCCTTGTCCGCGTACTCGTAGGTTAGAGGTCTGGAATTCACGGTGGCTGCTATTTCGGCCACTACCGTTTGCATTTGTTCTAAAGTGAGATATGCTTTTCCTATTGTCTTCCGGAGGGGAGTCTTGATGGAGCGAACCATCCGTTCAAAAAATCCCCCCCACCAAGGGGCCCTGTCCACTATGTATTTCCATTTTATTCTGGACTTTGCGACAAATTCTTCCACTTCTCGACTACGGATGGCGTTAAAAATGTCCTTGAGGTCTTGTTCCGCCCTCTTGAAGGTTAGTGCATTATCGCTGTATATAATTGTCGGGATCCCGCGGATCGAAATGAATCTTCTGAGTGCGTAAATGAATTTTTCGGCTGATAGGTCCGTAACCATTTCCAGGTGCAGTGCTCTAGTTACTGCGCAGGTGAACAGCGCAATGTACGCTTTCGTTAGACCCGTCTCACCTTTCACGTACACTGGCCCGCAAAAATCGATTCCCGTGGTATTGAAGACCGGAGCTTCCGTAACTCGATCGCTGGGCAACGGTGCCATAATCGCGTTGCCCGGTTTCCCCTTGAACTTTTTACAAATAATACACAGTTTAAGTCTCGATTTAACCTTCTGGCGCGACCGTAAAACCCAGTATCGCTCGCGAAGATCCGCGAGGGTTCCGTTGATGCCCGCGTGCATCACCCGTCTGTGATGGTAGTCTATGACTAAATTTGTTAACCGATGTTGATATGGTAATATGAGTGGGTGCTTTTCTCCGTATGAAAAGTTTGAATACTGCAGGCGCCCGCCTACGCGAATTAGTCCATCTTGATCGAGTATTGGATCCAGGGCCGACAGTTTTGACTTCTGGTCTACTCTCTCTCCCTTGCGGAGTTTCTCCAATTCTTCCGAGAACGATTCGTTCTGAACCAAACGCATGATTGCCACTTCCGCCACCAGCAATTCCTCTGCCGTTAAAGGTGATATGAGCTTCCGGGTCTCTTGTTTCCTGGCCCTTTGGCCAAGACGAGATATTCTTCCAACTATTCTAATGACCTTTTCGAAGTCGTTATATCTTTTCCAGTCCAAAGTCATTACCACTGGAACCGGCGCCGTAGTGCAGCTTCCCTGGAACGCTGTCTGTTCGCTTCCTTTTCGAAGTTCGGGATCATCTTGACGTCCCTCGTAGTCGACTCTAGATTTTGGCCATTCCTCCTCCGGCTGTTGTAGCCAAGGAGGCCCGTCAAACCAGCTTTTCATTTGCGCCATTGCTTTTATTTTGAGGCCTCGCGTTGGATAATCGGCCGGATTATCCACCCCGCGGACGTGATTCCACTGGTTCGGTTCCGTCAACTTCTGTATTTCGTTCACCCGATTACTTACGAATGGCAGAAAGTCTTTAGGACTTTTCCGAATCCATCCCAGTGTGATGGTTGAGTCTGTAAAGAATCTCACCCGACTCAGTCCTTCCGAAAAATTGTTCGTTTTTAATGCGCTTGTTAGTCTGGCTCCAAGAAGCGCGCCCAAAAGTTCCAAACGCGGTAGGCTAATTTCCGGTTCCTCTTTGGTTACCCCCGACGCGACCTTTGACGTTTTTTTTTGCTTTCTTGGCCGGTGGCGCGACTCTGGTTTTCGCCGCTACCAGTGTTGTTCCGATTTTTCCCGATTCGCGTGTGTATCTCAGATATACAACGGCCGCGAAAATTTTTTCACTCGCGTCGCAAAAACACACGAGTTCTTTTGTTAGGATTTTGTCCGGATCCGTATACTGATGGAAGTAACACCTGGGTATCTCAATGCTTTCAATACCCAGTAGTTCTTCGCACCATTTATCAAATTTAGAAGTTAGTTCTTCCGGCAAAGGGTCGTCCCATTTTCGATCCTTATCTTTCCATATTTCTTGCATAAGAAATTTTCCGTTAATTGTAAACGGCGCGATAATACCCAATGGGTCGTAAATCATCGCAACAATCTGTAAAACACCCCGCTTGGTGTTAGCCCGTTTATCTAATTTCTCCGAAAGTGATTTAATGTTAATGGACAATACGTCTCGATCCGTGTCCCAAGTCAACCCGAGAACTTTCACGTTTGAACCGCCCTCTCCTTGAGGGAGATTATCTTCCATCCAGGCTTCCCGAAGCTCCCGCGAGTTAGTTCTAAATTTCCGCAAGTTCATATTAGCTCGTTTGAATAGTTCTCTGGCGTCAATTGACAGCTCTAGCGCGTCATCTAGGTTTTTACCTCCGCCTAATAGGTCGTCCACGTACTTCCGTTCTCTAATCATCTTTACCGCGCGCGGGTACTCTTTTTCGACCGCGTTCAAATGGTGTGCCACCGTGGCGTTTACCAGGAAGGGGCTACACGTAGCGCCAAAAGGCACTCGCGTGATTCTATAAGTGTCAAACTTGTTTTCCGTTGAATCAGCGTTCCACAAAAACCGAACCGCGTCTCGATCCTTGGGGTCGAGCGCTATCTGCAAAAAGGCTTTCTCGAGGTCCGCTGTGAAGGCGATGTTGTTAATTCTAAAACGAACTAATAAGTCCAATAGGTCTGTGTTCGATTTTGGACCCGGCTTCAAACAGTCATTAAGCGATTGTTTTCCAACAGCGTGTGCTGATCCGTCGAACACCACTCTTATTCGAGTAGTTTCGCTGTCTGCGCGGACAACTTCCTGATGCGGCAAATAGAAGGTGGGCTTGTTTGGCTCTTGGCCTTCCGGTACCTTTTCGACAATTCCCTCATTAATCTGCTCTTGGATCACCGCCTGGTATTGTTCGTGTAAAACGGGATTTTCTCGGAATTTCTTGAAAAGGTTCTCGGCCCTCCTTGTGGCCACCTTTAAATTATCTTCGAGCATCTCCGTATTTGTCCTCCATGGTAGAGCCACCTGATACCTCCCCCCAACCCATTTGATCGAGTTTTCAAATTGATCTAAAGTTTCAGAATCATCCGTATCTAAAAGAGTTTCCTTCTCTCTAATTCCTAAGGTTTCTAAATCCCAGAATGCCTTTAGTTGGTTTGCCAAATTATTCCCAATCGCCGCTACGTTCATTGACACGCTGTCACCAACTACAATATTAGCGGAAACTTGCGTTTGACCTTGGACAGTCCACCCAAATAATGTTTTTACCGCTACCAAGGCGGGTCCCAATCTTTCCACTTTTTTCTCGCTAACGACGGTCCAATAGTAATCGTTCCCGATTAATAGCCCAATATGCTCATTTTGTCGGTGAATGTCTAAATTTTTATCCGACAATTCTATTCCCCTATTCCTAAAGAGAGATTCGGTTTCCTTCCCAGGTACCGAGATTACTGCGCTGCATAATTCTGGCCGTACTAAAGCTTCTATCGTGGTGATTTTATTTGGGTCCTTCAAATTTTTTACTTCTACTTTCACCTTATTCGTGGTAATCCGTTGCCCTTCTTTATTCCCAAAATTATGAATTGTTAACGTTTCCTTCCCCACTATGGGTAAACGCAATTGGTCAGATAAGTCTTCTCTAATGTAAGTTCTCTGACTGCCATTATCGAGTAGGCATCTAGCCTGTATTTGCGACCTTGTGTCGTTTTCATCCCCCCTGGACAATAGTACCCCCGCCGTTTGTAAATACACTACCCCTTTAGTCCCCTTGTCGGACCTCCCGGTCAAAGTTGTCGCCGTTACCGCACTATTTTCCCCCTCCCCGAGCTTCTCGGATTCTTTCAGTGGGTTAGTTTTATCGTCCCTCTCTTTCCTAGAGTCCCCCTCACATAGAGCGATATGGTGTGCCCCCCACACCCCGTGCATGGTAACGCGTCCCTTTTACCGCAGTCTCTAGCTAAGTGGCTTCCTGCTAAGCATATGTAGCATTTACCCTTCCTTCTAACCTGAATTCGTCTTCCCGCGACGTCAAATCTCTTGCATTCTTCCGATGCATGGTTATTTCGACTACAAAATACGCAAAATTTCCTGGTGCCACTAACGGCTGAGAGGGTAGCTGCCTATGGGAGGTACGCCCTATTGCCTATCCCTTTCCTCTCCTTTTCCCGCTCCTTTTCTCTATCTCGGTCTCTATCTCTTGTTTTATCCTTTTTGGATTTATAAAGAGCCGCCGTGCGTTCTCTACATGTTATTTCCCTCCCTAGAAATTTAACTAAATCATCCACATTTACCGTTGTATTATCCTTTTTCTGGCGATTAAACTCTAGGCTAATTTCCGGGGGAATAATTCTTACAATTATTGAGCAAAGTAACCTGCCATAAGATTCCGTCATAACTCCTAAAGACTCTAATCCCCTAATTTGTACTTCAATCGTATCAAACAATTGCCTAAGCGCCCCTATGTCGGTGGCTCTTTCCACTGGGTTTAGACTAAGGAGTGTTTCCATGTGCTCATCAGCGATGGCATTTACGTCTCCGAATCGGGTTTGGAGCAATTTAACCGCAGCCTCGTAATTTTCTTTGGTTCTAGGTAGGCCCGTTATTGTTCTCAAGGCTTTTCCTTCTAATAGTGAATGCAAATAATTGAACTTATCTGATGTTCTTAATGACGATTCGTGAATTGACTCGAAACTCATCCAAAAGTCCTGCCATTTTGAGGTTGTTCCGTCGAATTTACTGATGGTTAATTTAGGTAACTTCACCGATGGTCTTTGCCTGGATCGTTGCGACCGTTCCGTGCAACATGATGCCTGACTTCCCGGCCGGTGACGTTCGCTGGCGTCGCTGTCGTTCTCGCTCCCGTCGTCCGACTCGGCGAGCGACCGTCCGTTCGCGCCCTGTTTCTTCAGCAGTCGTACTTCCGCCTTAGTTCTGGCTTCGATGATCGACTCTTTTACCCTAAGGGCTTCCTCCACCGTCGCTGGTAAATCCGCCATGCTCACCTCATCTTCTAATTTGTCATCCACTATTTGCAAAGTTTTCTCCACCTCAATTAATTGATTGCGTAATTGAGTCAGTTTTACCAAGTCCATTTCCGTTTTTTTTAGTTCCGTATCCACTTGGGCTATGTAGCCTGCCGCTTTGTCTCTATTTTTGTCCCGTTTCACTTTCAATCGTTCCACCGTCGACATTTTGCGTTAGTTTATTATCCGATCGCGCAACCACTCAAACTCGATTCAACACGCCCTATACTTTTCCGAAGTATCCTATCTAAAAATCCCCGTCCCGGGTTTCGGCACCAAAATTGTGTTGAGAACCAGCGGTAAGTAGTAATTACGCGATGTGTTTAAACCCGCGCTAATCTACCCTAGTGTAGAAATCACGACACTATATTATTTGGAAAGTGAAAACTGAAACATTTATTGTACAAAATTTACAGAAGACTATAAAAAACCGTTTGACCACTGTGGGTCTTTCCTTGGAACTGCCCGTTCCTTTCGGGCTTCGAATTTTCGTCCCTTCCAAAAAGAGGAGTGCCCGGTTGCAAACCCCCACTGTTTTCTCGGAAAATGTCCCTTTCTCGGCTAGGTACCAGAGCAGATACTCTTAAACAAAGGCACTCTGCCCGAATACCAGCGCTTGGGGTTTTTCCACGTTCGGGAATGTTCTAGTCGCGAAAAATATTGGAAGGGTGAATTTCTTTCTATTTCGCAACACCGTATGAGGGCACGGCGCCCATCTCCTGGCCTTTTGGGGTTCCACCGGGATATCCGGTGCCAGCTGTGCCGGGTTATGCAGTCTGCTGTGTGCCCGCCGTTCCCCTTTAGGCGCTCTTTCCAAAGGGCTTGGCTCTCTACCTCTCTAGGTGGGGTGTCGGCTGGCGTTGCCAGAGCATCCGCTCTTATTCCCACTGCTGTGTGCGAAGTGGCGTGTTGGTCGGCCCATTGCTGCACCTTCTGTTGGGTTGAGTGGCTTGCGTCGAAGGTGCGACCATCGGTAGTAGGGTTCTACTACCCATGCTGTTTTTTTCACCTGTCCGGGCGTGTGAACGCTGGCGTAGGGCATTTGATGATGGTCCTCCGGTGGTGTGGTTTCAATCTTACCGGTACATCGGGCTATAAATCTGATGCATGTCTGAAGAATCTGATTCTGTAGAGATATTTTATTCTAAGACTCGCATTCCTATTTTAAAAATTTAAATTTTTAATTTTTAAAATATGTGCAATAAATTTCGCAATACTTATACTTCAGTGTTATAGTGTAAAATAAGTATAACGTAGATAGTTCAAATTTCAATATTTACACTATTTTATTTTTGAATTTCGCGCGGCTAACGCTAAAATTGGCCGTGTGAGAAATTCTTTGCAATAATTTATCCCAAGAATCAATAATTCTTAAGCAAAAATACAATAATTTCGTTTTTCAAGTCGGGCAACGCTGTTTTATTTAGTAATATAACCGTAGAGCTCAGACTTCTAAGCTGAATCAGGGAAATTCAGGCACGGCCTAGTTCCAGGGATAAGAGTAAATGCAGCGCGTGAAAAGGGGGACCAGACTCCTTATCTGCCTATGGGCCCAGGATCTCTAAGTCCGGCCCTGGCTGCTGTTAATGTGGATGGTGAGGTATATGCTAATTGGACTTTATTCAAAGCACAATGGGAAAATTATGAGATGACTACTGGTTTGAATACACAATCTGATGATGTGCAGAAAGCTACATTTTTAACGGTGATGGGAACTGCTTGCTTCCGGGTTTACCAAGATCTAGCTTTATCAGCCTTGCAAACAGCGTCAGTTACAACTATTATCACAGCAATGGACAGCCATTTTTCGCCACTACGAAATGTGATTTATGAACGCTATAGCTTTCATACAACATTTCAACAACCTACAGAAACCATTGATAAATATGTCCAACGTCTGTGAAACTTGTAAAGACTTGTGATTACGTAACTCCAGCTCGAATAACTTCCTCGCAGATTGATGACTTCGTACGGGATCGTCTCGTCCTTGTAATGGTAGATTCCCGATTTCGACCTCAACTACTAAACAAACCGAACTAAACATTGGCCAAAGCTTTAGAAATGTGCCGCACAAATGAGCTAACTTGCATACAAGTTCAACAACTCGGTGACCCTGATAGGAAGGATGAAACTAAATCCGTCCATCACTTGAATAAATCTAAACAACAATCATCAAAAGGTACACCTAAAAACCAAAAGAAATGCTTCAACGCAATTGCTTTTATTGTGGAGGCTTACACGCTCAAGACAGGCAATGTTGCCCAGCTTATGGCAAGACTTGTAGCAAGTGTAAAAAATTGAACCATTTTGCAAAATGTTGCAAATCTACCTCGAATAAGGGCAACTCTGCAAAGACTTCCTATAAGAAGAAAAATAGATAACAAATCCATACTGTTGACGAAGATAATCCGCCGAACTCTGACGATTCGTGCTACTCTCTGGATTATGTTGCAGTTTCCAAAGCTACAAATGGAAAGAAGTACTTTACCACACTGATCATTGGAAATGACACGCTCTCGGAGAAAATAAAATTTCAACTTGATTGTGGTTCGACATGCAACGTTATTGGTAAGACACTTTACGATTCCTTACCCATTCACAAGAAGACCTTGGAAGTACACAACTCTCGACTTCATTGCTATAACGACTCGATTATTGAAGCTATTGGAATTGGAATTATACATTGTAAATACAAGAATAGAGAATACGAAATTGAATTCCAAGTAGTCAAGAGTGACAAGACTCCTCTGCTTTCAGGAGAAACCTGTGAAGAACTAGGTTTAATTAAGTTCAACACTAAAACAGCAGATTCTATCTTAGAACTTTCGTCTTCCGAAATGACTAATAATAAAACAGAACCTATCATACTGTTCAGTCCCTTAACTAAAGAAAAAAATACTTAAAGACTACTCTGACGTTTTTAAAGTCCTTGTTTGTCTTCCAGGATACTGTCACTTGGAAGTTGACAAAGATGTTACTCCAGTACAACATCGTCCAAGAAAGTTTCCGGTTGCACTGAAAGACGCTCTTAAAACTCGTATTGCGGAACTAGTCGTCCTTGAAAAAGTGACAGAACCAACGGACTGGATCTCAAGTATGGTGGTCGTACGAAAACCCTCGAAGACAATGCGAATCTGTATAGACCCTCTTGATCTCAACGTCGCACTTAAACGACCAAAGTATCCATTACTTACCATCGAAGAAGTATTACCACGACTCGCTAGAGCAAAGGTATTCTCCGTCCTTGACGCAAAAAATGGGTTTTGGCAAGTTCGTTTGGACGAGGAAAGTACCAACTATACGACTTTCTAGACTCCTTTCTGCTTCAGAACGGACAGCCTGTTGCCTTTGCTTCCAAGTCGCTAACAGACACTGAGCGCAGATACGCTCAGATAGAGAAAGAGTGTCTAGCAATTGTATTCGCCTGTCAGCGAGTTTATCAATACCTGTGTGGTAGAGACAAAATCACGGTGGAAACGGACTATAAACCTTAAGAAAATATTTGGAAGAAACCACTACTGACAGCACCAAAACGTTTACAAAGCATGCTACTTAAACTTCAAAATTTTCATCTCTCAGTCTGCTACAAAAAGGGCTCGGAGATGTACATTGCTGACTGCCTCTCCGGAGTTCCTTTACCCTTGGATAACTCATCTAGCACTCAAAAAGACTACCTCATATTTCACCTCGACTATTTTGAGGATATCAAACACGAAGACTACTTACGCGTCTCCGTTGACCGATTGGCTAAAATCCGTAACGCAACACGTGCTGATAAGACCCTACAAATACTGTCCGACACTATCCTTCACGGCTGGCCTCTATCTCACTCTTCCCCTCCAGCAGTAATTCGCAACTTTTGGAATTTCCGAGACGAATTAACAGTTGATGGTGGACTTATTTACAAAGGATCTCGAGTTGTAATTCCCCGAGCCATGCAACAAGAAATGATCACAATCTTACACTCAAGTCACTGCGGTGTCCAAGCTTGTCTCCACAAGGCCCGTGAAGTGGTTTATTGGCCTGGAATAACCGATCAGATTAAACAAGCACTTGGACAATGCACTATCTGCAACGAATTTAGCGCAGCTCAAGCTAAAGAACCTTTATTATCCGTCCCTCTTGCTTCACTTCCTTGGCAAAAGATTGCCATGGATCTCTTCACGATCAGCACCGACGTTCGAAAATTCTTAGTTATGGTCGATATATACTCCGACTATTGGGAGGTTGACCCCTTACCAGACTCTAGCAGTGAAACTGTTGTAGAATGCTGCAAACGCCACTTCAGCCGTTTTGGCATTCCCGAAGTTGCCATATCGGACAACGGCCCTCCTTTTAATGGCCGTACTTTTCAAGAGTTCGCTGCCCTCTATGGATTTCTCCACGAAACCTCGTCACCTAATCATTCACAAGTGAATGGAAAGGCGGAATCAGCGGTAAAAATTGCGAAAACTATGTTGCAAAAGTATGAACGCTCCAAAGAAGACCTACACATGGCTTTGCTTGATTGGCGAAACTCTCCAACTGAAGGAGTAAATTCTAGTCCTGCTCAAAGACTTATGTCACGTCGCCTTCGCTCCCTATCACCTTTCACGGATCACCAACTTAAACCACAAGTAGTAAAGGACGTTATCAAACAACAAGAAAAGCAAAGACTCAAAAGTAAAGCGCAAATAAGCACACTACACCTTTACGAGACTTACAACCTGGTGAACTCGTATGGGTTAAGCCGAATCCCAACTTAAAACAGAGCTTATGGAAGGAAGGCGTGGTACTCAAAAGGATTTCTGAACGTTCCTACATGGTACGCATTGATGGAAAAGAAAGTAGGCGCAACCGAATTGTTCTCAGACCAAAGATTTGAACAGCACCAGTCGTCAATGAGCCCTTACAACGTACTATGCCTTGATACCACATCCTGTACCTCAACCGGTACAAAGCTCCAACCCACTCTAATCACCAACCAGACAATCTGGACAAACTACAAGCAGCAATATTCCTTCAGCTGCGGTACCAGAAAAGAAACAACCACCTCTGGCACTTCCGCTTGAGGCTATACCACAATCACCAAATAGAACTCCAGTTAGAGAGTCACTATTTCGAACGAAAATCAAAGAGTTACCAGCTATTCCTGCCCCTCCGAAGTCAACGCGCACACCAGATTTCCAACATTTCGGTAATCAGGCCCGAAACAAGTATACCACCGACAGTTATTTGAACAGTCGGCCAATTGTAATTTTTACCGTCTACAAAGAGACCTTTAATGCAACGGTCGGCCGACTGTCGGTAATCAGGCCCGAAACAAATATACCACCGACAGTTATTTGAACAGTCGGCCAATTGTAATTTTTACCGTCTACAAAGAGACCTTTAATGCAATGGTCGGCCGACTGTCGGTAATCAGGCCCGAAACAAGTATACCACCGACAGTTATTTGAACAGTTGGCCAATTGTAATTTTTACCGTCTACAAAGAGACCTTTAATGCAACGGTCGGCCGACTGTCGGTAATCAGGCCCGAAACAAGTATACCACCGACAGTTATTTGAACAGTCGGCCAATTGTAATTTTTACCGTCTACAAAGAGACCTTTAATGCAACAGTCGGCCGAGTGTCGATAATCAGGCCCGAAACAAGTATACCACCGACAGTTATTTGAACAGTCGGCCAATTGTATTATTTACCGTCTACAAACACATGGACTCTTAACCAACTGTATTTCGGCGCCTATGTGCTACTGTGGAGGTGGACTAGTTATTTGGTGACCCCTTATAAATTTTCCAGGAAGCGAGAAGAGCAAGGTCGTTTTATTGTTGCGGCTCTCGTCGCGTTTACTGGACCCCCTACTGACCTTGTATCCGACCTGTGCATGCCCGGGGTGTTTCCCTAAATTCGATTTATTTTCAATTCAAATTTATCTCCCTCATCTCTGAGTAAACGAATTGATTTTGTAAGATTTTTTTCCAGGTAAACTTTTCTTGGCAATAAAACAAATTTCTAGAGATAAAGAAAATTCTTAAATTCAAATATGTGTCCCTTTAAATATAAATATGTAGCCTCTCTCAGAAATGCAGGGGTGGCTAGAGTCCACTTCAGCCCACCCTTAGCGCCGCTACTGGTTCTAGTTCTAAGACTACATTTCTTTTATAGAGAGAGGAATATCTCTTCATAACAACTTAACAAAGTTGGCTAAAAACCAAGGAGATCTCGGCATCTCGCTCAAATTATAATAACATAATTAAACCTACACGAAATGATCCTTGGTTAAAATTTAAATGTGAGACGTTAGCATCACCGGTTTTTTCTATTTTACTTTCAAGTGGATGTAATTTCTTTACATTAAATTAAAAAATAATTTAGACTATTTTTACTTGTATGGAAACAAATCCGGAGTTGGAATGGCTTTTGGCGTGACCCACCTTTTGGGTCATTCCATGTCAAATCGAGAGGTTGGGAGGCACTACCTCACCGAGTTTTACATGCATTTTTGGTGTGAATGTAGGCTTGAAATAATGACAATTCTCAAAATTTAAACCCTCTAGCTGTAAAATTGGGCGGTTAATGATTTATTGAAATTTACACAAAAAAATTCAAATATTTGACCCCGGAGGTAGGGAAAATGCCTCCGCCGTGCACTTCAATCGTGTCGGAAGATGTCAGTTTTAGGGTAAAAATTAGATACCGATCTGAGTTTATTTTCTTAAGGGGGATTAGAGCAGGACGGCTCAAATCTTTAATAAATGTGGATCTCGACCTTCAAAAGGTTTATATCGAAATTCTATAAAGATATTAAAATAAAAATAGTGCCCTTGTGATAGAGTGTGAAGTGGATTAGGAGCAACGATCAAAATTTTCTCAATATTACCATTCTCCCGAAGTATAAATAAATATATTCTTGGTGTTAACATGAAAAAAGCTAAGAAATATAACTTTTTATTTATTTTGCTGCTATACAAATAAACTCAACAGCCCGTTAATATTTAAAATTTAATTTGATATTTTAGATAATTTCAGTCGCCTGTTTTTAAGTTTTTGAAGAGTTGTGGTCAATTCGGTTTGAAACGCCACATCTAAATTTAATTCGGCCGTTTTCTGCATCCAGGTTAACATCTCTTTCTTGGATTCTTCAAACAAGCCGCTGGCACGCTCCAAATGCGCTTCTAAGTCCTGGTCGTAGCCACCGCCTACGAGGTAGCTGAACGGCACGAAGGTTTTCAGCTCGCTTCCATCCTTCAAGTACTCGAGTTTGAACCCCTTCGAATGCAGAAATTTCTTCGCGGACACCAACAGTTTACCATCTTTTAAGATATACTTCCAGTGAAAGGCATTTTCCAGGCCAAGTTTAGCCTGGTAGGCTGGGTTATAGTTGACGTAGCACCCCCCGACGAAGAAGTTCGAGACTAAAGTGGTTTGATACTCATTAGACACCCGCTTCTTCCACAACGCGGTGATGAACTCGGTGCCGTTCGGCTCGAAGTAGGTCCTCAATCTGTCGTTGTCGCTAGAGCAGTAACCGGTATGTGGGGGGTCAAAATCCAACATTACAACGACCGGTTTGAATATGGGCATCCCGCATTCGAATAGAATGTATCCTGGTCTGCCGTCGACGGAGATTTTCAAGGTCAAGGCGATGTGCGAGCTTAAATGAACCAAATGGAAATTTTCTCGGAGCATCGTAAGGGAATTGCGGTAACGCGAACAGTCCTTCAAGTCTAAACTTTCCGTCGCGATGTACAATTTATCGTTCAAAACGGGGTACTCGTACGTGAAGCGTTCCCGAAACAGTCTCTTCAGGTTGAAGGTCTTGCCGTTGCAGTTATTCCAAGATTCGACCTGGTCCATAGTGTAAGGTCTGTACTTGGGGAAGAACGAGTCCATGGGTAGCGTTTGGGCTTTGTAAAGTTGGTAAAAATTGAGATTGTCCCGTATTAAGTCCAGTTTGTGATTGGACAAAAGATTGGTCATGATTTCTTCCGCTTTCGATATAAATTTGAACATATCTTCGGTCGATTTAAAAATGTACGTTTCGACATTGGTGCGCCAGCTGCTCAAAGACATTTCCTCAGGATCTACTATGTCCTGTAAATTGGTAATTATCCGTGTTAAGTACGTTTTGAAATACATAATATTTGATGAACAAAAGGATAAATTAATAACGTAAAACCATAAGTTTATAATCATTTTGAATAAGCGCTTAAGTGAGTTGTAATAGTGGTTCATTTTAAAAATAAAATTTGGCTCTCTGCACGCACTCGTTATGATGACGAGGCAAAGAGCGTGTTTTACACTTAATTTCCATAAGCTGAATTTCATCGAAAATGTGTTGTTATGGTCCTCAGTAAGAATATAACACACGGAAGATAAGGAACTGACTAACATACTGATTCATCCAATTACTGGTAGCAGTCTCTATCATCAAATTTTAATATTAATTCGGGAGTTTGTGCCATTGTTAAAAAATAAAATTTGACATTTCTATATATTATTTCTTTAAAGCTCACGAATCAATCGTGCCTATTTTTCTACTTTGAGTGCCATAAAAACTTGTTGAGGCTCAAGTAATAGAAAATGTAGGGAGCTGTTGACTCACGTGGCATGAAGGGCTTTCCACCACCCTCCTACGCATTGTAACCCGGCCACCTGAATTAATAGCTTTAAAAGTCACTCGATGACTTAGGCCTAAGGTGGTGCCTTGGGTATTAGCCTAGCTGATTATTATTATTATTATTACCAAGAATGTATTTATTTATACTCAGGGAGAATGAATATGTCGAGACTATCGACGGACACGTTGAGCCCCTAACCCCGCCACGCTAAGGGGGGGGGGGGAGAGAAAAAGGAGGCGGTCTTATTTTTTGCGTCCTCGCTGCAGCGTTAATCGCGTCGAAAAACGTAATTTTTAAGAACCAATGAGATTGCAATATTATTAGAGAAACGCTGAAAATAATCTCGACATATTCATTCTCCCTGAGTATAAATAAATACATTCTTGTTATTACTACTTATCTCTTTAGAAATACATTATATAATTCTTCTAAGGATGAATTTGCAAAATACTGACCATTTTTTTAACGTTGAAAAGCTTTAGCTTCCTCCAGAATTCTCAGTATTGACAGTGACAAACTGGTTTGTCGTTTCGTTGTTTGGAAAGGTGAGCGATGGAGATTTCTAGCGAATAAGCCGATGGTTAATTAACCCGGAATTGCCAGCACACAGGGAAATATTTTGATAATTAACACTGGAGAAAAATACCTTATATTTATAATTGGGAAATCCTGTATAATTGAAAATATTGCGCCGCGATTTCTTTGGTAATGACATTCTGATAACACTGGCCATTAAGAACGTGTTTTTTACCAGCGGGATAGACAGGAGGTTGGCTTGCTTGTCACCCCATTAAAACTGTACATAGTCTGAACCCCCAATTACAAATTAGCGCCTATACCACTATTTTTACCTGAAAAATGAACCAAATAGATCAAGTTTGGTGATTCGTGGTGGAGTGATGTGCATCCGAAAAAGGCCAAAGAAGAATACATAATGTGACCAGAAGTCTCACCATCGAGTTAAGTTAAAGCCACTTACCTCCGTCATGAAAACTCTGTCGCGTCACCTCCTCCAGATCTAAAACGTCTCCGACCTCAAACCCACGTCATGAAAACTCTGCTGCGTCGTCTCTTCCAGATCTAAAACGTCTCCGACCTCAAACCCACGTCATGAAAACTTTGCCGCGTCACCTCCTCTAGATCTAAAACGTCTCCGACCTCAAACCCACGTCATGAAAACTCTGTCGCGTCACCTCCTCCAGATCTAAAACGTCTCCGACCTCAAACCCACGTCATGAAAACTCTGCTGCGTCACCTCCTCCAGATCTAAAACGTCTCCGACCTCAAACCCACGTCATGAAAACTCTGGCGCGTCACCTCTTCCAGATCTAAAACGTCTCCGACCTCAAACCCACGTCATGAAAACTCTGGCGCGTCACCTCTTCCAGATCTAAAACGTCTCCGACCTGAAGCCCACGTCATCAAAACTCTGCCGCGTCACCTCCTTTAGATCTGAAACGTCTCCGACCTCAAACCCACGTATTGAAAACTCTGACCCGTCACCTCCTCTAGATCTAAAACGTCTCTGACCTAAAACCCACGTCATGAAAACTCTGACGCGTGATCTCCTCCAGATATAAAACGTCTCCGAACTTAAACCCACGTCATGAAAACTCTGACCCGTCACCTCCTCCAGATCTAAAACGTCTCCCACCTCAAACCCACGTCATGAAAACTCTGACGCGTCACCTCCTCCAGATCTAAAACGTCTCCGACCTCAAACCCACGTCATGAAAACTCTACCGCGTCACCTCCTCTAGATCTAAAACGTCTCCCACCTCAAACCCACGTCATGAAAACTCTGACGCGTTACCTCCTCCAGATCTAAAACGTCTCCCACCTCAAACCCACGTCATGAAAACTCTGACGCGTCACCTCCTCCAGATCTAAAACGTCTCCGACCTCAAACCCACGTCATGAAAACTCTACCGCGTCACCTCCTCTAGATCTAAAACGTCTCCCACCTCAAACCCACGTCATGAAAACTCTGACGCGTTACCTCCTCCAGATCTAAAACGTCTCCGACCTCAAACCCACGTCATGAAAACTCCGTTCGCCCTATGGTATGGCCGGCTCTGGAGAGAACTGGCAAATCTACGTCGATTTGAGCTGCATCAAATATAAAACCATTTTGAGAGGGAAATAGAAATCCGGCCTGAAACTGCGCTTCATTGCTTATGTCAGTTCTGAACGTGGTTCTGGATGCCTCCCAATTATCCTTTGTCGCTATTTAATTTAGAGAAAGTGGCGACATTGCATTCAATCGTCTCCTCCGTCATGATCAAAACGTCGGCGTTATCGCTGTTCATATTCACGGCTTCGCGCTTTCGGCTTCTCGCTGAAAGTTTCAAGGACTATTTAGCGTCTATTTTGTACTGGAATAGATTGGAGTTCGACGACGGACAGATCACCAAACGTCCTCAAGAGTGTACAAATTCCAAACGCAAATTACAATTATGATTAAGACTCTGGTAAACTTATCGCCTTCGATGTTACCCTGAATGTGGTTATCATTTCTTGCTGCATTTTTCCATGATCAAAGCGTAACCCATTGTCGCGCGCTATTCTTTGGTCATCTCGATATATATGCTGTCTGCCAATGGACTGTTGATACAAATAGTGTATCTTTTCATGTATTGCTTTCCAGCCGAAAGTTTCTACAAAGAGGTTCGTAAATAATGCGAAATTATTTTTCTTTGGGATTATTATTACATAATAAATTATTATTTTTAAGAACTTTGCGGACCCCAACGGTCAGCCTTTGTGTTCAGTGCAGTACATGTTTCATGTATGTCCGTTGTCAAAATTCAACTACCCAATAATCAAACCAAAGCTTTTAATTTAAAAAGTAAAACATAAGCCTACTGAAAATAGCATTTTTACCGCACTCACTTAACCATTTCAATTTACATAGGGCCACCTAGGGGAGAAAGGTGAAATCCTCTAAACTGCTGGATTTCAACCATATCCACCAGGTGTCTCTATGTACACTGAAAAGGCTAATTAATAAAATAATGTTTAACACAAAGTTTAATTAAGCATAATTTCGCACTTGGTTTCGGTTTAGGTAGTTTATATGTCATTCTAGAATTTTATTTTATTAATACCCTAGTTTAAACCATACCATTCACAATGCCTATTGTTTGATTCGAATTGTCATATACCGTATTATTTCCGTTGCAATTTTATTTGAATGTAGTATAATTTATTGATGAATCTCTTAACTGTCAGTTCACGATTTCTACCTAAACATTGATTTATTCCTCGACTTCCAAAACTTTGTACAAAAATATGTAAATATAAGTAAGTTAACAGATCCGGGTGAATTTTTTTAATTGGAGTTACATGGTTGAATGATTATATCATATCGATATTCTCGATATGTGAGAATATCGGACACACGCGCTATGGATAACTTTGTTCGACGGGCTCGTTGAAGAGAATCTGCACCTGAAACGTTTGTTCCACATCTGCTGAGGACACTGGAAATGGTAAAAATATCTTTTCAAGCCTGGCAAGACGAGGAAACCTTGCTTCGTTCGCTCTCCAATAATCCGTAGGTCCAACTCCAACCTGATCAATAGATCCCTCCTTAAGGTAGCGATTCAATTCTTCCTTTGGTTGGTCTTGAGAAACCGGCCTTTTATTTTACTTGGCTCTTAAATAAGTGAAACTTTTTGATGAGGTTGACGGTTGGTCTTCAGAATTTTTCGTTTCGTCCGCTTCGAGCTCTTTGTCAACGTCCTCAAATATAAAATCTTTAATGCAATTTATTTTTTTTAGAAGCTCGTTATGAGCGATTGTAACGGGTGGGACAATTCAGTCCACTCGTCCATTTGATTGATCAGGTGCGAGATATGTGTTACGGCCACGCCAACGGGGGGGATACTTAGGGATAGGGTTGGGACACCCATGGCGGAAGTATGACAACCACCCGTTGGGGGATTAGTGGTCGTCCTCACACGGCCATCCTAAAACTCTGCCTCCCGGACGCCTGGGATTACAGGAGTGAGCCACTACTCCCGGCTAATGCAATTTATCCCTGCCTTTACCGTCAAACTTTTAAATTCGGGAAAATCTTTGTGTGATGGTTTACAATGCGGAACTGAAAAAACATCATTCGATTAAATTTAACGTGATGTAGAAAGTTTAAAAAACAAGTTGGCAAGCCAAAATATACCTCTCCTCGGAAGCATGGTCCCTAGTGGTATTAATTTCTCGACACGACCCCCAAAGATATCTCCGCAATTCAGAGTTATTTACGAAAAACGTATTCTCGGTTCAAACCCTGCCCGGTATAAAATTTTAATTTTAATTTAAATAATTGAGACGAAACAATCGAGTTTAATTTATTCAGAATATTATAAATTAAGTAGTTACAACAGCGAGTTAGACTTACTAAAACAATGCACAATTGAATTTAACCCTTTTTACAGTACATGTTTATCAGTTGAATATAATACTAAGCAAATTTTAATGAAAGAAATATCTACAGATGGTATTTGTATTTTTCTCGCTTACGAAATACTTTCCGCATCTTTAACGCCCATTTTATTTCAACGCTCGTAGACTTCCAGTTGACGTTGTGACACATACCGCATGAAAAAGACCAATGCCGTCCAATTTCCAATATCATATAATGACTCGCACACCCAGGAAATCATTGACTGCGTTAGAAATCGTAGATATCCAAATATCCACACCAAATATATTTACAAGAAGCAAAAACCTTACCATCAACAAAGCACAGAGAGCCACTTGACTAACCGCCAGCTCTTAAAACAATTAACGTTAAATTATCTCCTTTGAATTAACACAACTTTATATAGGTCGTTAAGAATATCCGTAAATAAATAACAAAAAACTAACAAAGTGGACCACTCACAGGGTCTACCCTTTAACCCTCTTATCTCGGCTGACTGCGCTAAAACAAGATTTAACCTTTAAAAATACCAGATTAGGCCTTCATAAATTCATTAATAAAAAAAGACTTTATTACCTATTATGCTTACGATGCGTGTCTTAATTTCAGTGAACCTAAGCAGTTATCGGTGGTTCTGTGGTAGAGCGCTCGACTGCCAAGCCGAATGGTCTGGGTTCGAAACCTGGGTGGCGCATTTGTTTTTAATCAATAGAGAAACGCTAAATTAGAATTTCTTCGATGCAATAATTTAAATTTCAATTCTATTTCAATTAAACCAAAATTTCGTTCTCTATTAAATACGCTTCCGATAAAGCTGAAGGTCTAACTTTCAATCAGGCGTAACAAGTGTCGGTGGTTCTGTGGTAGAACGTCCGCCTGTCAAGCAGGAGGTCTCGGGTTCAAATCCCGCCCGATGCGATCGCAAAGTGATACCAAGATGAATACCGTGTACAATTGGTGGAAACCCTGCCATTGGACGTTGAGAGGTAGCATTCCACTCAACACTCGGTCCGTCCCAAAGTCATTAAGAAGAAGTTGGAGAGAAAACGCCCATATAAACACAACAGACTCAACATGCGCCACCATCAGAACACAAACACAACAAATTCAACACTCACAACCTACGCATAAACATTACAAAAACGTAAAACACCAAACCGTCACGACGGTGAGCGAAAAAACACCATCCAAACCAAACCGCAAATGAATCCGTTAACGCTCACCGTCACACGGTGGTTTTGCCAACCTTTCGAGAAACTGCGAACGCAGAGATCTCGAGAAACTGCGTACGCAGTGATTACACTTTGCACCGAAAATGCGAACGCGTTCGCAGGCCTGACAGACAGACCCACAGACCCACAGACAGACACGGTGGTTGTATAACCCCTCCTAGGGGACTTTGTCCCCTCGGAGAGGTAATTACTATGAAAACAATCCGCGGATTAAGAATTGCAGCAGCGATATAGTCATTGTCGTTAAGAACGCTTTGAAATATCGAAAGCGTTGAAATTATTTTGGAATGTTTAAAAAATTACTTTTGTAGTCTTGTAGCTACGTAAATAGACCTAATAGAGAGAGTAGGCCAGATTGCTGCGTAATCAAATAGTAAAATGTAGTTTTTTTACAACAAATATGTTTATTTTGATAGTTACGTAACGGCAATAGTCTGTTCTAAAGAATTTGGTTTGCGAAATTATAAATAAATCTTCATTATATGAAAATTTCATTTTATCAGCTCGAATGTTCTTCTTACTAATAGAAAGAATGATCCACCCAAAGACCATTCGGTTAAAAATTCCAAGGTCCTTTAAACAAAAACGTCACATCCTATATTACTCTAGGCCATAAAAGTAGTGAAATCAAATAACGGGCAAGATCTGTAATTATATTCCCATAAACGTCAAAAACTGGACTTATTTATCGACAAGTGATGTGCTCTGAAAGTAATATGCTAGACCTTGCGCGTCCTAATTGTTTTACTGAGTTTCAATCCTTTGCACAACCATAAAACATTTCAAAGAGAATGGCTAATATTAGAATGAGCAGTCGGCCAAATGAGCAGTCCGCGAAATGAGTAGTCGGCCAAATGAGTAGTCGGCCAAACGAGAAGTCGGCCAAACGAGCAGACGGCCAAACGAGCAGTCGGCAAAATGAGTAGTCGGGAAAATGAGCAGTCGGTCTAATACACTGTCCATTTGGCCGAATTCTCAGTCGGCCAAATGGACAGTCGGACAAATGTTCAGTCGGCCAAATGTACAGTCGGCGTAACGTGTATTTTGTGGTCGGACAAATGAGAAGTCGGCCAAACGAAACTCTCCCCTCTGAACGAGACGGAGAAGAGAGAAGGAAATTCGCGGTAGACGACCGCCCCCAGTTTTCTCCCCCCTCGCTCTCGGTCTCTCGCTCTCTCTTGTCCCTCTTCGTTTTCGCCCTCCCGCAGCCGCTAATTAGTCTCGGGCCAAAAAATATTTTTTACCGTATAATTTTTCGGTATTCTTTCGCGCATTGAAAGTTAGCGAGTTCTGCTTTTCGCCCGTATTCTTTACCGTATTATTTTTCGGTATTCTTTCGAGTTTTGCTTTTCGCGAACCGTATTATTTTTCGGTTTTCTTTCGCGTATTGGAAGTTAGCGAGTTTTGATTTTCGCCCGTGTTCTTTCGCATATTGGAAGTTAGTGGGTTTTGCTGGGTTTTTAAATCTTAGTTAGCTCTTCAGTCGGCTCCCCCCTCTCTTTTCTTGTACCCCCCCCTCTCTCGCGGCGAAGGTCTCCCTTTCCTAAATAATATTTTATTAGTCCAATCTTTTTTATAACTTACTAGCTTTAATACCCGGTATATTCCCATTCGATCGAAATCCCATTCGACCGAATTCAATATGTTTCCGAAATATAGCCCAAAAGGCGGATTCGGTTCATTGGGACCTTTTGTTTTGTTTTTTACTTTTGCCCCGAGATATAGCAGGGTACGCAAAAAACGTTATACCTAAACAAAATTGCTACAGGTGTACTAACGGTAAGGTTAGGTTAGGTTAGGTTAGTCTCTCACTTCCCTAGGGTGGCGCGCTTTTATAAATATATTTATGCTTTGAACTTTTTATTTATATCAAGAATACAATAATTCGAACAATTTCATTTTTTAATGTGAATGGTTAAGTTTGTAGCAATTGCGTCGAGTAAGGCTAACGCGACTTCTTCATTCGATTTTTTCGGATTTTTTTGTTCTTCATGATAGTTTTTAATTGCAAATCCGTATCTGTCGTTGAATTGCAAATATATATTTGCATGTGGTTTTGGGGGTTTACCAACATCACGATCTAATTTTTGGCCATGAAATTCCACTTGTAAATCACGAATTTCAGTGATAAATAAAAACAACGATGGTTTTACGTTGAATTTATTGTTTAATTTGTGGTGGAACCCTTCTAAATGATTAAAAACGAAATTTGATGTACTATAAAAAATAATATAAACGTGCAAAATTGGGCTGTAAACCGCACAATTGGGGTATTTTCGATCGATTGGGACTCAATGTTAAATCGTTTTCGAACGAATGGAATTCCGATCGAATGGGACCAAAGCTTAATAACCGGCTTCGCCCGGGGTCTTTTTGATTTGTACGTAATAAAAGTACGGCACCATAACAAAACCTTCTTCAGAAAACTTCGTATTTTTATTTCTTTTGACGATTCTTCCTAATAACTTTTGGGAGAGCTAACTTTGAGTTTGTTCTTTAATGAGCCGACTGAAGAGCTAACTAAGATTTAAAAACCCAGCAAAACCCGCTAACTTCCAATATGCGAAAGAACACGGGCGAAAATCAAAACTCGCTAACTTCCAATACGCGAAAGAAAACCGAAAAATAATACGGTTCGCGAAAAGCAAAACTCGAAAGAATACCGAAAAATAATACGGTAAATAATACGGGCGAAAATCAAAACTCGCTAACTTTCAATGCGCGAAAGAATACCGAAAAATTATACGGTAAAAAATATTTGTTGGCCCGAGACTAATTAGCGGCTGCGGGAGGGCGAAAACGAAGAGGGACAAGAGAGAGCGAGAGACCGAGAGCGAGGGGGGAGAAAACTGGGGGCGGTCGTCTACCGCGAATTTCCTTCTCTCTTCTCCGTCTCGTTCAGAGGGGAGAGTTTCGTTTGGCCGACTGCACATTTGTCCTACTGAGAATTCGGCCAAATGGACAGTGTATTAGACCAACTGCTCATTTTCCCGACTACTCATTTTCCCGACTGCTCGTTTGGCCGTCTGCTCGTTTGGCCGACTACTCGTTTGGCCGACTACTCATTTGGCCGACTACTCATTTCGCCGACTGCTCATTTGGCCGACTGCTCATTCTAATATTAGCCATTCTCTTTGAAATGTTTTATGGTTGTGCAAAGGATTGAAACTCAGTAAAACAATTAGGACGCGCAAGGTCTAACATATTACTTCAGAGCACATCACTTGTCGATAAATAAGTCCAGTTTTTGACGTTTATGGGAATATAATTACAGATCTTGCCCGTTATTTGATTTCACTACTTTTATGGCCTAGAGTAATATAGGATGTGACGTTTTTGTTTAAAGGACCTTGGAATTTTTAACCGAATGGTCTTTGGGTGGATCATTCTTTCTATTAGTAAGAAGAACATTCGAGCTGATAAAATGAAATTTTCATATAATGAAGATTTATTTATAATTTCGCAAACCAAATTCTTTAGAACAGACTATTGCCGTTACGTAACTATCAAAATAAACATATTTGTTGTAAAAAAACTACATTTTACTATTTGATTACGCAGCAATCTGGCCTACTCTCTCTATTAGGTCTATTTACGTAGCTACAAGACTACAAAAGTAATTTTTTAAACATTCCAAAATAATTTCAACGCTTTCGATATTTCAAAGCGTTCTTAACGACAATGACTATATCGCTGCTGCAATTCTTGATCCGCGGATTGTTTTCATAGTAATTACCTCTCCGAGGGGACAAAGTCCCCTAGGAGGGGTTATACAACCACCGTGTCTGTCTGTGGGTCTGTGGGTCTGTCTGTCAGGCCTGCGAACGCGTTCGCATTTTCGGTGCAAAGTGTAATCACTGCGTACGCAGTTTCTCGAGATCTCTGCGTTCGCAGTTTCTCGAAAGGTAGGCAAAACCACCGTGTGACGGTGAGCGTTAACGGATTCATTTGCGGTTTGGTTTGGATGGTGTTTTTTCGCTCACCGTCGTGACGGTTTGGTGTTTTACGTTTTTGTAATGTTTATGCGTAGGTTGTGAGTGTTGAATTTGTTGTGTTTGGGTTCTGATGGTGGCGCATGTTGAGTCTGTTGTGTTTATATGGGCGTTTTCTCTCCAACTTCTTCTTAATGACTTTGGGACGGACCGAGTGTTGAGTGTAATGCTACCTCTCAACGTCCAATGGCAGGGTTTCCACCAGTTGTACACGGTATTCATCTTGGTATCACTTTGCGATTATTTAAATTAAAATTAAAATTTTATACCGGGCAGGGTTTGAACCGAGAATACGTTTTTCGTAAATAACTCTGAATTGCGGAGATATCTTTGGGGGTCGTGTCGAGAAATTAATACCACTAGGGACCATGCTTCCGAGGAGAGGTATATTTTGGCTTGCCAACTTGTTTTTTAAACTTTCTACATCACGTTAAATTTAATCGAATGATGTTTTTTCAGTTCCGCATTGTAAACCATCACACAAAGATTTTCCCGAATTTAAAAGTTTGACGGTAAAGGCAGGGATAAATTGCATTAGCCGGGAGTAGTGGCTCACTCCTGTAATCCCAGGCGTCCGGGAGGCAGAGTTTTAGGATGGCCGTGTGAGGACGACCACTAATCCCCCAACGGGTGGTTGTCATACTTCCGCCATGGGTGTCCCAACCCTATCCCTAAGTATCCCCCCCGTTGGCGTGGCCGTAACACATATCTCGCACCTGATCAATCAAATGGACGAGTGGACTGAATTGTCCCACCCGTTACAATCGCTCATAACGAGCTTCTAAAAAAAATAAATTGCATTAAAGATTTTATATTTGAGGACGTTGACAAAGAGCTCGAAGCGGACGAAACGAAAAATTCTGAAGACCAACCGTCAACCTCATCAAAAAGTTTCACTTATTTAAGAGCCAAGTAAAATAAAAGGCCGGTTTCTCAAGACCAACCAAAGGAAGAATTGAATCGCTACCTTAAGGAGGGATCTATTGATCAGGTTGGAGTTGGACCTACGGATTATTGGAGAGCGAACGAAGCAAGGTTTCCTCGTCTTGCCAGGCTTGAAAAGATATTTTTACCATTTCCAGTGTCCTCAGCAGATGTGGAACAAACGTTTCAGGTGCAGATTCTCTTCAACGAGCCCGTCGAACAAAGTTATCCATAGCGCGTGTGTCCGATATTCTCACATATCGAGAATATCGATATGATATAATCATTCAACCATGTAACTCCAATTAAAAAAATTCACCCGGATCTGTTAACTTACTTATATTTACATATTTTTGTACAAAGTTTTGGAAGTCGAGGAATAAATCAATGTTTAGGTAGAAATCGTGAACTGACAGTTAAGAGATTCATCAATAAATTATACTACATTCAAATAAAATTGCAAAGGAAATAATACGGTATATGACAATTCGAATCAAACAATAGGCATTGTGAATGGTATGGTTTAAACTAGGGTATTAATAAAATAAAATTCTAGAATGACATATAAACTACCTAAACCGAAACCAAGTGCGAAATTATGCTTAATTAAACTTTGTGTTAAACATTATTTTATTAATTAGCCTTTTCAGTGTACATAGAGACACCTGGTGGATATGGTTGAAATCCAGCAGTTTAGAGGATTTCACCTTTCTCCCCTAGGTGGCCCTATGTAAATTGAAATGGTTAAGTGAGTGCGGTAAAAATGCTATTTTCAGTAGGCTTATGTTTTACTTTTTAAATTAAAAGCTTTGGTTTGATTATTGGGTAGTTGAATTTTGACAACGGACATACATGAAACATGTACTGCACTGAACACAAAGGCTGACCGTTGGGGTCCGCAAAGTTCTTAAAAATAATAATTTATTATGTAATAATAATCCCAAAGAAAAATAATTTCGCATTATTTACGAACCTCTTTGTAGAAACTTTCGGCTGGAAAGCAATACATGAAAAGATACACTATTTGTATCAACAGTCCATTGGCAGACAGCATATATATCGAGATGACCAAAGAATAGCGCGCGACAATGGGTTACGCTTTGATCATGGAAAAATGCAGCAAGAAATGATAACCACATTCAGGGTAACATCGAAAGCGATAAGTTTACCAGAGTCTTAATCATAATTGTAATTTGCGTTTGGAATTTGTACACTCTTGAGGACGTTTGGTGATCTGTCCGTCGTCGAACTCCAATCTATTCCAGTACAAAATAGACGCTAAATAGTCCTTGAAACTTTCAGCGAGAAGCCGAAAGCGCGAAGCCGTGAATATGAACAGCGATAACGCCGACGTTTTGATCATGACGGAGGAGACGATTGAATGCAATGTCGCCACTTTCTCTAAATTAAATAGCGACAAAGGATAATTGGGAGGCATCCAGAACCACGTTCAGAACTGACATAAGCAATGAAGCGCAGTTTCAGGCCGGATTTCTATTTCCCTCTCAAAATGGTTTTATATTTGATGCAGCTCAAATCGACGTAGATTTGCCAGTTCTCTCCAGAGCCGGCCATACCATAGGGCGAACGGAGTTTTCATGACGTGGGTTTGAGGTCGGAGACGTTTTAGATCTGGAGGAGGTAACGCGTCAGAGTTTTCATGACGTGGGTTTGAGGTGGGAGACGTTTTAGATCTAGAGGAGGTGACGCGGTAGAGTTTTCATGACGTGGGTTTGAGGTCGGAGACGTTTTAGATCTGGAGGAGGTGACGCGTCAGAGTTTTCATGACGTGGGTTTGAGGTGGGAGACGTTTTAGATCTGGAGGAGGTGACGGGTCAGAGTTTTCATGACGTGGGTTTAAGTTCGGAGACGTTTTATATCTGGAGGAGATCACGCGTCAGAGTTTTCATGACGTGGGTTTTAGGTCAGAGACGTTTTAGATCTAGAGGAGGTGACGGGTCAGAGTTTTCAATACGTGGGTTTGAGGTCGGAGACGTTTCAGATCTAAAGGAGGTGACGCGGCAGAGTTTTCATGACGTGGGCTTCAGGTCGGAGACGTTTTAGATCTGGAAGAGGTGACGCGCCAGAGTTTTCATGACGTGGGTTTGAGGTCGGAGACGTTTTAGATCTGGAAGAGGTGACGCGGCAGAGTTTTCATGACGTGGGTTTCAGGTCGGAGACGTTTTAGATCTGGAAGAGGTGACGCACCAGAGTTTTCATGACGTGGGTTTGAGGTCGGAGACGTTTTAGATCTGGAAGAGGTGACGCGGCAGAGTTTTCATGGCGTGGGTTTGAGGTCGGAGATGTTTTAGATCTGGAAGAGGTGACGCGCCAGAGTTTTCATGACGTGGGTTTGAGGTCGGAGACGTTTTAGATCTGGAGGAGGTGACGCAGCAGAGTTTTCATGACGTGGGTTTGAGGTCGGAGACGTTTTAGATCTGGAGGAGGTGACGCGACAGAGTTTTCATGACGTGGGTTTGAGGTCGGAGACGTTTTAGATCTAGAGGAGGTGACGCGGCAAAGTTTTCATGACGTGGGTTTGAGGTCGGAGACGTTTTAGATCTGGAAGAGACGACGCAGCAGAGTTTTCATGACGTGGGTTTGAGGTCGGAGACGTTTTAGATCTGGAGGAGGTGACGCGACAGAGTTTTCATGACGGAGGTAAGTGGCTTTAACTTAACTCGATGGTGAGACTTCTGGTCACATTATGTATTCTTCTTTGGCCTTTTTCGGATGCACATCACTCCACCACGAATCACCAAACTTGATCTATTTGGTTCATTTTTCAGGTAAAAATAGTGGTATAGGCGCTAATTTGTAATTGGGGGTTCAGACTATGTACAGTTTTAATGGGGTGACAAGCAAGCCAACCTCCTGTCTATCCCGCTGGTAAAAAACACGTTCTTAATGGCCAGTGTTATCAGAATGTCATTACCAAAGAAATCGCGGCGCAATATTTTCAATTATACAGGATTTCCCAATTATAAATATAAGGTATTTTTCTCCAGTGTTAATTATCAAAATATTTCCCTGTGTGCTGGCAATTCCGGGTTAATTAACCATCGGCTTATTCGCTAGAAATCTCCATCGCTCACCTTTCCAAACAACGAAACGACAAACCAGTTTGTCACTGTCAATACTGAGAATTCTGGAGGAAGCTAAAGCTTTTCAACGTTAAAAAAATGGTCAGTATTTTGCAAATTCATCCTTAGAAGAATTATATAATGTATTTCTAAAGAGATAAGTAGTAATAACAAGAATGTATTTATTTATACTCAGGGAGAATGAATATGTCGAGATTATTTTCAGCGTTTCTCTAATAATATTGCAATCTCATTGGTTCTTAAAAATTACGTTTTTCGACGCGATTAACGCTGCAGCGAGGACGCAAAAAATAAGACCGCCTCCTTTTTCTCTCCCCCCCCCCCCTTAGCGTGGCGGGGTTAGGGGCTCAACGTGTCCGTCGATAGTCTCGACATATTCATTCTCCCTGAGTATAAATAAATACATTCTTGGTAATAATAATAATAATAATCAGCTAGGCTAATACCCAAGGCACCACCTTAGGCCTAAGTCATCGAGTGACTTTTAAAGCTATTAATTCAGGTGGCCGGGTTACAATGCGTAGGAGGGTGGTGGAAAGCCCTTCATGCCACGTGAGTCAACAGCTCCCTACATTTTCTATTACTTGAGCCTCAACAAGTTTTTATGGCACTCAAAGTAGAAAAATAGGCACGATTGATTCGTGAGCTTTAAAGAAATAATATATAGAAATGTCAAATTTTATTTTTTAACAATGGCACAAACTCCCGAATTAATATTAAAATTTGATGATAGAGACTGCTACCAGTAATTGGATGAATCAGTATGTTAGTCAGTTCCTTATCTTCCGTGTGTTATATTCTTACTGAGGACCATAACAACACATTTTCGATGAAATTCAGCTTATGGAAATTAAGTGTAAAACACGCTCTTTGCCTCGTCATCATAACGAGTGCGTGCAGAGAGCCAAATTTTATTTTTAAAATGAACCACTATTACAACTCACTTAAGCGCTTATTCAAAATGATTATAAACTTATGGTTTTACGTTATTAATTTATCCTTTTGTTCATCAAATATTATGTATTTCAAAACGTACTTAACACGGATAATTACCAATTTACAGGACATAGTAGATCCTGAGGAAATGTCTTTGAGCAGCTGGCGCACCAATGTCGAAACGTACATTTTTAAATCGACCGAAGATATGTTCAAATTTATATCGAAAGCGGAAGAAATCATGACCAATCTTTTGTCCAATCACAAACTGGACTTAATACGGGACAATCTCAATTTTTACCAACTTTACAAAGCCCAAACGCTACCCATGGACTCGTTCTTCCCCAAGTACAGACCTTACACTATGGACCAGGTCGAATCTTGGAATAACTGCAACGGCAAGACCTTCAACCTGAAGAGACTGTTTCGGGAACGCTTCACGTACGAGTACCCCGTTTTGAACGATAAATTGTACATCGCGACGGAAAGTTTAGACTTGAAGGACTGTTCGCGTTACCGCAATTCCCTTACGATGCTCCGAGAAAATTTCCATTTGGTTCATTTAAGCTCGCACATCGCCTTGACCTTGAAAATCTCCGTCGACGGCAGACCAGGATACATTCTATTCGAATGCGGGATGCCCATATTCAAACCGGTCGTTGTAATGTTGGATTTTGACCCCCCACATACCGGTTACTGCTCTAGCGACAACGACAGATTGAGGACCTACTTCGAGCCGAACGGCACCGAGTTCATCACCGCGTTGTGGAAGAAGCGGGTGTCTAATGAGTATCAAACCACTTTAGTCTCGAACTTCTTCGTCGGGGGGTGCTACGTCAACTATAACCCAGCCTACCAGGCTAAACTTGGCCTGGAAAATGCCTTTCACTGGAAGTATATCTTAAAAGATGGTAAACTGTTGGTGTCCGCGAAGAAATTTCTGCATTCGAAGGGGTTCAAACTCGAGTACTTGAAGGATGGAAGCGAGCTGAAAACCTTCGTGCCGTTCAGCTACCTCGTAGGCGGTGGCTACGACCAGGACTTAGAAGCGCATTTGGAGCGTGCCAGCGGCTTGTTTGAAGAATCCAAGAAAGAGATGTTAACCTGGATGCAGAAAACGGCCGAATTAAATTTAGATGTGGCGTTTCAAACCGAATTGACCACAACTCTTCAAAAACTTAAAAACAGGCGACTGAAATTATCTAAAATATCAAATTAAATTTTAAATATTAACGGGCTGTTGAGTTTATTTGTATAGCAGCAAAATAAATAAAAAGTTATATTTCTTAGCTTTTTTCATGTTAACACCAAGAATATATTTATTTATACTTCGGGAGAATGGTAATATTGAGAAAATTTTGATCGTTGCTCCTAATCCACTTCACACTCTATCACAAGGGCACTATTTTTATTTTAATATCTTTATAGAATTTCGATATAAACCTTTTGAAGGTCGAGATCCACATTTATTAAAGATTTGAGCCGTCCTGCTCTAATCCCCCTTAAGAAAATAAACTCAGATCGGTATCTAATTTTTACCCTAAAACTGACATCTTCCGACACGATTGAAGTGCACGCAGGAGGCATTTTCCCTACCTCCGGGGTCAAATATTTGAATTTTTTTGTGTAAATTTCAATAAATCATTAACCGCCCAATTTTACAGCTAGAGGGTTTAAATTTTGAGAATTGTCATTATTTCAAGCCTACATTCACACCAAAAATGCATGTAAAACTCGGTGAGGTAGTGCCTCCCAACCTCTCGATTTGACATGGAATGACCCAAAAGGTGGGTCACGCCAAAAGCCATTCCAACTCCGGATTTGTTTCCATACAAGTAAAAATAGTCTAAATTATTTTTTAATTTAATGTAAAGAAATTACATCCACTTGAAAGTAAAATAGAAAAAACCGGTGATGCTAACGTCTCACATTTAAATTTTAACCAAGGATCATTTCGTGTAGGTTTAATTATGTTATTATAATTTGAGCGAGATGCCGAGATCTCCTTGGTTTTTAGCCAACTTTGTTAAGTTGTTATGAAGAGATATTCCTCTCTCTATAAAAGAAATGTAGTCTTAGAACTAGAACCAGTAGCGGCGCTAAGGGTGGGCTGAAGTGGACTCTAGCCACCCCTGCATTTCTGAGAGAGGCTACATATTTATATTTAAAGGGACACATATTTGAATTTAAGAATTTTCTTTATCTCTAGAAATTTGTTTTATTGCCAAGAAAAGTTTACCTGGAAAAAAATCTTACAAAATCAATTCGTTTACTCAGAGATGAGGGAGATAAATTTGAATTGAAAATAAATCGAATTTAGGGAAACACCCCGGGCATGCACAGGTCGGATACAAGGTCAGTAGGGGGTCCAGTAAACGCGACGAGAGCCGCAACAATAAAACGACCTTGCTCTTCTCGCTTCCTGGAAAATTTATAAGGGGTCACCAAATAACTAGTCCACCTCCACAGTAGCACATAGGCGCCGAAATACAGTTGGTTAAGAGTCCATGTGTCGGGTAAGAGTCCAAAGTTTGTAGACGGTAAATAATACAATTGGCCGACTGTTCAAATAACTGTCGGTGGTATATTTGTTTCGGGCCTGATTACCGACAGTCGGCCGACCGTTGCATTAAAGGTCTCTTTGTAGACGGTAAAAATTACAATTGGCCGACTGTTCAAATAACTGTCGGTGGTATATTTGTTTCGGGCCTGATTACCGACAGTCGGCCGACCGTTGCATTAAAGGTCTCTTTGTAGACGGTAAAAATTACAATTGGCCGACTGTTCAAATAACTGTCGGTGGTATACTTGTTTCGGGCCTGATTACCGACAGTCGGCCGACCGTTGCATTAAAGGTCTCTTTGTAGACGGTAAAAATTACAATTGGCCAACTGTTCAAATAACTGTCGGTGGTATACTTGTTTCGGGCCTGATTACCGACAGTCGGCTGACCGTTGCATTAAAGGTCTCTTTGTAGACGGTAAAAATTACAATTGGCCAACTGTTCAAATAACTGTCGGTGGTATACTTGTTTCGGGCCTGATTACCGACAGTAATGAGACCGAAACGGGGTCGGGTATGAGACCGGAACGGGGTCGGTTGGGTATCCGAAACTGGGTCGGGTGGATATCCGAAACAGGGTCGGGTTACTCGGGTATGAATCCCAAACGCGGTCGGGTATAAATCCGAAATGGGGTCGGGTATGAATCCGAACCGGGGTCGGGCATGTATCCGAAACGGAGTCGGGCATGTATTCGAAACGGGGTCGGGTATGAATCCAAAACGCGGTCGGGTATAAATACGAAATGGGGTCGGGTATGAATCCGAACCGGGGTCGGACATGTATCCGAAACGGAGTCGGGCATGTATTCGAAACGGGGTCGGGTATGAATCCGAAATGGAGTTGGGTATCATTGCAATATTGAGTCGTAATACCTACCCATTGTTAGTCGGAAAGTAATTTCTTTGCCATAAAAATAGTTTCCCCGACTCTAATTCGGGCGGACATAGTACCAGTCAAAAGAGTAGTTTCCCGACTGTATTTTAGCTACAAAATAGTCGCCGTCAGACAGTCGGCCCAACGACAGGCGACAATTGCTACTGGGGCTGTGAAGAAAACCTTAGCGCCGCTACTGACTAGAACTTGCTGTATTACGAAATATTGTTGGCATGGACATCTTTCCAGATCTCCACGAACATATGTTTGATGCTGAAGTTGGAATCGAACATCATCGCATCAGTTTGATTAAGAAAGTTATTAATTTATATTGCTAGCTCAGACGTAGAGCTCGGCGAAACAGATAAATTAACCGCTAAAGTTTTGATTAACCATAAAAATTACGATTAACTGTTTATCCATGGATATTATCCACGGCTATATAGCAATTTAACATTTAAAATAATCGGGTTTTTTTGGATAATTTTCGTTTGTGGATAAAAATGAATAAAGTGATTATTTCTTATCCAAACGCCGAGCTCTACACTCCACAAATTAGCGAAGGACAAAAATCTAGAAATGAGGGATCAGAATATTCCCATAACAAGCCATAACCACAACACCTGTATAGTACACGAGTTACTTAAGCCTTTGACAAAATATCATTTCGTCAATTAGAATTTTTTTAATTTTCTTATTAAAAGATCACCTGCTGGTTTTTATTAGGGTTTCGAAAGAATTAATTGACGTATTTACAAATTATAATGAAAATGAACCTTATTTTAAATTATCACAGCCGAAATATTCGCGAATCACGTCAGAGTACCTAAAAGATTACAGACACGATCACGTGATGATTTTTTATTTTATCACCTACTCGACAGGCGTCGCTTAAAAGTAGTACCACAGGAATAGGGAACAACTACCGGTTGTCTGCTAGTCGTCGCCTCCGTATTAACCACCCGTACAATCTTGGGTCTATTTCTTTATTATGTCTATGGGTTTTTCTCGGAACTGTTACTAATACTTACAGTTACAAAGATCGAGTAGTAACAATTCGCGGAGAGTTGTCGGTTTTTGGCTAGGTAAAAAGCTACGTTATCATTCGCGTAACGAACAAACAGAAGAAATATTATCGTTTTCATAATTATATTTGTTATGTTAATTATCTGATACAAATAATGAATGCGTAATTACCACAACTTTTGCAATGCTTTCGTTTGCGTGAATCTATTAATTATGGAAAGCTTCAGTTTTTCCACGAGCAATAATTCGAGATATTATGCAAATATTAGGTATAAATAAAATCTCGCAGTTTCGCCTTAACCATTCTACATCGGTTTCTAACACCGAACTGTATAACATGTCGTCGAACGACGTTACGGACCACCTCATTTCCCAATTGCGTCCGAACCCTGGCTGGTGGAGTTTTGACGTCCAAGTACTTCAACTGGACAATGAAGGAGAGCTACTGTTCTTACTGGACCAATGCAAAGAGCTTTTACTGCGTGACGAAGGCACCTTAGCCGTGGAAATAGATGCATTCGACTACCTCTATCGACTCTACAAGAAGAGAAAACCTGGTACACCATTTGAGGATTTTTTCTCGTCGGTGCCTTGCGATATGTCAACGTTTGATCACGAAAACGAAAACTGCGTTAGTAGAGCCGTCCGCGTTAGAGAAATTCTGGTCGAAAGATTACGAAAACGGCATAAAAACGTGACTAATTGTCTGTACGTTTGCTCGTCCGTGTTCTGCAACTGGACCCACGAAGAAAACGAAAAAATGTTGGGGGAAAATAAACAACTTCACGTGTCGAATTTCATTCCCCATTTAACCCCCGTTCTAAAGTTCGAACTGATCGGCAGAACGGGTTACGTCTTCTTCGAAGTTAAGACTTGGTTTAACGAGCCTTTCGTTTTGTTCGAAGGAGAGCGAGGTTCCTTTTCGAACTTCGAAGGACAATTTAATTGTTCTCTAATCGGCAATTTCGTGTTGGTATCGTCTACACTTCGAAACGAAGAAATCGTCAATCGGTTTTCCATCTTTCTAGGCGCCAATTTTATCAACCCGATCGCGGCTTTGAAAATATCGATGTTACCCACGTTTTCTCTGAGTAAATTTTGCGTTAAGGACGGAGTTTTACAAGTTTGTATCGTTTTAGACATGGCCAAAGAATGGTTAGTTATCAAAAAGCGGAAACCAAGTTCGCAAAATAAATGCAGTTACACTAAGATTCCGTATAAATACTGTCTGGACGGAGCACCGCTCGATCGGTATGTAGAAAAAGAGGTACAAGAAGTGGCCCAGCTTTTTGGACAGTCGAGAGATGACCTGATGACGTATTTTCATAATGCGGCGGCCATGTTTTCGGACGAGACATTTCTTCGCGAAGGACGGGCGCTGAATTCGATTCTATTAAATCGCTCACCAGCGACGAAACTGTTCAAGTAATGAGCTGCCCAATCTTCAAACACTTTTTTCAATTCGGTTTTCGGAGCAATCTTTCTGACTTTTCTTATAGACTTTCTTCCACGTCGAAGCCTAGGTACCGCTATTCTCCATCACTAAGAAGTGATTGTAAGGGTTAATTAGGGAACATTTATCCCATGTTCCTACAATCATTCTACATTAAGTACGAAGCACCAAAGGTTTGTCACATTTTAATAAACTCATTTATCCGTTATATCTTTAAACGAATCATTGAATATAACGAAAACAAGTTGGCAAGCCAAAATATACCTCTCCTCGGAAGAATGGTCCCTAGTGGTATTAATTTCTCGACACGACCCCCAAAGATATCTCCACAATTCAGAGTTATTTACGAAAAACGTATTCTCGGTTCAAACCCTGCCCGGTATAAAATTTTAATTTTAATTTAAATAATTGAGACGAAACAATCGAGTTTAATTTATTCAGAATATTATAAATTAAGTAGTTACAACAGCGAGTTAGACTTACTAAAACAATGCACAATTGAATTTAACCCTTTTTACAGTACATGTTTATCAGTTGAATATAATACTAAGCAAATTTTAATGAAAGAAATATCTACAGATGGTATTTGTATTTTTCTCGCTTACGAAATACTTGCCGCATCTTTAACGCTCATTTTATTTCAACACTCGTAGACTTCCAGTTGACGTTGTGACACATACCGCATGAAAAAGACCAATGCCGTCCAATTTCCAATATCATATAATGACTCGCACACCCAGGAAATCATTGACTGCGTTAGAAATCGTAGATATCCAAATATCCACACCAGATATATTTACAAGAAGCAAAAACCTTACCATCAACAAAGCACAGAGAGCCACTTGACTAACCGCCAGCTCTTAAAGCAATAAACGTTAAATTATCGTCTTTGAATTCACACAACTATATATAGGTCGTTAAGAATACCCGTAAATAAATAACAAAAAACTAACAAAGTGGACCACCCACAGGGTCTACCCTTTAACCCCCTTATCTCGGCTGACTGCGCTAAAACAAGATATAACCTTTAAAATTTCGTTCGTAAAAAAACCAGATTAGGCCTTCATAAATTCATTAATAAAAAAAGACTTTATTACCTATTATGCTTACGATGCGTGTCTTAATTTCAGTGAACCTAAGCAGTTATCGGTGGTTCTGTGGTAGAGCGCTCGACTGCCAAGCCGAATGGTCTGGGTTCGAAACCTGGGTGGCGCATTTGTTTTTAATCAATAGAGAAACGCTAAATTAGAATTTCTTCGATGCAATAATTTAAATTTCAATTCTATTTCAATTAAACCAAAATTTCGTACTCTATTAAATACGCTTCCGATAAAGCTAAAGGTCTAACTTTCAATAAGGCGTAACAAGTGCCGGTGGTTCTGTGGTAGAACGTCCGCCTGTCAAGCAGGAGGTCTCGGGATCAAATCCCGCCCGATGCGATCGCAAAGTGATACTAAGACGAATACCGTGTACAATTGGTGGAAACCCTGCCATTGGACGTTGAGTGGTAGCATTACACTCAGCACTCGGTCCGTCCCAAAGTCATTAAGATAACGTTGGAGAGAAAACGCCCATATAAACACAACAGACTCAACATGCACAACCATCAGGACACAAACACAACAAATTCGACACTCACAACCTACGCACAAACATTACAAAAACGTAATACACCAAACCGTCACGACGGTGAGCGAAAAAACACCATCCAAATGAATCCGTTAACGCTCACCGTCACACGGTGGTTTTGCCAACCCTTCGAGAAACTGCGAACGCAGTGATTACACTTTGCACCGAAAATGCGAACGCGTTCGCAGGCCTGACAGACAGACCCACAGACAGACACGGTGGTTGTGTAACCCCTCCTAGGAGACTTTGTCCCCTCGGTGAGGTAAAAATCTAGTTGACTGTTACTGTAATAAAATTGTTTTATTTAAAAAAAAACTCTTAGCCATAAAAACCAAAAATCGACTCTCAGGATGTCGATTTTCCAAATACCAAATTACTTGCTATATCTAGATACAAAGAAAAAATATACTACCTACTATCCAAAAACCATGTAATCAGTGTCGCCGATAATGGTTTGTTCAAATGGCTGACCCACATTTTAGCGCGAAACAAAGATGTTCCTACGTCATTAGCCAAAAGTGATTCGTTTTCTCTTACCCGAAAAGATTTTTCTATTGCTCGGATCAGTGGCGGATCCGGGATTACGTTGTTTAGAGGCCCAAGGCGCATTTTGTTATAAGACCCTTCATGTAAAGTATTTTTTTTCTGTGCAGTTTTTAGGGCCCCTCAGTGTGGAACGCTCCGTACAAACAAAACGTCGTAAATTGAACCTATAGTTCTGACTTGTTCTACCGCAAAACGATCTTGTTAGTATATTATAATTCGATTACTTGCAACTAAAGTCTAGGCAAACAAATAAAAAAAACTATTTGAACCATTTTCTTTAGGTTTTTTATTGATCTCTTCCCTGATAGATCCAAGTCAACTCGTAATGTCTTATCCTAGGAAAGGGAAGTCTATTTTTAGTAATTTCAGTTATCTTCCCTAATTACTCTGATTTTTACGAAATATTTTGAATTTCCCTGACATTTACCTGTTGTTTTCTAACCTCCATGCATTGATTGCATTCCTGGTTTGTGTGAGCCATGCCAAAATATGAGCTATGGGGACAGTCCAAAGAAATACATACATGTACCTGTAGTGTCGCGCGCTAAAACGTCATTTCAAAATCCGTCCATAGTCGCAAGCCAGCCTTTCCGCACCGTACTGACGAGTCCAAATAGGACGAAACCGGTCTACCGTTGGAAATTCAGGCTATTTTATTTAATTTAATTGAGCGTAGCTCTCTTAGCAGCGAGTTCTATGGGAAAGTTTTGTCCGTCCGTCCGTTAGTAAGTTTTAAAGGCCGTCCATCCTTTAATAAGTTTCAAAGGAGGGGGGGAGGGCACAAGCAGGGCCGTCTTTACATATTGTGATGCCCTGGCACTTATTATTTTGGGGGCCCCCTATGCGACGAGATAGCAAGTATGGGCTGTAGCCGAGTACTCTTCAAGGTAGGGCAGGGCGAGTAGAAATTTATCATTTATTTTTGGTATTATGTACGGCCACAGGGTGGGAGAAATTGCCCCCCCCCCCCTTCAATGAGCTATTCCCCCTTGCCCTTCTTGGGTCCAAGTTTTTTCCGTAGTTATTTTCGATTAATTGTCAGAGACCAGGCTAATACCCAAAAACGAACCGCGGCCCGTCCGCACCAACGTATTACTTGAT
The DNA here is from genome assembly GCF_980474605.1 of Leiobunum rupestre. Classification (NCBI taxonomy): domain Eukaryota; kingdom Metazoa; phylum Arthropoda; class Arachnida; order Opiliones; family Sclerosomatidae; genus Leiobunum; species Leiobunum rupestre. The sequence goes on from NC_143394.1 coordinate 17,913,246, forward strand.
ATACCAAATATCAACATTTTAGCTTGAGGAGTAAATTTCCATCGACTATGAAAGCGTGGTATTTAACAGATGGTAAATAACATGATATAAAATGGGAAAAGTTGTTAAATAATGGTAAATAACACTACAGCATAAAATGGGGAAAGTTGTTAAATAATAGGAAATAACACTACAGCATAAAATGGGAAAAATTGTTAAATAATAGGAAATAACACTACAGCATAAAATGGGAAAATGTGTTAAATAATGGTAAATTACACTATAGCATAAAACGGGAATAAGTTGTTAAATAATGGTAAATAACACTACAGCATAAAATGGGAAAAGTTGTTAAATAATAGAAAATAACACTACAGCATAAAATGGGAAAAGATAACGTTATGGAATAGCTTTAACTTCTTTGCCCCATCAATCGTAGGATGATATTAAAATAATTCCTCAGTGACTTTCTCCCCTCCAACTTTCTAAACGTGGTACCAGCATTGCTGATAAAATTTTCTTACGTCTTTTCCATTGGCTTATGCTCTGGGTTAATAAACACCTAAAGGCATAAGTAACAAAATATTATATTTCCTATCACCCCAATGCAACATTTTTACTGATATTCTGTTTCGTCAATGACAACCTAAATCATTATGTTGCTAAAAACTGACACCGGTCCTAGAATTACTTAGTCTTTGTAAGTTCCAGGTAACAACGCGCGGGAAATCGTTGCTGTTAGCCATTTTCAACTTTTGATGAACGAGCCCAGACCCTTTGAAAATTAAAACCCTTTCACAAGTATCAGAAGAAAATTAACTTCTGCAAATATAAATAACGTTTACTTTGGAAAAATAATGATGTATTATTGAATCGGAAGTGAAATATCAGAATTATAAACACTCGCTTCATTCTTTAAAGGGAATATAACTTCTGGTATTTTGGTCACCCTCCAAAGGTTTCGCTGTTGGCCGCTTCCTCCTATGGCTTTAGACGCATCGGCGCGGCTTAGTGGTTTACTTGAGAGGTAATCCTTAAAATTGCGGGGTCTCCCATACAGAGCGCGTTGGAGGTTATATTCCCTTTAGAGTATTTCTTTTTGAATTTGAAACTTAAATGCGTTTACGATAGTGACTATCGCCATCAAACTAACCTGACATTTACCGGCGAAGAGTTAAGGTAGGGAAGAGTCTCCCCTTCCAAAACTTTCGATTACACAATCACTGTCACATAGTTTCCTTCGCAGAAATCGTTCAGTGTCATACTTATTCGTACTATGCGATTTATGCTATAAGTATTATCGTGATCTAAGGAAATTTCACACAAAACAAAGGCAAAGATACAGAAGCTAAAAGTTTTTTGTTAGGATACAGTATATTTTCTTTTTGCTATAATTATTTCATACACATTCCTTAAAGAGAGAAACACTTCAAGATAATGCGTCATGAAACAACTTAACGCCTTCTCTCAAACACTGCAAAAGTTTCAGGGCTTATGGGCGAAAATTTTATGGGAATGCCAAATAATTTTGTAAATTTGACAAAATCAAATAGTAAAAATGTTTAAATAAAATACTCGGTTTTCTGAAATTCATTATTTGGTATTTCAGAAAATTAATAACAAAACTTCGATCCGCCGGTGGGAATAGTAAACCCGAAATTTAACATCATAATTTAGTCGTATCAAATAGTGACAATATCTTATACGGACCTACTTCAAGCTCGTTTGACGTTAACTCCGCACTCTAAACATAGTCACCCTAAACATTTGGCTGTGTCCGGAAAACTGTTGGTGAGAGACAAAGACGGTCTTAGGGCAAGGCGAACGAGGCGACCGCATAGGGTCCCGCGGTAAGCGCTGCCTTCAGGGGCCCTGAGACGATTCAATGATTCGAATTTGATTCCGGGTAAGCTTTTATGATTCGAACTCGATTCCAGATTCCAAGATGATTCTTTGATTGCGAAAAAAATTAGGATTATCGGTCAGATTCTTCTGATTTGGAATATTGGAATCAGGTGTATAGCAATTTTATGAATTTGATCACCGAGTGAGTGAACCCTATTTGTTTAGAACATTTCCTCGGCAAATTTGTTATGGGGGGAAAGGGCCCCCGCACGCCCTAACGCTGGCCCTGGCAAGAGAAAACAATTTATCGAAGGTAGAAATCAGCTCCGACTAAATATGCTCGCCGATTGCAATAAAATGTCTCAGTGAAATAAAAAAAAGTGGGGACAATATAAACCTTTACTTCGCTTAGCCATTATTGCAAATATGAAATTTTAATGTTGAATGGTTTTGTTTTGAGCCCGAGGGGGCCCTTTTCGAACTCGGGGCCCTGGGACCTGGCCCAACGGGCCCAATGGGAAAGACGGCACTGGGCACAAGAGAAAGAGGAATGGTATGAGCCACGGGTTGCGAGAGAGAGAGAGAGCGAGAGGGTAAGGGGCGCTGGACGGGGATAGGAGCGAGTTGTACGGAAACGTTTTGTCGATAAGTGGAGGGGGGTGGTTGGGGCTCTAGAGGGGTTGTCAGAGGCGTTAGCAGAAGCTGGCAGAAGAGAGACAGAGCGAGAGCTGGTGGAAATTTTGTCCGTTCGCGCTCCGAGGGGATGCTAGAGAAAAGGGGTAGATAGGTAAAGACTACATAAAACCATTTCGAATTTTTAGATTTTTATTCTACGATTGGATTAGACATTTTTTTACACTCTTATTTCAACTTATAAAACTTCAATGGGTTTACCACCACTGCCAGTTTCGGAGTTTCCACCACCTCAACTACTCCTCTCCATAACTTCATCACAGTTTCCCCAGACATTAAAGTGAACGGTATCAAACTGGCCAATTTGTCGAATTCGTTGTCACTGTCGACGTTAAACTCCAGATCGTCTGAAAGGTTTCTCCTTTTAGAAAAACGTTATTTAATAAAAAAATTCCATATTTTAGAAATTCATTAACGGGAAAAATAGTTACTTTGCTGGAGGGGTGGCTGTCTTTTTGGCGGGTGTTTGGTGTTTTGCAAGCCGTCGACTGAGTAGGAAAGCGGGTTTATTTGGTGGTTGCGTGGTTGTAAGCGGTCGCGCACCAGAATTGCAAAGGAACGTCTAAGAATATATTACAAACGGAAGGCAGACGTAATTTTATAATGACAAACGTAATTTTATGATGGAAATTTTATAATGGCAAACGGAAATTTTATAATGAAAATATTAAAATATATTGTGCAATTAGGTACCTTTCGCCTTCCAAATTTAGAACGACTTTTGAAAGTCAATAGTAAGACCGGACTAGCTTCCAAAAAAAAAAAGAACTGGAGAGGCTGAAACTACTATGATATGTATGTCATACAAATAAACGTTATTACCTTAATTTTTTTAAATGTGTGTTCAATATTTGAATTATTAGATTATCTTTGTTTATATTGTCGCTAGCTCGCTCCGCTCAGGTTTTGGTCAAAAATACCCGTTGGGGTTTTGTGACGCCCTAGTTTAGTTTTTCACTCGAAGATCTATTTGGTCCTGTAATATTGTTTTATATTGTTTAAATTATCATGCTAGATTAATCCACCAGGGGCGCTGCAGGTGTCATGATTTTTTAAGAACTAACACCCAGATCAGTATGTTGTAGCTATTACGTAAACCAGTCATAATCATAATCGTATGTTTTAACTAATAAAAAGTAGTTATTTATTTAAATCGTCAGTTTATTTAAATAACATAATAAGAGTTTTTAAATTTCTTCAAATTTGTTTAGGGTTTAGCTTTTTTATCCCTTTTCATAATGGACTAATCTACTTATTCACTAATTTTATCATCCTAAACTCGCTATACATGGATAAGAGATATAGAGAAATAGCAGGGCGACGTCACAAGACTTCACCCATATTTTTTTCAGCTAGGGACAAAGCAAAGGAGTGCTAGTACACTATTACTTTTCATTTTGACGGAAATTTATTTGAAGATCTTAATTTGGGCACACTTTCTTCTATTTTATTTCAATATATTTTAGTTTTGTGCATGCTTTTGCCAAAATTTATTAGCATTGATACGGAATGATTTGAATTTACAAAGATATACAGGGTGGTTTTTTTTTGCTCGAAAAAGTGATTTTTTTCAAAAACTGTGTTTTCTAGAAAGTTGAAATTTCTACGGTACATTATACGTGCCGGGGGACACTTTCTACCAAAATTGCATCTAAATCGAAGAATATTTTCACGTTTTTTGAAAATTTAAATTTTAACCGCTAGGTGCTATAAGAAAATTGTAGAACGTCACCGAAAACGTACAAATAGCGTTGGCGTGAAAAAAATAGACGTCTTTTTCACTGTCAAATACCGCTTGAAAAAGTTACAAGTTGGGCAAGCTAAAATAACTTTTTTTGAACTTCATTGGGAGAGTAGTGTAACTTTATGAAAGTCAGAAATTTGTCAACAGTAACCATGAAAAATTGGTTGCTTTCCCTCTCAACTCGACCTAAAATCCACTTGCCTTCCATTCGTTTACCACGGTTGTATTTTCATTTGCCAAACTTGGATTCTTCCACTTCCACAGTTTTCCCGGGTCCACCAATACTTTAGCTCTTGGTAAAACATTCGACAATCAACAAGAGTTTTCTGCGAAATATAGAGGTCTGACGATACAAAGGATTGCGGGGAAAATATTGAATACATAGTAATAAACTACCAGAAGCATTTCGCGAAATGAGATCTTGGCTTGGGAAAAAAAGGAATTGTCACTGACCAACTTGGACGTATTACCGACCCTAGTTTTGTGCTTCCTAACGATCCTTTTCTTTAGGCAACGCCAAACGAAACCCTCAATAGCAACGTCATGGTCCGAAAGTGTCATCTCCTCATCGCAATTTTCACAGTTTTGAGAGTTAGATAACAGTTTCTTTTCTTGTAGTCATTTTACTCTTTTAGATTTGCACATATCGTGTATTTCGAACGATATTATAACTGAAGGAGGGGTAAGTTTGAACACTTAAAGAATGAATGAATACTTCATAGTTAACAATAAAACAATTTATTAGCAAGCTATTCTATTTAACATTATTTACAGCTGAAGTGGTTAGCTGGAGAGGCAGGGAGAGACTGACTAGTATACTGCTTCTCTTAAGATCACCGGGAATAGGGCAAAGCTCAAAATGTTTTTTACATGACTATTTACAATAACTTCAGATTCCTTAACATAATCATAACAATCGATATCGATGGAAGACGCAGTTCTCGAATCCGAACCCGGATCCGACGTCAAATAGCAATGACACCGCAGAAACATGTGACAGACCGAAAGTATAATACTTAAAAAAAAACTGAAAGTGAAAGAATACGTTTTTTTTTACTGGGGGGGGTCTTTTTGGCCAAATTGAGAGTGAGAGAATGTGGTCAGAGAAAACCCAATTGAAAGTGAAATAACGTGTTTTATTTTCGACCCCTGTACCCCCTTTCTCCTCGAGGGGGGGGGGCTGAGTGAAAGTTGTTCCTCGTCACATTACCAATAACCTTTAAATTGGCATTTTTGCTCTAAGCCTAACGGTTCTCGAGATAATTTTGGTATTAAAATCTTCCACCATGATGAGATTGTCTAGCAAATTACGACTTGTTTTGGAGATATTAGCACTTTCTTGCAATTTTAACTTTTACGACCTTTGTGATTTTGGTAAATTTTTCTCGACTTCCTATTGATCGAATCCAATTGGGTCTACGCTATTTAGACCTAAAACGTGACAGGGAACACTTTTCTAATTAGAACCAATTACGGTTCTCGTGATAGTTTTTGGGTGACCTTGAAGTCATGGTTCAAGGTCATCGAAATTTTCAAAAAATGTTTCCCCTTATACACTCTTTGCGACCTAAAAAGTTCAAATTCGTACCTAAAACTGTTTTGGAGTTATTCTCCCTGGTCTAATTCACCTTTGACAGTGCAGAGTGAACCTACAACGCCTTTCGGTAGAGCTGACTGGACCGACAGACCTTCCTCACCTTTGACAGTGCAGAGTGAACCTACAACGCCTTTCGGTAGAGCTGACTGGACCGACAGACCTTCCTCGCCTTTGACAGTGCAGAGTGAACCTACAACGCCTTTCGGTAGAGCTGACTGGACCGACAGACCTTCCTCGCCTTTGACAGTGCAGAGCGAACCTACAACGCCTTTCGGTAGAGCTGGATGGGCTATGCTCTTCACCATACAAACCTGGCTATTATTATTATTAAACATTTTTATTGAAGTAATATCTTTTTAATAATCAGTTCCGCAAAACAATTTTAATATTTTTGTAATCCTTGACGAAACTTCCTACTCCAAGTAGGAATAGTATTATATAAAATGAAATTAGTCCACTTATTATACAATAAATTTTTTAATAAAAAGTTTTATTGTACAATTAAGTGGACTTTTAATTTCATTTTATCATATTTTTTAAGCTTATGTTCTTAAATTTTATATTTTAAATACTTTTTCCAACAACTATTAAGTATTTTACTTTCCATACAGAGAATGAAGTATTTTACCCAACACTGAATATTAGGTTTTTCGTATTGCGACTTGGCATAAAACTGATTTGTCTTTAAACGACTAACACAGTTCAGGCAGCATGATCAACAAGACTGTCAGTGATGGTTTTATTGCGCTGGTTTGGGTGTATTTTTGTTATCCTAGTTTTGCTGGTCAGAATAAATTTTTCTTCCAAACTTGTAATCTAAACTCGCAATGTAATTAAAATTAATGTTAAAACATATGACAAAACTATTGAATAGTCAATCTATAGTAAACTTCTACTCTACTTTATGTTCCCAATAAAGTCTGTGATAGGTGCTACTATTAAACCATATTTCTACAAAAACTGAAGAAATTCTATATAAATTTAATTTTTATTTCAAATTTTGGAAACTTAAAAATTTAAATAAGCAACAATCAATTAACACAACATGAAAAATTCAGTTTTACTGCCAAAAATAACAGACAAAGTATTTTTCAAAGCCAAAAGTGTACTTAAACCAAAAAAACAAACCATTGCCTATATTATTCTATAACATAACATAGGCAATAAACAAACAATATTGCCAGAATTTCATGTGTTAAAATTAGTATCCCCCCCACTCAACCATATGGTTTTATAAACAAATTACAATTGCAAAATGCATTGTTTAAACCAAAGCTTTGGTTATCTTTTTCATTTATATAAATGTGCGAAAATATGCATTTTATCTAATTAGTACTATAATGCGCCTAAGTCTAAAAAACTTTCAATTCGATTTTCATTTCTGAACTAATTTTCTTGAGAAATAGATGAACTTGGTGTCGATGACCACCGAGATGAAGATCGTTTCTCTTGTAAAGTGTTACGCATTGCATCTTCCATTTTAGATAGAATGAACTGAAAATATTTGCATGCAAATATTAAAATGTTAACTAAACGAAAATCTTGCCAATATTTTTATGTTCTTTTGGAAATTTTTACCTTGCACAGTTCTGGATCTTTCAAATTAACAATCTTTCCATTTTCCGACTGGCCAAAGAAACTAGTTTTCTTCTTATGATCCTTAAATAATTTTTTTTTAAATAAACACACAAGTAGAGCACATAATTTATACCTTTAGTAAAATTTTTATTCCTTTTTCGGTTATCACAGGAGTATCCTTTACTTCATCCCACGTATAATTCCATTCAGCGTTCCACTGCCCAAATACATCTCCTTTAACAATGAAGAGGAGACGTCTAACAAAAGAAAATTATTATTATTATTATCATAACTCTTAAATTATTGACTATTTATTGTCTTACTGGCTTGTCACCATCAGGAAAGTTTTGCCATCAGGAGTTATTGGAACATGGGCCACGTAGTTATCTGTTGTTGCATATTTCCCTTTATCAACATCCTATGTAAAAAGGGAATTATGAACGGAAAAGAATAGAGGAAAAAAGACTTTCATAAGGTTATTTTATAAAATAAGCTTACAAGCAATAACCGAAGACCCGCAGCTTCAAAAGAAACGTACGGACGAATAATTGTATCAGGCTGAATGAATCTGGGCAGTCTCGCTCTTTTAACCTCCTCTGACGTATCAACGGCTCTGTAATGCAATTAAAATGAAATAACTGGAGGTTTGTGGTTGACTTTACTATATTGAGATTATAAATTGTTAAATCCTTACTTTTTAACAACATCCAAGGACCCACTAGCAAAGTCAATAGCCCCAGCTGTTGGCCTAGCCACGATACCTATAAGTCCTTTGCCCATTCCTTTAACAAATCCTTGGAATCCTTCTTCTTTTGCACCAGTAACAGGCTTCGTAACAACCCCAGTCACACCTTCTACGAAACCCTAAGAAGTAAAACCATAACCATGTAGTAAGATTCTTTGCATTTCTTGCTTAGAGGTTGCGTAGAACAGTGTACGAACCATGACAAGATTTCTGCCACCTTGAGCCATGCCTTGCGCAGCATTCTGTGGTCTCCTATTTATTTGTTGTTGTCGTCGTCTCTGGTAATCTTTGTCCATAGTTAGAGCTGCCAACCCCTTTCCTAAAGTTCCCGTAATACGTGACACGGCTCCAGCTGCCCCACCAACAGTATGTCCGAGCAAACTTTTAACCCCGAGTGCTAATCCTTCCGCAAATTCTTCGGGGCCTTCAATAGCTCCTTGAATTGGTTCATAGAAAAAGTCTCCAATACCTGACTTCAAGCCAAGCAGAAGGCCAACTGGATTACCAATTACATCCAAACCTAGTAGAAGGACATAGAATTGTTTGATGGCCTGGAAATATAAAAGCACCGTTAAAACCAAAATCCTAACAACAATTGCTAGAATTGTTTGATGGCCTGGAAATATAAAAGCACCGTTAAAACCAAAATCCTAACAACAATTGCTATGCTATAATATGTAATAAAATCAACAAAAAACTTTACCTGACTGCTATAATGAGATATGGCTGCGTTGACCAACTGCTGATTGGTCATAAAAGAATTATTTCTCTCAAAGTAGTTCAACCTTTAAACAAACAAAAAAATTTATGGATTACATTTATGTTGTATCGTGGGTTAATAAGAATGATAGAGAATTGTGTAACTATTAACTATTTAATATACATTATTATGATATATTTTAAACAAGTGAATAGAGCGTCATTCTCGCGTGGTCTCTCTCTTTCTAGAAAACTGGTTTTATTTTGTTTTAGTTTTGGTTTCAAAATATAATGACCTTGACTATGTAGTGACGCACCATCTATACTATACAAGATAAACTATAAATACGTAATACACAACAATTTACATTCTATTTAGTCTTATTTCTGGGAGCTTTAGTTATTTTAAAAACTTATTCAACAAGTCAACATTTAAGACGAAATTGGTTAACTAGCACAGTTTGTTTTTCTTTTCATACATTTCACAGAAAATTTCATTGATTACACACATTAACCAATGGAAAAAATAACTTCTAGTATAAATTTTTGATTAAAACCTGCCCAAGAAATGGGTTAATAAACACAAAACATTTATTGTACATTCAAATGGAGGAGTTAATAAACCCCAAAAAATTATTCTACATTCAAAAGGAGCTATTCAGTTTGCCAACAGAATTATTATAAAATCAGAACATACTTGAATATAACATCTTGAACTTCCGTCATAGTAACACCAATACTTTGAAGAAGCAAATTCAAAAATTCTGAGTGAATTCCCACACTTTCTTGTTGGCTAGTTGATGAAGAGGAATCGCTACCACCAGTCATAGAAAAACTTAAATGAACCTAAGAATGAATGATTAACTTTTCAACCTCGCAATAATTAGTTTATCAGGTATAGAAACCAAAATTTTACCTTAAGAGGTGAAAAATGAAGATTATCAAAAAAGCTTTTCTGTTCTCGATAAAAATAATCTTTAGCTAGGCCTTTCAAATCAATCTCAGCTGTTTCTTTATCTTGTTTAAGTTTTTCTTCCTAGGAACAGAAAAAAATGTTTATAATTTACATGTATTAAATGACATTAAACCAAAAACTATACTTACAAAATCAACTGATTTTTCCTCTTCAGTTGCCAAAAAAGCTAAAAGAGAATTGACAAATCCAAGATCAAGTTTAACTTGAAATTCTTGAACCAAAACCCGGAAATACCTGAAATGAAAAAAGTTACAATTAAATAATATTACCTACGCATACAATTGTCCAAAATTTATAAGCACATACTGATATTGAATCTCGGTACTCTGCTCTGGTATTCTTTGAACAAGACTTAACTCTACAAAAGGCTTTGGCACTTTAAAGTAGAAATTTTGTTGTAAATCCTGTTATATCAAGGAAATTGATATCGTAACTTACTACTTTCGGCAGCCACAGATTTGGAAAGAGGAACGGGGGATACTACAACTGGAAAGATGCAATCAGGAAGCTGGTTATCAATCTAAATTGACAAATATAAAAGTTGTACTTCCAAAATAATAAAGCTTTCTTCAGAAAAGTAAACTGACTTGTAGTCTGTTAATTTTGGCATGTAGCTGCATTTTATGAGGAGAAGTTTTATATTGGCACCAAAGGCCAGTTTGGAACGATCTTCTGAGGATTCGCTTATGAGGTCTAATCATTGTGAGATCCACAAAATCAATCTAAGAAATTTAAATAGGTTTAAAAGCATTTTCCTCATAATTGCTGCATTGAAATTATCTCACTTCTAATCTTTTCTCTAGTACCACTCTATGTCTAGGTGTGCGTTTAGCTTCAATGTCTTTATTATAGTTTAAATAAGCAGCTTCGATCAAAGCATTATCTTTAAAGCTTAAAGCTTTAAATCGGTTGTGATTATGTTTTCTTCCTTCCCAAATAACGCCAGTACTTGAAGGGGAAAAATAAATACACTAATCACTACCTTCATATGAAACTAAACGAGTTGTGTGTGTAAAGGTATTGTGTTACATTATGGTGGCTGATGGGGGAACATTGTATATCAACTAGAAACTGGGCAGAAACTTCATTATTAGTTTTCTCTTACCTTGCAATGCAGGCATACATTATTTCTTTGTTGATTTCATTGTTAATTAGAGATAGACCAAACCCATCCAAAGATAGAATAATTTCTTGTTGAACTCTTTCCAACTCACCAGACTAAAATATTTATAGATTTTAACTCATCAGTAACATTTAATACACTAAATTTACTGATATATTTCTTAGGGTTTAAATTTATAAAAAATAAGTCGTTTACAATTACAATTGACGGTTAGGTCAGCAGCGCCCAGTAGAATTCAAATAAAGAATCTATAGGGCAATTCTATAAAAAAGAACGTAGGTCATTGGTCAGTTGATTCTCAGCAGATACCTTTACATTTTAGTTAATTACGTTATAGGTCACCTTTGACTTCTAAAAATAATTCAGTTCTACCATTAAGATATTAAAATTTTTTGACCTGTTATTCGGCGAATATTCGGGATTATTATTCAACGAATATTTCATAAGGTAGTATTTGCATTATGCTTAACTATTCGGTACTTGGTTCAAAAACTACTATTCGTTTTTGGGTATTCGATATTTGTCTTGATAGGCTTAAAGTGCTATTCGCCCAGCCGTACTTTTAGGCTCGTGTCAAAGACTTTTAGGCTCGTGTCAAAGACTTTTAGACTCGTGTCAAAGACTTTTAGACTCGTGTCAAAGACTTTTAGACTCGTGTCAAAGACTTTTAGACTCGTGTCAAAGACTTTTAGACTCGTGTCAAAGACTTTTAGACTCGTGTCAAAGACTTTTAGACTCGTGTCAAAGACTTTTAGACTCGTGTCAAAGACTTTTAGACTCGTGTCAAAGACTTTTAGACTCGTGTCAAAGACTTTTAGACTCGTGTCAAAGACTTTTAGACTCGTGTCAAAGACTTTTAGACTCGTGTCAAAGACTTTTAGACTCGTGTCAAAGACTTTTAGACTCGTGTCAAAGACTTTTAGACTCGTGTCAAAGACTTTTAGACTCGTGTCAAAGACTTTTAGACTCGTGTCAAAGACTTTTAGACTCGTGTCAAAGACTTTTAGACTCGTGTCAAAGACTTTTAGACTCGTGTCAAAGACTTTTAGACTCGTGTCAAAGACTTTTAGACTCGTGTCAAAGACTTTTAGACTCGTGTCAAAGACTTTTAGACTCGTGTCAAAGACTTTTAGACTCGTGTCAAAGACTTTTAGACTCGTGTCAAAGACTTTTAGACTCGTGTCAAAGACTTTTAGACTCGTGTCATGGGCTTTGAGACTCGTGTCATGGGCTTTGAGACTCGTGTCATGGGCTTTGAGACTCGTGTCATGGGCTTTGAGACTCGTGTCATGGGCTTTGAGACTCGTGTCATGGGCTTTTAGACTCGTGTCATGGGCTTTTAGACTCGTGTCATGGGCTTTTAAGCTCGTGTCATGGGCTTTTAAGCTCGTGTCATGGGCTTTTAAGCTCGTGTCATGGGCTTTTAAGCTCGTGTCATGGGCTTTTAAGCTCGTGTCATGGGCTTTTAAGCTTATGGCAAGAGCTTTTCAGTATTTCAGCCAATCACAAGAGCTTTTCAGATTATTTAAAACCGTTAACTAAAAATAAAAATACGCTTGGACAAACTTGGATTAAGAGAGTAGTCTTATAAATACCTAGGGATATATTTTAAAGAAAATCTCTCTTGGAAGCCGCATATTTATTATTTGATAAGCCAAATTAATAGGAGATTATGGATTTTGTATCCTTTCTTTTGATCTTTAGACATTTTTGCTGCCAAGATACTGTATGACTCTTAATTTTCTCTATTTTTTCTTATGGTAACACGCTGTATACGAGTGCTTCAAATGCAACGTTAAATAGTCTGCAGGTCATTCATAATAAATGTGCTAAATATTTGTTGAGAAGAGGCAAGCGTGCCTTAGCTACTGAGGCTCATACAGACCTAGATTGGCTAACTTTAAAGCAATTATTAAAAAAAAAGTGTTAATAACTTTGCAGTGTCTATTAAGCATAACAAATTTAGTAATAAAAACCTATGAATAGGTGTGGAATTATGGAACAATTTATCTAATGAGCTTAAAATAAATATATCTTACTCTACTTTTAAATCTAAATGTAGAGAAATTATATCAAAAAAGAATGACTAGTCATAATGTATGGTGTATTTATTATAGTTGTAAGATTTTAATGTTAATCCTTTATTTAAAATTTTTGATGTGGATTGGACTCCCTTGTAAAACAGTAATTACTATTATCATAAGTAACATAATAACAATAAGTATGACAATTACCGAGATTTACAACCAAACTGATTTTCATAGTTATTGCGTAATCAAGATGTTTTCTCAGCACAGACCCCTCTAGTGTCTAAAATACGCGAGACTTCCGCTAAGCCGAAATATCTGGTTTCCAATAGATAGGCGGAGTATTAGGCTAAAAGGATATAAATTAAAAAAGTTTTTCTGTGCGCCACAAGCTCATGTTTTTTACATCACACATGATTCACACGTTGTAGCCAACTTGGTCAGTGGCAGCCATAATGCTAGTAGGCCAAATGTCCAAAACCCTTATCTTATCAATTCAGTTTTTGTCTGCGTGCCTACAAAGAGTGGAACTATCTTAAAATACCTGTTGTTGAACTTTCTTCTCTTCAAAAAAATTTGAACTTTATTACAAACAAAAAATATTCACTCTCTCAGGGGCGTAGACAAGCACCTAGGTTTTGGGGGAAGAGATAAATTTTTGCCTAAAAATAGTCAGATTCACGGAATATATTTTGCATTATCAACTGTCTAATTAAATTCATAGTAAATGGATTTGATTTAATAATTTGATTAACTAATTATAATAACATGTATATATTGTAAATAATAATAGCCTATTTCATTAAATTAATAAACCCTGATTATTTTGAGGCACCTCGGGCGTTTTATTGTTATGTGTTTTAACACATTTAAGCTAAACCGGGGTACACAAAGAAATAAAAAGTGCTTAGACGAGGCTAAAACAATTATAATAAAAAGCTCATGGTATTGTAAATCGGTGGAATAATAACTACTGACTTAATTAAAGTTTCAAGTTATTAATGAACGAGCAACTGGGGTATAACTGTTCAGTTGAACGTCTACTGAAGGTCTGCTCTCCTACATAGTTGCCAGCAACGCCTATCTTATATATTATATACACACCAGTCTAACAACACTTCCATTATGCTAAAGTACACCACAATATAACAACACATGGGACTGCAGTTTGGTATTTCTATTCCATCGTCATGTACCCTATTTTAGTAAGAATACTAGCCCTACACCTAGGATAACATTAGGCTCGTGTGACTACTTTCAATAAAATTTCTATTGTTTTAATAGCTAGTCTTAAACCCATTTCAAGCATTGAATGAAGTCTCTCGAAAGATCGTGTGTGTCTTTTATGTAGTTGAAATAACCATACATGGTAGGCCTACATCTACTATGTAATGGGCTTAAATTTACTTTGCTGAGAGATCAAAGATACAACCAAAAACAGTTTCAACAATGGCACTACTTTGTCCATGGAAATTAAATGGGTGAATACCAACATAAACGCACTTCCAAAACAACTGCAAGTGTTGTCTGCTTATTTTATGAGGAGTATATAATGTCAAGGGACAATACAGACTATAAAGGGACAAGTTAAGACTAAATAATACACTATAACACTAAGTTTGAAAACTTGAAGATTAAAAAGTCTAGTTTGCCAACTCTGGAAAAAAGTTGGTTGGGGTGGCTCCTCCCCTATAGCTTCGCGCATATCCAAGAGCTAGAGTGCAGAGAGGATTAAAATGGTAGATGCACAAAGGAGTGGGTTGCGAAACACAGGTTTGACTTTCTTAATCTTGATTTGGAAGTCTGTGAAGGCAAAGTGACATGGTCTGCGAGAGGTTCACATTCCAGTATTGATTTTGCTATGTGCAACGCATTCATGAAAAATAGGATTCGGTCTTTGGTGATTGACAAAGATGGTATTCTCGGACTGGGAAGTGATCACAATGCTCTAATATCAACTGTATCAGGATCGGGCTCGAGGAATAACAAAAACGGTGGTTCTATGTCAAAGAAAATGGCGGATGGTGGACACTGATAAGATGGTGGCCACTGATAAGATGGTGGCGGATGGATAGTGAGTTGATAGGCTAGTAAGTGACGAGATGGACATGACGTACTAGATTTTTCAAGAATATTACTCGAGGTGCATTATTTGTTTGGTTTTACAAAAACCGATGGTCATGTGTGACTCCAGAAGCATTGGTTTGACGCTGAGGTGAAACAAGCCATCCGATATAGAAAATTGATCAATCATAATTATTGACGGATAGCGAGGAAGGTTAATCAAACCTTGGAAGATAAAATGGAGAAAGAGAGACTACGAAAGGAAAATTTATCGATAAAGCAATTGGTGAAAAGCCTAGTTTCATCAAAAACCAAACTTGTAAATTTAAGAACGCTGGAAATTTCGCTGCAAAGAAATACTGGAAACTCAATAAAGATGATAAATTGGGTTCTCGTACCTCGTTGTCTAGAATTAAAGATGTTGATGGTACGGTTGTCAAAGATAGTACGGGTATCGCTAAACGCATAGATAGCTGCTAGGTTCTGGCAGAAGAAATGAGGCTTAATGATACATGATTCAATTGCCGCCTTGTACAAAACACGCTTACGTAACCCATTTCAATGGAAGAATTGTATGAGTTGATCCGCGCCCTTCCTGATCTTTCTCGTGGTGTGCTGTGTGAGCATTTCAATTGAGTGTTGGCATCAAATGACTGATTTTTAAAGGTGGAGATAAGGATCCTGAAGATCTTAACGTATACCGAACAATCAATGCTCATCAAAACTTTACCTAAGCATACTCAAAAATCGCCTTGGTTCATTTGTTGAAGAGAAGAAAATTCAAGACGAACTTTAGAATGTTTTTTGCAAGGACCTTAGGGGATCCGACAACTTATTCTCGCTCTCCCAGTTAATTGAAATTGCTCGATTGGAAAGTCGGTCTCCATATGTTGCGGTTTTGGACAAAAAGTGTAAGATAGTAAAACAGGGATATTTTGTGGAGGACCTTGATAAACCTTGGTGTTCCGGTTGAATTTGTTGATCATTTAAAGGCAATTTATGGAACACCCTTTACCGATACTGGTTTGGCGACGTTTCAAGTGGATATATTCGCTCAAATCTTGGTCTGAAGCACTGATGTCCAATGTCTCCCGTGGCTTTTTGTGTTATATCTTCAGCCACTTGATCAACAGTTATCGGCCTAAAGACTGGGTTTATGTCTCCCCCATCAATCGCCTTATGTTCAGACTACTGATTGTGGTCAGTTTTATGCTGATGATATCTATCTGGATTTGGAGAGTTTAAGTGATCTTCAGGAACTCTTGACCATTGCTGCTGGCGTTTTTGCTTAGTGGGGATAAATGTCATATTCTGCAGTTTAGTGGCACAGATAATGCGATCAACCAAACCCCTTGGCGTATTTTTTGGCACTAGCAAGGAGTATTTAGAACCTGATGAAGCCCAGTTAAGTATGAAGGCAGGTCAGCTTCAGAGGGCCATCAAACATAAAGGTCTTCACTCATAATTCGGCATAGTCACGCGTCCGCTTTGGAAATAGGTAGCAGTTCAGAGTCTTTCATACGCCAGCGATGTCATATGCCTAAGAGAGCCACTCTTACGTCGTTTGGATCAGTCACAATTTATAGTCGGAAAGGCATTTGTTGGTGGAAATTTAAAGGGTAACTTGCTCGGTTAAATTTCGTGAAGCAGGAGGCTCCTAATACGCTCTCATGCTTGGGACGCCTTATGAAGATGGAAAAAGAAACAGTGGCTGGGAAAGTCTTCCGTTATGTGAGGGGGTCATTGTACCCAGTGGTGTAGGAGGATCAAATTTGTTGTTCATACTTTTGGCATTGGGTCACAGTCACGAGGAGAGGCCCCTTCCGCCAAAGAGTGGACTAAAATTATCGAAAAGACCATAAAAGAGAATGACCATAAACAATGGTGTCAAGATGTTGCGAAGCACATTTGTTTAAATAATAATAATTAGTATAAAATGGGAGCTGGCTGGCAACATTGAGCTGGCTGGCAACATTGAACTGAACTGTTTTTCCCTTAACTAAGATCGGCTGCTGTAACGCGTGTGGCTTACCACTTCCCTAGTTGAACCAATGATGATAACTTGTAAATAAATAACTCTTAATAAATTAACTTCATTTAATATCAGTTTAGTTGTTGTTCTCCAATAAACTATATAGCCTTTTTACACCAACGCTAGACCAAGTCACCTCTACACTGGAAGCGTAATGAGGGAGTACATTACCGTCACGAAGATAATTTTGGGCCACTGGGATGCATTACGAAGACCTATTTCATAACTATTCTACTGACGCCTTCCTTGGATTCAATATTTTTTATATTTTTTATTTTATTACCATCATTTTAAATTCATTCTGTTGGAATTTTATCGTTCTATTACATTATACTCGCGATTCCTGATTCAAAAGGGATTTGTTATTTCAAAGAGCAAATAAATATCTATCTATCTATCCTGGCTAATTTTCTATTGTAAGGAATATTAATATATTATGCCTGTAACTCTGTTCAAGCCTGGTGGGATGGACAAGTGTTTTTTCTGGGTAAATAATCTTGAAACTAGAAGAGCTTTTAAGATTATCAGAATTAAGGCCTTGCATAAAGAGAGGAGATTGTAAGAGTTTTAAAATTTACCCCAAGGGAAGGATATTTAAGGACTTAAAATTATCATACAATTAATAAATTATGCAGAGGGGGAATTTAATAAGGGATTTTCAATTTTTAATAAGATGAAAAATGGAGTCATTTAGTACCTATTACGGAGGGATGCTATAAGGAATGGTACTTACAAATAAAATAAAAGAACTAGAAAAATTGAGAAAACTTACTCTTGCATTGGTTGCTAACAATACATCATTCGTTACAAACAAAACTCTTTGCATCCCATCCAAAAAACTAACCCAAAAGAGTGTTTCATTAGCTTCATTCTTAATTTCGCCAATGCCATCCTGTTTCATAATAATAACAATACAGAAATGCACAGTCTTAGTAACAATCCTGTTAAATAACGTAGAAAGTTAACGGAAATATTGAAATTTTTAGTTACCTTATTCAAAGTATGGGTCTCATTGTTTTGACTTCCACAATTCCAAATAAATATTTTTTCGGAAGTTGGATTTTGCCATGTGTAAAGAATAGAGTTTTCGGGAGCTAAGGACAACAAAGGGCCTTCTACTCCTCTGAAATTAACAAAACACTTTTTTGCTTTAATAATATTCTATTTTCAATAAATTGTCACCCACTTTTGGCCATAGTTTAATGTGGATGTTGTACCATTTACAAGCTTAGTAGCGCAAGCTTCTAGGAAATCGGTAAAGTTAACAATTACAGAAGATTCTGAAACTGTTATCTCAACATTCATTCCACAGTAATTTCGATCTTTTAAACGTAAAAGTGTTTCGTGCTCTTCTTTAAAACTAAAAGGTAATGCTTCAGTACTATTTTCATAACGTGCAATCATCAGTGATTTCTTTTCAATTGGCCAAAATGGTGAACACTAAAAGAAATTTAAAAAGGGATAAAATTTGAATTTATTCCCTAAAATGGAAGAAAGAAAATTCTAAACTTACATCTTGAGACTGAACTGTTACCCACTTCGAACGTTCCGAAACTTCTTGACATTGTATAGTTTTCTAATGGTCAAAAATTGTACAAACTTATCATAAACTACTTAAAACTAGTTAAAAAATTTTTTTTTTGACAAATTTAGTATCTTACAGTTGTATTATTGACTAGAATGTAGAAAGGAGTAAATATCACAAGCTTTGTTAGTCCAAAACTACTCAGTTTAATTTGAACTCCAACCTAAATGCGTAGTTTTGTATTATGACACAATTATTAAATAAAAACAAGTATATTACCCCATATGTTTTTCCATCTTTAGATTTGATAACAACGTTACCAGAGCTACCAACAACATCTAAGGCAAATTTATCCGACCATTCCGAGTCTTCAATTTTAACACAAGCCTAACATCATAATAGCATTGGTGTGACCAAAAAAATTAAGAATAAAGTTTTATAAAGTTAATGAACATACTTTTTTCTTGGCAAAGAAGGCTTTGACACGGAAAGAAAATAAAACTGGAAGATTGACTTCAGGTGGATGCGAAATAAGGTTTGTTTCGTCGCTCTGTGAAAATAAGGGAAAATATCTCCATTAAGTTATAAAGTTTATAAACTACTCGTAGTAAAGTTTAGTTGGGTAAAAACATGTCTATCATTTAAAAATTTAGTTATGCCAAATGTTAAGGTACCCAAATCAATGTACGTGGCAAAAAACCATTATGCAGTAGTTAATGAACCAAAAATTATACGATAGGTTTGATTTTTTAAACAGCATTTTACCTAATGGGTACCATTGCGGTTTCAAACTATGGAGCATTCCACCACAGCTATAGGCATTGTCATTGCCCGATTTCCTTGAGTAAAGAAGAATATACAAAAATACCTATTACAATCCTATAATTTTTTTTCGTCAACTACTGATCATAGATATTTTAACTTCCAACAGGAACTTAAATATTCAAACACTATACTCAACACCAAGAAAAATTGATAGCAACAACATTTTCTACGCAGGCTATTTTCATCCCTAGGTGGCAAGTAGAGTAATGCTGAATACCTTAGTCTTCTTGTATGGAACATGGTTTCTGAAATGAGCACTGCCTTTTGGATAAAAGCAAAGCCCGTACTAGTATCATGGTTAAATTACACCCCAGCTTCATTTTCCATTCGTAGTGAGTAAGTGTAAATTCCTGTTACGGGCCAGTAAGAAAGTAAATTTATTTGTCATAGCAATGTAATCTTTTGCATTTGCAAATGAAAGGGAATATTGTAGCAGAAGCTCTGGAGTAACTATATTTCAACAATCCATATTACGTTGTTACCAACAATTACCAAATTTTCAAGCCATGCAAAATTTATTTGTGTTATAAGTTATTTTTGTGTTCTAAACAGTAAACAGCAAGTGTAAATTTAGATATTTTACCACCTTGGTTGAGCTTTTACCGTCGCTTGTTTCTATTCTATGTAACTTCTTTGATTTCTAAGAGGAATTAAAATATCCAAAAATGCGCAAGAGCCCAGAAGAGAGAAAAAAGAAAACCAATAATTTAGTCTACAACATAAAATTAACTATATATATAAAATCAGATTTGCAAATCTAAGACTAAGGACAAACAACATAGAGCAAATAGTATAGCTATGCAAAAATAACTGGAAATTATATATCTATATACATGAAATGTCTTAAGTAGTACTAATTCCAAATTAGACAAGCTGGTGGGACAAAGATATATGTTTTCAAATTAACTGCGTTGCATCCAGCAACCACCACCAAAAGAAATTAGCAAACACTGTTGGGTAAAATACTTAATTCTTAAAATTTAAAATAAAATGCTAAATTCTTGCTAGAGTAAGTATTTAAAATACAATGCTAAATACTTGCTAGGGTAAGTATTTAAAATAAAATACTAAACACTTGCTAGAATAAGTATTTAAAATAAAATACTAAATACTGGCTAGAATATAAGTATTTAAAATAAAATACTAAATACACTTTGGAAAAATTATTAAAAATAAAATACTTTATTTCAGTATTTTAAAATACAAAACACTCTATTTTGGGACTTTGGCTTTAAGTAACAATAATTTCTCGAAATGATCATTTTCTCGAAATGATCATTTCTATTTCACCGAGGAGTATGAATGACTTGGAAAATGCCTACCCCACCTCAAGTTGCAATATCTCGAGAACTAATGGTCCGATTTCGATTAAATTTAAGTTAAACGATATGTTTCAAAGATTTAATTTTAAATAAACCCCGAATTTAACACTGTACTGGGGTCAAAATAACTATAAACGTCGAAAAAAATCGATTAAAATTTAATATTTGATTTTTTCAAATGTTACCAATGATTCTAATTTTTTTCAACACAATGTTGTTCACCTTAATGCATGGCTTAATCTAACGATCTTTTCCGTTTCAAAATCGGTTTATTATCAAGCGAAATACAAAGATTTGTTTGATACCCCCCCTCCTACTGTTTAGATGTTTGCATGATTAATTACAGTGTTAGTTTGAGTAATCGCGTTTTACAATAGGGGCTCTCCTAGAAAGGGGGACAATCAACATTGAAAATAAGGCGCGAAAAAGGGTGAAGTTGAAAATCTCCGAGGGAAATAAACAAGAACGAGGCGAAAATAGTTTGCTTTTATCAGAGTTATTTCAACAATATTTAAGCATTAATTTTCAAAATGAATGAACACAATTGTGTTTTGTATTCTGAACCTTTAAATGGTAAAACTGTCCGCGTGACGCTGAAAAAGGGATTAAATAAATTAAATAAATAAATGCTTTATTGGATAACCACCTTTTAAATCTAACAAGATTTGGTTAAAAAAGGGTCCAGATAATTTTAAATTGAAATAAAATAAAACACACATTTAAGAAAATCCAATAAATGAACAGTCAAAGTTAGGAGGTCAATTTAATATTTCAGGAATGGCAGCTCTAAACTTTGGGATACTATCAAGAGTTTTATACTTAGAATTCATACTATTCCACAAATTGATGCCTTTAAATTTAGTACTTTTGTCTCTAAGGGCCGTTTGAAAATATTCAACAAAAAAGTTATGGTCAACACCCCAGGTATTATTCAGGGAAGTATGACTTGAAAACCACTCACGTACACTGCGTGGTTTTCAAGGTTTTCACTCTATACATAAAAAGTGAGGAGGGCTTGCTTGTAAGAATATAGTAAAGTTTTGAAGTTAGAGTATAACAAGCTTCTGTAGGGGATGATCTCTTAACCACTCCGAGAATCAACTTTGCACCATTGTTATAAAGAATTTCTAATTTATACAGAATTGTCATTGAGGCATTGAATGGTTGGGGAAGGAGTTTGACCAGAAGGAGTTGGTTCCAGGTGGGTCATTGCTTTCCGTAATGAAGGTAGCAGACCTGCCAAAACCATTCAAGGTCGCCTTCCCCACCAAGGATGTGTACACGAAGGACGAGCGTCCTTATTCGCAGACTTAAGAATTTCAACAGCTCGTTTAATACGCAAAGCTGGAAGATTGTCAACAATCTGAGGTCTCGGAGATGGAAGACGAGATTCTTGTCACAGGGGAATCTTGGGAGGAAACTCTCGCAGAAGACCTTAAGGCTATTGACTTGTTGGATATCAACGAGCTCAAGGAGGCTACTCATATGGAGGGAGCAACAGGGGGGAAGGCTGGGGACGCTAGTCGGGCTGGTGGGAGTGATGTGGCCTTTACAACTACCACTGAGAGTTCGGGGAGGAAGCTGGTCATCGTTTGTGATGCTAATTCTCACCATGAAATCTGGGGCAGCTCAGACTGCAACCAGCGTGGTAATGACTTAATGGAATATCTGGTAAGTACCAGACTTCACATTCTGAATAGGAACAATATACCAACTTTTGTTACTTCTAACAGACAAAATTAAGAACTGGCATGTGTCTAACGAACCGTCTTTGTCGGATCACAGACACATTTGCTTTAATATTCTGGTCAAACCTATATGGGCTTGTACCACTATTCGTAACCCTAGGGGCACAGATTGGTCCGGTTACAGGGAAGACTTAAACTTCTCATTTCTTATCATATTATTCAGGTTTTGTCCGACAAGTAAGATCTCGTCACCATCAGCGTACTCATTAGCAGCTGCGTGGCTGAGGGACTTGGGAACATCAGCAGTATAAACATTGAAGAGCATCGGTCCAAAGACACTCCCCTGAGGGACACCATATTTTACTGTAAAGGGTTCAGATTTTACCCCTTGAAAATGTACTTCCTGATGCCTATTCTCTAAATAGGAATTGAACCACTTGAGAGGGATGCCTTGAATGCCCATTTCCTGTAGAGTAGTAAGTAGACAGTCATGCCAGACCGTGTCAAAAGCTTTTGAGAGGTCCAAAAAGATAACCATGACATAAAATCCTTGATTAAGATTTTTAAGTATTGATTCATATAAGTGAAAAACTCCTGTGATAGTGGAGTAACCCGGACGAAATCCAGATCGATATTTATAAAAACCGTTGTTTTATTCAAGAAAGTCATATAATTGTAACGTATTTTGTAAATATTATTTATGTTCGCTCCCCAATATTTAAAATATACTTAATGGTCAATATATAGGGTATTACCAGTGACGCTCCTAAAACTTTCCATAGAGTTGCTACCAATGGTGCAATCGAAATTGAGAGAGTGGGCACTTTCGCGAGCTTAATGGTCACGTGGTGACCCATTGTGCCAGACCGGGTTAAAACCATTTCGTGCGAGACTTTCTCAAGAGAACTGAGTAGTAGTTGCCAGACACTAACGGACCAAGTGCTTTTCCAGATGGAAACCGTTGTTGTAACTATTTAACAATTATATTTATCATTATACCTGACTTTTGTTGACAATCCAATCTTCGATTGTCTTATAAATGTGTGTAGTTTGTGGCCTTACCACCCGTACCAATAAATAAGTTGGATTTTAGTTGGTATTTAGTTGGTATACACATTTTAGTTGATGTTAAGTTGGTTTTCAGTAGGCTCAAGTGGTCAGATATTTCAATAAACTAGTTAAAGGGGTAATAAGTTGTTATTAAGTTGATGGGAAAATACTTTTCTTTAAGTTGGTAATTAGTTGGTTTTTAGTGGTCAGAAAATTACATATTATTTGTAAGTTGGTTTTAAGTAGGTATTTGTTCCAAATACCAACTTAAAGTATTTCTTAGACCACTTATTTTTTGGTAAGGGCAGCCATATGTGTTTTGTTTTGATATATCGTAACCCTTAGTTCTCATTTATTAAATAACATCGTAACTGAACATTTTCTTTGACTGACGAATCATGCTATTAACAAGGTTACGTTGTCTTCTGAAAAGCTCTTGATACTGCGAGCCCACGTAGTGGAATTTACTTTTCCTTTTCAGTACATCACGAATGTGCAAATTATGTTTGATTGTGGAGTTAATCCATGGAGCACTGTTTTTTAAAAAGTGTTTTTGTCTATTCGGGGCGTGCTTGTCAAGTGTGGCATATATTAATTTCGTTATAATTTCAATTCCTTCTTTAAAACCATCGTCGAATGCAGCTTGATAAGGAAAAATGACCTACACAAGAAACTAGTAAATATGGCAAGTGTTACCATTCATTCTTCTTGTCGAAAAAATTATTCGCGTCATTAGTGTTCAAGCTGAACTCAACTCGTTTAAAACCGACATGCCCTTAGGTTCGGCGATTAATAGCAAGAAGAGACTTAGATCATCTCTCGAAGAAATTAACTTCAAATCAAATTGTTTATTTTGTGGGAATGATTTGAACGAAGGATAACTAAAAAAACAAAAACTACAATGCCATAAATTAGTTTTGGAAGTAACTACGTTAAAATTAATCGATGCCATAAAGAAACGAGCCACAGAATGAAAAGATAAATTTGGCGAAATTGTACACACTCATCTAAAAGCTGTGATTGATTTAGTGGCCGCTGAAGCCAGATACCACCGACATTGCTGAATTGCATTTTTCTTGCATGAAGAATCACCAGGTTTTTTAGAAAGACTGGAAAAACCAGAACTAGGAGAAGCGTTTTCAAATTTTGCGACTATTTAGAAAACAACGACGAATGTCAATATTATCTCAATCACCTTGTATCTGATATGGATTCCAGTAGACCTGGGTTAGGTCCAAAGGTACGTATGTCTCACTAAAAATAACTCAGAAAGACAACTATAAATTTAAGTTTTAATGTTTCATTGTTTAACATCGAAATACAACATAATTAGGCCTGAGCCTCTTTAAATAACAATGGTTAAGGCAATAAAATTAACTTTAAAGCTTAATTTTGTACATTAATATTAGTAGTTAACGCCGAGAAACAAATTTACACTCACCAATGCCTTAAGAGCCATGGCAACCGACCTAAAAAAGGTCCTCCGAGGAAAACTCTATGTCTAAGAGGAAGACGGCGAAACAATATACAGGTCCAACTAGATACCCCTTACCAAAAAATAAGTTGGCTAAAAACCACTTAGGACAACTTGTATTTCAACTTGGTTTTCAGTTTGTATTTGGGACAAATGCCTACTTAAAAATAACTTAAATCCTCTTTATTAATCAACTTATTTCCAACTAAACCAGAATCAACATTTACATTTAACTACTTAAAAGCAACTTAAATCCTACTAGGGAAACATCTTAAAACCAACTTAAAAATATTATGTAACTTCCTGACTACTAAGAACCAACTAATTATAAACTTAGCAAAAGCAGTATTTTCCTACCAACTGAATAACAACTTATTACCTCTTTAATAGTAACTTGAAATATGCTGATAACTTGAGCCTACTTAATACCAACTCAATATCAACTAATAATGTGTTAAAAAACTAAATACAAACTGAAATCCAACTTATTTTTTGGTAAGGGACCATGGACTAATTAGAGTGTTGGTCAGAGAAAGAACAACTACACTGGACTGGACTTTGTTTCTCTCTCTATTCTAACTACCGCCGAACTATATATACAGCCAGACTGACGCTAACGCAACCTATCCGATGCCTGGTTTAACGCATTTAGTAAAGAGTAATATTGTCTTATATGTCCTGCATTTTGGGTTGTCTGCTCGACTGCCGCGATAATTAACATAAGGATCATAAGGAGCAAGTAAGTTTATTAAATAATCAGAAAGAAATTATAATAGCCCCATTCTATTACTATAGTAGGAATAGGGTGCAACAGGTTGTCAAGCGGGTAAAGCTTGTTACCACACTTACCTTTGGCCTAACTATGCTGAAAACTAAGGTTGGAAATTGCCGTCTGTTACAACCTATAGCAAATATTTCAGGATTTTTCACAAATGAAACATTTTAAGACAAAGCTAATAGACCGATTTGGGGAATGCATTACTTTAACGGACAAAAAGGGAAAAACTTGCATCGTTTCTTTTATCGATTCAGTTGGGAAAATTCTTCACAATAACTGGTACTCTGACAAGAAGAAAACAGAGAAGAACAACTAAGAGTTGTAGAAGCAGCGGCTAACATTATTAGACAAGAAATAAGATCAAAAGTTTACGATACAAACGTTAATTCGAGTTATGACTGAGTCTGACTTAGATGCTATTCAAATTCCAACTGACTAGAATGAGGAACGATCCCAAATCTTTAAAGAAGCAGCGTCACGCAATAATTGAAATCATGATGGCAGTATGTGGACCGAAACTGTTAACAGCTGTTGGTATCTACATTCACAGAAATCAGAATCACGGTCCTTAATTGAAATGTTGCATAGTCTGGGTCTATCCGTAAGCTACAAAGAAGTAGTTCGGTTTGAAGAATCCGCCCTTATTCATCCAACTACTATGAAAAACTCAAACACCTTTGACCAGTTTTCATTCAATAACGCAGACTTCAATATTAAAACTTTAACGAGACATGACATTTCATGGCATGGGAGGTATAAAGTGAATTATTCCGCAATGTAAAGACGTAAGCGATACAATCGTACTTCCCTGTAGAAAAGACGTAACCAATCATGTGGTACAATATCTATTAAAACCTATATGAAAGGTATCTTTGTTTAGGACGTTATCAATCTATCGAACTACACTACTATCAAAATTTCATCATTAAAATTCGATACCATGTTTATTTCAACATACTGTTTCAAGGCCGAGCGAAGCCCTAGCTGGAATGGCTATATGCAAATTGCGAAGAAAGCTGAAGCCTATGATAACAGCCGGATCGACGTTATGCCACTTATTAAGTTGGACCCAAGTAATTTAAATACCATCGATACCACTCTTCTATTTGCGAAAAAAGAGTGCGAAAAACATAATCAAACTACTTGTATAGTCACGTTTGACCAACCTTTATATTGGAAAGCTCTGGAAATGATCCAAGCTTCGGCAATCGGAGAAAGTTTAGCAAATATCGTTGTAAGACTAGTGGAATTTCGCCTCCTTATGTGATTTCTTGGCTCCATTGGATACATTATGTCCGGCTCAGCCTTAGAACAGTTTACATATGACATCGGGAAAAGCTTTCTCTAGATCGCTTAGAGCACACTTTTTAACACAAGCTCTTGCCTATCAGATCTTAAGTTACAGTTCCGAAGACCTTGGCCCGATACGCTTTTTTTTAACGAGATAAATATAAATGTCTTTAAAGTCAAAATGACAATTGCCTAGAAGAAAACTGTGTTCCAATTATGAATGATATAATGAATAGAAAATTGTGCACTCTGGAAAGCAACAACGCAACGGGAAAGCTAATGGTTCAATATTTCAAACAAGTGGAACTTCTTCGTCTCTATATTTGAGCTGAAAGATCTGGAGAGTGGTATTTACATTTATATTGCGTTAAAGCAATGCTTCTATTTTTCCACGCAGCTGGCCACTTGAACTACGCGAAAAGCGCCCATTTGTACTTGCAAGACATGCATGGTCTTAAAGAGAAAATATCTGAACTCGAATTCAAATTACTGATTGAAAAGGGCTACTTTACGATAAGACGTTTGGATCGATTATGGTCCGGAATTTGGTCCGACTTGACTATTGAGCAGGTGCTCATGAAGGCTATTAAAACATCATGTTGTGTGGTTGTTTATAAAGTTATATTTAATTATTAACGAACTTGGTTAAATATAGAAAATACAACTATTAGGAATCCACACGTCGGAGCAGTAAACTTCGATTTTCTCACCAGTCGCACCTTGTACTTGGCTGTAACGGTTTGTCCTGGTCTGCTATGAGATAGGAAGCTATTGACGCTATAATAGACTTTCTGGAAAAATCAAATAACGATTTATCATATGTCAAATCATTATCATATTTTTCAATAGACTTCCAAGATCGGAACGTTTCTCCATCAGGGGAATAGTAGTAGACATCACCGACGGCTTTGGAAGCTTCAGATAGACGTATACGAACTATCCATCTCCAGCCTGGAGGTAAAGCATTGGCTACTGGTTGAGCTTCTACCTCTTGAATCGTTACTTCGGTATTGGACATATCCTCCATAGCAGTAGACTCTTAGATTCTACCTCTTTGACGTGTCTCTTCTTGACCAAGTTTTTCTCAGCAGAACTTTCTTGGAATCGGTCAAAATTCCATGTTATTTTCAACGGGGAAATTTCCATTTTAAGTTGTCAAAAACATTTTTCGTTGCCATGGCAAAACCGTCGCCCATTGAATAAAATCCCTTTAGGATTTTTCAAGTTACATGAAGGTCTACCAATGCCCCGAGTTTGAACAAAATCGTAGTCTCCTTGTAAGTGTTATTTTAAACTGAAGCGTTTAAATTTTCTCTAAGCCTTGACTGGTTATAAAAATGAATTTTATGTACCTTTTTAATAATATATCATGACAAACTACCACCATGCCCTCTATAATTGACCATTGAAAAATATTACAGATAGTGTATGAGTTGATGGATCATAAGGGAACTAGGCCTACTGCAGTCAGTACACAATGAGTGCGACCAGAAAGCTTTGAAGCTGCATTGCTACGTAAAATGGTTTTAGTTGAAACAATGGCGTTTGATATTTCACACTTAAATTGAGGCTGGTGAAAAATGGGTGCCACTGAAAATTTAAGTAAACCAGAACTTATTTTGTTTACCCCTGGTGGTGCCACTGAGTCTGATGTTTTAAAATTGAAAATTCATAGCTATCAACTTAAACTTAAAAACGGCCAGTATGTGATGGGAAGAGATTTTGAAATTTAATTTTTTTTACATACTCTATAGGTTAATGTCAATCCAGTACGGTTTATCATCCAGAATGGGCAGTAAAGTGACATGATGAGACAATTATTCATTCGCTCGGTTCGCATGCCTAAATCCTAAATAAAGAAATCAAAAAAAGTCATTTTCATTAACTCTTATTGAAAAATGGTACTTATTTATTGTACACACCAATGCCATCTTTTTATCACCAGTTATTGTTTCAAATGTCCATACAGAAAGATCTGCTACTTTGTCTTCTAAGACTTTGAAACATTTCCAATCTTGGCCAAGATAATTTTTAATCTAAAGAAATACAAAAAATGCCACCGTTAGAATCAATCTTATTGGTAATGCAATAACTTTTCCGATTGTAAGGATCTTTTAAGGGATTTTAGTTTTTTACCATGAGGGAGGGATATTGCAAAGTATTTTTGATAGTTTGTGAAAATCTTCAACAACATTTAAGCTGCGGGAGTACATAAAGAGCTTTACCAGTTTTCCAACAAGCATTTTATGGTATTTTAGATAAAGAGGAGATTGTAATGAACTTTTTCATACCAAATAATGTACATTTCTGACATAACAGAGACATACTGTTTTGGTGGATTGGAGGTAATTAAACAACTTAAAAACTGTTAATATATTTAAAGCATGATAAGAGCAAGAATGTATCCTGTCCATATAATTTTTAGAGCACTGAGAAGAAGCTCCTCTAGACAAAAACATAGAACTAGGGCGCCATTTGTGGCGAATAGTAGAATTGGTTAACTATTAATTAAACAAACTGTAAAGCTATAATCAAATAACTAGTGAGTTCTGTGTGACAGAGCATAAATGATACTGAAAATAGTAACACATACCTTAATTTCTACACCATGTCGATTTATTTCCAAACTCGTAATTGATATACTTGCACCGGGATTCAATGAAATTTCTTCATTTACGCTCTAAAAAATGTTATGTCACAACAAGATATTTTTAGAACAACTTTAAAATATTAAACATGATTAAATGAACAATTTTTTAAGATATTTAAAATTATTCATAAATAATTAAAGAATTATGCCTACCTGAACTGCAGTTACAATGGAAATGGGTAACAAATTTCTGAGAACGGCAGGTGGACTTAGATGTAGTTTATAGCCCGCACTCAACATAGTTTTCTTGTTGGTATGTTCGTATAGTACTTGTTCCATCTCACCAGCAACCTTAATATAAAATTTTTCTTTCTTGTTTTCTTTTCGTTCGCAAAAAACACTTATTCCGAAAGTGGGTTCTTTGACTAGGTCTTTCCAAACAAAAGGTTCGGAAGATATTGCAAAACTGAAAATACAATTGATATTTATTAATAGTGAAGTAACTGAAGTACACAAACTTCATTGGTCAGTCAATAAATTACAAAGAAATATCAACTTCTACATCTTAGATGGAAATTGTGGCCTTTCAAGTCCACTTACATTTTAATTATGGTAGAAAAGAAGAAAATACTTACTCTTTTTCATGAGGTTTAAAAAATAGCTCATTTTTGGATGTGTATAGAGCATAGCATGGTACAAAGAAATGTTTCTCCGGACCTACAATTCCACAAGATTCTAGGGTCTCTTTACTGCCTGGTTTCATATAAAATATTTCAATGGGAACTTGAAAATGGTTGACAATCTAGTGGGAAAGAACAAAGCAGTGTGCAAAATCAATTAACAAGCTATGCCAGTACAATTTGCTAGAGAATTTAGGAATACCATAACCTATAGAGAAAAATGTTCACTCCAATAAATACTTTTCTTTAACCAACAATGGGATACTTGAAGTAAGGTTTAAGCAATTAAAATGAATATTTTATAGAACTTTCTCTACAAGTTTCTTCAATATGTAAACCCTCTGTTGACTTACCTGAACAACGGAACACAAATTTATAACTTTTGCTCCAGATACAGATGAAATACTAACGATAAAACCTAAATTTTTTTATTATTAAGGTTTGTCTCACTGAAAAACTTGTTTATAAGATCAAAATTAAACTAACCCCACTGATCACCTGGGTACCTGAAAATAAGAAATTAGTTTCAAACAAAAATTAATAAAATTGTCTAAAAATTTAACTTATTTATATTTACGTTTTTAATGGAAGACCAAAAAATCTCTTATCTGTTCTTGTCAAATATATAGTTCTGACAGAGCTTACTTCATTCGTGTCAACCTATAATTCAAATACATATTTTACAATGTATAAAACAATGAAGTGAAATAACCTAAAATAGTTAAATTGTAACTAACTTTTAAATTGAAAAAGTTTTCCATGCGACTCTCCTGCCTACGCATAGAAGAAAGACCAAGTTTTTGGTTTGCGTCTTTTAAAGACAAACCAATTAATGTATCTGGTTCTAGTAAAACTTCCTGAATAAGAATTTAAAAAATAGATACCATCAGCAAGATACCTAATTGTTAATATAATTTTTAAACGTAGCCTTACTTGAATAATACTGGTTGAAGTCAGAGAAAATGCCGATTTTCGAGGACTTGTAGTGCTTGTGCTTTGGACTTGAAAGTCTGTTCCTTCAAGTACAACCAACAACGGAATTCCCAGATCATTTTTCACAATATAAGGCGCAATCGCCTGTTCTAATTTTAAGGAAGCATCTTTGCTCATTGCTTGCCCAAAGGCCTAAAAGCAAACCATCTCATGTTAAAAATAGTTATTGAGCATTAAGAAGTCATTTTTACCTTTCCTAGGTTCGTGATAACATCCATGCAAGTTTTAGTGACAGTGACAAGCAACATATCTGATGATGCAACTTCAATGCTCATCAAGGGGGGTTTAAAAACAATGTCATCGGAACCTGGACTTTCCACATCATCGGAAATACTCCCGTCTAATGTGTCATCATTTTTCATTACTCTAAGAGTAAGCTCCCAAGCACGGTGACTAGTTGCAGTTTCAACAGGTTCGATTAAGGGTTCCCATATGGCTAATTTTTCATTGAAATATGCCACTTCGACATTTAAATAACATTCAATTTTTAACTAATGTAAAATAAAGAGAAAATAAATACTTATCAGAAATTATATTGAGTATATCTTCAAATGTAACGAAAATGTTCTCAGAGTAAATGTTTAAAAAATACAATTTAATGACATACTTTAGAAGTCCAGTTTCTAATTTCAGACCTGAAAGATGATTCCAGCAAAATCAAAGGCACTACCGATTTCCCAACACCAGCTTCAACAGTAACCAGTATAGAAGAAATACTCATCATCATCTATAAGAAATTAAAGGATGAAGTGTGTCTGTTGGTTTTTTTGGTTAATTTATAATTAACATAAGACTAAACTAAAGTTAATAACTAACAAACTAAACAATAAAAAGTGTATGCCTAAATCAAAATAAAACTATAATTTAAAAATAAAATTATCTTACTAGTTCTTCGTGAATTGGAGACGGACTCCTATCAATGTCAGTGGTCACCATAACAGTATCTTCTGTTACTTCCAGAGCTGTTTTCAACTGATTTGTACAAAGGTACCAAAGCTTTGACTCATTAATATTTTTGGGACCCCAGACTTCATCAGGGGGTTCTTGTTTTGCACTGGAACTCTCGTTTTCATCAGACGAACGAGAGACAGATAAGGCACTAGATATATTAACAAGTAACTGTACAGTTGCTGGGTTCACGTGAAGAACTAAATCAGTCATTGTTATATTTATTCGTTGATCTCCTTGCACAAAAGCATTAAAAGTTAAATTGATGTCACATGGATTTAGTATCTAAAACAGAAAAAGCGCATATAACTACAGAAATATATAATTTCTTTGTAAAAAACTTAACTAAAGGGTTTTCTAACCTACCTGTTGCATACTACCTTCTCTTGCTGCTGGATTATACTTTGCTGTAAACAGCTCCAAACCAAAAATTTCACCCTGGATATTTTGACTGTCAGGTGTCATTTTAACTTTTATTGTAGCTTCATTCTATTTTTTTTTTTTTTAAATATCAGCATGAATAGTTTATCTATAGAACCATTTATGGTTGATCTTTTTATATAAATCCAATAATAGAAACTTACATTAAATATCACAGCATTGCTATTAATATCTTCAATGTCCTCAATCAAAACAAGGTCGGGTTTTGAAAGGGTCAAATGAATACTCATAGTGTTAGAAGGTGTTGGAGGAGTACCAGCACTGGGTACAGGTTTCACAGCTGTTGTTGAAATAGTTTTCTGGACTGAAATTTTATATTTTGGAAATTTACAAAGTTAGATAAAAATATAATAGCAAATTTTAGAAAGTAAAAGGAAGCCTAACACTGATAACAATCTTATAAAGGCTTTAATTTGGAAGGGACTTTTATGTTATAAGTACTTTTTGGGGATTATGTGGGAGAAGGGAAGGGAAACTGTGGGTGTGAACCAATATAATTCATTAAAAAATATCAGAGGCCATGATTGAGCGTTTTCTGTTACTTTTAGTTGTGTATAGGTAAAAACTTATGTGAACTGCTCCTACTTCCATTTTTCTCCTAGGCGACTTGTCATTACCCCACTGATTACTTCAGACTAAATTTTTAATACTTCTACCAACAGACTAAAATAAATTGAAACTAACATTCAGATGTTTCTTTAGGCACTTCAGATTGGGGCATAGAAAAAAAGTCTCCCAAAACAAGAAGGTACTCCAGACATACAATGAATGTAAACTGATTAATTTTGACATCAACTGTAAAATGAAAAATTTAGTTAAGAGAAAAATAATTTATAACGTGAAAAAACCAAAATATCTAGCACAATGATTACCAATAGTGTCTTTACTAGCATCTAGACGGTATGTAACATCAATCATATTTGCAACATCTTCTCGCAAAGTTTTTTCCATTAACCTTCAAGAATGGCACAATAGAATTATATGCAAGCAAGGCACTGCCTTTGGGGTGTACAAGGAAGAATGAAAATTAAGAGTTTAAAAATTCCAACCTTGTAATTCCTTGTTTACGAGTTGCACGAGTATCCTCAAGAATACAATTGACAAATATTACATTAGCCCACATGGAATTGTCATTGAACATCTCTCCAGTAATTGCGAGTGTTTTTAACTCCACTTTTGCCAAACTTTGCTTGGCATCACGTACAACTATACCACTTTTATTTTCCTAAAATGATCAAATAGTATTACATACTCAGTGCGATTATGTAGTGGCATTTTGGTTAGGTATCAGGTTTCAAATGATTTTTGACTGAAACTAAGCTTGAGCAATCTAATTAATTGGTAAAGAGTAAGCGTAATAATCAGATTTTTTTCATTAAATAACGCACCAGATTGGATGATTTCACATAAAGTGCAGCACTACAGCTTTCCATTATGAAATAAAATTTCATCCGCCTTATTACACGTGATGTATCTTGAGTTGTTGCAATTCTAAATTCTTCTGAACAAATATTTGTTGCATACATTAGAATAGCAAAAAATATTTTTCGGACAGTCTTCTAGATAAAGATTGAACCTTCTATCAAACCGAACTTAAAACTATGGATTTTGGGCATAATGAAAACCATTTGATTACATTTTAACTTAAATATTTCAATTAATTGGGCAGCCAAATGTTAACCATACCGATTTATATTGTGAGACACAAGGTTCAATCATGTATATAGAATGCTAACACTCACACAAAAATATATAAATAAATTTGCAAAAATATTGAAAACAAATGATTTTGTTTCGAAAATGATAGTTGAAAATGATTTTGTTTCGAAATCATATACGTGAAAGATTTTAAAACAACTATCATTAAAAGTAATACCATACCTTTAGTTTCACCAGGCATACTATGTAATTCACCACTGAGTACAGTTGAAATTATCTTTTCTTCAACCTTAGTCTCTTCAGATTCCACAAGGATATCAGGAGCTTCTCCCAAATTATCCGAAAGGGTTTTCATGATCATGACATAATCGTCTTGACTCATTGTAATCTGCATACAATACAGACTTAATTTAATTAAATCACAATCAAAATTATACAAAGGAAAAAAAGTTACATAGTAATAATATATGTACCATAATAATGTGCAAGTACATTGATCATTTTAGAACCAATGTCGTTTTTATCCAGGTTTGCCACAAAAATTTCAGATTCAAATTCCCTAACTATTCCCTGTTTCCATTGATAAGAGATTTTAATTTTACATATTTTACTTTATGAGAAGTTAATACCCTTAACAAAAATTAAGTGGTCTAGGAACTTGGTTTTAAGTTTGTATTTGGGACAAATACCAACTAAATACTAACTAAAACCATACATAAAAACAACTTATTACCAACTATACCATACTGCCAACTTAATATCCACTTATTACCCCTTTAACTAGATTATTGAAAAATGCTGACAACTTAAAACCAACTTAATACCAACTAAAATGTGTATACCAACTAAATACAAACTAAAAGCCAACTAATTTTTTGGTAAGGGAATAAATTTAAATGCACTTATATTTCAGTAAAAAAGTAATTACAATGTTGAAAAAATTAGCCAAACTTTCAAAGAAATAAATGATTATCATACGAATTTGTCATAGATCAAGAGTAAAATTACTTTTTAAGCCCATTTGTAAATTTGTTTACTTTTCCCTGATTTCCCTGACGTGTGGAAACCCAGCTATACTAGAGTCACTTTGAACTCTATTCCAAGTGTGATCATTAGAGATTGTAGTGTAGCTCAATTCAATAGACTTATGAAAGCATTTGTCAATCTTATCTAAATTATTATGAATCTGAAGCCTTTCAATATGAAGAGACCAAAAAAAAACAGAATATTAGAATTAAGCCAATCACAGGCTACTTGGAAATAGATCGCTTGAAAGGCGATCAATACCACCAGTTGGTCACAGAGGTAACTACGACGATCACGCTTAAGCACATTTTAACCTCGGGGGATATGGCAACTGGCCAATTCGAGGCATTGGATTAAACATTGAGTTTTCAAACTTAACTTTCTCTTTCTAGCATTCTGAATACATCAATTATTGACGATAAACCAGTTTAATCTTGGGTACATCATTTTTCATTCAAAGATTTATAGAGATTGGTGGTCATTGTTGCTAGTGGTGTCAGCATTGCAGATTCATATCATTCAACTCAAACCATTAAACCCAAACCTTTTTTTTTTTCAATTTTTGAAGTGAAATACCTAATAACTTAATAATAATTATAATACAATAATTATTACCTAAAAAACATTTAAGACTAGAAACCAATTATATTGTGTACAATTTTTGGCCAAATGTAATATTAGGTGGTTTATTTTTGTCTGTTCTTGGACTATAAGTGTACTCTTTAAAATAAAACGTTATATTCGCCTGCTCTGCGGATGAGAATTACTCTATCCCATTAACTATTCGCTTGTTCCGGAGTTTTAGGGCTATACTCTTTTTGAAAAAGGAGGTATAATGAGAGTAATTAATTTGCTAAAACGGCCACAGGGAGTCATTTTGGGAAAACCTTTTCCCTCCGACTCATACTATTTGCCACCACCGAATCGGAGTAAAATGACGCCTTAGAGCTACCCTTCTTACCCTACTCCAAAATCCCGTTAGAAGTGAAAAGAAACCAATTAGTTGCTACCGGTAATATATTGGTGCAATATTTCATACATAGCTAGATACTGTAATATATATAAAAATAATAGTGGTGGAATAACATGGTGGAAATTAATTACATTATTAAAAATAATTTGATGCATGCAATGTAATATAAGAATGGGTAGGGGCAGGTGTTCATTTTGGTCAAATTTTCCACCAATTTTTGTGCCTATTGTTTTCCAAGAATTTATTCAGTCATTGGTGAAACAACGATGAACAACAAATTTCCGGGTGGCAAAATAATAATAATATAATAATATATGAGCTTTTATTGGATATTCCTACTAACAAGGAGACAACCCGAGGTGTAACACACCGATTTGGTTCAAACTTGGGGAAATGTCTCCATTGGCAACCAAAAATGTTTTTGACAACACAAAATGGAAATTTTCCCATAGAAAATAACATGGGAATCTGACCAATATTAAGGGTACCCCCCCCCCTGTAAAAAATTTTAATTTTTGAAAATGCTAAAAATAGAGAATATAAACAAGAAAATAATGAAAAAGTTGATTAAAATCTTTACAGGGCACAGTGGGACGAAACGGGGAAAAAGTGGGCATTTGAGGAAAATTTTAAATCGATGAAAATTTTTGTCTTTGGTATTTTATGATTACTTTATATCAATATCATACTGTAATACCTGAGATTTCGGTTTGCAAGTCATATTTTATTCTGTGGAGGCCATAGAACCTGTTAAAGTAACTAAACTCGTTAAAAAAACTTTTATATGTTTTGTCATCCTAACTAATTCTTTTATACAAAAACCATAAATTAAAACCAATTACTTCTAGGTTATCTATGTACAGTACCGCCTAGAACAAAGTTCACTAAGCGAGCTCTCGCTTAGAGCGGCGCTTATGGGGGGGAAACATGAGCTAGGGCTGCTGCCAGACCCCCGCTTCGCTTTAAGCGAGCGCTCGCTTAGTGAACTTTGTTCTAGGCGGTACTGTATATTTTTAGTCTCTGGTATTTGACGCATTGATCTAATATTTTTCCAATTTCAAAAAAAAATTTGCTTTGTCTATGGACATCTAAAATCTTAGTTGCTCTTAAAAAGTGTAAAGATACGAATAATTCTTAGATTTTAAAAAAATTATTAAATAATATTATACAAGTAGTCATATTTCTCGATTCTAGTAGTATTCTAGTTTATAAATATCAATAACCCATATCCATCCGGGTCCCTCTGTAGCACAAATAAAATTATAAAGATAAAGCACTAAATCACAATGTCTCCCAGAAACATTATGATAAACGTCCAAATACGATTTTCCTTTATCGCGTATCCTACTTCAACCAACTATAGAAGAATTTGACATTTCTAGCATTTCTTCGTAGAAAATTTACAAATGGAATTTAGAGTCGAAAGCTTCCACTTTATATTTATTTTTGGGAAATATTTCAATAAAAATAAACAGATAA
Source organism: Leiobunum rupestre (assembly GCF_980474605.1). Lineage (NCBI taxonomy): Eukaryota > Metazoa > Arthropoda > Arachnida > Opiliones > Sclerosomatidae > Leiobunum > Leiobunum rupestre. Next base: position 17,951,089 of record NC_143394.1, read on the forward strand.
TTGATTAATTTTAAACCAAACACTTGCAAGAACAAGGATCAAGAGCGAATATCTGAAAAAGTAATTGTGCTACAACATCAAAAAGTACTTGAGGTTCTCATTTTGGTGAAATTCAATGACTGTCAACTCGTGTTTCAGGGTGATTATAGCTTTTTGCTTTTGATTTAAAATTGAGCACCATTTTATTAGTCAATTTGCATTTTTGATCTTTATTTTATCGAATTTCTGTTGTGCAAATCCGATTGAATCAAAGCTATGTAGATCTAGAATAGGACGTGGAACACTTTTCTAATTGAAACCATCTTCGTAACTCTTACGGTTTTAGAGATAATTTTTGGATGACCTCTAAGACATGGTTCAAGGTCATCGAAATTTTCATAGTAGGTATTCCCCTACTCACTGTATGCGACCTGAAAATTTCAATTTTCTACCTAAAACAGGAGATATTCGCGGCGCCTACTTTTTTCTCGTTTCGTCCCACTGTGCAGGGGTACCCTTACATTTGGTCAGATCCCCATGTTATATTCAATAGGAAAATTTCCATTTTGTATTGTTAAAAACATTTTTGGTTGCCTATGGAGACATTTCCCTTTAGGGTGTTTCAAGTTACATGAAGGTCTACCAAACCCCCGAGTTTGAACCAAATCGGTACGTTACACCTTGGGTCGTCTCCTTGTAAGTTAAAAGGAAACTTTTTTACAGAGGAGTCCATATTGGTTAGCACTTTCCCTAAGCAGCAAGATTGACTTTCTCCCCCTTTCCATAAAAATTTATTGAGGTTAGTAGTAAGTGCAGGGAGCTGTTTGCTTGCATGGGCTTGCCACCACCCTCCAACACAATATAATCCAGCCACCATAATAATTCATTACCTGAATTTAGCCTACATATGGTGGTAGCTGATTATTATTATTATTGCATGCTGTTGGGCTAATTCTAAAATTAACTACCAAAATCAGAATTATTATGTTTCTTCTGATAATACTTACACAAATAGCAGCCAATTCAGCTTTAATGTCAATCTCTGGGACTGATGTGCACCAACCAAATGTTAGATTTCTGACAACTTTCAGAACAAAACTGATGGGCTCCAAAAGTAAGCATTCTGCAACCACATTGCCACTTTCTTTACTGAGAATAGCCCTGTTACCATAATGAAGAATGATTGGTAAGTATATATAATTAATTTTTATTTTACTCCACTTGTATCAGTACCATAGCATTTATCATTTAAAATTAGGGGAAACCCTATTTTTCTATATTTATTTTTACTTACTGGTTAAATCAAAAGACGATATTTCAAAAAGTGCACAAGAAAATTTTATTAAAATTTATTTAAAACATTATTAAAACCCAACTAGTTTCAGTAGCGTCATCGCTCTATCATCAGGGGTATGACAGTGTGGGGTAGAATTAAGGGATACAAAGAACTGTCTGATTTTTTTTCAAAAGGCTTAGGTTTGGTACGTCTAGATACATCATTAGAACTCAGGAACCTTTTTCACGCTTTTTCGACAACTAGAGGAGAAAAACCTCTATCTTTGGCTATTAATTTTAGAAACTCCAATTCCGATTTTAAATAAGTGTCATTAGAACAAACATTTAAAGCCCTATAAATTAAGGCTTTACTGCATTCAAACCTGTAAATAAAATAGTTAATTTTTTAAAATCCCTAAAATTTCGTAAGTGCTCTGTGGGAGCCAAAGTCTCCATATGACCAGTCTGCCTTGGAATTAGGGAACAGAGTAAAAGCACTACTTTTATTTTCTAAGTGTTGTAATATAAATGGACAAAGTTTTTTTTATTCTTCTAGACTGTCCTGATCACAGTGGCTTAGATATTTTAAGGCACACTTTAGAAACCTTTCTCATTACTTATATTGCCACATATGAAGTTCGTAGCTCTTAGTTCTTAATTTACTATTAAATTCCTATATCTGTCACAAAGATATTAATACATTAATTCACCTTTTAAGTAGAGCCATAAGATAATATCATGCTTATTGTAACTAATCAATAAATCCTAAATGTGCGAGAGTTCATACCCGATCTAGTGACAGCAACCAATATTAAACATTCGTGGGGTTTCACCTTAAGCTTAAAAAATGTATGAAATAAAAAGCAATAGCTTGAATTCATGTAAAATAACTCCTAAGCTGTTATGAAATCCATAAAAAAGAAAAACAAACCTTGATAGTTTTAAATCACTTATTTCTAGATTAATGGTATCAAATATTGATGGCATTCCAAGCTCATTTCTTTCTGACCCCAGTTTGAAGACGTTCTTTAAAGACATTGTACCAAGATCAGCAATCAAAGCATTTAACGATTTGGAGCTTTGAGGAACAACAATGACCGGTGCCATGAGTGACACATCAAGAGCTACTCTAGAAGCTTTCTCATAAGCTTGCTCTAGGCCTTGTTTTGCTACTTGCGCTGCGGCTACACTTGCTTGGGCCATTTTGTCTTTGGCAACTTGAAATTGATCCAAAAAACCCTAAAAACACAACACTTAAGTCAAGTATCTACAAAAGCCACAACTACCAGTCACTCTAAACCCACTTCACAACTAAACTAAAAGTTGCACTATGGACCTTAAAGTGATATAGAATTGATGATACAAAATTACTTCATTAAAATTGCATATTTATTAAAAACAAATCATCTCTAATGATAAGAAGCCAGTTAGACCAGTGTATATCCCATTTGCTGTTATTAAATGTGCAATTTCATCGAAGTAATTTAAATTAATTGTATTAATAAACTACAGCATGCTGAAATATTTAAACTTCCAAACACTCCTAAAATATTTTCCAGACTTAGCTACAGGGTTGAATTTTTTTGAAATTTCGCAAAAAATTATTTTTTGAAGCTTTCAATAGTAATACTCCACCTCCGCCCTAAAACCTTTTTCCTAATGTTCTAGATAAAACTTTAATCACCATTATATCAGTCCAGACCAAATGAAACATCATTAAGTAATGTTCCATTAAAATATGATACTTTGAGAGAACTTTACAAGTAATTAACTTGTGGACGTTAACGGTAATAGTAAGTGTAGGGAGCTGTTGGCTTGCATGGCGTGAAGGGCTTGCCACCACCCTCCTACACATTGTAACCCGGCCACCTGAATTTATGGCTTTAATAGTCGCTTGATATGACTTAGGCCTAAGGTGGTGCCTTGGGTATTAGCATAGCTGATTATTATTATTAAAGTTCAAGGTTAACCATTGACAAAAATCTTAAGAAACATTTAAAAACTGTTATTTATAGAGGAGTTAAAGAACATGAAGTTTCTATGAAGGGTGATGGCAAGGGCATATTACCACCCATGCCCCTAGGCTGGTGCTTTAATAGAACTCACCCTGATTTTGCTAGTCTGGGCCCGTGCAAAACCAGCCCATAATCTAACGCCTACTCATCCTATTGGTTTATCTGTCACTGGGTGATTGAAATAATGTTTTAACAAACTAATAAAAGGTGTTTCTACGAAATTATGGAATCAAGCATATCTCGGTTTATGAAACTTGATTTTCTGGAAAAGTTAGAATTTGAAATGGCACAAGATACAATCTGTTAACTAAATTAAGTGAATGCATAGAAAATAATTTAAAGAAATCTCACTGCACCCCACCTAAGCTAAAGATTGAAATATTTTATAATGCACTGCATTTATACTTAATATATCAAAAGTTAAATTCAAAGTTAAGGGCAATAAAAGTTACTTTGGATGAAAGGGACTGGCATGTTTTTCCAAAATATACAAGCTTCAGCAGTCAGAGAGCTATTTGAGCAGATCTGCAGAGTTCTATACATCTGCCTGATTATACCTTGTAATTTTTTACCACACAATTTTTGTAGCCCTTTACAATTTTGAAGTTTACTCTGACATTGTAAATACAAACAATTTAAGAGAAGATACAATTTTTTTTTTTTAATTTTACCAATAATGATGAGGTATATTTGTTGAGATACACGATTTTCATTCGGCCTACTTCAAGGGCCACCTTCATATCCACGGCTGACATGTCAATATAGCCGTACCCTTCTGTCGCTTCATTGTAAATGTTAACAGCAACATTCATCACATCTCCAGCAACAGTAGACAGTATCTTGAAGTATTAAATAACTGTTTAATTTTAAATAACTAAACAATAGACTTATATAGCAACAAGTCAGGCATATTTCTCAAAAAATATTTAATCTAGAAATTTTCAGGGTATAAATAATGGCAAAAAAAATTTTTATTTGTAAATTTCGGAAATTATTTCGAAGTTTTTTAAAAAATTTTAAGGATATGTGTCATCAAAAAAGGTTTAATTGAGAAAGTTGTAGGGTGTATTTTCGAACCTAACAATAAAATTTGTTCCATAGAAAAAGGTCATTCATTCAGATATGTCATGAACAAAAATAATTTGGTATTATACCTAAAATAGCTTTTGCAGAGCCAATTAAGCATTTAAGAACTACGAGATACATCAGGACATGCTATTTGTCCATGAACAAAGCATAGTGATATTGTGTTTAATTGACAAGAAACAAAAGATATTAAGGAAATAAACTTCAAGAGAGTTAAAAACAATAATCAATGATAGGTAAGTATGTTCAATAAATAATCCTTTTGCAGAAATGATGTCAATGACTCTCTGGCGCAAGTTGTCAACAGTGGTGACATTCGACATACATGATCTGAGATCTTGCATTCCAAGAAACAGGACTGTTTCGCCAATCCATTGCTGGGGGAACTTCACATTGAGATATTTCAAAACATCACGCTGTTTAAATGCTGGAACTAAAGCCATCAAACATCAGCCTATGGAAGTTCTTCCAACTCGTTCGGAATTTCAATTTGTAAGAAAGCCAAGTAGTTCTACCCATTACGACGAGGTGGTGTCTTTTCTTCATTTTTAATCGGCTTCTAGAACTTTCTTCTTTTTTAATTTAATTTAATTATTGTGTAACTGGACTCTTATGTAAAGAAGCTGTACACTTATAAGATGTTCCAAAAAACCCATTATATTCTTTATATATAGCCTTCTGGTAAAATACATTGCCACCAGTGGCACAACAAAAATCCCAGCTGAGGCTTGCAGTGGCCATTTTAATCAAGGTCTAAAGTATGTGCTTACACTACTTGTTAACCAATATGAAGAATCACGAAGATTTATTCAAATTAGATCATTAAAAACCTTATAAGGGATTAGAGATTTCCTAATTTTTCTTAAAAGATGAGAAAATACGCGAAAAAGTAGATTAGTCCATAATTATAAGAGATAAAATAGCTAAACCCTAAACAAATTTGAAGAAATTAAAAAACTTACTAATAACTCGTACCAATAGGTCTTCGAGCAAATAAAAATAAGAAACTCGGATCAAATAGATCTTCGAGTAATAAACTACATAAAAACTTAATAAAATAGCCAGAAATTCCAATGGCAGACCGGTTTGGTTCTATTTGGAACTCATCAGTACCATGCGGGAAATCTGGCTGGCGACTGTTATATCTAAAAGATAACCTAAGCCTAAACATTAAAAATTTCAAAACGCGTTGCATAACAACGGAAAGTCAAAAAGGGGGGAGTATGGTGGAGAATAGTATATACGATAAGTTAAGTTAGAAGAAACCACCTATGGACAGTGCGAAGGATGAAAAAATATGTGAAAAAGTAGATTAGTCCATAATTAAAGGGGCTCCAAAGTTTGGTGGCAAAAAAAAAGAAAATTGAGCATACTTTTCATTCCCCCAACCCCTCACTCGGCCTTGGCAGAGGTGGGCAGAGTCAACTGTAAATTTCGCACTTTACTGACTTTACACAAATTTTGCCACCGAACTTTGGAGCCCCTTTAAAAGGGATAAAATAGCTAAACCCTAAACAAATTTGAAGAAATTAAAAAACTTACTAATAACTCGTACCAATAGGTCTTCGAGCAAACAAAAAACGCGAAACTCGGATCAAATAGATCTTAAAAGATAGTGATTTATTAAATAAAAACCAATAAAATTTTCAACAATAAACCTTTATTATTAATTTAAAAAATATTTTTCTTACCTTTTCATATAAAGCCCCTTAATTAAATACAATAATAAAAGAGTTTAAGCAAATCATTTTGATTTATCCACCTACTTTCCAGCACGGTAGCAGAGCGTGGTTAAAAGCAAAGAAGATTAAAGGAAAGTACATAGAATATTTTGTTTTTGGAATTTAGACACTAAGGCCAAGTCTTAAAAAAATAGACAAAGAATCTAATATGACGGAGGGCAGACATGAGTCATCTTTGGCAACTAGTTTCACTTTTGACAAGCTTAATGATGATAATTATAGTCAATGGAAGGCAGATGTGAAGATGGTGTTATGTGAATATAGTCATTGTATAATTATAGATGGATCAGACATTGAACCAACTGGTGAAGGAGTTAAGCCCGAAGAGAAGGAAAGATACATACATAGGAAACAGAGAGCCCTTTCTAGAATTTATTTAGCTGTTGATAATCAACATAAGAAAATTATTGGAAATTGTGACACTGCCAAAGAAGCTTGGGATATCTTATCTGATACCCACGAACCCAAGTCAAGGGCACGCATTGCGATCAGAATTTCTTAGTTTGAAATATAGCCGTCCAAAATCAATGTCTGCATACCTATCCAGAGTCATTAGTACTGCCGACCAATTGGAAAAGGCTGGAAAAAAATTAGGCAATGATGAAATTGCATATCAACTAATTCACAGGTTACCACCACAGTACGAAAATACTGTAGTACGAGCATATACATTGGACAATGAAAAATTCACACCAAAGAATGTTAAACTACTATTAATCTCAGAATATGAGAGACAGAAACAGGTCGCTTTGGAAGAGTCTGTTGAGTTACATATTCATTCTAGTTTCTCATCAAGAGCAAGATCTAAGAAACAGAACCCTAATAGAAGGAGTAAGAACACTACTCGTAGATGCAAAATTACCACAGACCCTATGGGGAGAAGCAGTAGTATGCCAAGCATACCTAACAAATAGACTGCCGCATTCAAAGATAGATAGAAAAGTTCCCGAAGAACGCTGGTCACATAGGAAACCATCAGTTCACCATTTAAAGAGGTATGGATGTTTGTCATTTGCATACATTCCGATAACACATAGAAGTAAATTGAATCGAAGCGGAAAGATGGGTGTTATGGTTGGATATGCGTTACGTACAAAAGGTTTTCGCATTTGGTATCCGAATGAACGCAGAGTTATTGAACTGAAACATGTTCGCTTTGATGAATCGAAGCTGGGACTTGAAACTATAACAGAGACTAAAGATCAAGTATTCCAAATAAATGAGAGCTGGCCAGAAATATATGTAGAAAATGGAAATAAATTAACCCAATGTGAAGTAGAGATAAATAAGAAAGAACACTAACGGAAACCAAACACCCAAGCATGAAAGAGTCAAACATCTCTGACTCCGGAAGTAATGTTAGTGAAGACGAAGAGGAGAGTGGACAAGTTACATTTGAATTACCAAACCTTCTAAAAGAGTGAACATGCAAGACTGGACACGAACTGAAAAAACAAGGACAACGGGAGATCGCACGGATGTTTATTATAAAAAAGGGAAATATAACCCTTCGATCCCACAATGATGTTGTCAAACACTATGAGGGTAGTGATGAAATATACGACCTAACTCTATTCAATTTCAAACCAACAAACAGGAAGATGTCTGACAAGATGGAGTGTCATTGTCTAGAAACACCAAATTCGTACACAGAGGCCATGAAAAGTACAGAGAGTCAGAAATGGGAAGAAGCGATGCAAATGGAATGCGAGATGATAAAGGAAAGAGAAGTTTGGAATCTAGTACACGCGCGTGTATTGCAGTATGTCTGCTCCGCCATGGATTATGGACTTAACTATCCGCCGTAAATGACGATTGCTGTCGACTTGAAGCTCACTCTGATGCTTCAATCGCATCTGATGAAGATGACCGGAAATCCACCAGCGGCCTACTAATTCATATACTAGGTAATCCAGTGTGCTGGAGGTCAGCGAAACAAGAGACTGTTGTGTTGGCCAGCATGGAATTTGAATATATTGCACTTCCAGAAACCGCAAAAGAACTTATATAGTTACAGAACATTTTGTGCGAAATTAATAGTGGTTCGTAGGATAAATTAACATACCAATTAAAATATCATTGATTTAATTTAGCATAATTAGTATTGATTAATCCATTACAAAAGTATAAAGTTATCACTGCCTTGGGTATTAGCCTAGCTGATTATTATTTATTATTTATTATTATTTAAAGCTAGAGGACTACTGACCCACTATGTCTACTTCAGTGTTGCCAACCTTTCTGACTATTTACAAAGACTACCTAATACACCTTTTTGGTTTTAATTACGCGCATGCGCTTACGGCCCAATGTTTCTTAGAAGCAGACGACGCCATCTCTCCGTATGGTAACCATGGATAACGAATGTTCAGTGAAACTTATAATAAAACGTTGAAAGTGTTATAACAAATTTAGGAATTAAATTTAAATGAAAAAAAGTGATTATATTACTGAATTTAAGAAAAAAAGAGCGAACACGAGAAAATATTACATGTAAGTGGTAACAGGTACGGTTTGCCGGACTTAGATCATGATGAAAATCTAGGCCTTGACGCAAACGTGGATGTTGCTCGGCCTTCTATTTCTACAGAAGTTGGAAAGCAGTAGCACATTAAACTATTTAGTATTTTGTTAAAATTTGAGGAAGCTCTACAATTTTTGTGTGGTGAGTTGATAGTGATATCGATTAATTTATTCCTGCTTTAATTCGTGACTAATTTTTCATTCTAAATAAATAAATTAATGGGCAGTTTCTTTACATCAAATCAAGATGTTACCCATCTATGAGATCCGTCAGTTACCTTGTGGTTATGGTACTTGACCCAGAGGCGTACTGTGGGTAAATGGTGCCCGGTTCTAGACAAAACAAATTATAATTAGCTTTGATATTCTAAAGATAGGAGTGTTTTTGGCGCACGGTTCAAAATGTACTCCTGAACCCAGGCTGGTACGCCTCGGACTTGTCAATTTTTATAGAACTATTTGTGGTGGGGATTGCGATTTGGTTATTGGGTATAATTGTGTCTTATATTTTCTGTAACTTATTAGCAAGTTCTAAATTTTTTCTAATGGTTTACATATTTTTTGTATATAATAACATCAGAGTCATGCAGGTTCGCTACTCTTTTACATGGAAAGGTACACCGGAGTGGAAAAATAACTGATATGGTTTACTCTAACCACTTCATTAGAATTACTAAGGATTTAAGTTTTAAGAGATTGAAAATTCTAAACTCCTGTATCTTTATTTTTATAGGAAATTTAAAAATAATTTCAATGTGGTATAAAATTATACAGCTAATTAACACAAAGTTCCTTTAGAAGCTCTTTAAGGTTTTTATACATTAATATTTGACTCAGATTAGAATTGTGAGATTTCTAACATTGATTTTGTGAAATGGAAATGTAAAATATATTCTATTTTTCTATGGTATATTGTTGACCTGCGTGTTAATATTAAACAACTCCTGTTGTAAGTTAGAAACCAACAAATCTAGAAATTTAAAAAACATTTTTAAAGAAAATTAGTTAATTACTTCGTAATATTTAAAAATAACTACATTAGTACTAATTTTAAATTTTAATTACTGATTTAATTTTTGGAATGATTCTGACTAATATAAGGCTCAGATTGGGCTCAACTGCAAATTGTAGACTCGGAATAAATTTAAGACTTGAATTGGACTTTCAGTCTCATTATGACAGTGATAAATTGATCCACAATAGAGTAGTATCGCTCTGTAGCTTTGGGCTATGGCCGCCATTTTTAGGGCAATTTTTTATCTATAGGAAAAAGCATGGGTGATGTTTCCTCTTTCAGTGCTCTAATGCTCTCTCGTAAAGTTCGGTTCTCAAATTCAGGTTGAATCATCTGTAGTCTGTCTGGGTTCCTTTATAACAAAACTTTAATCGAAAAGCCTCGGGTAATAGGTTAACTTCCGTAGGCACATTTCCATTCATTTCTGGATAAAATTTTCATGCAAATTATCTATTGGTGATATGGTTGTCTTTTTAATACTATCTTGTGGTGGTGTACGGTGGGACAAGTTTTCAACTTCTTTAGAATAGTTTTCCATATTATCTTCTATGGTTATATCTCTACAAGTGACATGTAATTATTATGAAAATTTTGTGATATACCAAGTCTTTGCTGCTGAACCAATTCATTCATAAAAACTTTATACTCTTCCTAGAAAGAAGGCATAATCGAATTATCTCTAGAAATTTAAGTTACTAAAAACTTAAAAAGGCTTAAGTTAAGGAACCAATTTCATTTAATATTTCGTAACTATCCAATTTCATATTTATTTATTCTTATCTAGCTGACTTTCTTCCCCACTAATTCACGTTTTGATTGGAGTATTATTATACTAGATGGTAAATTTAGCGTTGGAATCCAGTCCTGGGGCTCCGAAAATGTCTGCTACAAACCCTCAAACTCGGCGTTGGGCTCCAATTTTTTCTGTGTTTTTTTCTTGCCTAAAGGCGAGTTATCTTCTTTGGAAAGCGATTAAATATAATTAATTGAGCTCCATAAATACTTTTACAACCAAAGATACTGCATCAAACCATATTTAATTTAATAACTTGTGTTTCGAAGTTACCCCTGAATTTTTCCCATACAAAATAGCTGGCGCGATTTCAAATATGGCGTCTAAAAGAAACAAGAATATGTTTGGCGCATGCTCACGTCCCTTCCCCTTTTCCGCCCCATTTTCTGGCCAAAAAGGAGTATTAGGCCTACTCTGTATACATACACCATATACTATACTTGTACCTCTACATGGGTCAAAAGCTTAGCTCCTAGCGTCATCTAACGGCTATTGACTATTATGTCATTATGTCAAAGTTAGCTTTCAACAGAAACAAGAGACTGTTGTGTTGGCCAGCATGGAATTTCAATATATTGCACTTCCAGAAACCGCAAAAGAACTTATATAGTTACAGAACATTTTGTGCGAAATTAACCCACTGTTTAATCACACTAAAGACAGAAACCATTGTTAAAGTGCGATAATAAATCTGTGATATGTTTATCTGAAAATCGCATTGAAAATAACAGAAATAAACACATTGATATTAAACACCATTTTGTAAAAGATAGTTTAGAAAATAATTTATTTAATTTAGAGTTTGTAACCACTAACGATAACCTTGCTGGTATGTTTACGAAATTACCCACTTGACAACCTGCCACATCCTATTTCCTACTTATATTATCTTTTTGTATAACTGTGAAGACCGCGGTTATCAATTAACTCAAAGTTGTTTAACTTACATCGTTATGTTCCTAGTGCGGGGCATAGGGCAAAAGTCACTATTTTTTATATGCGTTTCTCCACGCACCGGACAGTGGGCGTTATCGTCAGTCGGGAGATATAAATACCTCGGCGGCAGAAGGAGAAGGTCAGAACGATACAGAAGGGAGAGAGAAACAGGAGGGCTGAGGAGAGAAGAGTCTCCACTGCAAGAGTCCAGTCCAGCCAGTGTAGTTGTTCTTCCACTGAACAACCCTCTCGTTAGTCCTTGGTTAGCGATTAGTTCGACCAGTATTGTTTTGCGTCGTTATCTCGACATAGAGGTTAATTGTAGGGTCTGTTTCGCCGGTCGGTCGCCATGGCTCTAAATGCATTGGTGAGTGAACTTTTGCCCTTATGGTTTCTCGTAATTATTAATTATTAAAGCAACAAATATTACTTTAAACTCGTACTTAATTTCTTAATCTTATATTATTATTATTAAGCCTCAGAACGCTGTAATGTATCGATGTTAAACGATGAACAGTAAACACCTTTTTTCTAGTCTTTTTGTCTTTTAGTCATTACTTAGTACGTAGTTAATATTTAAGCTCGATCCCAGGTCTACTGGATCCATATCGGTTACAAGTTTCTCTTTTAGATATAAAAGTCGCCAGCCAGATTTCCCGCACAGTACTGATGAGTTCCAAATAGAGCGAAACCAGTCTACTATTGGAATTTCTGGCTATTTTATTAGGTTTTTAGTTAGTTTATTACTAGAAGATCTATTTGATCCGAGTTTGGCGATTTTTGTTTGCTCGAAGACCTATTGGTACGAGTTATTAGAAAATTTTTTAATTTCTTCAAATTTGTTTAGGGTTTAGCTCTTTCTTAAAAGATAGTGATTTACTAAATGAAAACCATTAAAATTTACAACAATAAACCTTTATTATTAATTTAAAAAAATATTTTTTCTTACCTTTTCATATAAAGCCCCTGGTGTTGGATCAGTAACCAACAAATCTTTAAGAAAAGCAGTAACACATATTTTGGAGTTGTCCATAACGATATTAGAGTGAAGACCAGCAATTTGTACTGCAGAAATTTTTCTTTGACTGTTACATATTACAAGGCCAATGGAAGACATAGTAGCTTTTATCTTCATGTTGATTATTTCCTTTTCAGTTTTTTTGGCACGACTTACTGGAACACAAGATGCAAAAATTATTTCTATGGGACATCAATTGTAGAACCGATAGTTAACTGATTTTCCAAGGAGACGTTAGAGTGTCACCTAATGCTTTAGCAAATAATTTATTAAAGTATTATATTGTTGCATTAGCAAACCCAATTTGAGCAGCAGACAAAGTTATATAACGAACTACAACTAATTAAAAGTAATTTTCTACCATTTTATCTTATAACAACTAAGATTACAAACCAGGCCCCAGTTAATTGAGTTGATTGTACAATTCTGTACCATCTCATTTATTTAGGCTTTTCTCTTTCTCACTCTTGTTGGATCACTTGCCCATAGCCCTCACCAGTTTGACACTTTCGTGAGATATAGAAATGTAAGAGAAAAATACCCCCATAATGGGAACCCTTGTTCCACTTTCCCCACACAGGTGAGAAAACAAAACTCTACTGGCGCATGATAAAAACCATAAGACTCTAGATGAGAGAGTGGACATACATAGCGCAATTGGCTTTTTTTTCACATTGAAAACAATAGCTAGAGCCCTCTAAGGCAAACGGTGCTATTCCATTTATATGCTTAATGTTTTAGAAAGTGTTAAAAACTAAGATAAACATAATATAGCTTACATATTAGCTGTGATGGGTATTTCTTCAGTGCATTTGTATCAAGAAGAGAGCTCTTAGGTTGTACTTGGTCTTTGGATGAGTCCTGTAGGCTTGAAGCTAAGTAATTTCCAAAAGCCATGGCTGAAAGTATAGCTTCTTGATGAAGAATAACATCCAAACGAGTAAACGTTATGGATAGACATTGAAGGGTTGACTCGTATGTCGTAGAAAAATTAGGGGCTTTCTTGTCAACCTATTGAACATAAATACTTTGTTTTGTGGACATTTATTAGATAAAACGTTGATATATATAATGGTGAACTTACAGCTAAGAAATTTACAGTAAAAAGCTTCTCATCCGACCCATCACTCATAGGAGTGTGTAAAATATATAACGGAGTGCCATCAACATCTGAAAACAATTAGACTTACATTTACAGTAATTTTATCAAGACACTAAGTGCCAATTCCAGAGACGAAAAGTATAGTATTTCTACGAAAGCTCTCGCGAACGCATTCAGACGCGAAAATTGAGAAAATGGCGATCGAGGTTCTTCAAGCTAACGTGATAAATCAACTCTCTCTCAAAAGAACATGACACTAAAAACAGTGTTTAAGTTTTGGTTTGCAGACGAAATTCGTCTGCAATATTGTCTGTTATGTTTAGCAGATCACATTAGTCTGCTATAGTGTCTGCATTGACTTTGCAGACGAGATTTATAATAACCTACGCAAAGTACAGGAAAGTCCTTACAATGTTCCGCTGAATATAATGTATTCCCTTACCAAAAATAAGTTGGATTTTAGTTGGTATACACATTTTAGTTGACGTTAAGCTGGTTTTAAGTAGGCTAAAGTGGTCAAAATATTTCAATAAACTACTTAAAGGGTAATAAGTTGTTATTAAGTTGTTATTAAGTTGATAGGAATACTTTTTTCTTTAAGTTGGTAATTAGTTGCTTCTTAGCAGGGCCGTCTTTACATACTGTTGGGCCCCTGGTACTTTTAATTTTGGGGGACCCCTTGAGTGGTGTAAAAATGGGGGGTACCCCTTAATTTTTAGGAATAGCACCCCCGTTGTATAGTAAAAAGTGGTGGGGGCCGCTAAATTCACCTTTTAAACTGCATCCCTTAAATCTAGAACTTTCCTAAAATATTCGCCTCTAGGAAAGTACGGTGTATAAAGTGATTTCAGTATCACGTGACACGACGTCACCTATGCTTTTTCCCATAGAGAAAAAATCCCGAACAAAATGGCGGCCATAGCCAAGGCTACGAAAAAAATATATTCGTATATTATATACTCCATAAAATAAAACCACATATCTATAATTTTTACAATAAAAATATGTTAAGTAATATTTATCTCAGTCACTTTATCTGATTTTGCTTCTTTAAAGATGTAACAGAAGTTTTCAAATTAATCAGCCTAAGCTCCAGAGAAGGGGCAATGTGTTTAAAGGGATGGTGAAACGCTGATATAACCTACTTTCTATCGATTCCTCTTCTATAATTCCTTTCAAAAACGATCGTCACTCAATATTATAAATTAAATTCGAATTTTAGTAAATTAAAAACTGCAGCGAAATCGACCAGAAAAAAAATGACTACCGTTTTCTACGCGAAATAGGCATGTTTTTGAAAAAGGCCGCGATTTGTTGTAGCGGCCAACGAATGACGCCCGTATAATCCGCGAACGACAGCCAACGAACTGCAAGTTTCTCGGGGTCGTTACAGAAAATTTTCTGTACTCCCAATTTCTCCATCGGCTATCGGCTAATAATTTACAGGAAATTTTCCAACATCGAGCTTAAATATAGCTAGCTCTAGACCCCATTATATGAAATAAGTTTAATTTAACGCAGGCGGCAGACAGTAAGACTGAAACGATGGCATAGTCGATCTAACAAGCAACAAAGACGGCCTAGCACCTAGGAATTGAAATAAATGTAGAAAAGTTAAAAACAAAAATAATTCTTGTAAACTTTTATATTTCAAAATTAATTACGTTCATGAAACGCACTGGAGAAAAACGATTATCCCATAGTGCTCAAGCTATGTAAAAATATTTGTGTATGATACCGACTCAAGTTATTACATTCCTTTGGAAGCTTATAAAAACAAACTCTTGAAATCCCACGACCACACAAATTCCATAATCAGCGTGGGAAATAAGACGGTGACAGTGGGAAAATGACCAGTTTATTAATTAAATCGGAGGTGGGTTAGTGGACCACTTAATGAATTCGAGGTAAATATTTTGAAATTGGTAGGTTAAAATGTTATATTATTAGTCTTTGGATTTGACGGTCTGTGTAACGGTGGCTGCGGCATGTTAGTACATTCGAACTAGAATTCACTGGGGCTGTGCGCCATCTATCTGGGAAAATGGGTTTTCCATTTGTATTGCCAAGGTCCCTCCCCATTACATCATCCCACCCCCCCAAAAAATGGAAAACCCAGAAACCCCCCCCCCCCAACCGATCAGTGAAAATGAACCCCGTAAAAACGGCGCACGTTATCCAACAAGGACACGGCCAAGTCGGAGGACCCAACCCCCCTCAGGAGCGCCAAGGATTCCACAAGGTGACAAGCCGCCCCCGGAAGAGGAACTCCCTCACCCAGGAACCGCGGGGCAGAATAACCCACAGGAGAGAATAATGGACACGCGGATTCCACAATTAAACACGTAGCCGGCAAAGAGAGAAAAGCCTCGCGGGTCTCACCCATTGAAGGGAATGTGGCCATCGCGGAATAACCGAAATATATGTTAGAAAAGGCCCTCAGGAAACGGCGAGCCATAACCACGTCCCCCGAATAGTTATGTAGCAGGATCGGGTGATCCCTGGCAGACAATCGACCAAACAGTCCCCCACGTCAGGATATGCCCGGCGGCATTGGACCACCACCGGATAAGAAAGGCGGCGGGCCAGCAAGAGCTGATCACAAAAAACCTCCATCTGAACGCGCAGTGGAATGCCCCCCACGCGGTCTAGGTCCAACCCACAGGCCCCCACGGCGATGGCCCGGCGATGCGTGAGCAAAGCCTCCAAATCCCCCAGAAGATCCCGGGAACGAGCCGCCAGAGCCCAATGAGGAGGGATACCCACAGTCACCCAGACCCCGGTAGAGTGTACTAACCGATCAAAGGCGACTGGTAAAGTAGCCGGAAGAGACAGGTTGGACACGCAGCCGAGATAACCCCCAGGGAAAAATGCAGAATTGGCCGCCGCAAAGAGACCGAAGTTGACCGTAGGCGGCAAGGCCAGACGCTTCGTGATCTGAGGGATGTAGCAAAACCCATCCAAATATTGGAACGAAGGCACTGGAACGGGCACGGCAGAGGGCACATCCCGGATATCCACTAGGTTGGCGACCCCATCCGCAGGAGGCATAGGTGCTATGTCCACCACCGGTACCGCTGTAGCAGACTCCAGGAGAACCCGCTGCAACCGCTATCTCTGGACCAACCACCTCCGGGACCAGAATCACAGCAACATCAAAATCCCCCACGGGTTCATCTATCAGGAGAACATCCTCAACGCCAGTAAGGCCAGAACAGGAAGCCATCTGAAAAAACCCACCACAAAAATCAAAAGACATCACCACAAGGCGTCGCGGAACTCCTCAAACGGAGGGGCCCCAACTGCACGGGGAGAAAACGAAAAATTCTCGATACCCAGGTCCCCCCCCAACCCCGGATAGCGCTGGAGGAAGGCCACCACCTCCGGCCGGGATCGTAGTTTGACCCGATGAGGCTCGGGAGAATAATAGTAGACATCACCCACCCGACCAGTTTTCCGGCACACTACCAGACGATTCCAACCGAATAACCCAGGTTTAACCAAAGGGTCACACCCCGGAACCACCGCCCTGTCCGCATCCCCGGGGCCCGCACTCCTGTCCACCAAGTCGATCAAAGGCCCCACCGGCACCTCCGCGACCCCATGAACCCTTGCCACGGGAGTAACCTCTTCCGGAGTAGTGAAATCAGATACCAGATCCACGAGGACACCCACAGGTACCTCAACCCTCCCTGGTTCCGGCTCGGGCTGAGATGGGAACGACGGATCCGGGACCTCCTCGAGCTGCATCGCAGAATCCTGGGACTCGGAAGAAAGATACAACTTAAGCTGATTAATATGCCAAGTCCCGGCCATCTCGCCAGTAACCATATCCATAAGGACGTAAGAAACCGGAGTCAAACGTTCCACCACGCGGTATGGCCCCAGCCAACGAGGAAGGAATTTTTTGGTTAAACGCTCAGCGGCCCAAGACCTGCGATGATTGACCCGCCATACCAACATACCGACTTCCAAGGTTCCCTCCTGATAATTGTCGTCATAATATGATTTTTGGCGGTCACTGGCTAGCGAATTCATCTCCTGAGCTCGATCCAAAGACATCTGAAGTTCCCGCAAAGGCCCCCGCTCGTACGCGACCACCTCCACCTCAGAAAAATCAGTAACCAAAGGATCCTGCCCACTATCCCAAGGTAACCAAGGCTCATACCCATGATGGAGATAAAATGGCGAAAAGCCCGTAGATTGGTGGACCGCACTGTTGATGGCCAACTGATTTAATGGTAAATCTGTGTCCCATGCCGTATGGCAATTCCCCACGTACATGCTAATCATCTCCCCCAGGACCCTGTTGACCCGCTCCGTCAGGTTAGACTGAGGGTGGTAAGGAGTAGTAAACTTAGATTGAATATGTAAAAGGCGACACACATTGGCCCACAACCCGGAAACAAACTGTGGACCATTGTCGGATAACAAAGCCCGCATGACACCATGGCGTGAGACATACTGAACCAGGACTTTGCTGACAGTAATCGAGGTGATGTTGCGGACCGGAAAAACCTCCACGTACTTCGTAAAGTAGTCCACAATAACCACCATGAAACGATTCTGACTCTTTGTCGCCGGGAGAGGCCCCATCATATCAATTCCCACCAGGTCCCCAGGATACAGCTTCGTGGAAGACAGCATCAGACCCGTCCTTTTAACATTAAGGGGCTTGTACCTCTGACAAACATCACAGGCCTTCACGTAGTCCCGAACCACGCTATACAACCGGGGGTGATAAAAGCGAGCCAATAGGCGAGTGTACGTTGCCGTGCGACCCCGATGCCCAGACAAAGGATGATCATGAAAAGCCCGCAAAACCAAAGAATGTAAAGCACCCGGTAGGACCACCTTAGCCGGTTTACCACCAACCGCCTTCCGGAATAACCCCCCATCCCGAACTTCGTACAACCCCACCTCCGGGCTTTCCCCCGACAACACCTTTTGTTTAACCTTCACCCAGAGAGGATCGGCCTCCTGCGCTAACACTATGTCGGACAAAGGAACTACCTCCACCGGGACCGCCAACCCCACTCCTGCACATGCCAAGGAATGCACCCCACTCCGAGAACTGGGTACCGGGACCGCAGAGGCCTCCGGGAGCCCATCCACAATGTTGACGTCACCACAGGAATCAACCGGACAACGGGACAAAGCATCGGCGACCAAGTTCTCCCTCCCCGCCCGATGGAAAACCTCGAAAGGTAGAAACTCCTGTAGGCGAAGAGCCCACCGCATCAAACGACTCTTTTTATTGCGTAGCTTCAACAGCCAACACAAGCCCTGATGATCAGAGATGACCCCGAAATCCCGGCCCTCAAGATAGTGACGGAACTTCTCCACCGCGTACACCACAGCTAAACTTTCCTGCTCAGGGGTACTGTAATTTAACTCGGCGCCCCGAAGTAATCGACTGACATACGCCAAAGGAACCTCCTCCCCCTCCTGCACCTGAGACAGCATACCCCCAATCCCAATCCCACTAGCATCGGTGGTCACGAAGAATTTACCCGCAGGATCCGGGACGCGAAGCATAGTAGCGCTGGAGATCTGATCCTTCAACCCCTGGAAAGATGCCTCCTGCTCGGGCCCCCACCGCCAACGTTGAGATTTCCGTTTTAATTTATTAGAGGGAGCGACCAAGGTAGCGAAATGAGGTATGAATCGTGAATGCCAGCCACACATCCCCAGGAACCGAGAGACCTGCCGTACGCTCCGAGGACGAGGAAACGCAGCCACCGCCCGTACCTTACCAGGATCTAGTTGTACCCCGTCCTCACTAATAATGAACCCAAATAATTCCGATTTCGGTAGGGCAAAGCTACACTTATCCAACCGTAGGGTTAACCCCGCACTCCGTAACTGGGAAAACACGTACCGTAACGCAGCCAAGTGTTCTTCCCAGGTCTGGGAGGCAATTACAATGTCGTCCAAATACACCGAGATCCCAAAACGCCTCGCGTACCGCAGAACCCGGTTCATAAGGCGCTGGAACGTGGCAGGGGCCCCAGTTAACCCAAAGGGCATGACCAGAAATTCAAACTTCCCCTCCCGAGTGACAAAGGCGGTCTTATCAATATCCTCAGGGGCCATCTCGACTTGCCAAAACCCTGACTTCAGGTCTAACCGAGTAATGAATTTGGGCTTACCCACACGATCTAAAACCTCATCGATACGAGGAATGGGAAAAGGATCCCCAATGGTCACCTTATTAACCGCCGTGAAATCAATACAGGGCCTAATCTCCCCATTCTTCTTGCCTTTTAATAAAACCGGGGAAGCCCAGGGACTCCTCGAAGGACGAATGACCCCCCGTTGAAGCATCCCCGCTACCTCCTTATCAATCAAGTCATTCTCATGTGGGCTACGGGGAAAAGGCTGTCTCTGGGACGGAACCGTCCCCGGCTGGAGCCGGATATGGTGGCGAAGGATAGTAGTACGACCCGCCTCTTTTGAGAAAAGGGAAGAGAACTCCCGACACAGGTTCTCCAAATCCCCCCGCTGTCCCTCAGCTAATTGGCCGACCACCAACTCCCCCAAGTCCCCTATTACCGACTCATCGGGACCTGACCCCAGAACGCCCAACCCGGTCTCAAGAAAACACAAGGGGAGTGTACCATTCTTGCAATGAAATAGATTCCGTACATAATCTACCCTCACCCCCATCATATCCACAAAGTCCAACCCAAGAACCAGGTTAAACCCTAAGCCCTCTACCACCCAAAAGGTAACAGGAACAGCCCCAATGTCATCCGAAAATTCGACATCGAGAACCACGTATCCCAGACAAGAAACACTGGGACCCACCGCCGGGGAAAGAAGACGCTCCACCCTATGGACTAAGGCCTCCAACCCCAACCTGGCCACAAACCCCGCCGACATTACACAAATTTCCGCCCCAGGGTCCAAAAACGCCACACAGGCAACATTAGAAACCCGGACCGCAATCCCTCGAAGTCGCCCCCCACAATTAACAGAGTTCAATGTACTATTACTAGAGCCAGTGCCATTAGGTGAAAACCCCCCCGACCCAACCAAAGGCTTCACCAAGAGTTTCCCGACTCGGCCTGTGGAGGACCGACGGACTCGTCACGAACCCGGGGACGGCGACCCATATCCGCCCGAGAGGGACAATCCCTAACAAAATGACCCGGCTCCCCGCAAAGGAAACAAGTAGGAGGATGTCGGACAACAGATGCTCCCACCTGACCACCCCGAGACGGACCCCTTTGCCCAGGATACAACCCACCAGACCCCGAGTTCCCTGGCGGTCTATAAACATCCCCAAACCCATGGGCCGAATGAAATCGTGAGGGATCATTGAATGATTTCACCCCCACCGAGGTTTCCAACCCCAAATTCCGCACTACTGCATCGAACTCCTTGATCGACCTACAGGGCGCCCGGGAAAAACATACACGTACCCTATGATCGATTCTAGACAAAAGGAGACTCAGGAGCTCAGCCTCCGGTAAAGGACTCCCCAATAGGGAATTTAAGGTGACCACCCGACGACGAAAAGCCGGAATGCTTTCCCCCGCCAACTGCACAACCCCCCACAGGTCTGCCCGCCAGACGCTTTCCCTGTCCGGGGAGAGAAACCGATCCCGGAATTCCCGCCTGAACATATCCCAAGACAAAAACCCAGCGAGCTGTGTCCTGAGATCACGAAACCATAACCCAGCCTCATCCCGCAAAACTTGCGGCAGAAGGTGTACAGCCGCCTGATGACCAATCCCGTGGAACATAATATAAGTTTCCAAGTCGCCCAGAAAAACCCGAGGGTCCTCCAAGGGAATCCCCGAAAAAGAAGGCAAAGGTAAGGAGACCCCCGTTCCATGAAAGGGACCAGATGCCGCCCCCCCAGCGGCCACCAAGGGTACTGGACCGAGGTTAGGCGGTCCCATAGAAAAAAATGGATTGCCGGTAGGACAACGAGACCCAGAAGGCACCGGTGACGAAGGCAGGAATGGGTTGGCGGAACTAGGCCTTGACTGGGACGCCCCACCGGACAACCCCTGCTCAGGATCGGCTACCACCCGGCAAAGACCAGCTACTGAACCATTACCACCCGAATTCCCCTGAACCGCGGACCCAAGCCGCTCAGCCCCAACATTGTCCGCAACCCCTCCCACCGACAAAGTGTCCGAGGACGCAGCCACATCTGCTGGTCGCCCATCCCGGATAGGCGTAGGACGAGGTGGAACGTTGATCCCCCCAGGGCCAGGTAAAGGCCCCAAAGTCAACGGGCGCCCGGCAACTAAATCCAATAAATCTCTATCCCTTTCCCGCAAACCAGGGTTAAGGCCCAGACGCTGGCGATGAAGTTCGGAATCGAGTGCCGCCCGCCGCATAGCTTGATACTCAGAATCCCCATCAGAACTAGACGCCCCCGGAACCCATGACCGATCGCTAGACGTACGGTGAGCCCTACGTCTCCGTCTCCTTTCCCTATATGCGTCCCGCTCAGGTACCCGACATTCCCCGCCTCGCGATAACGGAGGAACCTCAGGATAAACCGGTAAGGAATCCGCCCAACGACTGCCCCAACAGAAACCAAGGACAACCGCCAGAGCCCCAAAAATAGCCACAAGCCAGAAGTACATGACCAAAAGAAAAACGTTGAATAATAATAATAAAAAAAACCCCCCACCGTAAAAACTTAACAGATTAATCTAACTTTAAACGTAAAACAAAACCCAATAAAACCCTAACACAATTATGGTCAACAAAAATTAAATACAACGGCAAAAAAAAACCCCCTACTTACCACCATACAAACAAAAATATCTCGGCGGTGCCTCCAAGAATGCAAATGTATGGGGGTTTGTAGGGCAAAACAATAAACCTTGCGACTTAAATGCAATAAAAATAACTCTTTTATTCTCTTAGTTAAATTGACAGTTAAGTATAAATAAATAGTTGTTGAACGGACGGTCTCCGTGAACGGAATGAGCTCCCCAGGTCCAAGCGCCGCCTTTTATGGCGCATCCTTCCCGCCAAAAACCAGTCAGTCGTGTGGCGCCATCTATCTGGGAAAATGGGTTTTCCATTTGTATTGCCAAGGTCCCTCCCCATTACAAGACTAGTAAACTAGCCTAATTATAGTTATTAATAGTAAAATAACAATATAATTTTCTGAAATTATTAATGTACCGTCTGTCCGTATATTGCTTAGGAAGTTAAGACTCCTATAAGTTCTAACGCCAGCCGACATCCGAAACTAAGACTTAATTGTTTGAAGAAACTCGCGCAGGCACAGTACGTATTAAAAACCGTGATCCATCCCCAAGGTCAATCAAAGTATTTGTGGTTTCTATGTCTTGTAGGTACCGTTTAATATTTTCACCCCTAAAAGTGGCAAACACCATCTTTGAACTTACAGCAGCTTAATCGAGTTATCGGGTACCCGACTATGCAATTTTTGGTACTCTATAATCGACGAGTATTTTCCAATTACTTATTCGAGGTCCAGTTCGAGTACTCGACTTCAAATGACGAGTAATCGCACAGCCCTAGAATTCAAGCTATTAAAAACAGTTAAGAGTTAAAACACGCTATTCTAATGTAGCAGACGACGTGCACTGGTCGTGGTCCAGTTTATTTATTATAGGCCAGGTGGGTCACTGGTCACCTGTCCACTTTCAAAAGAACCCTTATTTCCCACCCCGTCCATAATGCTATTAAACTTACTTAGAGAGACGTTGCAGTTGTACAGCTAATTCAAATCATTTTGGCCTATTAATATATAAAAATAGGCTGAGTCCAAAAAACTGTTGGTGATGGCAAGAATGTATTTATTTGTACTCAGGGAGAATGAATATGTCGAGACTATCGGCGAACACCTTGAGGCCCTAACACCGTCACGCTAAGGGGGGGGGGAAGGAGGTGGTCTTATTTTTTTGCATCCTAGCAGCAGCGTCGAAAAACGTAATTTTTAAGAACCAATAATTTGATTTTATTAAAGCAGAGGAGCATACCAACTTTAAGTATTTCCTAGACCACTTATTTATTGTAAGGGTTGCGAGTGACACAATATTATGAATTGAATTAAAAAAGGAATTTTGGCACAAGCAATCAAACATTTACCTAAAACCGCATTTATTGAGCTAAAAATAGGAATTACCAATAGCGGAATTGAAGGGCACCTTATAGATTCTGCTACAGAGGTAAGAATGCCTTTATCATTATTTTTATTTTATAATAAAACAAAAAGAAGAATGTCACTTTTGGGGCAATTGTTTGATAAATTAATCTTATTACAGATCTTCAAAATCATATGCTGTATTTGTTTTGGAGGGACGGCGAATTACTATCGACATAACTTGGCAAGTTGAGTGTTTGTCGAATCATTCACAACATCAACAGTCAAATTATTTTTTGTATTACACCATTTTTAACACTTCCTCAACTATAATAAAAATTATTTCAATTAAAAAAATAGAAGTATTTATTTATTATTGTAGCTATCATTTAAAAAAGGGGGACACATTTAACTTTTGATCTGATACCAAATGATAAAAAAACTCACAAATAAAATTAATGAAATGGTTATTTAACCCCAAACTACTTTTATGGGTAAGAATTACAGGAAGGTGATAACCACCTTTAAAAAATATCAAAATAAAATTCAAATCTACCGCCAAACTGATATTAAGAGAAAAACAAGCCCTTGCGTCTATTTAAAAATGTAACTATGAGCTATATCGGCTAGTAAGTATTACATCTAAACTGAGTGTTTCTAAACATACCCATTTCATTGACAATATCTTGCATCATCAATCTTTATGGGAAGCTTAATTAAATTTCAATTAAATAATGATACCTTCTACTTTCTAGAAATATTTTACCAAGTATCATTGAAGCAAAATTAAAGGGAGCACCGGCACTCATGCTCAGTGGAGTAGTCATAGGAGTAATGTGAAAACCCCACACAATTGGCGTACCAATAAATACACCACATGTTCTGGCTGGTGGTGGTCCACCCCCCGTCACTTTTCTGATACTTATGATATCTTGGGCCTTTTTCTATGCTTTTGTTCTAATTTGTATGCCAGTTCTTTTGGTTCTAAATTTTTTTAGGCTTTCACTATTCCCATAACTCTGTTGAACAAACCCATTCTAGCTTCAAGCCCAGCAACAATTACCTATTTTTCCCTTTCGTTCAACCTTGGATAAACTTCTTTACCCTTTACTCAGCTTCTTTGCTTTCCCCATTTTTAAAACAATTTTGCATTTACAAATAATAAATGTAAATAATATATGAAAACAAATGTAAATATCATAAAAACAAATGTAAAAAACACAAAAACAAATGTAAATAATATAAAAAAAGAAATGCAAATAAAATATAAAAACCAATGTAAATAATATATATAAAAAAATAAGTGATAAATAGCCGAGATTACTAAGTAGAAAGTGGAAAATTGCCGCTGTTTACAAGAAAGATATAACAGACAACACTAAGGCATAAAAGAGCAATTTAAGTGACCCGCTTCCTGACCTTATTAAAAAAATGACCAAAAATAGTACGAAAGAGCTAATTCACGAAGTCTCATGAAAATCACTCTGAAACGCGTTTTCCTAACTCTAGTCTGGGTCTCGTCAGATTGCGAGTCTCGTTATTTAACAAGACCCTTGAAAATGTCTCTGGAAAGGGCCCTAAGTCTCTATTCTTACAAGTATCATTAAAGCACAACGTCCTTCAAGAAAAATTTTGAACAATATAAAAATATTATGTACATTAAAATTAAAAAAAAAAAAACAAATTAGAGTGGTAAATTAAACTCACTTGAATATTCAAGATTTTCCATAGTAATGCCTCCTAAGAAAAGGTCGACATTCATATCGTGAGTCCTCATGAGGATTTTGGTACCCAAATTATGAAGAGCGAAACTTAGCATTTTGGATTCATCATTGGTTGACATATTTGCACGGCATATTTCCAGAGATATCTAAAAAAGGAAAATTATCTACTCTGAAGTACAAGTCAGTTGGTACAAAACTAATCAAGCCCTAAGGAGGACCATTATTGACACCAATTATTTTATTTTATTGAAATTTTTTTCTTAAACTTAATTAGCTTTAAAATCTTAGGCAAAATATAAACTCACCAAAGCATGTTCAATTTTTTATTTTATTATTGTGGATACTTAGGACGATACTGAAAATTTGTGAAAATTATTTTGCGGAAATGAAAATTGGTGGAGATATTAATTTTGTAAAATTAAGGTTTTTTAGCGTTACCTTTTGCCAAAATTTGGCCTGCTTCATTGTAGTAGGTTAAGTAGGATATACAAGGAGCTTAAAAGAAATAAATATGCAACAAAAGTAAAGCATTGTCCAATTTTTATTTACGGAAATGGTTTAACTAGCATAAATTAAATGTGAGTAAAACTTCCGTTTAACTTCCTGCATGCCCTCTTTAAAATTTAGAAAAGCACCTATCTCCGAACACAAGACGAGTGTAAAAAAGTATCGTGAAAAAATACTAAAATATAATACTAAATACAATTTTGCTAATCACGATGAGCCATCTTTTAGCCCAACATAGAGGACATATTACCAAGAAAAAATAGAAAATACTTCCTCCCCGCCCGAATATTGCACAAAACGGAAAATTTAGTGTACCCTAATATACCACAAACGGAAAAGAAACACTAGAAAACGTTAATTTTGCATAATTTTCAAAAAATTAATATCTCTGCGAATTTTCATTTCCAGAAAATAAGTTTTACACATTTATGTTCAGTATGGTCTAAAGTATCCAAAGAAGAAGAAAAAAAAACCAAACATGCGTTAGTGTGTTGATATACACCCAAAAACTTAAAAGAAAGTTTTCGTGAAACTACAAGATACTGGTAATGGATTAGAGGGGGTAAATTAATGAATTTTTCAATATGGTTTTTTGTAGAAGTAGAGTCAGCATAAGTAAATTCCATTTTCAGGAACGTTTATTTGGTATCTAATATTTTGAGTGGGAACTTCTTTGAAATGGGGAGTGGGACAGGAAAAATGTAACTGGCATGCACTCCCAATCATATATTAAGCCCAGGGCCGAATCTAGGATCTGTAGACCCCTAGGCTGACCCTTCTGGAGGAATCCTGAAATCGTATTTTAAAGAAATTTTTATGACTAAAAACCTGATAAGACTATTAAAGCTATTTATGAAATTTTTAACACTTTCCTTTTGTGGTGCGGGCCCCTAGGCTGCAGCCTAGATAGCCTGTGCGTAAAAAAGGCCATGATTAAGCCATCAGATTTATGAGCTAATGACAAACCAGCATGATTTTATTTTTTTAAGGGGAAAGAGCTCAATTTCCTCTTCGGCTAAAATAGGCAAAAGCATCAAGTTGGCTATGCTTACGCAACTTGTCAAAATGGGATGACTAAATAGATCAGTTTAAGTCTATAGATTAATTCATATGCTCTTTCTGGGGAAACATAGTCCAAGGTAGCCTTTCCCATTTAAACCAGAAAGTCACGTTACTTTATAATCTTTAGTGTTCGTACGGGGACCCCGACTGTCGCAAACCAAGTCGGGGGTTTTCCATTTTTCAGGGTTATGTTTTCAAAGTGTAATTTTAAATTTTCGCGCCAACGCACCCCGCTAAAATCCAAAAAATATAATATAGTTAGGTTCCATCTCTCTATTTTTCGTTAGCGACAATAGAATGAACCGAATGACCTTCGTCTGATGCCGCTGATGTAGTTCTCGCTTGAAGCTTGACTGCAGCTCGAGTCGATTTTAAGTTTTTGTTTCATAATTACCCTTGTTTCGGGATCTCTCAGTCTCAGCTAAGGAGTGTGGAGTTACAACGTTTGTAAATAACTTGTGAATTTATAAAACAACTTACTTCAATAATTACAATGCCTAAGTTATAGACTTCTATTTTAAAATCTACCTATCTTATCTATTGTTACTATTACTAATAGTCCCTAGGCTCAGAGGCTGGCTTACATAAGATACACTATCTAATCTAAACCAGTAAAATTGGGGTATTTTTATAATTTTTCTATTCTTAATAAATACAAAGAATTTTCCATCCCTGCCCCCGACTTGTTTTTCGCGGGGTTATACCCACCCCGACCCAGACTTTATTTTGACCCCGTGCGAACACTAATAATCTTGCATATTTGTCTCAACATTGTCATTCTCTCTAAGCATAAATAAATACATTATTGGTCCTAGTTTATACTGTTTTTGGAGGAGTAAGGACATTTAAATAATTTTATAGATTATCTGATAATTTACAAAAAGAATCGTACTTCATTAATGTCAAATGTTAAATGCAGATCTGTTATTTGGACATTTTCTTTCTCAGGCACTTTGTCTTCTAGAAGAGCTCCAACTTTAGTTACTTGTTTCAGTGCCCTTGCATTACCCTCAGTTAGAGCTACATTGGCCTAGAAACAATTTTAAACAAGGTTTAAAACAACTCAACACTCAAGTTGTGTGACCTTGAGAAAGTTTGTAATTTTCTGTCAAATTATAAAAAAAGAGATTTAATTTACTGCTGTGCTCTTTGTTTCAGGGCCACTATTGGAACTTTCTGGAGTAGGAATACTTGCAGCAATTTTCATAAGTTGGAGAGTTTTCTTATCGGAAATACTTATTTTAAGAAGTGGTAATTCACCTTTTAGCTTCATTCTATAAGAAAAGTATCAAATTATGTGATAGTTAGAGTTAAATTTTTTGGCAAGTAGCACTATCTAGCAAGTATGGCATGGCTTATTTTTGACTAATGTAAAAAATGTTTACCCTAAATTAAAACATCATGATGGTACCAAAAATGTTGTGATGATTTTTAGCACTGCTCCCAATCTACATGCTTGAAGTGTAAGATTCTTAATTCCCCCCAAAAAATTAACTATCCCAGTACATTATTGATCCCTTAAAACAGAAATCTGATGCAATTGAAGCACATACTGGTGACTTTTTCCATGGATGTATATTTATTTCGGCAGCCACTAGAAAAACCGTGTCTGTATAATTAGTTGATATTTGGATCTACCACTGACACCCCTAAAGAACAACAATCCCTAGCTTCTTCAAGTGGAGATTCATTTTGGTGCTTGGAATTACTTTTGTAAATTGATCAGGAAGTTTATATAATTGACGGGATCCATTTTAACCCGTTGTTGACGGTGCCGGAAAAATTGATTAGTGTATACAATGTAAAGTAGCAAATGCAAAAAAGGTCGCCTCAAAATCTATACCAGACATATCTACAAAGCAGTTAGTGTATTGGACATGGTGTGAAGAAGCTGAAGAGGAAGACTAAGCTGATTTGTAATAGACCTTAGTACAGGGTTCGTACAAAATTTCCAGAATTAAATTCAATGATATTTCCAGGTTTTCCCTGACTCAATTGCCAGATTTCCCTGACCGTTTTTGTTGAATAAATTTATGTTTTGAGGTAAAATCTTGGAAAATGTTAATTATGTATTTTTAATACATTTTTCAGAAATGTATTTGCCGGATTTGTTTTGGGGGTCATTTTAAAATTCCATAACTATTTCGGACCATTATAAATTTCCCTGACTATTCCCTGACCATTGGGAATAATTTTCAAATTCTCTAACTTTTCCATGACCTTTTGGAAACATTTTCAAATTCCCTGACTTTTCCAGGTTTTCCAGGTATTCCAGGTCGTGTACGAACCCTGTTAGTAACTACCATTTTGATTTATGTGGTTATAGCTTATAGTTATAAAATCTAGTTAGTTGTTTTATTAAATATTTACTAAGTTTATCCTTGAATAAGTCTGCTTCATTTCCACACTGAAACAGTCACTACTTCGTTGGCCCTGCTCCCGATAATTCATTCCCCTTACCAAAAAATAAGTTTGATTTTAGTTGGTATTTAGTTGGTATAAGCATTTTAGTTGACATTAAGTTGGTTTTAAGTAGGCTCATGTGGTCAGAATATTTCAATAAACTAGTTAAAGGAGTAATAAGTTGTTATTAAGTTGATGGGAAAATACTTTTTCTTTAAGTTGGTAATTAGTTGGTTTTTAGTGGTCAGAAAATTACATATTATTTGTAAGCTGGTTTTAAGTAGGTTTTAAGTAGGTTTTAAGTTTTCCTAGACCACTTATTTTTTGGTAAGGGGTCGCTACAGCAGTATCCAGTAAAGTCTGATTGGCTAGCTCTGCAACCCCATATTGTTGAGGCATTCCTGGGATAGTAAGCTGCCTCTTAATGCCAAGTCTCGCTACCCTTACCAAAAAATAAGTTGGCTAAAAACCACTTAGGACAACTTGTATTTCAACTTGGTTTTCAGTTTGTATTTGGGACAAATGCCTACTTAAAAATAACTTAAATCCTCTTTATTAATCAACTTATTTCCAACTAAACCAGAATCAACATTTACATTTAACTACTTAAAAGCAACTTAAATCCTACTAGGGAAACATCTAAAAACCAACTCAAAAATATTGTAATTTCCTGACTACTAAAAACCAACTAATAAACTTAGCAAAAGCAGTATTTTGCTACCAACTGAATAACAACTTATTACCCCTTTAATAGTAACTTGAAATATGCTGACAACTTGAGCCTACTTAATACCAACTCAATAACAACTAATAATGTGTATATAAACTAAATACAAACTGAAATCCAACTTATTTTTTGGTAAGGGTAGCCTGTCTTTGAATAAGTTTCCAACATATTAACTCCCATTGTCACTGAGCAAAGTAATGATTGGTTTTGTTATTAGGTAACTTTAATTGTGACTGTTATTATAGCTATTTCATATAGTATTAGTTTGTAAGTCGAACTACATGTTTTCAATAAGCTTTGTTTATATAGTAACCAATTAATAAATTAATTTGGTAGAATTTATTTGCTTGTTAAATCCTTCCATAATACCACATAACAGGTTTTCCTTGGTAATTTTTGACTTGTCATCAGGAAGTGTCGAGCTTCTCTAATACTTTGCTTTTGCACGATATCATACGCACTTCAGTGTAACGAGTGGTCACCGATAAAAGTAACGACATACCGGCTGCCAGGACCAACTACAACATAGTGGATTAAATGTAACAGTTCAGCATCTCATGATGAACTCTTCCTCTTGGTCATTAGTTTTCTAGTCAAACAAACTTCATAGGTAATATTTGTGTCTACTCTGATCGTCTTCTGGTGAGCCAATTTCTGAACTGCGGCATATTGCAAATAACCAAGTCGTGGGTGCCATAAAGCTTGCGGTATTGATAATTCACTACGGGAATGAGGATTGGCATTGTCTGGAGAAATTATAGCTTTCGAAGTCTTTGCCTTAGCTAAAATTAGAAATGTTCATAAAATAATATAAACTGCCTTCTTCTTTAGATGCTGACAGTAAATTTCCTAAACAGTAGAGTGTGTTATTTAAAGTAAGTTTTCGGCCTCCACATCGTTCGGATAAAAGGAAGCAAACATTTCTACTTCCAGTCGCGTTTAAGGTCCGACTCCAGCAATTTCAACTGTATTGAGTTCTTCGTGGAAAGTCACAAATTAGCCCCAAAACCAAGTCATGTGATCTGTTGTGTCGCTATCCATAACTTTAAAAACGCTAATGGGTATGGGATACCTGAATCAGTGGAGTAGGGTTGTTTGCAGTGAGAGAATAATGTGGAAATATTCATAATCAAACAGCTTTATTGTACATTCATTGACTTCCTACATTTATATTAAAATGTTAAAACCACAAATTAATCGACTGACCTCATTGGCGCTTAGGCATGGACGGATTGATAATGGAGAGGGCCCTCTTATCTTATCTATGGACGACACTTGCGCCATCTGTTGGGCCTAATTTCTGAATGAACGGGTTTTTATGTCAGTAGCAACTCATATATTTGCTGTTTGTTTGCGATTCTTTGTTCTAGTTGCCCTTAATGCCTTGTGATGTACGTGAGCAGTGTGAGCTTTTATTTCGTTTAGACTCTTTAGAAAATTTTGACACCAAATCCTTCTTAGATTTCAAGTTTGATCGTGTAGGTGATGCCAGTTTCTTATCAACTTCGTCATTCCGATTATGATAGGGGCCAGAATTAGCTAAATGTCTTGATTTTCCAATTTTTATGACATTTGGTGGCGAGAGTCTTTTCTACTGCCACCGTACGCATCCATCATGTTGTAATTTTGATGAAAAAATCATCCTCTATTCCCGCCTCTGAAACAAAGATTTCTACCAGCGTTAGCTGGTTTCCTTGTGTTATAAGGCATTACGTCTTGATAGATAAATATATTCTTGTTGGTAGGTATGACAAATTTTGAATTGCCATAAAGCAAAAGGTTTTCCAATTTTGCTTCTCGTAATTATAAATGAGATAGCACTAATAGACAAAGATAACAATAACAATTTTTGCCACTTACTTGGGCAGTCTGGGATCATCAGTAACAATAGCTTTTTGTAACTCAACACTAACATTCATAGGCTGAAGAATATGGAGAGAATCCTGACTATCTTTAACATCTTTCCAGGTCAAACCTATTTTAAAAGAAACATATCTAACATAACTAATTGCTCAGACAACTTCAAAAGTTACAAAGCATTAATGGGCTTTATGAAATTTAGGAAAAAGGTTCAATTTTGGTGGCCACTAACACCCTTAGCATTCCATTTCTTGTTCATAACTACAGCTTTTAAAGCAATGATGAAGTAAATTAAGCTTTAAAAATGTCAAGAATTGCACATTCATTACTTTGATACATTTATTTTGTTAGTATTCTCCAAATTGAATTAAGAGATGTATCAGTAAAAATGCAATATGATATAATAAAGAAAGGTGAAGTGAAGAAAGGTGAAGTGAAGCTAGATTCACTGAAGCATGGTAAAGCTAGCAGGATATCAAAAATACTCCAAAATAAATATACTGTTACCTGAGGATGACATTAAAATCGCAACATTTTCAATCTTAATTTCGAACTTGTCATATGCTTCAGACATCATGGTAGTTAATATTTCTTCTTCTGTACTACCAGCTTTAACCAAATTCTTAACAGTTTTGGAATCATCCATACTTCGCTCAAAACTCGCCATTTTGAAGTTACCCAAATTTATCATTAACTGATGGCCAATGCTGTAAGTAAATAATGGAAAAAAATTACTTTCACTTTCTATTTTATTTTTGGTTCTAGTAAATCTAGACTAACCCATAAAAAATTAAGTTATATAAAACAAATTCTTGAAAAAAACTTTCAGAAGACTTTTTTAATTATTTCAAAGTAAATTTACACAATTTTTTTGGCCAAATCGTATCTCTACACAACATCAATTTGACTCCATGCTAATTTTCGACTCAAATCGATCTGTTGGCAGCCAAAAATGAGATTGAATATGAATTTTTGACTATTTAGTTTTGTTAATTATTGACAAATGAACCATTTACTAAAATTTGACTCATTAAGCTGAAACGTATTGAAATATATTTCTTTTTCTCTATTTTGGCAAAAGTATAAGAATTACTGAAGGTGAACATAAAATGAGTTGCAAGAAAACCTCAGCGCTACCTAGACTGGTTTCAGTTACAATTAGGATTACCATTAATTTTTTAGACTAAAAATTAATATATTGAAAAGAAAATATATATTATTGATATCATTCTGATGTATAGAGAAGTGGCATTAACCTAAAATACTTACTTGTCAAATACTCCATTTTCGGGCATTATTATTATGGATGGTTGCAAGTCAACTAAAAGGTCTAGATACTGATGACGTTCAATTGCAAACTGAAGACCATATGCTGACATTTCTTTAAAATCATCCAATTTCAGAGCTGCAGCAGCTTGTAATCTAAGAAAAGAAACAAACTCAAGTGATGCTCCTTAATTTGTTCAAAATAGTGGCAAATTATTTGCTTATAAGGGGGGGGGGAGAAAGAACGATTTTTAAAAAAAATTTATAATTTTTTCACTACATAAATTATAGAATTTGGGCATTTGCTTGTGAAGTAAAGAAGGAGCTATAAATGTGAGAAGAAGATAAATGTTTGGACAGAATATTATAGTCTACTATATAGATCATTTGCTTCATCGAATTATGTGCACTATATGCAAAAAAATTACATTATTTCCAAATTATTTGACTAAGAATTTTGGTTATCTCTATAGACTGTTTTGCACTAGCATGAATGCTCATGTTAAGCAAATAATTTATGCTTGTTAATGTAACATTGTAACAAAAAGACAAATATTCTTACGCGGCCACACTGGCGTTTGAAAAACAGGTTTAAATTATGTACCTCATCCTCTTTTTTACCTATTGATAAGAGATCTGGCTAACAATTCTCTAGGATATTATAATTCCTAATATCAGACCTATTGTGGAACACTAGTAAAATTGTACACGACAGTGCATTGGTCCTTTAAACATGATCAGGAATCCATATACCTCTACTTGGAATGATTATCGCGGTTGATTTTCATCTCGATGTGACTGACGGATTTTTTGACGTAACTATGTTAACTTAACAAACAACTACGTAAGAGGGGAGTGCGCGCAAAGGTATTTTTTCTCTCATAAGCGGGGCCAAAGCCGTCAGAGTGATCATGTAATACGCGATATGGCAGGATTTCAAGTAGTGGTATGGATTCCTGCCATGATAGATTTGAAAAATCAACTTTCGATATTAGGAAAAAAAAATTGGATTAAATTTTATACAATTAAATTAAAAAAACTACTTACTGTTGCAATGATAGTGATTCTGGAGGCTTTAAAACCTCAACTAGCTGATTGATGGTAGCCTAATAGTTGGTAAAAGAATTGAATTTACAAATTTTGTATTAAATTACAAATATAATATAAATTTTGGGGTGCTAACTCACAAATAAAATTTCAGAATATAGACAATTTAGGAAACCACACAGACATTGTAAATGATAAATTTAATTAAAATTACTGTGAAAATTAATATAGTTCTAAAGAAAAACGTTTAGGTGGAACTGTCACCTGGTCTTTGAAACTAAAAACAACTTAACAACCGAGCATTAGCTATTCTGATAATGCTGATTTAAAAGTTATTTATATAAGTGTTGGAATTGTTGCATTAACTACAACCAAGGTCAATTTTTAAAGTCAATACGTGACATATTTCATGCAGACATTAAAAACTAACCTAAGCTAATTTTTGGGTAAATCTGTTACGAAGGAGCTTTCAGTTTTTGCGATTTTCATCAGGGGGAAATTTTGTATTTTGAATTGCCATATGCATCTGTTGAGGCCTTAACTAGTTCAGGTTCAAAGGATAGCAGCATCTAACTCGGAAGTGTAATAGACTCCTAGTATCATAGGACCCTGGAAACGACCCATTAAGGCAGACCTTTTAAACTTATCCTACAATGGTTTCCTTTTTCACTTACAGCATCATAAGATATTTGCAATGATTGTGAAAAAACTCGAACTCGCTGATCGCAAGATTTATCCAATGGATTAGTTTCAAATCCAATTGAAAGCAATGTTGTAGACTGATTTTCTGTTTGAGATGATATTAGAATTGGCAATGTTTTTTCCGCAACAGGACAGCCATACACTGTGAAGCTTTTAATAGAACTTTCCAACCTATAACATTACAACAAAAGATAAATTGTTTTAATAAAGATATGATAAAAACATGTCAATTCAACATTCAGCTGAAATCAAATTAATATATATTATAACTATGAAGATATAAAACATTTTAGCCTCAATTTGCATACTGTGGTAACTGTTATAGTTTTAAACCAAGGCTTTGAAATTTTAAACAGCTTCCGAACAAGCCAAATTTGGCATCAATCGGTGCATTTCCAGTGAAGTTATGGTGTAAACATGTAGTAATTATCAGTTGGCTAAGAAATAAATCACTAATATGTTCAATTACATTGTGCTTTTGGTTTATACAAGATGAAAAATTTAATACTTTAAACCTC
This sequence comes from Leiobunum rupestre, assembly GCF_980474605.1. NCBI lineage: Eukaryota > Metazoa > Arthropoda > Arachnida > Opiliones > Sclerosomatidae > Leiobunum > Leiobunum rupestre. Next base: position 17,986,476 of record NC_143394.1, read on the forward strand.
TGCTACTTTGGTTTATTTATAAATGTTTAGATTTAGACTATTATATGTAGAATCCAATATCCTATCTGCAGAGATATATCTTACCCATGTTACCCTACAAATGGCATGCACTTATAAAACGCCACCCTTACCAAAAAATAAGTTGGCTAAAAACCACTTAGGACAACTTGTATTTCAACTTGGTTTTCAGTTTGTATTTGGGACAAATGCCTACTTAAAAATAACTTAAATCCTTTTTATTAATCAACTTATTTCCAACTAAACCAGAATCAACATTTAAATTTAACTACTTAAAAGCAACTTTAAAATATTATGTAATTTCCTGACTACTAAAAACCAACTAATTATAAACTTAGCAAAAGCAGTATTTTCCTACCAACTGAATAACAACTTATTACCCCTTTAATAGTAACTTGAAATATGCTGACAACTTGAGCCTACTTAATACCAACTCAATATCAACTAATAATGTGTATACAAACTAAATACAAACTGAAATCCAACTTATTTTTTGGTAAGGGCACTTGAGTGAAAATTACTCAGATGACATTTCAAGCTTTCAGCATTGTAAAATAGATTTTGACATGTAACAAATGGAAACGTACCTGAATATTTGTTACTTTATAGATTTTGGAGGCTCTCTTTCACATGGTGGGGCCTAACTAGCTACAACATTATCCCGTTTTGTATATTTCCGCCTTTTTAATTGAAAAATGGCGGACAAATTTAATTCAATTAAGAGTTACACTACTTCAACTTATCAGAATACAGCTAAGAATAAAGGTTAGTCAACTGGCATAATATGTTTGCTATATGATCCATCATCGTATAATAAACTAAAAGCTCACAACAAGGCCCATAAGATAAGGTAACAAGTTCAAATAACTGATTTTAGAATTCTTAAACAAAAATCACTATAATTTTAATGTGCTGAGAGCGTCAGATTAGGATAGAGTATTGTAATTATTATGGAAGAAAAGTGAATTAACATTAGCTAACATACAAAAGATAACATTCAAGGAGAGGGGTCAACATTAAACTTTGTAGATTTCTCTGACATTTCTCCCCATTGTCTGTACCATCAACTACTATCAGCAGTTAGAAGCTCAATTTGAATAATTGGAAATATAGACTCTTAAAGACTTGGCTCTCTTTTTAAAGAATTATTATTATTAATAAAATTAAATTGTGAGATGAAAACACGCAACAAATTGATAGAATTTAAATAGATATAACCCTTACCAAAAAATAAGTTGGAATTTAGTTGGTATACACATTTTAGTTGACGTTAAGTTGGTTTTAAGTAGGCTCAACTTCGCTCAAGTGGTCAGAATATTTCAAGAAACTATTAAAGGGGTAATAAGTTGTTATTAATTTGTTATTAAGTTGATGGGAAAATACTTTTTTCTTTAAGTTGGTAATTAGTTGGTTTTTAGTGGTCAGAAAATTACATTTTATTTGTAATTTGGTTTTAAGTGGGTTTTAAGTTGTTATTTTAGTTGGTTTTAAGTTGGAACAAATACCCAAGACCACCTATTTTTGGTAAGGGGACTCTATTGAAAACCAGTGTTAACTGACAAGGAGACTACCCAAGGTGTAACTCATTGATTTTGTTTAAATTCAGGAATTAAGTAGACCTTCATGTAAATTAAAAAACCCTAAAGGGAAAAAATGCGCAACCAAAAACGTTTTGGACAACTAAAATATTATATTTATCTATGTAAATTAAAATTGAAGATTCTTAGGGTCCCCCTTATGAAATTATTTAAAAAAAAATTAAATAAAGGTGATTAAATTTGGGAAAATATCTAATTTTGGGTAACTTTTCAATTTTGGGTAACTTTTCAATTTTGGGTAACTTTTCAATTTTGGGTAACTTTTCAATTTTGGGTAACTTTTCAATTTTGGGTAACTTTTCAATTTTGGGTAACTTTTCAATTTTGGGTAACTTTTCAATTTTGGGTAACTTTTCAATTTTGGGTAACTTTTCAATTTTGGGTAACTTTTCAATTTTGGGTAACTTTTCAATTTTGGGTAACTTTTCAATTTTGGGTAACTTTTCAATTTTGGGTAACTTTTCAATTTTGGGTAACTTTTCAATTTTGGGTAACTTTTCAATTTTGGGTAACTTTTCAATTTTGGGTAACTTTTCAATTTTGGGTAACTTTTCAATTTTGGGTAACTTTTCAATTTTGGGTAACTTTTCAATTTTGGGTAACTTTTCAATTTTGGGTAACTTTTCAATTTTGGGTAACTTTTCAATTTTGGGTAACTTTTCAATTTTGGGTAACTTTTCAATTTTGGGTAACTTTTCAATTTTGGGTAACTTTTCAATTTTGGGTAACTTTTCAATTTTGGGTAACTTTTCAATTTTGGGTAACTTTTCAATTTTGGGTAACTTTTCAATTTTGGGTAACTTTTCAATTTTGGGTAACTTTTCAATTTTGGGTAACTTTTCAATTTTGGGTAACTTTTCAATTTTGGGTAACTTTTCAATTTTGGGTAACTTTTCAATTTTGGGTAACTTTTCAATTTTGGGTAACTTTTCAATTTTGGGTAACTTTTCAATTTTGGGTAACTTTTCAATTTTGGGTAACTTTTCAATTTTGGGTAACTTTTCAATTTTGGGTAACTTTTCAATTTTGGGTAACTTTTCAATTTTGGGTAACTTTTCAATTTTGGGTAACTTTTCAATTTTGGGTAACTTTTCAATTTTGGGTAACTTTTCAATTTTGGGTAACTTTTCAATTTTGGGTAACTTTTCAATTTTGGGTAACTTTTCAATTTTGGGTAACTTTTCAATTTTGGGTAACTTTTCAATTTTGGGTAACTTTTCAATTTTGGGTAACTTTTCAATTTTGGGTAACTTTTCAATTTTGGGTAACTTTTCAATTTTGGGTAACTTTTCAATTTTGGGTAACTTTTCAATTTTGGGTAACTTTTCAATTTTGGGTAACTTTTCAATTTTGGGTAACTTTTCAATTTTGGGTAACTTTTCAATTTTGGGTAACTTTTCAATTTTGGGTAACTTTTCAATTTTGGGTAACTTTTCAATTTTGGGTAACTTTTCAATTTTGGGTAACTTTTCAATTTTGGGTAACTTTTCAATTTTGGGTAACTTTTCAATTTTGGGTAACTTTTCAATTTTGGGTAACTTTTCAATTTTGGGTAACTTTTCAATTTTGGGTAACTTTTCAATTTTGGGTAACTTTTCAATTTTGGGTAACTTTTCAATTTTGGGTAACTTTTCAATTTTGGGTAACTTTTCAATTTTGGGTAACTTTTCAATTTTGGGTAACTTTTCAATTTTGGGTAACTTTTCAATTTTGGGTAACTTTTCAATTTTGGGTAACTTTTCAATTTTGGGTAACTTTTCAATTTTGGGTAACTTTTCAATTTTGGGTAACTTTTCAATTTTGGGTAACTTTTCAATTTTGGGTAACTTTTCAATTTTGGGTAACTTTTCAATTTTGGGTAACTTTTCAATTTTGGGTAACTTTTCAATTTTGGGTAACTTTTCAATTTTGGGTAACTTTTCAATTTTGGGTAACTTTTCAATTTTGGGTAACTTTTCAATTTTGGGTAACTTTTCAATTTTGGGTAACTTTTCAATTTTGGGTAACTTTTCAATTTTGGGTAACTTTTCAATTTTGGGTAACTTTTCAATTTTGGGTAACTTTTCAATTTTGGGTAACTTTTCAATTTTGGGTAACTTTTCAATTTTGGGTAACTTTTCAATTTTGGGTAACTTTTCAATTTTGGGTAACTTTTCAATTTTGGGTAACTTTTCAATTTTGGGTAACTTTTCAATTTTGGGTAACTTTTCAATTTTGGGTAACTTTTCAATTTTGGGTAACTTTTCAATTTTGGGTAACTTTCCAATTTTGGGTAACTTTTAGAGGTGAGTCGAGTGCCCGGTTAAACCGGGTCCCGCCCAAGCCCGCCCGGTTCAAGCCGGGCTTGGGCCGGGTGGGTAAAAATGTTGTCGGGCCGGAAATGGGCGGGTTTTTGAAGTTGCTTATCGGGCGGGCTCGGGTGTGGGCGGGTATCAACTATGTTGGGCTCGGGTTTTTCTTTGTAAAAGCCCCGACCCGACTCATTCATAAAGCTTTTTCTTTGAATATTTGCTAATTAAGTTTGAATTTGAAAGTGTGATCTGTTAAGGCTGATTTTCACTTGGCTTTAGCCTGAAATTGCCCGGTATATTTTTAAAGTCCGTTGTATTGTTTGTTTTCGTATTTCACTGCAAAGTGCGAAGTGCGAAACGACGGGAAGCGTGAGTCACTCCAGTCTCTAAGGTCGGCTTATAAGTTACCCAGTTTCTCATGGTAAAAAGTCTAAATATAGGTGTATACAATTAATATATTTGGAACTTTGACCGTGGGAAAACAATTCAATCTTAGTATACGTTTATTGTAAAGGAAAATAGAATTAAAGGAGTCCAGATTCTCAGTCTCGCTACCTCCACTCACCCAGTACGCCCCGTCGCTTAAAATAAATCAAAAAGTCCTGGTATTTCATTGACTCGGTAATATTTACGTCACTCAACGCGATGGAATCTAACGCCGGTGACGATCGCTGCGCCCCCTGAACGCAAGTGGGGTAAGGCGTTCAAGGTGCCCGTCTTTTGTCGCTACATAACCATTCTTTCTAAATATAAATAAATAAATAAATTCTTGGTATAATGGTATTATACTTTTAGGTATCGGCAGCTAAAGTTGGCAGATCAACAAGCGCGAGAGAGAGAGCGTCAACGTTACTTAGATCATTATTAAGGAACTTGAGGAAGAAACTAAAGATCACTCAGATACGCAAATATCTATAATGTCTACAAGCCGCTCTAAAGAAAAAGCAAATCTTTCATATGAAGAGTTCGAAGACTCGGACGTTGAGGAAAATGGGGACTACGAATTGGACCAGTACCTTAAGCTGCGCATTAAGAAATGTGTTTTTCGAAAGTGTAGCAACTTTTAACGCAATTCATTTATTTCTTTCAACGTCTATATAAGATTTAGATGACGAAATAGATGCAAACTTAGATATTATAAAATTTTGACGGGATGCTACCGAATTCAAATTGTTACAAAAAATTGCTAGGAGAATTCGGGCAGTACCCGCGTCGCAAGCAAGTGACGAAAGAGTTTTTTCCAGCACTGGCCTTACACTTACTGTACATCGCACGGAATTAAAGGGATCAACCCTGTCAGACTTGACATTTATTCATGACAATTATTAATCATTAAAATTAAAATTGTGTGATCCTATTTCTTCGTTACTTTGTAATACACAGCTAAGCGCTGATTAACATATACCATTACAATATGAAAAATGCGAACCGGGTTTTTTCGGGCCGGAACCGGGTACCCGGTAAACCGGGCGGGCTTTAAAAGTAGATTTCGGGCGGGCCCGGGCTCGGGTGGGCTTTGAAAATTTCGGGCCGTAGGTGGGCGGGTTTTTGAAATAAAGTTCGGGTTTGGGCCTGGGTCGGGTGGGTTTTAAAAAAACTACGCCGGACTCACCTCTAGTAACTTTCCAATTTTGGGTAAATGCCTAATTTTGGGTAAATGCCTAATTTTGGGTAAATGCCTAATTTTGGGTAAATGCCTAATTTTGGGTAAATGCCTAATTTTGGGTAAATGCCTAGTTTTGGGCAAATGCCTAGTTTTGGGTAAATGTCTAAATTTTGGTCAGTATTTTAAATTGGATATTTAAATTTGGACAAGTATTTTAAATTGGATATTTAAATTTGGACAAGTATTTAAATTGGGTATTTAAATTTGGGTAAATATTTAAATTTTGGTAAATTTTTTAATTCAGGTGAATATCTAAATTTTTGTAAATATTTAAATTTGGTTAAAATTTTCAATTCAGGTAAATATCTAAATTTTGGGTAAATATCTAATTTTGGGTAAATATCTAATTTTGGGTAAATATCTAATTTTGGGTAAATATCTAATTTTGGGTAAATATCTAATTTTGGGTAAATGCCTAATTTTGGGTAAATGCCTAATTTTGGGTAAATGCCTAATTTTGGGTAAATGCCTAGTTTTGGGTAAATGCCTAGTTTTGGGTAAATGCCTAGTTTTGGGTAAATGTCTAAATTTTGGTCAGTATTTTAAATTGGATATTTAAATTTGGACAAGTATTTTAAATTGGATATTTAAATTTGGACAAGTATTTAAATTGGGTATTTAAATTTGGGTAAATATTTAAATTTTGGTAAATTTTTTAATTCAGGTGAATATCTAAATTTTTGTAAATATTTAAATTTGGTTAAAATTTTCAATTCAGGTAAATATCTAAATTTTGGGTAAATATCTAATTTTGGGTAAATATCTAATTTTGGGTAAATATCTAATTTTGGGTAAATATCTAATTTTGGGTAAATATCTAATTTTGGGTAAATATCTAATTTTGGGTAAATATCTAATTTTGGGTAAATATCTAATTTTGGGTAAATATCTAATTTTGGGTAAATATCTAATTTTGGGTAAATATCTAATTTTGGGTAAATATCTAATTTTAGGTAAATATCTAATTTTGGGTAAATATCTAATTTTGGGTAAATATCTTATTTTGGGTAAATATCTTATTTTGGGTAAATATCTTATTTTGGGTAAATATCTTATTTTGGGTAAATATCTTATTTTGGGTAAATTACTTATTTTGGGTAAATTACTTATTTTGGGTAAATTACTTATTTTGGGTAAATATCTAATTTTGGGTAAATATCTAATTTTGGGTAAATATCTAATTTTGGGTAAATATCTAATTTTGGGTAAATATCTAATTTTGGGTAAATATCTAATTTTGGGTAAATATCTAATTTTGGGTAAATATCTAATTTTGGGTAAATATCTAATTTTGGGTAAATATCTAATTTTGGGTAAATATCTAATTTTGGGTAAATATCTAATTTTGGGTAAATATAAAATTTTGGGTAAATATAAAATTTTGAGTAAATATAAAATTTTTAAATATTATATTTAAAGTTAAACAATATTGTTTAAGATAGTTTTTAATTTAAATGAAATATTTGAATGTATTTATTATTATATAAAAAAAATTTAGACATTGACCCAAAATTAGATATTTACCCAAATTTAACCACCTTCGTTTAAATTTTTTTTTAATAACTTCGGGACCCTTAGAATCTTCAATTTTGCCATGTTAATTTACATAGAGAAATATAATATTTTAGTTGTCAAAAACGTTTTTGGTTGCCATGGTAAAACTAAAGCCCATCGCATATTTTCCTATGGGGTTTTTTAAGTTATATGAAGGTCTACTTAATCTCTGAATTTAAACAAAATCGGTGAGTTACACCTCGGGTAGTCTCCTTGTGAGTGGATGTTCCATAAATAGCTATTTTAGTGTAATTATCCAGAAAAATTCTGAAAACCATTTTTTTAAACTTTTTGCTTATAAGCATTACTACGAATGAAGGATAAACTCTAAGGTCTTAAGCGCTCTATAAAAAGACTTAGCTATCTCATGGAAATTGTTAAGCAGGGCTAGGGTAAAAACATGGGTGTAAATTTTCCAAAATGGTGTGATAACTTAAGCAATTATGCATAAATGGAAAGTTTATAGATAATTCACTTCAAATCCTTTACCAAAAAATAATTTGGATTTTAGTTTGTATACACATTTTAGTTGATATTAAGTAGGCTCAAGTTGTCAACATATTTCAATAAACTAGTAATATAAGTAATATAAGAAAAACACTTTTCTTTTTAAAGATTGTAATTAGTTGGTTTTTAGTAGTCAGAAAATTACATGTATTTTTAAGTTTGGTTTGAATTAATATTTAGTTTGTATTTGTCCGAAATACAAACTTAAAACCAAGTTTAAGTAGTTCCTAGACAACTCTTTTTGGTAAGGGATAGTTTCACATGAATTTGAAACTAACTAAATTTATTTTCAGAATGGAATTATGTTGTGTGTCTTGTAGAGAGTTTCTGGTCCTTATTCACGTTCTAACAACTTTTGGACAATTTTTAGGTACTAGTTTTTCAGTAATGGTTGTTGTCCGCTATTTTCCAAATTGGAAAATATATATAAGGATATACAGTTGGTTGTTAAACTGAACATATTTCTGCTGAAATTAGCTTGTAACAAAATTAGTTCCAGGCTTACTGCCATTTTGTGCTAATTTAACTTTTTTATAAGGAGCGCCTTTTGGATGGGACAAAAAACTTTTAGATTTTAGGATTGGATAGCTTTGGGTAAGAGAGTAAAATTTTTTTCAAATTCTAATATCTTTTTGAGATAGCGATGGTATTCTAGGGTTGCTTTAGCTGGGGAAAAAATAATCGAACTATCAAAAAGAACGAAAAACTCACTTTAGAGCAGAGGCTGATGGTCGCTGATCAAATTTTGCAACAACACTGCTCAGATGAGCTTTTAGAACATGAGGGTACCTGAAGAGTAAACTCCAGTAAATATATTGAGCAACAAAAGATAACCACAAAATATTTTATTTAAGAAAGATTCTTATTAGTTAGTTAAGTGTTAAAACTTCAATTATTTTTAAAACTTATTGAAAAATTAGTGCAATAAAAATTACTATTCATTGTTAAAAGTTTTATAAAAGATTGATATTTCATTGAATTAAAAACACTTTATTTACAATATACGACATACTATTTCAAAATAACCATGGAACAGAATTAAAAAATTTATAATTACTAATCATATTGATTAAAATACAAAAATTTATTGCAAAAGGTGAGTAACTTACTTTGCAGTGTCATCCACAACGGCAACAGTCAAACAATGAAGGTCAAAATGAACTTTGTTTTCAACAAACTAATTATGACAGAAAAAAATTTAACTTTATAAATTGTAAAAGAAAATTAACAGTTTTCATTGATATTGTTAATCTAAACAACAACATTCTATATTGTTGTGTTCATAATAAACTCTTGAAATGATATTTAATGGGAAACAATTTTCAGTGAAATAGATAAAAATTCTTGTCACGTACGAACAAGAATGCCCTTTCAGTGAGCCCCCCCCCCCCTATCCAATTAGTAGATGAAACTTAACTATTTTAAGGTACAGAATAATGTGTATAACATATGACTAAACTTGAAGCAGTCTAAAACTACATTAATAACTATCTCTATAATAAGATACATGTATATACAGTTAACATTGTCTTTACTAATATTTTTATAAAAAAACTTTACCTGTTATAAATCTTTAAAATGTTTTTAAAAATATTTTGTGTTTTGTAATTATAATACTGGGTGTTCCAAAAGTCCCCCCCCCCCCCCCCATTGATAATAATGGTGGAAGATTAATTTCAATTGATCAAGCTGTTCATAAGTCATTAAATTGATAGTAACAACAGCCCGTGAAATCTATAGTTTCTGCAATTTTACCTTAACTCCTTCAATAAAGATTTTCTAGGTTTTATTCTATTACGGTTTACAATCTTTAGCTAATTGTCTGACTTCCAAAATGGTTCCCGAAAGGGTGGGGGCCAGTTATCATGCTACTGTTTTTAAGGAAAGCGAAAACCGAAATACTCAGTTAAACCCCTTTAACAGTGGGTAGACAGCTTGCAAAGCTCAACGCAACTGATGTTCCAAGTTCTTAGTCAGGATCACAAGCAAAATTGAGCGCAGCTCCTCTTTTTTAATCAAGAAGCTTACTATGAAAACATTCAATGCATGTAAGATATACTTAATCTAATAATGGATTTTTTATTACAAAGCTATTTGAAATGTTAACTTGTACCTGAGTAGTCATGCTTAATACGTATTTGGTTGAACATTTTGATATATTAAGGAGATATTAGAGGGAATATAACCTGCAAAGCAATCTTTATGGAAGACCCCTTCAATTTTGCATATTTCCCTGTACAGTGGCTCCAAACATTCTTAAAGCCAAAGGCAAGAGCGGCCAGAGCTACAAACATTGGTGTTCCACACCTAATACCTGAGGTTATATTCCCTTTAAAAGTACATTACTTCTTGAGGATATTCTGTTGGCGCTGCATTTTCTTGGTATCCTATGGCTTCGTACAATTTGGATTTTTCACTTTCAGTCATAGCATCTTCAATTTTCTTGGCTGGAATAAAAACCACTTCTTTTAGTTTAAACTGCTGAGATCAATAATTTGGTGTAAATAATTATAATAATAACAAAAATATTCAGCTAGGCTAATACCTAAGGCACCACCTAAGGCTTAAGTCATCAAGCGACTTTTAATGCAATTAATTCAGGTGGGCGGGTTACAATGCATATTAGGGTAGTGGCAAGCCCTTCTTGCCACGCAAGCCAAGAGCTCTCTACACAATTACCATTAGCCTCAATCTAAAAATTAATATTACGGGAAATATTTGCAATTTAAAAGGAATATACTCTCTAGTATTTGTGTGTCCCTCAAAGGATTCAAGTATTCTCTAAGGCAATTGACATTTTTGGCACTACTTATCTGTTTGTTGTAGGAATAATCATAAAATAGCCTTCCATAAAGAATGTGTTGGAGGTTATATACCATTGGAACACCTAAACATTTAAGCAAGTCAAGCCAAAATAAAGTTTCAGCGAGTCAAACTCTTAGGAATCCTTTAAGTCAAACCATAACTTTTTTGGCTAACCCTAACAAAATATTGACATTATGCGAGACATTAAAGAAAATTTTTGAAATGTTAATTGACTACTAGAATCTAAAACTTTAAAACCTATTGATACCATGTTAAATAAGTTTATAATAAAATATTTAAAAGAAGGAACTCATGGAATTTTAATAAGTTTTTATTACTAAAAAGCCACAGCAAGCTTTTGACTGTCCAAGCAGTCCCCTTACCGAAAAATAAGTTGGTTTTTAGTTGGTATTTAGTTGGTATTCACATTTAAGTTGTTATTAAGTTGGTTTTAAGTGGTCAGCATATTTCAGTAAACTAGTTAAGTTGGTAATAAGTTGGTTTTAAGTTGGTGGGAAAGTGCCTTTTTCTTTAAGTTGGTATTTAGTTGGTTTTTAGTGGTCAGAAAATTAAATATTTTTTAAGTTGGTTTTAAGTGGTCTTTATTAAGTAACATTTTAAGTAAGTTTTAAGTTGGCTTTAAGTGGTCTTTACTAAGTAACATTTTAAGTAAGTTTTAAGTTGGCTTTAAGTGGTCTTTACTAAGTAACATTTTAAGTAAGTTTTAAGTTGGCTTTAAGTGGTCTTTATTAAGTAACATTTTAAGTAAGTTTTTAGTTGGTTTTAAGTTGGTGTTAAGTTGTTTTTAAGTACGTTTTTAGTTGGTATTTAGTTGTTATTTGTCTCAAATACAAACTTAAAACCAACTTAAATAGTTTTTAGACCACTTATTTTTTGGTAAGGGTCTTCATCAGGCATACTAAATTAAAACGTTTACAGTAAACATACCGACATCATAGCTTATTTTTTACAAAGGTGCATTAATTATCTATTATTTGTAATCACGCTGATATCATCGCCCATCCCCAGGGGGCGCTATAATTCTCTGGAATATATATATATTAAGGAGTCTACAAGGTCGAGTGTGGAGTTCAGGAGAAGTAGCCAGGGGGAATAGGACTGGCAGTTTTTATTTTAGTTAATTAAGGGAAGGCTAGAGTAGCCAATCCCGCATCACCATCTTAGTTGTCTTCCACATAGCCCGACAACCCTCTAGCGTTCTTGCTCACTTGTAGTTCGTTCTTCCTGACGAGACAGAGTTCTTTCCATTATTCCGAATATGGCCCTTCGTAGTTTGGTGAGTGTTAACCTTTCCTTTTGTGTGTACAAATTTACCTTATAACCTATTCTGTGATTAGGAGGATTGATGATACAAATAAAAATATTTGAACCCTCGAGACCGTGCATAGACCCCATTTATTTAATCCTAAAGTTTCGAACCCAGGCTTACTGAGAACCAAATTGGTTACAGTAAATAATTTTTGGCGCCCGACAGGTTTCTCTTTTCCCCGTCTTTTTTTCGTTACCCCCGTGCTGGGGCTCGAATGCATGGTCATTAGGGTTAAATTATTAGGCCTTGGCCCACCGCGTGTTTCATTGTCCATGGCCTTTATTCGTTGAACCTTAGTCATTTTTTTTCTCGTAAAACCATGAAGTGAGTTTTCCTTTTAGGGGTTATTTCTACACTAATCACGAATAATATTGCTATTTTTCCTTTCTTTTTTGTCCCGCAAAAATTTTTATTGTTATATTACTCCACCACGAAGTGAACAGCGACTACCGTTACCTACGATAGAAAATTCCCCACGAGATATGACTCGTAATTATGCAAATTTTAGACTACGTGAGCCTAGGCTCCGATACAATGAGGAAGCCTGGAATCCTCGAGAAGTTGAGCCCACTCTAACCGATTTCTTTAATTCAAGAGCGACATTACTTCCATCTTCCATCCCACGTGCCCAAAACCCAGAAGATAGAAAGGAAGTCCGAATTACCAGAGCAAATCCTAATGAAGATAGACAACCCATCCAACCGACAAGAGGGCTGGAAGCCCAACCTCCTGTCGCTAGGTTTGAATTACATAGGAGCAATGTAAGTAAGAATATTCAGCATACATCTCCTAAAGCCTCAGCCAGCCATCTGTCTGGTAATGTACCTTTTTCGGGGTTATCGGGTTTTGGTTCCATACCTCCGTTACTCCGGACCAATACTACTTTGCGACAACCTACCACTCCACCTATTGATTGTAGACAGAGTAATTTTCGCCGGGGTTCTTTCACTGATCCAGGTATTCGCAACCTTGGGGGTGTTCCCTTGTTAAACCCCTCTCCTGCAAGACCTCCACCCATAAGTCCACCTCTACCACCTTGTACTAACGCACGTAGCCCTACTTTACCTATTCCTAGCCGTAATGACCAATTAGATAACCTCATAGGGGCTATGATGCAATGTTTTGATGGGTTAAATACAAATTTAGTTTCTCGACCAGGGGTACCATATAGATCTAAATTACCTAATCCTACTTTTTCTTTTTCGGGTGATAAAAAGGAGGTCACCGAATTTATATTCAACTTAGAAATGTTTCAAACCCTACATCGACTCACAGAAGAGGATCTCTTAGCCCTTATACCCACGTGTCTAAAGGATAGAGCGCTGATGTGGTACCATCAAAATCAATGTCAATATATTGATACGGTCCCACGCTTTTTCGATCTGTTGAGAACAGCGTTTTTGCCTTTAGTTGAGGAACAAGCTTTAGAAGTTGAAATACTGAGCACTAAGCAAAAACATAATGAATCTGTGACCACCTTTATAAACCGCATTCAAAATTTGAACCTCACCCTAAGAGAACCTATTAATGAAACAAAACTTGTTTATTTTTTGATAGAAAATATGAAATCGAGTATTAACGTCCATTTAGCTAGAGAATTTCGCTCGATTTCCGACTTGTTACGCTTTGCTGAACAAATCGAGAGACGCCTTAGACCTAGCCCCATTGTAGCTGAGCACGTAGAAAAAACAGACTCGAACTTATACAATCTGATGTTCCTAGAAATAAGCACTGGAGGTTAGCCTGTCATCATTGTGGGAAGCCGGGACATATTAGGCCTAACTGCCCCGAATTGCAGGAAAACTAATAGCCAAGGGCAAAATTAGAGGTTTTGTCTCTTGTGGGAAACGAAAAAAAAACCCTCTATAACTTATTCTAGACATCATCTTGCTTTTGGTAACTTAAGAAAGAACAAACCATCTTCTTTCGCATTACCTCTTACCATCCAGTCATCACAAATTCCTTCTTGTGTTTTCTTCGCCCGTATAGACGGTGGGGCAGAAGCCTCATTTATGTCTTTACATACTTTTTACAAACTTAAACTACAACAGTTTAAAGATATGGCGTTAAAAGATGACTGTGTTTTTATGCCGGACGGTCATTTTTTCTTTACTAAGGGCAAGGTCTGCATACCTTTTCAAATCAATAACACTACTTATACTCACACCTTCCATTTAGTTCCTACCCTATTTTGTGACATTATTCTGGGCCATGATTTTCTAGTGTTAAATCGAGCAGTTATAAATTATCCCGATAAGGTCATTTGTTTAAATAATATACATAATAACTTGGTGGTTGCCCCTCCAATAGTTATCAATGGGATAAATCCCCAAGAACTAAAGCATACCATTTCGGAAGCAGTAGATGTTGCTACCTTATCTCCTAGTCAACAACAACAATTAACCCTTCTATTAGACCAATTTCCTAAACTTTTATTTCTGGAAAATTAGGACGTACTGAGGTTATCCGACATTCAATAGATACCGGTGACGCTAAACCAGTAACAGCCTACCATAAAAAATTCACAACCTTTGAAAAAAACCATATTAAAGATCATATTGAAAAATTATTAAGTGAAGGTCTTATTCAGCCCTCCAAAAGTCCATGGACTTCAAATATTACTATTATACCAAAAAAGGAAGGCGGTACCAGAATGTGTATAAATTATCGGAATTTAAATAAGGTCTCAAAATTTGACTCTTATGCATTACCTGACATTAATACTATCTTATTGGAATTAGGCCAACCTAAATTTATTTCCAGTTTAGATCTTAAATCTGGGTATTTTCAGGTAGCCATGGACCCAGATAGCATTGAAAAAACAGCCTTTACGTCCCCCTTTGGAAAATTCGAATACCGAGTTATGCCTTTTGGTTTAGCTTCGGCCCCAGCCTCATTCCAAAAGCTCATGGATTCCATCTTTAGAGACAAGGCTAGTTTTAATATCGCTACCTATTTAGATGACTTAATTATTGCCTCAAGTTCTTGGGAAGAGCACACAAGGGCCCTAGAGTATGTTTTTCTCCAGCTACAAAATGCAGGACTAGTCTTAAATATGTCCAAATGTTTCTTTGCCAGAAAGGAGGCGCTGATTTTGGGCCATATTATAAATGAGAAAGGAGTTCATATTAATCCTGAAAAGGTAGAAGCCATTACTGCTTTAGCTAGGCCCTACAATCTCAAATCGCTACAATCATTTTTGGGGTTTACGGGATGGCATGCCCGGTTTATTCCTAAATATGCTGAGTTAGCTGCTCCTTTATTTAGGTTAAAAAGGAAAAAAGTAAAATGGTATTGGTCGGATGAATGTGAACAAGCCTTTAAAAATCTTAAAATTGCTATTATAGAAGCCAATAAGTCACCTCTTGCTCATTTTAAAAATGATAGACCTATTCTGGTAACGACAGATGCTAGTAATATAGCATTAGGGGTATTGGTCTCTCAAATCGAGGAAGGCGTTGAATATCCCATAGCATATGGTTCTCGCGTCCTTAATCAGGCCGAAAAAAATTATTCTACCTATGAGAAGGAATGTCTTGCAATATTATGGGCTATTCACAAATATAAACACTTTTTAGAGGGTCGTCAGTTTATAGTTATATCCGACCAAAAAGCCAAAAAATGGTTACTTTCCCAAAAGGATCCCTCTGCCCGTGTAGCACGTTGGATCATTTACCTACAAACCTTTAGTTTCACCATACAATATAAAAAGGGATCTGAGAATGTGGTTGCCGACCTTCTATTTAGACCTACACCATCTTTGGGCTTACCTATAGCCTTGGGAGCCATCAATATAAACCCCATATTACCAATACCACCTCCTTTTTTAATGGACTCAATTACCCTTCCAGAGATCCTACAAGAACAAGCAATAGACCCTGAATGCTTACCTATCATTATGAGCATTATGCAAGATGGACAGACCCATAAACTATATGAAGCTCTTAATGGTGTTATATATAGAAAGGCCTTCATGGGTGACCCCCGAAAAATCCTATTACCTAAATCTTTAAGAGCTAGAGCTCTTAATCTATACCATTCCCATATGCTTTCAGGCCATAGGGGCCGAGATAAGACATATGAAAAAATCAGATATCGTTATTATTGGCCTACCATAAAACTAGAGGTAGCAACTTTTGTTCGAACCTGTGTAGCTTGTCAGCAATACAAAGGAAGGAATAGGAAAACTCCTGGTTATATGGCTTCAACCACGGTCCATGAGCCTTGGGACTTAGTCAGTGTTGACCTCATGGGCCCCTTACCTCTTAGTCAATTCAGGTCATAAGTATCTCTTAGTTTTTTGTAGACGTATTCACTCGGTACATCGAGGTCATTCCTCTTAGGTCAGCCACTGCGGAGGTAGTAAGTCAAAGCCTTAAGAATTTAGTAATGCGTTGGGGTTCCCCTAAAGCCATTTTATCTGATAATGGAGGTCAATTTGTTTCTCGACTATGGAAGGAAACTTGTCTTATGTTTAATATTAGAACTAAATTTACCTCCCCCTATCATCCGCAGTCCAATCCTACTGAACGAGTAAACAAAGAAATAGGCATTTTACTGTCCATGCATGTAGGAAATGACCACCAAACCTGGGATACAGGATTGCATGCCTTACAATTTATCCATAACTCTAGCCCACATGACACCACTGGGCGTACTCCATTTTACTTAAATCACGGTCGAGAGGCAAGATTACCCTGGGAGGCTTACCAAGAAGTAGTAGAACGTATCAACGTTGACACTGCTACTGTTGAAAGTCAAGACAGGCTAGCTCGACTACAGGAAGAGTTGGAACTTGCTAAAGAAACTATCCTACGCAATCAAGCTAAGCAACGGAAATTCTATAATCTCAGGCGAGAAGATGTCTTATTAGAGACGGGAATGTTGGTATGGAGGGAAAATCACCCCTTATCTCGAGCGGAAGTACATTACTCGGCTAAGTTAGCTCCAAAATGGCTTGGATCATATAAAGTTATAAAAAAAATTACTGATAATAATTTAGTTTATGAACTAGAACATCTAGGCACTGGTCTTAGATGCCAAGCGAATCTAAATCAGTTGAAGTTATTCCATACTATAGGAAGCATTGAAGAAGCCTCGGAGGAATCAGATTCGCAGTCAGAACAGGCGGATAACGAAGAGCGTAACTCCTCCGAATTGAACGATGATAATCAATTCCATCCTGAAATTTCTGGATCGGATATCTCTGATCAATTGCCTACTCACTCGCCGGTTGCTATTAACGTAAATCAAAATTTAGAAGCCTCTAGTAGCAGTGAAGATACCGTGCAACCACCTAGTTCTATCACAAGAGAAGTATTACTTCAACAGTTTCCGAAGTTAACCGAACGGACTATTTTACCTTTTGAACAAGGATTTGTCCGAGAGGTAGTATACCGTGGGACAGTTCAGCCAGGTGGTCCCAACCGAGATATTTATTATCATGCACCGCCTCCATTTAGAACAAAATTAAGATCTAGAGTCAATGCACAAACTTATTTAATCGAGCATCATGATCTACTCCCTAATCTGGATTTAAAGTGCTTTAATTTTACAAAGGAGGACTTAATATATACACCTCCTTGGGAAACAGTTAGGCATGTGAATTAATTATTGCTAATTATTTGTTTTTCTTTATTGTTTCTTTTTTTTTAGCTTCCTATGTCACCGTTGAGGGAAACAGGGATGAGCTGGTTCCCCTATCTATCTTATACCTATCACCGTATTCCTTTATCACCTTAGGCGCTGTCGCTAAATCTCCAAATATGGCCATATTAGGGGATAATCTGAACAGGTTTTCTGCCCGGCTTAATCAAGTGTGGCCTTCTTTCCAAATAAGGCAGTCCCTAACAGGATATATACAAGAGGTTTTGCTATATTTAGATGATCGTCCATTAAAAATCTTTGCACTCGTGTTGGCGGACGCCGACCCCATTATCCTATTAAATAGAGAAGACCTTAAAACTAATCAGTTCTTCTATTGTATATGTGATCACTGTTTATTGCATGGCGGCTTAAGTGGAACTGATCCGCATCCTCCAACCACCATCTCACCTAAACTAGTGCCTGTTCAACTTCCCTCCCTGACTAAGTCTTCCCTTGCACCGGACCGGAGTGAATTAGACTCGGATGACGACACTGTTTTGGGGTCCTTAAACCAGGAATTCCCCAAGGATTTCTTTGAAGCTGCACCGACGTTAACCAGAACTATTAATAATGAGCCTTTAATTACAGAGATTTCTACCGCCATATTTTCACCGGTTAACGAACCCTTGCTGCCTACTCCAGAAGGAATCCAACCACTAACAAATATTCCTCCGAGATGGAGTCGACGATGTTTTATATGTCCAGGGAGACCACCTCAGGCGGAATTGTCCCCAACTACAAGCACGAAGAGAGCGCCTCCACAAGCCTTCCACCGATGGTTCCAGCTTTTCTTCAGGGGGGAGAATTTAACAGAAGGAGTATTCTATATTTATAAATTTCCATTAGCTTACGTATTTAGGCCTAGGCAAAGGGGGAACCAGTTGTTTCCTCTTGACAGCCAGACATTTCCTATATTCCTACCTTTGTTCATATTATTGTATTATAATGTACACACCCACCAAACTATGATTCGTCTGACAGCTGATATCATCGCCCATCCCCAGGGGGCGCTATAATTCTCTGGAATATATATATATTAAGGAGTCTACAAGGTCGAGTGTGGAGTTCAGGAGAAGTAGCCAGGGGGAATAGGACTGGCAGTTTTTATTTTAGTTAATTAAGGGAAGGCTAGAGTAGCCAATCCCGCATCACCATCTTAGTTGTCTTCCACATAGCCCGACAACCCTCTAGCGTTCTTGCTCACTTGTAGTTCGTTCTTCCTGACGAGACAGAGTTCTTTCCATTATTCCGAATATGGCCCTTCGTAGTTTGGTGAGTGTTAACCTTTCCTTTTGTGTGTACAAATTTACCTTATAACCTATTCTGTGATTAGGAGGATTGATGATACAAATAAAAATATTTGAACTAACTAAACCCAGATAAAGGAACAAGTAGTAAGTAATGAAAGTTAGAGTGAAAATTAAGTACCAAATAAATAGGCATTAGTAATTCAGGGCGTAAATCTAGATTTTGCATTTATTAAAGGTAAAAAGGAACTGGTTATTTTCTTAGAACAGTCCCTTACCAAAAAATAAGTGGTCTAAGAACTATTTAAGTTGGTTTTAAGTTTGTATTTGAGACAAATACCAACTAAAAAACAACTTAACACCAACTTAAAACCAACTAAAAACTTACTTAAAATGTTACTTAATAAAGACCACTTACAGCCAAATTAAAACATACTTAAAATGTTACTTAATAAAGACCACTTACAGCCAACTTAAAACATACTTAAAATGTTACTTAATAAAGACCACTTAAAGCCAACTTGGAAAATAATATGTAATTTTCTGATCACTAAAAACCAACTAAATACCAACTTAAAGAAAAAGGCATTTTCCCACCAACTTAAAACCAACTTATTACCAACTTAACTAGTTTGTTGAAATATGCTCACCACTTAAAACCAACTTAATATCAACTTAAATGTGAATACCAACTAAATACCAACTAAAAACCAACTTATTTTTTGGTAAGGGGTTACACTTTCTCTACACCTTTCCGCCATTTTATATTTACACAAACTTCCTGCTAGAAAATATAGTTATTCGATGAAGGTGCGAAAGAATTTGAGATAAATTAATGTCTCTACCCTTACCAAAAAATAAGTTGGTTTTTAGTTGGTATTTAGTTGGTTTTCACATTTAAGTTGGTTTTAAGTTGGTTTTAAATTGGTTTTAAGTAGGTTCAAGTTCCCAGCATATTTTAATAAACTATTTAAAGAGGTAATAAGTTGTTTTTAAGTTGGCTGGGAAATACTCATTTTTTGAAGTTGGTTTTAATTTGGTTTTTAGTGGTCACCCTTACCAAAAAATAAGTGGTCTTGTAACTTTTTAAGTTGGTTTTAAGTTGGTATTTGGAACAAATGCCAACTAAATACCAACTAAAAACCTACTTAAAAACCACTTTACACCAACTTAAAACCAACTAAAAGCTTTCTTAATAAAGACCACTTAAAACCAACTTAAAACTTACTTAAAAAGACCTCTTAATAAAGACCACTTAAAGCCAACTTATAACCTACTTAAAAATTATAAGGAATTATCTGACCACTAAAAACCAACTTAAAACCAACTTCAAAAAATGAGTATTTTCCAGCCAACTTAAAAACAACTTATTACCTCTTTAAATAGTTTATTAAAATATGCTGGCAACTTGAACCTACTTAAAACCAACTTAAAACCAACTTAAATGTGAGAACCTACTAAATACCAACTAAAAACCAACTTAAAACCAACTTAAATGCGAAAACCAACTAAATACCAACTAAAAACCAACTTATTTTTTGGTAAGGGCAGATAATTACTTATAATTTTTAAGTAGGTTATAAGTTGGCTTTAAGTGGTCTTTATTAAGAGGTCTTTTTAAGTAAGTTTTAAGTTGGTTTTAAGTGGTCTTTATTAAGAAAGCTTTTAGTTGGTTTTAAGTTGGTGTAAAGTGGTTTTTAAGTAGGTTTTTAGTTGGTATTTAGTTGGCATTTGTTCCAAATACCAACTTAAAAAGTTACAAGACCACTTATTTTTTGGTAAGGGTATAACAGGCTCACTCAAGCTATGGTTACAGATTTACGATTTTTGGTATCATGGTTATTTTTAAACTGGTTATTGAAAAACTTTTATGAATTTATGATGTTGCTTTATATTGTAAATCAACACACACCTATAGTCTTTTTTAACTGAGTGTTTAGAAACTCTTTATGATTATATGATCCCCTCTATATTGTAAATGTGTGGGATTAATGGCAATTAGTAAATATTCTAGATATCTTGAAATGAAATGAAATTAAGTTTAATGAAGACCAAAAGATAAAATATCCAAATATACATCTCTCTCTCAAAAGAACATGACACATCAAGCAGATTTAGGCCTCGTTCAGTAACAGCAAACGGTTGGACCGTTAAATGCGCATTCGCTACTGTAGGACTTTTTTCACTTATGGGATTGACGTCACGTTTGAAACCAGAGAGTCAACGAAATAAGCGGCTGAAAGAGCCGGTTATTTGGTTGATAAACGCAATCGTGACGTCACAGCACGCGGGAAGGCTAGTTGCAGACTTATTTATATTAAACTATGCATGCTCACTTTATTTCTGACTATTTATTTTAGTTCTAAGTACATACTGCTATACTAAGTAGGGGAGAAACAAGACAACTGATTCCAAGCGTGTGAGATGTTTATTCAGGCACAAAAAAAGAGAATAATGAAAAACACAAAATAGCAGACAACCCTTTCACTTCAAAGGGCCGAATATAAATCAAATACAAAATTTAACAAGGCTGCCATATGTGAAGCATAATCGTTTTCCCCATAAACCACACAGACGACACGACAAACGATATTTTATAAAATTTACAACAATCGTAAAAAAGCGTTCAACAGACATGGCGTCACGATTGCAAACGGAGATCAACGGTTAATTAACAATTTCCCCTCAGTTGAGCGTCACTGAACGCTGCCTTATTGCGTTTTCCATTGGGAACCTCCGAGTGCGATCCGGATTTGTTGATTGACATCCCTGCTCTCTGTAGGAGTCGCTCGGAGGATTCGCCCTGGTAACTCCCAATGAAATACGAAACGTTTTTGGAGCACTCTTTTGTTTCCCTCCGACTCTTCCCTCCCTAGGATTTTGATTTTGGAGCACTCCGGGAGTGCTCGGAGGTTCCCAATGCCAAACGCTACTATGGCGTTTTCCATTGGGACTGCTCCAAGCGTGATCCAGATTTGCCTTCTACATCATCGCTCTACCACAGAGAACTCCGCTAGGTGCTCGGAGGACTAGACTTCCAGCCCTCCCAATGGAATACGAATTTTTCTCAGAGTCACTTTGCTTAAAAATAGCTCTCTTTGGTTGCCCCGTCCCTCGAGTTGGGGCAGCTCGGATCAATGCGCGAGGGAGCAACAGTGCCAATGGAAGACGCGTCTCCTTTTTGGAGTTGCCCTTTTTGTCCCAATGGAACACGTTTTATATTTAGGAGCGCTCCAGGAGCGCTCAGAGGACTCCAATGGAAGACGCCATAAGTTTTGGTTTGCAGACGAAATTCGTCGGCTATATCGTCTGTTATGTAATGTTTAGCAGCTGACATTAGTCTGCATTGACTTTGCAGACAACATTTATAATAACCTGTGCATAGTACAGCAGAGTACTTAAAAAACTCCCCCTTACTTTATTCTGCAATTAATAGTAACTTGTATCATCAAGCTCCATTTATTTCAAAAAGTATATCAAATAACACACCAAGCTGGGTAACGCCAGATATAAAACATAATATGCATCTGAGAAATGTGTATCCAAGAAAGAGCTGGAAGAATGCTGTTTTTAAAAATCAATATCAACGACTCAGAAACAAAGTAAATAACCTAATTGAACAAGCTAAAAAGAAATCACTACAGTCAAGTATTGAAGGTTCAAAGCTGGACAGTAGTAGCATGTGGAAAACTTTAAAACCCCACCTTAAACCTGTTAGTAGTTCATGTTTGCTTTATCATATATTAACTAGTTCCTCTTGATATTAACTGAACTGAACTGAACTGAATTGTTTAGAACTAAACCGCTAGGCAACACTGCAGTTATTTTTAACTCTCCAACTCTCACTCCGCTAATAGCCATGATGTTAATAAGGTGTTTAACTTTTCCTTGATCTTTTACTTAATAATAATAAATAGTTTATAGTTTTATTAATGCCTTTGTGTTTTATTGCTGATTTCAATTAATAAGCCAACAAGTGGTAGCAGAGCGTGGTTGTCAGCAAACTTAATGAGATGGTTCCACATTCCACAGTGAGTGCCAAGGCTTCAAGATCGTTTTTCCCGCCGGCGTTTCAAGATGGCGGAGGGCGGAGTGCCTGATCTATCGGGGCACATTGAGAAATTAAATCATGTTAATTATCATGACTGGAAATATGAGATGGCCCTAGTATTGCAAGACAGAGGTTTGTGGGAGATTGTGAACAAAACTGAAGTCCCACCTGATGCTACTAAAGTTTCAGCTGATGTTGTAGCTAAGTACAAATTACGTGCGTCCAAGGCCTTTGCAATTATTGCATTGGGAATCTCATCAGAATTAAGAAGCATAATAGCAGAAGCTAATACACCAGACGAAGTATGGGATACGTTAAGGTCAGCTTTTCAACCGGTGTCAAGAGCACGCATAGCAGTGTTACGGAAAGAGTTTTATACTATAGAGTATAAGTCGGGTGAGAGTATGCCATCCTATATTGGGCGCTTGTATGAAATTAAGAAACAGTTGGCTGAGGCTGGGGAAACAATAGCCGAGAAAGAAGTAGCGTATCAGTTAATATCATCCTTACCAGAAGTCTATGAACCATTGGTCCAACAAATCTACCAATTTGATGATAAAGATTTTACCCCAGCAAATATTAAAAAGAAATTGATCGGAGAATACAGTCGACAATTTGAAAAGAATAAATTACTGGAACAAAAGCCTGATATTTATTTCACCCGAGTCAGCAGGTCGGTTGACAGCAGGGCAAGACAGAATCGTTCAAGATTCAATCAAGATTTTCGCAAGGAATTCTCTGGTTTATGCTATAATTGCAATCAACCGGGTCATAAAGCAGTTGATTGTAAGAAGAAAGGAAATGATAGCGAAAATAGACACCCAAGGGAACAGCGGGATACATCAAGTTCTCGAGGGAGACGTGGTCAGGATCAAAGGAGAAGAAAGAATGAAAGGCACATTTTTATAGCATCAGCGCATTGCTCATATACGCCTTCAGATGACTGGATCATTGATTCTGCTGCGACACATCACTTTTGTAATAGACGTGAGTGGTTTTCTGATTTTAAGAGTTCCAAGGCTGATGCGGTTTGCGGAGAAGGCAAGACTAAAATAGAAGGCGTCGGGAATATAGATATTCAAATTGGTGGAAGAAATAACATTTCCATTAGCCTGAGGGATGTGGTCTTTACCCCTGGTATGAAGCGCAACTTAATTTCCGGGAGGTTAATAGACCAGGCTGGATATAAAGGAATTATTTTCAACGGAAAATATACGGCTTATGATAGAAAGGGAAAAACTGTTTTTACGGCACCATTATCCAAGGATAATCTTTATGCTTTAAATGATGCTCAAGTTGTAACAGGAAGTCAGGAAGAGGGTTGTTGTGAAAGCAATACCATGTCCAAGTTATCCAAGTCAAATATTAACAGATGGCATGAACGCCTCGGGCATGTGAATGAGTTCGATTTGCAGCATATGTCAAAGAAAGAAATGCTCAGAGGGTTGGAAAATTTAGAAGGAGAATTCAATACCTGTGTCTCTTGTAGATTAAACAAAAGCACTAAGCAGAGCTACAAGAGCATTGGCCAGAGGCGAAGCAAGAGGGTTCTTGAATTGGTGCACAGCGACGTCTGGGGACCTGCACGAACATCATCTGCAGGCGGAGCCCGTTACTATATCAGTTTTGTGGATGACTACAGTCGATATACCTGGGTCTATATCATCACAAGTAAGGATCAAGCATTTTCTTGTTTCCAGAAATTTAAAAATTATGTAGAAAACCAATTTGAGAGAAAAATTAAGATACTAAGAACCGACAATGGTTTAGAATAGTGTGCCGGGTATTTCACGCAATTTTGAGAAGAAGCTGGGATAAGACACCAAAGAACAAACGTTTATTCACCAGAGATGAATGGTGTTGCTGAACGGGTCAACCGCACCCTATTGGACATGATACATGGTTAACTGGTGCTAAATTGCATGCTAAGTACTGGGCGGAGACTATTCATACAGCAGTCTACCTGAAGAATCGCTTGCGACATTCATTATTGGAAGATGCGGTTCCATGCGAGTACCTAATCGGCAGTAAACCCAGTGCTGGTCACTTAAAGAGATTTGGGTGTTTGGCCTTTGTTAACATCCCAAAACAACGGCAAAAAGGAAAGCTAAGCTTCAGAGCTAAGCTTGGCATATTTATAGGCTATGCACATAGAACAAGAGGTTATCGTATCCTGTACCCAGATGAAAATAGTGGTGGAGACAAAACATGTAACCTTCGATGAAGATAAATTGGGAATTGATTGCTTTAAAGGCACAGAACATAGAGGGGATAAGGAAATATTAAACTGGCATTTTGAAGAGAATGCCGGTGAGAATTCAGTACCAACAATTGAAGATAAAGTTGAAAACACTGAAGCAGCCATATTGTCCGAAGACGAGTCAAGCGATAATTCTGAAGAAGTACCAAAAGTGAATGCTGAAGCTACTCCGGACATTACCGAGAAGGAATTACCATCTGGTTGGAGAAAAGATATCGTTATTCGACAGTTAGGAAAAACAAAAGGACTACCAGATATATATTATTATGATGACAAAGGGAATAAATTCCGTTCAACATGAGAAGTACAAGAGCATCTCACAAGAAACAATCTACCATATGATATCGATATTTTCAACTTTAGCAGGAAGCAGGCAATGATGCAATTATTGGTCTCAGCGGATATTTCTGAAATCTTCGAAGCTAACTGTACAGAGGTACAAGTTCCTAAGTCGTATAAAGACGCCATGAGATCGCCACAATCAAAGAAATGGCAAGATGCGATGGATGAAGAAATGGGTATCATAGATGAAAGGGAAGTCACGGAACTGGTAGAAAAACCAAATGAGAAGAATGTCATTGGCTGTCGATGGGTGTATACAATCAAGAGAGACACTAGTGGCAAGATACTTCGTTATAAGGCAAGAATAGTCGCACAGGGGTATACACAGACCGAAGGAATTGATTATAATGAAACATTCTCACCAGTAGTAAATTTTGCGTTAGTGCGCCTTTTCTTTGCCATTTTTGTCATAATTTTCGGATGGGCACACAATCACTTTAATGTGCGGAACGCTTATCTGTATGGCAAACTTGATAGGGATATTTATATGAAGCAGATCCCGGGATATGAACGTGGAAATCCCAATACCCATTGTTTAAAGTTATACAAAGCATTATATGGCCTACAGCAAAGTGGCCGCCTTTGGTTTCAAGAGCTCGATTTTTTCACGTTTTATTGGCCTCTAATCCAGGAGCTTAAGCGTCCTAAATTAGAGGCCAATATAATAAAAATACCAATGAAACAGTCTATAATATTAGAACCTTAGCATCCTATATTAGAGGCCATTTTAACAGGAGAAATTTTGTTATTATGGACTCCAAAACAAGACGCTTATGTTCCTGCATTAGAGGCCATTACAAATGAGATTTTAGTAGGAATGGCCTCTAATCCATCCAATATGCTATAGTTCCAGTTTTAGAGGTCATTTCAACGGGATTTTATTTCCAATGAAAAAATAAAAACCTAACCTCAACTATAGCCTATAGTACGCGCGAAAGTTAAGATATCCATAAATAACCTTATCAAATCGGTATCGTACGCCAAGTATTGGCGCCGCACTTAACCTAACCTAACCTAATTCTGGTAAGCCATGAACCGTCTCTTTACTCTGTAATTCTCTCATTCATTTCACTGAAGGGTGCCCCAATCTTTGATGCCATCTAGCAGTATCAATAGTTAAACTTGCATTACATCTAGGCTTTAATAATCGGTTCTCTGTGTGTCCATCAGTACTTGGAATATATGCATCAACAACATGCACTTTAATAGCCCTTACAAAAATTTCACACAACCAATTGGCAATATTTTGTCAACTATAGAGAAACTTCGACTTTTTGGGGCAACTAATAGGCAACCAAACACAACTTTATTTGTTGAGACTTTCTAGTACTTATAAAGAAAATTAATGGTTTAAAGGTTGCTATAATGTTTGTCAAAAATCACCTCAACTGTTGTCTCCTAAAGATTGCCTTAAAGTTGCTGTTAAAACATTGCAGGCTGAATATACAGCAAAAAATATAGTAAATGATAAAAAGGTATAGTATATGCAAAAGGACTACTCAGGGTGACACAAGACGAGTTTCAAAAATTGCCACAAAATTATCAAAACGTTGCCAAAGACTATTGATATAAGAAATCAGTGGCTTCGCGCGCAATAGATGGCGTTTGAATTTCGTCAGTTTCCCGCGCGAATTGAAGACATAGAGAAAGCTACAACGCGTCATCCACTACCTGATTTTCTGGGTGAATTTTCCAAACACCGGTGGGGCTCTTTCACTTATATCATGGAGAACGATGCCATTTTGGACGATTTGAAAAGGAAATACGAAAGTAATTATCATAAATCACATAATTTACTTATTTTTCTCGAATCAAACATTTAATTTTCGCATGTGATTAGTTTTAGAAAGCAATAATGAACGGTTAGAGCTGGAAAACAAACTTCTCCGAGAAGCTTTATTTGGAACCACAGAGGCAAAGTAATAAATATCAGATATTTATATTACCAAGAATGTATTTATTTATTTATACTCAGGGAGAATGAACATGTCGAGACTATCGACGGACACTTTGAGCACCTAACCCCGTCACGCTAAGGGGGGGGGGAGGAGGCGTTCTTATATTTTGCGTCCTTGCAGAGGCAGCGTTAATCGCGTCGAAAAACGTAATTTATAAGAACCAATGAGATTGCAGTATTATTTGATTTTATTAAGATTTAATGCAACAACTTTTTAACGATTATTAGGCTAACGTTTTTCGGTAAGGGAGATCCATTAACTATTACGATCTTACACCCATTATTATCAAATCTTCTCACTGATAATAAATTCCTGTTGTAATTAGGAACGTAGAATACATCTGTCAAATGTATTAATTCTTCTCCATATGGTGTCTTGACTATCATATTAACAACTCCGGTTCCAAGAGCCTTTGCTTCTCCTTGAGCAATATCAATCGGTACATCTATTTCTCGATATTGAACGAAAAATTCTCTTTTATGACAGAAATGGTGAGTAGCACCACAATAAAAAACTCAGAAATCTATCTGATGTTGATATCATCGCTGAAGCCAAATATGCATTCCCATATGAACTGTTATTGTACCCAACCACTAGAGTAACCTTTTCTCGCTGGATTGTTCTGGTTGCGATCCTGTCTATTACCTCTTTGATCTATTTGTCTAGCATCTATTTGAATATTTTCTTGACAATGTCTCACTATATTTCCAGTTTTTCCACATTTATAACATTCAAAACTTTGATGTATACTTGCATTTTGACTTCCTCGTCGCCCACGGAAAATCCCACATCTTTGATGTGTAAATCTATTTCTCTGTTGACCAGTCTGTCTGTATTGTAAAGATGCAAATCCGCTATGTTTATCTGTCTTCTCTTCATCCTTTTGTACTAGTTTCTGTCTTTCGTATTCAGCTACAAGTAGAGCTTTGACTTTGTCTGGAGTAAATTCTGCATCATCTAGTTGATATGCTCTTTGAATGGTGTTCTCATACTGTTCTGGTAGTCTACAAATCATCTGGTATGCTATCTCATCTGGGGCTAAAGTTCGAAAAGCTAATTCTAACTAACTAACTCTCCCTAAAAATCCAGACATACTCTCAGGTGGATTATATTTATAACTTAGGAATGCATTACGTACGGATGCTATCCGAGCCCTTGACTTTGGCTCTAGCTCTTGAGTGCAGTCCAAACCTCCACAACCGTATCATACTGTGACACTAAGTTCTTGTGTTGTTCATCAACACCTAATGACAATTTTGACAATACTTTGTTTTCTAGTTTCATATCTTTCTTTAACTTTAGCATCAGCCTCTTCCCCATGGTCTTCATCTGTTTCATCAATAATCCCCCAAAGGCCAAAATCTAACAAGGACATTTTCATGTTGAACTTCCAGTTCACATAACTTTCAACATCTAACTTATTAAATGAAAAAGATGTTCCTATAGTTATATTCTGTTAATCCATCTTAACATATACATCTCTCTCTCAAAAGAACATGACACAACAAGAAAAGTTTTAGTTTTGGTTTGCAGACGAAATTCGTCTGCTTTATTGTCTGTTATGTTTAGCAGATGACATTAATCTGCTATAGTGTCTGGACTGTCTGCATTGACTTTGCGGATGACATTTATAATAACCTATGCAAAGCAGCCTTGGAAATAACGGTGGTCAGGTGGTCAAAGACAATTTAATTAATTACTCAGATCAGTTTAATTATTAAAAATTTGGGGGGTCACTGGTCACCGTGTCCAGTTTATTAATTCGAAATAATAACAAAAAAAACAGAAGGTGACCAGTTTAATAATTCCAAATAATAGATGACCTTTTAATTCAAGGTTTATATCAATTTTGATTTTCCTATTCACTGGATTTTTATGTACAGCGACTCCCCTTACTACCGCTGCGGCCGCACGCCGAGGTTTTATGTAGAGTCCCTTTGCTCGCATCCCTCAAACAAGTGGAACTGTCTAACCCCCCTCCGGCCTCAAACCCTCAATCCTCTAAGTCTCGTTTTCCCACAAGTACGGTAGGCTACCCTGGCTACGCGGTAACGGACCAGGGACTCTGGAGTTACGGGGCCTAGAGAAAGAGAGATAATACGGTAAATTACAAGGGTCTTCTAGGCTATGGTAGAAGTCTTAGGTGAGATAGTACAATATTGTACTATTCTTGTGGTACTCATAAAATAAAGTTAACTATTTTGAATACGTGTAAAGTTAATGTTACCAACATAATCTAACTTCTAAACATGTAATATAGGTTTTTTTAGGCTTATAAATGACATTAGAACATTTTATATGAGACCAGTTAAATAATTCATAAGCTAGGGGGTCACTGGTCATAAGGACCAGTTTAATAATTCATATGCTAGGGGGTCACTGGTCAGAAGGACCAGTTTTAAAGGTTGATGCAAAGTACAGCAAAGTCCTTACAGTAAATCACTCCAAACCTAGTTTTAGTACGAGTTGGGCCTCTTCGATAATTTGTGGTTTTACTTTATTATTTATTACTATATAAAATGTAGGTCGCTGAAGTATATATAAATAAGGATTGGTTTAGTCCCTCAATGGTCTCTGTTGCCATGGCTGACCAATATGTAACAGAAATGACTTCGGGATTAGGTACATGATAGTTAACAGTGGATAGCATGAAATATTATAATTTTAAAGATATGGAAGAGGAGGAGCTACTTAATAGCTACTCAAGATTAATAAAACAAAGATGTGACCCTTTAAATCAGTTACAATAAAAACAAGAATAGAGATAAAATTTAATAGTAAAGTAAAAGTATAAAATGAACTAACCTATTTCAAGCCCTTTAGATTCCTGTTTGTCTTCTTTCTTTCCACCAAACCAACCGCTGAACCAACCACCACTGGGTTTGGTTTCCTTCTTGGATAGAAATGCAGCCTGAAAAATTGTCACAAGAAAACGACCTGTTACTATACATCAGTTAAATAATAAGCTATTCATAAGATCCTTAGAAATAAACATCTGTCTAAGGTCACATATCAATGTCAATGTCCATGCGAGTAGCAGCGCCATATTCATTTAAAAAAATTGTATGCCCACTTCAACAACACTAAAAAACCAGTTGTTTTATCTTATTTTTGCAGAGCTACATGATTAGCAATGAATATGAGCTAATACATGTTTAAGTCTCAAATTTAAAAATAATTATTTTTAAAATCAATGCGAGGAGTTAAAAATGGAAATTTTTATGTTCTGAATTAACAATTTTACCTAATTAAGCTTTCGTTTAACTAACCAAAAATGCTTTCTAGAAATGTCTTGTTGCTTTATAATACCTAACAATTTATAAGGGATACATGGCAATGGAAAATTAGGTCAAGCAATTATAAGTTTTCACTGGGGGGTGTTCAAGTCGAGGGGCTGACCACTATCCGTAATCGGTGTACAAGCCAGTAGCTATGACTGTACTAAAGCTATTACATAGTCAATTACAGATTTAGCACTACCAAAGGCTATACTCGCTGTAATTGGTGTACAGAATTTAAGGAAGTGATTAGCCCCTCGGTGCAAGTACTCGCCTAAACAGAGTGGTGGTATCAAGTTCGAGTACTCGGCTCAAAACTTCGTAACCTGTATAGGAAATTCAGCTTATTGATTACAATAAAGCATTCGACTTTCATTTGTTTAAAGTAATAATTTAGTAGTAGTAGAACATTAACTGTACACTATCTTAGTGAGCAGGAGAGAGTGAGACACAAAAACATAAGAAAAACTATGCGAGTCATAAAACAAGTTGGCCAAGCCCCAAGCGTAGTAAAACATATAGCTAGTTTTCTCCTCCTTCACTCCTCCTCTTTGACATAATAACACGAACTATACACTTCCAAATGCAACATTAATTGAAACTTCTTAAGATTGGTATTATTTAGTGAAAAGATCAGCAACATTATAAAACGACTGTACATATTCTAAAAAAATGTATCAGTTTAAGTTCTCCCAAATAAATCTATAACATAAATCAATATGCTTGGAGCGTTGATTTTCTATATTATTCTTCGATAATGATATTGAAAATTGACTGTCACACTGAACGAGAGGCTTGCCAAATGTAACTCCAAACGACTACTTCACCCAGGATAGGTCGAAGCCATGAAAATTCCTTTATTGCTTCCGTTAGTGCTACATATTCCGCTTCAGCCGTTGATAAGGCCGCAGATTTTTGTTTCACAGACCTCCCAAGTACACTACGTAACCGCTTTGTGATTGTCTAGAGTCTATCTGTTGCCCAATAAATATTAATTTGTAATCTTGGACTTTAAACCTAATTTCGATGTAGACAAAAGGTATAGCTTTAGCTGGCATAGTAGAATCCAATGAATCATGAGTACGTTGTGCTACGAACATCAGGCAGCCAATTAATTCTCTATACAGAGTATCCTCCATGTGCTTTTTATCCTCTAGTGTCTCCAGGCAGTCATTCTTTGTTAAGACAGTGTTCGGTGGCATAGGTAAACTGACTGGTGTATCACAACGTAAATCAAATTTCTGGCCTATCAACATTATAGTCTGTTTGGTGCATTTTCAAAGTACCATCAGTTTTAAAATCAAATGTTACGCCCAATAATTTTCGTATGGGACCAATGTTTTTTTAACTTGTACTTGGTAGATAAAAGCTTGAACGCAACAAGATTTTCACTCCGTGCCAATACGACCAAATCTACATAGACCAGTACCACAATTTTGAATGGGATGAAATATACGCAATTCGTACCTAGCAATTTTGAGAAACCTAGCTAATGGAACGCAATATCAAGTTCCAGAAACCATTGCCTCCCATACCCGAGGATTTGCTTCATGAATACAGGCTTGTCCAGAGATCCATAGAAATATTAATTCATGACGTCCATATGACTGTGAGCCCAGCCCAGACAAACGACGAATAGCGATATAAACAAACGGACAAGTGAAAAACTGATGACTGGCGAGAATTCTTCTGAAAAACTGATGACTGGTGAGAATGCTTCTTCATAGTCTATTCCCTGTAATTGTCCATATCCCTGCGCCACTATACGTGCCTTGTGACAAAGAATCTTTCCTGTGTGGTCCTTCTTTAATGCGTAAGCCCAACGACAGCCAATGATCTTTTCATGTGATGGTTTAAAAACGACTGTTACTACTCTTCGTTCTTCTAAAGTCTCCATTTCGCAATCCATGGCTCTCTTCCAATCAATACATTGCGGTGAATTGACTGCCTCTGTGAAACTAGTTGGAATTACCACTTCTGTACAGTACGTAGAGATCAAAGTCGGCTCTGTATCAGGATCAACCCTTTTCTTCGGAAACGTGAATAAATCCATAACATAATTGAGTCTTTCTCACAAAGATACCGAGCAACTTCTGGCTTGGATCTCAGTTTAACACCATTCGGATCGTAATAATAAACGTCTCCTTTGCCAGCTGTCTTTCCACTTTGTCGAATATGGATTTCACATTTCCACCCACTTGGTAATCCCACAGCCTGATATGGTCCTATGATATAATTCTTCGTGGTCGTTTCTTGAAGCTGTTGTGATTGCCCTCCTCTAGCCTCATTAAGATTGGGTAAGTCTAGCTAATCTTCCAGTTGAACTTCTTCCTGATGATCGGACTCTTCCGCCAATTCAGTTTGCACCTGTTCTTTGTCAGTCCTAAAGGAATTTCAATCTTATCGTCAGACCAGGGTATTCAGACATACCACCCCTCCAATCTGTAAATGCCAAGTCAATCTTCATCAAAAGAAATATGCTTTGATTCGACCACTTTATGGTTGTCTGGAAACCATATATGATATCCCATTGTACACAACGCATAACCAACAAGAATGCTTTTCTTCTTCCTAACATACACCTTCAAATAACGGCTTTTAACATCAATAAATGTTATGTAGTAGCCAGCTCCTCCTAAAATTTTAATCGGTGAGGGCCCCATACATCGGAATGTATTAACTCCAAAACATCTTTACTACGGATTTCTTTCAATGGCGCATGCGTACTTCGTGTGCTTTTTGATAACCTGCAGGCATTGCACACTGGCAAATCGTCTGTCTCAATCTCCAAACCATCCAACATATTATACCTTGCCATATATTTAATATCTTCTACGTTTAAATGTCTGACGCGCTTGTGCCATATTTCCATACTGTTGGTCTTCTCAGTGTTCACCCCCTGACTCTCAATCATATACTTCATCAATTTGTTCCTTTTGTAGAACTTGACATTTTACTATTCTACCCATTCATCTGTTCTCGCTATACCCGATACAAGCGCTGCTACTGTTAATACAACGGGTTTCCCTTTCTTGTCTTTTGACTTATCTTCTCTCTTCTCTTTTTTACAACCCACTGCACGATGACACCAAGTCTGAAAATTATAGCACTTACCATGGAAATGCTTATACTTGGGGTGCGAGCCATTTCTACTCTTCTTCACCTGAGGATTCTGATATCTATACTCCGCAATCAACTGATTCTTTATAACTGAAGATACGAAGCTTCTATCATCTGAATCATATATTATAGAGACAAGCCTTGATATGACTCTGGCAATGTTCCAATAAGAAGGTACGATACCATTTTATCGTCAACAAGTTCTCCTACAGCTTGCAACTGCCTTTTGCCCCAAAATACTCTTCCAATAAAAGCTGTCATATTCTCTCTGTCTTGATATTCGATAGTATAGAATTGTATGTATAATTGACAATTCTAGCTATGGATATGGGTTCAAATGCTTTCCATATGTCTATTGCCGTATTCTCGCCTCCAATAAGTGTCCACAAATCTTCTGAGACACCAAGTGCTATGACTGAATAGGCCCGTTTCACCATATCTGTTGCAGATAGGGCTGGTGCTGTTTCTTCAATAACTATTTTCCACAGGCAATCTTTCCGCAATAACATTTGCATTTGATAACTCCAGACCCGATAGTTGTCATGAGTTAATGGTTGTATATATCCCATATACGGGCTTACTACTCCACCTTCCGCCAAAGGCTCTTGTTGCAACTTAAGCGGCTTAAGTGAAGCCTTGCATGCTGACTGACGTCGTTATAAAAATATTTACTTGCTCGATCCCCAGCAGAGATGCCAATTGTAGGGGAAATTCAGCTTAATTATTACAATAAGGCATTCGACTTTCATTTGTACAAAGTAATAAATTATTAGCAGTATAAAACATTAACTGTACACTATTGTAGCGAGCAGGAGAGAGAGTGAGGGACCAAAAATAAAAAAACAATGCGCGCCAAAAAACAAGTTGGCCAAGCCGCAAATAGTCCATGACGTCAAGTTTATGACAAAGCGTAGTAAAACATATAGCTAGTTTTCTCCTCCTTCATAACTCTTGTTAAAAAACTAGCCAGGCTTACGAGTTTAAAGTTTAGCCAAGGTCAAACTCGTTAGGAACTCGTTTGCAGTTTTGGTTCATTACGAGTACTTGATTAACTAATGGTGATTTACTATGATAAAAAAATTTGGCGTAACCACCATAACATCGTAGTTCGCCTCATCTGCTTCAAACAATATCTGCATGGCCAATGTTGATCAAACGATAGTGTGTGAATCAAAGTTCGCCGTAGCAAGACATAATTAATGTGTAACTGGACTCTTATGTAAAGAAGTTGTAAACTTATATGATGATCCAATGAAATAAATCTATTATTATTATTATTATTATTAATTAGGTGATGTTTGCATTCTATTCATGCCTTTTATCAAAACCTTTTAACAAATGCAAATTTCACGAAATAAAGAAGCCTAAGGAGGTTAATGCTCCTAATAAAAAAATTTAATTGGCTAAATTTGTTCATTTGTTTGAATACTAGTTAAACTCGTTAATTATATGAAAACTCGTTAATATTTTCCACCTCATTAATGATTTTTAAACTTGTTAAGGGCTCGAAGCCTAGAAAAAGGGTTAACTTAAAACTCCCTTCATTTTTCAAACTCGAACTTGAACTCTGCTAGAATAAAATTTTAAACTCTAACTCAACTCGGTAGGCTAAAACAAACTCTCACATCCCTAGTTTTCACGAAAGAGATGGTAAGCACATTTCCATTATAATGATATAAAATTAATTGAATATTTAGCAAGACTAAGAATTTTACTCTTGATTTTTAAAAATAGTCCTGTCATTTTTCCATCCATAAATTTCTACCACAGGTAGCTTTAATTTTTCATTAAAAGTTATAAGGGCATCGGTTTCCTCAATTCGTTGTTTATTATGATTTTAAAATTTTCCATTTCATTGTCAGTCTTGTAGTAATTGTAATTTAAGCCATTAAAAATGTTTGCTATCCACACTATCCAGCTTACCTCAATTTCAGCTTGTCTTCTTGCGACTGTGATGTTAAAAACATTTAAACTTTTTTCACATTGCTATAAAATCAAATAAAGAAAATAAGTTTTAAAAATGAATTAGTAGATACCAGGAAAATTTTTATAATAATTAGTTAAAATTAACATATTTGATTGAATAAATACCAGTAATTGAAGTTCTAAATCTTTGGGAACCTTCTTAGACAGTATTTTTTCTTTATACGCATCACGATACACTCTACATAGCTGTCTATGACTTTTCATATTCCTCCAAGACCAATTTCTTCTTTGACGTCTAATATCTTCTTCCAGAACACAGTTCATTGCAAATTTCCACCTGAAAATATTACAATTAAAATAGAACCTAATTCAAATAATCCAGCATACAGATTCAATGCAGTACAATAAGTCATTTGTTTATATATCATTCAGATTATGCCCATTTTAATTTTGAACACTCACCAAGCTTTTGAATTTCCATGTATTGGCACTCCAGGTCTGTATTTCAAGTACGACGTTGATCTTGCCATTCTATCCATGGAATCAAGAAATTCCATTAAGCGCTGATATTGGGATTTAGTAATGCCTAAAGCAATTTCATCCATGGCAATATTTAAAAACACTTTTGGAATGGTGTAGTTTGATCCATCCAGCTCGGGTTTTGGATTTAGTTTCAACTGAGCAACGGAATTGATTGGACCCAAAACTAAAAGGAAATGAGTGAAAATGTTTATTCAAATAAAGAAAAGATGGCACAGCCAAAATAGTAGCCTCTTTCTCCTAGCACTCTTGATTTTACCCCTATGATTAAAAACCATCAAATAGCGCCTGAAATAAATTTATATTGAGTGCCGTTGAAGAGAGTTTGTCGATTCCCAGGGACCTATACACCGTAATTTCCAATCAGGGGGCCAAATATCCCCTTTTGATTAAAAACCGCGGCTTAGGACTGGCATACGTAGATAGAGAGAATTAATACCAATCAAATGGCGCCTGAATTAAATTTATATCGAGTGCCGTTGAAGAGAATTCGTCGATTCCCGAAGACCTATACGGAGCTATAGCTTCCACTGTATTATTCACCACCACATACATCCGGAGCAAAAATAACACCCTTTCCTCTACACTAGAGGACGAGGCTAAAAAGGTAAGAGCTGCAAAAGAGTAATACATATCTGAAAAAATGAAGTTTTTGTTTTTAGAATAAGAACAATAATCTAAAAATGGAAATTTTTTAATTTCTTTTAAAAGTAACTTATCGCAACTAGCTTGACTTTAATAGTTTAAATAAATATTTCATCATCTATTGGCATCATAACTATTAGCTAATGTTGAAAGTTACAAAGGTCACACTAAGTTATGATGTCGAAGTATAATGGTTTCCTTTTCACCTAACATGTAAAAAGTTGATAAAAATTGAAAACTCACTATAATTCATGCCTTTAGGTTTCATTTTAGATGTAGCGACAGCCTTCTCGAGAGCTTCTTCCCTCCTTTCTGGTTGCATATTAGTAAACAACTGGCAGCTACTGTTTAAATACACTGCTAAGCCATCTAATAGAACCACCTACCAAAATAATATCCACTTGCTATTTTAAGGAAATTTTATGAAAACATAACAGGGATAGTAACCTTATGAATCATTTTAGCTTCTTCTTGCAGCACGCAAGGCCTCCAATTCTCATCGGTGGTTTCAAGTGACAGGTTGTGAAGGGTCACTCCCAAAGAAAACGGAATTGATGGGTTTGTGAATGAATCTTCGTATCTGATGTGTATTCTCATGATCTTGACTTGGAGATTTTTAATAACTTGGGTGACCATTTTTTCGGCAAATGTATCAGCTTTTTTATCCTCTTTTCCTAATGCATGTAAAATGTTTTACTTGAAAATCTGTTAGTGATTTTGGGACGGGATGAATTAACACTAAGACAGAGCCAAAAAGGTGTTGTTGGTGGTAAATTTGCGAATTTCAAACACATACCTAGTTGAAATAAGCCCCCACTAGCTTCACGTTAGCCCTCGCCTCCACCCGCTTAACGTTCGCCCTCGCCTCCACCCGCTTAACGTTCGCCCTCGCCTCCACTCGCTTCACGTTAGCCCCCCAATCCCTTAACATTCGCCAGTGATAAATATTTTTACTCTATGCTGAATGGCACTGCTCAAAATTATGAGGATTTCCCACTTCCATTTATTAACAGCACAGAATGCAGTCCATTGCAATTAACATACGACACATGCTGTTTTTAAATAGAAGTGTTAAGGCCCCCTACATTTGTGTTATGCCATCTTCAGCATAGTCAGAGTAAAAATCTTCCTCATTGATTTACC
Source organism: Leiobunum rupestre (assembly GCF_980474605.1). Lineage (NCBI taxonomy): Eukaryota > Metazoa > Arthropoda > Arachnida > Opiliones > Sclerosomatidae > Leiobunum > Leiobunum rupestre. Next base: position 18,024,401 of record NC_143394.1, read on the forward strand.
ATTTTGGGTATTTATGAATCAAGTAGGCGAATTTTGCTTTAACAGAAGTATATAAGATCTCTCTTTGATCATTTTCTTCCCTTGACACCAGTTTTCTTGTTGATAAATTTTTAAAAAACTTTACACCTTACATTTAAGCCGCGCCCATTTCTCGAGCCACTTTTTAAGCACTGTGGAAATCTATCCAATACATATAGTTTCCTGGTTATATTATATAATGTACCTTTCATTTCTTCTTTGAGTTTTGCATCTTCTATGCGTTTCAACTCTCTTTGTTTTAATTCTTGCTTTGACTTTTCTACTTTTTCCTCATCATATTTTACTCCTGTTTAATAATAAATCTTTATTAATAAGTAATAAAAAAATGTAAATATAATATTTTTAAACAATGATAGTATCACTGATATATTAAAAGTGGTAGCTAGACTTCTCCAAAAAGGTCATTCCAGGACAGGTTTTCCCACTTGTTCACCCGACCATCGCCAAATTTTGTGAAAACTTGTATTTAGGGTTATTTTGGCCGTAGAAGTCGATTCTGAAATTTTCTGGAAGATTGGTTGAGCGGTTGCTGAGATACAGTGTAGTCTCATTTTTGAAAATGATATTGAACCCTACCATTAACCGTTTTTTATTTCTACTTAACTAAAAAATTCGAAAGAGGGCTCATTTTAAAGGAATTGAAGAGCGCAATGTAAATAAGCACTTAGGTTCACGCTATATATAAGATGAAATACAATAAATCAAGTTTTAAATAGTTGACTTTCGACCCTGAAAATAGCTCATTTTTAATTTTCAAATTTAATTTTTTTCCGCATTCCCTATACGCGCTTTAGTTGCAGTCAAAAAAACTGCGAGGGTAATATTTTTTGTTTTTGAGAAAAAAATTTTTTTGTATACCCCTCCTTAAAAAAATATATAGAAATTTAAAAAATATATACAGGGTGTTAACTAAAAAACGATACAGAGCCAATTAAGGAGGGGTATACAAAATAATTTTTTTTTCTCGAAAACAAAACATATTACAAGAAGAACACCGCTTGACGAGGGGTCTCGAACCCGATAGCTCCGAGAATATGTATAAAAATTTTAAATTTTAAAGATTTTAATAATAAAAACACCATGAAGTATCAGTCGTTATTTTAATACTCATTATAATTGAAAATTCAACCATGGAAACAAAACATTTTAACTTATATGATTAAAACATATTACCCTCGCAGTTTTTTGACTGCAACTAAAGCACGTGTAGGGAATACGGAAAAAAATTAAATTTTGAAAATTAAAAATGAGCTATTATCTTATATATAGCATGAACCTAAGTGCTTATTTACATTGCGCTCTTCAATTCCTTTAAAATGAGCCCTCTTTCGAATTTTTGGGTTAAGTAGAAGCTGAGATAAAAAATGGTTAATGGTAGGGTTCAATGTCATTTTCAAAAATGTGACTACACTGTATCTCAGCATCCGCTCAACCAATCTTCCCGAAAATTTCAGAATCGACTTCTACAGCCAAAATAACCCTAAATAAAAGTTTTCACAAAATTTGGCGATGGTCGGGTGAACAAGTGGGAAAATCTGTCCTGGAATGACCCAAAAGCTCTTTTGAGAGGTTAGACAGATACTCTAGTGTTTGAATGAGCATTATTTAATCTTCTTAGTCAAGGTAATCCATTCAAACTGCAGTCAGTGGTGTGCAGATGGTACAGCCTCATACACAGGCCTCTAGCAACCTCTGTTGCAAGATTTTAGACCATTTTCCAAGTAAGTAAAATTAATAACTAATTGTACATGATTTAATTTTGAAGAAATTTAATTTAAAATGTATAAATTAGAAGAAAAGATATGTAAATAATTAGGGGAAAAGGGGAAAAATGTGGGGAAGTATGCAATGTGGGGAAATAAACATTTTTGTACACCGAAACAATGCTAAGACATTATCTTGAAATGAATATGATGAAACTCCAATATAGCTCAATTTCGATCAATAGGTGTTTCCATAAAATAAAACAAAAACGAGCTTAAGCTTTAAAGTAGTTTATTGGCACGAATACCAAAAACATTATCGCCTCCAGCGCGTGCTCTCCATCTTCAATAACTATAGCTAGTGATGCAGAAAAAACATTTGTACGTGACTTCCCGTATTTTATAGAAACACCTTTTAATTGATAATCCTACCTTTATTTGGCACAGCAACAACATACACACTATCCAGAATTGCAACAACTGGGGCTTTGTATAAATTTTTCCATGGAATCTTCAGAGTTAAATTACCTAAAGTGGATGAAACAAAAATTTAAAAAACCATCACTGCCATGATTTAATAAAAACAAATTTAAGAATATTAATGTTTTAAATACTTCATGGTTTAAAGGAGTGAAATTTATTTTAAAAGCAACTAAAATATTCGGTGACCTTTCAGGTCGTGGCTCTGCTTCAGGCTGGTTACAACACAACATTAATTTATGGGGTGCAACTTCTCAATTGATATATCTTCTGTAGGAAATAGCTTACCCATTGTTTTAAATTTATGGTAGTTAAGTTAAAAAATAAAAAATCAGCATATAATTGACGGATTTTGAAATGGCGTTTTAGCGCGCGACACTACCGGTACATGTCTTGGGCACACAGACTTCTTTGCGTGCTTTTTTGACCATAACATGTAGAGGTATTTTCACGGGCAAAATGAATTTTAAAAGGCGTCAATTAAGAATAATTAGAAGTCTGCATTAGAGCAGTGGTGCACCCAAAATTTAATAGAAAGAAAGGCAGACCACTGATCTTAGCCTCAGGCATGGAGCCCCACAATCAGTGAGTAGTAATCCAAAAAGGAACCAATTGTTATAAAATAATTAATGCAGTAAGCAAACGTTATTATTTATGAATAGGTTGAATTTTGAGGGGTTTAAGCATAGAGAGTGCAGGAAGTCTTTCAAATTTGTACATTTGTTCTGGGTTAATTGTCAGTGGGGACCAGAAATAAGAGTTAGTATTAAATTTAAGGGTCAGTTCATTAAACATTTATCTGTATAAAAGACAGACCATGATTTATGACCCAGTGTAGCAGCAGCAAGGTCTGCTTGAAGATCAAGTTAGATAGAGTTTTAATATTATCAGGAGTAAATTGGGGGAGTGGTCATCATTGTAATTTTTTAAAGACTGCACTTTTCAAGCATTTTCCCACCTATTCTCTCTCTCCTTTTTGGAGTTTTTACATGGGTGAATACAACCAACTCTCCGAGCAAGTAAGATGTATCTAAGCGCCATGAATTGGCCCTAGCTTAAGCTGGCGTTTCGGTTGAGGGTTAAGGCTTATTTTCGGTAATATTTTCCATTTTTGTAACACAAAAAAATTTAATTTGGAATGCCTGGAGTTAATATGAATTACGTAAATGTTTCATTCAGCAAACCACGTGCCAACACAGCACAGGTACTCAATTCTTTTTCCCATTCTGTTATTAACGATTGGAATAAACTTCCACAGTCTATTGTTTTAATAAAGGACTACCATAAATTCCGCTCCTCTGTAACTGACCACTTAATTGTCACCCCGTAATTCCTACACTGAGCTGTTCTTTCCCCTTAAATATTCGTGCCATTTGTACGGTATGAAATTTTTTTTTGTATTATTATTAATATTATTTCTTTTTTGTACTTTGTACATTCATTTCATGCGAATGATTCTTCCCTGTAAGTGCCTGCGCAAAAGCTGTTTCGGCTTGGTAGGCCAAGTTCCTATTAGTGAAATAAATAAAAAAATCCACAACAGCGAGCATCAAAGCAAAAATATTGTAATAAATGTAACAGGGATTTATTTGCTACGATTGCCACCGTCGTGACTTTTTCATCTTAATGAAAACAAGCCTCTACACGCCAGCCAACAGCTGGGTTTCTTCTAGCCTAGTAAACTGTTAACTTACCATAACCAGCCTGAAAATGTATTTCAGAACTACCAATAACTTTAGTTACTGAAGTTGTTAGGGAATTAAAAAATTGGTCTTTACAAAATTTATTGGGAAAATTTATTTAATTTATAAGAGCAAGGTAGCTACACAAAGTTTTCCAATGTTTTATGATTGGATTCTATGCTGACTTGCACATTCTGAACAAAGCTACAAATGCCTACTATCCCCCTATTTACTCCTGATATTATCAACAAATTGAAACACTATTAAACTAGCTGACTCTGGTAAAAAGTTAATGTATAGTAAAAATAATTGCGAACCGGTTCGGAAATATTATTACAACTGATCGGAATTTAAAAGAATAATTTGCAAAACCAAATTTTCAATGGTAATATAAAAAAGCTGCTTATTATTACTATAATTAGTGAACATAAACCATACATAAAAAGGGAAATATATAGTAAGTTAGTGACACACAACACTTGTAACAAAAATTAACAAACCAATGTGTCCTGAGACGACTTTAACGGGTAAATCAAACTCATCAAGAGCATTTTCTTTGACATCCAAATTCTTCAAATTTACATCACCTTAAAATAGTAAAAGGTATTTCATAAATAAGATGGGTTCATTGAGCAGTTTTTTGACAAAGACTGTGTATAGCTTAGTATACAAAAGAAGCAAGGCATTATTCTAGATTCCCTTGTGTAAAATTTCAAAAAGGCACAATAAAAACATTTAAAATTTTTAGAATTCAAAGCTGTATTTTAAAAGGTATACTATTCACTATTTACTTACCACCCCATATTCCAAGCTTCAGCTGAGACCTGTCCAAATTAACGACATAATCCCCGAGGAATCGATTTATGAGATCAACAACTACCGACTCGAATACCATTGCTATATGTTGATGATTTCACTTGGTACCAAAAGCATGTTAATCAAAAGCCTGCTAAACAGAATGAATATAAAATATTTACTAAATTTTTTTTTACAATGATTTATCTAACAAATTGATATTTGAGTAATACAACTCATTTTAAGATAGCCGCAATTACTTGAAATAGATATAAGGGTGCCCTTTCTAAACGATTAAGAACGTGTTCGGTTTCTATGTGTAATTAATTTGACCCATTTAATACTTAGTACTAATTATCCAACCATAAAAAAAAATGGTGTTTGATCAGGAATTGATTACTACATTTTTTTAATTACTGCTACTTCCTTAATTTAAAAACATTTGTTATAATAGCAGTAATTGTTTAAAATGTTCAATATGGAATATTTGAACAACTTTAAATTGCCATGTTGAAATATTACAATGACTGGTAATGAAAATCTAGAGCTACGAATGTCTATAAGAATTTACAACAATGTCGTAGTACCAGCTCTTCAACAATAATTATAGAAGATTATAGACTAAGCCAAAGCCTTGTCAGGAAGTTGATAAACATCAATACAGCTGTCACCAGTAAATTAACACCCACACTCAATTATAAGAGAAACTCAATAAGCATGCAGGCATAAATAATCAGTTTTACTTCCCTTGGCTTTTTTTGTAGCAAAATTAAGCTTATAATTCATGGCAATTGAAAATATAAATTATAAAAATAATAGAAAAAAGGACCAAAATAGGTGTGTACCTGACTTGACACAAAAAAATGACAGCTACAATATGGAAAATTTTGTCACCAGTGTCTGTGCATCTCATATCAGAGGAGCAAGAGAAATGGAGAAAAGGGGTGTGTTTACTGTGTCAAATCTAGCATGAAACCTAACACCCTTACAATAACAGCACGTGATATAAGTAAGCCTAAAAGGATTTTATTATTTCATTACTATATGACATTAGCAGTATTACTAAAGAACCAAACAGTTTGAATATTGTACCTACAGATTATAATTTATAAATATAAACCGAATCAATATTTATACGACTGTCATCTAGAAAAATAAAATAACTTACCTTTAAACGTCGTAACCGAGTTTGTCCCTGATAACCTACTTTGATTACTCAATCATTGATAAAATTTAGAGCTTTAATGCAGACGAACTAGCAGACGACGATTAATGAGTTGAATGGCTAACTTACCAGCACTTTTGTTATTTAACGATATATTTTTGTAAAACCCCTTCAAATAAATTGAATTAAGAGTAGAGCTGTAGCTGAAATAATTTTGTATCTCCAAAAACATTTTTAGTATTTTATTGAGAATGGTTTAATTCCTACTCATGCCCAAGGTTCTTACAAAGTTACAAGCGGCACTACCATAGAAATCTTATACTCCTTCCTAGAATGCTCCCGTCTACGGGAGAAACTGACGCCAAGTCATTTTGTAGCAACGACCAATGATTATACAGTTTTTACTTAAGCTTCAGCCAATCAGCGGCCATTCATTGACTATGGCAAGCCGCTAGCGCCATAACATGGCGGTTAAAAATAGTAGAAGCTCAGACGATTTTTACAGGATCCATCCGATCCAAGCTTGCAGAATTCCCATAGGTTTTTGCTGGAGTTTTTCACATGAACCATTTCAACGTTTTTGGATTTTTATTTAATAAGTGTTAAGATTTTTTGAACTTTTAGTTTTGTTTTCATATTTACTTATTATAAGGAATATTTAAATGCCATTGTGAGGAAGATAAATAATATTTCGTTTAGGTTCGCTTTGATAATATTTAAGCCTAGGCCTGACATAGGCCTAACTTTTAAAAAAAATAGCAGGCAATGTCAATGGCAGTTTTGGGAGAAGCAGTGACTGAAGGTCCTTAGTATTAACCTTTGTATTTAAAGGTTATTTCACATTTAAAGTAAGTAATATTATATTTATTATTATATTTGTAGAAACTTGGATAAACAAAAACCTTATTATATCCCAGAAAAAATACATTACACTAACGAATGACACTTATGACGAATTGACGAGACGACAGTCGTTTCATTAAACAGCAACAATCGTACTGATAATTGTCTTTTTTTTCAAAGCTTTACCTTCTATTTTAAATAAGCTTTTTGTCTTAGAAGCTTAGCCAAGATAAATGTCTCGCACTCTGCTTAAATTCAACATTCCACTGTTAAACAACATAAGAGATAGTACTCAACGAAGACCGATATTTACAATGTTAAATAGTGTTTTTAAAAAAACGGATATTGCAGTAATTATAGTCCTGAGTTGTTGTTCCACTAGGCTCACTGAACTTCCTGAAGTCACTTTTACGAAATCATCAATTTGAAAGCCCGCCGTTTGTTAACATTTCAAAATGCCCCAAGGTTTAAGGAAACCCAAACTTTAACCTGTACAACGACACATTAACGTCCACCGCAAATCGTTTTCTACATGTGGAAATGAAGCATCGAGGAGCCATAACTAGAGCATAGCGCCGAACCAATTTTCAACGGCGGCGGCGGGAACGATAATTAGTCCGGCGGCGGCGTGGCGCGCCGATTTGCAGAAAATAATCGGCGGCGTTGAAAAAAATCGGCGGCGGCGGCGCCTAAGGGGAAAAACTACCTCCCCCCCCCAGAAATAGCGCCAGCCTTTTAATAGACCGCTAGAACTTCAACTGTTAAACACATTTTAAAAAAATACATGTTTAATAGAATGTATTTTATTAAAATAGGAACCACTTGTTTCCAAAAAGAGAAAGAGGTAACTTTGGTTACATACAATCATATGCAATTTAATCATAAGTGTGCCAGAAATAACTTTTTCTCAATGAGACAAACATTTTGTATGGATATGACGTAATTGACGTCACTTCCCAGTCGATGACGATTTTATCGTCATCAAAAGTAGTTTGGCGGGGAGGGAAGGTAGTTAAAGCAAGTTTTACACTACGTTAGTCTCATTTAAATTTTTTAATACCGAGATGTTAAACAGAGGCACACTTATGAGTAACTATGTTACATATGATACTAATAAACTAAAACATTTACGCTAGTAATAACAATACTGTACTTATTTACTACTATTTCACTAGTATTATTATCTATACACTCTTTTTAGAAACTGGGTGCCGCCATTATCACACACACAACCAACGAGCCAGCCTTCTAACGCAGAAATTTCATCCCCCCAAAAACGGAGTGTTCATCAACGTCCCGGTAGACTGTAAGGTAATGGCGGTCGATTGGGAAGGCGCGTTTAAGTCTATTATCACAAATTATTTTATCTTGCTATCAAAGAAATTTTTAAAATACAATAGACCAGTTATTGCTGAATGCAACTGATACGTTTCTGTACTTATTACAAAATACGAGGCGAGGCAACTCCAAAGCCGTTTTCGTTTATCCGCGTTTATCCATGGACTAATTAATTAGTCCATGGTTTATCTCTCTCCGATCCAAGCTGTCTGCTGCAGAAAATCTTGGTGCGCGCGGTGCAGTGGTGCCAGATCTTTTAGAAATTATTCATTATTTCCAATTTTATAACGCGAGTACTGTGCACCCATAGAATTCTCATAGGTAACTAGAATGCTGCCGCCTACGGCCGAGCTTGTCGCCAGTCCGTTTTGAACCTTCAGCCAATGAGAGACCGTACAGTGGTTCTATCGCGGGAGCTAGGTGACGTCATTCTCGCTGGTGACATTAAATTCTAGGCAGAACCACTCTTTGAGCTCTGATTGGCTGATATCTGGCTATCGTCTGCCACGGCGTTTGGTCCATTTGCCAGTTACACGGCAGCATTCTAGTTACCTATGAGATTTCTATGGGTGCACCCAACAGCCTAGAAATCGTAACACTACCAATAGAAAAATCTATGTAGGTAGAATTTAGATCTCAAAACGCAAGTATTATATTTAAATAATGGAAATTAATTCGGCGTCTTACAATTTTGCGGCTTCGTTGACTTAAAACGCGTCCACCGCTCTTCATGTAATCGCGTTTAAAATTTACCACCCAGCTAACTCTTGTTATTTCTGCAATAAATCGCTTGAAAATGAAGCTATTGTGAAGGTTGTGTGAGAGAAAATGATGGGAAAGTCGGAATAATGGGTCACTTCAATTTAAGTTCATATTGACTGCCGTAAGGATGAAATCCACAAGACCAGTATCAAAATGCTATGATAAGAAAACCTGACACCGCACCGATACGATGAGACTGTTCGACATGTAGAACGCGAGCGAATCAAACGTATAATTAAATGGCAACGAAAGCTCTGGGGCAAAATAAAGAAAAAGTAACGTGCTTTTTAACCCCTTTCGCACTTTGCATACATATTCACACAAATGCCAGCTCACTTGCGTTGCCCTTTAATTATATTTAATACTTTAAATTAGTATATACATTGTGTATTATTTTGCGACACCCAGACTCCAGTGAGATCGCGTTTTAAGTCAACGATGGTGCAAAATTGTAAGACGTGTTTCGGGTACAACGTTAACACCATATATATAGGAAACGTCATAAGTGGTATTACTCTAAGTAACCAACTTCGAACGGGTCCTATGGGGGCCATGCTTGTCCGTGTGCCAAACTCTCTCTCTCTCTAAAATAGTACTATCTATACCTGCTACTAAAATGAATGGTAACCATTGCCGCGGTAGGCTTACGCTTTAGTGCTCGGTTACTAGAAAGCCGACGGGGAAGAAAAAACAAACGTCTCTCGAGTCATGGACTAATTAATGTATACATTAATTAGTCCATGCTCGAGTTTCCTCTCGATTCCCGAGGCTCGGCTCGATTCGCGGAGAGGGGGTTAGTTTTGAATATTCTTTCCCCCAAAATCTCCTATACAATAGAAAAGGCCTAACCCAAGGTTGGTAAAAATACTGCGTGGGCCTAACCCTCCGCCCCGTTAATTCCCGTTTGGCACACTAGTGGGCGCCACTAGCAGAAATAAAATTCAAATCTTTCTCTCGAGGATTTTTCGCGCTCGCAACGGCCCCCTGAACCACCTCACGTGCTGACGTCACGAAAAGGGGGAGAACACGTCCCAGAGAACAGCGCGTCTTGGGTACTTAGAGTAATACCACTTATGGAAACGTATATAAAGGTCTAGATAAAATATTTCAAAGGGAGTGAATACGGAGGTGACAGCTAGCAGAAACGCGTAATTTTTGCAGGCTATCCTTATAAGGCGCTATCTATCGGTAAGAAAGCTCGTGCTATCCTCGCGAGAGCCATTGTCTCCTGCTTAAAAATTATACTAAAAGTCACCAACAGATGGTATCTAAAGATTACCGCCTGCGGAAAGGTCAATGTACTAAAATGCTAAGAGAGCTCGCGCTCTTGGTCACGTGCCTTCCTCGGTGTCTGCTAGGTGTCAATTGACGGCTTTTAAAATTCATTTTGCGCGTGAAAATACCTCTATATGTTATGGTCAAAAAAGCACGCAAAGAAGGCTGTGTGCCCAAGACATGTACCTGTAGTGTCGCGCGCTAAAACGTCATTTCAAAATCCGTCAATTCCGTATTTTATGTTAGGCTTAGACGCCCCGAAATTTATCTAGAACTGTATATACATTTCTTATATCTATGGTTAACACCGCGAATAAACCACAAGGGTTGCTCGTTTGTAAAATCTTCATAGACAGGGCCGTCTTAAGGCATGGGCTAAATGGGCTACATCCCAGGGCCCCCAGCCCGAGGGGTCCGTCACTTCGATGAATCGTGTACGAGATTTCGAATCAAGGAATCTGGAATCAAGATTCTTGATTTTGCTAAGATTCTAGATTCTAGCCAGATTCCGTGATTCCGCCATGATTCCTTAATATTCCGTGATTCCACTCTTGATTATTTGATTCCGTGATTCTTGTTCGATTCCGTGAATCTTGTTCAGTTCCGTGATTATTGTTCGGCTACACACTTGTACAAGGTTCCTTGATTCATCTATTCGCAACCAAAACCAATCTAGCGGTTCGAATACTATAGAAGAGGCGGTGTGACTAGGCAAATGAGCAGTTATAAATTGTCTAGGTCAGTTTAAAATTAAATCGAAGGTGGTCAGTTGAGGGGTCAGTGGTTCACTGGCCCACTTAATAAAAGGGTCCCACTGATGTTTGAAAAATCCAGCCCGAAAATCGAGTAGCAGGTGTCTTTTCATTCCCTACGTCATAATTTCGCACAGGAAATTGTAATAATTCGAAGGCCAGTGTGGCCTTTAATTCCACTTGTTCTACGGATACACATTATGGATTAACTCAGGTATTTCAGGGCACGGAGTCGAAGGCTAAGTTGATGGTCACTGCCACTCACTGGTTCACTTTAAAAAGCTCCTTATTTCCCACCCTGTAAAGGGGCTCACTTTATTTAACGTCTGCTTGAGATTCAAACCTCGCCTTCAAAGTTCCAAATTCGAGCCAACGCCGAGAGTAGTGGCTCACTCCTGTAATCCCAAGCGTCCGGGAGGCAGAGTTTGTGGATGGCAGTGTGAGGACGACCACCAATCCCCCAACGGGTGGTCAGCATACTTCCGCCACTGGCCGTTACACATATCTGATTAATCAAATGGATGAGAGGACTGAACTGTCCCACACTAGAGGTGGGAACCCGTAGTACGAATACTGGGTACCCCCAAAAAAACCCACCCGTTCGCGGGTGGGTGTGGGTGGGTTCGTTAGGAAAAATTTAGGGTAGGTATTACAGGTTTTTTTAGACCAATTTGTACTGCGGGTACGGGTAGGGTGGGTGGGTATCGCGGGTACCCGTCAAAACCCGATATTTGATCTATAATTTTTCTCCTAAATTAAAACGTATTGAATTTTTGCAGTCATGTTTTAATATTTTTATGATTACTTTTTTAATGTTGAGTCACGTACGAGCGAGAAACTTAATATTATTTCCAGCAGTTGATCGCTGTGCGAGGACACTTGATTCTATATGTACGGTACAAGACTGATTATATAATATATTTATTATCGCTTGTTATTATTTATGGCTACAGCTAGTGCTTTGGACGTTTTCAATTGGGACGAGAAGGAACTTAGGGAATTAATCAGGCTTAACTCCGTAACTAATTGCGTTTCGTTTCATTCTAACGTAAGTGGAAAGTCTCTAGTTTGGCGAAGCTTCCTAATTATTTCCGTCGATGGAAAAGAAACAAGCTACGTTCAGTGTAAGACGTGTTTGAATATTTTATCGTGGGAGAAAAAGAATGGTACGCATTCCTTGTTGAACCATTTAGAATCATGCGGAAAAAATCGCGCTACAGTTATAGCCGAGTCCAATTCAACCAGTGCAATCGGAATTGATATACCGCAGAAATCCGTATCGGAAAGTGCCGTTGATGAGTTGAATAAGACCATTCTGATCGGGTTGGCGGAAGACTTACGACCATTATACAGTGTTCAAGCAAAAGGATTTCGACGTATTGCGCAGGCTTTTACGAATTTTGGGGCTCACCATGGAACCATAGACATAAAAGACGTTTTGCAACATCGTAAGACTTTAAAGGAGAAACATCTTTGTGATGTGGTTAAGGGTATTAAGAGTCAACTCGTGGAATCGTTAGAGGGGCTGCTATCTTACCCGAGATTTGCGTTTACAACGGACATGTGGACTGAAAAATATAAACAACGCCATTTTTTATCATTAAATATTCACTTTATTGGTAACGATTTTTCGGTTAATAACAATCTTCTAGCAGTGGAAGAGTTTCCTGATGAGAAAAAAACAATGGTAAATATTAGAGCGCAATGTACGAAGATTTTGCAAAGTTATTTTCCGTCGGATGACGTGTCTGAAGTAATGAGTCAATCCGTAGCAGTCACCGACGGAGGTTCAAATATGATCAGTGTTTTCCCACGACGTTTACCCTGTCAATGCCACAAATTTAATTTGGTCCTGGAACATTCATTTAAGGATAAGTTACTTGCTAAAAGGTTTCCAACTATTAAAAGTACTATCGACAGTCTAAAGTCACTAGTTACCTATTTTAAAAAAACGGGTTTAAATTCCAAGCTTCCTTATACCTTGAAACAAGACGTCACTACCCGCTGGAACAGCAAGTTAATTACGCTCGAGTCTTATCAGAAAAATTCACAAACGGGAAAGGAAACTCTATTGAAAATGAACCAACTACAAAGAGTTACCGATATCAATGATAATCTGGTTGATGAATTAATTAAATTATTTCTTTGTTAGATATAAAAAACTACAATTTACCAGTGACGACAGACGGGAGCGAGCCAAAAAGTATCTAAGTCATTTAATGGAAACAACTACTAAAGACGTTGGTGAGGTAATGCTTTCGAAAGACGTCGTGGAGGATGGTCCACCCCAAAAATTGTCACGATCTGTACTGGAAAAATTCGAAGATCCCGAAGAAGAAGTTGACGAGCTTACTTTGTACATTGGACATTCATTACCACGATCCGGTTTGAGAATAACAATGATTTACCGTGTATATGCGGTAAATCTAAAATTTCATTTTTTTGTAGATGGTACAGACTTTGATCTCCTGGAATTTTGGAAGAAATCGAAACAATTCCCGAAACTAAGAAAGGTGGCTTCGTGGGTTTTAGCCATTCCAGCTTCTGAGGCCACTGATGAGAGAACGTTTTCGTGTACTGGAAACACTTTAACCCTAGACGAACCGAGCTCAACGGCTCGACATTGTCCGATTTAACATTTGTACATAAAAACATCGCTAATTACCCAAAGGTTTAAAAATAAATTCATTTCATAAAATTGTTTACATTTCTTATTTCCAATATACAACGATCATAAGTAACATAATAAATAAGTATGGCAGTATGGGACTTCCTATTCTCCAAACGCTATTGGGTTTTGATAATCTGTATCGCCAACGACTATATGTGGCTAACTCTGCGCTGGTTGAATCGGTACCTATTTTAGAATTTGAGACATAGACATCTTTAGTCTTGTATATAATTCCACAAAGAGAAAAACGGTGACGACTTTCTGGTTCCGAATCCTCCAATTATCTCCGACGGACTTTCACTTATTAATAAAGTTCTTTGTCATACTTATGACTATTTTGTTACTTATGCAACGACCTATTATTAAATAGCTTTTGTTCATAGTCACCAATTTGTAAAAATTACTTTAATTGCGTGGGGGTGTAAAACTACTCTATACAATAACATGGAAAAAATTACTCGTGGGTACCCAAGGGTAACCCGCTGCTGGGTGTTGTTTTAGCGGGTATACCCAGTCGGGTTTGGGTTGGGTATTTTTATTGACGGGTCGGGTGGGTATTTTTAACGGTTTTTTTGATATTGCGGGTGGGTAATGGTACCTTTTTGGTATGCGAGTTCCCACCTCTAGCTGAGGGCTCGGGACCCGAGCCCTCAGCCAACGAGCCGTCAGTATAGATGACTTTAGCGTTCTTTCCGTGAGATTCTAGAGCCGCGAGGAAAAGTTGTCCTCCTTAGCGGTAGTGAGCCAAGTCGAGAGAATCATCGCGACGGGCGGTTGCCAGGACGGCGAATCCTTGGAAGACAAATGGCGACGGGAGGTATTGAAGAGCCAGCTCAGGTTGTTGGCCTGTGCCAAACGCCAAGCGCTGAGGAGGAATGGTAAACGTCCCAACGGGAAGCGATGTTCCAAAGTCTCGAGATGAGACAATCCTTCCCTCAAAAAGGAGGTGTAGTAAGCAGTGTGTCCGAATTTATAGCCCGGTGTACCTAGTAACATAGTCCATACCACCGGAGGTCTATCATCATAGTGCCTTACGCCAGCGTCCACCTAGCCCAGAAAGGTGACAAATCCAGCATGGGTAGTAGTACCCTACTACTGATGTTCGCACCTTTGACGCAAGCCACTCAACCAGCAGAAGGTGCAGCAATGGGTGGACCATTTCCCACTTCGCTCACAGCAGTGGGATTAAGAGTTTATGCTGTAGGAACTCCAGCCGACACCCCACCTACGTAGGTAAAGAGTCAAACCCTTTGGAGAGAGCTCCTAAAGGGGCACGACGAGCAGTCCTAGTAACCCGGCACAGCTGGCACCGGCTATCCCGGTGTGACTCCAATAGGCCGGGAAAACCGACCGCCGTGCCTTCATACGGAGGCCCACTGCCCCACAGCAGGCTTCCCAATCAGCAGAGGCAGCCAGTTTGCACGGACCCTCTCCGTTAGCCTGAGCCGAAACTCAGTTTCCAGCCCCTACCTGACCGAAGTCGGAGGTGGAGTAAGCAGGAGTGTCCGCCGCGTCGCACGGAGTGAGGTTGAGGAGGTCCAACAAATCGCGTCTGAAGCGCAATGGTGGAAGCGCTGCTTCCGCTTCCATGAGACTAATGGCCGTTGAGGGCGGGACCCCAAGGATGACTCTGAGAGCTGCATTTTGAACCTTGTCGAGCTAAGCAAAAACAGTGGAGGTGGCCGACGCATAGAGAGAGCTGGAATAATCCATCCTGGAGCGAATGAGATGGGTATAAAGCAGTCTAAGGACTGCTCCTGTCGGCCCCTCAGCCACTCGCCGAAACCGCCCTCATAAGATTGAGACGCTCCGGAGAAGTCGAGATCAGCCCGTCGATCTGGGCCGCCCATGAGAGACTGTCATCTATAGTAACCCCTAGATATATGTATGACGTCACCCTCTACAGGATATTGCATCCTAGCTGAAGTTGAAAAGCGTCCGGAATCTGTTTGATCTTGGATAGAACCATGTATTTGCATTTCAGCGGCTGGAAGTTTAGGCCCCATCTTACGCCATAGGACGAAACATTGTCCTGGGCGACCTGCATGGTCGTATATAGACGCTCAAAGTTCCGACCGCATATCCAGGCGACGATATCATCTGCGTGTTCACCTTGATCGACCGCCCTGGGACATAGCAAGGGATTCCCATCCAGCATGTTTCTGAAGAGGTGGGGACTTACCGAGCTGCCCTGAGGGACGCCCTGCTTAACCGTAAAAGGTGCCGATATCCCTCCGTTGACTCGCACTTGGGAGGTAAGATCTGTTAAAAAGCTTTCCACCCAGCTGAGAAGGTTTCCTTCGAGGCCGCAACGTTGGAGCTAATAGAAGAGCGCTTGGTGATGAACACCGCCAAAGGAGTCTTATAGATCCAGGACAAAATTGGTTGTTTCCTAGGGCACACTGTGCCGCCGTAGTCAATCGGAAAGCATTATCCGTCGCCCGCCGACCCTTCCGGAAACCCGATCGGTCTTGGGGGATAACATGATTTTTCTCCAGGAACCAAACCAGACGGCCCAGTACCAGATTCTCATAAAGATTTCCCAGGTTCAGGATGAGAGATAAATCTCTGTATAAATCAGCAGAAGTCTGGGACTTGCCCGGCTTTAAGATTGGATGGAGAATGGCTTGCTTCCCCCTCGACGGCATGATGCCCGCCTCTCACAGGCTGTACGGAACGCCAGAGTAGTATTTTTGATAATAAGGTTAGCAATGTGGTCCACGCCCAGAGCCGTATTGCGTAGCCCGGAGATGACCGCATATAGCTCCTCTGCCGAGAATGGGCCATTGGCGGGGGATGTATGTCAGCGCCAGCTGAGGATGCCAAACACTCCACAACCTTTTTCTGGTCAGTGAGTATTTCAGCCCCATTATGGAGCGTAAGGAGCTTCCTGGGTTGGATCCCTGATTTGAACCACCTAACCTAGCTCCAACCTTGAGGCAGGGGCGTGTGTGCATGTAGCCGGTGGCAATAGGCCCTCCAACTAGCACGCTTCGTGTCACTAATCAGTCATTTATAGACAGCCTTCTCCCTTATGTAAGCAACCTGGTCCAACAGGATGCCCGACTGCTGAGCTATTTCAACAGACTGCTGGGCCCTGCGGCGGGTCTGACGGACTTCTTTGGCCTTGTTAGAACAGCGTTCATCCCACCATGGAGGCTGACGAGGAGACGAGCGCCATCCACCCTTTTTGATAGGAATCGTAGCCAGGGCCGTCTGGCGGGGAAAAAAATTTCTGCAGAGTATCCGGATAACGGAGCGTCCCCCAGTGTGTCATTCAAAAGGATTCTAAAACGTTTCCAGTCCACCGCTGGATAGTGCCAATGCATACCACTTGCCGTAGGACTTGTATTTGTTCCTCGGTTAAAGACTGTCCACGGGAGGGAGTGAGCCAATGTGGAGCTTACGAAAGTCAGATCCTGGGCAGCCTCTGGGCCCCGAGTTGGGCGGCGGGTGGCGTCTCCAATGTTGAGGAGGACCAGACGGTCCTGAGCTTCTAGCCAACTCTGGATGAGGCGGCCATGCTGATCCGTATGACTACTACCCCAGAGTGTGTTGTGGGCGTTGAAAGCGCCTAGGATAATAGCTGGTGTGTCAACTCCTAGGAGAAGATCGTCGAAAAATTGTCTGGAGGCTACCACCCGAGTCATAGATGTTAAAAAGCGTAATCCAGCCAGTGGTAAAGCGGATCTTAAGAGCCAGCACTTCCATCCCGACACATCCTGTACCATCGGAAGAGACCTAGCAACCAGAATCGCAACGCTGCCCCTGGCGCCTTTCGCCGGGGGTGGGAGAGAAACGCGGTCCACGTGGATCACATCATTAAATCCAAAGTGGACGTTAAAATTTAACTTTATTTTTCTTTAATAGATGGCACCGCCATGGATTAAATAACCTTACAAAATTATTTAATCCATGGCACCGCGGTCTCCACTCAAGTCATTTTTTTTCGAAGAATAACATAGATTCATGGACATCTCTAGTAACAGGGGCCTTTTCATAATACAGATGGCAATGATAGAGCCGACAGTTGCTGTAAGTGTGACCGAGGCTTATGACTGTGATTCCTTAAATCAATTTTAGATTCCGTTATTAATCTTTGATTCCGTGATTCGCACGAGATTCCGTGATTCGTATGTAATTCATCGATTCGAGTAGGATTCCAAGATTCCGAAGATTCGAATATTCTAGAAATTCCTGATTAGATTCTTGAGATTCGGAATCACGGAATCAAGGTCCGTACGAGATTCCTCGAAGTGACGGACCCCTCGCCCCAGCCAGTTTTAAGGCCCTGGAAAGGCCAGCCATACAGCCTCTACTCTAGGGATAAGGGATTAGTTGGTTAAACATTATTTATGCTCATTTAATATTATGTGTCTTTTAGTTACGTCTTATATTCAGTAAGCCTACTTTATACTTTTGAAATTAAAAGTTTTGGTTTGATTATATTGTAGGTGAATTTAGACAACGGACAAACAAAGGCTTACTGTTGGGGATCGCAAAGGTCTTAAGAAATAATATAGCCCAGGGCCCCAAAGGGTCTTAAGACGGGCCTGTTCATAGAACCTAAGCCTTCCTAACTAGCCCTAAATACAGTAAACTATTTTTTTTAATAATAAACATAAGTTACAACAATTATTCAAAAGATAATCTATCATCTCGTAAAATAACAATGAACTGCTGTATTTACCTTTCGAAAAATATGAATCCGAAAACCACATTCTGGATAGTTGCAGCTTGGATTAATTAATCCCAGGTTGCAGCCTTCTCTCGCTTTGATAAAACCGTTAAAGAAAATGGAAAAAAACCACTAATGAATCAACAATACCTGTAAATGGTTATTTGCATCAGTACCTACGTTATTCACAAAGTAGACCTGATCAGTAGATAAAATAAGCTTCGTGCGCGCGGCGTAGATGGTGTTACCATAGACTAAGAAAGGTTTCTTAGTCTATGGTGTTACTGTCGTCTTAGCCAAGAATCTAATCGGTGGTCTGCCATACATTTGATTAAGCGTTCTAGTTTGTTATCCGATTTCTATGGTTTTTAGTGTTTTGGAAAACTAGGGAAATTTTAGTCGAAAAAGCAAAATTTCCAGGGTCGGAAAAGAAAATTACATTTTATCGACCGGCATCACAGTTTCTTGGTTCCGAACTTCCAAAGTTTAGTGACTGTTTATTCTTTAATATTTTAATTATTTTAAATTTATTGAAAATTTTGCAAAGTCATTTTTCAAAATGGGACTTACAAGGAAATGCAAAGCTTTGAGAAGAGAGTCTCAAAGCTCCGAAGATTCTCAATCATCTTATGGTTCAAAGAAAAAAAGGCCTAAACTTAGTGGAGACAATAGTAATTCCACTCCAAGGTTAGTAGAAAGAAGTAGTAAAATATTTAGATTGGGTCTACCATAATGATATGTAGGGTGGCGGAGCGGTTAGCGCTTTCTCCTCGCAGAAAGAGGAGCCGGGATCGATCCCAACTTGTGGCACTGGTTGAAAACTCAGAACTACTCCTTCTGCGTTGAGTATGCAAGTTCTCTCCCCACTGGTTTAAAGGGTTTTCCCCCGAGTTCTTTGGTTTCCCCTTCCATTAAAACTTGTAGAGGTTAACGGTAATAGTTAGTGTAGGGAGCTGTTGGCTTGTGTGGCATGTAGGGCTTGCTACCACCCTCCTAGTCATTGTAACGTGGCCACCTGTTTAAAGGCATAATAAGTCGCTAGATGACTTGGGCCTAAGGTGGTGCCTTGGGTATTAGCCTAGCTGATTATTATTATTATTAACCTTAATTCCCTATTATAGCAGTTTGAGCTTGAACGATTTCAGTGAAATTTCATTCGAAGAGGCTGCAACATCTGTGGAAGCGAAAAATATAATTTCACATAGATCAGAAGAACCCCAAGACAGTTTCAACATTACTGGACAAAAGCGAAAAAAACTTAAGTCTAGTGAAATTTATAGCGACTCATTTCAAAGGCTGGTCATTTTATTTACTGTGTATGGGAACCAACCAAAATTTTAATTGTACAAAATTTGCTCTTTTACTTTATTAGTTTGGAAGATATCATACATGCACCCTCAACTAGCAAATCACATTTAAAAGACCAAGTTCAAAATCCTGGAAGTTCAAATTCAATTCATGTAATGCAAATGCCAACTGAGGTCTTGGAAAGAATCTTTAAATTTTTACCTTTTGAAAATGTTGGAAAAATAAGATTGGTATGTGATAGAGGAGAAAATATCCATCATAATCCCAAATACGAGATCTAAAATGAATTGACTTTAAATGATCTCAGGTGTCTCGTTACTTTAACGAGCTTGGTTCTACTATTCTGAACTCAGAATTCCAAAGAGTCAGATCATCAATGCAACAACGTTTTCAAAAGATTAAAGCCCAAATGCCTAGAAGGGAATCGGCAAGAAGAAAACACAAATTGGCCCAAGAGAGTGACATTGTCGAAACAATGCACATGAGGCTTACATTGCTACATATGACATTTGGAAAACATATAGAAAGAAAGCACTGTTGTTTTTTTGCAGGAGAGGTATGATGTCCTTTGAGATAATTATGAAAAATCTGGATAAACCCTTACTATTATTTAGATACTTGATGAAGTCTACCGAATAATACAACACATTAAAAACACTCCTAACATAATTAGAGCTTACAAAGTTACTGATGAACTTTACGATTTGTCAAGCATGTGTATGGAATTTTTCAAGGTCAATAGAATCTCTATTTATGGTAGAATATTAAAAAAATTAAACATGGTCGTATTTTAGGAGCGTATTGAACCCACATTACCAGAAATAACATACATAACCACCGATTTCTATGATTACACGCCATCATTTTCTTGTATGTATTACATCAATCCTAAGCTCTTACTTTTTGTGCTTAAAACAAAGGGGGTAGTCACTCAAAAATCATATGGAAATTGCTAATTCATATAAAATCTCACAAAATTTGTGAGAAAGCAATGCAATCAAAAAAAAATTTAAAAACTTACTGGATTTTTGACTTAAGAATAAAAAAAATTATTATGCCTTTAAAAAATGTTTTTTGGTGACTACCCCTTGTTTTAAGGCCATCTGATGTCATATTCCCTTTATAGTAGCAACTTCAAAGTCATATTCCTTACTGGAAGACAGTGCCTGCAGAAGTTTTAATTTAAATAATACTGTAACATTAACTAAAGGATCTCCAATTCCAAGTCCACTTACTTGTGATACCACTCCTATAGTCATTCCTCCATCTGTTCAAAAGAAGTTGAGAAACCTCAGAGACAGTGTGAAGAGGTATGTGAAAATATCTCCCCACTTTCAAAATAAATAAGTAAACTACATTCTTTACTTTCAGAAATAATGGGGAGGTTGCTGGTCTTAAAAAAGAACTTAAAATCACACGACGTCGTATGACAAATCAACAAAAACAGATTCACGAGCTCAAAGCCCGATATGAAGACTATGACAAGAAATTTCAAAATACTTCCCAGAAAATGAATATACTTTTACAAGAACTAAGCCGCTGTAAAAACGAATTGAATTGGAGATCCAAGTCTCCAGCTATATCAAGCTGTATCTGTGGTAAATTAACACCAATCAATGAATTAGCCAAGGATGTTTCTAAACAAGAAAAAATATCTGAGAATGATGAGGTTTACTTTGATCCCGAACTTGAGTTTGCATTTCCCGACGAGTTCAAGCCTATTCCCGCAAACGAGTCATTAGAAAATGCCTTGTCAAATAACTCTTCTGATTCTATCCAACCACTAATTCTCGTCGTACCTGCTTGCCACAGCTATTCCACATCAATTACAAGTACAAAAATGTCAGACTACTCGGAGGAGAATGTGATAAATAATAACACTGGCACTAAAGTTGCCTCAACAAATAAACCGCTAACAAGAGCGGCTACAAAACGTATTTTAGATATGTCTCAAGATTAATTTTTTTGCACTTAAGTTTAGTTTTTGACACTTTAAACCATTTTCAATCTTAAGGTAAGTGTTACATAATTTTATTTCCAGTTTCAACACAAATTAAATTTTATGTATCCAGTAAATTAATGTGCAATTTGGGTTACTTTAAATATAAATCACTTATTGCTGTTACCTTTCTCTAATAAACAGTACTTTAATGTGTTTTTGACTCTTAATACTAATGTTAAAATGGTTCTGAGTCAAGCCTTTTGCAATGCATTGATGGACTGACGCAAAAGAAAGTGACTGAGAGGAATTAAAGTTAAAACATATATCAGTATCATAATCCACGTCAGACATCAAATTAAATGTTTAATTTCTCCAGGGCTAGTTTTTGTGGATTGTACTAAGCAATTTTTGAAGTGAGGTTCAAAATATACCTTGTTAAACTGTTTGCCGTCCTAATATGGGAATATTCTAATATACAAAAACACATCATTTCCAAAAAAGCTTTTATCCTAATTGATATGAAGAACATTGTCTTTTGTTTATATGGTAAAGTTTTGTAAACCATTTTATTTATTAAAAAATATTATGAAAATTGATTTTTTAATATGCTAAGCCTTTAAAGGTAGAAAGTAGATTACTAGTAGGACTACTTCTACCTTCCCCACGGTAAAATCGGGCGTCTCTCGAAATGGAAAATAAAAAGAGCTCAATTTTGTGATGCTACCTTTGAAGAAATATGGGTGATTTTTGACTTGCAATTTGAGTCTTTCGATGAATTTCTGTTAATGACTATGTTAATTAATTTAATTTAAGGAGTTTAGAAGTGGTTTAAAATGGGAAGAATGAAACATTGCGTGTACATGAAATGGAACTGCGATTCAAAATGTCAGCAGTTATATTTCAGGATTTTTGGGGAGGTAGGCCAAACATTTGGAGGCCCCAACACCACAATTTTTTCAAATCCGTCCACGTGAATTATTTTTTTAAGCAAGTGATGAAAATTTTGGGTAAAATGGATACGCGACGAAACAATTAGAATTAATTATGAATTTAAACATAACTAAAAACAGAGTGTGTGTTCTTCCTTTTTTGTGTGCCAATAACACTTAACAAATGAGTGCTTATTTACTTATTTCTACGACTGAATTCCAGTCTATCAATTTACATTCATTCCTTCGGTACTTTGCATGTACATCCCTTACATCAGAACTTACAACTTTACTAATAATGTAAGTAAAGTAAGTTTAAGAACCATTTATTTGTAAAGATAAAATTAAAGATACAATTTGGATATAGTAGCGCTCGCGAAAAATGAAAACTAAAAATAAACTACTGTGAAAGGAAAGTGACTCGTACCTTTGAAAGGAATAAAAACAGCAGTGTCATTAAGCGAATCACTCGCATTGAATATGGTAAAAATAATAAACAAATTACAGAATTTTCTGATATTAAATAATTTGGAGGCCCCTTAAGACGACTTTTGGAGGCCCCTATCAAAATTTCAAGTATGCCCAGGCCTACCCCGGCCTGTTGCTGGCGCCGCTACTGATATTTTTAGCTTTTCCTAGAAGGGAAAAAAACCCGAGCTAAATTGGCTAAAACAAGCAAGAAATGAATTTGAAATGGAAAACATAACCAAAGACATATTTGTGTTTGAAGCATTTCGCTGACCAAAACTGTTCTACTCAACAGTCTGATCTTGTTCATTCGCAAATACATAAAGTATATAAGAGAAATTACTTCAGCTTTTAAGTAAATAGTATTTGTTTTCTTTTGTAGATTATGGTAAAAATTTTGGATACGCCATCAACATTTACTGTAAACGAAGAACACGTTGAACCAATGCATCTTGAAACCCACGTCACAAACAGAAGATCTGAATATCTTTCTTGGCTTCTTCATTCGTAAGTTAAGAACCCACTCTCTTATATAATATAGTAATTGATGTTTTGTTTTAGAGCTCAATATCAATAACAAAAACCAAATCTTCTGTAAACGAAAAACAAAAGGTTAATCTAACTTGAAGCTAACTTTGAAAATATCAATATGGAATCTGTTTCGATTGTTAATACATTTAAAGATTTTTTCATCAGAGACATTTAGTTTAAAGTTTAAGAGGATTCAAACTGGTTTTCTGCGTTGAATAGCACCAAACTTCAAATGCACAAGATTAATATAGAAATTAATAACGTGTAAATAATTTTTATCATAAATGCTAATTTTCAATTCAAAGCCGCAGTTTTCAGACAGAGTTTTGAAAATCACCAACTGTTGATTCTGCTACAAATGATTCGTACCAAAACTGAACTTTGCAGTGTATTAACTAACCTCAATAAATTATGTCTGCAGCGCAGTTATTGAAGACTTAGTCAAGTTATTATGAAACTGATGATACAGGGAATTCTGACAATTTTAGAGAATTATATTCCAAAAGATCACTCCTTTGCTACTCTTTTCCTTAAAACACAATTAAAAGTTATCATACAAACAAATAATAATATTATATACCCAAGGCACCACCTTAGGCCTAAGTCATCAAGCGACTTTTAAAGCCATTAAAGCAAGTGTCGGCTCTAGGTGAAGTAGCTCTGTTTTTCAACAGATGTTGCTAGCATCGAAATCAAAACAAGATGCTGAAGCTACATATTGACCCAAAAGGCGGGACATAAAAGTATGCTTCGCGTTGATTGGCTCGTTTGTAAAATTTGTCAATAACTTCAATTTCGAAGAAGTAACGAAATACGAATTTATTCAATGTTATTACGATTTTGAGGGGAATCTATATCACGCAAAAGGGAAGATATATTTCAGCGATTTGGGATAGAAATAATTATCACACATACCTTTCCATTTATTAATTTCTTGGTCACCTAGGACTTATTGTTTAGCTTTTGAAACTGTTCTCTATCACAAGTTTTCCAAAATATTTTACAATTAGTTTATAAATTTGAGAAAAAAAAGCTTCAACTGAAGGGTGCAATAAACCATCCCTATCTTGGGCTTCAATCCAAGAACTAAATTCTATTAGAATTTCATCTTTTGTACAAAAGATTTTCAATAATTTTCTTCCACTCTTTTTTTCTTTACATGTACCTCAATATTGTACCGATCACATACAGTGTATTGTAATGCTGCTATTTCTACACCAATTGGAATATTTTTTCTTTGTGTGCAACCAATTTCTATTATCCTTCTTGTCAGATAATTTATTGTACAACGCCGTTTCATCATTTCCATATCTTGGAAACCCTGTATTTCAATAATAACAATGTTATTGACATAAATATATTTATTTAAATATGTCACTTACTGCAGTGTGCTTCAAAGAATTTAGAAAAAATTCAATTATCTTCCTATTTGTCAGTAAAGTATTTATTTTACTAGTTACTCTATCTCCCGCTGTCGCTGTTAAGATTGGTTTCAGCGTCCCTTTCAATTCAATAAGGTCTTGCACCATTCATTTCCTTTTACGCCAAGAATCATATCCAATTCTAAAAATTTTGTTATTTTAGACAACCATTAAGATTCCAGCAAAAGCTTCATCGTACTCATTGGCTTCATGATTCAATTTGAAGTAATGGTGAATAATAATGAATAGTATTAGATATCTATGATACTTACGATCAATCATATGACTTAGTATTAAATTTTGGCCTCTTGTCCTTTTTGGTATCTTTAAAATATTGGCCAAAGGTTTTGGAATGCTTTTAAAATATATTTAATTAGATCAACATAAAAAGTACTAACAAATCATAGCAGTCTATAGTCAGTTTAAACTTACTTTGATATACTTTTCAGTGGTTGAGATTTAAAAGTTTGACCATTATTGAAAAGTTTTTCAATTTCCTCATCACCTAAAAGGTTGTCTTCCCTTAGAGACATTTGCATCTAGAAATTTCATTAATTAGAAACCTTAGCACTGTAGCAGTCAAAGTCTAACTCATACCAGATGATTCAGAAGTGTTTTCTTTCCGTTTTGGATTTTTAATTCCCAACTCTTCATATGTACTCCAAAAATTCATTGTAATTGCTAGGAATTGCAAAGGTTAATTGACTTAAATTAAGTTGAAATATGCAATTATCACTAAAAAAGTTCCGTAAAAAATATACAACAAAAAAACCATTAAGTTTAACGGTGTACGCCACAACCAAAACAAAACATGTGCGCCAACTAAAGTTTGTCCCACTTTTGACGCTGGGTGCTGGGGAGATTTAAGAGACGCCTAAACCAAGTCAAAAGATTAATATACAAGTTCATTAACACAAGGTTCTTTTATATGATATAATGACATGTTACGAGTATATGAAATATGTTAATTTTGGTAACTCCAAAATATTAAATTTAATTTTTACCTGTACAAAGAGAAATTGCATAAAAGCTATGAATAATGCTTTGATATGGTTATTCCAAACCTATGAGGTATTTTAGTCTAAAACGAGTGCAATGAGGGAAATGTCATTTTCCCAAAATACCACTACTTCACTGATTTCAATACACAGAATAATAAACTTACACCCCCAGATTTTGAATTGTTGTAATAACTATCCTGAAGACCCACTAAATACTGCATTTAAAACTAGCTATTGTAAAAGACAGCAATGTTATTTTATTTAAAGTTAACTGTGTTTAAAAAAACTAGTATTTGTCATATTGATGAAATGGAAAGTATAGCCTCCATTTCTATGGGCTTTTTACCATAATTATAATATTTGGTTCTTTGAGTAACCTTAGTTATCACAAAAGCTTGGAAATTAGTAATTATCCCTCTAACTAGGTAGATTCTGAATATAATTACTTTATTTGAAAAAAAAAACATTGTTGGGGGAGGAGCATAATAGTAACTACGTATTGTAAGCTGAGAAATGGTTTTTCAAACTGTTTAAAACAAAGTCTTACCACATAAATTTATTCCATCCATTTCTCTTTTGTTGGGTGCTTGTGCATGGCATTATTATGAGACTACCAGTAATATAGGATGATTTGATATCTCAGGTACACCTGTATATCTACACTATTCCAATTACTCTTCTGTAACTTTCCAAAAACCAAGCATTCCCATGCCCTCTAATCTCATCACATACACTACTGAAAAGAACAGTTTAAGTGCAGAAATTAGGCCTAACAGATGGTGCTAGCGGCGCCGATGAAGATTGCACATTTAAATATTAGAAGTATTAAGTATAAGATTACTGAGGTTGAACATATTCTTGAAGAAAATGGTTTCGATATACTGGGACTTACTGAAACATGGCTCTCTCCAGAGATTCCTGATGCTGTATGCTATATTCCTGGCTATAATTTAGTGCAAGAGAACCGAAAGAATGAAAGTGGAGGTGGAGTATGTTTGTATTTTAAAAATGATCTTCCTATTTCAAGAATTAATATTCGGCCCTTAAATGATAATAATTCATCTGCTATGGAGATTTTATGGGTAGATGTCAGGTTCATAAACTCCAGTAGGCTAATCATTGGAGTTATCTATATTCCACCTCATAATTCAATACAAACTCTGACTATGAAGTTAAGACAAGATATCGATGAACTGTTAATAAAGACAAACACAGAAATAATTCTACTAGGTGATACTAAATGTAATTTGAATGCTACTCCAAAGGTAGCAAAGACAGAGCTACTACTCAGGACACTATACGATTTTAAGCAGTTAATTACTACGCCAATTCAAATTACTTTAACAACACAGACTTTAATACTTATGTAAATGTCCCTGGAAGGATTATTATTTTTTTTTTATTAATGAAAGGGGTGAAGGGCTAAAGACATGCCCATTCGCGCACTTCGACCAGTGGTCCATTGTGCAACCCCAAACCTTATGACTTAAAAAAGCCCGAATAATCGCACCTACAAAGCACATGAGGCGGTTTCCTCTTCAAAATGACACGCCATACAGATTGGATCATCACTGATTCGAATCAGGTAAAGATGTCTGGAAGGATAATAAACTTTGGCAACTGGCATCTCTGATCATGATAAAAGATAAAACCGTTTTCATGATATTTTCTAATATCAATAAATCCCGTTTAAGACATAATCAGGTCAGACTTGACGACACCGATCTAGCTGAAGTAGACCTCTACAAATATTTAGGTGTGTGGTATGATCCGCACCGAAAATTTAATAAGCACGTAGATAGCGTTGCGAGTAAAATAGAGTATGGAATATATCTAATTAATCAAAATATGAAACGCGCTTACAACTCTATTATTCGTTAATCTATCCGCATCTAACATTTTGTATATCAATATGGGGCAATACCTCCAAACTAAATATGAACCGTTTGTTAATACTCCAAAAATGTGCTGTTAGAATTATCGATAATAAGCCTTATCTAGCACACACTGCGCCAATTTTTTCGTCCCTAAGAATTTTAACAATATATCAAATTTACAATTAGTTTGGTCTAATATTGATATTTAAATGTCTGATATCTAAATTATATAATCCGTTTAATTTTAATACACCTTCTCAGCATAATTTATGAATGGTACAAATATTAAAGTTGGAATCTGTACGTACGTCTCTTAAACTTAATTCAATCTTTTATAAAACTAATATTCAGTTCAATGAACTTAATCCCCCCCTCTCCACACAAATATTGGTTTAGGTATTTTCAAAGCGTTAGCGATGAACTTCATTTTTTCCTAAACTTTTTATTTTTTAAATGCATATTACTGCTGTTTATTTTTAACTTATGTTTATACACATTTCTGTTTGTTATTGTTGTTTGATATCCTAAAAATGTACTGTTAACTTATCTTTAAAAGTCGCTTTTTGACTTGACCTCTTTCTAATAAATACATATATGTAATGATTTGGCTGAGGAAGGACCACGGTCCGAAAGCCCCCGTTTTTAATGACTTGGTAATAAAGTACCAAATTTTATTCGATGACGTACCCAGTCTTTTTAACTCTCATTATTAAATTTTAAAAACATGGATCATAATTTTAATATCTATAAATACATATATTATTTTTAAAAAATGACTTAATATATTTGTACGAGAGAAAACAAGCATTAAAGTCAAAAAAGTATTAAAAATTTGCAGAAATTATAAAGCGATGAATACGGATCATTTTGTGGGAGAAATTCAACAGAGCCTGAATGGGGCAATAGAGAATTTAATTGATGTAAATATTGCCGCTGAAAATTTAAAAAATATAATCTTAAAAGTCTTGGACAAACATGCGCCTATAAGGAAAAGATATGTTCCCACAAAACACTCTCCATGGATGACGTCTTACTTAAGTCATCAAATGCACTTTCGTTATAAATTTAAAACAAAAATCCGACTAGAAAACAAGTCGCAAGTGGAGCGCTATTTTATGGATAGCTACAAGAGGCAAAGAAATTATTTAACGCATCTCATCAAACTTGCCAAAACTATTTTAAGGGCAATTGTGGCAAAGGGCAAGGCAGTAAGCATATGTGGATAGTGCTGAAACCTTATATAATGATAAAGGACACCAGGAAAATTTCTACATTAAATCATCAAGGCGAAGTGATCACAGATTCTAGCCAAATCGTTAATTGTCTGAACAAATATTTTATAAACGTGGCAGATATGCTACTTGAATATTCGGATGTAGTTAGGAATAACGACGCTGACCCATTAAACATACCATCAAGAGACCTTGGAGAAAATGTATTGCAAATAAATAGAACAATGGACAATATGATAAATAAGTTCAACGAGGTTACAGAGGTGCAAGTCTTTGAAGTTATAAGGAAAATAAAACCGAATAAAGCAATGGGACCTGATGGTCTTTCCCCACAATTAATATGGAATTTAGCAGCGGTCACTTCAAAATATCTTCCAAAATCTGGGGACATAGAAGACCCAGCAAATCTAAGGCCAGTTTCAGTGCTGTCAATCTTGTCGACTTCTTGTGAAAGAGTAGCATACAAGGACGTTTATCATCACTTAGGAAATATTGGAGCTCTGTACGAAAATCTATCTGGCTTTTGCACTAGCTTTTTAACTAACACTGCAATATTTAATCTCCATGAGCAAATAATATATCACTTATCGAACGGTCTCTATATGTTATGGTCATTTTTATTGATCTGTCAAAAGCATTTGACACAGATAACATGATATTTTAATTGACTCTGAAGAAAAGTGGTATCAGTGGTAATGTTCTATGCTGGATTAAATCATATCTCACTAATAGATCTCAGATTGTCACCTATAATAGAAACGCCTCTGATCTGATAATAATCAAACACAGAGTTACACAAGGCAGTGTGATGGGTCCACTCTTTTTCAATGTATATACTGCTGACTTACATAAAAGTATACCGAATGGGTTTGCTAATGAGTATGCTGATGATGATGGAATCGTTTTAGCTTCGAAAAATTTAGTAGAATTAGTCTCCAAGGCTGAAGACGACTTTGTCCGCCTAAACCGTGGGTTGCTTGCTAAAAATCTCTTACTCAATAGATCCAAAACAAAGTTTATGGTGTTTTCACCAAATAGAGAAATGAAGAAAGAAGCCGTGAATATACAGTCGATTTGTAACAATACAATAAAAAGGACTTCCTTCTTTAAGTACTTGGGGATTAATATAGATGAAAACTTAAATTGGACTATCTTCTTAAGACAACAAAATCTAGACTATGGCTCCTAGCTTAGACCCTTACAGAACTATGTTAATTCTGATACTTTAAGAATATTGTATACCTCCCTTATTAAACCATTATTTGATTATGGTAATCTATTTTACTCACAAGCCAATAAAACCACCCTAGATAAAGTGAATTGTGTATGATTGTAAAATTAATTGCCAAGAAAACAAAATATTCTTCTATTACTGAGGCAAAAAAGATAGCAAGTATTGACAATTTAAAATTTAATTATATGTACAGCCTCTTTATATTTATGTTTAAAATTAATCAAGGGAAAGCACCCCCATATGTTATAAAGTGGTTTCCGCAACATGTTCATGGACCTTATGTTGAAATGTGCAAAGAATTTCGTGGGAAGTGTCAAATTTGTCGCTATACAACTCTGGAATCAACTGCCAGATAAATATAAATTGAATATGTCACTAAATGTATTTGAAAAGGAAATCTCTATATTTAAAAGAACTTGATCGCCTGAAGTATATTATGCGTCTAATTTCCTTGTAGTTAATGTAATTTAATGTAATTAATTTAAAGTCTAGGTCTCCCTTTTTTAATTATGACTAGGACCCTTTTGTGAATAAGAAATATTTCTTAAAAGGTGTTCCAATAAAAAAGCATTTTATTATTATTATTATTATTACAAAAATTATAACACTGCAACCAACGCTTCTCCACTGACCCAGATATCCCAAACCCCTCTAGCTTTACAACAATAAAGATAAAATCATCACTAATACAACGCCTGAAGTATACTTATAGAAGGGTGAAAATCCTGACCCAGACGATCCCTATAACCAGGCGAAGACTTACTCATAGCCATTAACAATCTTCTAATATAAAAAGGAAAATTAATTGTTGAATCCATCACAGGCTAATTCCAATTAGAAAAGAAATAGACCATTACTGACCATTTCGTGTGTAAAATTATATAACCCAACCAAGTATTTTTTCATCAATTCCTAATCCGATTATATGCTGGATATGAGGTACAAAAACCACCATTACTCTAATAAATCCATGGCTACTGTGGTAAATGGCCCACTTTGTGTCTAATTATATCCACCTAGTTTCAATTTAATCCTCAACCACAAAGGTGGGGTTAAGGTTTAATCTTATGTACTATGGCTTATTGAAGTTATTTTTGCTTCTGGCACAATCAAGCTTCTCTGAGAAATCTAGCATGACTTGTCTTGTCAAGAAATACCATTACCAACATACACACTAGTAGTACTAGCTTCCTCTTCAATTTATTTCAGGTAAAGAGAACTGAACCTTCACTTTAAGGATCTGATAAGCTAAATTAACAACAGCACTCAGCCACAATTTTCTTAAGGAACAATGAAAATTTTAAGAACCCCCAATTTTTTAACTTGGTTTCAACTAGCTTTTTTTCCCTGAAGGTATTTTTTGAGCCCTTCCCTGTTTAAAAATATATACGATGGCACTGTGTATATAGATTTCCACATGGAAGAACGCTACTAAGTGGCATCTGCGGGATATCCTAAAACACTCCCCTTGTCCTTACTTTACTTTTGCTCGTATGATTTTGGAGTTAAGTAAAAAATTTGAACTACTAATGGAAAATTAATAATTTATACATTTAGTACACGACATCAAAAGGTGTAAAGAAAATTTTTATTATAACATTTATAAGCTAATATTTAAATTATATTACATCCATTACAATCAAGCTGACCTACCAATTTCTATGGATGTTTTTTCCTGGGGCTATAAAAGAAAATGAACTGAAGGTTAATTGTATTATTAATTAAAAACAAAATGATATAGAAGATTGTACTTTCAATAAACACGAACCAACATTTTAGAAGAATATTATTGGCCAGCATAGTGCTAATGAAAAAAATTTCAAGCTTCGAAGAATGGCCATTTTTATGATCAAGGCTTACCTCCTTATATTTAAATTTGAACATTTTAATATAAATTCTCTTGATTGAACACAGCTAAATTTCATATATTAATCTTACCCACCCTTATTAACATTAATTGAGCGGTTTTCTTAGCTGGTTAACTCTCAAAACCTCAGCAACTTATCATGTTGGCATGTGTGAATAGAACTTAGTAAAATTGTGATACTCTGAATGAGCTGCTGAGGATAAAAATATTAACGAAACAAAATCTTACAAAGTTCTGAAGTAAATTTTCTGCCAAATTCCCAAGATTTCCTTAATGAAAGTAGACTTTAAAATAAGTAAAAACACAACTTATTGCGCAAATAAAAATTTGTTCAAATATTAAGTTGCTTACAAAAACGCATGTGGTTCGAACTATGAATTTTTACATAAATGAAAGTTAAATTCTTTATCATTTTCTTATTCATTCCTGAAGAAATTACGCCATCGAAGTAGTAAAGATTTAGTACCATTATGAACATATGAGATGGAAGCATTGACTGAAGCAAATCATCCAGAGAAATTGCAGTAGATTTCCCAGGATTCAGAAGCAACTTTAATTTTGGTAATTGAACGCAGCCTGATATCAGTGGATACAAGTTATAAACCAATTTGAAATTATTTCTAGGTAGTATCCAAAAATGAAGCTGTATTAAGAAAATTTAAATAGGTAATCAATTCAGTTTCTTCACACTGACCTAA
Source organism: Leiobunum rupestre (assembly GCF_980474605.1). NCBI lineage: Eukaryota > Metazoa > Arthropoda > Arachnida > Opiliones > Sclerosomatidae > Leiobunum > Leiobunum rupestre. Next base: position 18,057,092 of record NC_143394.1, read on the forward strand.
ATCACTAACACAAAATGTACCTGTTTATTGCCAGCATACATGAAGGCATCGCTTCCATCTACAACTAAAGACAGTTCTTGGACAGTATTTGAACGATTGTGTAGGGTGTAAGAAATTGTCATAGGAGTCCGGACACATCCATGAGAAGGAGCTTCTAGTTCTGCATACAATGGAACCTTTACAATATTTATTTTTGGTAGTCTAAACTCTTGTTTGACCCATGGAATAGTAGAAGTTGAAGACTTTCTGCAAAAATTGGAATAAACCTTATAATTATAAGTAGTTCCAAGTAGAAAGGTAGTTTTCCCTATAGGCCGTAAAATGTAACAAACTACATAAAAATTTCAAATGTTGGGCAGAAGTCTATAACACTGTTACAATATTTCCTATTCTTCATATGCAAAACTTTTACTGACAGCTTTCCCAACACATACTCTATAACAGGACTCTTATGTAGACAGTACCTTGCAAGAGGGCTATTCTTCCTGGGAGTACATCAGAGTGGATAACTCTGAGTAAAATATTTAACTTAAAGACATACTTATGGAACAATACTATAAACTTATGGATAGGGTTCATTTCGGATGTTGCAGATAAATTAAAACGTATGTTCACCTTTTCCATGTTAATGAGTAAGTTCCTAACAACACCAATTCTTGTGAATCGGAATTTGTTAGTAAACAAAAACAGTCACTTGCAATTTCATCTTTATTTAGTTCCACTAAATAACAAAGTTAAAATATTCAATTGATATACGTCTCAGTAAAAGTAAACAATATATTTTAAAGATAACACTTACATCCTGCTACTTGCGAACTTTCTTCATCTGACATTACAAAATGCTTTGTCTAGAGACAAAGTATACGTATACGAAAATATTCAATTTCAACAAACCTAATGATAATAGTTTAAGAATGTCTTACCAATGCTAGGCTACTGTCTTTTAATTCAATGACCAAATCAGAACACGAAGTGATATCCAAACGAAGTAACAACTGTTCTTCAGCTCTGGCATATTGAACAGGCTGAAACTGTTGAAAATCATATAAATACAATTGGTTTTTAATGTAATAAATCTGATAATTTGTCACGCAATGAGGTCATTCATACTTTTAAATTAAGTAACAGAGGTGTGAAATGAAATGGCTCTTTTACGTTGTAAGTATAACGTTCTTCTTTAACGCACTGACATGACAAAGTTTGTTCATCAATATCCACTTCAGTCATATAACTAAGCTAAAGTAAATTAATGTAATATTAGTCTAATATTAGAAAATGGCTTGCATGGTCAAAAAATAAATAAAGAAAAAAAAGTTTTTCAGTTCATAAGCTCACCTTAAAAACTACATTTCGGGGATGTACGCTTAAAGCTTTCATGTAAAAACACTTTTCAACCTATCAGAAGGTTAGATAATTAATTTATGAGAAATAGAAATTTGCTTAGTTATTAAAAAAAAGCGTCAAGCTTTGGTCATTCATTTAATTTTCTTAAATATTAAGAGATTAATTTGTAAATATAGTTTGCCTCAGAGGTGTAGCCAAAGGGGCACATGACCCCCAGAAACATAAGTTTGTATGTTCAATTTTTTGTTTATAAAAATGTATAACTTTTTTTATAATTCTGCTGCTAAGTACATTTCTTTAAAGCTTAAAAGTAACCAGTTTTGTACTCTAAAATTGAAAAATATCTAAAATTTTATTTGCCACAGAAGCACTTTTAATTTTAACTAACTTCAGTAATTGATAGCAAAGGGCAAAGTTGTCTTCTGTAAATTAGAATATTAGTTTCCACAATCAACACATGTTAGGGTTAATTAGTTAAAATAATTGGTTACTTATAAAATACACTGTGTGTAAAAATATCCTGCCATTAGGTGAAAACTATTCGCAGTCTGGAACTGTTCAATGAGTTTCTGCGCAAAAGTATTCGCTGAAAAAATTTTAAACCGTTCTAACGCCAACTATTTGCTCAACGGAACCAATTCCCTTTTGAAACTGTTTAAGCAGTACCTGCTCGAGAGCAGGTACCATCACGAGCCCAAGGCTGAGCTCTCATAAATTCGTATGCAATAGTTTTTACAGTGTTTTCTATTGAAAGCACTCTGAAACTGACCCAATTTTTTCTCCTGTCATCTCTCTAGATAAGATGTGCTTGAAGGACCAATCTAAATTGCTCCCAATTAAATAATTTTTTAGAGAGCAGCTTATAGTTTACTATCTTCCGAACGTTGAGCAGAAGTGTATGAAGTTCATATTCCATTGGCGATCCAAGTGATATGAAAATTGAACTCAGTCTCGAGAGTATTTCCCCAATGGAAACACGTTATTAGACTAGTGAATGTGTCCAGGACGTTTCACCTTTGTTTGGGGAAAAAGTAGCATCCGCATACAAAAACGTCAAATTATAGCTCATGCTGAGTTATGAAAAACGTAAAAGCACATGTGTTAGGAGGAAAGTAGTTTCTGCATGGAATTCCATTTTTGTTTTAGGTATAATTACAATTACCAATAAACTGTACATATTTTGAAGAAATTTCCTATAGTAATATTTTGAAATATGTTTTTTCTAATAGAAGGTAAATTAATTATTTACTTCTTTAAAATTGTATGCTTTAAACGCATTTTATTTGCATTTGTATTGCTCAACTTTTGAAAATTAAAAAGGTGATAACTGGGAAAGTTTGATGCTTCTTTTAGGGTTTAGGTTCTTATAGACACAAAATTTATGACTTAGTAGATTCTCTATTACCATAGCTCCTGGGGCAAGTTGTTGTAAATCAATACCTATTAATTCTCTACATTTGGGTGTGTTGATATCTGGTAAGTTTTCGTAAAATTCGGCTGAAATGAAATATATTATACCAAAAATTTAAATTTTAAAGAATTTAAAATTATAGATTAAAATTATACTTAAGTCATTTAGATTAGTATTTTCACTTTCTTCATCCAAATGAATGGAAACATTTAATTTATAAACGGAGTTTCTTTCTTCACACATTACAGACAATTGAAGAGGAAATATTTCATCTTTCAATACTGTAATTTCATGTGAAATTTGAATCTGAAGCCTTGGCTCACGTGGAAGAATCCTACAATAATTTAAAATCGGTTATCAAGCAATCATCCATTTTTTCGTCTGACTTTAATATATTTTTGGGCATTGACACTTACAAAGTAGATTTGTCTTCAGTGAGTTCATTGAAATTTAGGTCATCCATACAACAAACATTAATTAACGGGAATTCTTTCCTAATTTCTTCAGATGTAACTACCTGTTCGTGACTAATATCAGGCCACACTAGTATAGCACAAATATATTTTTCAGAACCCAGCTGAAGAGCAATTTGAGTAATCTAATATTAACAAGGACAATCAAAATTTGGAGATAAGCAGATTGGTACATATCTAATGTGACATTAAAAAAATACCTGAATATTACGATTAACATCAGATGAATTAGGTAAAAATTCAAATGTGAATAGCCTTGTCTTATTTGGCAAAAGACTTAAATTGCCGTTTTCTCCAAGCATTTGCTTTTCATTTGGAATTTCGCAAAACATGGGTTTGTTGTACACCTAGTATGATTAAGACATGATTATAGATGGTCTTAATAATAGATCCCGAGGGGAAAATTCTTACAGTATTTCCAAACATAACACTGAGTTTGGTAAATTTCACTACTTGCGGGCAGTTGGTTCTGAATAAAAAAAAGTCTATATTATAACATCATGTCTCATATTAGTAATAATCAATAGTACAGAAATACAAGGGTTGTTAAGTAAGTTTTCTTTTCAAAGATCACTGAAAAATAATTCTTAAAAATACATACCTAAGGTACACTTTCAGAGATATTTTCTCATCTGCATGGAATTGTTTATTTGTAAACATAGCTTTACATTCCACTGAAAGATTTACAAATTTTCGAAAATATATAGTTGTTAATTTCACATCTGTTACAAAAATGCTAATGCCTCATAGAAACTATCTTATAGTTTGGAATAAAATTTATTCGAAACTTACCAAATTGAGTAACATTTGGCATAGGTATGGTGAAAATCAATGGTTGGGATTTTAGAGTGGCCAGGTTTTCAATCCACAGTGCCTCAGAGGAGGAAATTTCTTCTTGAGATAAATTACCCATGGGGAATGGAAGGTTACCCTTAAAAATAGCACCAACATTAAGTCAGATAAATTAATGGGAACTTATTTTCACATACTTAAATATTCAAAAGTCTAACATATTATTTACAAAATTGATGTAGTTACAAAATAAGACTCTGAGAAGGCTTATAGCAAATTCTTTAATTCATATACTTTTCAATGAATTTTTACTACAGTCTTGACCTAAACTTGTTTTTTTTAAGAATTGATTTTAAATAAAATTTTCATATAAAGTTGATGATGCAAATCAAGTTACGAAATTTGCTAATGATAATTAAATAATTCAATTCTACCATTTAGATATTTAAATTTAAAAATATTCAGACTATTAGACCAGTTATTCGACGAATATTCGATAAGGTAGTATTTACATGAAGACTAACTATTTAGTATTTGGTTTGAAAACTACTATTTGTCTCGGTATTCTTTTAGAAAATTTTTAGACATTCAATATTCGTCTCTATAGGCTAAAAGTGCTATTCACCCAGCCTTACATGTTACAATGTTAGCAAAATCAGAGACCTAAAACTGGATCACATGTGTTTTATTTACTTAAATAAAACTACAATTAATTTTGGAGGAATTTTGTTCAGTAGAGATATTCTTCTTATGAGTGCATGCTTTTGGAGTAATTTTGTTCATGATGAATAGATTGTTCTTGAGTACTTTTATATGAATTTTGTTCATTAGAGTGGTATGAATACTTTTGGGGTAATTTTGTGCATTATCAAATAGATTTTGTCTCACAAGTACTTTTGAGAGTACATAAGAGAGTAGATTGGTTCTTATGAGTGCTTTTGAGGGAATTTTGCTTTATAAGGACCTTGGGATAATTTTTTTAATTTTTCTTTTACAGTATGATGAATTAAATATATCTTACCATTATTATATTATGAATATTTGACTGATAATGAATTTTTTCTTCTGCAGTACACAGTATCCCTGTAATATGGGGCTAAGGAAAACTTTCATCAAAATTTGATTCCAACAAAGTTTAGGCAAAATAACAGAAAACCAACAAAAGGATACAATTGCTTATGGCTTCAAGACCCAAGGAAACATATTCCTGTACATTGGCTGATAAGAAAGCACATTTTAGGGCTGTAAGCAAAATGTTTGAAACCAAAGGGCACCATTTTTCAATTCTATAGTGCCATAATACGTGACTAAGTAGCCTGAAAAAGAAAAATGTATGATTTTATTGTAGACTGCCTATGGCAATTTTATGGCCAAACCTTCCCTTACCAAAAAATAAGTGGTCTAAGAACTATTTAAGTTGGTTTTAAGTTTGTATTTGAGACAAATACCAACTAAAAACCTACTTAAAAACAACTTAAAACCAACTTAAAACTTACTTAAAATGTTACTTAATAAAGACCACTTAAAGCCAACTTAAAACTTACTTAAAATGTTACTTAATAAAGACCACTTCAAGCCAACTTAAAACTTACTTAAAATGTTACTTAATAAAGACCACTTAAAGCCAACTTAAAAAATAATATGTAATTTTCTGACCACTAAAAACCAACTAAATACCAACTTAAAGAAAAAGGCATTTTCCCACCAACTTAAAACCAACTTATTACCAACTTAACTAGTTTACTGAAATATGCTCACCACTTAAAACCAACTTCATATCAACTTAAATGTTAATACCAACTAAAAACCAACTTATTTTTTGGTAAGGGTTGGATTAATAATAAAAGCTAACGCTTACTGGATATTTCACTCTCGGTTTTCAGCGTCCACCAAACTTTGGGATTGCTTTCAGCGCCATCTGTCTATTTTTCGCGTTTTGGTGGGACAAGCTTTTTAAGGAGGGCGCACCTGTTTCTCCACGTGGTGGATTATTACCCTATGTTATTCTCTCTTGTATAGAAATTATTATTGTTTTTAGTTTTTAAGTAAGTACCGCATATTATGGTTATTATTATTTACGTAAGTATTAATTATTTATTGTTTAATTAGATATGAGTTTCAGTGGCCGGAATCAACTTTCTGTGACATTGTGAAAACAATGAAAATTTTGGGTATAAACAATGTTTGACTCTTAACATTTTATAACATTATTGTACTGTATTATACCGTTGAATTAATAAGTAATAACAATAGCTTACAATGATTCCACACAAAGCCGAAAACAGGACTCGAATTTCAATCTGACGTTATTTTACTTATTTTTGAAATCTCGTGCACGCGCCGCGAAGCTTGTCCCACTAAATTGTCCCCCCCCCTCGCTACCCACCGTCTTCTCCAAAGTTTGAGAGACGCCCGCGAATGCGTTGACAAAGGTACGTGTGAAATATCCAGTAAGCGTTAGCTTTTATTATTCATCCAAGGTCAAACTGTGCATCCCAAAAAAGTTAATAACTTGTCTTACAAATAAAAATATAACTTTTCTTTTCAATGTTTAACCCTTTATCAATCAGAATATTTTGGATTAAACCTCATGTTTGTTCAAGCAAAACTTAAGTATGCAAGCGAAGAAACGAAATGGAAATTGAAAACAACTTACGCCAAAGCTTTAGAATTTTCTTTACTACAATGATACTCTTGGCCCATTTGTACCACTATGAAATATTACATTGAGTTCAAACTTTGACATACATACATTTTCAACTCAAACACTTGCACAAGATAAAAAATATTAAAATAGGCTAAGGAAAAAATAGTTTCACAGCTTTTTCAATACAAAATTTACACCTCTCTTTTCAATATTTTTTGAGCAGCAAAATTTTTGCTCCTCTCATTTCGCTCTTTTTTGAGCAGTGAAATCTTCGTGGTTTTTTCAGCAGTAAAATTCGTGATCCACTCTTTTATGAGCAGTGAAATTTGTGCTCCTCTCATTTTTGTTTCCCGCTTTTTTAAAACAATATTTTACTACTCAAATTCCCTCAAAATTAATACTGAATTTGATAAGCCTAGTCTGAATAGTATATAACAGTAACTTAGTTTAAATATTACCACAGAATCATTTAAATAACTCTGGAAAAATTTTAGATAGCTCCTTAATTCTCTTCCGTCCATGTGACTCATGCACACCTTCCTGCTTGTCAAAACACTCAAATATGTAGCTTGACCCTCAAAATTCAAATTGTACTTTTAGTACAGGTAAAAGACGCCCAAAAAGGGCTCTCCAACGGCAAAATTCGTCCCTACTTGCAATGTGGCCTAAAAATTCCATTTTGGTGTTTACTTTGAGTAACCAATGAGTCCCCAGCAATGTGGGGTGGACAACATAGTTTTTTGGGGGGGCAAGAGGGGGCTGTGGCCCCCAAAAATGTGTGTTGAATGAATTCGACAGTGTTTGATGTTTTTCAAACATCTTTTCATGTTGCAAACATTTAACAATACTGTAAAAAATAAATTGAAAAATAAGAAAAAAACATTTTCCGACACTGTTGGAGGATTAAATGTAAATTTTCTTATGTAAATTCCGTTATAGCTCGGAAACGATTCAACCTACGGACTTGAGGTTGGTCTCATTCGATTCTGCACTTAATAATACGTACGATCTGAAAGTATGGTCGGTCTTGGCCAAAATCGTGATATAACCTTTCAATATTTCAATATTCGACTCAGCGTGAAAACTACCATTGGGAACAACACAAAACACGCTACGGACTCATCGGATACTCAAAGTAGACACCAAAATGGAATTTTTAGGCCACATTACAAGTTGGGAGGAATTTTGCCGCTGAGCTACCCTCTTATTGAAGCGGCGAAAATTGTGCTTCTCTCTTTTTGCTCTTTTATAAGCGATTAATATTACTCTTCTAATTTGAATTTATCTTTAAATGACAAGAGCCGCTCAAAACGAGAGAAGCATGCCCATCACTAGTTTACTTGAGTACTAAAAAACTTCCTAATTAAGGTAAGCAAAATAGAGTTTCCATTAGGTCTCACTCCTATCGAGAAAAAATTTAATATATTTTGAAGAGTAGATTGAGAGAGATATCGATCAGTTGATCTATTAAAATTGGCAGATAGGTTTTGCGTGATCTCAGAGCACTCAAGAGCAATAAATGAAACACTGGAATAGATCTGAGCGCACAAAGGGAACATCGTAAGTTGATCAAATGGAAAACACTATAAATAATCAACTACTCGACACCTTTTTAAGCTAAGGCTGTAAAATTTTAAAACTTCAAAGACTGCCATTTTGGTCACTCTAAAAAAATACTTGCATTAAGTGACAGCCATTGGCCGACAAATATCTGTTTATCACACAAACAGCTTCTAATACTAAAAAATAATACGGCTGAACTGAGGGGATAATCACTGGTAAAAATTTGATCCTGACTGATGATAACAAATTCAGTGATTTCCATTGATTCCTCACATGAACATTAATTATCTTTAAATAGTAATTTAGATGCAAGTGCTTGATTTTTACTAATGGAAAACACATAAGCATTAAATAATAATACAATATTAGTATAAAGCTATTATACTTAGTTGTCTTTTGAGTCTAGGGCATTTGTACTTCTTAAATTGTGCAACTGCATTCCTTAGATGATTAATTATTAAGTTCTGTCAATATAATATAAACACCATCATTAAATAATCAATCAAATTCATTTGGTTCTATTTTGGAATATACTAAAGCTACATACCGAGTGGTGAACTTGAGTTTCTTTAAATTGAAGAGCAAGATATCCTAGCTTCTCCAAATTTAAATCAGGCGGTTCAATGCCTAAAGCATGGCAAATGTTTTAAAAGCTATGCACATTTTCGCCCTTGTGTACCCAACTTAACTCTTTAACTCTTACTTTGAACACCAGGCCTCCAAGGTCTCTGACCATAAAATTCCATAGATTTTATATTCTCTAAGGGGTCTGGATTTGGATAGCTCACAGATTCTTTGCAGAGTTTCTGGCACTGATGTTTTTGGTTAGCTGCGCAAGCAGCAGCTTGCTGATAGTAAAAACCGGGATGTTGAGTTTGAATGGCAGTTAACCCTTGGTTTACAGCCTCTTCAAAAAGATCACCAAAGTAAGAATATCTAAAATTATGGCAAAATTTAATTGCCATAAGTAAAGAGGCAATCAAAAAACCTCACTGTTTGGCCATCCAGGCACTATGTTCGAATGCAACTTCTTGAGGACCTATTTTACTTCTAAATATATCTACATGTTTGCGAAATTGAGATATCGAATCCAAGGGTTTATTTAACAGGAATGATAAGGCGCATATCTGGAAAAAATTTAGCTTGATTCAACAAACAAATATAGAAATATTGAAACTATACATACCGCATATTCCTTTAAGGGTTTCAATAATGTAATATGTAACTCACCTTATAATTAATGAAACCACCAACGGTTTTAACTTCTAACATGTTTGTATCCGATGCTCTAACTTCCATTAAATAGGCATATGCCTGCTTGTAATTTCTGAAAATAAATTCAAATTGTATTCCTTTCAACTTTGGTACTATGTCAGCTAGTGTTCGTACGGGGACCCCATCCCGAAACTTTCCCCGAAAATCCCCGGCCAAACAATCAAAAATTAAGTCTGGGACGGTGATTTTTAGGGATTAATTTTTGGACTTTGGACAGAATTATTTTGTTTGTTCCGAATAACAACTCAACGTAGTAACAAATGAGCCGACTGTAGACCTCTGACCTATCAAAAATAATAGGTTCCCTCCCTCCTCTCTTAGAAATGAATAACCCTAATAGAATAAGAGTTTTCTTGAACGCATGGGGGAACCCTTCATGCTGAACAACTAAGGCTCTGCTTCTTCCTTAAGCCAAGGTGTAAGGTTTCGTGCTGATGGCTGAATGGTACCGGAGAAGAAAAAATATGGTATCACTAACGATCCCCTCGGGGAACCAGGCGAAACCCTGTTTTAACTAACCTTCCACTCGGGTGGAGCAGGCCTGTAACCAGCCATTAAAACTTGGGGGCATTCAAACTATTTTGCGAGGCACCAATGCCTTGATGCTAAAAATCGTAATTTTTAACTCCCACTCCTGAAATTAGTAAATATGGCAAAATCAGCTTTATTTTGTTATTTTTAAATTATGAATTTCAACACAATGCACGCCGTAAGGCTTGCTAAGAAGGAGGTTCAGTCACCCAACTTTATTTTATCCCCGTACGAACACTAATGTCAGCAAGTATATTTAACTTTTCATGCCTGAAAATAAAGATGTAATTTTACTTACTTTACCGCCTGAAGTAAATCTTGTTTCAACTCATTGAAAAAGGCAATTTTGAACTGATAGCGCACAAAGAGCAGCTACGTTAAATTAAAATATTTTGTAGTAACAACCTTAAGTATAAAAACTAAAATAAAATAAAATACACGACGGATACTTCATGGTTTATACATATTTATTTTATTATTGCGGTTTTTTCAAAGTTTTAAATAAATATGTATAAACCATGAAGTATCCGTCGTGTATTTTATTTTATTTTAGTTTATATACCTTGAACATGCTTAAAAAATTTAATTTGTATAATTGTATAACCTTAAGTATATTTCTCAAATATATCAATAAAATATTTACTTGTTGGGTAGTTTTGTTAAGCATGTCTCTATTGTTTTTAATTCTTTTGGATTCTTGTTGGTAATAATTCTGAGCTAGTTCATAGAATGCACCTTCCATTCTAATAAATTAAAACATTTTTGGTGGCTTGACAAAAAAAGATGACAATTAACAGTTTTAAGCGCATACCTCATAGTGTATCCATGCAAATGATCAGAGTAAGGCAAAGCAAAAAGTGATTTCACAGAAAGTTCGCATATACTACACAACTCTGCTGCCTTTTCAGTAGCTTCTGCATTTTCGCCTTTAGAATAAACACCCATCAACTTGAGTAACTAACTAAATACGTCTTTACAAATTTAATATACAAATTACTCATAAAACACTTACTTCCTGGTAAAGGAATAGTCTTTTGAATTAAAACCATAGCAATCTTTGAATTCCTATCTTTTAAGCTCTCGCTACAAATTTAAAATGCGGTTTTAGACACGTTACTAATAACAAGTAGTAAGTTATTGCAAATTATAAAAGTGCCCAGATTTCCAAATATTTAAAACTATGGGCCTCGTACTAGACACGAATTTATCGTAATCAATTACCAAATTACGTATATACCTGTAATATTCAAACATCTGGGTCATAGCGTTTTCCATTCACATCATCTCGATCTGCATTTTTATATTACATTTTGCCTGCTCAGGTGAGCTACGAGCAATCCATATTAGATGGATCTTTTTTGTATGTTCATTTTTAGTTGTTAGGATCAAGAGAAATTAATGGCATTGGGAAAATAGATTCGTTGCCAATCTCAAGCAGTCCAATGGAAAACGCTATTAGATAATTTTTGTACAAGGTCAATAATAATTTTGATACTTTGTTGTTTTTGCTAGGGCATGTCCCTATAAAATAATAAAATAACCATAGTTAAATTCTACTGACCGAAGTGATGTAATTTTAGTGACAACATCTATAAGTTTGTCTGCCCATGCAGCATCATCCCAATCAAGATCGTAAAATAGAACAGCTACCGCAGGCAGTTGGTACAAATGTTTTGAAAGCCAGTTTGTTTTCAGGATACCTTTAGGCACATGCCATTCAAACGATGACTTCTAAGAAATAAAGAAATTAATAAGCTACCCTTAGCACCACACTAGGCCTAAGTCAACGAGCGACTTTAAATGCCATTATTTTAGGTGGTTGGGTTTTCATAACAGTAACACTAGTAATCCAAATTTAAAACAAAGATTTACCGAACCTTAGGTTTTTTCAAAGGAAAAGAATGATTCTTGTTCATTAATTTCATTAAAAGTGGAGATTTATCAGTTCTCCTTGATGAACTAAAAGAGTCCCAAATGGCATTATGCACAGCATTTGAAGTTACATCCAAGCCAAGGAATCCAATATATGATTGTGGGTGGCCAAGTAACTCAGGCGTTATGTCTCCAACGTCTAGTTTCGCCATTACAATTACTTAAAAACCAACAATTTAATTACTTCATTAGCCGTGGTTTATGGAGTTGCCTACACTTACCAAGAACAAAGAAATTATTTATTGGGAGTAGCCAAACAATCTCAATTTATAAATAATTACTCTCCCAAAAAAATCGGTGCTGTTGCTAAATTTAATCTTCAAAGCACTTATAGAATTGGTGAAATTTTGAACTTCAAAGTGCTTTGAAATCAAGTTAAGAATTGTAAAACACACAATGAAGTAATTTTATTTAAAAACGTCTGTGACATCAACCACATTAATAGCTCTAACAGAATATCATATAGACAATTTAATGAATCTAAACTTTTATTTTACTCGTTTATTTTTATTCATGCTTCTTTATATTTTAAAAGAAAGGGATTCAAGCAATTTTGCATGAGTTTCCAATAAAAAAATTTGTATGCACTCTTTTCATTAACAGTTTATTTTATAGAAACCTCAACCTCTGGCAAAGTTGAGTGCTAGTAAATTTTAAGCTATGCCGCCATCACCACCGTTGAAAAACACATCCTCAACTGGTTACATCAGAGTTATACTGGAACCATAACTAAGAAGTTCATTGATCAAACCACACTTTGCTAAATTGCTTGATAAAGGTAACATATGTGTTTGTTTAGCTTTCACTAGCCACGGTTATGCAACAATGGGCAAAAGTTTAAAAAAAAAGAAAGGATACTTGTTCCTTGTTATTGTCATCTGGGAAAAAATCTTGTATTTTAAAAAAAGCACTACTGTTTTCTGCTTCAATAACACAATTTTTTCCGACAAAACCTCCTTGAAATTGTATAGAAAGCCTCTTTGGTGTAACTGGACGTTGAAATCTCAACACAATAAACTGTGGACTGCCCTAAAAATAGAAATATCTCTTATTAGCAAGTAGGGGTTCTTAACGTATTTGGTAATTTGAAAAGGAATTTTTTTAATTTGAAAATGGATATTGTTAATTGAAAAGTGATTTTATAATTTGAAAACGGATTTTGTAATTTGAAAGCGGATTTTGTAATTTGAAAGCGGATTTTGTAATTTGACAACGGATTTTGTAATTTGAAAAACAGATTTGGTAATTTTAAAAACAGATTTGGTAATTTGAAAAACGGATTTGGTAATTTGAAAAACGGATTTGGTAATTTGAAAAATGGATTTGGTAATTTGAAAACTGGATTTGTTAATTTGAAAACAGATTTGGTAATTTGAAAACAGATTTGGTAATTTGAAAACAGATTTGTTAATTTGAAAACAGATTTGGTAATTTGAAAACAGATTTGGTAATTTGAAAACAGATTTGGTAATTTGAAAACAGATTTGGTAATTTGAAAACAGATTTGGTAATTTGAAAACAGATTTGGTAATTGGAAAACAGATTTGGTAATTGGAAAACAGATTTGGTAATTGGAAAACAGATTTGGTAATTGGAAAACAGATTTGGTAATTGGAAAAAAGATTTGGTAATTGGAAAACGGATTTTGTAATTTGAAAATGGATTTTGTAATTTGAAAATGGATTTTGTAATTTGAAAAAGTTATTCTAAATTATTGCATGTACGTAAGTTATGCTAGTATTTTATTAACAGTAACCTGATTTCAACACATTTTCTTTCGAATTTTTTTGAAATGGAATACTCTCAACTTAAAAATTTTAATTTATTTTAATAGTGCTTTTTATTAGGGAGTCCATTCTATGGCAGGGTGGAAAAGTGCTTAGTACTTTCGCATTGCAGCAAGAGGAGCCCGGGTTCAATCCCAGCTTGTGGCATTGGGTGAAAACCTCAGAACAACTCCTTCTGGATTGAGTTTGCAAGTTCTCTCCCTGTCCATTTAAGTGGTTTTCCTCTGAGTTTCCTCTATCCATAAAAACTTGCAGAGGTTTCAAAGCAATAGTTAGTGTTAATCTATGGCAGGGCTAGCCACAACCCTCCCACGCAGTTTAAATTCCCCTGCATCACTGTGAAAAGGGCCTCAGGCCTGTTGCAATTGGCTAACATAGCATAGGTTAACGGTAATAGTTAGTGTAGGGAGCTGTTGGCTCGCGTGGCATGAAGGACTTGCCACCACCCTCCTTTGTTCTTTAAGAATTTAAAAGAAACGGATTTGTACAGACCTACAGATTTAAATTTATATTATTATAATCCTTTTAATGATAGAATTTGCCTGGCCTTTTATATATTCAACTTTTATCAGGCGTAATTAAATTTACTTCAGTTAATATTTTAGTAGAAACTTTAGATCACCTCATTAATCTTTCATTTTAAATTCCCTGAATTTTTACAAATCCTTGCAATTCCCTGACTCATGGCAACCCTTTATAAGGGATAATAGTACAATAATGTGATTCCAGAAATACATGAAACGAAATTATCAACATCCTATTCCTCTAACACGGGAGGCAAGTTCCCATTCCCCCCTTCTTTTTAGTAAGGAGGAGAAAACCCCCCTCGAAATTCCGCCTCTCCCAATTTCACCAAGGCTACTTGAGTACGCCACCTGGCTATTGATCTTTCCTCTCACTAGATGTCGGAGTAATCTACCCGTGATGCACTAGAATTTTTCCTCTTCCGCGGGCGGGCTGAAATCAGTTCGGTTTTTATTGCCTCCCTCTCCTTGTACTATGGGAAAATGCCCCCCAATAAAAAGGAGGTCGTTGATAATTTCGGTTAATGAATTTCTGGTGATTCTAATATAAAATATTTTAAAATAAAGTGAAATTATTTATTATAGCTCCAAAAGATAAAGTTGGGACCCAATTTTGCCAGAACAATACTAAAATTTAAAAAAAAAATTGGGTTACGGGATGATAGACAAACCAAAAAAAATAGAATAAATGGAATATATACGAAAAAGTTTAGAATTTTCGGATATTTTATCATTATTTTTAAGATAAAACAATACCGGTGATTCTAATGTATAATATTTTACATTATATTATAGTCATATATACTTGATTTTAACGTGGGGTGGCGGAGTGGTTAGCACTTTTGCCTTACGGCAAGAGGAGCCGGGTTCTATACCAGCTTGTGGCACTGAGTAAAAACTAGGAACTACTCGACCCTTCTGTGTGGAGTTTGCAAGTTCTCTCTTCACTGGATGAAGGGGGTTTCCCCCCCCCTCCAGCCGAGTCCTTCGGTTTCCCCTTCCCATAAAAACTTGTAGAGGTTAACGGTAATAGTTAAATTCTATTTTAAAGTTTACAAATGTCATGATTAATTGAATTCCAATTAACCGGCGTTTGGAAAAATTCAACAGGGATTTACCACATGGTAGCAGATACGACCAAACATATTCTGGAAATAAGTGCGGGAAAATGGTTAAATTCAAACGCCAGTGTGTCCCTTTAAAAGTAATGTAACATTTGGGATTTAAGCAGTGTTTAAAAAAGGGGGTTCCTGTCTGTTTGCAAAGGGTGTAAAAGTGTTCTACTTATGGGCAGTAGAAAAGACGAATATACCCTTATAATACTAAAATATTTAATTTTTAATAATTTAATTATTTTCCGCAGTAAGTAATACCATACAATATTCCTATGCCTTTTTTTTTCTAACAAAAAATTGCAGGAGCTATGGTTAAATTTAGCCAAAATGATTATATCTTGCTCCTTCCGTATGGCAAAGCAAGTCTACCTTATCTCCACGCATACTCCACTTTTAACATTTTTAAGATCCTATCCTAAGATTTACAAATAACAAAAAACCTGATCAGAGTTCCAACAGGTATCTTCAAGACCATCAAACATAAATTTGTATCCAAATTGTTTTGTATCTTTTGAGAGAACCGAGCTGACTCTGAAAAAATAGGGTCAATGTCAATATCTTTCAGTCCAACAGTGTATTTCTGAATGGATTCATTCGTTCAGGATTCGTTGAAATGGATAATTTTGGTTAGCTATAGGCAAACAATTTCGGTAAAATTTCAGTCTCAGTAAGTCCCTAGTATACAATTGCCAAATAACTTTCCACTAGAAATGATGTTCATGTTCCAATACATATAATGATATATCTGGCTTATTAAAGCTTACCTGCAAGAAAAATCACATTTTAACAAATCTTCTGACATTTGACCGTAACACAGCCTCACAAATATCGATAAAGCAGAATACTTGGGCTACGCAGCCATAGATATAGGAAACGTATATAAAGGTCTAGATAAAATATTTCAAAGGGAGTGAATGCGAAGGTGACAGCTAGCAGAAACGCGTAATTTTTGCAGGTTATCCTTATAAGGCGCTATCTATCGGTAAGAAAGCTCGTGCTATCGTCGCGAGAGCCATTAGGTGAAAGCTATTCGTGAGTTCTGAACCGTTCAACCAGTCCCCATGCGCACTATTCGGCAAAAAAAATTCTAGAACTGCCCAAATGCAAACTATTCGCAGACAAGAACCTCTTGTTGAACCGTTCGGAACCGTTCTAACGGTACCTGCCCAAGAGCAAGTACTGGCCGGAACTCAAGGTTGAAATCTCTAAAATTCGTCTGCACATCGTCAAATCGTACGATCTTAAATTGAATCACAACTATTCGTACAAAAGTTCTGAACTATCCTGAACTTTTTTTATGACGTTACAGCTCAGTCCTGGGCCGTTCTCTTAACGGTTCAGAACTCACGAATAGTTTTCAGCTATTGTCTCCTGCTTAAAAATTATACTAAAAGTCACCAACAGATGGTGTCTAAAGACTACGGCCTGCGGAAAGGTCAAGTACTTAGTACTAACAAAGATAATCTAGACTACGGGTACTAAAATGCTAAGAGAGCTCGCGCTCTTGGTCACGTGCCTTCCTCGGTTTCTGCTAGGTGTCAATTCCATATTTTATGTTAGGCTAAGACGCCCCGAAATTTATCTAGACCTTAATATACAAATTCTTATATCTATGTACGTACAAAGATAATTTAAACTCGTACCCTAGATTCGAATACTGAGAGCTTTCCCATTGACGGTTTTGTTACGAAGCGTTTACCCTTTTCCGGCACGTGGCCTCAGAAAAATCGGGCTCCATCGGTTGTGTCACGGCTGACTTCGATCACGTTTTGCCGCGGTATATAGCGTGTGATCGAAGTTGGCTGTGGTTGCGGTAAGGCGCAAACCATGGAGCGAATTTTTTCTGAGTTCCGGCGGGAAGTGGGTAAACGCTAACGGCAACGCGCGAGAGAGGGATTTCGAATCTAGGGTACGAGTTTAAATTATCTTTGGCTCAACAGACTCAACGATTGAAAGAGAAGGTTTCTTCATTGTTAAACGGAATCATGACGTCACAGCACACGGGAAGGCTAGCTGCGGACGGAACAGCAGACGATGGTTTATAAAAATTACAACAATCCTAAAAAAGCGTTCAGCAAAAGTCTCAACGGAATTAGGTGAAAAATATTCGCCAGTCCAGAACCGTTCGGACTGTCCCGACGCAGACTATTCACCGGATATAGAATTCTCGAGAAGTTTTGGCGCAGACTATTCGCTCTCGAGAACAGGCTTTCGGATCGTTCGGGACTGTCCGAGCAGTACTTACTAAAAACAAAGATAATTTAAACTCGTACCCTAGATTCGAAATCACTCTCTCGCGCTTTGCCGATAGCGTTTACCCACTTCCTGCTGGAACTGAGAAAAAATTCGCTCCATGGTTTGCACCTTACCGCAACCGATGGACCCCGATTTTTCTGAGGTCACGTTCCGGAAAAGGGTAAACGCTTCGTAACAAAACCGTCAATGGAAAAGCTCTCAGTATTCGAATCTAGGGTACGAGTTTAAATTATCTTTGCTCAAAAGCAGGTATTGGCGAGAACCCAATGGATGCTTCAATAAAAGATACTCCGTTTTTACTCCCCTCTCCTAATTCATCTGGGAAGGAACTATTTCCGGCGGTCGGTTAAACGGTTAGAATGGTTAGCCAAAAAGTCATATTTAAGCCAATTGGAGACGTGTTTTTGCCCTCATGAGAATTTTGCGTCAGATAAGAAATGCGTCGACTTATGTTAATTTTCGATAATATATTTTAAGGTAAAATATATAATGTTACTAAAACTAAATATAAGAAGATAATATTATTATTATTATCATCCTCTTATGGTATAAATAATTCATATGTAACATAATTACTCATAAGTATGCCTCTGTATAACATTTCCATTGGAAAAAATCAATGAGACCTTGTTTCACGCGGAACATACATTAAGCGGACCCTAAAATGCAAAATTGCTTATAATACTTGCGCTATTGAAAAGGTTACCATGGAAATGAAATCATGTGATCGCGAGGTACGAGCTAAACTTGACAAGGGCAAAGCCAGAAAAGCGCGAGGAATTCTCACTAACTTCCGTTTCCAATCAGTAAAGTCAAGGCACAGCCTTGGTAAAGTTGATGACGCTTATTTCGTCACGGAATTGTAAGTGACGTCATTAACGTCATATCCCGTGAACAAGGTTTCATTATCGAAAATGCTTTTATGGCATACTTATGAGTGATTATGTTACATATGATAATTAAAATTATACGGAATATTTTTATATTACCGGGCAATTTTAAGGCTTCTCATGGAGGCAGAGTTAATTAATTTCGTATAAAATTATCTTTCGGAAAAACTAATTCCTTTAGAACTAAACGTATTACTTTTGCAGTACGGTATGCAACAAGTGTTTCCTTTTAACCAGGTAACTTTTTTGGCATGTTAAGGCTTAGCAAAAAACCCATGTTATGTTCATAGAAATTTAAATTAGACTAGAAGCACGATTGGATTGGGCGGGGACGTACCAGCTAGAAGGCTGCCATCAGAGTGGAATCGCGATAGTCGCGCCATCTCATAGAAACAATTTAAACTAAATAAGTAAATATGGTCACGTGGAATAACATAAAACAGATCATAGGCAACGTATTAAAAACTTTTTTTTATTTATCTGACATTATATTAAGTTATTTAAACAGCTTTAGGAAAATCATAAAAATCTCAAGAATCTACTATATCTACCGTGTCACCCTTAAAGTCATACGTTAACTTTGCGCAATCATTGTAAGTCTGAAATACCACAAATCATCACAGTTTAACTAAATTTTAATTATTTCAGTGTGGTTTAAAATATATCTACATGAGATTCCAAAATCTTGGTTTCAGTGTCTTTTAAACTATCATCAGTATTAGTCAAGTCAAATTGAGTGGTTTCCGGTAGTTCACTTTTTCCGTAAGTTTTCTGTAATAACCTCTGAAAAAAAGGGAAACTAAATAACAATTACTAAAATCAATAAATTGGCATACTCTAGAAGATGTAAATATGCTTTGTTCTGGAATAGATATTTTTAGGAGCTCTTTCAAATTCTTGTTTTAATAAAGAAAATATTCATATTTCAGTTAGTTTTTTATTTCAGAATGTATAGGGTAATTTTACTTGTGTAGGTACAGCATTTGCTTTCAAATGGTGCCTTTTATTTTGAAAGTAAATTTCATCCGGCAGAAAATGTTTACTACACACAAAGTCATATGAAGTAATTGAAGATGGAGTCCAATTTTCGCAATTTACGGCTAAAACATATTTTCCTAGTAATTCAGCATTTCTCAGAGGAAATCTTAGTGTAAAAAAATCTCTTATTCCGAGATTATTATAAAATATTTACTATAATATTACATACTTATGAAATGAGAAATTTATTTCTTTCCCAGATCTCTCTTTACAATGTGAACAAGTTGGCAAGCCAAAATATACCTCTCCTCGGAAGTATGGTCCCTAGTGGTATTAATTTCTCGATACGACCCCCAAAGATATCTCCGCAATTCAGAGTTATTTACGAAAAACGTATTCTCGGTTCAAATCCTGCCCGGTATAAATTTTTAATTTTAATTTAAATAATTGAGACGAAACAATCGAGTTTAATTTATTCAGAATATTATAAATTAAGTAGTTACAACAGCGAGTTAGATTCACTAAAACAATGCACAATTGAATTTAACCCTTTTTACAGTACATGTTTATCAGTTGAATATAATACTAAGCAAATTTTTATGAAAGATACATCTACAGATGGTATTTGTATTTTTCTCGCTTACGAAATACTTGCCGCATCTTTAACGCTCATTTTATTTCAACTTCCAGTTGACGTTGTGACACATACCGCATGAAAAAGACCAATGCCGTCCAATTTCCAATATCATATAATGACTCGCACACCCAAGAAATCATTGACTGCGTTAGAAATCGTAGATATCCAAATATCCACACCAAATATATTTACAAGAAGCAAAAACCTTACCATCAACAAAGCACAGAGAGCCACTTGACTAACCGCAAGCTCTTAAAGCAATAAACGTTAAATTATCAACTTTGAATTAACACAACTATATATAGGTCGTTAATAATACCCGTAAATAAATAACAAAAAAAACTAACAAAGTGGACCACCCACAGGGTCTACCCTTTAACCCTCTAATCTCGGCTGACTGCGCTAAAACAAGATTTAACCTTTAAAAAAAACCAGATTAGGCCTTCATAAATTCATTAATAAAAAAGACTTTATTACCTATTATGCTTACGATGCCTGTCTTAATTTCAGTGAATCTAAGCAGCTATCGGTGGTTCTGTGGTAGAGCGCTCGACTGCCAAGCCGAATGGTCTGGGTTCGAAACCTGGGTGGCGCATTTGTTTTTAATCAATAGAGAAACGCTAAATTAGAATTTCTTCGATGCAATAATTTCAATTTCAATTCTATTTCAATTAAACCAAAATTTCGTACTCTATTAAATACGCTTCCGATAAAGCTGAAGGTCTAATTTTCAATAAGGCGTAACAAGTGTCGGTGGTTCTGTGGTAGAACGTCCGCCTGTCAATCAGGAGGTCTCGGGTTCAAATCCCGCCCGATGCGATCGCAAGTTGATACTAAGACGAATACCGTGTACAATTGGTGGAAACCCTGCCATTGGACGTTGAGAGGTAGCATTACACTCAGCACTCGGTCCGTCCCAAAGTCATTAAGAAGAAGCTGGAGAGAAAACGCCCATATAAACACAACAGACTCAACATGCGCCACCATCAGAACACAAACACAACAAATTCAACACTCACAACCTACGCATAAACATTACAAAAACGTAATACACCAAACCGTCACGACGGTGAGCGAAAAAACACCATCCAAACCAAACCGCAAATGCATCCGTTAACGATTACCGTCACACGGTGGTTTTCCAAACGCTTTGAGAAACTGCGTACGCAATGATTACACTTTGCACCGAAAATGCGAATGCGTTCGCAGGCCTGACACACCCACAGAACCACAAACCCACTGACAGACACGCAGGTTGTATAACCCCTCCTAGGGGACTTTGTCCCCTCGGAGAGGTAAAAAGTGCAGTTTTTAACCATATTTTCGGATATGCTTTTAGACGCAAAAATTTAAACACGAAAAAACAACCGCTGCGCACGACGTGATGCGCAGTGGATCGCCTTTTTTTCCCTCTTCGAAATTCGATTCGTAGCCATGGCGACAATGTTTAATGCGTTTGTCAGATGGCGCGTACATCGCGATTCCACCCTTCTATCTCGCCTGCTTCCCTTGGGATTTGGCGGAAAGGGCAGTGCTTCTAGTCTAATTTATATTTCTATGGTTATGTTCGAGAAAAGTTTCCAGCATTCTAATATTTCAACAAGCACTATATAAATAGTAACATAGTAACTCATGAGTTATGGCTGTCGGAAATATTACTTCTTGGCAATTTCTGGGAAGATGTTTTATTTAAGTGCCTATTACAAATGACTGAAAATTCGTCTGCATATTCACGGCCAACTTTGATCACGCGCTGTTCGCGCTACAGCGGCCAACACATTCGTCGAAACTCCGCGAGCAAGGATTTTCCCCCTATAAACTGTACTATAATGTGTAGGAGGTCAGCGCCACGCTCGGTTGTTATATTGACTTCAATGTAAAAACTATACTAAAAATAATAATCCGCTAGGGGCGCTGACGTCATACACATCTTTTGCTCATAGGTTAACACAGAAACTCCAACGAATGAGATGGCCGCTGTAGCGCGAGACATCAAAGTTGGCCGTGGCATATTGCTCTGCGTAGAATCTAGTCTCAGCTAACACTTGTCGCTATGGAAGTTATTTGATGTTATTTAGTATTTTCATACATTGTGGGGACGCCCATTGGGTTTCCTTAGGCCGCGGTAAATATTATTCAATAGTTTTTTACCTCTCCGAGGGGACAAAGTCCCCTAGGAGGGGTTATACAATGACTGTGTCTGTCTGTCTGTGTGTCTGTCCTGCGACCGCGTTCGCATTATTCGTGCAAAGGTTAATCATTGCGTGCGCAGTTTCTCGAAGGGTTGGCAAAACCACCGTGTGACGGTGAGCGTTAATGGATTCATTTGCGGTTTGATTTGGATGGTGTTTTTCGCTCACCGTCGTGACGGTTTGGTGTATTACGTTTTTGTAATGTTTATGCGTAGTTTATAAATGTTGAGTTCGTGTTATGACGGTTGTGAGTGTTGAGTTTGTCGTGTTTGTGTTTTGATGGTTGTGCATGTTGAGTTCGTGTTATGATGTTGAGTCTGTTGTGGGCGTTTTCTCTCCAACTTCTTCTAACTGACTTTGGGACGGACCGAGTGCTGAGTGTAATGCTACCTCTCAACGTCCAATGGCAGGGTTTCCACCAATTGTTCACGGTATCCGTCTTAGTTTTAATTTGCGAATTATTGGCGCCGGCCGGGAATCGAACCCGGGTCTGCCTCGTGCAAGAGATTTACTCTAACCACTCAGCCACCAACGCTTGTTAAGTTACGGTGTTTTTCAAAGTTATAACGTTAGGTACTATAATTTATTCTACATCATTTTAAATATTTATAAATTATATTAATCTTATATTTAATGAAATATTTATAAAATATATTAAGCTTATATTTAATTAAATATTTATAAATTACATTAATCTTATTTTTAATTAAATATTTATAAATTATATTAATATTATATATAATTATACATCTGAGTTAAATGTAAATAAGATATTCTTTTTTATTATTGCTAATCTTGTTTACTATTTTTTAACCTCATATCATCCGCTCAACAGCGTTTATTGTGTCATTATATTCTGTCATTCCATCTTGTACAGTATTCATTATTAATATGTTTTAATTAATAAACGTTTGTTATTTTAATATATTATGACTTCTTACTAGTTCGTCCGTGTAGTGTAGTGTAGGCTTTGCTGTTATCATTGGTATTTAAAAAACTCCAATATGATATGGGCCCAGCACGCTTCCACTGCGCAACAACAAAACTAAAGGACTAGTCTACTGCCTGCTGTAACCGGTATCCTGATCCCAGCTACCATCACCGTATTCAGTGTCCTGGTCAACAGTTCCCGAAAGAAACCATGGATAGTCTACTTCGCCAAGACGATGAAAACCTATCTGGTCCGGAGAATTGGAGGAGTTCGAAATGACAAATAGTCGACATCCTCACCGTACGAGACGTTTACGAGATACTGACTGGGGAATGGGTTGAACCCACGGGGCCGTTATTATCAGCAGCAGAGAAGACAGAGTATGCAACTGTCAAGAAAAAATACCGATTGACATTCAGTACAGTCCGGGGTATCATCTGGTCAGCCTTGTCTAAGAAGGTCCAAAACATGTTTACAAATTGCGAGATACCAAAGGAGATGTGGGATAAGTGGCAGAAGTCGTCCAACCGTCTGCGTAAGCTTCTGGCGCAACTTATGCGAACTACGAAGTCACCAGACGTCGACATGGCCACCCACATTGCCCAGATGTGTTCTCTCTGGACAGACATCTTGTCAACGGCACAGACAGAGAAAAACGTAATATTCGACGACTGCATCCTCATTGCCTGCATCTTCGAGTCTCTACCTCAGGATGAGTATCGAGAATTCGGTATGCTCTGGGACACGCTGCCAACAGAAAACCAGACGGTCGCAGAGTTGGAACGTCTGTTGATTGGCCGTGCAACTCGAGAAGGTAACGCTTTCCAAGATTCCTCTGGTCTGATGGCGAAACGCACTACCGGAAGTCATCACGGTCACTCAACAAACGAGATGAAAGGCATGAGACGTAAGCGAAAATGCACCAATTTCCAAAAGTTCGGTCACGTTGCAGAAGACTGTCGAGGACAAAAAGAGCTCCTAGAAAGACGAGCGTTGACGAAAGTAATCGCACCAGCATTGGGGGTCTGATTGCAGCAAACGGTCTCGTTGCTTGCTCATCATCTGAAGCAGCATGGTATTTTGACTCGGGTGCTACACAGCATATCACGAACGACGCCACAACGTTCCTAAATTGCAGCAAGTTCGCTACTCCAGCGACTCTTCAGATTGGAAACAAGACGCAGATGACAGCGGATGGTGAAGGAGACATAAGGATTTAGTTCCGGATCGGAAAGAAACTCTATCAAGAGGTAGTCCACTATGTCTGGCACATCCGTGACTTTGCCTACAATGTTTTCTCGCTGAAAAGCGCAATGAAGAGAAACAAGAATCTGGAGTTCAAGGTCATAGCAAATTCTTGCGGTCTCTATGAAGTTGTCGGAGGCAAAAGGAACCTTTGTGTACCTGGCAAGGTCGAGAGTCTGTATCGTCTGGATATCAAAGTAGAGCAGCCATCATGCTCCGCTCACATCGCAGCAGATCCGAGGAATGACCGGAAAGCAGATCTCCAAGTCTGGCATGAACGCATGGGTCATCAGGATAAACGGCATGTAGCAGCGACGTTACGGAGGCTCGGATACGAAGTTCTAAACCAGACGTCTGACAAGCTCTGTGAAGGGTGCATCTACGGCAAGATGACTAGGCACAATTTCGGCACTCATTTGGAGAAGGCTACGAAACCAGGTGAAAGGATCCATTCAGCTCTCTGGGGACCATCACCGACACCGTCCATGAAGGGGAAGAAATACTACCTCCTATTCAAAGACGAGTATTCCAGTGTTCGAGCCGTATATTTCCTAACGAAGAAATCCGAAGTCGTCAACTGTTTCAAAGATTTCCTTGCCTTTTGCCGAACCCGCAATCACACAGTACAAGAGCTGGTCACGGACAATGGAACTGAATATGTCAACGAAGAATTCCGTGAATGGACTTCTCAAGAAGCTCTACATCACCGCAAGTCCATGCCATACACGCCCGAACAGAACGGTGTCGCTGAACGAGAAAATCGTACGATCATGGAGTCTGTAAGGGCCATGTTGCATTCCAGATCGGACCTACCACCGAAACTCTGGGCTGAAGCGGTGAACACGGCCGTCTATATCCTGAACTGAACAGCACCTATATGCATTGCTGGGAAGACACCATTCGAATTGTGGACAGGGAAGACAAATCCATCGATCCAGCATCTGCGAGTCTTTGGCACTGAGTGCTTTGTCCACATACCAAAAGAGAAGCGAAAGAAGCTGTCTCGGAAGCGTATAAAGGTTTCCAGGTTGGCTATGAAGACAATGCAGACGGATATCGAGTTTTTGTTCCAGAGCTGAACGATGTCCTAAGATTTCGAGATGTTAAATTCAATCCCGAGACGTGCGTTCCTGATTCCTGGATTCCTGTCTCTGAGGAGTTGCCCAGCCAGGGCGAGCAATTGACCAACGATTTGGTTTGCGAAAACCGGCCAACCAGAGCCACCAACTCATCAAAAGACGGACCGACCAGAGCCACTAATGCACCATCAGGCATGCCAACCAGAGCTGCCGACTACTCAAACGACGAGACAACCAAATCCGTCGGAAGACTTGGCTACCGGACACAATGAGGCAACAGTCTGTGACGAAATGTCAGACAACCGCTCTGAGAAGAGTGGTCCGGTACTCAGAGATCGTTCAACGCTCAAGAGAGTTCAGCTATGCCATACCTGTCATCCAGGAAATAAAGCTTTTGTGATGTGTGGTACCTTACCACAGACTGCAAGAGAAGCACGTTCAAGCAGCGAATCAATAGAAGGGCAGAAGGCAATGTCAGATGAGCTTTCAGCAATGAAGAAACACGATGTCTACGAGATGGTCGATCCTCCGCCAGGTCGGAAAATCGTTAGATTTTTCGTATGAAGAATGATGAAGATGGTACTGTCATCAAATATAAAGCCCGGCTCGTAGCAAAAGGCTACACGCAACGAGAAGGTATCGACTACGACGAGACTTTCGCACCAGTTGCTCGCTTCGAAACGCTAAGAATTTTTCTCAGTCTGGTTGCTAAGGAAAATCTTATTCTAAGACAATTGGACGTAAAGACTGCATTTCTTCATCGAAAATTATTCGAAGAAATCTACCTGCGCCAACCCGAAGGTTTCGACGACGGTAGCGGACGAGTCTTGAAGTTACGGAAAAGTCTTTACGGTCTCAAGCAATCTCCACGATGCTGGAACGAGCGAATCGACAAGTTCCTACGTAACCATGGATTCAAAAGCGCTGATGGAGATCGATGCCTATATATCCTGTCAACCAACGACGCTTTCTTGGTCCTCATCCTCTACGTTGATGATGGTCTGATCGCTGGAAGTACAATCGAAGCGGTAGACGAGTTCCACCTAAATTTCATTGAAGTATTCGAAATCCTCACAGGAAGAGCATCAACCTACCTTGGCCTGAAAATCGATACGTTGGAAGACTGATCCATATTTCTACACCAGAGCGCCTATGTCGAAAATGTCTTAGAGAGGTTCAACATGCAAGACTGCAAACCAGTAAAAACTCCCACCCGCAGTCCAGACACGACCGATCAGAGTCAAGAGAGTTTCGAGTCAACGACCATGTACGCCTCAGCCATTGGAAGTCTCAGATACGCAGCCACAGGAACATGACCTGACATAGAATACGCTGTCAATCGAGCATCTCAAGCCATGGCCAATCCCACAGTCGCTGACTGGAACTGGGTTAAAAGAATCTTTCGATATCTCAGAGGGACCACAACACTTGGTCTCCTATTCAAGGCAGGCGACTCCATGACGACAAACCCTTACAGCGACGCTGACTATGCTGGCTGCGAAAAGACGAGACGTCTGGAGCGTACAACTCCAGTCATTTGGGCGAGCAGGAAGCAACAATCCGTTGCCCTATCAACCACAGAGGCCAAGCTGGTAGCTGCCACCGAAGCAGTGAAGGATGTCGTCTGGATTGAACGGGTTAAGTCATTCCTGGGTGTCGTAGACGATAATGTCCCGACATTACGAGTCGACAACGTCGGAGCCATCAAACTAATAAAAAAATCCAGAGTTTCACCGTCGAACGAAACACATTAGTATTCGCCAATACTACGTTCGTGAACTGGTTGAAGAGGGCATCATCAACGTCATGTATGTCCCAAGTGAAGAACAACTAGCGGACATATTCACCAAGTCTCTGTCCGCAGAAGTCTTCATTCGTATTCGTCAAAAACCCAACCTACGTTACCTTGAAAAAGTCTTCATCGAGGGTGAGTGTTGAAGATAAGAAACGATATCGGCTTTTTCCGGTTCGTTTTTTTTAACAGGTTAAAATGTTAAATGTAAATAAGATATTCTTTTTTAATTATTGCTAATCTTGTTTACTATTTTTAACCTAATATATATATATATATCCGCTCAACAGCGTTTATTGTGTCATTATATTCTGTCATTCCATCTTGTACAGTATTAATTATTAATATGTTTTAATTAATAAACGTTTGTTATTTTAATAAATATATTATGACTTCTTACTAGTTCGTCAGTTTAGTGTAGTGTAGGCTTTGCTGTTATCATTGGTATTTAAAAAACTACAATAACACTCCTACAAGTTTTCTACAGCTGGCTTAACTAGTCTATGTATATCTACTGCAACAAGCATTGTGATATTAATACGTGCCAAAAATTCAATATTTGTTCT
Organism: Leiobunum rupestre; assembly: GCF_980474605.1. Lineage (NCBI taxonomy): Eukaryota > Metazoa > Arthropoda > Arachnida > Opiliones > Sclerosomatidae > Leiobunum > Leiobunum rupestre. Next base: position 18,085,052 of record NC_143394.1, read on the forward strand.
AAATTAGACAAGTATATCCTCCAAACAAGGTTTTGAATTTTTAGTTATTGCCTTCAGAAATCCCAACGAAGGTTTGGGAACAATTAGAACATCCCCCTACATGTTTTCTACAACTGGATAAACCCGTGTCTTGTAAATAAGGCAAATAAGTAAGCAACTATGAGGGAATTAAAATGTAAACAAGTTGGCAAGCTTGCCAAAATATACCTCTCCTCGGAAGAATTGTCCCTAGTGGTATTGATTTCTTGAGATGATCGTTAAAGATATATCTCCGCAATTCAGAGCTATTTACTAAAAACGTAATCCCGATTCCATCCCGCCCGGTATAAAATTTTAATTATAATTAAAATAAATGAGACGAAACAACCGATTTTAATTTATTCAAAATATTATAAATTAAGTAGTTACAACAGTGAGTTAGACGTACTAAAACAATGCACAATTGAATTTAACCCTTTTTACAGTACAAGTTTATCAGTTGAATATAATACGAAGCAAATTTTAATGAAAGAAATATCTACCGATCGTATTTGTATTTTTCTCGCTTACGAAATACTTGCCGCATCTTTAACGCTCATTTTATTTCAACACTCGTTGACTTCCAGTTGACGTTGTGACAAATACCGCATGAAAAAGACCAAAACCATCCAATTTCCAATATCATTAATGACTCGCACACCCAGGAAATCATTGACTGCGTTAGAAATCGTAGATATCCAAATATCCACACCAAATGTATTTACAAGAAGCAAAAACCTTACCATCAACAAAGCACAGAAAGCCACTAGACTAACTGACAGCTCTCAAAGTAATAAACGTTAAATTGTCGCCTTTGCATTAACACAACTATATATAGGTCGATAATAAAACCCGTAAATAAATAACAAAAACCTAACAAAGTGAACCACCCACAGGGTCTACCCTTTAACCCTCTTATCTCGGCTGACTGCGCTAAAACAAGATTTGACCTTTAAAATTGCATACGTAAACAAGTTGGCAAGCCAAAATATACCTCTCCTCGGAAGAATTGTCCCTAGTGGTATTAATTTCTCGAGATAACCCTTAAAGATATATCTCCGCAATTTAGAGTTATTTGTTAAAAATATTAACCCATTTCTATCCCGCCCGGTATAAAATTTTTATTATAATTAAAATAATTGAGACGAAACGACCAATTTTAATTTATTCAGAATAATAATCAGCTAGGCTAATACCCAAGGCACCACCTTAGGCCTAAGTCATCGAGCGACTTTTAAAGCCTTTAATTCAGGTAGCCGGGTTACAATGCGTAGGAGGGTGGTGGCAAGCCCTGCATGCCACGCGTTCGAGCCAACAGCTCCCTACACTAACTATTACCGTTAACCTCAACAAGTTTTTGTTTAAGGGGAAACCGAAGAACTCGGGGGAAAACCCCTTAAACCAGTGGGGAGAGAACTTGCAAACTCTACGCATAAGTTAAGTAGTTACAACAGTAAGTTAGACGTACTATAACAATGCACAATTGAATTAAACCCTTTTACAGAACAAGTTTATCAGTTAAATATAATACGAAGCAAATTTTAATGAAATATCTACTGAGGCTTTTTGGAATTACTCGCTTACGAAATACTTGCCGCATCTTTAACGCTCATTTTATTTCAACACTCGCCCTTGATGAAGATACCGTAGATATCTGGTAGTGGACGACTCGTTCACTTCCTGTTGACGTTGTGACGCATACCACATGAAAAAGACCAATGCCGTCCAATTTCCAATATCATATAATGACTCGCACACCCAAGAAATCATTGACTGCGTTAGAAATCGTAGATATCCAAATATCCACACCAAATGTATTTACAAGAAGCAAAAACCTTACCATCAACAAAGCACAGAGAGCCACTTGACTAACCGCCAGCTTTTAAAGCAATTAACGTTAAATTATCTCCTTTGAATTAACAGAACTATATATAGGTCGTTAAGAAAGTGGACCACCCACAGGGTCTACCCTTTAACCCTCTAATCTCGGCTGACTGCGCTAAAACAAGATTTAACCTTTAAAAAATACCAGATTAGGCCTTCATAAATTCATTAATAAAAAAAGACTTTATTACCTATTATGCTTACGATGCCTGTCTTAATTTCAGTGAATCTGAGCAGCTATCGGTGGTTCTGTGGTAGAGCGCTCGACTGCCAAGCCGAATGGTCTGGGTTCGAAACCTGGGTGGCGCATTTGTTTTTAATCAATAGAGAAACGCTAAATTAGAATTTCTTCGATGCAATAATTTCAATTTCAATTCTATTTCAATTAAACCAAAATTTCGTACTCTATTAAATACGCTTCCGATAAAGCTGAAGGTCTAATTTTCAATAAAGTCCCATTTTCATGCTCGCTGGTAGCGGATAAAAATCGTCAAAATTCGCTTCCGCCACTCGCAAGCGTGAAAACAAAGCTAAGATATCTGTTTGAAACAGATCGACGCGGAAAGTAAAAAAGTGTGTAGCTGAAGCGGATTTTGACGATTTTGACCCGCTACCAGCGAGCATGAAAATGGGGCTTGAGGCGTAACAAGTGTCGGTGGTTCTGTGGTAGAACGTCCGCCTGTCAATCAGGAGGTCTCGGGTTCAAATCCCGCCCGATGCGATCGCAAATTGATACTAAGACGAATACCGTGTACAACTGGTGGAAACCCTGCCATTGGACGTTGAGAGGTAGCATTACACTCAGCACTCGGTCCGTCCCAAAGTCATTAAGAAGACGTTGGAGAGAAAACGCCCATATAAACACAACAGACTCAACATGCACATCCATCAGAACACAAACACAACAAATTCAACACTCACAACCTACGCATAAACATTACAAAAACGTAATACACCAAACCGTCACGACGGTGAGCGAAAAAACACCATCCAAACCAAACCGCAAATGCATCCGTTAACGCTCACCGTCACACGGTGGTTTTGCCAACCCTTTGAGAAACTGCGTACGCATTGATTACACTTTGCACCGAAAATGCGAACGCGTTCGCAGTCCTGACAGACAGACACACCCACAGACACACCCACAGACCCACCCACAGACCCACCCACAGACCCACAGACAGACACGGTCGTTGTATAACCCCTCCTAGGGGACTTTGTCCCCTCGGAGAGGTAAAAATGTAGACTTTAACAAGTTGGCAAGCCAAAATATACCTCTCCTCGGAAGAATTGTCCCTAGTGGTATTAATTTCTCGAGATAACCCTTAAAGATATATCTCCACAATTTAGAGTTATTTGTTAAAAATATTAACCCATTTCTATCCCGCCCGGTATAAAATTTTTATTATAATTAAAATAATTGAGACGAAACGACCAATTTTAATTTATTCAGAATATCATAAGTTAAGTAGTTACAACAGTAAGTTAGACGTACTATAACAATGCACAATTGAATTAAACCCTTTTACAGAACAAGTTTATCAGTTAAATATAATACGAAGCAAATTTTAATGAAAGAAATATCTACAGAGGCTTTTTGGAATTACTCGCTTACGAAATACTTGCCGCATCTTTAACGCTCATTTTATTTCAACACTCGCCCTTGATGAAGATACCGTAGATATCTGGTAGTGGACGACTCGTTCACTTCCTGTTGACGTTGTGACGCATACCACATGAAAAAGACCAATGCCGTCCAATTTCCAATATCATATAATGACTCGCACACCCAAGAAATCATTGACTGCGTTAGAAATCGTAGATATCCAAATATCCACACCAAATGTATTTACAAGAAGCAAAAACCTTACCATCAACAAAGCACAGAGAGCCACTTGACTAACCGCCAGCTCTTAAAGCAATTAACGTTAAATTATCTCCTTTGAATTAACAGAACTATATATAGGTCGTTAAGAAAGTGGACCACCCACAGGGTCTACCCTTTAACCCTCTAATCTCGGCTGACTGCGCTAAAACAAGATTTAACCTTTAAAAAATACCAGATTAGGCCTTCATAAATTCATTAATAAAAAAAGACTTTATTACCTATTATGCTTACGATGCCTGTCTTAATTTCAGTGAATCTAAGCAGCTATCGGTGGTTCTGTGGTAGAGCGCTCGACTGCCAAGCCGAATGGTCTGGGTTCGAAACCTGGGTGGCACATTTGTTTTTAATCAATAGAGAAACGCTAAATTAGAATTTCTTCGATGCAATAATTTCAATTTCAATTCTATTTCAATTAAACCAAAATTTCGTACTCTATTAAATACGCTTCCGATAAAGCTGAAGGTCTAATTTTCAATAAGGCGTAACAAGTGTCGGTGGTTCTGTGGTAGAACGTCCGCCTGTCAATCAGGAGGTCTCGGGTTCAAATCCCGCCCGATGCGATCGCAAATTGATACTAAGACGAATACCGTGTACAACTGGTGGAAACCCTGCCATTGTACGTTGAGAGGTAGCATTACACTCAGCACTCGGTCCGTCCCAAAGTCATTAAGAAGAAGTTGGAGAGAAAACGCCCATATAAACACAACAGACTCAACATGCACAACCATCAGAACACAAACACAACAAATTCAACACTCACAACCTACGCATAAACATTACAAAAACGTAATACACCAAACCGTCACGACGGTGAGCGAAAAAACACCATCCAAACCAAACCGCAAATGCATCCGTTAACGCTCACCGTCACACGGTGGTTTTGCCAACCCTTTGAGAAACTGCGTACGCAGTGATTACACTTTGCACCGAAAATGCGAACGCGTTCGCAGTCCTGACAGACAGACAGACCCACCCACAGACCCACAGACAGACACGGTCGTTGTATAACCCCTCCTAGGGGACTTTGTCCCCTCGGAGAGGTAAAAACCATTAATATACCCTTCCGCTAAGCTGAGTTTATAATTTTCAAAGAAGCGTAAAATCTATCGGTGGTTCTGTGGTAGAACATTCGCCTGTCGTGCAGAAGGGCTCGGATTCGAAACCTGGGCGGCGCTTTCTTTTTTAATCAACAGAGAATCAGGCCCGTACATGGGGGGGGCGCCAGGGGATGCTCAGCGCCCCCAAATGAGTACTGAGCATCCCCAATCCGCCCGACCCAAAAAAAATCGATTGCTCAATTACCGAAAGATATGATCTAAAATATTTGTATATTAATCAAAAAGGAAAATTACTTTTACTAACGAGCTAGTATCAGTAGATATTTGAAACCATTTTACTAAAGTTTTTGAAAATTGCTTTCGCGCGTCTCACAGCACCAGAAAAACTTTTCAATTGTAGAAATATTGAACCAGCTTATCAAAAATGTTTTGACGGATATTTTAGGGCTACAACCAGGTACACGAAAAAGAGAAAAGTGATTAGACTCAAGGCATTGGCACCCCCAAAATGAATTTGAGCGCCCTCGAGTTTTGGCAGCTGTGTACGCGCCTGCAGAGAATACGCTTAGAGGTCGGTGACGGTTAATCATTATCCATGATTAAATTGATTTTTTCGGGGAAAAAATGTAAACAAAGAAATTTACCGGTTAATATTTCGGAAAATGATTAAAAAACATGTATTATTCGTAAAATTTGAGCTTTTTATCGAAAAAAACGTCGTTTTTCCGTTTAATTTTACAAATTTATCAAAAAATTCATCGGATAATACAGAAATATAAATTACTTGATCAAAACGTTTTACGAATAATTTTGAGAGCTTTATCTATTGAATAAAAGTTAACCATCCCCGACCTCTACGCTACAGTAGAATTACTTCGATGCAATAATTTAAATGGAACATGAAATTTCGTTCTATTTAATAACAACCAAAATTTAATACTCTGTTAATTTGTAATAAACATGTTCGTGGTGATCTGGACAATTGCTGTAAATCGCAACACATTCAAATCATGATTTAATTTGTAATGATAACTTTTTAGAACGGGATATACAAATTGTAAATGGCAAAAGGTGGTGTTTGATGCTCATGTTGGAATCGATCTTCATCATTAAGAAAGTTATTAATTTATATTGCAAGCTCAGACTCCATAAATTAGCGAAGGACAAAAATCTAGAAATGAAGGGTCAAGCCATCAGACTTAAATTGTCAAAGCTAATTTTATTTCAAGGACAATAGCTACATACCTTTAGTAGAATCATTATTAATCCAAGGTAGAATCATCCTTTTCAACAAAATTCCATTTACTTTTGTTTACAATTTAGAATCTCAGAATATTCCCATAACAAGCCATAACCACAACAAACCGGATAGTTACTTAAGCCTTTGACAAAATATCATTTCGCAATTAGAATTTTTTGTTTTTAATTATAAGATCATCTGCTGCTTTTTATTTGGGTTTTGAAAGAATTAATTGACTTATTTAAAAATTATAATAAAAATTTACCTTATTTTAAATTCTCACATCCAAAATATTCGCGAATCACGTCAGAGTACCTAAAAGATTACAAACACGAACATGTGTGACGTGTCACGTGATGTTTTTGTATTTTCTCGCCTAATCGACAGGCGTCGCTTAAACGTGGTACCACAGGAATACGGAACAAATACCGGTTGTCTGCTAGTCGTCGCCTCCGTATTTACCCCCTGTAGAATCTTGGGTCTATTTCTTTATTATGTCTATGGTGGAAACCCTGCCATTTGGACGTTGAGACGTTTATCGTAACCGTCAGCACTCGGTCCGTTCCAAAAGTCAATAACAAGAAGTTAGAGAGAAAACGCCCATACATACAAAATGCAAACACAACACACTGAACACCCACAAGTTGTGGGTGACAAACTCAACATTCCCACATTACGCATAAACATAACAATAACATAATTTCCAATGAAACTGAGTTGAAACCGTCACGACGGTGAGCGTTAACGAAAAAACAACCATACCAAACCGCACCAACCGCAATTTAATAAAACGAATTTACGGTTATACTAGTTTTATTGTTTTTCCTTTGCTCAAGGTTTGTTTTAAAATATAACCTTGACCATCTTGTTGATATGTTGCCTCCCCGCTTCAGCTGTGGATCCGTTTTCTTTCCCACTAAAGAGTTTATGAACTCATTTTTAGGGATTGGCTGAACTATTCCAGGGCAACATTTCAACAAGTTGGGCAAGCGTAAAGACATTTTATAAAATCAACTATTAGAGTAAAGAGTTCACTAAAATCCCCTGAAATTTTAACATTTATCAATAGAGCAGTGTTGCCCATCTGTGGGATAAATTCCTATTTTTCGAGATTTTTTAGGCTGCGTGGGATAAAAGAATTTTTAAGCGAAAATCATTGATTTTGTGGGATTTTTGACCTTAAAAGTTTTCTTAATTTTTTTTGAAAAACCGCTATTTCCGAAAACATTATCTAGCTTATCTTTTTGTGAATTAAATTGAATTAAAAAATGTGTATATTTTATTTGTTTTTTTAATTAAATTTTTTCCCCGTGCTAGTCTACGAAACCATAAAAATATTTGGCATGTTTTCTGCTGAGTTTTGGGAGGGGGCATGGCAAAAAACGTTTTCGGGGTTTGGCTGAAAATTTTGTAACTTGACTGTGGGGTTTTCGCTCCTCAAACATTGGCAACATTGCAATAGAGGGGTCTGCATCAATATTTATAGGTCTCAAATATATTTGTATTTCTTATTTAAATAGTAAACATAACCCAAGATATTAGGTAAATCTGATATCTGTTCAAACCGTCCCTTTAAGCCTTCTTTATCTTCTGGCTAACAAATTATACGTCAATGCAGACCTATTATCAGAAAATGTATTGAGTCTTTTTAAATGATGTTATGTTGAATCTGTCTGAAGTTTCATGGAATGATACACTCCAATGTCCAACAAACCAGAGGAATACTAATAGATGTTTATCTGGTGACAACACTAGTCTTCCACTCCCTATAATTATGTTATAATTTTAAATAAACCATTACAATATTAAGTCATTAAATGTTTAGAGGCATCCCTGTAAAAAGTTCAGACTGATGCTCTGAGCTACCAAATTTCCTGACTTAGCTCTTCCTAAATGATAGGCCTAACTCTAAACATTGATTAACAATTAAACTATCATAATTCATTATACCATATGTAACATAATTACTCATAAGTATGCCACTGTACCTTTATTCCATTCAAAAATCTTCACTAACTGTTTGTTTCACCACGAACCAGTAAAAAGGTGGACTACGTTAGATTTTAACCTTTTTATTCATCCTAGTAATTTTGGGAGTCACACTATTGGCTACTAACATATGTATTTAAGCCAATGGAAAACCTCTAAATTGAGAAATAATTTTTTGCGTCGGAATTTTAGTCAGCCCCAAGGTTCATAAATCAAAGATAATATAACTACGTACCCTAGATTGGAAATCAAGCTCCTTGAACGTAACGCAGGCTCTTACTGAGTTCCCGGCGGAAGTCGGAAAAAATGGCCTCCATGGAGCTGGCTGGGCTACCGACATATAGTTAAATCGTAGAGTTTTAGTGAAAATTACGCCGTCGTTTTTGACTCGTGGTTTTCAAGATACCAGATATTTTGGCATTATATGGTTTTAAAACAATAATGGATCATGCCTGTAGCTCTAAAAATGTTTCTAAACGAAAGAAAACTAAAGGTGAGTAATATAATCTTGGGTTATCTCTTGAAATTCCTTATTTCCCACCCTGCTATGGAGCCCGATTTTTCCGAACTTCCGGCGCGAACTCAGTAAGAGCCTCAACAGAAAACGCGCTATCGAGAAACGCCGTGATTTCGAATCTAGGGTACGTAGTTATATATTATCTTTGGCCCAATGTAGCTATATTGAATTTTATAAACTCGCTCGGTTTGTGCGGATGTAGTTAAATTATAATTAATTTAGAAAAATAAAAGGTTGGGGAAAATGACCAATAAGTGATAGCTTTCCGAAAATGGAACAAGTCCTCGAAGTGGGATATTCCAATTTCCACCAGCGTTATTAAAACCCATATTAAGCTTAGAAGAGTTAGGCCTAGCCTAGGCTCAAAAGAATCTGCAAAGTCTCCAACTTTATACTTGGAGGAATAAAACAAGTATACAGGAGTTGCGGAGAGCTGCGAAATCGGTTTCGTCAGTGACCGTGAACACGCGCGAGACGGAGGGGTTCAAACGCGACTAGCGCCAACTGCATTCGGAATTTTGCAACTATTCTCATTTTATAGCATTGTTTTCGCGTCGTCTGGTTTGTTTTATTCCTCCAAACAAATATGAGTCATTTTGGAAAAAGGCGCAAAGAATTTAGAAATGTTTCAAAACAAATCAGACGACGCGAAAACAATGATATAAAATGTGAAGAGTTGCAAAATTCCGAATGCAGTTGGCGCTAGTCGCGTTTGAACCCCTCCGTCTCGCGCGAGTTCACGGTCACTGACGAAACCGATTTCGCAGCTCTCCGCAACTCCTGTATACTTGTTTTATTCCTCCAAGCTTTATAGATGTGCCAGAAAAGCTCAACCTGAATTTCATCTATTTTTTCCAATAAACCTGCTTCTTTTATTTGACAATGCAAATTTTTTTTAGAACGTAAGTCTCCGAGAACTTCATTAATTTGCAAATTAATTATATTAACAGAACTTAACACTATATTGTAGTTCATTTTAGCTACTAAGCCTTGGTTGTTCAAACCGGTTTGTTTCCAAAAAAAATAGCCGTCGGTTTATCAGACGTAGAGCTAATTGTTCGACGGCGTAATCGGCATTTGAGATTCGATGATGTCAAATATGACATCAAATATTACGTAGGGTACAGATGACGCAATATCTGTGAAACAAACCGTTAGTGAAGAAATAGAGCTAGTGGCATACTTATGAGTAATTATGTTACATATGATTATACTCATTCGGAAATTTTGTGCCGTACTTTTTTTTGAGATAAGCAATAATGGCATCAGGTCACTGGAGACCCATAGATGCCCGTTATACTATAGTAGGGCCAGAACTTACGAGACGTTCAGTTAAGGAGAAGGTTAAGCAGTTTGAACGAATAAACAGCCAGCACCCGCCAGAGTGGCAGACGCTGTCGGGGGGGAGAGCCATATACGCCAGGGAATAGCTAGCCGGGGGAAGCCGTCGTAATAAAGCCCACTGGGGACAGTGGAACATATAGTGAGAAAGATCTCCCAGGACGGTACACGTCCTACATAGAGGGGTAGAGGACCGCCGGAGTGGGGAAACGATCAACGTAGGCGCAGGCTCCAGAGGGCCGGATAGCAAGGGGTAGGACGAACGGAATATAGGAAACGACCCGCCAAGAGCGAATCCCAGTGGGGCTTCCAAGACGAAAGAAGGGCAGTAGCAAGTATCCTTCACCACTGAAGGCCGTCAGCGAGGGAGAAAACATAGGGAACCATTGGAGAAACCACCGCGGCACGGGCAGCACGATCCGCCAACTCATTCCCGGGTATAACGGGTATCCCGATATGCGCCGGTACCCACAGGAAAGTGAAAATAGCCTGGGGGAAAGCACGCAGTCGACCCAACAGAGGATATAACAGTGGGTTGGATTGATCTGGGTGACTGAGTAACGCTAAAGCCGACCGGGAATCAGAGCAAATTACAGCTTCCAGGATCTGATGATCTAGAAGCCAAAGAAGGGCCTGCACAATGGTCAACTTCGCCAGATACAATAGTTCCTCTATTTCTTTTCTATCTCTATGGGTTAGACTATTGGTGATCTAGTCCCGAACTCTCCGGGAAATTTTGCTGACGTCAGAGCTCAGTCCTGAACAGTTCTTTGAGCATTCCCGGACTGGCGAATAGTTTTCACCTAATAACGCAAACGTGAGACCGTTAAGCTTCACCGAAGATAATTTAAACTCGTACCCTAGATTCGAATACTGAGAGCTTTCCCATTGACGGTTTTGTTAAGAAGCGTTTACCCTTTTCCGGCACGTGATCTCAGAAAAATCGGGCTCCATCGGTTGCGGTAAGGCGCAAACCATGGAGCGAATTTTTTTCTGAGTTCCAGCGGGAAGTGGGTAAACGCTATCGGCAACACGCGAGAGAGTGATTTCGAATCTAGACTAGGGTACGAGTTTAATTTATCTTTGGCTTCACTGAACGTCTGAACGTAAGCAGACACCTAATAAACTCACCGACGTCAGCGTTGCCAGACGTACCATAATTATTGTCCGCGTTCAGTAACAGCAAACGGTTGGACCATTGAATGCGCATTCGCTACTGTACGACTTTTTTCACTTCCGGGATTGACGTCAAGTTTACAAACGGAGAGTCAACGAAATAAGCGCCTGGAAGAGCCGGTTATCTTGTTGATAAACGCAATCGTGACGTCACAGCACGCGGGAAGGCTAGTTGCAGTAAAATTCAATAATTCTAGCTACGAATTTTGGTCGTAACATAATTTTACCTGTGTGCCATATAGTACGCCTTTTGGCAATAATTTTAACAGGCCATACCATATTTCCATAATTCGGATAGGACACATCTTTTTTTTTCAATAATTTTCAAAAACACTAACATTTTTATCTCATATGTAACGCGCAAAAAAAATCTTGATGTTGATAACGACGTTTTTTGGTCCACTGCAAACTTTGATCACGCGCTGTTCGCGCCCAGCGGCCAACCCATTAATTGAGGTTTCTATGTTAACCTATGAGCAAAAGATACGTGTATGGTTTCAGCGCTCCTAGCGGCATATTAGTTTTCGAATAGTTTCTGCATTGAAGCCAATATAAAAACATAGAAATAGAAATGAGACTAGAACCACGATCGGATTGGGGGATATGTACCTGCTAGAACGACGCCATTAGAGTGGAATAGCGCACATCCACGCCATCTAATAAACAAATTGAAACTAAATATGATCGATCGGTTTTCGACTTATCCATGCCACGGCCCCCTGCACGCGCTCACGCTGCTCGCGACGATAGCGGCCCCGGCAAAGAATTTCCTCCCCATGTATTTTCGCGACAGCGATTTTCCGTCGCTTGGAACGCTGGTGTAACAACCGGAATCTATCAAAGAGGCGGGAAGTTTAACATACGTTTCAATGGCGATGAATTTGCATTAGTGAAGTTTTTTTCCAACTGTTTTATTGAATTTGGAGAAATTTGTAACAAACAATTAGTAATTACACTTTTTAAGTATGTAAGTTTTCATTTCAAAAAATTTTTTTTAATAAATATTTCAATATTTTGAGTGGTAACATTTTATTGCTAAGCCTAACCATAAATGGTTTAAGTTTTGTATTGGCAATGAGTTTTCAAGTTATTAAAAACTGTATTTTGTAGTTATTTAAGACTATAATTATGATAACTGCTCATAATTTTTGTCATATTCACCAAACTTTGTTCTTTATAATTTGCATAAGATAAAACATTAATATTTTCTCAAATCCCATTACCCTGGCTGCGTTACATCCTGTTTTTTTAATAAGTGAAAATTACCGCGAGGGGCAGGTCACTTCCATTTTGGGTGCGTCTTAATCATAGTAAAATTATTAAATCAAGGTAATCGTGATTAAATCAGCGTAATTAAAATTAAAAAAATTGTTGAAGTTTTCAACAGCAACACTGCAACGGGTCGGCCGACACCGACAGATGTCGCCCGCCTCGTTGCAGTCTCTCTCCTTTCATATTTTTTACGACACGAAAAACAAACGTACCTTGGTCACGTGTGACAAATTAGTTTTTTACTTTTGTTTTTCAATATAAAAACCTGAGTCCGGCCAATCTAAAGAGAGAGAGGACAATTTTTCCCTGCCTTTGAGAATGATAAAAAGTGAACAATTAGAAGTAGATGGCCTGGACTACATTGTAAGTTTTCTCTCTGTTTAAATTTTTGTTAATTGCCACGAATAAAAATAATTATTCCATTCAATCCATTGTCATTGCTTGCGGTATGCCTAACAATAGATTTTAAGGGTCTAAACTATAACTGTAACCGTTGGCTTCGTTTATCCGTTTAAATATTTGTAAATAAAGGGTAGAAGCCGGTTACAACACGGAGCAGAGCGCAGATACCGAAATAAATCCAGTGACATCAGCTACAAGTAATGAACGGTTTATTTTCGACTTGGTTAAAATATGTATAACATAGCAATTAATGAAACGATGGTAGTACAACAGAAAACTGACTAGTAAGAACGGACTAGTACTGTTGAATGACTTTGTTACAAAATATCTTCATTGTTTTTTATTTCTTCAACAAAAATTAATCAAGATTAGAAAATCTAACCACGTTTTAAACGAGATTTAATCATTCTAATCAGGATCTAATCTTTTTAATCAGGATTTAATCATTTTAATCAGATTTAAACATTTTAATTAGATTTAATCATTTTAATCACGATTTAAACATTTTAATCACGATTTAAACTTAATCATGATTTAAACATTTTAATCACGATTTAATCAATATAATCGGTCGAATCGAGATTTTATCGAGCGCGGTAAATACGAAATAATAATTCTAATCACTTATTAAATTATTCTAATAAGCTCGATAAAATCACGCACAATTATAATCATTCCAATCACCAATATAATCATTCTGATTCTTGTTCTAATTTCTAATCGCGATTTAATCATACTAATCACGATTTAATCGTTTCAATCAGATTTAATTGTTTCAATCAGATTTAATTGTTTCAATCAGATTTAATCATTTATATCAGATTTAATCATTTATATCAGATTTAATCATTTATATCAGATTTAATCATTTAATCATGATTAAATAGATTTAAAGATTATATTAATTAATTAAACATGATTTAATCAACATAATCGTGATTAAATTGAATTTAATCAAAATAATAACGATTTAATCTTTTGAGAGGTGCGTCGTTAATCAAGGAAGTGACCTGCCCCTCCAAATTACCCATTTAAAAAATACCAGCATATTTCTGTTCCATTGTGTTCATCTACTTTTAAGAAGACCAAAGTGTCATTTCATCAGTTACCCGCTGATGAAAATTTATGCAAACTGTGGATTAAGAGCATCTCTAGGAATGATTTTGTAGTCAACGAAGCATACACTTCACATGGAAGATTGGTTTGTGGTTTGCATTTTAAGGAACTTCAGTTAATGATAGTCTGTTGTGAGGCTAATGCGTAATCGTAGGATTTGGAACCAGATGTACGTCACTACCTATTACTTAATTGGTGGCATTACATATGAGCCAATATACGATTAGGTCTCAAATTCGAATATAACTACCATCAGAAACGAAAAGAATGTTTATCCACATCATCCAGCATATTTCAACCTCATCCAGCATATTCCTACATCATCCAGCATGTTCCTACATCATCCAGCATGTTCCTACATCATCCAGCATGTTCCTACATCATCCAGCATGTTCCTACATCATCCAGTAATTTTAATTGAATCTTGATGAATTTTACTTGAAAAAAGCTGATTACTTTAATGTGAGCGTGGGACTACTAAGTTATCGAGATTCTTAAAAGCAATTAACAAAAACCAATTTTAACTTAAATTATGGTAAAAAAAATGGGAATCTCTACATTTAGACCTAAACCATATTGTGAACTGTGAGTGAGACTAGTGAGTCTGTGATTTAGAATGCTTACATGTCTCATACATAGATTTTCAGCAATCTTCAACATTGTCTGACTTTGTTAACTGTAAAAATAATATTCTAGTTTTATAATCTGCATTACATTTACTACTTATTTACTTAAATTGAAGTTAACTTTGTAAATATTAAAACAACTTACTATCAAAGAACTGTAAGAATAAAATCGAAAAACAACAGCTGATAAGCGGACACATGACTAGTTCTTTTGTTTACATTATTAACGTCGACAGCGTCTTCTTTGTCTGGTTTTCTCGGCGCGTATTTTGATTTAAAAAATATCCAAACGTATTTTACTTATTTATTAATAAGTAATTTAAAGATTACGGAAAGAAATTATAACCCTAAAATTACACAATTAGTAATAATTAATGAAACTCTAAAAATTGGAACGTTTTCGCCATATACTCCAGCCATTTCTTAGTTGTTACGTCAGCGCCAAAGGTCGATGTAGGAAAAAAGTTAACTAATTTCACTTTCGCAATTTTCAGTCGATCGCCGGGGCCGCTATCGTCGCGAGCAGCGTGAGCGCGTGCAGGGGGCCGTGTCCATGCAAAGATATTCGTATTGAATTACCATTTAGTTCATATTTACATTACTTGTAAAAATTAATTATTTTATTTTAAATTATATTATTATTATAATTTATTACACTCCAATCTAATTTAATTTATAAACTTCCTTGTTAGAGTTCTTCTGTTACTGACCAAGTCTTCCTGTTCATCTAAGACTTGGATTCCCTTACAATTTCTCGTGATTTTTTTAATTATTAAAAATATTGGAGTTTTTATTATTGAAATATTGTAATTAGTAATTTTTTTGTACTTACATTTCTAATGATATCCACGATTTTTTTTTAAAGAATTCAAAATAACAATTGAAGAAAAAGTTATTGCAGCTGTTTTGTTTTTATTTATAATTGATTTTATTCCGTGGCGCCATCGAACGTCTAAGACTAACATAAAGGATCGTCTGCTTCTTCTAGGCGCTCGCGCTTCAAAAACGTACGACAAAATTTTAACATTGCAGGAATAGGAAGAGGCGCCTCTCTATAGCGAAGCGACTTTACCCTCTCTGATATATTCTTCCAAATGGCTCCAAATGTTCCTTATTTATACATATTTTAAAAAAATAATAAACTTGGTATATTTCCCGTTATAATCGACCATATTCCTATTTACGCCAAGCGGTGAAACGGGGGAAGCTCATCGGGGGACAATGGAGTTTTTGTGCGGGCCGGGAGTAGTGGCTCACTCCTGTAATCCCAGGCGTCCGGGAGGCAGAGTTTGTGGATGGCCGTGTGAGGACGACCACTAATCCCCCAACGGGTGGTTGTCATACTTCCGCCACGGGTGTACCAACCCTATCCCCTTGTTTACCCCCGTTGGCGTGGCCGTAACACATATCTCGCACCTGATAAATCAAATGGACGAGCGGATTGTATTGTCCCACCCGTCACAATGGCTCATAACGAGCTTCTAAAAAAAAAAGTTTTTGTGCGGGCCTAATAGGTTCAGAGGGCTCTGACCGATTATTGAGTAGTGCGGAGCCTACGTTATTAACAAGGCCTGTGCACGCGTAGTAGCGAGAGGGTGACACAAGCCAGCGGATTACGCGATATAGACCGATAGGTGGCGCTCTTCCTTGTTGATTATTTTTGAATTATTTCGAATTTTCGCGCGCTTGAGAGTTTCATGTTTTATTTCCCGACACTTTTTAAACCGAGAAAAATAGCTTTCAACACAAGTTATAAGATAAATTTTGAATTAACAAATAAATTAATGAAGAAAAATAGGTACTAAAATAATTTTTATTAAAAAATGAGATCTTAATATCACAGTCTAGAAGGTTTGGGCACAGTTTGGACTGTTTGGTTATTTAAAGCACTGGACATTTAAATATTTAACTTCACTTTAAGGTTATTATGAGCAAAATAAAATTACTTAAACTTTAGGATTTATGAGCAGATAAAAATTATTTAACTTCTTTTACTATCACAGTTAAATTAGTAAGAATTTAGGATATTACTATCACAGTTAAATTAGTGAAATTGCAGGCTACTACTATCACAGTTAAATTAGTGAAATTGCAATGATATTACTATCACAGTTAAATTAGTGAACTTAAGACCATTACTATCACAGTTAAATTAGTGAACTTTAAGAACATTACTATCACAGTTAAATTAGTGAACTTTAAGAACATTACTATCACAGTTAAACTTTTAAAACCTTTCTTGACAAAGGTTTGATACTAATTTTTTTTCTAACTTCATTTCTATCGGAGGCATCAATAGCGTTATTACACAATATTGGTCGTAGAAATTTTTTCTAGCAAGATTTTAGGGAGACAATTTTCTCCACAATCACACGCTAGAGGTTTTGAAAAATATGGTAAAATTTCCATAACATATGATTCTAGAACCTGATTTCTTGGGCACAAATGGAGGGATGATTTAACAAAGTCAAGAACCAAACTGAGTAAGCAAATTAAGAACCGGCTTGGGAATTTTAACCCTCCATTGTCCTGCTCTGCTATGAGAGCATGTAGTGGTGCTTGCGATTGCGGCACAGACAATTTCTCAAGACAACGGGTGCAATTTGTTCTCTCTTCAGCCACTCTAACTAAATAACCTCCCACCATCGCTATGCTGCAGTTTTTAATAGAGGTATGGCAGTTGTCTAAATAGAAAATCTTAGTATTAGAAAATTAGTTTTGGTTTTTTCAAAAATTAAAAATTGTACCATTTATAGTAAGTTTTTCCATTTCATTAAGTAGTGTTTGTAGGAATGGGGTTAATTTAATAGTCTTTGGCGGTTGATTCTCAGGTTTCGTGACTGGTGTCCATTTCTGTAGCTGTTTATTGCCATTATCTGAAAGCTCTAAAAAATATAATGCATCTTTAGAACACCTCTACCAACAAAAAAATTATCAGCATCTTACTAATAACTTCCGACTTATTTCCCCTATTTGCATTGGAATCTCCCGAGGCTTTCATGATGCCTACTTTTAAGGTGTGTTCAATACTCAGGGTACAAGACCGTACATCTAACGTGTCATTATACCCAGATGATCCCCTTAAATGAGAAAACGCCTCTTCCACAGCGTCGCTTGATAACTTTCTAGTTAAGACGAAGTGATATCCATTTCCCAGCAAGTCCTTTACCACAGCAAGTGTAGATTTAGTTGTTATATTAATGGCTTCGAAAGTTTCATCAGTTAATTTTTCAATTGGACTAGTTGCATTTCCTTGAATAACTTCCAGGAAGGGTAAAAATTCTTCTAGAAGCCAATCTAGTCGAGCATCATTTATATCATAGAATGGTATTTTGTTTTCATTTCGTGTATAAAAACCATTTGTAGTATTGCATATGTCATGGATTTCCCACCACGTACGCACCATTTCCATAAAATAAATCGAGCATTCCAAATTGTCCCTTTCATCAGGATCACACATATTCAGTCTTAGCATAGTTCTTAGAGCTGCGGTGACTGGTTGGGAAAATAATGTGACAGCACGTAGCACATTCATTTTTTCGAAGTTGGTAGGAAAGAGAACTTTTCTCGTCAAATTCCTCACTGGCTTGATAAGGCAGTGTTTTTGCAAATTATATAATTTGGTTATAAAAACAGAATCTATACGAAGGCCAATGTAAATAAGGAATCGAGCTAGGAAGATATTTCTCAAATTCTTAATTAGGTGACTTTGGTCAAATGCGATGTGTAGTATGCGATCTGAATCTAAAGGATGAGGGATTTGGTGTCTTAATGTACCATCTCCTAATTTCCTGAAGGCTGCCGTGTTGGTTTTAGCGTTGTCTGAAACAATTCTTACCACTTTAAACCCGCATTCCTCAACAGCTTTCATTACCTCTAGCATAATTTTGTGAAGTTGGTCTGAATCAAGTTTTGAGGTCTAAAAATAAGCAACAGGCAAACGAAAGTTAGTTGAGAGTCCTTGAAAGACGAAGCATAGCAAATGTGTTGCTAATTTTTCCCCAATTGTATGATTTGTTTCCCTAGCAGAAAGAGTGGTATCACCGAAAAATCTGTTCATATTACGGTCATACTCAAGCCTGGCTCTGATTGCCATTTCGTCTGGAATTAAAGAACCAAGTTTCTGATGATTACTCGTTAGCTTGGTAGCTTCGGAAATAAGTCTTTGCCTAACTAAAGCTGTCACCCCGTCCTCTCCAGATGCTCCTCCTAGGTATCGTTTGAGTGTGGTCCTGTGAGGCAAATGTAGAATTTCCATCTCTTGCATGAAACAATATGCGCTTGGAGACTTCTTAAATATCATACAACATAATTTAAGAGTTGCCTCTTGATAAGGAGGACTTTTTTTTCCCAAACGCCATAACTTGCTCTATAAGGAAATTGGCCTTGGTATCAGAGGTTGCACAGGCATCAATCACTCTATTTAATTGAATAACTTCTTTTCTCTTTGCTTCCATTTTGTATATCCTTAGCGAAGCTTTTTGACAACTAATTTTCATTTGAAGTACTTCAATTTTCTTTCTCAACTTGTAATTGTTTTTTCGTAATTTACGAGTCGTTGCATAGCTATTTAGAGAAGTTATTTTCCTTACGCAAGGAGTAGCCTGGGTTGAAGCATCTCTGGTTGTTGTATTTTGTGAACTGTGACCCAAAGTTGGTTCTTGTGGTTTTAGAGTTGATGTGCACATAGGTTCTTCTCGGGGTTTTGGAGTTGATATGTATATATGTTCAGTTGATGATGCATTTTGAATAAAACTAATACTGTTAGTTGACTCTGAGACAGTATCGGTGTCAAATAAGTTCTTCTAATAACTTTTGATGAATCCATTTTTTTCCCATAGGCTGATATTTATTATCAAAAGAGATTTTAGTAGGTGTATCAGCCATAATAGCCTTATTTGAAAGTACAGGTAATACAGGACCTTTAAGTGACTGGATTTCTCTGACTAGCGATCGAGTTGAGGCTATTGTTCAAGTTTTGCCGAGCGTTATTTAACAGTGTGTTAGTTATTGGAGATAATGAATCTCTTAATGGTGATTTTAAGGAATCTCTTGTTTTTGATTTCTTATTGGGATTAGAGATTACGTTCTCACTGTTGTCTTCTTCGGGTACAAATGGTACTGCGTTGGGCAGTAAACGCTTAACATTTTGGCATGAAATACTGAAATCTTCAGCTCTAAAATGTTTACTGCAAACTTTAGGCTCACTTTTAGCATTCACTAAACTGTCTACATCACTAATGTCTTCTTTAATATCTCTCCTATATATTGCACAAATCCATATTCTTCTTGTAGAACTTTCTCTAGGAACTGCATGGAAAGAGAGGCATTCTTGCCCTTCACTTGTGTCCCTTTTCTTACCTTTTCGCACTCTGTTGCTTTCATTACAGGATGGAACAAGGCAGACTACCATTTTGTAACCTAAAATTAAAAATTAAAATTTAAGACCAATTTAAAACGATTTACTGAAAAAATATATATAAACATAGGACTTGGCTGAATTTTATAAAAATTCCTTTTGGAAGTTCATAGGTTTATAAAACAATGATATATTTAAAACTAATTAAAGAATAGTAAAATTTCTTACACGGTAAATATTTTAAATAATATCTTACCTTTTATAAAAATTAACAACACCACTAATCCATCCACACACTGAGGCGCCCGGCTAGCCTGTTGACTAATGCTAAAATCAACCTGCAACGTTGGCTTGCCCGCCAAAACACCCGCGAAATTCCGAGAGTTCAAATCCCGTGACAACGAAGAGCACCTCTAGTGGTAAATACTGGCGAACTAAAAACGTCGAAAATAAAAATAGGAAACGACGCGTGCACAGGCCTTGTTAATAACGTAGGCTCCGAGTAGTGAATAGTCTCTGATCGTAGATTGTTAAAATGGCGGCGTAGTTACACTCAACGTTTGTTTTGACAGTTTTTTCGACTGTTTCCATTACAAATTTTTGTCGTACGATAAAGATAAGTTATTTATTTTATTCTTTTATACTTGAACTTTACTTGGAAAAAATTCTAGAGTCAAATTTGATTTCTATCGTTTTTTCTCCGAGATATTTCCCCTAAGCCTTGGCGTATAATGCATGAAATAGAATTATTAAAGCCACTATAAAACCCTTTTCGTTTTATTCAAAATCGCACATTAAGTTTTTTTTAAACTTTGGGCTTAAGATCTTTGAAATATTTAAATCTTAAGATATTTTGCTGAATAGTTAAAGTATGCTGTGTAACAAAATTATTAAATTTATTTCAGTTTCTAAGTGATGATGATGTTAGGATGAAATCGGCAAAAGCTGTTAAAAAACAGTCTTATGATATAAAGAAAAATATATATAAAAACCATAAAGTGGACCTCTAAGGCCCTTACCGACAACATGAAAAATGATAAACCCCCTCAATCACCCCAGAGCTGCTCAGCGTTGCCAGAAGCATTAAAATGAATTATCGTACAAACTTTGTAAAAATATCGTACAAAATGAAAAATTATCGTACACTAGGTATATCGCGTAGCTCGCAACCGAAACGGTTCAAGGTGGCGCTGCGGCGCTCAAGGTTTCATATCACATCTTGGGTGTGTAGCGTCTGCTAGAATGGAAAATGCGTATATCGGGTAGTCAATGCTTTTCTTTATTGTATTGTAATAATAAAGTAAGTAATTTCAACGGATAAAAATATATTTTCATATATTTCCGCGAAAGTTTTAAAACTTTGATTATCAGTAACGTCCAAGGGCGTTTGGGGGTTGAACCCCCCCCCCCTTCCCCGAAATGCTGATGACTGGGGGCGTGGTGCCTAATAAAAATCAGTGAAACCTCCGTCAGCACCCCCCACCCCTTGAAATTTTTCCCTCAAAACTCCCCCCCTGAAATAAAATCCTGGATACGCCCTTGGTAACGTCTGCTTATATGCTACCTCTTACTGTAGCTAAAAGAGGGCGTATGCGTAGTAAAATCGTGCAGGCCAGGGTGAGAAATATCGATTTTTTTAAAACTGGACCTGTGGCCAGTTACCCTAGGTAGTTTAATTAAAAAACTGGCCACTTACCACTTTTAACCTTGCAAAATCAGGCTTTCATAATTTATGGTCAAATTACCTATTCTTGACAATATGTGCTACAGACCCGACCCGAACAAGCCTACTGAGAGATAGACTGTTTATATTTCTTTTTGCTAACTGCTAAATTCGCTTCTTCTATAATGTAGAGGAGACAGACTCCCCTAGTCACCCACCCATACACACAATTGACACAAGGCCAAGCACACCGCATAGAAGCAAAGACCAAACAATTTTAGGGATTGATATAACATTTTTTTAATGAACTAAAATCTTGAAGGGAAAAAACTTTGAATTAATTTAGTGGTCACCAGGGCGATTGGCCTGTGATAGTGCCTTATTTCTCACACTGGTGCAGGCACCCACCGGTGTTTGAAAAATTCACCCAGAAAATCAGGTAGCAGACGAAGTGTCAAAGCTTCCCTATGTCCGTAATTCGCGAGAAACTGACGAAATTCAAACGCCGGTGGAGCCCTTTAAGCTTGGCCTATTCGAAAGAGTCCCAATTAATTTTATAGTGTGAACTGGGCTTTAAATTAACCTATAATATGTGGTCGACGTTCAACATTGTTAAAAGGAAAGGCACCATCAGGAGTTTCAATTGGTGCTCTAAGTGCTCAAAGAGGCTGGCCACGTTGACGCCACTCCATAGGTTTGCCCATGCAGGACCATCATGACTGTATTCTTTTTCATTAAGAAAAAGTAATCGCTACGTTCTCTGACGACCTCATGCCAAGTAAAAATTACGGAAAAATTTTATAAGAGGTTCTCTCTCGAAAATTAGATTTAATAGAACTGGAGTTTCGATTCCCTCTAGACCAGATTTGTATGAAAGTTTCAAACTCACGACCAGTGAAATTATACGAAAAAAAATTGAAAATAAGTAGGTGCGAAATTTTTGGTGCGACATTTGGGGTGAAATTTTTAAATTTTTCATTCGCCCAACTAATCGGATCGTGTAAAAACGGTACAATTGTTCATAGCTTAAAATGTCTATAGAAACAGACAAAGGGAAGTTACCATAGACATAATAAAGAAATAGACCCAAGATTCTACGGAGGGTTAATACGGGAGCGATAGCTAGCAGACAACCGGTATTTGTTCCGTATTCCTGTGGTACCACGTTTAAGCGACGCCTGTCGATTAGGCGAGAAAATAAAAAATCATCACGTGACACGTCACACATGTTCGTGTTTGTAATCTTTTAGGTACTCTGACGTGATTCGCGAATATTTTGGCTGTGAGAATTTAAAATAAGGTAAATGTTTATTATAATTTTTAAATAAGTCAATTAATTCTTTCAAAACCCAAAAAAAAGCAGCAGATGACCTTATAATTAAAAACAAAAAATTCTAATTGCGAAATGATATTTTGTCAAAGGCTTAAGTAACTCCTGTATCAGGCTTGTTGTGGTTATGGCTTATGGGAATATTCTGAGATTCTAAATTGTAAACAAAAGTAAATGGAATTTTGATGAAATGGATGATTCTACCTTGGATTAATAATGATTCTACTAAAGGTATGTAGCTATTGTCCTTGAAATAAAATAAGTTTTGACAATTTAAGTCTGATGGCTTGACCCTTCATTTCTAGATTTTTTTCCCTCGCTAATTTGTGGAGTCAGAGCTTGCAATATAGATTAATAACTTTCTTAATGATGATGTTCGATTCCAACTTCAGCATCAAACATGTTCGTGGTGATCTGGTAAGAGGTCCATGCCAATAATATTTCGTAATACAGTTCTAGTTCTTAGACTACATTTCTTTTATAGAGAGAGGAATATCTCTTCATAACAATTAAACAAAATTGGCTAAAAACCAAGGAGATCTTACTCAAATTATAATAACATAATTAAACCTACATGAAATGATCCTTGTTCAAAATTGAAAGGTGAGAAGTTAGCATCACCGGTTTTTTCTATTTCACTTTCAACTGGATGTAATTTCTTTAAATTAAATAAAAAAATTATTTTGACTATTTTTACTTGTTTTAATTTTATGGAAACCAAACCAGAGTTGGAATGGCTTTTGGTGTGACCCACCTTTTTCCATTTACAATTTGTATATCCTGTTCTAAAAAGTGATCATTACAAATTAAATCATGATTTGAATGTGTCGCGATTTACAGCAATTGTCCATTGAGAAAGTATTGTAGGTTTCGTTATAAAAAGATTTTAAATAAGAATGGATATTCATCGAAATAATATGATAATTTAATCCTACATATGGAATGAAACCTTTTCCGGTATTGTTTTACTTGTTATTGCAATGCGTAAAAACACTAAAATTAACCTTTTTTTACCAAATAAAAACAAGATTTTTAGTAGAAAACACTTTTTCTATAACAAACGAATTATGAAACATGTTAGCTAACATAAAAGTACTACCCGTTTATCAAATTCACCACTAAAGTTTTTGCGTCTGATTTTTAACCGGATAAATATTCCTATGCGTTAGGCACTACATGGCCTAGGCCAAGCGCTCACTGATCCTCGTAACGTCTCTGTCCTGGCTTCCACAAGCCTTTGCTTCGTAACGGAGACAATGCCTTGTGGAAGCCAGGGCGGATACGAAACGGAGAGCCAGTGGGCGCCTAGTCTAAAGCGCCACTTAAATTTAGTGGCGCTTTATAAGTAGGATTAAATTATCATATTATTTCGATGAATATTCATTCTTATTTAATCTTTTTATAACTATAGGTTTCTTTTATCTAAACCTACAATACTTTCTCAATGGACAATTGCTGTAAATCGCGACACATTCAAATCATGATTTAATTTGTAATGATCACTTTTTAGAACAGGATATACAAATTGTAAATGGAAAAAGGTGGGTCACACCAAAAGCCATTCCAACTCTGGTTTGGTTTCCATAAAATTAAAACAAGTAAAAATAGTCAAAATAATTTTTTTATTTAATTTAAAGAAATTACATCCAGTTGAAAGTGAAATAGAAAAAACCGGTGATGCTAACTTCTCACCTTTAAATTTTGAACAAGGATCATTTCATGTAGGTTTAATTATGTTATTATAATTTGAGTAAGATCTCCTTGGTTTTTAGCCAATTTTGTTTAATTGTTATGAAGAGATATTCCTCTCTCTATAAAAGAAATGTAGTCTAAGAACTAGAACTGTATTACGAAATATTATTGGCATGGACCTCTTACCAGATCACCACGAACATGTTTGATGCTGAAGTTGGAATCGAACATCATCATTAAGAAAGTTATTAATCTATATTGCAAGCTCTGACTCCACAAATTAGCGAGGGAAAAAAATCTAGAAATGAAGGGTCAAGCCATCAGACTTAAATTGTCAAAACTTATTTTATTTCAAGGACAATAGCTACATACCTTTAGTAGAATCATTATTAATCCAAGGTAGAATCATCCATTTCATCAAAATTCCATTTACTTTTGTTTACAATTTAGAATCTCAGAATATTCCCATAAGCCATAACCACAACAAGCCTGATACAGGAGTTACTTAAGCCTTTGACAAAATATCATTTCGCAATTAGAATTTTTTGTTTTTAATTATAAGGTCATCTGCTGCTTTTTTTTGGGTTTTGAAAGAATTAATTGACTTATTTAAAAATTATAATAAACATTTACCTTATTTTAAATTCTCACAGCCAAAATATTCGCGAATCACGTCAGAGTACCTAAAAGATTACAAACACGAACATGTGTGACGTGTCACGTGATGATTTTTTATTTTCTTGCCTAATCGACAGGCGTCGCTTAAACGTGGTACCACAGGAATACGGAACAAATACCGGTTGTCTGCTAGCTATCGCTCCCGTATATTTTTGGCAAATCAAACTCCGCGTAAGGTGTCTATTTCTTTATTATGTCTATGGAAGTTACACGCTTTTAGACATTTCAAATAAATAATTAATGTGTCCGTGGTTCTGTGGTAGAATGCTCACCTGACGTGCAGGAGGCTCGGGTTCGAATCCCGCCCGGTGCTAACGCAACTTGAAAAATATTTATAATACACCCAATGACAAGTTGGCAAGCCAAAATATACCTCTCCTCGGAAGAGTTTTTAATTTTCAATGATGCGTAACTGTATCCGTGGTTCCGCGGTAGAACACTCACCTGTCGTGCAAAAGGGCTCGGGTTCGAATCCCGGCCGATTAAAAAATTATATTACACCCAATGACAAAAAGAGGGCGCTTTTGGAAAAACCTTTTCCCTGATTCTAAGAAACTGCGTACGCAGTGATTACCCTTTGCCCCGAAAATGCGAACGCGTTCGCAGGCCTGACAGACAGACCCACAGACAGACACGGTGGTTGTATAACCCCTCCTAGGGTACAAAGTCCCCTCGGAGAGGTAAAAACATTACACCAAAAATTCTACATGTGACTTTGAAGGGGCGGTTTGGAAAGCTATTTTTTACAAGTTATATTGAGTAAAAACAAGTACAACATAAATTTAAAAAACATTGTATATAATGTTTTATTTTTGGTGTGATAAAATACACTGTATTTTATCACACAAAAAATAAAACTTTCTAGTTTCTACCTCTCAAGGTAACTTGCATGTGGCCTAGCGAAAAGTAAAGCCGGCACTAGAAGCCTCCTAAGTTCTAACGTTGCATTGCAAGTGTATATTTTAATGTTATTGTTGAAATAACTAATAATATACCGTTTATCTTATTGGTATAATTATCTAAATAAATGTTTTACTTCTTAAACGGCTTCTATGAACTTATATATGATTAATGTAAAATTGGTCCTTACCGTTGCTCAAATAAAATAGTCCGGGTAAAGATCCAAGTACGGAAGTGGGGAAATTTGGCGGGGCGATGTGTAAGCCAAAACATTACCCATAAGCCTTTGGTAGCCGGTAGGCGCGTGTAAGTGGCGCCACGTTTCGGAAATATCCGTACATTACCGTTTCATAGGGGTCAGCTAAAGCGCTAGATATTCTGGGAGTTCTTCGGAAGTCGGCTTCTAGATGGGGGAAAGAGCCTCCGTAAAGAGTTCACTATAGAGGTATGGAATTTTCCCCTCCAGGCTCCATCCTTCACTGCGCGCGTAGAAAATAACGGCAACGGCAGAAGAAACACGATTAACTGCCCAAGCCTTTTCTAGTCCTATTTTTATTATATGTGGTGTTGTAACAGTCTAAAAATAATTTGGAAAATATAGACAAAATTATCGTACTTTCGCGTACGATAATACATTTTACATCGTACATCGTGCCTGAAACGAAATTCGCGTACGTGTACGATAATTATCGTACGTCTGGCATCACTGGAGCTGCTTCCCCCATTCGGGGAGAAGAGGATGGGATGGTAGTTCGCCGCCGCGGAGGGTTAAATTCGCGCATTTTTACACAAGGTACATGCGTTAGTTGGCAAAATTTAAATAGTTCCAAAAAATCTCAAACGTTTTCGTTGTGAAATTTCCAAAGTGATAGATTCAAATTGATTTTTTAAACATGAGTGAAAATATTAACGGAAAACCATTAGATTTAGTGGCGTTAATAGAAAATTACGAAAATGAAGACTTTTTTATCATTGATAAATCCGGAACCTTAAAAAGACTCTGGAATGTTTTAAAAGGCAACTGCTCTTCTGTTCTTTTCCGTGGCATTTCAAATGCAAAAGAAAAATATCCCTAAATTGAAATGAATTAGATGATTACATTGATGAAATTTGATTTTATAACCTAATTGAAAATTAAATAAATAAAATTCAAAACAAACCTAGAAAACGATGTAGCTTATCGGGCCTTTGCATCAAAGGAAAATAAAGTATTTCCACGGGATCCCATAATCCGTAAATCTAGAAACCGTGGTATTTCCAAAGCAGACGGTGCAGACGGTTTTTTTATATTTGTTCCCAGCAGAGCTGCTAGTATCGCGATTCTCGTGAAACTATTTTCCGACATCGCGTGACGTAGAACGATGACGTATAGTAGCTCTAAGGCGATTGGTTTTGGAATAAAGAGGGAGAATGACACCCCCAGTCGTTTCTCATTTTACAAGGCTATTGTAGTGGAAGGTAGCGAAGGGCCGTAGAGGTCCACTTTATGGTTTTTATATATATTTTTGATATAAAGAGCTACGAAATAGTTTGTTTGATACATTTTGAAGAAAACTCGTGTTTGAGATCATTTGGTGTTATAAAGATACCCATTCTGAAACCCTATGCTACACTACCGATAATTCCCTGGTCAACTGAAAATACTGAAACTGAGCAACATTCAGACCACTATATTTTACAAACAGGCAGTAGTGATGATCAGGAAACATTTCTATCAAGGACTTGTAGTATTGGATCTGACTATAGTACTATATCACTGGCAACTTAAAGTACCAATTTGTTTTTCAAACTGAAGCGAAAAGGGGAAATTGACTTAAAATAAATTTCTATGCAGCGATAAAACAATTACATTTTATACTGGATATCCATCCTATGAACAATTTTGTGCTTTCTACCAATTTTGTTACCCGAGGCAGCCTCCGTATCATACATTGGCCAGGAGGGTAAAACTAAAGAAGTGCTTGATGAGCTAGCGAATGTTAAACGTGGTCCAACAAGATAACTCCTATGGAGGAATTTTTCATTGTAATAGTGCACCTCTGTAAAGTTATTATTAAAGTAAATATACATTTGGAAAACTAAATATTTTATTTTGCTTCATTTTGTACATGTTGTTGTATGGCTACATTATCACGCTTCTGCCCATTTCATTCTAACATCTTCATTAGTTGGAAACTGAAAGAAATAATGATTTCGTGGACTGGTCGCTATGACATCCTACCACACAGCATAATTTAACCATTCTGCAACATTGCAAAATACCTTAGACTTAAATATTAAAAGATCTTAAGCCAAAAACAGTTAAGTTTTAAAAAAATCTAAGTTTGCAATTTTTAATAAGACAAAAATGGTTTTATAATAATAGTAGTCCTATTATTAATCCAAGCTTAAATAACCCTATAGTTCTAAGTTCATGCAATATTTGCCTAGGCTTAAGGAAAATACCTTGGGGGGGGGAAACCGATAGAAATCGAATTTCACCCTAGAATCTTATTCCAAGTAAAGTGCAAGTATAAAAGAATAAAATAAATAAC
The DNA here is from genome assembly GCF_980474605.1 of Leiobunum rupestre. Lineage (NCBI taxonomy): Eukaryota > Metazoa > Arthropoda > Arachnida > Opiliones > Sclerosomatidae > Leiobunum > Leiobunum rupestre. The sequence continues at coordinate 18,113,735 of NC_143394.1, forward strand.
TTATCTTTATCGTACGACAAAAATTTGTAATGGAAACAGTCGAAAAAAACTGTCAAAACAAACGTCGAGTGTAACTACGCCGCCATTTTAACAATCTACGATAGCTGAAAACTATTCGTGAGTTCTGAACCGTTCAACCAGTCCCCATGTGCACTATTCGGCAAAAAAAATTCTAGAACTACCCAAATGCAAACTATTCGCAGACAAGAACCTCTTGTTGAACCGTTCGGAACCGTTCTAAATGGTACCTGCTCAAGAGCAAGTACTGGCCGGAACTCAAGGTTGAAATCTCTAAAATTCGTCTGCACATCGGGCTGCGTACGTCAAATCGTACGAATCAAAACTATTCGTCCAAACGTTCTGAACTATCCAGAACTTTTGCGTGACGTCACAGCTTAGTCCTAAGCCGTTCTCTTAACGGTTCAGAACTCACGAATAGTTTTCAGCTGATGTAATACCCATTGAGTTGGGAATATTAATCTAGAAATCCAATCAAATCTGCTCCCCGCGAAACAAGTTTTTGAAAAATACGAATGTGCCGTCTGCTCTAAAATGACGAGCAAACGTTATCATATGACCCGTGGCGCCATCCATTATTTTGAAGAAAAAAAATATTTTTGCTTGAATGACCATTGAGAGATAGACGGCGCCACGGGTAGAATGATAACGTTTTCTCGTTATTTGGGACGCCGATGGGAGCAGACGACAGTATTCTTATTTTTAAAAACTTGTTTCGCGAAATACTGAAATCCGACGTTTTGATTGGACCTCTAGATTAATATTCCCAACTCAATGGTAATACCAGAGATCCTGGCAGTTATAGAGATGCGAAACTCCCTATACCCTAAGCAAACCAGTTTTTTTCAAATTTTTGCCGATCGCAGCGACGCCTGTACCTAAGGAGTAATCGCAGAGATCCTAGGATTGTTACCGTTATTTACAATTTTTGAAACCGGCGCTTCCTTCCGGCCGAAGGGCGGCGCTGATGCTTGCATTTTTTGGTCAGGTTTTCGACGGAGTTTCGCATCTCTATAACTGCCAGGATCTCTGATTTAATACTGCATTTAACCCTGTGATATTAAGATTTGTATTGTAATATAGCAGGTATCTGTAGTAGTGCATTTTAATCCTGTGATTTAGCGTTTAATTTGGATGCACTTCAGTATTTTACTAGTTTCTAGTCTCGATACCCCCTTACCTATAACTATTGCATTGTATTTCACTTCATTACTATTGTATTCCGTTGTTATATTTCATTATTATACTTCACTCTTATACTTGAGTATTACTTGCATTATTTTTAACTAGTACATAACTTTGCTAATATAAGGTCTGTCTGTTTTTTACCAAATTTGTATTTTACCAAATCTGTTTTAAATGATACTATTCCATGTATTTTAAATTTGTTTTGCTGGGCTCTTTGTGAGCCGCCCTGTTACAAAAGGGTGTCGAAGACGGCAACAATAAAACCTTAAAACCTTAACGATCAGAGACTGCTCAATAATCGGTCAGAGCCCTCTGAACCTATTAGGCCCGCACAAAAACTCCATTGTCCCCCGATGAGCTTCCCCCTTTTCACCGCTTGGCGTAAATAGGAATATGGTCGATTGCGTTATTTTCCAAAATGATTATGATCTCAAAATCAAAAAAACCCAGCATAATCCTATGGGAATTTCCCGAGCTTGGCTATCAAAAGCATCGTCTGCAGCTTTCATATTTTTCCACCGAGATATGACGCGTCGGGCGTAGCGTAATCACTCTATCGCTACTCATTGGCTGAATGACCCCTGGTGAACAGGTGACAGGCTCAGCCATAGCAGGCAGCATTCAAGATACCTATGAGATTTCTATGTACACTAAATAATTTAGAACGAAATATGCATGGCAGAACCATAGAAATCTCATAGGTAACTAGAATGCTGCCGTGTAACTGGCAAATGGACCAAACGCCGTGGCAGACGATAGCCAGATCTCAGCCAATCAGAGCTCAAAGAGTGGTTCTGCCAAGAATTTAATGTCACCAGCGAGAATGACGTCACCCATCTCCCACTATAGTAGCAGAATCAAGAAGGATTATTATCCTCCTTGGCGGAACCACTCTACGGCCTCTCATTGGCTGAAGGTTCAAAATGAACTGGCGTCAAGCTCGGCCGTAGGCGGCAGCATTCTAGTTACCTATGAGATTTCTATGGGCAGAACTGTTAAAATATACTGGTACCAGCTATGGTACCAGCAAGAGATATAGATGAAAAAGAGTCTGGCAGTCTGCCTCGACGCTGCCTCCGTGTGCCATCTGCCATGAAGATTTTCAACTTCTCCGTCATGTTCTTTCCAACCTTGCGCATGATAATATTTGACGGACGTAGCAATTTGAAAATGCGGTATTCGTGAGTTCACATGAATTCTTACTAGTGTTGGGGATACTACTTAAAAAATATTTTAATTTGAGCAATATGATTGGCTTGCTGGTAAGAGGTAGAAGCTAGGGGAGGGCTATCGAGGTAGACTCTTTTTATTCTATGTCTCTTGGTACAAGAAATAACATTATCGCTGGCTACACGAAGCTTTGTTGTCATGAGTCTGATACAAGACCATGGACCAAAAATCTAAGAGGACTTCCTGTTCAAGCTTTAAAAAGCTCGGCAAAATTATTTTACTGGACATTTTTGTACTATTATACATGGCAAAAATATAATTTGTACATAGTTAAATAAATAAATACTGGTTAATTTTTCGTATTTAACTGTGAATTTTAGAATTTTATTATGAATTATTAATACAAATGATATTTTTGTCATTGTCGTGAAATCGTGTAAAAATAATATTTATTGTCAAAGGCTTAGTTTACAATGTTCGTGGCATTATCGTAAGCCGCTATCTTTAGAAGAATCTTTTTACATTTGGCGCATTTTAGTGAGTTCTCACGCGGAGAAAAATTATCACGTAGAACTCTTCTCAAGTGAAGAATTCCTTCTCAGAATTTTGACGCGCCCCTGAACGCTCAGAGAAGCTAGCGCCCTAAGACTATATATACGCTTCACTTACTAGACAGGCGTCATCATACAAAAAACCTGTTAACACTTTCGAAACACGGGAGAAGCCTTTGACCAGCTGTTAGAGGCGCCACTAGTAGCACTGCTGAAGCACGGAAAAATTTTGACCAGCGTCTGCTGTCGTGTGCAATTTGAGCCATTGAACACGCCAGTCTATTTAGAGACGCACATATATAGTCTTTGCTAGCGCCGCTACACCACCTCGTATCCGTGGCGAATAGCTGAGCGAATAGCTATTACAATTATCGCTAAAATAAAACCAAAAAAAAGAGAACGGGCCCGTTTATCGTGCGTTTTCCTTTTTGGAAAAATACCAAGAAACATGTTTAGGTTTTATGTTTGAAAAAATTTTGAAAATATACTTCGCAGGATGAGCGCACTATTTGGTCCTACGCCTTCTTAATAAATAAATAAATGAAATATTATGTTATGTCGAAAGCTGTATTTTGATTGCTATCTAAGGATATTTCCCAAAGACTATACGATATTTCGAAGTTCGGAACCAATTCTTTGATTGGGCATTCTTTAGTTCGTGGTCTTCCCAAACGAATTTGGACGTGTGAGACATCGTTTTAAGCACTCGACATGGTATGTATCAATCCATTATAATCGAATTTTTAATATAGTAATAATATTTATTTGTTAATTTGATCCCTCTTTTTAAACTTTAATTGCATTTTTAACATTAAAATTTGCATCTTTTATAATTGTGGACGACCCTTAAACAGTATCAATTGTTTTCGGTTATAACCAAGGCTTACTTTCAATTCACAATGTAAATGGTTTTGTTACAGGGTCGTGTTAGAACGAAAACTGTCAAGAAAGCGTCTAGAGTTATTATTGAAAAATATTACACCAGGTTAACGTTGGATTTTCACACCAATAAAAGAATATGCGAAGAAATAGCCGTAATTCCAAGCAAAAAGCTTAGGAACAAAATTGCTGGGTAAGTCCACCGCCCACCTTAAAGCTACCAGCATAAGTGTAATATTGTTTCAGTTCACATCTTGGATATTTACTAGCGAAATATTATTATTTGGCAAAATTTCAGGTTTACTATTCACATTGATGAATTGAATCTTTATTAATATTCTAGAATACCAAATGATGAATTTGATTGAGTATTCTATTTTTTAATTTTGACTATTTGATATTGTCAAATTTGAAACAAATTTACTTGACTATTTGGTCAAGAGAGGATGCTTAGTTGTTAAAATGCGCTAAACGTTTCTAACTAAGAATGAAGTATAAAAAGGACAAACTAACTTTAAATATAAGTAATAACATGTTGTGGAAGAGTACCATTTCTCTATAGAGTAATGGCAGTGCTAGGTCACCCGACGTCACCCATGCTTTTTCCTATTCATAAAAAATTCGCGCCCACAATGGCGGCCATGGCCAAAGCTACAGAGTGCTACTACTCTATAGTAATTTTGTGACATAAATTTTCATAGTTTTTCGTATATCTAAAAACTATTCTTGGGTCAGTGACTTAGTACAGAAGTTAATTTGTGATATATGGTGAGAAGTTAATAATGAATATCTTATTATTAGCCAATCTTAAGTTTTCAAATATGTTTTTTGATTGATACATTTAATAATTTTTACACCTATATTAAGTAGAAAACACGTTTTCTTAATTGATAGAATCTCCATCACATAAAATCTTGATATTTGGTAGAATTTACAGAAATTTCTATTTAATTATAATTTTTGAACCTCGTGGTATTTGGTCATTTAAAATTCCATTTGACTGTTGGTTTTCAAATTCTTGAATTTTATATTTTGCAATTACCTATAAAAATGTTTCGCCCAGCCCTAATTTTTATTAAGAATTATTCCCCACACACTTCAGGTACTTCATGGTACCTGGAAAAGTCAGCAATTTTGAAGACGAGTAATAGCGTTTTCCATTTGATTTCTCGAGATTCACTCCGAATCTGTCTCTGACGTCATAGATCTCGCCCCAATCAACTAGAGCAAAACCGCAAATGGAAAATAACATTAACATATTCCCGTGCTGTGTTGTTTTTCATCTGCTAGTAATATTAATTTTCGCGTCTTGGTCTGTCATTTTCCCAACAAAACTAAAAGGAACACGCAAAAATTTTCTCCTTTCTCGATCTCGATCCGTTGATCTGTGAAAATCGGCAGATCAGTTTTGGGCGATCTTGGAGCACCCGAGAGCGGGAAATGGAACACGCGAAACTTGATCGGAGCAGATCCGAGCACGCAAATGGAACATAAAATGTTAATCAGATCGATCTAGAGCGCTCGAGAGCAGTCAAATGTAAAACGCTATGAAAGTTTGGGATTTTTTACCTTAGTGCGCTAGAGGGAGATTTTATTCTTATAATGATGTCATAGTAAATTATTTTACAATGACACTTACTTATGGAGCAGTATTATAGATTAATGACTTTAAATTTCATTAAAACATTAAGGTTCGTTACTCACTTAATGAAACGCATCCAACGAGGTCCCGTTCGTGGCATTTCCATCAAGCTACAAGAAGAGGAAAGAGAAAGGAGGGATAACTACGTTCCTGATGTCTCTGCAATTGATATGGATGTTATTGAGGTGGACCCTGATACCTCAGAAATGTTGAAACTCATGGTATACTTACTGTTGTAATTATTTTAATTTTGAATAATCAAATTTGTTTAATTTTTATTTAGGATATGGCGAGTATTCCAGTTCAAGTTGCACCTTTGATGCCATACCGAGGTGGTGGACCACGAATGAACTAATCTTGTATTAAATAAAATAACTGAAGCTTTCCTGCCTCTAAAACTTAATACTTATTTTAAGTTCATAAAAAATACAATTAAGATAACTATATATGACATTTCTAAATGTAATATTTCCTAAATTGAAAATTCTCAGCTGTCACTCACTTAGCATTGTTGTTAACTTAATTTAGGAAGTCTTTTGGAGATTGCTAACTTGAAATGAGGTCTGGAGCACCTGGCTTTTCAACATACCTATGAACTCATTGCTTAAATGCACACAATTTCAAAAACTTGATTATCAATATTTATTTAATTTATTACCAGGAGTTTAATGCCTAATATATAGATTCTTTTATGCGCGTATTTCATGTGAGCCCATTACCGAACTGCAAGCCATAGAATAGGTTCTGGGGGAAGACATTTCTACAGAAGAGCTATGTGCAGTAGGTCTATGGTGGCTGCCTGTGGAGGAAATCGTGGGAGGGGATCCTTGATTGTGGGAAAAGTGTGTAAAAGAGTGTATAAATTTGAAAATAACAGGAAGTTAATTTTTTTGCTGTACTATGTCAGAAATACATTAACCGAAATTATAAGCGACCTATTCCTCTAACCACTACCAACTAAATTATCAAGACCCATGCGCCCATCGAAACCGAATTTTGTTTCTGGCAATTTTAGTTCGCTACCAATAGCCGCAAGAGGCGCTTATTCGTCGAAAACTGCGGCTAGCTTGTGTTTGTGAAGCGTCATCTGCTTCGCGACGATACAAGCTTGGAGGAATTAAACAAGTATACAGGAGTTGCGGAGAGCTGCGAAATCGGTTTCGTCAGTGACCTTGAACTCGTGCGAGACGGAGGGGTTCAAACACGACTAGCGCCAACTGCATATGGAATTTTGCAACTATTATCGTTTTATATCATTGTTTTCGCGTTGTCTGGTTTGTTTTATTCCTCCAAACAAATACGAGTCATTTTGGAAAAAAGCGCAAAGAATTTAGAAATGTTTCAAAACAAACCAGACGACGTGAAAACAATGCTGTAAAATGATAATAGTTGCAAAATTCCGTATGCAGTTGGCGCTAGTCGCGTTTGAACCCCTCCGTCTCGCGCGAGTTCACGGTAACTGACGTAACCGATTTCGCAACTCCTGTATACTTGTTTAATTCCTCCAAGATACAAGTACGTAAAATCGTTCAGGCACTGCCGCTCTTACAAGTACATGTGGATGTACTACTTCTTATTTGTAAGTAAAATTTATTAAATCTATTTTTTTTGGCCTAAAAATTAAAGTAACTAGGTAAATTTAATTAAAACTAATAAGGTGATAAAAGGTTTTTTCTTGCACCAGAAAAAAGTATATTGTAAAGTCTAAATAATAATGAGATACAAGTCTACCTCACTTTTTATAGTTCAACTCATTTTTTAAATTAAGTAATATTGCTGTGATGTTTTAAAAATGTAGAAATATTAATGAGATACAAGTCTACCTCACTTTTTATAGCTCTACTCATATTAAGTAATATTGCTGTGATGTTTTAAAAAAGCTTAGGTGATAAAGTGTAAAAAATATTCTTTACCAAAAAGAAATTGTGATATTTTGTAAGAATATAGCTTTCTTTGACAAGAAAGTATTACTATGGGAACTGTGATTGATCAGTTGCAATAAAAATAAGATCCTAAACTTTAGATGATTAATTTTTTGTAAATTGTTGTAGGCCTAAAGGTTTTTATTCTTTGTTGTTTTCCCTTATTATGGAATGTTATGGTCACTTTACACGGAAATATACTTTCTTCAAGCAATATCGTCTTGAAAATTGAAAGAAAGCCCATTTGAAAGCAATTTGAATATTATCATAGTGAACTGCCCCTTACTTTGCGATTTTACGAATAACCCCTAAAGAATTAGACTTAAGATCGCCATCTAACGGGAAAATACGCGTAATCCTTCAGTCAAAGTACCCCCCTTCGGATAGAGCGCGCACGGGCCTTGATAATTTAGTCGGTAGTGCTCTAACGCTAGAGCCAAATTCTCTGTTTCCCCCTTCTTAAACGCAGTATGTCATCCCGCCCTCCTCAAAAAACGAGAATCTCCGTCTCCGGGGTGAGCGTTTCAATACGCCACCTGGTGTTGCTAAGGTAAACTTTTGAGTTAACACAAACTAAAAAGGTGCTTCGCGTGCATCATTTTTAGTCTGTGTAAAAATTTAAAACCACGATAATTTTATCTTTATAAATTGTTAAAATTTAATACGAAAACCTTCAACTTGTCGAGTATAGATGCTTTTACACAGTGCTTTTTTCTTACAAAACAAGCCGAAGTTAAGAGATAAATCGGTACTTTGCAATATAATTAAACGACTAGAAATGCCAACGGCATTGAGTATACTTCAGAAGCTTTAACAGATATTTTAATATTTACATACATTTTCAGACTTTAAAGGGACTTTCAAGAGAGGCCTAGTCGATTTGAAATACGTCATTCAGTCGTTACTCTGACTTCACAACGAACGGCGACCGAATGACGTATTTCAAATTGACGAGTGTGGTCTCTTGAAGGTCCCTTTAACAATAGAAAAATAACTCTTCTTTCCAAAAGAAACGGACGCGTAAGGTTTCCCAAATAACGAATTAATTTTCGTACGTTTTCCATTATTATTAACTAACAGACGTTTAGCTTACATACCCTAAGCCTCGGTTGACAGACGACGTTTCGCGTAGTTTTTTCTAAGAAAAACGATACATTTTACCTCACTAGATGGCGAACTAGTTACCCGTGGTGCACTCGGATATATTCCCCGCGGTCGGGCGGGACGAAATAAACTAAGGTAAATTTTCTACCCTCCCCCTGGCGTGCAAAGAAAACGTATCCCCCGAAAAAAGCGCACGCTGATAATTTCGATTCATGTATTTCTGACCATGTGAAAGATAATTTATTGGTATTTTACAAACTTAAGAAGTTTTGTCCCTACAATAACCTCTTAAACCATGAATTGTTTGTAATTTATTAACTCTTAATTAGTGCAATTTCTGTTACTTTCTGTAATAGAACCTATACTCTTTTCAACCAACCCCACTATTTGTGTTATTTACACATAATTTTATCTATTTATTTTTGATTTCATTTGTTTGAAGTTTATGTTTCGGTGTACCCATAGAAATCAAATTCAAGGAAATGTGGGTTATTTCTTAAAATCTAGCCGTTTGTAATTCCATTTATGCTATAGCCTAGTTTTGGTGCTGTGGCTTTATAAAGCGTTTTTGAATCAGTCATGCCCTAAGGTAAATAATATTACCTTAAATTTACTTATGGTAATTGCTAATCCCCGCAGTGATTTCTCGGGCATTGTTTCCTGGCAGTTCTAAAAACTTTTGAAATCGCGGATTATAAAGCAACCTGGGCAAAGTGCCTGGGGTCTACGATTCCATATAATAGGATATACGAAGGTCCGTAAAGACGATAAATGAGATATTTTTGCCCAAGGCTTACTGAAGGGTAATAACGGCCTTGCGCGGATAGTTATTTGATTTATTTGGTCATTAGTGATATTCATAATCTAATGAAAATTTGTGTTGGATGAATAGTAAGTGCCATACTTAGCAAGTTAGCACTATTATTATTGTTATTATTAAGCAAAGATAATATAACTACGTAGTTATATTATATTTGCTTTAAGTTACTTATGCGACCAGGTATGAATTTTAATTTTTATAGAAAATGTTCAAAAATCATTGTTTATTAATTTTGCCACTGGTCGCTAAAGACAAGCTAGTTTATTTAATCACAAAAAGTACAAGTTACCAAGAGTACGTCAAGTTGATAAGATTTCTTGTGATCTCGCGAACTTGACGGTTTTCAAAACCGGAAGTAAGAGCGATTGACGTCAGAGATTTTACAAGATTAGTAAGATCCCTTTAGCGGCTTTAGAGGTAAAGGGGCTCCAAAGTTCGGTGGCAAAAACAAGAAAATTGAGCATGCTTTTCATTCTCCCAACCTCACATTCGGCCTTGGCAGAGGCGGGCAGAGTCAACCGTAAATTTCGCACTTTACTGACTTTACACACATTTTGCTACCGAACTTTGGAGCCCCTTTAAATAAGAATTCAAGATGGCGGTGAATTATTTAACATAAACCTCAAAGACGATGATACGGGAGTAATTTATAAATTTAAAGTTCCTGCCGAAGAATTTAAGCGAATTTAGAATGGTAAATATATCTTAATTGTTCTTCGAGGCTTTTATAATATGAAAGCAACATTTCGGCGTACTATTTATGAAATATCATTTGATGACAAGGCTTAATTAATTGCTTTCTAGATCCATGCTCTGACCATAGATATAAGAAATGTATATAAAGGTCTAGATAAATTTCGGGGCGTCTAAGCCTAACATAAAATACGGAATTGACACCTAGCAGACACCGAGGAAGGCACGTGACCAAGAGCGCGAGCTCTCTTAACATTTTAGTACTATGTGCTTGACCTTTCCGCAGACCGTAGTCTTTAGACACCATCTGTTGGTGACTTTTAGTATAATTTTTAAGCAGGAGACAATAGCTCTCGCGACGATAGCACGAGCTTTCTTACCGATAGATAGCGCCTTATAAGGATAGCCTGCAGAAATTACGCGTTTCTGCTAGCTGTCACCTCCGTATTCACTCCCTTTGAAATATTTTATCTAGACCTTTATATACGTTTCCTATTTCTATGGCTCTGACCAAAGATAATATACCTAAACGAAAGAAAACTAAAGGTGAGTAATATAATCTTGGGTTATCTATTGAAATTCCTTATTTCTCACCCTGCTATGAAGCTCGATTTTTCGGACTTCCGGCGTGAACTCAGTAAAGCCTCTCGAGAAAAAGCGCTGTCGAGAAACACCGTGATTTCGAATCTAGGTTACGTAGTTATATTATCTTTGCTCTGACACAACCACCATTTTGTTTGGGACTTCGCGGCCTTTTCAACTTGACGCAAAACCGCAAAATCTTATAATAATAATTTTTCTTGCTAGACGGTATAGGATCACTTGGAAACTCGTGGGACGATAGCCCAGCAACGTTTTTCCTATTCGTCGACTTACGAAATGTTACACAGCAAACCTTAATCATTTCAAATAATGTTTTGAAAAGTTTAATAATAATAAAACGTAATAATTAAAGTAAGAACATAATAACTTAAGTAAAAAATAGAACCAAAGATGTATTTACGGATATTTTATTTTGTGTTCTTAGTTTTACATTTTTAAATCTCGTGCCGCGCAAGATGACGCCGAAGCTTATTTTCGATACGGAGCATAGAAATCGGGTAACAAACTAGAACGATTTTTACAATTTTGTCGCTTGTTCCGATTAGAACTTTTAAAAAACCCTGCCTTTGGCCCATGCTTTTCGTTTGGCTGGCAACGAAAGTTACGCCATCTGCGCCACACTGGTGAACTAACACTATTTCGCCTAAGATTAAATGGCCGACTTTAGCTCGATGCTAACGCGGTTTTTTTACATCTTTAAAGCGACTTATGTTTAATTAAAGTTGAAGAATGGCTCAAAATTGCGTAATTAAATCATGGAAGAGTAAATACACAAAAGAAAACATATCTTTTCACATGTTAGTGTTAGAAATAGATTTCTTTTTACCATAATTTCCAATCGCTAAGAACGCACCATAGAAATCGGATAACAAACTAGAATGATTTTTGAAATTTGGTCGTGGGGCTATACGCTAATAAAGTTTGCCTACTTAGCGGGGTTTTCATTTTGCCGTCGTCTGCTCTTCGGTCCTCTACGCCAGCTATGACGCCAGTGGGAAGCCTAAAGACCTGATGCAACTTTTACTGTGTGTCGACATTGCTTTCTTAAATGTTTTTTAAAGCATCGTTTTCAATTAAAATTACCTTTACATATGCTAATAAATAAACTGAATAGTCTGTTATATGATTTGCACTATCTAAAGAACAAATGCTCTGAAGTTTTCCATATTTAAAGGTGGTTAAAGAGGAAGGTCCATTTTGGTTTTTGGGAAAACTCATTGACCCAACTTATGATTAAAGATAACTTGTGATAGTTCTTACAACTCTTGAATTGGCAAAATTTTCCCATAATTAATTTACACCTTGCTAAAATAAAATAAACCTTAGTTTAATATTATATCTGGTTAATGTAACTTAAAACAAATACCTTTGAAATCCAATCAGTAAAATAAAGAAAATTTACGCTTCAAATCAAACTTGGTCGAACCATGGATATGTATTAATACATATCCATGGTCGAACCCTCGGGGCTCGGGCCTTGTCCTCCAGTCCTGATTTTTTTGTTTAGACTGCCAGCAGCCAGCACCGACCGCGAATACGAGATTTAAAACTGAACCGAACTGAATTTTTCAGACTTTTTACCCCCTCGCTATATCCTTGCCCCCCGCAACTAGGGAATCGCGTGGTTAGACGGGAGCCCGTAGGAGCATGACTAATTAATGTATACATTAATTAGTCCATGGTAGGAGTCTCGCCGCATTTCCAATCTAGGGTACGTAGTCTAGATTAGAAGGAAGTGAATACGGAGGCGACAGCTAGCAGAAACGCGTAATTTCTGCAAGCTATAATTATAACGCGCTATCTATCGGTAAGAAAGCTCGTGCTATCGTCGCGAGAGCCATTATCTCCTGCTTAAAAATTATACTAAAAGTCACCAACAGATGTTGTCTAATGACTTCCGCCTGCGGAAAGGTCAGGCACTTAGTACTAAAATGCTAAGAGAGCTCGCGCTCTTGGTCACGTGCCTTCCTCGGTGTCTGCTTAGTGTCAATTCCGTATTTATCTAGACCTTTATATACATTTCTTATATCTATGGAGATGGCCGCTGTAGCGCGAGAGATCAAAGTTGGCCGTGGTTCAAGCAAGTTGGTTTGAACTTGGTTCAAGTTGGCAGAATGACTGTATGTCTTCCTGAGAATTTTATACACAGGTCTGTCCAATGCTTCCCACAGAAAATATTAGTAGTAGGAAAGTGGTTGTTAAACTTAAAGCTTCTGAGACTTCTAAAACCTTTAACTTGACAAATTCTTCAGAAGCCAAACCTTTTACTTCTAGATCTACGGATGGAATAAAATACCGTTCGATACCTCCCCAAAATATTGTCCTTAGGTTAATAAGGCGAGAGACATACCCACCAAGACCCAATGTGTCACGTTATCACGCATCAAGGGAATTTCATCAGAATGTATTCCCAAATTTCACGGTGGTAAATGTAGAAAAACCAGCCTGCTTTCTACGCAAATTTTGCCCTAATGGACAATACTTTGTAGCGTTTAGTTCGGATCAAACATCGATTGAAATATATGAATATCAAGGATCAGCTGCCGCTGCAGAGCTAATAAAGGATGTGACTGGAGAGCAGACTAATAATGTATCGGATAAAGAAACTATGAAAATACGGAGCAGAATATTTGACAAGTTTTTCAAACTGCTACATGTTGTAAACGTTGCTACAAATGGAGAACAGTTAAATCGTGAATGTAGTTTGTTTACAGATAATAGCAAATATGTCATTGTTGGATCTGCGGCTTTTTTACCTGAAGATTCTCACCCACCTTTTTTCGATATCTACCAAAACAATGAATCAGTTTCACCCAATCCACGATCATTTTTGGAAGATTACTCATTACATTTGATTGACTTAGTTCATGGGAAGCTTTGCGATAAAAAGTCATTCAAAACTGATAAAATATTTCTGTCCCACAATCAAGGTCTATATCTATATAAGGATACCCTAGCAGTTTTATCGGTTCAACACCAAACAATACACATATTTAAAGTTTCTGAAGATGGTTTTTTTGTTAATGTTCGTGTCATAGGCAGATTTTGCTACGAGGATGATGACTTTTTAGTTTCATCTGTGTTATGTAAAGAGAAAAATGGGCTTCCTAATCGTGGTATTACAAGACCATATCGTGAGGCTAATATTAACTCATTAAAGCACCGTCTCTTAGTTTTCTTATATGAAAAAGCAGTCGCGGATGGCTGTAACGAAAACAGCCCTAGACCATTACGAAAATTTTACCAACACTTCAATCAGTTTTGTAATTTGCGCATTTGGAAAATGCAACTGCTAGATCAAGATCATATCCTGATGAAATATGCAAGTGAAGATGCAATAACGCTTCGTCTTAATGATCCAAATTCTCAGCCATGTTTCTTTGTTATTTATAATATTATAAGTACCAAAGTTATTGCAGTTTTTGAAAACACTTCGGAGGAGTTACTAGAGCTTTTTGAGAATTTCTGCGATCTCTTTCGAAATACTGCCTTAACATCCGAATCCCAACTAACATGCTCACCATCAAATAACACTTATTCTAGACTCATTCAACAACGATTTAAACAAACTATAATTAACGCTAAAAATGGGGGTCATACGGAAGCGACCAAAAGACTTCTGACTCAGTTGCCGATAAGCTCTCAATCTTACAGTAGCAGCCCATATTTGGATCTATCCCTTTTTAGTTATGATGATAAATGGGTTTCTGTTATGGAGAGACCAAAAACCTGCGGAGATCACCCTATAAGGTTGGTTAATAATAATAATCAGCTAGGCTAATACCCAAGGCACCTCCATAGTCCTAAGTCAGCAAGTAACTTTTAAAGCCATTAATTCAGGTGGCTGGGTTACAATGTGCAGGAGGGTAGTGGCAAGCCCTGCATGCCGACAGCTTCCTACACTAACTATTACCGTTATTGCAAAATTACCCAATTCCAATAAATATACAAATTAAATAAAAAAATTTCAGATTTTATGCCAGAGATTCCGGATTGTTGAAGTTTAAAATCTATGCTGGAGTTCAAGGAAGGAGTGCTCCTCCCGGCTCAAGGCGACTAGTGGCATTTACATTCCACCCCTTCGATCCATTTGCAATTAGCGTTCAAAGAACTAACACAGAATATGTTGTTAATTTCCACATTAGGCATTGTCCTACATAGAAAACTAAGAACTATTTTCATATTTAATTATTTAAAGTAATAAAAATTTTGCTTTTTATCATCAATCTCTTTTATTACCCAAATTGATAGTTTACGTGGCACTGTGTTCAAACCCTTTTTAAGTTCAACCTCATCTGTTAGTGTTTTTGTACAAAGTTCTTAAGTTTACCTTATTCAAAAAGAATTTAATGGTAATTGTAAGCATAGGTTCTCAGTGGGATGAAAATCAGTCAAGAGAGCCACAAACTATTATTGGTGAACATAAAAGTGAAGTAGTTTAGCTGTTTTATTGACGACAAAATTAACCTGATCCTATTTAGCCTCTGCGAGGATGTAGCCAAGGTGTTAATAATAATAATTAGGGCGATTTTCCCAGATATGACAGCCAGAGATGTTGCCCAAATGAAAAATTGACTTTGTAATAAGACCTTAAAATAAACTGATTTGAAAAGCTTCAACAGTTAAATAGTAAATAACTACACATACATGAAAGGAATGGATAATCTAATTAGCTAAGGGAGATGCAAAAATTTAAATAACATGGGTCATATATTTTGGATGTAAATTACCATCATTTTGATAGTTGCTATTTTCAAGAGAAATATTGGTTTTCTCATATTTGATTTTCCTTTAAATATTTTTTGGTAACTGGAAAAAAGTTGCCAATCAGTTTTACTCCTCAAAATTATAAGCTACACCCCATTTAGCATATGCTGAAAAGAGGGTGGGTAGGAAGCCTGAATCACAGGATGGAAGGAGATGAGCTACCTGCTCTTTTGCTCCAATTTTTCAAACAATACCATCACAAATTTCAGTTTATAACAGCCACTTTATAACCAGTGAGAACGAATAAAAAAAATGAGTTATATTAGAATGATAGTTTGCAGTTCCTAATCTGAATTAAAGCAAAGTTTGAACTTTAATCAATAATTTTATTTTAGAACCATCAAAACAATTGTTTTAATACTTCATATTTTATTTCTTAATCAGTCGACGGAATTTATCACAAAATATTCCTACAAGGTGCAAGAACAACAAACCCTTATTTATTGCTCCAATAAACCTATTATTGTTATATTCTAAGTGGCATTTTCCAGACAAAATTATATAGAGCTAGGAGGTTATTTTATCTCACTCGTAACAACAGACTGTTGACAATTGTTACTCAGCGTAATTCCAATGGATCTTGTTTTGGTAATATGTTAAAAGCGAGAGATAATAACTCTTAATTTCAATTCATTTTCAGCTTTTCAAGATTAAATGATAAATGTTTAAGAATACCGTCATTATGCTTTGGTCTTTTTATATCTAGATTTTTTTAAGCTGTGGTTTGGTGCTTTTCCACTATTTGAATCAAAAAGCAATTTTTAAAAGGACATTGTTTTGCTATACATTGAAAACCCAATACTCATAGATATTTTTAGTGATGAACGATTTCATTAGAATTTCTAATAACAGGAATAGCAATTTTAACTGTGATAGAGGGATCCATGAAAATTTGTGGGTCACAACACATCTAAATTTATTATTGTCAACAATTTTGAAACCATGATAGTGCAGTTAGCGGGCACAATTTCTTTCAAATAATTTTGTTTTACAATCGGTTAAAGCAGCACGGGACAATCACCATCTACACTGGAATTATCTTTTGAAACACCGGAAGAAAAAATTTGGTACTACAGTTAGAAAGAGAAATTTCGTACAACTCAGATGGATATTTTTTAAAGATTCAAAACAGTTAGTTTGTGTAAAGTTTTAATGGACATTTAACCTACGAGACAGACAAGACATAAAAAGGTTCTTGTATCTTCCGTTCCTTTTTGGCAGGCAAAATTTGCCTAACCAAATGAGGGAAAAAGCTAGGTAACTTGATTACGAATCGGGGTTATGGAGTAGAGGAATAAAAATTACCTTAGTTGCTTTAGTTTTCTAATAAAACTGATAAATGCCAGTTGGTATAATTTTACTTAGTTTTTTTTTAAATAATTCATTTGCAAAGCTACGTCAATGTTACAGAATATTTTGAAAGCATGTTATTTAAGTTTAAATTAATTTTGGAATTTTTACGTCAAAGCATAAACTGGAAATTGTGGGGCAAAATTGACAGAGGTTTCATTAGTATAAGGTAATGACTATCAGGTCTATGAGTTTGAAATAAAGCACCTATTATTTCAATTGTTGGCACCTTGTGCGAGCAATATGGATTCCTCTAACCAACCAATTGCGATATACGGGTTAGAAAGAAGTTAATGCCAAATTTACTCCCATCAACAAACAGGCTTTTTCGTTTTTAAGTACATTTCTTTGTAAGAAAAATAAGCATTCCTCCTAACCCTATGGCACTTAAAATTTACAGCTGTGACTGTATATCTTAGTCGCAACGTCTTCGATAATTTTTATGAATGAAAATATACATTTTAAACGCACAAGGCATTTCTATTTAACGCGCGTCTAATCTGAAAATTAGATTTGAAATTGGTTAGAGTAAATTTTGCACAGTGCCCAAAAAATCGGCACAAATTTTACGTACATTTTACTTTGCTAGGAAGAAAATACTTAAATTCTACGCATGATTTACACATATTTGACTAGTTTTATTTTTTCTTACTTTACATGGTTTGAAAGTATTAAGTTAACTGCGTTAGGGATTTTAAACCTAGTGCATTAAACGTTAATAAAAAGGCAGTGAAATGAAAATATTGCACAAACACCAATTGCCCAACAAAAAAACTGGTAATAAACTGTCAACTTTTGATTTTAGCTAAGCTAAGTGCAAAAATTATAATTTTAAGTAATAAAGTACGTGATTCATTAGCATAAAACCAAATGCCAGATCCTTAAATTAAGAATTTGAAAATGGAAATAATTTTGTAAAAGGAGCGGGCGATTGATTAATCGTCACCCAATATGTTGATGGGAGGGCGAAGATTGTTTTTTTTTTAATAACCCTACAAAAATTCAATTCTATCTTGTAAATCATTGTATATTAATTATACGTATTATGTTATTAACAAATGTACATTTTTTTGTCCTCTGCCTATACATAATTAAATAAAACTCTGTAAATTATCTTTCGTTGCTCAACTAAAAAACCAAACTCAATAAGTGTAAATGATCTTGGAGGTATGTAGAGCTCTCCTTAATAAAAACCCACGGGGCAAACAGGGGGGGGGGGGGAATCATCCGCAAGATAAATTCTTTGGCAACAGAAAAATCAGTTATTTGGGCCAAACTTTTAAATAATTGAGCAAAAAAAGTCTTTGCCCTTGCGGTTTTTAGGAAGCTGGTCCATGTTACGTTTCTGACGAGCTTTTTCTCCTTTTGCAATTGATTTTAAATAAAGAAAACAAAATTAAAATTATAAACTTTAATCTGGCTCCAATATTTTCACAATGGCTTCAATGACTGTCAAAAATCCAAAAACAATAGGTTTGATTTTCAGTTTTGATAGCCTTAATATTATATTTTATAAGAGCCCCACGTAGCTCATTACAGCTTCCCTTTCATTAATTTTTCACAAAGTAACAAGTTAAGATTTTGATGCACTTTTACTTTCTAAATGTTTCATGTAAATATTTGAGGTTTAGCGTGTAAATTTTTTTTTGGTTTTGCCCTAAACTTTTTTGTCATATCTGGAGCCAGAACGTAAATATTCCTTTAAGATTGTTAGAAAGTAGAAAAGAATGTTAGTTGTTAATGTCATTGTCCCATGCTATTAAACCACAATTTTTCTAGAACAACGTGAATCAGCACTGTACCGTACCGTAACAAGCCTAAAATTTTCTTTCCTACGTTTTAACAGTTTAAAGTAAGAGTTAGATTGTTTGAAACTCACCTATTTAAGGTAAGGGAACAAGAACTTGGACATAGCTGACTGGAAATAGTCCAGTTTTCCCGTTTACAGTTCCCTCGTACCAGTTGTCGTCGATGCGATTAATAAGATTTATGACATCGCTCTCCTTAAATCCTAGTTCCCCTTCGTTCTCAGGATCAAAGTCATAGAGAGCCTGGCAGCAAGGTTGCTGGCGCATTGGAGTTCTGGCTGGGGATCGAACAGGAGAAGGAAGTGGAGAAGCTGAGCGGACCAAGGGCAAACGCAACAACCCATTTTTTAACCATTTCACTCTTGGGTTAAGTTTTCTATTCCATATTCTGACTAGCTTAGAACTTTAAATAACACGAACTCAGTGTATCATTACCGCGGAGACAAATTCTTAAAAGCCTTTAAGATTTAAGGTGTTTGAATTGAAAACAACAAAACTGTCCTTTTTATTCTTACCAATTTTTAAAAATGTCTATGTGGAAATATGTACAGTATTACTAATTTTAAACTTTTTGTGGAGTACAACAAACCAGAACTTAGTTTATGGTCCAAGTAGTAACTATAAAAGTGGTAGCTTGACACTTTTTGTATGAAATATAAAAAGTGGGAATTTAAAATATCAGAAATTGTTAAAAAAAATTGAATTATTTTTCCTATATAAACGTTTACTATACCCCAATGATTAAGTTCAAGGGATTGATTTCTCTTCCTATACATTTTTGTTTCCAATAATTCCTACATATTTTTGACTTTAGTAACAAAATATTTCTATTAAATTTTGCATAAACTCTTAAAATTAAAGGCTTCATGAACTATTGAATTTCATCAGTAATATTGATAGTAGCTATCAATTGAACAATACTGTTCATCATGCCGTATTAAATCTAAGCAAGCCAACGAAAACATATGGTACTAAATACCCATTCTAGCATGTCAATACAGATTATTGGATAAAAATATCTTTATCCAATAATTTATATCATGAAACAATATAAATATACACTTGGAATGTTGAAGGCTCCATTGCTACCATTGTACCTGAAGAAGTGGGCTTAACTACAAAGAATATAAGACGGAGCATGCTTTTGCAGCATAAAAAAAATTGAAGGTTAACTTGGAAAATAAACTTACCAGAAAATAGATTTAGGAAACCCCAATTGGTTCTCACACTGACGTTGTTGGAGAATTTATGTTTCATAAGTTATTTTATAGTTAGATGGTTACGAAAGAGTAAATGAGATCAGTAAAATTCAAGGTACCAATGTTCAAGTAAAAATCTCTGCTACAAAACAACCCTGTTTTATGGGAACCATAGCAGCCACCAGAGTCTTCCTTAAACATTCCATGTGTATACATATAATTTCCTGTTTATATCTAATAGAAAGATTAAAATATCTAAAGATAAAGAAAAGACTAGGAACGTTAGTACCGTTAGGGGAGCGAGCTGGTGAAACGCCACCTCCCTGATTTGGATTGTTGAAGTTGCTGCTCAGAAACAATGGTTCAATTGGACGAGGGTTGACAGGTGAAGAAGCGGGAGAGCGAGCTGGAGAGACCCAGTAACCAAATACTCATGTTAGAATGAGACAGACAGACTATTAACAAGCGAAAGCTACAAGAAATAATGCTTCCAAGTTTCATGCGAGCATTAGTTAAAGGAATGGTGAAAAGTCAGAAGTAAACAAAAAGTTATCAAATAACCTCCAATTTATCATTGTTCCTAATATAAATAGGGGGGCTCAAATTCTAGAACCAGCTCAATTCTCCTATCTGAAAAATCTGCGAGAGGAGGAATTATGGTACGACCCCTCTAATTAGAAAGAGGGAAACATTACTGCTTGAGGGTAGGCTCAAAAGTAAGTGGTTCATTGAAATAAACCAGATTATTCATTATAATTATTCATTCAAAATTCTCATTTAGACCACTGCAGAGAAGGGAGAAGATGCTTATCAGATAGCCTAAAGCTATTAAAAAATACATAACTTATTTAAATCTGTGAACGCATAAGCAACTAACTACCAATTTACACAATAAAATATGCAGATTAATTATATTCACAGTTCTTATTTTTTAAATGGAGTTTTAGAATAATTTAAGCAAAAGTACGCTTAACTGTTGCACACAGCATAAATAGAATATACAAGGGCCATTATCATCGCTGATTGTTTACAAGACCAATTTAGTCCATGGATTTTCTTCATGATCAAATTGTTGGACATAAATTACAGCATTTGGCTCAATTAAAAACTAAGTTTCAGCTATTAGGAAATTTTTACTTTACTTTACTTTCTCCCAAAATAAGATTCAATTAATAATTTTATTTAATAGATTAAAAACTGTGAACAATTTTTTGCATTTATTTTTCATGAATAAGTTGATAGGAATTAATGTTGTTTAAGCACTTCACCATCCCATTAAAGTATTTAGAGAACAAGTTTGAGCAATATTATAAATGTTTAGCTTTGTTCAAGAATCTTAAAAGTATTAGGATAAAATTTTAACTTAGATTAATGATATACACAAGTTTTAAACAGCAGCGCATTTAAATAAGTTAATTATTTAGGCTTAAGATGTGCGAATGAAGATAAATATAAATATTTTACAAGAAATTTTTATAAGTATTTAACTACATTTGGTTTGAGGTATTATTAACAGTAATTAATTTGAATTTAGTTAAAGGGGCTATAAACCATGTTTACACATTAAATCATTGCCAAATAATGAAATTCCTTTATAAGTCACAATGAACTTACCCTGTGGTTTACTACCAGGTAACTGATGAAGGAAATAATTGATACCTCTTAAAAATTAAAATTCTTTTAAAAGTAAAAATAATGCTTACATTGCTAATATTATATAAATTATAAAATTGGAACATAAAAACAAATATTATAAACATTAGCTTTGTTTCTGAAGGTACTTATTTTGAAAAACGCATTATGGCTGATATTTATAACATTTGAGCGTTCAATTAACAAAATTTTTAGCTTATCCTAAGCGGTTGAAGTCAAATATAGACAAAGTTTAGAGCCCCTTTAAGCTTTTGTTTAAAAATGATTAAGTTTGAGTAGAGATAAATATTTAATCATTAAAGCATCATGCAGCCCTTATTTGATTATGCCTGTTCTTGAAATGTGAATAAAATGGGAATACTGAGAACGAAGCAAATCAAAAAGAGTGCTGATTCACTAACAACATTAAATAAAAACCATGCACAAAATATGGTAATCGTTAAGTGTTAAATATTATATTTGAATTTAGTATTAACTTACCACCCAATTAAAGTAAATTGTCGGTTGATATTCAATGGTGTTTTATTAACCCAAGAGTGGCGGAAGAATTATCGCTTAAAACCTTTTAATCTTACACCTGACACGTTGAGCTAATTCACTATATTTGGGCTTTATCAACTACTTAAACTTCAATTGTAAAATAAAGCTAAGTTCAAAATAATAAAATAAATGAAATAGTAAAACGTTTATATATCCAATAAAATTCTAATCTTAATCTATCTTACTAATTATTTCATGTTTTAAACTAATTTAAAAAAAATTCCTAATATTGTAGCAATTATTTGTCCTATAAAAATAAAAGATCCAGGTATAAATATTCAAAGAAACCACGAAACATGTCATATTTTGGCATGGGAACAGGAAAGCTTGATATCAAACAACTTTTAAATTTGGAAGGATACAGATTTAAGGGGATTTGTCCCCATTTAATCCTAGTGGTTTAAGCCAGACTTCCAACTCTGCCTTCAAATTTATGCTTAATACTGTGTTTAGCCCTACACTGCTACTAACAATGTGAGTGAGCGCAATGGCTTAAAAAGAAGTTGGTTAAGCCCAAATAAAGCTTTGGAAATGAATTTTTTTTTAAATAAACCAAATTTAAGAATAAACAAGCTTATCAGGAATTCAAATATAAAGCAAATGTTTGTTTAAATTTAAACTTAACTGCTTTCACTACGACTATGCTTCGAACTTATGTAACAAAACATTTATGCATCAGGTGTAAGATTGTAAATAAAAACATGCAAAACAAACCAAAAAAAGGCCATGCAATCTACCTGGATACATAGTGGAAAGTGACCCGTTAAATTTAGCACCTGATTCGATTCCGGGCGAGATATCATCGTGCATCATGGAAGGTATGTTTAACTCATTTAGTGATTTCGGTTGGTAGGGTTCCCGTGGTTTCTCCATAGCTTCACTTTTCCTATGATAATATAGTTAAGACCCATTGATAGACAAATGATAAAAATTAAATTGACGCAACTGTTCATTAAGTCGCTCTTGTAATGTCTGTAGAATTTCAGCACACTGTTGATGATATTCAGTCAATCCTTCAACAAATGCAGCGAGTTGAGATATCTGTTCCACCTGAGGAAATTTTTTAAAAGCGTTTAAGGAAAAACTTAGGCTTAGAATCGGCTGAAGTTAAACCAAAATCTAGGCACAAACAAAACCAAGTACTAAAGGATCTTAGCAATAATTAAAGCAAATGTCAATCACCCAAATTTTCATGAAGTTACTCATTTCATGATCGACATTTATACTGAATTAGTTCCATATATGAGAAGTAATAAAGTCAATAATTTAATAAGAAAAACTTATTGATTTAAATTTGACTCTTCAGAACCCTCTCTTAAATTTCCCAGATTTTCACAAAAATATTGAAATTTCCTGGACTTTTCTGTCGCCAATTTAAATCGCTGATATTTCGTGGATTTTCAGGTCTGTATGAACTCTGAATTTTTTTTTAATGAAAGCTATTTGCAACACTATAGCAGGCCTTTTTGCCGTTTCACATTCTAACACATAAGTAAACTTGGACGGCGCCTTACATTTTCTTTCCCTAACAAACATCAGTAAAACATTTCCTAAAGAGACATACTTATGGAATCAACTTAAAACTATGGTTTCAATGACTAACAAAACCTAAAATATAAATAGAGATGCACCAATATTGGTTCAGCCAATATATCAGCCCATAAAAGGTGGCACTGGTAAATATTTTCAGCCACATATCGAAAAGCATTATTTTGAATAAAAATAACGCGCAGAACATTTTTGAATTAAATCTTTGAAACACCCACAGACTGTCAAAAGGTCTACAGTCTGCCTATGATTGGCCTGACATGTAAGCAAACATTTTTCCTTTTTAAAGGGAAATGTAAGGTTGTGAGAACAAAACAAAATGGTAGAGATTTTTGGCTTATACAGGCCAATATCGATATCATGAAAATAGGCCGATATATCGGTGCATCCCTAAATAATAACTTATGAATCCTTACTTCATTTTCCAGCAAATTGTGCATTCCCATAGAGGCCAAGTTGAAAGATTCCTCAAATTTATCCTCGGCAAGTTTAATCTCGTCCTCGGTGATATGCGTACCTTGGTTAATCACAATATGAGCAACAACATAAGATTGGGAGCTACAATGATAATATCCTAGCATATATTCTGGACAGAAAAGGCCTTCCATTTTATCACTAAACTGGCTAACAAATAAAAAAGTAAAAGTTAAAAATAAATAATTTCTATATTAAAAAATATATAGCTTGTACAAACAGAAAGCTAAGCTAAACTAATGCTCAAAATATGTTTATTATTTAAATGGTTAATATTAGTTGAAACCAAAAGCTTTGGCTTAAAAACTATAGTTTCAAAATTAGTTTTGACTAAAATACTACGAAACCAAATGATTTATCAACAATTAATATTAATATGTTACATTAGGTTTTCTAAGTGTGTGTGGAGTAGGTGCAAAATAAGAACATACCACGCGGTTTCGATGTTGACTCTTGGGCAGATCCGGAACATGCAGGACAATCAGATTACGTACATTGAAAAGAAAAAACAACGCAACGTAGCAAATCAGGGATCAAGAGCAGAACACCATGCACAATGGACAACATTAAGTGCTGGTTAAGCTAAAAATTATTTTTAATAACAATTAAATCAACACCTCACCTTTAGCCAGTTTTCGTTTCTTGCAATCATAGTCAAGGCGCCGGCCTTGCAGTTTTTTTCGGTGATGCTATTGGTTAATACAATAATCCAATAGAATTAATTTTAATAATTGAAAATTGTAGTTACTGAAAGTACCATAACATCCTTTAAGTCTTTAGTTTGTAAATGGTGAAGCGGTTCCAAGAAATTCTGTTTAACATTGTCCTCTAAGGCATATTTTACTTCCGCCATTTGCCTCATTGCCTCACCAGCTTCAACTAATGAATTTGCTTAATAGGCAAATAAAATATTACATATATGAAATGTCAATATATGGTTAAATATGCTGCTCAACCTCATTGACAACCGCAACAAAAAGTCAAAGTCAATGTTTCACATCAAGCCTTGGCTTAAAGGCTTTTTGGAGAGGTAAAATCTAGGAGCAACAAACACAAAAAGAACGCAGCTAGCCTTTAAACACGCTAAGGCAGTGTTGTGTACAAATTTCATTGGACGAGCCTTTACGCTGGACGTTTTACGGGCGGGGGGAAGACAATTTCCAAATTTCCCAATTCCAACGGCAGCAGGCGTTAAAGCGTCTAACCAATAAAAATTGTACACAAGAAAATCCACGACTTTTGACAGGTGCATTATCCTTATGTGGGGTGCTATGTTTGTTGCTCCTAGGTGAAATTAACTTTGGTCAATTTGAAACAAGTGAGGGGTGCTGGTGAAATCTTTTCAGAGTTGATAACGCTGGTGGAACGTTGGCAAACTTCTTTAAGTTAATAAAATTTCACTTAATAAGTTCACCCCGGACTTGAAGTCAGTGAAACTACTCCTAAACATTGGCTCAATTAAAACTTTTCGCATACATATCTATAAAATGAACTGTCAAATTTAAAATTCGCATGATTTCCCAACCAAATTACTTTTAATAAAAATTATGCCAAAGGTTTTCTACCTTAAACTTACTTTCACTCATGCCATTGCCTTAAGGATCGAACAAAAGCATACACAGTGTATATCAAAAATGATTACAATACAAACCAAATACAGAGTCATCCCCAAGATCTTTTCCAAATTTAACCATGGAATCACCTAGAATACCTTCAGGTTGTTGATAAGCGTGTACTTTTGGACCCGTCCTTAACTTATTGCTCATCATTAACTTAGTTCGGGTAGCTAAAAAATTTGAAAATGCTTTACAACATTCATCCAAAATTGGGAAATTAAAACAAATTGACCTGGATTGGGTTGAAGGTATTCTTTGGTTTTTAATATTAAGTCCTCGACCAGTTCATTGGTTAAGTCGGTTCTCTGAAAATATTCAAGAGTTTGATACCTATACAGCAAGAAAATTTGCTTTATGGAAAATTTCAAACATACCCTTTCCATTTCACAAAAATCTTCCGTAAATTTTGTGCCTTCAGCACCACCAATTTTTTCACTAACATACTGAAATAAAATTTAAACCGTCTAACCACTTCTTTCGATTTGCAATATGTTCTAATAATTACCTGATTAGCTTTATTAATCTGTTTTTTTAAGCCAGCGAACGCCATTTTTAATCCACAAGTGAAAGATTAAGTCAAATTGCCTGTTAAAAATTTGTCTTATTTGTATAAAGGTACAATTTTAACTCCACAGCAGTTTATTTGAGATCAGTCTAAAAAATATTGAGTTTGACTGGTCCAAAAAGCCTTTTATGAAACATGGAAATTTAACTAGTAAAATATTCATGTCACCCCATCCCTTGTCTACACCACTGAATGGACCTGATCTAATTAAACACAATTTCAGTTAATATTTAAATTCAGTAAATTTATATTACTTCCCCTGGCAAGTTCGTCTTATTCTTAGTAATTAATTTTTGCACAGGTCAGGGGTGAAAGTGGGCTCACGCCCCGTAAAATTAATAGCGGAAGAAAAACCATTTGTTAGTGACTTTTGTAGTTAATTGTGTGCCTATACCAACCAAATATCTTGGCCATTGCACTTTTCTCTAGGTAATTAATTTTCATAAAGTACAATGATTGACTTTGCATATTCAGCAACTTTATCGATATCAAATTGATATATTGCTAACCAAGGGCTTCCTTCAACCAGTTTATTCCTTAAAATAAAATTTAATAAAAATAAAATAAAATATAATAAAAATAAAATAAAATTTAATAAAAATTAAAATATAATAAAATAAAATTTAATAAAAATAAAATAAAATAAAATAAAATAAAATAAAAATAAAATATAATAAAAATAAAATATAATAAAAATAAAATATAATAAAAATAAAATAAATATTTAATAAAAATAAAATAAAATTTAATAAAAATAAAATAAAATTTAATAAAAATAATAAAATAAAATAAAATTTAATAAAAATAAAATAAAATTTAATAAAAATAAAATAAAATTTAATAAAAATAAAATAAAATAAAATAAAATTTAATAAAAATAAAATAAAATTTAATAAAAATAAAATAAAATAAAATAAAAAATAAAATAAAATTTAATAAAAATAAAATAAAATTTAATAAAAATAAAATAAAATAAAATAAAAAATAAAATAAAATTTAATAAAAATAAAATAAAATAAAATTTAATAAAAATAAAATGAAGTAAAATAACAAAATTTTATAACCATAAACTTTTTGAAATAATAAGCTTAATTGTAGATCTCGGAGCCAATTGCAATTATTTAAACTGGCCTAAAATTGATATATCTCGGCTCCAAAATATGAAGTTTTTTACCTTGACGTGTAAAAAAACAGGTGCTTTACATGTATTAAGAAGAGATCTTTAAGCAAATATTGAAACAAATGTTTGTAGATCTTATATTACCAAAATGTGCTTAAACTCTGCACAGTAGTATGTAGACAAGCGAATGAATAGCGAAAAAAGAAATTGTTCTGTGCCTTTTCCATCTTTTCTAATTCAAGACACGAGGGATCATCTGGAGCTTTGCCAAATTCCATTTACAACTAGAGTTTCACGTTTAAACCTTCATTTCTTAGGCAATTAGGTATTTATGAAAGAGCTTAATTTAAAAGTGAAACTGTTGCTCATAATTCAGGAAAAATAATACTAAGCATGTGATGAAGAGGACTAGCTATAATTTGGTATCTAAATCCAAAAAGAAAGTAATACTTGTACATGAATATACTTAATTAAAAACCATAATACGCTATAAATAAAAAATTGTCTTATCTAAGAACTAATCAACAAATGAAAGTTTTAAAAATTAAATTCCAAGCCAATTTTACTTCAAATCTCATTGGTTTGGAATTCAAGTCATGGGACAAAAAAGTCATTAGATGTGTCCACAATAATGAAGACTTTGTAATATTTTATGTTATCATATGAAATCAAAAAATGACTCTACACTATGTAATTGAGTTGGTTTGGCTTTCAAAACTTATTGAAATAAATTGGTTTTACTCACAAGAAATAATGGCATAAATAAATAAATTGTTCTGTCTAGTGCCCTAAACCGAGCTGGGCGTCTCAAACAACTTATTGGTTTTGTCTCAATTGAGCCCATTTTAGGACCAAGATACTAAAATCGTGTTTATACTCTAAACATTGGGTCCAAGCAAAAAATAGTAAAATGAAGTGTGCAATGTGGATCAACACAAATATGGTATTCTACATTAGGCCTAGCCATAAGAGATAAAACGTATATAAATATTCATTGTTTAAATGAATAAATGTATATTAAGTATCTCGATTTAGAGCTTTGCTGTGAATAAATGGAATCTAACATTACACTAATGCACGATTCGGTAAAATACTAAACTATAATAAAATTTTTTGTGGCCTATCCCTTCAATGTTGGCTCCACAGCAATGACGTTTCTATTAATAGGCCAATCGGGCCTTGGGCTAAAACCACACTATTAAACTACTTTCATCGAATAAAATAAACAAAATTACCTTTTTATGACTGATGTAATTAATCCAGCCGATGCTCAAAAATTAGACTTACCCTAAATAAAAAAGACTACTATATAAGCATCGATAATAATTCTACTGGAAAGTGCAAAATTCCCTAACCCAGTCTCACAGCCGTCGAGCAGAGCTCTTACTGACAAGGATTTTATCTCCCTCCCCACTAACCTTGTCCATAGACATAATAAATAGGATAGACCCCCGGCGCTTGGGTTGGCATTTGGCAAACCTTTATTACACGCCAATAAGAAAAAGCAGACGCGGGGGAAACGGCCGACAATTCGCCATCTGCCGGTCGCAATTTTTTTTTATCACAAGAGCTTTGCGCCACCTATTGGTTACTGAAATTGATATCAAGCGCGAAGTTCAAGTTAAGCTAACCTAGGAGAATTGAAATACTGGAGGGGAAATATAGCTCTCGCGTTGCCGAAGCTAAAACAGTGAGTCCGTGATGGTGGAATACAAATTTATGTTCCAGGTACGCAGTATTATATTCCTAGGCCTAACTAGACGCAAAAAGTTTATGGTTACTTTTACGCGAAATGTTATTATTTTTTCAAAATGGTTAAAAGTTATAAATTAACCACCACAAATCGGAGCACAAATGTTTCTTTCCATAGGTTGTAACAATTTGTAATTATTTATATTAAATGTAGGCCTATAATTGTTTTAAACTATAGGTTTCCTTTCTCTAAACCTGAAACGCTTTCAAAGTGGATAAAAGCTGTATCATTTTTTGGCCAAAAATATTCAGATTTTAAATGGCAAACACAAACTTTTACAAGACACCATTCCAACTGAGAATTTAGTAGAAATTGAAAAAAGTGACACATTATTTGATCACGAATCTGTTCGTGTAGGTTTAAGCGTAAAAACTTTTAACTATGGAGCAGAAAGCCCTCTGTTTTTAGGACATTTACTAGTATTTTACTAGAGAAAGAAAGATATTCTGCTCCATGGTTTAAGCAATAACAGGGTTGCCACAAAATTTTGAGATTCAAATTCCCTGACTATTCCCTGAACATTTTAAGAGATTTTCCCTGACTTTTTAAGGTCAAATTTTTATTTTATATTTGACTTTTATCAGAAGTTAATAAATTTAAATGGACTTATATTTAAGTAAAAAGGTTATTGCAATGTTGAAAAAATTAGCCAAACTTTCAACGAAATAAATGATAATCATAGAACTTTTCATAGATCTGGTCTAAAAAATAACCTTAAAAAAGTGCCAAAATAAAATTTAATTCCCTGACTTTTTACAAATTTGTTTCATGCGAATGATTCTTCCCTGTAAGTGCCTGCGCAAAAGCCGTTTCGGCTTGGTAGGCCAAGTTCCTATTAGTGAAATAAATAAATAAATACAAAAAAACAGAATTAAACAGTGCCAAATAATTTACGCATCCAAGGAAACTGGAGCTCTTTTTTATCCTTCGGTCGACTCATATCTGTTATTGCTTGTACTTTCGCCGGATCTGGTTTGATCCATGGACTAATTAATGTATACATTAATTAGTCCATGTTTGATCCCTGTTGCTGGTATAATATAATATTGTGACGTCGGATTTAGTTTACAAGTTATTTATTTACAATTCATTATGTACATGGAAATAGTTAGGCGCGACTCTACGGCGGTTCAAGTAACAGCTCCGTCGGCGGCGGCTTCTCGGCTGCTTGGTCGGCAGGTCCTGGACGTTGACGTAGGGCGGCTCCGTGAGCGACGCGTCTACGTCTGAGACAGGTTTTAGTGCAGCGTTGCCAGAAGCATTAAAATGAATTATCGTACAAACTTTGTAAAAATATCGTACAAAATGAAAAATTATCGTACACTAGGTATATCGCGTAGCTCGCAACCGAAACGGTTCAAGGTGGCGCTGCGGCGCTCAAGGTTTCATATCACATCTTGGGTGTGTAGCGTCTGCTAGAATGGAAAATGCGTATATCGGGTAGTCAATGCTTTTCTTTATTGTATTGTAATAATAAAGTAAGTAATTTCAACGGATAAAAATATATTTTCATATATTTCCGCGAAAGTTTTAAAACTTTGATTATCAGTAACGTCCAAGGGCGTTTGGGGGTTGAACCCCCCCCCTTCCCCGAAATGCTGATGACTGGGGGCGTGGTGCCTAATAAAAATCAGTGAAACCTCCGTCAGCACCCCCCACCCCTTGAAATTTTTCCCTCAAAACTCCCCCCCTGAAATAAAATCCTGGATACGCCCTTGGTAACGTCTGCTTATATGCTACCTCTTACTGTAGCTAAAAGAGGGCGTATGCGTAGTAAAATCGTGCAGGCCAGGGTGAGAAATATCGATTTTTTTAAAACTGGACCTGTGGCCAGTTACCCTAGGTAGTTTAATTAAAAAACTGGCCACTTACCACTTTTAACCTTGCAAAATCAGGCTTTCATAATTTATGGTCAAATTACCTATTCTTGACAATATGTGCTACAGACCCGACCCGAACAAGCCTACTGAGAGATAGACTGTTTATATTTCTTTTTGCTAACTGCTAAATTCGCTTCTTCTATAATGTAGAGGAGACAGACTCCCCTAGTCACCCACCCATACACACAATTGACACAAGGCCAAGCACACCGCATAGAAGCAAAGACCAAACAATTTTAGGGATTGATATAACATTTTTTTAATGAACTAAAATCTTGAAGGGAAAAAACTTTGAATTAATTTAGTGGTCACCAGGGCGATTGGCCTGTGATAGTGCCTTATTTCTCACACTGGTGCAGGCACCCACCGGTGTTTGAAAAATTCACCCAGAAAATCAGGTAGCAGACGAAGTGTCAAAGCTTCCCTATGTCCGTAATTCGCGAGAAACTGACGAAATTCAAACGCCGGTGGAGCCCTTTAAGCTTGGCCTATTCGAAAGAGTCCCAATTAATTTTATAGTGTGAACTGGGCTTTAAATTAACCTATAATATGTGGTCGACGTTCAACATTGTTAAAAGGAAAGGCACCATCAGGAGTTTCAATTGGTGCTCTAAGTGCTCAAAGAGGCTGGCCACGTTGACGCCACTCCATAGGTTTGCCCATGCAGGACCATCATGACTGTATTCTTTTTCATTAAGAAAAAGTAATCGCTACGTTCTCTGACGACCTCATGCCAAGTAAAAATTACGGAAAAATTTTATAAGAGGTTCTCTCTCGAAAATTAGATTTAATAGAACTGGAGTTTCGATTCCCTCTAGACCAGATTTGTATGAAAGTTTCAAACTCACGACCAGTGAAATTATACGAAAAAAAATTGAAAATAAGTAGGTGCGAAATTTTTGGTGCGACATTTGGGGTGAAATTTTTAAATTTTTCATTCGCCCAACTAATCGGATCGTGTAAAAACGGTACAATTGTTCATAGCTTAAAATGTCTATAGAAACAGACAAAGGGAAGTTACCATAGACATAATAAAGAAATAGACCCAAGATTCTACGGAGGGTTAATACGGGAGCGATAGCTAGCAGACAACCAGTATTTGTTCCGTATTCCTGTGGTACCACGTTTAAGCGACGCCTGTCGATTAGGCGAGAAAATAAAAAATCATCACGTGACACGTCACACATGTTCGTGTTTGTAATCTTTTAGGTACTCTGACGTGATTCGCGAATATTTTGGCTGTGAGAATTTAAAATAAGGTAAATGTTTATTATAATTTTTAAATAAGTCAATTAATTCTTTCAAAACCCAAAAAAAAGCAGCAGATGACCTTATAATTAAAAACAAAAAATTCTAATTGCGAAATGATATTTTGTCAAAGGCTTAAGTAACTCCTGTATCAGGCTTGTTGTGGTTATGGCTTATGGGAATATTCTGAGATTCTAAATTGTAAACAAAAGTAAATGGAATTTTGATGAAATGGATGATTCTACCTTGGATTAATAATGATTCTACTAAAGGTATGTAGCTATTGTCCTTGAAATAAAATAAGTTTTGACAATTTAAGTCTGATGGCTTGACCCTTCATTTCTAGATTTTTTTCCCTCGCTAATTTGTGGAGTCAGAGCTTGCAATATAGATTAATAACTTTCTTAATGATGATGTTCGATTCCAACTTCAGCATCAAACATGTTCGTGGTGATCTGGTAAGAGGTCCATGCCAATAATATTTCGTAATACAGTTCTAGTTCTTAGACTACATTTCTTTTATAGAGAGAGGAATATCTCTTCATAACAATTAAACAAAATTGGCTAAAAACCAAGGAGATCTTACTCAAATTATAATAACATAATTAAACCTACATGAAATGATCCTTGTTCAAAATTTAAAGGTGAGAAGTTAGCATCACCGGTTTTTTCTATTTCACTTTCAACTGGATGTAATTTCTTTAAATTAAATAAAAAAATTATTTTGACTATTTTTACTTGTTTTAATTTTATGGAAACCAAACCAGAGTTGGAATGGCTTTTGGTGTGACCCACCTTTTTCCATTTACAATTTGTATATCCTGTTCTAAAAAGTGATCATTACAAATTAAATCATGATTTGAATGTGTCGCGATTTACAGCAATTGTCCATTGAGAAAGTATTGTAGGTTTCGTTATAAAAAGATTTTAAATAAGAATGGATATTCATCGAAATAATATGATAATTTAATCCTACATATGGAATGAAACCTTTTCCGGTATTGTTTTACTTGTTATTGCAATGCGTAAAAACACTAAAATTAACCTTTTTTTACCAAATAAAAACAAGATTTTTAGTAGAAAACACTTTTTCTATAACAAACGAATTATGAAACATGTTAGCTAACATAAAAGTACTACCCGTTTATCAAATTCACCACTAAAGTTTTTGCGTCTGATTTTTAACCGGATAAATATTCCTATGCGTTAGGCACTACATGGCCTAGGCCAAGCGCTCACTGATCCTCGTAACGTCTCTGTCCTGGCTTCCACAAGCCTTTGCTTCGTAACGGAGACAATGCCTTGTGGAAGCCAGGACGGATACGAAACGGAGAGCCAGTGGGCGCCTAGTCTAAAGCGCCACTTAAATTTAGTGGCGCTTTATAAGTAGGATTAAATTATCATATTATTTCGATGAATATTCATTCTTATTTAATCTTTTTATAACTATAGGTTTCTTTTATCTAAACCTACAATACTTTCTCAATGGACAATTGCTGTAAATCGCGACACATTCAAATCATGATTTAATTTGTAATGATCACTTTTTAGAACAGGATATACAAATTGTAAATGGAAAAAGGTGGGTCACACCAAAAGCCATTCCAACTCTGGTTTGGTTTCCATAAAATTAAAACAAGTAAAAATAGTCAAAATAATTTTTTTATTTAATTTAAAGAAATTACATCCAGTTGAAAGTGAAATAGAAAAAACCGGTGATGCTAACTTCTCACCTTTAAATTTTGAACAAGGATCATTTCATGTAGGTTTAATTATGTTATTATAATTTGAGTAAGATCTCCTTGGTTTTTAGCCAATTTTGTTTAATTGTTATGAAGAGATATTCCTCTCTCTATAAAAGAAATGTAGTCTAAGAACTAGAACTGTATTACGAAATATTATTGGCATGGACCTCTTACCAGATCACCACGAACATGTTTGATGCTGAAGTTGGAATCGAACATCATCATTAAGAAAGTTATTAATCTATATTGCAAGCTCTGACTCCACAAATTAGCGAGGGAAAAAAATCTAGAAATGAAGGGTCAAGCCATCAGACTTAAATTGTCAAAACTTATTTTATTTCAAGGACAATAGCTACATACCTTTAGTAGAATCATTATTAATCCAAGGTAGAATCATCCATTTCATCAAAATTCCATTTACTTTTGTTTACAATTTAGAATCTCAGAATATTCCCATAAGCCATAACCACAACAAGCCTGATACAGGAGTTACTTAAGCCTTTGACAAAATATCATTTCGCAATTAGAATTTTTTGTTTTTAATTATAAGGTCATCTGCTGCTTTTTTTTGGGTTTTGAAAGAATTAATTGACTTATTTAAAAATTATAATAAACATTTACCTTATTTTAAATTCTCACAGCCAAAATATTCGCGAATCACGTCAGAGTACCTAAAAGATTACAAACACGAACATGTGTGACGTGTCACGTGATGATTTTTTATTTTCTTGCCTAATCGACAGGCGTCGCTTAAACGTGGTACCACAGGAATACGGAACAAATACCGGTTGTCTGCTAGCTATCGCTCCCGTATATTTTTGGCAAATCAAACTCCGCGTAAGGTGTCTATTTCTTTATTATGTCTATGGAAGTTACACGCTTTTAGACATTTCAAATAAATAATTAATGTGTCCGTGGTTCTGTGGTAGAATGCTCACCTGACGTGCAGGAGGCTCGGGTTCGAATCCCGCCCGGTGCTAACGCAACTTGAAAAATATTTATAATACACCCAATGACAAGTTGGCAAGCCAAAATATACCTCTCCTCGGAAGAGTTTTTAATTTTCAATGATGCGTAACTGTATCCGTGGTTCCGCGGTAGAACACTCACCTGTCGTGCAAAAGGGCTCGGGTTCGAATCCCGGCCGATTAAAAAATTATATTACACCCAATGACAAAAAGAGGGCGCTTTTGGAAAAACCTTTTCCCTGATTCTAAGAAACTGCGTACGCAGTGATTACCCTTTGCCCCGAAAATGCGAACGCGTTCGCAGGCCTGACAGACAGACCCACAGACAGACACGGTGGTTGTATAACCCCTCCTAGGGTACAAAGTCCCCTCGGAGAGGTAAAAACATTACACCAAAAATTCTACATGTGACTTTGAAGGGGCGGTTTGGAAAGCTATTTTTTACAAGTTATATTGAGTAAAAACAAGTACAACATAAATTTAAAAAACATTGTATATAATGTTTTATTTTTGGTGTGATAAAATACACTGTATTTTATCACACAAAAAATAAAACTTTCTAGTTTCTACCTCTCAAGGTAACTTGCATGTGGCCTAGCGAAAAGTAAAGCCGGCACTAGAAGCCTCCTAAGTTCTAACGTTGCATTGCAAGTGTATATTTTAATGTTATTGTTGAAATAACTAATAATATACCGTTTATCTTATTGGTATAATTATCTAAATAAATGTTTTACTTCTTAAACGGCTTCTATGAACTTATATATGATTAATGTAAAATTGGTCCTTACCGTTGCTCAAATAAAATAGTCCGGGTAAAGATCCAAGTACGGAAGTGGGGAAATTTGGCGGGGCGATGTGTAAGCCAAAACATTACCCATAAGCCTTTGGTAGCCGGTAGGCGCGTGTAAGTGGCGCCACGTTTCGGAAATATCCGTACATTACCGTTTCATAGGGGTCAGCTAAAGCGCTAGATATTCTGGGAGTTCTTCGGAAGTCGGCTTCTAGATGGGGGAAAGAGCCTTCGTAAAGAGTTCACTATAGAGGTATGGAATTTTCCCCTCCAGGCTCCATCCTTCACTGCGCGCGTAGAAAATAACGGCAACGGCAGAAGAAACACGATTAACTGCCCAAGCCTTTTCTAGTCCTATTTTTATTATATGTGGTGTTGTAACAGTCTAAAAATAATTTGGAAAATATAGACAAAATTATCGTACTTTCGCGTACGATAATACATTTTACATCGTACATCGTGCCTGAAACGAAATTCGCGTACGTGTACGATAATTATCGTACGTCTGGCATCACTGTTTTAGTGTCTCTCGGCTGCAGCAGCTCTTCTATTTCTATCCAGAGCGCGGACCTCGTAGAGAGGAGTGTCGCGCAATATCCTCTCTCCGTTTGCGGATCTGGATGGTTGTGATGTGTTCCTTTGTTGGACCTTGGACGAATTCGTCCAAGTTTCGACCAAGTTTGATTTGAGGCGTAAATTTTCTTTATTTTATTTATTTATTTATTTAGAAAGGAACTTTGCCAACGAAGCCGAATCCGGCTTATGCGCAGGCATTGACAGAAAGAAACAGTATAGTAAATTACCAATAAAGTAACAAAATAAAAAAGAAAATACATACAATTATATAAAAAATGAAATAATTAAAAAAAAATTACAGGTACGTTGGCCACGGCCAACTTTGATCACGCGCTGTTCGCGCTACTACGGCCAACACATTCGTCGAAATTCCGCGAGCAAGGATTTTCCCCTATAAACTGTACTATAATGTGTAGGAGGTCAGCGCCACGCTCGGTGGTTATATTGTCTTCAATGTAAAAACTATACTAAAAATAATAATCCGCTAGGGGCGCTGACGTCATACACATCTTTTGCTCATAGGTTAACACAGAAACGTCAACGAATGAGATGGCCGCTGTAGCGCGTGAGATGCGCGAGAAATCAAAGTTGGCCGTGGTTAGACATACAGACTAGGGATGGGATGCGAGGTGGTCTGTTACAGCAGTTCTAAATTTATGATAGTCGTTTATTGCAACAATATCCTGCGGGAGCTTATTCCAATCGTTAATTACTGAGTGGGAAAAACAATTAAGGCGTAAAGCCGTGTTGGCACGAGGTTTCTTAAGTTTAAGGGAATGACCTCTAGTGCGGTTATCTGTGTCTAGCGAAAAATAATCGGAGAAACCTAGATCTAATTTGTTGTAAAAAAATGTATGGAGCAGACACAGATTATTAAGTTTGTGACGCGCTGAAACAGGTTGTAATTTAAGGGCTTTTAATCGGGCAGGAGCAGGTCGCGTTGAAAATTTTGTAGCTAATTTAGTGATTGGAATTTTATTTTACCAAGGTGTAAACTAAATATGGGAAAATCTTGCCAATTCAAGAGTTGTAATAACTATCACAAATCATCTTTACTTATAAGTTGGGTTAAATTGAAATTTTAGCGAAGTTTATTAATAACGTTGGTGCCTTCAATTGTAAATATGGACAACTAAGCCTAATGGAATGCTTCATTTGTCATCATTTTTATTGGATTTGCCTTAATTAGAGATCGGCGTTTGAATAAGAAATTATCCAATTATTTATTTTTATTCATAACCGCAAATTATCCAAAACATTACGAAAAATCGATTATTTTTGCATGTTAAATCGTTGTTTATTCGTATAAAATGTTCATTAAAAACAGTTAACCAAACGTTTTATGGTTTTTTTTTATTCAAGGAAGAAAGGCCTGATTGAGTCTGAGAAGACCGCGAGCCCGGCGAGACACCATCTGATTAATCAGGGTGAGATATGGGGACAGGGGTGGGGACACCCGTGGCGGAAGTATTCCGACCACCAGTTCGGGAATTGGTAGTCGTCCTCACACGACCATCCACAAACTCTGCCTCCCGGACGCCTGGGATTACAGGAGTGAGCCATGGACTAATTAATGTATACACAGGGACGGTCCGCACAACGCCACTCTCTCATAAAATCGGCGACTAAGTCTTGTTAATGCTGTTCCCTCTTTTCCTCCCCCCTTGAGCAAAAGTTAGCCGAGTCAAAACGTCATCAAACGGAAAAACGATGCTGCCCTCTATCTGCAAGTCTTGGAGTCTATCGATGTTGGCGTCTGCTTATGATTTGAAAAACAAACGTTTTTTTTTCGTTCATTTGAATAAGGTGTATGATTTAAGAGCTTTAATTTATTTAAGTAGTTTTACAAATTAATTATGAGTAAAAAGCTGTGTGTTTACCCTTCGTGTAAAAGTGATTCGAAGTATTGTCATAAAGAACACACGAAAGATTTCTTTATACCTTTCCTGTTCATCTTTTTCTAAGCCTTTTCCAAAAAAATCTTTGATTTACCATTATCGGAATCACTTGAATCCACTTTTTTAATTTTCTTTTTGTCTGGACAAATTGAGAATAACGTCTCGAATGTATGGGCCGAAAAATTAATATCAATCAATTTAATTGTTAATATAAATGAATTCATTTACCAAACGCACGTGGAGCTTACAACATCGCCGGCAAGGCGACTGCTTTTTTTTGTACCCTTAAACCTTTCCTCCCGTTTCCATCCCCCTTGACTCAGTTTGTCGTTAGTTCGTACAATCGCCGCTCGAGGGCACATTTAGCAGTCGCTAGCCGCTAAATTTCCTATGCGGACCGTCCCTGTGTATACATTAATTAGTCCATGAGTGAGCCACTACTCCCGGCAACGTTTTATGGTTAATCGAAATTTTGGCGGTTAATTTATTCGTTCCGCCGACCTCAAGCCTTAATTTTTTTCTAAGCAAAGCTGTTTAAAAATATAGAAAAACATTTGAAAATATGCATTTAAAACTTATTTATACAAAAGGTAAATCAGGAGATTCAATCTCTTCATTGGCCAAGATAATAATTTTGAAGCATTTTTTAAAGTTTACCCCTGAGATTATATTTAAAACAAACAATTTATGACTACATCGATGATAATTAAAATTGTAGTACTAACCATTCGGCTTTTTAGATTTGGGTAGTTTATTTTGACAATAAGCGTGATCCCTTTTTAGCCCGAGGCCCGAACGAGGACACGAGGTCCATATATCCAAGGAAGATCTAGATCTTCCTTGATATATAGAGGAAGATCTAGATCTTCCTTGATATATCGAAGCAGACGAACCCGCTGAAACTTTTCAGACTAAACTTCCACCCCCACCTCTCCCACTAGGGAATCGCATGAGACAACGCATTTCGCGTACGTTTTTTACCCCCTGTTCTGATATTGCCAACCGCATTCTATGTTCATTCAGAACCAAATGTGCGTCTTCTGCCTTCCATAGCAGTTTCTTCAAGTTCGCATCGTGATCTGCGTGATATTCTTCGGGTGTCGCGCCTCGACCAATGACTACTATATCATCTGCAACCCCGGGAAGGCCTTCCAACACCTCCAAAATTTGACGTTGAAACTCCTCGGGAGTCAAAGAAATTCCGAAAGGCAATCGTTTATAAAAATACCTGCCAAAAGGAGTACCAAACGTGGTTAAGTGTTGACTTTCTTTTGCTAATTTGACTTGGTGAAAACCATCCTTTGCGTCCAAAATTGAAAAAATCTTTGCTCCTTGTAATTTATGCGAGATCGTATCAAACGTTGGAGTAATTCCATGACAAATGGTCACAGCATGTCAACCCTACCTCAACCGATTTGGTTAAAAATTTTATAGGGGGTTTCCAATACCATAATAAATGAATTCTCGATTAATTTTGAAATCGGATCAGCGGTTTCGGAGATACGGCAGGTCGAAATCTTTCAAAATGACCTTGACCCTTAACGTTGAGTAAGATATAAAATGACGAGTTTTCAACCGATTTTCAAATTCCCTACGCCATTTTCAAGCTAATGAAACGTTCTTTTTACATCATTAAACCAAAAAAATATTTGTCAAATTTTAATGGTCAATATTAAAGGTCAAACATTTTGACCTTTGACCTTTGGCTTTAACAGAACTTTTATTTTAAAAATAATGGTCATTTTCGAATTCCCTGCCCGTGATTTACCTAAAAATGTCAAAATCCCAAAGTAATATTTCTAGATCTCGAGATATTTAATTATGAATTTAACACCAGAAAATAAGAATTTAATATAAATTTAATTTAATTGGCTACAACTGTGGGAATACCGTAGGTATTGCCGTTTTTTCCAGCGTTCGTAATTTAAGACCTTTACGGTAATCTGTTTCACAAAAATGTAAACTACATACAACGCTCAATTCTGATCTGTCATTTATTTGAAAATTATCCCAAGAGATATTTTCTAGCCACATGCCTCTCAACGCCCCATCAGAAGGAAACTCGTGGAAAGAAACTCCAGGTGTTTTGCCTTTTACAGATGGGTCATAGGGAACGCAACTCGAAGGCATTTTTGGGTAATTTATACAAAAATTATTGATATGTAACAACTTAAAATAATAATTGAAAAATGAAATAAATATCTTTTTACATAAATCTAATATCATTCAGCATTAAGTAATTATCAAGTGTTCGAATTTCCCGCCGCGAAAATTGTTTTAAAAGACAACAAATCTAAAATCCAACAAGGCTTAACTATTCATACAAACTATTTAAAAATTACCTAAGTAATGAAGTATTTGAGGGGTTATATATGGAAATTGAACTTTTAAGTTATAACCTAAGTATAAAATAAATACAATTTTCTGATATTTAAATAATTTCCAGTACTATGGACCCATTATGGTCAAGTTTCGCGCCATAGAAAACCATGTTATTTATATCGTAAAATTAGCCGACTTTAAGGTCCGGAAGTAGCGCTCCCGACGGCCGTCGAAGACACTAAAAACCAAACTTTTATTTCGCGCCAATACATGGATTTGAAATTCTTTGGGTAGACCGCCTGGTGCGAGCGTAGTGAGCGCGCGAAGTTGGCCATGGCCAGACTAACACCTTTTTATTTTTAATTACGCGCATGCGCTTACGGCCCAATGTTTCTTAGAAGCAGACGACGCCATCTCTCCGTATGGTAACCATGGATAACGAATGTTCAGTGAAACTTATAATAAAACGTTGAAAGTGTTATAACAAATTTAGGAATTAAATTTAAATGAAAAAAGTGATTATATTACTGAATTTAAGAAAAAAAGAGCGAACACGAGAAAATATTACATGTAAGTGGTAACAGGTACGGTTTGCCGGACTTAGATCATGATGAAAATCTAGGCCTTGACGCAAACGTGGATGTTGCTCGGCCGGCCTTGACTAAAAAGCACAAGCGCACACCGTTCACAAGCGCACACCGCTTCTTCCTTCAATATGCTTCGCTAAAAAGCACAAAACGCACACCGCGCACACCATTCACAACTTTTTGATTTCTCTCTCTTTCGATTTCCTTCCCCTTTTCGACTTATTCGCACAACAAGTCAGCAACATCACCGCTCTTTGCACGCCCCCGCTTCCATCGAAGCTCTGTCTCTGTCGTTTGGACGGCAATTCGGACAAAGTTGTGCCCCGCAAAACTAGCGGTGTGCGCCGTCAAGTAAACGGCACAACTTTGCGTAAGTACCGTGAAGCTGTTAAATTTGATGGAGGCGCCTAGGCTTATCGCTCTAGATTGAAGGATAATCAAAGTACTTATATTTTTAAAATTCTTTTAAATTTTCCAAAACTATTAAAGTGTATTTTTGTGTCTTAAATAAAACCTATTTTTTCGTGAAGCTTACAGTATAATATATCTTAAGAACAATTCATTTATTATTTTGTGACCGTAATTAATTTTTAATTCGCATTAGGAAGTTGGCATTTAAGCAGACGACGCGATTCACTTCAAAACGGGAAAACGCTAGCGGTCGATTTAAAAAAGTTGTGCCCCGCAAAACTAGCGGTGTGCGCCGTCAAGTAAACGGCACAACTTTACGTCGACTAGGCCTATACGTTAGATTTCTTTCATGACTAAAAAGCACAAAACGCACACCGCACACCGTTCACAACTTTTTTAGATCGACGTTCTCGCTTCGACGGCAATTTAAAAAAGTTGTGCCCCGCAAAACTAGCGGTGTGCGCCGTGACAGGAAAAAGCACAACTTTGCGTAAGTACCGTGAAGCTTTTAAATTTGACGGAGGCGCCTAGGCTTATCGCTCTAGATGGTAGGATTTTCAAAGTTCTTAATATATTTTTAAAATTATTTTAAATTTTCCAAAACTATTAAAGTGTATTTTTGTGTCTTATCAGTTGAACAAAATTGAAAAAAAAAACCTTAATTTAATCTTGGATTAACTAGTTAATCCAAGATTTAATGATGTATTAAAACATTAAAGTTTAAAGGTTACATTTAATTAAAAATAAAACCTATTTTTTCGTGAAGCTTACAGTATAATATATCTTAAGAACAATTCATTTATTATTTTGTGACCGTAATTAATTTTTAATTCGCATTACAAAGTTGACATTTAAGCAGACGACGCGATTCACTTCAAAACGGGAAAACGCTAGCCGTCAATTTAAAAAAGTTGTGCCCCGCAAAACTAGCGGTGTGCGCCGTCAAGTAAACGGCACAACTTTACGTCGACTAGGCCTACAAGGTAAAATTCTTCCTTGACTAAGAAGCACAAAACGCACACCGTTCACAACTTTTTTAGATCGACGTACTCCCATCGACGGCAATTTAAAAAAGTTGTGCCCCGCAAAACTAGCGGTGAGCGCCGGTATTCCAATTCAAAGCCGTTAAGAAAGTTTTAAAGACAGAAATTTAATGGATATCCCAAAGATTAAAGTTCCGTAAATGAAAGCAACTATTTGTGTCTTATCGGTCGAAGGAAATAGTAAAGACGGTAACTTAATGATGTCCTAAAACATTAAAGTTTCGCTAATGGTAAGCAAGTACTTGTGTCTTAACAATGTTTTTTTTTTAATCAATGTAGGAATTTAGATTGTTAATAGCGCACGTCGTGGCTTTCAATGACAGAAAATGTTAAAATTCATTGTTTTCAATAGAAATTTAAACTTAATGGACTTCATGGTTATTAATGAAAAACACGATGGACCTCATGTTTTTATCAATGTTAAAGTTCATTATTCTTCAAGTTAATTGTTGATTATGCCAGGAATTCGAAGTATGAGGTAAGAAGAAATTAACACAATTGTTTAAATATCATTTTTTACACTAAACAATTCGTTATACATTCTAGGTCGTGGTGGTTCGAGGAGCTCAGATCGAATCCATACCCTGGAAACAACAATGGTGATTACATTTTTATTGAGTCTGATGATGCTTTGGCTGCTTCAAGTGGTTCGCAAATCACGGCTGCTGGTAGTCCTTCGCTAAGTTAGGGCCTGTTGCAAAAGCCCTAGCCAAAGTGCTAGCCCATTGAATTTAACATGTGCGATTCTAGCAAAGCAGACTTTTGCAACAGGCCCTAATACTTCCAGCTCGGGAATGAGAGATCTGTCACGACTACCTCCAAAGTAACTTAAGACTTTCTCTTTATGACAAGAAAACCATTGACAATAATTGTACAATTTCAGAAATTTTCCTATAAATCAACCAAGGAATTCAAATCTGGGACCTAATTTGAGTCATTATGATGGAAGAAGATTCAGTCTTAGATTGCCCAGAGGCAGCGCTCCCGTAAGTCGTATAGGAAATGCAGCTTCGAGAACTTAAAGTGGTATAGCTTCGCCATCTTCAATAAAACCTCCAACTACACCTACTCAGTATCAGTAACATAGCTGGCAAAATAGTGGATCTAACTGGGTACCTCCAGCCAGCCAAAGAGCAAACTCGTTGAGATGAAACTCTTTAATAGTCATTCAAACTAATATGGAATAATTTACCAATAGCAATAGTACCGTAGTAGTAATATTTTAGAATTCCTAGAGGTAGCTGTTAAATTTAATTCTACTATTAAGCGGGGGCTTCGATTCAGTAACCCATTCCTATTGGAATATTCTTTTGAAACTTTTTTCACTCTGCGAATTGCGATGTGGCTATCATTTTTAGAAACCCCCTAGTGGAAGTGGTGCCAAACATTCAGTAGGGGTGACCTCTGGAGCCAAAACCGTCACTCTAAACAAAGCAGTTTCAATTAAAAATCTATCAATTGATACTCATCCTCAACCTTTACAACAAAAACAATGATCTTTAAATATTCCTTCGTCTTCCGAGGAATCTACAGAGAAAACTTGTGTAAGTCGCAGGAGCTCAGTGTCTGGCTCCACAAAACCTAGTGTCACGTCTCAACCCCAATCTGGCACTGGCCGAGGTTCTAGGAGAGGCGTTGGTCATACCCCAGTGGGAAGAGGAAAGGG
This sequence comes from Leiobunum rupestre, assembly GCF_980474605.1. Taxonomy (NCBI): domain Eukaryota; kingdom Metazoa; phylum Arthropoda; class Arachnida; order Opiliones; family Sclerosomatidae; genus Leiobunum; species Leiobunum rupestre. Next base: position 18,157,852 of record NC_143394.1, read on the forward strand.
GAGAAACGCTACTAGCTCCTCTGTTCAGAAATCTGAGTCTTTTAGTAATAGTGAACATCTTTTAACATATGAACATAGTTCCCTGTAATATACCTATTGTTATTTTTTTGTAATACTATTTAGTTTATACCTACTATATTGTCTAAATGTACTTACCGCTACATATAAGCTATCCTAACTTCGTGGTTTTTTTATTGCAAATAAATAAATAAATTATTCCAGACAGTTCTTTAATCGGTAGAAAATGGTTGGTGTATATTTTGAGCCATGTATCTGAATTAGTTGAAGATGTTGTTTATCCTATCATACATTATTATAATTTTATTGAAACAACAGAATATTTCGCAGAAGTTAATAAACGAATTATTGAACTTTCAGAAATGAAAAATTTCACAATCGATTAAAGTCCAATTGAAAGTCAAACAAGTAAATGGATGGATTCTAACGTTAACTCTTTGGTGCCAGAGGTAAAAAGAAATGAGTAAAAGTATGACTAATTAATGTACCACTATATAAAAGTATGATTAAAATACCAATACATTTGATTTCTATATACAGAATTTGGTGGACTAAAAACATTTGTCATCACGAAAAGAAACACTAACGGCAAAAATTTTCAATAAACCAGCAAAGTAAGTGTTTTATAATATTTGAAAAATTCATATTTATGGAAAAGTCATAACAAGCTGGTGGGACCGTGGGATAAATCAATTACTCTTAAAACAATTAAATTTACTGAGTTCCTTTCTCTGTTTTTTCGTTAGTTTTTTTTAAAGTGTTTTGTCATATCTTTACCCTGTTAAGTTATTATTTTTTTCCCCAGTCAGTTTAAATCTAGATTTAATTTAGTGCACATTATCTCTTGTGATATTTAGGTTAGGTTATTAGAAAATGTGCATTTTAACAATTAGAAATTTATTAAACCTCATAGTAGAGTAAATAAATTAAAAACTTACGCAAAATAGTATGGTGAAAATCTCCCAAACTGTAAAAAAAATTATTTTACACCATAAATCATTAGGTAATAACCAGAAATGCACATTTCAAGTTGTATTACTTTGTTAGTGTGCTTCTTATTTTTTAATTGTGTGCTTTTTTAATGATGAATATTAACAGGGCTAGATATTTTCATGATTTTAGCAGTTATTGTTCTTATTATTTTGTAATTAATTCAACATGTATCATATTTTGTTAATCACGCAAATTTTAATTGTGAATATTTATAAAGCCACCTATGTATTAAGTTTAGTCGTGATCTTAACAAGACCGGCAATTGGACTGATTAGGACCCAAGTTGGAAAGATCAAAATTATGTGAATACATCTTCAATTTCTTTGCAAGCTGCATTTTCCTATCACTCTTTCATTTTGTAAAGTCGCTGGACCTCAGAAATGATTCAAAGTTGATAAGGTAATTCTTCACTTTCTAGTCTCAAACTTTCCAACAATTAGTTGAATTAACTTTTTATTTTATTTTAAGGGAAGTTTTTGAAGGGAACTTGTATTCTGGTTAGTTGACTGTTTCAAGTGCTGAATTAAGCAAAAAGACCTCACTTAAATTTCTACAAAGGATGAAAAAAGAAAGCCAACCGAAAACTTTATCTGAAGCCGATTCAAATTATTCTTTCAATCAAAAGAAGCTAAATTACTGAAATCTATTAACAGGATGCAAATAATAATTGCATTAAAATCACCATAAGACTGATTGTTATAAATAATGGAACTATAGAAATTTCTTGAGTCAACAACATCTACCAGTATTAAATAATTACATCCATGTTTCACAAATATTTATGGATTTCTAATGCGATATTGTCATTAATATTATACAGTATTTTTCATTACACAGCAAAGACTCAAAATATCAGTAACATATTTTGTGTTGTGCGTGGTTGGACAGTAGCTTTAAAATAACTCAAAATCAATTATTGAATTTAATGGAACTGACATATAAGACTTTAATTCTTAGCAGTTTAAACTTAACATTTGTTAATATTCAAATTTTTACTCAAAAATATCAACCAAAGTAATAGTACGGTGAAATGTTTCTGTGTTGTATCTTTAAACGATTTAAATTGGGCACGAGATTTTAGAAATAACTCGCAAAAAGCAGGCATAAGCTCGTGAACTTGTAGAAAGAGATTTTAGTTTGGAAAATAAATATTTGGCCTTAACGGCTGTATGTATTTTATATCTAAAACTAGTTATGCATAACATTGCGAAACATTAAATACAGTGTATTATATTCCGTAATGAAGAGCTGAATAAAGCTATCCACCACATTTTTTTCAAATCATATAAGGCGTGACAGCTACCAAAGTCATATGCAAAAAGCTTAATACCATTACTGATTATACAACGTTTTAAGTGGTAGCTATAATACTCTGAAAATATTTAACATTTATCTTTTAAACAGTACAAAACAATGATTGAAGTGGTGTGATGTTTTACTTCATGACTGCATTCAAAACATGTTCACTAGAATATCAATTATAAATGCAAAAATTGTGATATTTAAAAAGATATTTCAGCGAGTTAATTTCATATTGAACATCTATTTCTACTTCCAATCAGCACACTAACTTAATAATAATCTTTTTCAATATGAAGCAGTTTTAAAATTAGGTGTAAAAATACTATTACATATTGGAATTTAAATCACACAATCAACTTTAAGAAATGTAAATTTTACCATATGTAAAATTTAAAAACCCTTTGTAAATTTTTAAAACAATGATTTAAAGTTTATCACATCATTTTTCATTAATTTTATTGTACAGTAATATAATAGTTGTTATATAATTTTCGTGCATTTGGAAATGGTTTGTATTAATAGTTAATTATTAAATTTTTAGAAATAATGATTTTGTTTTGACAAAAAATAATTTAAATAACTCTATAATTTTAAAATAATTATTTAAATAACTCTATAATTTTAAAATAATTATTTAAATAACTATAATTTTAAAATAATTATTTAAATAACTATAATTTTAAAATAATTATTTAAATAACTATAATTTTAAAATAATTATTTAAATAACTATAATTTTAAAATAATTATTTAAATAACTATAATTTTAAAATAATTATTTAAATAACTATAATTTTAAAATAATTATTTAAATAACTATAATTTTAAAATAATTATTTAAATAACTCTACAATTTAAAGGTTTTTTTTGGTATATATTGATAACCCTCTGCAATGCCATCACGTTTCCTATTGAAAACCATAAGGTCCACAATGTTTTCCATTGAAAAACGTGAAGTCGATTGTGTTTTCTATTGAAAAAAAATTAAGATTAACATTTTCTGCCACGACGTGCGCTATTAACAATCTAAATTCCTACATTGATTAAAAAAAAACATTGTTAAGACACAAGTACTTGCTTACAATTAGCGAAACTTTATTGTTTTAGGACATCATTAAGTTACCGTCTTTACTATTTCCTTCGACCGATAAGACACAAATAGTTGCTTTCATTTACGGAATTTTAATCTTTGGGATATCCATTAAATTTCTGTCTTTAAAACTTTCTTAACGGCTTTGAATTGGAATACCGGCGCTCACCGCTAGTTTTGCGGGGCACAACTTTTTTAAATTGCCGTCGATGGGAGTACGTCGATCTACAAAAGTTGTGAACGGTGTGCGGTGTGCGGTGTGCGTTTTGTGCTTTTTAGTCATGAAAGAATTTTACCTTATAGGCCTAGTCGACGTAAAGTTGTGCCGTTTACTTGACGGCGCACACCGCTAGTTTTGCGGGGCACAACTTTTTTAAATCGACCGCTAGCGTTTTCCCGTTTTGAAGTGAATCGCGTCGTCTGCTTAAATGTCAACTTTGTAATGCGAATTAAAAATTAATTACGGTCACAAAATAATAAATGAATTGTTCTTAAGATATATTATACTGTAAGCTTCACGAAAAAATAGGTTTTATTTTTAATTAAATGTAACCTTTAAACTTTAATGTTTTAATACATCATTAAATCTTGGATTAACTAGGGTTTTTTTTTTCAATTTTGTTCAACTGATAAGACACAAAAATACACTTTAATAGTTTTGGAAAATTTAAAATAATTTTAAAAATATATTAAGAACTTTGAAAATCCTACCATCTAGAGCGATAAGCCTAGGCGCCTCCGTCAAATTTAAAAGCTTCACGGTACTTACGCAAAGTTGTGCTTTTTCCTGTCACGGCGCACACCGCTAGTTTTGCGGGGCACAACTTTTTTAAATTGCCGTCGAAGCGAGAACGTCGATCTAAAAAAGTTGTGAACGGTGTGCGGTGTGCGCTTTGTGCTTTTTAGTCATGAAAGAAATCTAACGTATAGGCCTAGTCGACGTAAAGTTGTGCCGTTTACTTGACGGCGCACACCGCTAGTTTTGCGGGGCACAACTTTTTTAAATCGACCGCTAGCGTTTTCCCGTTTTGAAGTGAATCGCGTCGTCTGCTTAAATGTCAACTTTCTAATGCGAATTAAAAATTAATTACGGTCACAAAATAATAAATGAATTGTTCTTAAGATATATTATACTGTAAGCTTCACGAAAAAATAGGTTTTATTTTTAATTAAATGTAACCTTTAAACTTTAATGTTTTAACACATCATTAAATCTTGGATTAACTAGTTAATCCAAGATTAAATTAAGGGTTTTTTTTTCAATTTTGTTCAACTGATAAGACACAAAAATACACTTTAATTGTTTTGGAAAATTTAAAAGAATTTTAAAAATATAAGTACTTTGATTATCCTTCAATCTAGAGCGATAAGCCTAGGCGCCTCCATCAAATTTAACAGCTTCACGGTACTTACGCAAAGTTGTGCTTGACGGCGCACACCGCTAGTTTTGCGGGGCACAACTTTGTCCGAATTGCCGTCCAAACGACAGAGACAGAGCTTCGATGGAAGCGGGGGCGTGCAAAGAGCGGTGATGTTGCTGACTTGTTGTGCGAATAAGTCGAAAAGGGGAAGGAAATCGAAAGAGAGAGAAATCAAAAAGTTGTGAATGGTGTGCGCGGTGTGCGTTTTGTGCTTTTTAGCGAAGCATATTGAAGGAAGAAGCGGTGTGCGCTTGTGCTTTTTAGTCAAGGCCGCTCGGCCTTCTATTTCTACAGAAGTTGGAAAGCAGTAGCACATTAAACTATTTAGTATTTTGTTAAAATTTGAGGAAGCTCTACAATTTTTGTGTGGTGAGTTGATAGTGATATCGATTAATTTATTCCTGCTTTAATTCGTGACTAATTTTTCATTCTAAATAAATAAATTAATGGGCAGTTTCTTTACATCAAATCAAGATGTTACCCATCTATGAGATCCGTCCAGTTACCTTGTGGTTACAGAGATGGGCGACGCACAGTGCGAAAACCGAAAGAGCGAAAAATCGGTCGCTCTTTCGCTCTCGCTCACACGTGAAGCGCTCCCTCTTAAAGAGCGTATTTCCCCCTCTTTCGGCGCTCTCTCTCTCGGCGCTCTCGCTCTGGAGGAAGAGCGTCAGAAAAAAGGGCGGTGATTTCGCTCCCCTCTTGCACTTGCTATTGTGGGCTCTACGCGAAGAGCGTATTTTCCCCTCTTTCGTCAAGTCGCCCTTCTAAAAGTGCGACGCTCTCGTCCCTCTCGATTCCGCTCTTTTCATTTCCGTGGCGCACTTCGAAAGGGCGCGAATTTCGAATTTCAATATTTTTTCACCCTTTAATGGATTCGAAATCAGAATTTATATTTATTATAAACGTCCAAAAATTAATAATTGGGAAAATATTTAAATGTAGTTTATTTTTGTGTGATTAATTGTTCGAGTTTCAAGATATGAAGTCATACTTAACAACCTACGCTTCGTATTGTGGTGTGCCAAATTTGTGTTTTATTTTAAGCTGATTTATTTTTATTGTAAGAGAACTTCCTTAACTATTTAATGTAAGATTTTTTAAATGTAAGCTTATTGCAGAGTTTTCGTCCATGTATAGCAAGTAAGCCTATTTAAAGGTTTTCGTCCTGTGTAGAAAGTAAGCATATTTCAATGTTTTCGGCCAAGATATTTTAATACTACGGTAAATTTTAGTGGCTAATTTAGAAATTGTGATTTTTCGACGCATTTTACTGGTCTCTCATTAATTAATATATCTACTATCCTGCCCCACACACAAATACCCTGGTACTTTAGTACTGACGCCCATATATTTCAGAAGTTTATTTCAATTTTTATCGTCCTAAGTTTTAAATGTAAGCTGATTTAAATGTCTCTTGCAAGTTTTACACGTAAGCTTATTTAAATGTTCCTCGTCCTAAGTTCTAAACGTAGGCTGATTTAAATGTTTCTTACAAGTTTTAAACGTAAGCTGATTTAAATGTCTCTTGCAAGTTTTAAACGTAAGCTTATTTAAATGTTCCTCGCACTAAGATTTCAACGTAAGCCTATTTCAATTTTTACCTCTCCGAGGGAACAAAGTCCCCTAGGAGGGGTTATACAACGACCGTGTCTGTCTGTGGGTCTGTGGGTGGGTCTGTGGGTGGGTCTGTCTGTCTGTCAGGACTGCGAACGCGTTCGCATTTTCGGTGCAAAGTGTAATCACTGCGTACGCAGTTTCTCAAAGGGTTGGCAAAACCACCGTGTGACGGTGAGCGTTAACGGATGCATTTGCGGTTTGGTTTGGATGGTGTTTTTTCGCTCACCGTCGTGACGGTTTGGTGTATTACGTTTTTGTAATGTTTATGCGTAGGTTGTGAGTGTTGAATTTGTTGTGTTTGTGTTCTGATGGATGTGCATGTTGAGTCTGTTGTGTTTATATGGGCGTTTTCTCTCCAACTTCTTCTTAATGACTTTGGGACGGACCGAGTGCTGAGTGTAATGCTACCTCTCAACGTCCAATGGCAGGGTTTCCACCAGTGGTACACGGTATTCGTCTTAGTATCAATTTGCGATCGCATCGGGCGGGATTTGAACCCGAGACCTCCTGATTGACAGGCGGACGTTCTACCACAGAACCACCGACACTTGTTACGCCTTATTGAAAATTAGACCTTCAGCTTTATCGGAAGCGTATTTAATAGAGTACGAAATTTTGGTTTAATTGAAATAGAATTGAAATTGAAATTATTGCATCGAAGAAATTCTAATTTAGCGTTTCTCTATTGATTAAAAACAAATGCGCCACTCAGGTTTCGAACCCAGACCATTCGACTTGGCAGTCGAGCGCTCTACCACAGAACCACCGATAGCTGCTTAGATTCACTGAAATTAAGACAGGCATCGTAAGCATAATAGGTAATAAAGTCTTTTTTTATTAATGAATTTATGAAGGCCTAATCTGGTATTTTTTAAAGGTTAAATCTTGTTTTAGCGCAGTCAGCCGAGATTAGAGGGTTAAAGGGTAGACCCTGTGGGTGGTCCACTTTCTTAACGACCTATATATAGTTCTGTTAATTCAAAGGAGATAATTTAACGTTAATTGCTTTAAGAGCTGGCGGTTTGTCAAGTGGCTCTCTGTGCTTTGTTGATGGTAAGGTTTTTGCTTCTTGTAAATACATTTGGTGTGGATATTTGGATATCTACGATTTCTAACGCAGTCAATGATTTCTTGGGTGTGCGAGTCATTATATGATATTGGAAATTGGACGGCATTGGTCTTTTTCATGTGGTATGCGTCACAACGTCAACAGGAAGTGAACGAGTCGTCCACTACCAGATATCTACGGTATCTTCATCAAGGGCGAGTGTTGAAATAAAATGAGCGTTAAAGATGCGGCAAGTATTTCGTAAGCGAGTAATTCCAAAAAGCCTCTGTAGATATTTCTTTCATTAAAATTTGCTTCGTATTATATTTAACTGATAAACTTGTTCTGTAAAAGGGTTTAATTCAATTGTGCATTGCTATAGTACGTCTAACTTACTGTTGTAACTACTTAACTTATGATATTCTGAATAAATTAAAATTGGTCGTTTCGTCTCAATTATTTTAAGTATAATAAAAATTTTATACCGGGCGGGATAGAAATGGGTTAATATTTTTAACAAATAACTCTAAATTGCGGAGATATATCTTTAAGGGATATCTCGAGAAATTAATACCACTAGGGACAATTCTTCCGAGGAGAGGTATATTTTGGCTTGCCAACTTGTTCTTACAAGTTTTAAACGTAACCTTGTTTAAATGTTTCTCTTTCTAAGTGAATTTATCAAAAAGGGATGTTTTGAATAAAAAAGCACTATTTAAGCGAAAACCACTTAAAAAGCGATGTTTCGATTAAAAATAGCATTATTTAAAGCGAAAACCACTGAAAAGGTTTTTTCTTATATTAAATGAGTTCAATACATTATTAAGTATCTTTCACCAAAATGAGAGTGCCCCCCCCCCCCGAATTTCTTGACCTAAAAAGGTTCATGAATAAATTTCCATTTAGCTACATTAGAAACGTACTTTTTATTTTCATGTATTGGTGCAATAACTATTTCTATTAAAAAATCAAATAATATAAAATTTTACACGTTTTTGCCCAGGACACTCAAGTTTTGCCCCCTGCTGAACAAATCTGCAATGACGGCTCTGGGTTTATTTTGATTAGTATGAAAGTTATGAAAAATTCTTATAACTTATCTATTAGTTTATTTAGTAATCAAGTTAATTTAAATTAAGGCAAGCTATTCAAAAATAATATAATTTTTTTTCACTAACTATAACCATAAGTAACATAATAACCTATAAGTATGGCAATTAACGAGATGTACCACGAAACTGATTTTCATAGTTATTGACGAATCTTAAAATTACGTTTTTGCGCGTGACACCTCATCTACATCATGATATATAATAGGCCAGGAAACTATATATGTATACACTTTCAGTAGGTCAAAGGTAAAGGAGGAAACGGCCGAAATCTCGCTCGTCGAAAGCGATTTTTACCAGAGGTGGGCAAAAATAGTGAGCACTCGTTTTTGAAAATCCTGCAGTAATGAGCGAGCGCTTCAAATTCGAATTCCAGCTGCTCTTGTTCAACGAGAGGGCTAAATTGAGCAGCCTCTGGGCGAGCGCCGAATAGTTCGCTCCGGCGTTGATGGCTGACGGCGCGCTGAGGGAGATTCCCCCCTCAACGGGTTAGTTCCCTCACTTTTAAGCGCTCACCGCGCGCTGAGCGAGATCTCCCGATCTTCGGAATAGCCCCCTCACTTTAAAGCGACGCGTTAGTACCCTCAGTAGAAAGCGCTGACGCAGCGTTGAGGGAAAATAACCGAGAGAAGGAATAGTTCGCTCAGATTTGAGCGCGGATTTTGATCACGGTGAGCGACGGTAAAGTTCGTTTACGCAAATCGCTCACAGCGCGGCGAGCAAAAATTTCAAAAATCAAACATTAAACTATTACTCGGCTATGGGTTTATTATATACTTTTTTTATTAATAAAATGAAGGGTACTCTAAACGTCGGGAGTTAATGATATCTTCGATTGAATAAAATTCAAAGGTTCTTCCTAATTTATCCAACGATAAACTAGACTGCAAATATTCCGTTTAGTGTTAAAAGAGCTTTATTAAATATTAAAAGCCACAAATTATAACAATAGGCGCTAGTATACAATCTTTTGGTCTTGACAAACTTGGCAGGTGAAATGGGCTACGCGGTACGCGTTTCTTCATTTTTAGGGGATTGTGGCTCGCGCTACTTTAATCGAAAATATTAATTAATGATCGGTACCATAAAAACAAGTGGACATTTACTAACCCCTAATCGAACTCATTTGTAAATCTCCAGAATTTAATAGACAGTTTTAGCAACTACCTACAGGGGCGGTGCCAGAAGATTCTTAGGTGTAGGCTAATAATGTTTATCATTTGTGGGCCCCCTGTTCCTCAATATTGGGCCCCTCTATGTATTGACTTAAAATTCAATTTTGCAAATTCAGGTAATTTATTTATTATTTGATATTAGTGCGGTTTTTAAAATTTTACAGTATTAACTATCATCACATATTTTATTTGAATTTAAAAATCGACTTGATGTGGCCCCGTCAGATCGATTTGTGGGCCCCTATTTAAACACAAAAGTAGGTTATAGCTCTAGTTGCCTACCCCTATAACGCCGCTCCTGACTACCTACACCGGGATTTTAATCACAGTGAACGACGACAGAGTTCGTTTACGGTAAATCGCGAAGAGCAAACATTTCAAAAATTAAACTTCACATTTGACGGTATGAATAAGTTAATAATAAGATTATTTTTAATGTATATGTAAAATATAATACAATATCTGTGCATATAACCATCTTCGATTTTGTCCATTGTTTATGACATCGACAAAAATAACCATATCATCCAATGATCAAGCTAATTGCGAAGATTCACGGTTTTTAAATAATAATTTTTTTCAGGAAAAAAGGGAGGGGTTGGAATTAATATAATGGCCAGCCTGTGCCAATATTAAAACTGTTTTAGTTCCAAATTGAGGTAACTCGATTTACGCGAATTTTCTTTTTTGCCGTTTTTCAAACTTCTTTTACACTAAAAATATAAATATTACAAATAGCGGCCAATGTATAGTTACAAAGTTATCGATTATTTTCCATTTTTAAAAAGAATTACGTTATAAATTTTTATCAAATTTAAATAATATTTTTTAGATACCTGGTTTTGAAACTAATAGCGTTCTTTTCGTTTTTATTTCACACCGAATTTTAGTAATAATAAAAATGTTTGAATAATTCTAATGTCTAGTTTGTGCGGGTAACAAAAATCAACAGTGAAGAAGCTGTCAACGATCACCGTCAAGCTCAGCGTGTGGGAAGTGGGGACCCGCTGGCTGCCGGTGAGTATGAACAAGGAGGGAGGGGGGTGGCATTACCAAGGTAACCTATTTAAAGTTACTATAGACAATAGGCTATAATCACTATGCTGTAAACATTTGTGTCGCGCGAAAGCGATCCAAATCTAACGACTGACGATTATGATAAAAATTACATCATTCTTCCGAACTTCAAAAGGCCGTTATTTTATTTCTGGGGGGGGGGGGGGGATTTCTATTTGAACTTGTAATAACTTACACACAAATATTTTCTTTACATTTTTCTGTTTTTATTGCTTACGATGTTACATTTTATATACAATATTGGAAATATTTCAATAATTATTTAAATCTTCGCTCTTGCTTGATACCTACAAAGATTCTCAAAAACATTGTGTGGAGCGTGTCATTTTCGCCTAATTTGGTTTGACAACAATGAAACGAAACCAAAATTAGTTACCGCCATACGCCAAACGAGGAGGCAATGAACACCGCTAATGCCCCACAATGGAACATTTTGAAAAAAAGGATCCACCGTGGAACTTCGGATGTCATTAGAAAGTGTTCATCTTGTAAAATACGGAAGCGAACTTAAAGCCTGAAACTGAATAAAAAAACTCAAGCCACAGTCGAAGTACTATAACTCCAAAACTATGGACTCGAAAAAATTAAACTTCGAAGGCGAGAAAAATTATGAACAGCTAAAGCAAAAAACACGAAAAAATTAAACTAAGGAAGGACCGAAATACGAATCGAAAGACGCAGACTTGAGAAAAGTCGACAAGAAACTGTAACGAAATGAGAAAGGAACCTACTATTTATACTATTATTGTAGAAAGGATTACGAAGCGAGGTATAAGTATAGGAAACTTCGAAATTGCCCTAGCATTGGCTATCTTAAACGGCTAAGACCCAAGGGAGGGGCGACTCATTGGCGTCAGTTCGGAATTCTGGCGTTGACCCCGTCATATGACGTTAAGAAGTACACGCTATTGTTGAAATTGAAAACTGCGAGAATGAAGAAAATGGGTTCGATGCAAAATAGAAAAAAACCTCCATCGACTGTCCCCCTATTTTAATATTTTTGTCAGGTGCAGTAACGAGTAAGTGGCGCCCTTGCTGTCTGGAATGGGCAGTGTTGGAAAAAAAAGCCCAAAGTGGGAAAAAAGGTTTGCAGAGCCAAATAGATTCTTTTACGGAGAATATTCGTGGGGGAATCCATAGCTTGACTACATGGGGAGGGGACCGTTAGGGGAAAAAATTCAATAGTGGAGGCAGAGGTAGTACGGCGGTGGCGGCCGCCACATGGGAGATTGTAAAGGGGGGTCGATACGCTCGTAAAAGAGTGTATAGGATTTTATGAATCGGGCCAAGCCGCCAATTCAATGCTTTTGAATTAACTAATATTATTCTAATGTCTGAATATGTCGGCTATAGATTCCAAGGTTCAATAATATCTAATCGGCCCGATTAGTCGCAACTTAGTAAATAGTAACACAGAATAAATAAACATTGTAAATAAATGTAGTAAAAATAGCTAATAATACCATTAGTTAATAATATTGTTACATAAGTATGACACGTCTTATTCTTTATATGCAAAACGTTTACTGATAACTAGCCACAAGAGACACTCTATATAGAGGGCTTCTCGTGTATGACGTGCCCTTTATCAGCATCTCGCTAGGGGTGATTTTTTACCGTGATGACGTCACTCTGTAAATAGGTTTTAGTGAATTATTTCCATTAAATTATGGATTTATGATATTACGTAGTATTTTTATTTTTATTGATTAACGTTTTCATGTTAGTCTATCCGTAGTCCAGAAAAATATACTTTGGAGCTAACGTTCCGTAGACGCGACCCGAATATACATGGTTTTCTCCGTTTTCCTATATGGTATTTTATTATAGAATACTTATTTCGGTTTCAGAAGGGCTAGTTTTGATCTAGTCTATGAAGCTATACGACTCATTTTTAGGGGGAGTTCAGTTTAGCGAAAAGTATATTTATATATGTATATTATAAGTCAAGCCTAAATTAGCGAGTGAATGCCTATTTCGGGGAAATATTTGGTTAGTCATGTCCCGCTGCGACGAAGAGACGTTTCCTATGAGTGGTCAACCTTTCCCTTTTCGTTAAGATGCCGAAAGAGACGCCTTCGTGTCTGGACTCCACCTGCGGGTCCCAAAATTGAAACGATTGGGATAGTTTGGAAAGGGGTTGAGGTTCCACCCCCCCCCCTCTTTTCAAGCTTCAAGTTGAAAGCCGATCGCTAAAACGTAAATACAGCAAATTAGTTTTACCTATAGTTATTATTATTGTTACTAATTATTGATAATTTTTGTTTTTTTATATTTTAGGACGATTTACAGAAAAATATTTTGATATTTTCTGTAACGAACAAGAACTTGACCAAAGGCCAGATGAGCTGATGAATGCCAAGTTAAAGAACGGGGCAATGGAATTTGAACTCCAGTTGTATAAGGAGCAGTTGGACAATGCCAACAAAGCCCCCGAAGTGGCTGTAGCTGGTTGTTCTTGCGTAAAGGTCTCAAAAATTCAAAAACCAGAAGAAGCCAAATAATTGGCTAAAACCAAAACGGTCCTTTTCAGGACCACCTTCGTTTGGTCTAAAGGCCATTAGGCTGTGTGATTCTAAAATGCTGAACTATTGAACCTAAAATATATTCGCTGTTTTAATTGTTCCGTATTTTACAAGATGAACACTTTCTAATGACATCCGAAGTTCCACGGTGGATCCTTTTTTATTTCCAAATGTTCCATTGTGGGGCATTAGCGGTGTTCATTGCCTCCTCGTTTGGCGTATGGCGGTAACTAATTTTGGTTTCGTTTCATTGTTGTCAAACCAAATTAGGCGAAAATGACACGCTCCACACAATGTTTTTGAGAATCTTTGTAGGTATCAAGCAAGAGCGAAGATTTAAATAATTATTGAAATATTTCCAATATTGTATATAAAATGTAACATCGTAAGCAATAAAAACAGAAAAATGTAAAGAAAATATTTGTGTGTAAGTTATTACAAGTTCAAATAGAAATCCCCCCCCCCCCAGAAATAAAATAACGGCCTTTTGAAGTTCGGAAGAATGATGTAATTTTTATCATAATCGTCAGTCGTTAGATTTGGATCGCTTTCGCGCGACACAAATGTTTACAGCATAGTGATTATAGCCTATTGTCTATAGTAACTTTAAATAGGTTACCTTGGTAATGCCACCCCCCTCCCTCCTTGTTCATACTCACCGGCAGCCAGCGGGTCCCCACTTCCCACACGCTGAGCTTGACGGTGATCGTTGACAGCTTCTTCACTGTTGATTTTTGTTACCCGCACAAACTAGACATTAGAATTATTCGAACATTTTTATTATTACTAAAATTCGGTGTGAAATAAAAACGAAAAGAACGCTATTAGTTTCAAAACCAGGTATCTAAAAAATATTATTTAAATTGGAAAAAAAATTATAACGTAATGCTTTTTAAAAATGGAAAATAATCGATAACTTTGTAACTATACATTGGCCGCTATTTGTAATATTTATATTTTTAGTGTAAAGGAAGTTTGAAAAACGGCAAAAAAGAAAATTCGCGTAAATCGAGTTACCTCAATTTGGAACTAAAACAGTTTTAATATTGGCACAGGCTGGCCATTATATTAATTCCAACCCCTCCCTTTTTTTCTGAAAAAAATTATTATTTAAAAACCGTGAATCTTCGCAATTAATTAATTAATTATTTAAAAATAATCTTATTATTAACTTGTTCATACCGTCAAATGTGAAGTTTAATTTTTGAAATGTTTGCTCTTCGCGATTTACCGTAAACGAACTCTGTCGTCGTTCACTGTGAATAAAATCCCAGTGTAGGTAGTCAGGAGCGGCGTTAGGGGTAGGCAACACGAGCTATAGCCTACTTTTGTGTTCATATAGGGGCCCACAAATCGATCTGACGGGGCCACATCAAGTCGATTTTTAAATTCAAATAAAATATGTGATGATACTTAATACTGTAAAATTTTAAAAACCGCACTAATATCAAATAATAAATAAATTACCTGAATTTGCAAAATTGAATTATAAGTCCAATATTGAGGAACAGGGGGCCCACAAATGATAAACATTATTAGCCTACACCTAAGAATCTTCTGGCACCACCCCTGTAGGTAGTTGCTAAAACTGTCTATTAAATTCTGGAGATTTACAAATGAGTTGGATTAGGGGTTAGTAAATGTCCACTTGTTTTTATGGTACCGATCATTAATTTAAGTTGAGAGCGCGCTAATATTTTCCTTTAAAGTAGTGCGAGCCACAATCCCCTAAAAATGAAGAAACGCGTACCGCGTAGCCCATTTCACCTGCCAAGTTTGTCAAGACCAAAAGAATGTATACCAGCGCCTATTGTTATAATTTGTGGCTTTTAATATTTAATAAAGCTCTTTTAACACTAAACGGAATATTTGCAGTCTAGTTTATCGTTGGATAAATTCGGAAGAACCTTTGAATTTTATTCAATCGGAGATATCATTAACTCCCGACGTTTAGAGTACCCTTCATTTTATTAATAAAAAAAGTAAATAATAAACCCATAGCCGAGTAATAGTTTAATGTTTGATTTTTGAAATTTTTGCTCGCCGCGCTGTGAGCGATTTGCGTAAACGAACTTTACCGTCGCTCACCGTGATCAAAATCCGCGCGTAGCTAGCGCTCAAATCTGAGCGAACTATTCCTTCTCTCGGTAATTTTCCCTCAACGCTGCGTCAGCGCTTTCTACTGAGGGTACTAACGCGTCGCTTAAAAGTGAGGGGGCTATTCCGACGATCGGGAGATCTCGCTCAGCGCGCGGTGAGCGCTTAAAAGTGAGGGAACTAACCCGTCGAGGGGGGAATCTCCCTCAGCGCGCCGTCAGCCATCAACGCCGGAGCGAACTATTCGGCGCTCGCCCAGAGGCTGCTCAATTAGAGATAGAGAAAATAAACTCGTTTGCCTTGAGTACTCGCTCACTTGAGCAAGCCGTGTTTAAAACTCTATATGCTCATTTTTCCGAACGCTCGCAACTTTTTGCCCACCTCTGATTTTTACACACAATAGGGATTTGTGTGTGGGTCATTTCATGACAAAACGCCTGAAGCAGAACACCCGACCCCTTTCGATTTCGACCAAAATTTGCATACAGTTTTTTTTGGCTTGGAAGTTTCATAATATCTAGCATAATATGACAAATATCAGACTTTGAAATAGTGATATTTTTACCCGGCACTCGTAGGGCCCCCGACCCACCTTGAGTTTTATTTATTGAGGGACAGCGATATAGGAGAAAACATTTAGGGGGTCAAGGGGTACTTTTGAAAAAAAAAACCCCTTATGCTGTATTCGACACTGGTCGAATGTGTGTTTATCGCTTTCAACGTATGACCAGAAGTAACAAATAAGTTTGACAGAGTGAAACTACGCTATGTAAGCTTATTTCAACTATTAGAGTAAAAGTACTCTTTTGACCAATACATAATAAGTGAAACCTTATTGCGTTTCAAAAGGAGAGTGGCCCTGAAAAGGGCCGTTTTTATATTTTGATTAATCTGATGATTAATCAAAGCCAATTAATTGACGCCTTCCGTCTTTGGTGCATTTCTGCAAGAACAGCCCGTTAAGACTTTTCTTAAAATTCTGTTCGCTTCATTTAGCTCCTTCTTATAACTCTTGAGTTTATCTTGCAATTGGCTCTTCTCTACCGAAGCCTCAATTAATTTGGCGTCCTTGCTCCCAATTTCCCTTTCCATGCGGGCAAATTTCGACGAATAGCACAGTTCTGCCTCTTCGAGTCGTCCTGCAATTTCAAATTACGAAATAAATAAACCTAAACCTATAATATTAATACTAATTAATGAGTTGTCCATACGTTTCAGAGAACAGTTTTCCGATTGAAGACGAAGCCCTTCCATCAAACGGTCATGACGGTCGGTTTCAGATTCAGAATCGTTACGCTCTATAATAATAATAATAAAAACATGGTACGATCACGATACAGCGGTTGTCCATTCCTGTGTGACAATTAAAAAATGTAAGAGATTAATAATAGTACCTGGAGGTTGGCGCTTGACGGGCGAAATGACCGGATGACCAGCCGCAATCTGCGCTGCGTCGCACAATTTTTGCGTGTCATCCAGGTCATACCCTGGCCAATCTTGAGATTCTGGAAACGGAATTGGCTCGTCCATCAACAAAAACTCTTGGCTGTCTGGGAGAGAGCTCATGTCGAAACAGTCGAAACCAAATCGTAAAAAGAAATGAAGAAGACTTCTCCGGATTTACCAAGTCGAGACGGGAGGGGTTTTCAGACCGGGATACTATATGGGATTTACTGGCACTGATTACCCCCCCCCCCCATAATTTGGCCGGGTTGAGAACGGGATAAGAAGTTAAGAACAGGGGCCGTGTGGATAGGGCTTAAGAAAAGCGAAAGTTTCGGCCACAGGTGATAGCCAGACTTGGCGTCTCCAAGCGCATTACCAATAAGAAAGGGGCAACTCGGCTTTGGGATGGGTTTTTCTATTATTGTTAATATCTCGATATTTGCTATCTCGAGACTAGCGCAACCCCCTTCCTCCCTCCGTAACTTTGGACGCGTTAATTTTTGCATTCAAAACCCGGCATCGGATTGTCGCCACTCAGTCGCCGGGTCAAAAAAATTTACCTCCGCGCGCCTTCCACCGTGTGTTTGGTCAAGCTAAAATGACAAGATAGACTATGTTTTCATGGAGGTAGGAAATACGGATTTCCTCAATCCGTATTTCTAAATCCGTGCTACACTGAATGAAAACGCTCGTATTTGAGAAAATACGTATTTTCTGAAATACGGGAAACGCACCCGTATTTCCTTGGTAAATTCGGATTTTCTACGAATGAAAACGCACGAACACGTGTTTGACACACTGGGGGTTTATTTAGTTGGAAATGTAGTAACTAATAAGTAGTGCTCGGACTTTGTTTTTTTTTATTCGCGAATAAATACTTTTAGCCTTAATTTATATAGTAATATTTTAAGATGAAATAGCTGAATAAACGAAAGTGGATACACCTAAAACTTAATAAAAACAATTATTTATTTGAATAAGTTGAATGAGTAGTAGATTAACGAAATCGTTGGTTACATAAGAAGTTTATTTCTTCACAAAAATGACGAAAAAAAATATCGCAATTTATGAAAATGAATAAATAATTCCGAGCACTACTAAAAAGTTGTGGTTTCACATGTTTTAACCTAGGTTTTAACGACACTTTTTTAAAATAAAAAATAAATGTAAGCGTAAATATAAAGATATAAACAATACATTTAATTGTTGACGTGATTAAATTAGTAAATTTTGCAAATAGGTTTTTTGTAATCGTACGCGAACAATTCAATTTTTACATTTTTAATTTTTATATAAAATAACCGAAGAAGCCGCGGAAGAGGGGGTGGTAACCTGGTAAATTCCCAGTGACGTAAACTACAGATAAGAACTCTAAAGTAGGATTGGGCTCATTTGAAGAAGTTAGTGGAACCGAATTCTGAATATAGCTTAATTTTAGTAATGGCCAACGAAACAATTCTTCTCCTTCTTAGGATTGAATTTGTTGCTCGTTGACATATTAATTTTCCTAAGCTAATAAATTGGGAAATTAAAGCTAAAGCGGTTTTTAGCATTAAACTGGCATCCATTTGCTTGGAGTTTACACTAATCACGCGTTACTGCAAAATGAAACGACCGGCCAGCTGCCCTTAACCGAAGGAAGTCGAGAGAGTAGTCAGAACATTCCAAGTGTAGAGGTTTCTGGGGGGTTTAAACCCGATTGAAAGTCGAGAGTGGACTTCCATGAAAACGTCCAAATACGAGTTTCTTAAAAAGCTCCCCGCTGAGAACAAAATCGGGATTTAATCAAATCCGCATTTCCTACCTCCATGAAAACATAGTCATAGAGAAACAGGCCTACAGTAGGCTGTCTTTTTGGATATTTTCCGAAGCCGGATTAAAAACACTAAGCAGCGGAGGGGAAATTATTTTCGCGCTTCCGAAACGATTTTGAAAGTTGGGAAATACGAATCGGAAGCTGGCTGAAACACGGAAACTACGCTGTAATATACATAGAGCTCGGCGTTTGGATTTATTATGAAGATAAACTACAATTATCCGACAAAATATAAAATATTTTTTGCATATTAAATCGCTGTTTATCTAATGGATAATATCATATGTAACATAATTACCCATAAGTATGTCATCAATCAAATTAGTAGGCTTAAGGGGATCAGATAGTCTAACTTCCAATCAGAAATTATATTTTCCAAAGCCCTACTCGACGGCTGAGTGCACGCTATTCGTCGCCTGAAAGCAAAAACCATGTAACTTTATACTAATTATAGTTAAAGTTACGTAAGCGTTTACTTAGGTTCATACTTATATTTCATATTTTCGGGTTTGATAACTCGTTTTGGTATAGCCATCAAAAATCAACCTTGTTTTTTTTTGTAAATGAAATGACCATCGATTTTTACCATAATTAATTCTTCTAATATTTTTGAAAGAAAAACAGGTAATTTTATTTCAATTGTGGGATACTTATTGCTGATCTATTAGTTTATTTAGTAATCAAGGTAATTGAAATTAAGGGAGGCTAATCAGAAGTAATACCATATTTTTCACTAACTATAAACATGAGAAACATATTAACAATAAGTATGACAATTAACGAGATTTACAGTTATTGACGGATCTTAAAATTACGTTTATGCGCGTGACACCATATCTACATTATGAGGTATAGTAGGCTTATTTAGCTGCTTTTAAACCCTAAGATACAAGGTGAAGGCTCAACCTTTAAAAGTAATTTAAGCGACGTCCACACTAGACACTTTGGAACCGTTTTGAAACTGATTTGAGGGGCGAATTAGTTAGGACCTTATATCTTGTTAATTATAAGAATTCTCAAAATTATTTTAAGCATTAAGATTTTCGAAAAATATGTCTGGCAACACTTCTCTCTGAAAATATGCCAGTTGGATAACGCCGCCGAAAATCCGTTTCGGCGTTCCGGTCATATCGACTATTGTGCAACGCAGCACAGAAAGCGGGTTGAGAATGACCAAAGAACAGGCGGTGGAAAAACTTTAGTTTCCAGAGCAAAAATGCGACAAATTTATTATTATTTGAATATTTAATAGAAATAGTTATTGCACCAATACATGAAATTAAACAGTACGATTCTAATGCAGCTCAATGCAAATTTATTCATGAACAGTTTTAGGTAAAAAAAATCAGAGGGGGCAAATGCACCTCCCTGCCCTACCCAAATGACGTCCCTAATTTCGATTTAATAATATCTTATTAGACTACACTAACTATTTTTCGAGCCACTTCAATCATAAAATTCACTCGCTATTTTTGATTAGATGGTCAATTGATATTATAGATTACTTTCAAAAATCTTTCTGGAAGCGCAAAAACAATTTCCCCTCCGCTCCTTATTGTGTTTTTAATCCGTCTTGGAAAAATACGCGAAGGAGACCGCAGGCCTCACTCTTGTCATTTTAGCTTGACCAAATACACGGTGGAAGGCTCAAACGTCCGCGCGCGGACAGGTAAAATTTTGGAACCCGGCGACTGAGGGGCGACAATCCTATGCCGGGTTTTGGATGCAACAATTAACGCGTCAAAAGTTATGGGGGAGGAAAGGGGTTGGGGCACGGTTGATGGTATAAAAAGGGGCAAAAGACACAAATGGAGCACAGTTTCTTGTCGATCTTACCATCTTCAAGTATTATCTTTGCGCTAGTTGCTGCTTCATTAGTTTTCACTAAGTTTTTTCGCTGCTTCCTTAGTTTTCACTAGGTTTTTTGTTGCTTTGGAGATAATTATGTAAGTATATCGAAATTTTCTCTTTATCTTCAATAGGCTAGACTTAGATTACTTAAATTGTACTGTAATAGGTGAAAAAGTATCTCTTAAGTAGTCTCTATATTTATTTACATTTAATTTATTTTAATTTTTAAAGAACGCGTGAAAATTCTAATGCTAAAATTTTAGAAATTTTCCTGTAATTACAAATTATGCCCTTTATTTATACGTCTGAATCGGTATATTGCAGGTCTTCTAGTAGTTTAGTTTGTATCGGAGTTACGACGCCCGTTACCAACAGTAATGGTCGTCTGCGACCGACTCGACCGCCTAAGGGTACTCCCAGACCTACGGTCAGGGTGCCCTCGATTGTTGAGAAATTCGAAACGGGCAGATATGGACGAAAAAATATCCATCTGCATTTCGATTACGTCGGAAACCATCTCGAGGCTGATGGCACACCTGCCATTTCTGTGGTGGGGCGGTGCAAGTTCGACGGTTGTAATCAGTTGATCGTCGGGGGAGTCAGTAGCGCTTACGCTATGGAACGGCATGCCGTAAGTTTAATATTTACGCCTTGAAATTTTTTTCAGTTCTAACGTGTTTTCATTTATTTTTGCTTATAAGATTGCTGTCCATAATCTTTCTTTGACGCCTGATTCCAACGACGACGGCGAATACCAGATGGACGTTTTGGGATCGGGGAGCGATTTGATTCCTCCACCATCTAAGAGGACCAAACTGGACCCGGCCGCCAAGAAAATCAACCAGGCCCTCTTCAAGCGATGGCTTGTCAATATGATAGCCATTGACGGGTTGCCTTTCAGCGTGGTGGACGGGAAAGGTTTTCGAAAGGTAATGGCGTTCGCCAACCCATCCCTGGACGTATTTAGCCGGAGGTCCGTCACCTCTGAGTTGGCGCACATCGTTACGAATGAATTAAAGCCGAAAATCACGGTAAAGAAATTTTTTGGAATGTTACAAATAAATATCCTCAAGTTATTTATTTGCAGTTGTATTTATAACATTGCTCATTTGTTTTACATGTCAGAGGATTCTTGGCAATTTGGCACAGGGGACGTTACACCTGACGTTGGACATTTGGTCGAGCCGGCGCCAGCAGTCGGTTCTCGGAGTTCGAGCTCAATTTATTGACTCGAACTTTAAATTCCGAAACCTTCTGCTGGCATTTGCCCATTTTTCTGGTGCACACACTGGCGCCGCAATTCGGTCTATCCGAGTCTTCCGTAAGAAATTATATTTCATTGTACGAGAATTATAAATTAATGTTGAGCATTTCCAGATCTCGTGTATTTGCGCGGACAACGCGTCAAATATCACTAAGGCGGTGAACTTGTTAGATATTTTGCGACAGCCCCGTATAGGAGAGGCGGAAGAGGAGAGCTTTTGCACAACTCCAACGTCGTCGGCGTCCTCTGATTCCGATCTAGAATCTTCGATTGATTCATCGGATGACGAGAGTTTCGTTTTAGATGACGGTATATTTCGTTTCACTAAATAAGTGGTAGATACGGTGGCACTCTTTTTTTCGATTGTAGGGTGGGATACGTGGAGCCAACTCCTATTGGTTGGACAGAGCTCTGACCCTCAGTCTCCTGGTGAAGGCGACCTCTTACCCGATTGCATCCTAGACAACTCCGCTCTTCACGGAACCTGGAACAGAAAACGGTGCGTTTGCCACTCACTTCAGTTAGTGGTTAACAATTCCGTGAAGAAAGTTCCTCGGGTGAAAAGGATGATACAAAATGTCAGCGATTGGGTGTCGTTCCTGCGTCGCTCCACCAAGTGGAGCGAATATTTTCGCTCAAAATCGCCGAATGGTCTTGACGTCAAGGCCATCGGCGTCACGAGATGGAACTCCATCTATGCCGCTATGGAGCGACTAGTGCAGGTAAGCGGCATCTTAAAAACTGAGTATGACAAAGATAATTATACTAATGCACCCCATTTTCGCCGTTACCCTTTTTGTACTTTCTCTAGGAAGGGATGATCACGGCGCTCAAGGCCACTTTCCTTGAAGCCGGGGTCTTCGAGGATCAGATGCCAGAGGAAGATCATCTTCACCAGATGAAGGAGTTGCTGCGGTTTTTAAAACCGATCCAGGTGGCTACGGACACGTTTCAGAAGCGAGAGCCACTTTCTCACCTGGTCATAGGTACTCTTCTAGATACCTATGACCAGATATCCGCCGCTCGAGTGGGGTTCTTTGGAGAGTTTCAAGAGGAGCTATTAGCTCACTTGAAGTCGAGATTTTTCGAAGAGATTGTTGACCCCGATTACGTGGTAGCCGCCATATTAGACCCCAGAGGGAAAACATCATTATTTCCTTGTAATATACCTCAAAGTAATTTTTCTTCCCAGTTATAAGAACAAAATTAATAGATGATTTTTACAGCATCTTTTCCAATCGGAAATGGGTTGCAGACGAAGGAGGGAGGAGAAATCTTCCGCTCGCTGAAGGAGGAGGATGCCATCAGGCATCTATCGGAGTTTGCCGCCCGATTACCGGAACCAGTGATTCCTGTGGACGAGGAGGGGGACCAGCCGGCGTCCAGGGGTGGGATGTGGTCCCGCGTCAGAAATAACCATGCTGCGGAACAACCAACAGCTGCTGTCGAAAGGAATAGCTCCTTGAAGAATGAAGTGGCCAGGTATCTGGAGGAGCGGCTTCAACCGATGGAAACCGACGTACTACAGTTTTGGAGCAACTACTCCAAAGAATATCCAGTTTTGGCGGAGTTGGCCAAAAGGATGTTAAGCATCCCAGTGGCCAGCGCTGATGTAGAGAGGATGTTTTCGGTGGCTGGGTCGATATTAAGGTATCGACGAAGCCGAATCACTTTAAAAAACGCCTCATATTTACTGACATTCAAGGAGTGGGCGGATACCCTTGAATAGATGGATTTGTCGGAGGAACGAGATGCTTCAGTAGATGTGGAGTAGAAGAAAAAAAACGGCCCTTTTCAGGGCCATTCTCTTTTTGATACAAAGGTTTCACTTATAATGTATTGGTCAGTAGAGTACTTTTACTAGCCATTAACGGCGCCTCGCTAGGGGCAATTTTCTTACCGGGATGACGTCACTCCGTGAATAACCCTCAGTAAAATATTTCCCAAAGAGACATACTTATGTTAAATATTATAAACTTATGGTAATGGCCTTAGCGAAACAATGGTTTGACAGTTTAGGAGTATATTGATTTTATATGTGCAAAAAGCCATCGGCTGCGTTAAAATATGTCGCCGTTGAACCCCACCGGCGGTTAACAGTTGGCCTACACGTATTTAAATAAGCTTACATGTTATACATTAGCCGCTTACATTAAATAGGAATATTAAAATTTGTTGCAATGCAACGTTAGATTCCCTTTTAATAAAAAGAAATAAGCTTACGCTGTGTTATAAAATAGATACACTATAATACGAAGCGTTTCGTTGCTGTCTACACCGACTTTTTCCAACCGGAAAACTCGTGTAAATTAACCACACAATAGTATTTATATATATAAAAATATAAATAAATATAAATATATTAAAATATTGATAAACATAAATATAATAATATAAAATGTAAATAACATAATCACTCATTATGCTACAAATTATAATTGTTTTATAAGTTTATAATTGGAATATTATAAGTTTAAATTAATTACGTAAGAGCTATACTGCATTTAAATGATCATTGGATTAATTAAAATTTTAGAGCACGTTAACCTACCACCAGGGTATTTGTGTGGCAGAAAAGTAAATATAAAGGGTGAAGGGCAGCTAGGAGCAACAAACACAAGGAGAACGCAACCCGTCAAAAGTCGTGGATTTTCTTGTGTACGTTTTTCATTGGCTAGACCCTTTAGCGCCTGCTGCCGTCGGAAGGGGAAAATTCGGCAATTGTCTTCCCCCGCCCGTAAAACGTTCAGCGTAAAGGCTCGTGACGTTCGTCCAATGAAATTCGTACACAACCCTCCGGTAGCGTGTTTAAAGGCTAGCTGCGTTCTCCTTGTGTTTGTTGCTCCTAGAGGGCAGTGGTGTAGCCAGGATTTGGTTTCGGGGAGGTCACACAATGAAAAAAATAAAACCAAAATAAAAAAGTCACGCGCAACGCCACTGGTGACAGGCCTTTAATATATTAATAATTGAGAGACAAGGAAATTGCGTCGAAAAATCAGAAAATATAAGTTAGCCACTGAAGTGTTAAATATTTACCGTAGTATTGAAATATCTCGGGCGAAAACATTGAAATAAGCTTATTTTCTACACAGGGCGAAAACATTTAAATAGGCTTACATGCTATACATGGGCGAAAACTCTGAAATAAGCTTACATTTAAAAAATCTTACCTTAAATGGGTAAGGAAGTTTTCTTACAATAAAAATAAATAAGCTTAAAATAAAACGCAAATTGGGCACACCACAAAACGTAGCGTATGTTGTAATAATCAGCTAGGCTAATACCCAAGTCACCACTACAGGCCTAAGTCAACTTGCGACTTAAAACGCCTTTTAACTAGTGGCCGGGTTATACAGCGTAGGAGGGGGGTGGCTAGCCCTTCATGCCACGCGAGCTAACCGACAGCTCCCTAATCACACAAAAATAAACTACATTTAAATATTTTCCCAATTATTAATTTTTCGACGTTTATAATAAATAGAAATTCTGATTTCGAATCCATTAAAGGGTGAAAAAATATTTTTATTCGAAATTCGCGCACTTTCGAAGCGCGCCACGGAAATGAAAAGGGCGGAATCGAGAGGAACCATGATTTTCTCCTGCTCAATATTCGTGGGGTCCGCCCCCAACAAGGAATTCTCAACAAGGCCGACTTTGCGTCCATGACACGCTCGCTCTCTGATATCCATTTCCCCGATGCCACTTCTATTGAAGAGACGTGGAGCGCTTTCCCCTCGGCCGTCAGGCAAGCGGTGACGGATCATGTTCCCACTAAGCATCTATCATCCAGGCATAATCTCCCGTGGGTAGGCTCTTCCCTCGGACGTCTGATGGAATCATGGGCATCACAAAGCGTAGGTACAACTGCTCCCGGAAGTACCCTTCTGCTGCCAATGTACAAGCCTTCAGTCGGCATCGTGCTATGGTCAAATTTGCACTCCGAGCTGCGCGCACCCATCATATTGACAAAGTAGCGTCGGATATACCTACAGGAAAAAGTACTACCTGCTAGTCTCCAAGAAGGCGAAGTCAGCGGGAGTTCCCGATCTCTCCAGCTCTGGAACGACGTTCACCACAGCAGTAGACAAAGCCAATCTAATGGCGTCTACCTTCCGGCGAACTTTTCCGACGTATGATGTAGCCGTAGTTCCACTCTTGGCGAAATACACCAGCTGCTGACCAAAGTCAAACCGCATAAAGTGTCTGGCCCTGATGGCATCCAGTCAATTGTATTTCGCCAGTGCGCCGATGCATTAGCAGCTCCGCTTGCGACCATCTTCCAGCTGTCTTATGACTCTGGTGCTATTCCGTGAGATTGGAGTCGGGCTAACGTCACGCCAATACCCAAGGGTGGAGATAATCCGATCCTACTAAGTACCGCCCAATTGCTCTCCGGTCCCTCGTTCTGAAAGTCGATGAGCACGTCTGTGCGTCTGCCATTTCTACGCATTTCATCCAGCACAATCTGATGAATCCGTTCCAGCACGGCTTCAGGGGTGGCTTCAGAGGATTGGACCTCTGGCCTTGAGCAGGCTGGACGTGTCGACATCATCTTCCTTGACCAAGGGCGTATCCAGAATTTTATTTCAGGGGGGTTTTGAGGCAAAATTTCAAGGGTGGGTGCTGACGGAAGTTTCACTGATTTTTATTAGGCACCCCCCCCCCCCAGTCATCAGCATTTGAACCCCCAACCCCCCCCCCTTAAATACACCCTTGTCCTTGACTTCCGCAAAGTATTTGATTCGGGCCCCTACGAGCTTCTCAAGGCCAAGCTGCACTCTTATGGGGTCCGGGGTCGTACGCTAAACTGGCTCTCTTCTTACCTTGAAAATAGGGAGTTTCGGGTTTTTCTGCCCGGTGCCACTTCCGATTGGCTCCCAGCATCGTCTGGGGTCCCACAGGGCTCGGTCCTGGGACCTCTACTCTTCATCATCTACATCAATGACATTGGAGACAACGTCGTCTCTAAGATGTAAGTCGCAAGACTGTAACACTCTACAATCTGACCTAGATACAATTAGCAAGTGGTGTGACCAGTGGCTTCTAACGCAGTCGAAAAAATCCAGCGCCAAGCCCTCCGCTTCGCTGCCAGTGTTGGCTTCGCGTGGAGTACCTCCATGACGAGGGTTCTTCATAACTATAAGTGGAACACCATTACTGCGTGCCGCCGTCTGAAGAGGCTTGTCATTGTCAACTGTGTCGTGCATCGCGCTTCTGGTGCCCTTGCTCCACTTTCGACGGTCATTTCCGATTGGCATCGCCTCCCCCGAGGGAATCATGTAGCCTCCATGGTCCTCCCGGGTTACCGTCTCGTCATTCAGAAACATTCGTTTCTCCCCTCCTCCGTCCAAGAGTGGAATTCCCTTCCGGAACACCTGAAGGACATTCCAAATCGCGTGCAATTCCGGAAGGCGCTTTTCTCGTTCATGGAGCTGTACGAGTAATGCTTCCATGTCTCGACGTGATGGGATTTTTACCCCTTTGTTGAGCAAAAACCGAACTCAAGAACTCAAGAACTTGAAGCTTCCATTTTTATACGGCTTTCGCTTCCCAATTGCACCAGAGAATCAGTTCTTGAAATGACGTCGCGTACGAAGAATTTATGAGAGCTCCGAGAGGGTTTCTGCCTGGTCAGAAGAACCGGATTTTCAATTAGTACAACACCATTCTTCTATATGCAATCGCCCATTAAAAATTTCAAATCACAAATATAAGGGGCACGTCCTTGAAATGGTAATTCAATGCGACCGAAATCATAAAATTCTTACGTCGTCATCCGAAAAAGTTGGAAAAAATTATTCCGCTAATATCAGTCTGTATTTAGGATTACCGCGCTTTCAAAAATTGGAAATGCAGGTGCTAACTGTCGGATAAGAGGGCACCTATTCGGAACCATTTATACTGGGCCATGGCAAACTGTGATTCAAACCCCCGCTTCTGCAAGAGAGGCTTGTCATTTCGAAAACGATCAGTCTCTCTGCTTCCCCGGTTTTAAATGTAAGGAGCGCGGTTATGTCCACAAAGTGAAAATCATAAAAGATAAAAGAGCCGCGGATATGTTGGAAAAATTTATAAAATCAAGCACGGTATATAAAAATCCTAGTGACTTTACGAACGCACGTGACACTTTTTACGTTGAATCATATAATAATTCGTGTCTAATTTATCTCGATAAAAGAATTCGGTATGGAAAAGAGGCGTATTTTCTGAGACGGTTGTTAGCAGTGTTGGACTGGAACAACCACGTTGGGAAATTACGAAAACAGTTACAGTCTGAGGGCCAAAACTACTACTACGCAAATAAAACATTCGAATTCGTTCAAAGATGATTGGAAACCATTGTTTGGTATAAAGGCGTATCTTTTAAAATATAATTAAAATTTAATTGTTCGAAATTAAAAAATTTATCTTTTAATTTGAACACCTTGAGTAATTTGCTTTATATTCTGAATAAAATGTATGCACAATTCTGTCTAACCTTTGTTGTATATAAATAAAAATAAATAGGTAAATAAATATAATCTTCTTTATATGGGTTTTATTATTTAAATTTAGCTTTAAAATTTCTAAATCAACATATAATGAATATAATATATATATATAATATCTTATATAAAAAGGAATATGAAATACAGGAAAATAAGTAAAATTCCAATAATAAAATATATAGGTTCATGTTTTATTTTAGAACTAAGAATATAAGATTCTCGCCCAATGTTACAATCTAGACTCGCATTTTCTTTTTGCGATTTCACTCCTTGCGAAATATGGAGTGAAAATCTTAACCTGCCCAGCATATGGCTACGTTATCAAGTTATCATGTTATTTGTACACGTATTGCTATATCCTTTGCGACTAGTTAATTTTGTAGTGCAGTTAACGCGAAAGAGCGCGGGAGAGATAAGCCGATAATTGGCGAGAGCGGGAGAGAAATGAAATGTTCCGAAAATCAGACCCTAACCATGATTACAATTTTGTATTGTGGAAGCTGTGGAGGGGTAAAGGATTACGAATGGATTTTGTTTGGCTGCAGAGTTCGTCGTAAGTGTTGTCTGCTATTTTATTTTAAAGCGGCCTACGACGTTTTCTTGGCATAGTAGGATTTTATAACCTATTTTCAAGCGTAATATTTAATCTAATTAATCTTGGAAACGGAATGGTATTATAAATCATGTATTTTAATAATAATTGACCATATTTCAGTGATAAATTCGTTTAATTTTGATATTATTTCGTCGTTTTAGTCAGCGCCATGTGTATAAGGCCAAGGCCCAAAATTATTGTTGTTTACTGTTACTGTAATTAATCGATTTTTTTTTAAAGTTAACTTTAAACGACTAATTTAGATGGTAAAATGTCTATTTTGTGTACTCTATGTACACTAAGAAGGTAACATGGCTCACTTAATTTTTTAAGAACACTTCCAGAAAAGACCCACCTATCCTTTCTTTCAATGGCTAGAGACCTATTTGGGATTTTTTGCAAAAACTATTCATATTTTAAATAATAGTTTTCTGTGTGTTTCAACATAAAACCAGGGAAATTCCTGAAGTAAAAGTATCAGGTTACGACATTTACACCTATTATCCACTTATGTGTATTTTTTTGGGGTTATCCTTTTTGATGACCTGGATAGCATCCATAATTGGAGCATAGCTTGCAATCTTCCACTCAACGCTTCCCAGTGTGCAGTCCTGTCTCTCCGTTGACAAGGCTGTCCTGTTACTAATGCCATTTACACCCTTGATGGACCCTCGTTCAGCATTACCTTGGAGTGGTCATTTCTCGAGCGGGACGGTCACCGTACGTCAGAGATGAATAGAACACTTTTTTCCAGATTCAAAGTGAAACTAAGCCTTTAATAATGTATTGAACTCATTTTATATAAGAAAAACCTTTTCAGTGGTTTTCGCTTTAAATAATGCTAATTTTAAATAAGCTTACGTAAGATAATTATTACGAGGAAACCTTATGAGTTTAAATAAACTTACGTTTAGAACTTACGACGAGGAAATTTTAAATAAGCTTATGAAATATATGGGCGTCAGTACTAAAGATTCCGCAAATATCGGGATATAGAAAAACTCATCCCAAATGCCGAGTTCCCCCTTTATTATTTGTAACGCGCTGGCGACGGTTCTGATAATTTTTTTTTATACCCAAGCCACCTTTCAATACGCTCTTGACATTAAATGTCTTGAACGTCATCAAACTGACGCCTTTTCTTACTTTTGTCACTTTTACCACTTTTACCAGTGTAGTTATGAACGAATATCATTGATAGATAAAAGTGATAACGGATAATAAGTGTATTGCTTTTACGGAAATAAATAACCGATACAATGAAGCTCATTAACTTAAAGGCCTAGGTTTAAAATTTACTTTCAAACTTACTTTGCCACACAAATACCCTGGTGGTAGGCCAACCGCGGAACACGTTGGCCTACCACCAGGGTATTTGTGTGTGTGTGGCAGGAAAATAGTATATTAATTAATGAGAGACCAGTAAAAGGCGTCGAAAAATCACAATTTCTAAATTAGCCACTAAAGTGTTATAATGAATTTAAATATTTACCGTAGTATTAAAATATCTCGGGCGAAAACATTGAAATAGGCTTACTTGCTATACATGGACGAAAACTCTGCAATAAGCTTACATTTAAAAAATCTTACATTAAATAGGTAAGGAAGTTCTCTTACAATAAAAATAAATCAGCTTAAAATAAAACACAAATTTGGCACACCACAATACGAAGCGTAGGTTGTTAAGTATGACTTCATATCTTGAAACTCGAACAATTAATCACACAAAAATAAACTACATTTAAATATTTTCCCAATTATTAATTTTTGGACGTTTATAATAAATATAAATTCTGATTTCGAATCCATTAAAGGGTGAAAAAATATTGAAATTCGAAATTCGCGCCCTTTCGAAGTGCGCCACGGAAATGAAAAGAGCGGAATCGAGAGGGACGAGAGCGTCGCACTTTTAGAAGGGCGACTTGACGAAAGAGGGGAAAATACGCTCTTCGCGTAGAGCCCACAATAGCAAGTGCGAGAGGGGAGCGAAAGTGCCACCCTTTTTTTCTGGCGCTCTTCCTCCAGAGCGACAGCGCGTAAGAGAGAGAGCGTCGAAAGAGGGGAAAATACGCTCTTCGCGTAGAGCCCACAATAGCAAGTGCGAGAGGGGAGCGAAAGTGCCACCCTTTTTTTCTGGCGCTCTTCCTCCAGAGCGACAGCGCGTAAGAGAGAGAGCGTCGAAAGAGGGGAAAATACGCTCTTCGCGTAGAGCCCACAATAGCAAGTGCGAGAGGGGAGCGAAAGTGCCACCCTTTTTTTCTGGCGCTCTTCCTCCAGAGAGACAGCGCGTAAGAGAGAGAGCGTCGAAAGAGGGGAAAATACGCTCTTCGCGTAGAGCCCACAATAGCAAGTGCGAGAGGGGAGCGAAAGTGCCACCCTTTTTTTCTGGCGCTCTTCCTCCAGAGCGACAGCGCGTAAGAGAGAGAGCGTCGAAAGAGGGGAAAATACGCTCTTCGCGTAGAGCCCACAATAGCAAGTGCGAGAGGGGAGCGAAAGTGCCACCCTTTTTTTCTGGCGCTCTTCCTCCAGAGCGACAGCGCGTAAGAGAGAGAGCGTCGAAAGAGGGGAAAATACGCTCTTCGCGTAGAGCCCACAATAGCAAGTGCGAGAGGGGAGCGAAAGTGCCACCCTTTTTTTCTGGCGCTCTTCCTCCAGAGCGACAGCGCGTAAGAGAGAGAGCGTCGAAAGAGGGGAAAATACGCTCTTCGCGTAGAGCCCGCAATAGCAAGTGCGAGAGGGGAGCGAAAGTGCCACCCTTTTTTTCTGGCGCTCTTCCTCCAGAGCGACAGCGCGTAAGAGAGAGAGCGTCGAAAGAGGGGAAAATACGCTCTTCGCACAGAGCTTACAATCGTAAGTGCAAGAGGGGAACGAAAATGTCACTCTTCAATCTGGCGCTCTCGCACTAGATGGAGAGCCCGAGAGCGGAGAGCGAACGTACTTTTGCCCATCTCTGTGTGGTTATGGTACTTGAGCCAGAGGCGTACTGTGGGTAAATGGTGCCCG
Source organism: Leiobunum rupestre (assembly GCF_980474605.1). Classification (NCBI taxonomy): domain Eukaryota; kingdom Metazoa; phylum Arthropoda; class Arachnida; order Opiliones; family Sclerosomatidae; genus Leiobunum; species Leiobunum rupestre. The sequence continues at coordinate 18,189,790 of NC_143394.1, forward strand.
GTTCTAGACAAAACAAATTATAATTAGCTTTGATATTCTAAAGATAGGAGTGTTTTTGGCGCACGGTTCAAAATGTACTCCTGAACCCAGGCTGGTACGCCTCGGACTTGTCAATTTTTATAGAACTATTTGTGGTGGGGCTTGCGATTTGGTTATTGGGTATAATTGTGTCTTATATTTTCTGTAACTTATTAGCAAGTTCTAAATTTTTTCTAATGGTTTATATATTTTTTGTATATTATAACATCAGAGTCATGCAGGTTCGCTACTCTTTTACATGGAAAGGTACACCGGAGTGGAAAAATAACTGATATGGTTTACTCTAACCACTTCATTAGGATTACTAAGGATTTAAGTTTTAAGAGATTGAAAATTCTAAACTCCTGTATCTTTATTGTTATAGGAAATTTAAAAATAATTTCAATGTGGTATAAAATTATACAGCTAATTAAAACAAAGTTCCTTTCTAAGCTCTTAGGTTTTTTTATACATTAATATTTGACTCAGATTAGAATTGTGAGATTTCTAACATTGATTTTGTGAAATGGAAATGTAAAATATATTTTATTTTTCTATGGTATATTGTTGACCTGCGTGTTAATATTAAACAACTCCTGTTGTAAGTTAGAAACCAACAAATCTAGAAATTTAAAAAATATTTTTAAAGAAAATTAGTTAATTACTTCGTAATATTTAAAAATGTTTAACTACATTAGTACTAATTTTAAATTTTAATTACTGATTTAATTTTTGGAATGATTCTGACTAATATAAGGCTCAGATTGGGCTCAACTGCAAATTGTAGACTCGGAATAAATTTAAGACTTGAATTGGACTTTCAGTCTCATTATGACAGTGATAAATTGATCCACAATAGAGTAGTATCGCTCTGTAGCTTTGGGCTATGGCCGCCATTTTTAGGGCAATTTTTTATCTATAGGAAAAAGCATGGGTGATGTTTCCTCTTTCAGTGCTCTAATGCTCTCTCGTAAAGTTCGGTTCTCAAATTCAGGTTGAATCATCTGTAGTCTGTCTGGGTTCCTTTATAACAAAACTTTAATCGAAAAGCCTCGGGTAATAATTTCATGCAAATTATCTATTGGTGATATGGTTGTCTTTTTAATACTATCTTGTGGTGGTGTACGGTGGGACAAGTTTTCAACTTCTTTAGAATAGTTTTCCATATTATCTTCTATGGTTATATCTCTACAAGTGACATGTAATTATTATGAAAATTTAGTGATATACCAAGTCTTTGCTGCTGAACCAATTCATTCATAAAAACTTTATACTCTTCCTAGAAAGAAGGCATAATCGAATTATCTCTAGAAATTTAAGTTACTAAAAACTTAAAAAGGCTTAAGCTAAGGAACCAATTTCATTTAATATTTCGTAACTATCCAATTTCATATTTATTTATTCTTATCTAGCTGACTTTCTTCCCCACTAATTCACGTTTTGATTGGAGTATTATTATACTAGATGGTAAATTTAGCGTTGGAATCCAGTCCTGGGGCTCCGAAAATGTCTGCTACAAACCCTCAAACTCGGCGTTGGGCTCCAATTTTTTCTGTGTTTTTTTCTTGCCTAAAGGCGAGTTATCTTCTTTGGAAAGCGATTAAATATAATTAATTGAGCTCCATAAATACTTTTACAACCAAAGATACTGCATCAAACCATATTTAATTTAATAACTTGTGTTTCGAAGTAATCCCTGAATTTTTCCCATACAAAATAGCTGGCGCGATTTCAAATATGGCGTCTAAAAGAAACAAGAATATGTTTGGCGCATGCTCACGTCCCTTTTCCGCCCCATTTTCTGGCCAAAAAGGAGTATAAATCATTTTTTTATTCAACTTAAGAAATAAAAAGAAAATAAATTCACCATTAAAAAAACCACCTATAAAATGTGTAAAATAATCTAATATATTTGAAAAATATTGAGGAGCAAGTTTGAAAACTACAAAAAGTCGTTTTTCTAAAATTGAACTTTTTTAGATATCTGGTTTTGGAACTCAGGTAACGCAATACTATTCCGCCAAGACTCAATCACGGCTTAAAGCAAAGACTATGTATACGCTTCGCTTACTAGACAGGAGTCTCCATACAAAAAACCTGTTAACACTTTCGAAACACGGGAGAAGCCTTGACCAGCCGTTAGAGGCGCCACTAGTAGCACTCTGAAGCAGGCTTGGAAATAAGGGTTATTTCTAAACTGATCTATTTGGCCAGTGACTCTCAACTCTTGAATTATTTAAGTGATCACGTAGACCAGTTGGTTAATAATACGGTAGATAATGTTGAATTGATAGACTGGACCAGTGAACCCCTAGCTTTTGAATAACCAAACTGGTCCGTGCAATTAATAAACTGGTCTTTGACCCAGTGACCACCACTTATTTCCAAGCCTGCTGCACTGCCGTGCAAAGCACAAAAGCATTAACGACCAAATTTTCGATTTACAGATTTTGGTTTTATTTCTCCTTATTTTATACGTTAAATTCAATTTTGAACTAATTTTCGAATTTAAAATTTTTGTTCTTAGAGAAATGACTTGTTGCAAAACGCATTATTTTAGGTTTTTGCTTTATTTTCAAACCAAAAACGCATTAATGTGTTTATTTTCTTTAAAAGTCAAATCAAAACGTATTTTTTTTCGCGTTTTAAGACATGGTTTTAATGAGATTTCTGAAATATCGTTTGGACTGTAAATGGTTTAGTACCAGAATGTAATTTGAGTTGAAAAATCCAAGTCTACTATATAAACTTGAAGTAAGTTGGGGTATCTTAAGGCAAAGAAAGTTTGAATTTCGCGGGTTTTCTCCATATTTTGGTTTTGGTCGTTAATATTAGGTGGTTTTTTTTCGCTTGTCCAGGGACAAAAAGTGTAAAGTTTTTACCCTAAAACGTTTTATTCGCCTGTTCTCGGGGTAAGATTTACCCTGTCCCGAATTTTGTTCGCTTGTTCCGGAGTATTAGGGTTACACTTTTTACTCGTCCTCGAAAGGAGGTGTAGAGGGAGTAATCTAGTTTTGTCGTCTGCTTAAATTTCGTTTCACGAAAATATGATGGGAAACTTTTTATAAATAACCTTTAACCTTTAACTACTCCCTTTCTACTCCAACTCGTTTTTTTCGTCAAGACATAATTGTAGTAAAATGACGTCATATGGCTACACTTTTTAACCTGCTCAAAAAACCCAGAACAGGCGAAAAAAAACCACCTACTTTTGTGCTTTGCACGGCAGTGCAGCTCTGAAGCGCAGGGAAAATTTTGACTAGCGTCTGCTATCGTATGCAAGTGGAGCCATTGAACCTCGCATTGAACTGTTGAACACGCCAGTCTATTTAGCGAAGGGGCTTAAAGTGTGGTGACATGGAGTCCGTGGAAGTCCATAAAAATGTTATTATTCACTTAGATGTAGATTGTTTTTATGCCCAAGTTGAGATGATTAAAAATCCTAACTTGATGAATAGACCTTTGGGCATAAAACAAAGGCAAATTATAGTTACATGTAATTACCCTGCTCGAGAGTTCGGGATTAGGAAACTTATGACAGTAAAAGATGCATTGACCATATGTCCCAACCTTGTTATGGTACTGGGAGAAGATTTGACTGATTACAGAGATATGTCCAAAAAAATCCACCGTAATTTGTTTCATTTTTACATAATTGCTGAAAGCTTAAAATTTATTATCAATAGAGTTGCTGAAAGGCTACACTAATAAAGTAGAAAGGCTTGGAATGGATGAAAATTATCTTGATGTCACCGATATAGTTTGTAGTCGATTGGAAAAATCTAGTATTAAAGAGTTGAAAGTAGTTGGTCATACTTTTCAGTCAGAAAATGGTATATAGTCTAAAGAAAAGGTTGTTTGTGACTGAATAATATGCAGATTTTTCATTACACTAGACGAAGAAGAGGTATGTAATTGTGGTTGTCAAGAAAGACTTAAAATGGGGAGCAGCATCGCATCTGAAATAAGGGAAGCTCTGAAGACTCAACTTAATATAACTTGCTGTGCTGGTATTGCGCATAGTAAATTATTAGCAAAACTCATATCTGGTTTTAAGAAACCCAATCAACAAACTACAATTTTTGCAAATGATGTTACTAACTTGATGTCAACAATTGAATTTCCTAGACAACTGCCTGGTAATCATTCTGTTATTTTGTTTATGACAAAGTGTTAGGGCGCTTCTATGGTGGTATTAAATATGCAATTTGTTTCTTATTCAATAGGTATTGGAAGTAAAATATCTGAAACTTTAAACTCTGTGAATATAAGAACATTGAAAGATCTACAAATGTGCAAAATTTCAGAACTACAAATATTAGGGAAAGATGCAGAAAGAATTAAAAATTATAGTTTGGGAGTTGATAGCAGCCCAGTTCTTGAGTCTATGAAACATAAAGTAAAAATTTTAAAGCTACATCCTTTTAGAAAAATATTCAAAGTTTTTTTCCAAAGCAATATGGGTTGGAAGATACCACACCTACCACTACATTAGAAAATTGTACCAAGATAATCGAAAACCTAATTACAAGACTTTACAAAATGTAATTTTATTATTCAACAAAGGTTATTTAGAATATAATGAATTTTGTTGCAGGATCATTGAAGATGGGCGAATTCCAAAAACCATTGTAGTCTTTGCCCGGAGAAAATTTACAGGAAATGAATTACCAAAGCGACGTAGTCAGCGTTGTAGTATTCAATCTCATGTACATCTATTTCGCAATGCAAGCATTGGTTAGGTAGAATATTTTTCTACAAACCTTTCAATAACTAATACTATTATCGTATCATTATAGAAAACAGCAAGGAAGTAACAGAGAATTTACTTACACTCGCAATACCCATGTTAAAGAATTTAGCCCAAAATAACTATTGCTTTGGTCTGCTTGGTGTAACATTATTAAATTTCATAGAGCAGGATGCTAACCAAAATGGAATTGAAAATTTTTTCTACAAAGAATTGCCTAAGGTTGAAAATACTGTGGGTTCCACAAAAGACAATGTGCAACCCAGTAATTTTAGTGGAAGTTCAATTGGTTCTGTGGCGGAACTTGACAACAATGAACTATTTCCAAATAATACTGAAAAATCACAGGTCACAAGTAATTCCATAATGGACTATGTTCAAAAAGCAAAACAATTTTCCATGTCAAATCCCAAAAATACAGGCAAAGACAATGTGCAACCAGGTAATAAAAGTTCAGAATCAAATAATTCGCGATGGAAACTTGAGAACAATGAACTGCTTCAAAATAATACTGAAAAACCTGAACCCACAAGCAATTCCATTATGAATTATATTCGAAAAGTAGAAAAGTTTTCAGTGTCAAATCCTTCAACTTCTCGTAAACATCCTTTACCTTGCAAATCTCCAAGTGCAAAACGTAAGAAATTAGACCAAAAGTTAACAAGTAGTCAAAGTATAACCTCACTTTTAATAATCCCCTATGACATAGACAAAAGTGTATTTTACTCTTTACCAAAAGACATACAGAATGAGTATGTTTTACTGTGGAAAGCTGAAAAGAAATCTAATTTTAAATGAAGCCTTAAATTTTGATTTGGTGGTAATGACTTGTACCAGTACTTTAATTGTACATCAACTTTTTGAAATACTAAAATAAAATATGTTCATTCCTTGAGAGCGCAAAATTGTTGAAAAACTGAAAGAATGTTTGAGTCTACATCAGAAGTGAATAACAATGATTCCAATGTTGTGACATATTTAAAAACATGTACATGATGCTAAAATGTAAATTAATGTTAATTTAGGTTTTGAGATTTTTGTTTTATCATAGCTACCAAATGAAACACTTGTTGCAAACGTCCAATTGTCCAGCTAAACCAATGGTTCTTAAAATCCTTGTTTTCCAATTCACATGAGGCAATATGCTCGGTTAAGATCATTATAAACCTCTGACAGATAATTTTTCACTTAGATTAAATCGTAAATTTTTGTATTTATAAACCAAATTACTTGAAATATGACAAGAAAGATATTTTTAAGTTCACTCTGAGCACTTTCTAAATCTTCTTCAACTTTTTCTACCATATCTTCGGTAGCGGTTTCATTTTCATCATCATCCATCTACAGAATTTATTAATTAAAACCTTTAACTAATCTTAATTAAAGGAATAATCTCAGTCTAAATTTTAGTTAATTTTCATACTTGCAGAGTTGAAATATTTACCTTATCAAACTTTAATCTGGCATTACTTAGGTCATTTTCAAACTTTTGGACATTTGAAACAATTTTGCAGATAGTCGAATGCAAAATCTCCCATATATACATCCTTTACGGAAACATTTCCATAAATATTAAATACAGATTAAGATAAGAAATCTTTAAAAACCATACTTAGTAAATTCCCCCGTCATTTCTTTGGAAAAGATCCAATTAGCGACAGCGCAGCTCTCAATCACGCTAATACGAAGCAATTTATCGACAAGAACACACATTTTCTGTTGGTTATCACGCCAAACTTCAAACATGGCTCTTAAAATGCACATTTGAGCTTCTTCCGTAGTTGCCAATGATTTTAAAACTGGATGAAACCTTTTCAATGCCAAAAATGAATATAAATTTAACATATCTAAAATAAATAATATACTTTGCAACTGCTGCAAACATGTGTGAAATAGATTTGTTGGCCATTTTCAATAACGTTTGAACAAACACGTCAATTTTTAATGGATTATGGCCCATGTCTCCATCATCCTCTTGCAAAGGGTTCGCCAGTCCATCAATTATTTGCAGGGCTTCGTCAGGAGTGCACTTTGATTTTATAGCCTCTGCTAAAACGTGGGCTACTGCAGTGCCAGGTATCGTGTCAGCTATGTAATGCAAAAATAATGAAACCATTCAAAAAGATGAATTATGGTGTACAGGGTGCCCACTAAAAAATGCTCCACTGCTAAATAAATTAAAATCTATTTTTCCTAGGAATTTAATATTTATCTCGAGAACCTTTAAATTTTGGGTCTAAAAGGCTTTAAACTGATGTGAATAAACCAATAGGAGGCCAAGAAAATTCACATAAAAAACACAAAGGTCAATAAGTAAAAATGCTCAAGATATCACCCTTCGATGTTTAGAAATTACTAGTGCTACGCCATTGAAAATTTCATGACAAACTCACCCTGGTAAGGGGTCTTTGGCTATGGAAGTTCTGTTGACCTTGAACCATGTCTTCAAGGTCATTCAATATTTATTCAGAGAACCATTGGGTTAAAAGGTCGGTCCAATTTAAAAAGGGTGAGCCATCACTTTTTATATACAGTGAGTTTGTAGTTAAATTTTCAATGCCATAGCACAAGTATTTTCAAATTATTAACACCTAAGTGTGATATCTTGAACATTTTTACTTAATGACCTTGGTGTTTTTTATGTCAATTTTCTTGGCTTCCTATTGGTCAATTCACATCGGTATTAAGCCATAAGGTTATTATATCCTAAATATGACGGCTCACATTTTACTAATTTAATTAGAAGTCTCTAAATTCAACGGTTCTGTTGATAAATTTTTAATGACCTCGAAGACATGGTACACGGTCATTGAATTTTGTCTCATCAAAAGACCCCTGCCATCTGAAAATATTAAATTCGTAGCAGCGGAGCATTTTTTAGTGGACACCCTATATATTAGACTAACCAGCTCCTTCCTTTTCGTATTTATAGTCTGGTTTTGGTTCTTTCGGCATCATACTAGCAAATTCGGTGGGAATCATTTCTGTTAACCTTTCGTAATAGGTTAACCTCAGGCATTTTTGAAGAGCCTCGTACACAAATTTGGCTTTTGGATGTAATGGATCCAGGCTGATTGCATTGATCCAATCATTCCAAGTCCAAATGAAGCGGAAATTGCTTAAATGGTAAGCAAACCAACTGGCAAAACGTTCGATGCAATCAATATTCATAGTATCGATTCTTTGGTATATTAGCTCTGTCATTTGAGCTAGCTAAGACAAAGTTTAGGAAAAAACTTGAAATATTTATCATAATCAAAAAAATAATAAAGGATACAACAAGAGGCATCGAACTAGGTTGGAGTTTACACAGCTCCAATAGAAGAGATCCATACACAATTTCCATGTGAGATGGACTTGGAAGGCTAAAGATTTCTGAGAAAATAACCTGAAATAAAAAATTTCGTATTGTTAATTTTCTAGAAAAAAAAATGCGGAAATATTTTTAGAAAATTTTCCGATTTGCGGAATAATGAAAAATTGATACATATTACTTTTTAAAGGTTGTTAATGTTTTTAACTTTTTAACAATATAAAATGTCTAATATCAGTAAACATACTACAAAACATTAATAGTGATACATTGTTAATCAGTTTAAGCTAGTCTAGAGGTTTAGTTTTACTTTTAATGGCACTTTATTTAAATTTGCAAACAATATATTAGACTTATCATGGAAGGAAAACTTTTTTTATTTTTTTTTCAGAAAAATACGGAAAATTATTATATTATGATAAAATCAAAGTTAACAATAAGAACTGGAAAATAAGGTTGGTCTATTATTTCTATTATATATATATATATATATATATATATATATATATGTATAGTATTGTATCATCTAATGACCCCCTGCGCATGCTATACGATCTGAAAATATCAAATTCCTACGACAAATAGCTTTTTAATTATTAGTTCCGGATTGTTTTTAGTGGACATCCTGTATATATTATACACATACCTCAACCAGAACATAGTCAATGGGTATTTTGTTTCGTCCTGGAAATGATAAAAGCTGAGCTGCACTAAAATTTCAAGATCCATCATTAATGACCTTTAGCCATAGCAAATATTGATGAAATATAGTACCATTCCTTTCTGTCAATGCAATACTGATGAATAATTCGGCGGACTTGTTCCTCAATTAAATTACGTTCAATAGCATGTGCACCAGGCATAACTAGACCCTGCATTACATATGTATTAATAAAACTTACTTTTAGAAGATTAGGTAAATAAAAATTACTTCAGGTAAATCTGTATAGTCAAACAAACGAAAAACCACTGAAGGATAAGGATATTCAGTATTTTCCTCATGCGGGGGCATCGTTATGTTTGGAAGTTTATGTTGTAATGCTTCGCAAAGAATTTCATCAAATGCCATATATGGTCGAACTACATGATGTTCCACCCAATTTTCATTGCGAAGTTTTGTAACTTGGGCCCATAGACAGTCTAAATACTCTTCTTGCGGATGTGGAGAGTCAGTTTGCCAAACTTTCAACCCTTTAACGTGTATTTTCTTCCGTTTCTTGAGATAGTTTTCAATGTTTGAAAGTAAGTGGTCTAATTCCTGTTTCTTTTTTTCATAAAGCTCTCTCCCAACCTGGATAAAAATTAATTAGGTTCAAGTAATTTCAGACAATATTTGACAATTTTACCCAGGGTAAAGCACTTAATATGGTGAAAATAAACCAATCAGATCTGACTTGGGGTATATTGTCTTCTTGTGATGATTCATACATATTTTCAAGCAAAGTGAAAAATGTGTAGACGCAGATTACTCGACAGTTTACTAGATCGGCAAAAAATTGTACCAAACCCCTAGCCGCCTCAAATTGTTTATTTTTCAGTGAATCCTTCAGTTTTTTGGTTAAAAGTTCTACACACTAGAAATTAAATTTAATTTAGAAAAGTTTGAGATTTAATCTTCATTAATATGTTAAATTACATCTCCAGAAAATTCAAAATTCTTGGAATTTAGCAGTCCCACTAGAGTCGAATAAATAGTAATTTTTTCAGGCATCTTTACAATACTACGAGTTAATATTAGGTATTAGCATATTTTAAGCAAGTACACAAAATAATTATAAGAATATACCAATCTCCAAGAATTCGTAAAATTGCCTGTTTATGACTTGGTACGTGCAAATCAAGTTGAACAACATCAGCTAAAGTTTCGAGGTTTTTCTCCAATGACACAGTACTCTTTTCACCAACTCTTATAATCAAAGATTCAAGTCGTTCAACCATACCACCCGTATCAGACTGTTCTGAATTGTAACGCCGCCTTTTACGGCCTCTTTGATCTAAACGTGAATAATATCAGTAAGAAAATCAAGATCAGAAAAGTTATAGACAAGTTCCACAATCCAAAACTATCATTTCTATAGTCAGCAATACTTTATTAGGGTCGAGAGATTGTAAAATATTAACTTTTGCTTTCTTATTACTAACACTAAATTTTATTTAAACTGAAAAATTTTATAACCCACAAAAATAATATACTGACTTGTTGGGTTGTAAAGATAAGCCTTGCCGTATTTTGATTACTTGAATTGTTTTAAATATAAACAAAATACTATTACCATCATAATCATCACAATCGTAATTTCTTCTTTTATTCATCTTTGCTAATTTATAATTAAATTGAAAAAATATAAAGATAAATTACTCAATTTAAACAAAACGAATTGCCAAAAAAAATTCCACAAGTTCCCACAACACCGTCGACCCTTCGTTTCGGGGACCTCACCTCTAATGATAAGCAGGGTTGCCAGCATGCGGAAACCCATAGAAATTAGAGAGAGGAACGGAAAGTGTAGCCTCGACAAGGCATTAAAGTAATCTTCACGTCTCAAAGCTACGCTGTAGGCCCATTTTCTTCCGGTTGCGTTCCGGCTTTCTATTGGCTGATCGAGAAAGGAAAATAATTTCAGTTTCAACTCATTGGCTGATTAAAATTTTTATTTCTTTATCATTGATCCGGGAATCAGGATTTCGCGGGACGTCGATGAGAGTATTTACATTAATTTAAATTAATTTTATTAGATAATAATAATAATAATCAGCTAGGCTAATTATTATTATTTATTAGTAATGGTTTTCGTGAAATTTTGAATATGTGTTGTAGAAATCTAAACAGACAACACATTTATCAAATCTTAAAGCTTAGGCCTTAGCGTTTGACGCAAAAAATTATTTACCTTTTCTAGTCTCTATACATTTAATTTGTTCCAATCATCGATAAACATTTAATTTGTTCCAATCATCGATAAACATTTAATTTGTTCCAATCATCGATAAACATTTAATTTGTTCCAATCATCGATAAACATTTAATTTGTTCCAATCATCGATAAACATTTAATTTGTTCCAATCATCGATAAACATTTAATTTGTTCCAATCATCGATAGATTATTTATCGTCGTTTGGAACAAATTAAAAGTATAATATTAATCGATAATTTCCATTAAAAATTGTTAGACTTAGGAATTTTTTTAACCGAGCTAGATCTGTGCGAAGTTGTAGCAGACAACAGAAGAAATGACCGTGTTACGTCACAAACTTAAACCGGAAGAGAGTAGGCTTAATCTACTGAAGTCGGAAATGCGACCGACTTTCCGTTCCTCTCTATAGTTTCTATGGGAAACCTTTCTTTGAATACGACACCTGGTGAAATTAATTCAAACTATTCCGAGAATTATGGGAAATCGCATTTTACCCAGAGTTCTTTGAAATTTTTACAGAAATATCGTCTGCTTAGGAATAGTTTTTTTTTAAATCGTTCCTGCATTATCTTAGTAATTTAAAGGGTTATTTAATGATTATGAAAAAGTTGAATACTTTAAACAGGTAAGCAATTTATTCCTAAACTATTCTTTATAGTTTTCGTACATAAAATTATACAAAATATTAAATTTTTATAGATAAAGTTGAAATTTGTATCTAAGCCTAGGTGGTAATGTGAGCAATAGAAATCTCTTATACATATTTCAAACATGGACTAATTAATTAGTCCATGTTTCAAACATGGAAAACCAAAACCAGTAAGTTGAATTTACAGTGTAAACAGTGTCTATAGTGGATAGACCGTGTAAATATAGTTACCGTTGCTATTGCTAAGTAGTTTTTAATATGACAATGTTTTTATTTGTAGATTAGTGGTTAGTTTTTCGTCAAATAACTGTGATATAGCGAAACCTAACATACCAAATAGAAATTGGACAAAACAAAATTTCATAAAACCTTCAGTGAGCAGGAAATAATAAAATATAAAAACAATCATAAGTCAGGTAAACATTTTACGAAAGGATATAAAATGGCCAGATCAAAGAAAGTTAGGATCGTTACGCAAGATCACTTTCCAGTAGACCAACACGCAGCCTACACAGTACCAGGAAGAGCTGGTCAATTTCAGGAATATATAATTGTTTTCCACTTCTGGTATTCTTTATATCTGCTAATACGCCTGTATCTTGCCTCCTTAATTTTTCACGAGCTACAGCATAACCAGCCCATTACAAATTTATAAAATCACATAAACTTTTTTTGCTTTCGAAAACTGTAACTTCTTCTTACGTTGAATGACTTATTAGTTGCTTTTTAAACCTCAAATTGCATCCCAGGGTTTAGGAATTGTTTACATTTATTCGTTAATTCATTTAAGGTGTCTTTTTTATTTTTTTCTAGGGTTGAAACCTTCTCTTTAAGCTCATTATTTTCAAATATCAACTGTTTAATCAGAGCATCCTTTTCATTGATAATTGATGAGTAATGGTCTTTTATTATATACGAATGTTCACAGTGGCTGATGGTAAACTCATTCTTCATGCTCATTTGTGGTACTGGTAACGTACTTTCCTCGTTGTTAATAACAACATCTGCTCCTAGCGACGAGGTTACATCCGGAGGAAGAACCAGTTAGTTATAACTTAACCGTTCTGTAAATAAAAACACGGTAAAAATGTTATAAATGACAATGGATTTATAAGTTAATTTCCAACCTTTGAAAGGCTTTAAAACAACATGTTCAAATGATTTCCAAGGAAAGTAACGAGGGAGAATGCATTGTAATGTTTGACTCCAGCGGGGTTGAAATGGTATCCGCAGATTTTGCTAGTTGCTGAAGGAATCCAGTTTCAAAATTTGCTTTAGAACTTGTGCATGGTATTAAAATCATGAGGAGCTGATTGAATCCTACTAATCCATTCCTCTTTCAAAGTCTTGTCCCTTGGAAACAAATGAGAAAGCTAGCTTTACTCTTGTAGCTGTTTTTCCCACAACCGATAACACAACATCTTGTTCCTCCCCTTTTGGGTGTTTCTGAAGAACTGAAAATAATATACTATCGTTAAAAATTGAACATTCAATAAAATAAGCGAAAATATTTATTATTAATTACCTGTTTTGTCTCTCCATCTCGTTTGAAAATCATATTTTACACCTAAACTGATTAAGCCTTTCCGATAACTTACGTAGCAGACGATTTATACGGTCCTAGCTAAGCAGACGGAAATCGCGAAAATGTTGATACCCATAATACCTAGCGAATCCCCAGTAGATGGCGCGTTTCAAACGAAAAAGATCTATTACCAAACGGTCAAATGGTAGAAATGTCGAGGGGTCCGCCACTTAAGAAAAGAGCGTACAAGATTCGGAATCAAGGAATCTTAGAGTTGATTCTCGTTGATTCCAAAAATCATTTATCCCATTTGATTCCGTGATTCCATTCTGATTCTTTCGTAATCCAAATTGATTTTTCTGATTTCAATTCCGATTCCGTGGATAACTTCAAAAAACCGTTGATTATGCTTGATTTCAATATTCTGCTAAGATTCCAAATAATCACAATTTTACGTAAAATCCTTATTACCCTCATACTCTTAGTTGATTCTGATTAAGGTTATTTCTTTGTTTATATTTAAAGGAAACAGGAAATGCAATATTTGGCATTTCAAGGGATCCGTAACCTACGATGCAGCTATTACCCCTTCGCTCCGCGCGTATCGTTTAATTTACGACGTAGAAGTGCGTTGATGATAATAAGTAAAAGAAAGGTGATAATGTCGGACAGTGATTAGGATACTCAATGAAATTTTGATTGAAATGCTTTTATTGATAGATAAAATAACACAAAAATGAACAATATAAACGAAAAGTTAAAAATGGGATTTCTTACATAAATCGTGCGTATCCTCGGGATACCTGGCAGCCATGGTGAGGGTTATACACTTAACAAGACGGCCCAGGCCGTAATATTAGTTCCACATCAGTGTATTCGAGTGGGCAAAGCCATACACCCTTAGTAGACACAGGTAGGCAAACTAATACAAAGTTTTTGAGGCTTTGTGATTTCTTATCGTTGGATATATAAATTTCCACCCTAAGTGAAAGGGTGGATGCCGCCCACCATCAGGAGACCCGGGTGGGCAAACTAATATAAAAACTGTTGAGCCCATGTGATTTCCTATAGTTAGATATACTATTTACCATCCTATGTTAAAGAGTGGCCACCGCCCACCCTCAGGATACACGGGAGGGCAAACCAAATCATAAGCTGTTGAGGTCATTTGATTTCCTATCGTTAGATAGACGTAAAGTATCAAAGGTGAAATAGGTAAGCAAAACACGACAAACATAATTTTTTTTAAATTATTGAAATTAGTGGAAAAATGATTTAAAGAAATTATTAAACTGGGATTCAAATATGTTCATTTTAGGAAATTTATATCAAACATTTGGGTATGGTTCAAACACCAAAATTCCTATTATTGCACAAATTCAAAAAAAAGATACCCTTGAATGTAATTAAGCTTAAGTCCGACTGCTTTGAATTTTTTGGTCTCCCATATTCTAAGTACATAAATTCATTCTTGATTAATGCATATTGGTTTTGACTTAACTTGCAAGGTAATTTGACAAAAAGCTATATTTTAAATGTCGATCTATTTGTGGTAGAGCTATAAACGGGTAGTCTTTACGTGAACTTGTAAGTTAATATACCTAAGTTTTGCGAATGGTATACGGCAAAGATTATCGTAATAAAAATTTACATTCATAGATATAAAAATACATAAGCCCGAATGCCCCTAGTTTTTGGATGAGTATGGGAGTCCAATAATTAATAATGGCGGTACGTAATAGTGTGAAGGGAAATAGAGTCTTCAATGCTTTAACTGTTTAAGCGTACGCGTGTTCTTAATAATATAATACCTTCTCCCGATAGTGACTTCAATTTATTATTGTTTCTTTATGGTTCCATTATTGCTTTTATTACCTAAAAGGAAGTTCGTCAGGTGTGGATTGAACTCGTAGTTTGTCTTTGAACCTTTTGTGTGGTGTAACGAGTGATGAAGTTTTTAAATGTCTCTTGTTGATTTATTTGAATAAGAAAATAAGTATCTCATTGTGGGGCTTTTAGAGAATTTATAAGTACATATGGGGAAGAGGGCATTTAAAATGTTCGAGCTTGTTTATTCGAGTACTCACTTTCGAGTGAGGCATCTTAAGCGAGTGTGCCCACCTACCACCGCTCACCACCCGAACATTTAAAATTTTCGAGCTCGTTTATTCGAGTACTCACTTTCGAGCGAGGCATCTTAAGCGAGTGTGCCTACCACCCACCACCCACCACCCGACGCGAAGTTTGAGGTTCACTTGACCGAAAATATACGTAAAATAAGGCGGAAAAAGGTACGAGAATTTCGACAACTTAACTAGACAACTCCCCCCGCGTCGCTAAAACTGACGAGAATACAGTCGAAGTTCCGAACAAAATACGGTAAGCTTCCAGTGGCCGAGAGCGTAAAGGCGTCATGGTTTGGAGTTTTTGACTGGCCGTTTATGAGTTCGAATCCCGGTTTCGCCGAAACTGCAAATTATTTTCGCAGCGCCATCTGCCGTGTCGTTGCTTTCCACACCAAACAAACAAACACACAACACTTAACGACAATCCATCCATAGCAATAGTCCCACTTCGATATATATATATATATATCTCGATGTGGAACTAACAAGTTGGCAAGCCAAAATATACTTCTCCTCGGAAGGATTGTCCCTAGTGGTATTAATTTCTCGAGATAACCCTTTAAGATATATCTCCGCAATTTAGAGTTATTTGTTAAAAATGTTATCCCAGTTCTATCCCGCCCGGTATAGAATTTTAATTATAATTAAAATAATTGAGACGAAACGACCAATTTTAATTTATTCAGAATATCATAAGTTAAGTAGTTACAGCAGTGAGTTAGACGTACTATAACAATGCGCAATTGAATTAAACCCTTTTTACAGTACAAGTTTATCAGTTGAACATAATTCAAAGCAAATTTTAATGAAAAAATATCTAGAGGGTATTACAACGACCGTTCGCTTTTTAGTTTATAATTTTAACGGAATCGGGCCAGTTTTAATTAAACGATTGTTTATCGAAATTTTGTTAAAAGAATATTCCCTAAGGCCGCGCGATAAATTTACGATAATAATTTCCCGTCGCCGTTAAATAACTCTAATGTTGTGGGCGAGTGATTAGAAAATAAAATGGCAACCAGAAATATGCAAAATTATAAATGTTTATTTTTATTCAGAACAGTCTATGGAACGTTCTAGATTTAACTTTCATCAATAACCCAACAATATATATCCCTCCTACGTAATTGTACAGAACTGGTACTCAAGTGTCTAAGACTAGATTTGTCTTAGTTCATCGTGATTGAAAAATAAACCAAAACACACACTTAAGTAAATATCATAAATTATACTGAGGTACTTTGAATTTAGTTAAAATTACTAACTATAAACTCTGTCTTAATTAACAGCTGAGAGCTGTTCGCTACTAATTACTTCCAATCTACTTAATAAGCCTCACAGGTTGAGTTGATAATTTCTAGGGTATAATTAGGTTATTCCAATACAAAAAATAATAACAATCAATTTTATCTTACAGCTGACTTGAGTATTCCTTTTTCTTAGCGTTATTAAAAGGTAAAAAACCCGCCTTATCATAATGGTTTCTTTACTTTTTATTTTCCTAAAGGAAGTCATTGGCTCGGCGGTAAAATATCTGCATTGTAACTTTGCGACCCGAGTTCAATTCCTGAACACGGTCAAATAAATTAAAATACTCAGATATTTAATTAAATATAAGATTAATATAATTTCTAAATATTTAATTAAATATAAGATTAATATAATTTCTAAATATTTAATTAAATATAAGATTAATATAATTTATAAATATTTAATTAAATATAAGCTTAATATAATTTATAAATATTTCATTAAATATAAGATTAATATAATTTATAAATATTTCATTAAATATAAGATTAATATAATTTATAAAAATTTAAAATGATGTAGAATAAATTATAGTACCTAACGTTTTAACTTTGTAAATGACATTCGCCAAAGCTGTTTTTTAGAAAAACACCGTAACTTAACAAGCGTTGGTGGCTGAGTGGTTAGAGTAAATCTCTTGCACTAGGCAGACCCGGGTTCGGCGCCAATAATTCGCATATTGATATTAAGACGGATACCGTGAACAATTGGTGGAAACCCTGCCATTGGACGTTGAGAGGTAGCATTACACTCAGCACTCTTTCCGTCCCAAAGTCAGTTAGAAGAAGTTGGAGAGAAAACGCCCATACAAACACAACTGACTCAACATCCACAACCATCATAACACGAACTCAACATGCACAACCATCAAAACACAAATACGACAAACTCAACACTCACAACCGTCATAACACGAACTCAACATTCACAATCTACGCATAAACATTACAAAAACGTAATACACCAAACCGTCACGACGGTGAGCGAAAAAACACCATCCAAACCAAACCGCAAATGTATCCGTTAACGCTCACCGTCACACGGTGGTTTTACCAACCCTTCGAGAAACTGCGAACGCAGAAATTTCGAGAAATTGCGTACGCAATGATTAACCTTTGCACGAATAATGCGAACGCGTTCGCAGGACAGACGGACAGACAAACAGACAGACAGACACGGTGATTGTATAACCCCTCCTAGGGGACTTTGTCCCCTCGGAGAGGTAAAAATGGGGGCGGTAAAATAAAGAAAGAAAAACTTGTGTTAGGTGCTTAAATTTACTTGGAGATTTTAGAAATTATTGGGGAGAGTAGCTCTAAACTTACGACTGGCGTGGAGAAGGTAGAAATCGGTTTAGATACCTTTATGGGTTGGGGGCTCGGTTTTTATACTGGTCGGGATATAGGAGTTGTAATGTTCTGTCCTTTACCCCTGTAGCACACGGGAGTCGGTTACGGGTCGGTCTTTGGTCGAAAAGTCGGTTTTAGGTCCATGACCAAAAACCGACCCAAAAAGGTTTAATCTTTTTCGAATATAAAATATATGTACGTTTTTCAGACTTTTCTTAGTCAGGGTGGCGACCACTGTAATACACGGGAGTCGCTTACGGGTCGGTCTTGGGTTGAAAAGTCGTTTTAGGTCCATGACCAAAAGCCGACCTAAAAAGTCTTAATCTTTAAAAAAATATATGTACGTATTTCAGACTTTTCTTAGTCAGGGTGCCGACCGAAATTTATAGTACAATTTCCGACTTAAAAAAGACCTTAAGTACACTGTTTTCAGATAATTGAGAGTTTGGGCATCTTATCGGTTTCATGAACCCAAATTATTACCAAAAATACTGTGCTAGCTTTTTGAATACGTATATAGATAAACGATTAAATCAATAAAATATACAGTGCTAGCTTGTAATATTTTGTTTATTTTTAAATAAAATTTATCGAAAAGTGATATGCATTGTCAAATTTCTTTACTTTAATCGTGTACAAGATTAAAGATAAAACGAGCTGGCGAACACCGTGATCGACAAAATGATTAAAAATCTTTATCTTCATACTTTTCAACTGACTTATTTTTCTTTAATTCTTAAACACCACTCGTTTGGTTCTAACACCATTAAGTACTTTTCGGTCGAAAATAATACTTACCCTGTAGCAAGAAGAGTCGATTTAAAGTCGATCTTTGGTCGAAAAGTAGCTTTTAGGTCCTGGTCCAAATACCGACTCTAAAAGTCCTAAACGTTTGTGAGATAATAGGTACCTTGTAAAAAGTTTTTGGTCGTTTTAAAGTTGGTATGGCGACTCAACATTTTGGACCACTTGCCGACTCTAAAAGTCTAAGCATTGGAACTATTTAGAATCCGAACGCCGACCTTGAATTGTTATAGCTGTCGTGACTTGAAAAAGACATTACACATTTATAGCCCAACCAACGGTCGACTTATATCCGACATTTTATTTGCCAATTAATCCCTCAAAACTGTGAAACTTTTGCGATTTAATAAAACAAATTGAAATATTTTTAAAATAACATCTATTCTGTATTATATTTTTTCGAAAAAGATCGTATATTCAATCTGAGAATGTTTCCTTATTAAAAAATCTCTCAACTCAAGTAGGTTATATTCATATTGCTAAATATTTTAGGGTAAGATATTTTCAATGAAGATTTACAAGTTAGTTTAACTAAGCCCCAAGAAACTATAGAAGCTTTCCAACGGAAATAAATTCATTGCTTCATTCCCGTTCATGGGACATCACCAATTACATACATGTATATAGCTATTTATATAGCTATATATATGACTTTACGTGGTCATTTTCAGTCATATAAAATATCAAAAAGGAAGTCGGCCCGACCACCTGACGGTGTCGGGCCAACGTCGTTTCGACGTAATTATACAGTATATTCTTAGTCGGGATGACGTCGGTAATTTTGGGTATTTATCTTGATCGTCGACGTCGGCCCGACCCTACTTTACCATACCGGCCCACCGATGTTTCGGAGTACATACGACGAACATTTAAAGTCGGCAGAAGTCGAACATACGACGTCGGGCCGACCCTAAATCAAGTAGGACATTTCGACCCTAAATAGTGCAGTGGGCCAACGTCCACCCGACTCCGCGAATTGCGTCTCCCGCCGACGTCGGCCCGACTCCGATTTGCTACAGGGGCTTAGGCCGAGTCTTATTATTCCAAGTAGCATAAGCCTTGTCATACAAACTCGTAATTTCGTAAATATAATCTTACCTTTTCTGAAGTGGAAAAAATTTTGATTTCTAATTAATCGAAACTGAATTAAGATTGATTTGAAAATATCTAATTAAATTTAAATTGTAAATTGTAACGTGAGGCTGAACGTACACGTGAATTGAAAATTTGCGAAAGTAACAAGACCGAAACCACGCGGAAGCGGCGGAAACTTTAATTTGTCAGGAACTCCTCTCCCCTCAGCAGTGCTGTCAACTTAGGAAGAGCTTACCCACTAACTATTGTATGAAAACCGCCTAGCGCATTTTAAATACCTACGGCAAATTTTGGAACATGTTGTATTTCGTTAATAATTGTAATTGTTGTTATAGCGGACACATACTCCCACTA